>NC_142094.1:26922500-28172500 GCF_054644295.1 Miniopterus natalensis | reverse complement strand
TCCTACTTTAACAATATATCATTATATTACATTATAATATTATTATATTATATTATATTATATTATATTATATTATTATATATTATTATATTTATTTATATATTTCTTTAAGTAGGTAACAAAGAGTAGAAATTAATAAAATTAAAATATTTAAAGTTGGTGAACACCTAAACATGCAAGTTGGAATACTAGGAGTTTGTCTGAAGGGGGAGCATAAAGAAATGCATTAATACATTCCAAAAAATAAGCTTCCTTTGATGCATTCCTGCAGCCTTCTAAAAATTTCAAATTGGTGATCACATTTAATAAAATTAGTAATAATAAAGCATTAATAATAAAGCATAGTGATTAAGTATGGGTTCTGGAACTTGATTGGCTGGTTGTCAATCTTGGCTTCACTACTTTATAGTTGTGTGACTTTGGATAACTTACTTAACCTCTCTGTGCCTCAGTTTTCAAATCTGTAAAATGTGATAATAATAGTATTACATTGACAAAGCTGTTGTGTTAATAATACCTGTAAAATGCTTACAATCATGCCTTGGACATTGTAAACTCTCAATAACTATTAGATATTGTTATTTACTATTATTTTTGTTATTGCTACTGTAAAATAAAGCACCAATACAGTTGACCCTTGAACAACTCAGGAGTTATGGGCACCAACCCACTACACAGTCGAAAATCTGCCTATTATGACTTTTGATTCCTCAATAACTTAACTACTAAGATCCTGCTGTTGACTGGAAGCTTTAGCTATAACATAAACAGTCAATTAAAACATATTTTGTATGTTATATATTATATATACTGTATTTCTACAATAAAGTAAGCTAGGGAAAAGAAAATGTTATAAAGGAAAATCATAAGAAAGAGAAAATAACATTCACAGTATTGATTGGAAAAAATTCAGCTATAAGTGGACCTGCCCAGTTCATACTCGTGTCATGCAAGGTCAACTATAGTAGGAAACAGCAGATCAAAGTGAACATTAAGAGATAGACAAGAATCATTGCAGTAATTGCACAGTCATTTACCGTATCTATATCTTTTAACATTTTTTTGCTATATTTCTGAAGTTAAAAATTCTTAGGTATTCACTGGAGTAGCACCCTAATAACATGTATTGAAGTCACCACTACATTATCAACAATTGTTCTTCCTAGCTCAGAAGTAATGAGGAGTTGAAGGAAAACCCTACATTAAACATGTTTGAGATGCAAAGCCTTTTTTTTGTACCTGAAGATAGTGAACTGCTTCAAATTCTGCAAAGCTCGAAGCTCTGGTGGTTATTAAAAATTCCAACTCAAGAACTAGAGAAACAGTATGTTTCCATTAGTGTAAAAAATAGAACCATAAAGCAACAGCCAGAGCTTATATTAGAATTCCTAATTGATTTGAAGAGAATTAATTGTGTATTTGAAGAGAATTCCTTTGTATCTAATGCAAAGGAAAGGGAGGGGAGAGTTTATTATATTCCAATGAATCATGAAATAAATCAGAACACTCCATGAAAGAATGAAAGAAAGAAACTTCAAATTGATCAAGGAGAGAAACAAGACTGACTTTCTCTAGCTATGTTTTCATTTATTCATGAACTTGACCCTATAGAGTACTGGGGAAGGGTGAAAAATACACATAATAACTAATACCAAATATGAATCTTTAAAGGGGAATACAGACAGAATCAGCAAGACATAGAAATATAGCAGCAGGGGCTTTAACAAATGTAGTTTTAAGTTATCAAGGGGAGAGAGGAAGAGAGTGGCTAATGATGGGCATTCCTGGGGACAAGATTGCCAGTAATAAGAAATAAAGCAGTAAAAGCGTAGTCAAATCCAGGTCTATTACAAAATTATTTTCAATTCCATACACATTTTAAATAGCCTGATAGTTATCAAGTTTTAGGAATCACCAATATTTTTTAATCAAAAAACTTGAATGTGAGTCTCATCTGTGCTATTTCTTAGCCTCATGATCTTGAGCAATCATTGAGTTTGCTGTACCTCATTGCTTTTCATGATGAAGTAATAGTATCTATACCTACCACGTTATAGGGTTTTTAGGGTAGTCAAATGAAATTATACTTTGAAAACATAAAGCAATGTTGGAATGTAAATTATTAGTATCATTCAGCTTTTGCTTGATTTTCCATTGGTGAGGATATCAGAACTTTATCCTATTATTTATGAACAGTTCTAATTGTTAAAGGGAAAATGTCTGTCCAATATATACTTTTTAAAAATCTCTCACACTGGTCCTAGCTATATACCTTGGTGCATCAGAATTAAATTTAATCTACTAGCCAATGGTATTTCTTCATATATTTAATGATAGCAATCATAATACCCTTTAAGTTTTCTATTTTTATATTAGAGAAGAAAATTTAAGGGTTGGTTAATTTAGCTGTTTAATGGCATTAGAACTCTGGATTATGTCTGGTTCTATTATCTATTCAAAATAAGACTCAGTTTCCAGGCTCTGGAAATCAGGTCATTTTCTTCCAGTTTTCCTTAACCTCCCAAAACTCAATTGAATTAAAGAAACAGACATACATATATCCTGCATGTTTCAAGAGTGGTATAAACAAAGCACTATGGGAAATAAAAAGATGCATGTTTAATTTCTGTTGAGGGAGTCCAAGAATGCTTCCCTGAGGAAGCATTTGCGCTGAGTCGTGGAGGTGCATGCAGTATCTTCAGGGAGGGACAGAGCGATAGTTACATTTGTAGGTGGATAGAGAAGAGAGACGTAAGGAAGCAATACACACAAGAACGAGCACTCAAGCGATCGAGCAAAGCTGGGCCGTAGAACGAAGTTCTAGGTGAAGTAGAGAGTACACAGAATTTAGGCTTCCATGTTAACACACTGAGATTTTATTATCCTATGAGTGATAGCCATTTAAATGGTTGAACTTGGGTGGTGATGATGGTGTTGTCAGTGACATAGTTGGTTATAGGTAGGAATTGGAGACATAAAAATCAGTTAGAAATTTATGACATTAGTCAATGTAACAAGTGACATTGATGTAAACTTTGTCCACAGCATTGAGAATAAAAATGAGAGCAGGTTCAACCATATCTAGCAGATTGAGTTGGTAGGTCCTGACCACAAAGTGAAAGAGAGAAGAGTTGGAGATGGCTCCAGGAGAATAAGGGAGGATTATGTTTGATGGAGGGAGATATATTGACATGAGACAGTCAGAAGACGTTTGGTCATGCAAATGCCAGGTGTTGGTGGTGAGGTACGGCAAAAGAAGCAGAGTTTGAGAAAGAAGAATGAGAGGAGGCCCTTGAAGTTTATTTGTAGCTCTAATGTTATGGGAGAATTGCATGGATTGCCCTTCTCTTTTGCTAGTGAGAGCAGGGTTTTGGGGGTACCACTGGAATAAGCATTTCCAGAGGCCCCCACGGAAGAATGAGATGCGGTAGAAGACTTTGTGTGGAATTACATCCCTGGGTTTTAAAAGTTCCATTTCCCTTAAACCAGTCCTAGAAGAGGGGCATCCTGGGATTCAGCAAAGCCAGCGTCCAGAGTTTCCATTCCAGGTGTTCAATCCAGTACAGCATCAGACTACTTCCAGTCCATCAGTCCATTGTGTGGGGGGTCCACATGGTGGTGGGTCTCGTGGGTGAGCGCAGAGTGTGAGAGGCCGGCAAGCCAGGAGTCAGGCTGGCGCAGCAAGAGAGCGAGAGAGAGGAAACTCCTTTGTTTTGGAGTTTAAATATCAACTTTTCCAGCTCTTGCAGTGACCATGCCTATTCTGTCCAATGAACTAACTCCTATTTCCAGATGTGACTGACAAGCCAGTACCTTCTCTATGTTACCCAGAATTTACTGGGAATACATCTATTTTTTCTTCCCTTTGCTCCTTTCCAGCTATTTAATAACCAGTTTATTTACAACAGTCTCACAAGGGCGATGAAAAGTATTTGGAAAAACCAAGTGAACCAAAGTTTTGTGGTCTTCTAAGTGCCACATTTTGACTTTAGTTAATATTGAGAAAAATATGGTCACTTATTCCTGTTAAGTTTGTTAGCAGCGAAAAGGCACCAAAATATAATCGGTGATTGGACTTGGGCTCAGGAACCTTGGTACTTGAGTTCTGGCTAAGAAAGAATTTAAAGCCAAGACTAAATGCAAGCAACAGTTTATTTAGAAAGTCAGAGTTAAAAGAAGTGAGCATTGGAAGAAGTGAGGATGCGTGGGCTCAGGAAACAAGTTGCAGTGGCAAAAGAAGGCCCCTTTGAGCTTAGGAAAAAGAAAGAAAGGATATATGCAACTGGAAGGAAGGAGAGGGGGAAAGGCTTGGGCATGCCTCAGGGAGAGCACAAGCTGGGGAAAGAAGGGGGTGGGGAAAGGCACCGGCAAGCTCAAGAGAGAGCTTGCGCTGTGTCCTGTATCCTAAGGGCTTTTAAGGGGGGGATTTTAGGGGAGGCTCCAAGGGAGGGTCTCAATGAAATGTCCACGAGCTTTCCAGGCGTGTCCTTGCAGGTTTGTGGTCTCCAACAATTGGTCTGTGCTACCTATGTGGTCGTCATGGAAGCTGGTCCTGATGTCAGTCTTGGTATCACCCCACCTGGCCTTACCTCTTTTCTGAATCTGGAGCTGAAAGAAACCTGAGGCCTAGATGTTATCTTTAGTTTAACCAAAACTCTGTCAACAGACCCTGAGGCTTTGTTCCTAAGATTATTTGATGTGGGTCAGAACCTCACTGTCCTGGGGGCTTAATGCTTAAGGGAGTGGTTGTGCAAGGGCTTGTATGGGAGTCTTCTGAGGCTGTTTTCTGGACCCCTTGTTCCTCCTCTAAGGGGGCCGCTACATGATTAGCAGCATGCTAGGGGAGGAAAGGTCAGGGGAGAGTTCAAACCATATGGCCAGTGATATGAAGGATCAGAGGGTCTAAGCTGCATGACCAGCTATATGCCAGAGGAGGAAAGGTCACCCTCGGGGTGAGGTCCCACCCTATAATTGTTCATTGTAGGCAACCGAGGCTTTCTGCCCTGGTGACTTCTGTACCTGACCCGCTGTCCTTGCTCTCCTCATGTCTGTCCAACTGCCCACTACAAATTCACTTGCTGATTTGGGCTCATTATTCAATATAACGTACTATTTTTTGACTATCAGTCATTGCACAGAAAAGTTACTCAGTATTTCCAATTGTCTGCTTTTGCATTTTTTATTTTTTTTTTGCCTAAGTTATTTAAAATATAAAATAACTGAATAAAAGGAAAGGCTAATAATTTTCCTGGAAAAGGAAGCAATACTGTAAAAATTGTGTAGTGGATGCTATGCGCACATTCCCGTTCAGGATCAAGGCTCTCATTGCTAGACATTGAGAGTGTTGGCTACTGACAGCACATAACTGAGTCTTTCTCCAGGAATTGTCCAGGGCCTTGCTCATTACACTCCTCCCTGGAGGCAGCCTGTATCCATTGACTCGTTGATGTAGCCCCTTCGTTTTAATCCGGGTCAATTTGGAAGAATCATTGCAGCTTTATAGCTCCCTGTGGAATGAGCTGAAGCCTCTGCGGCAACTTCATCACAGTTGCAGTTCAACTTTTTCTTTGCATCCCTCACTCCCTCAAAGGAGTTATTCTCACAATCACTCCCAATTAATTACCTGCGGACTAATCTCCATCTCAGTGCCTGTTTCCCCTCCTGAGGAACCCAACCTAAAATGAATTGCAAATCAAAATCTCAGTTGGTATTTTTTGCCTTGACAAAACCCATTTAAGACATCATTTAGAGTATCAGGACTCTTTTTACATTTGAAAAAGATTAATGGAGATAACTTTTCTAAGTTATGTTAATTTCATCAGTATGGCAGTGGTGCAACAATAAAGAGACAAATTAATAGATGAGAATAGATATCTCAGGAACAGATCCTTCTATACACAAGAATTTATTATATTATCATGGCCATTGACATCACAAAAATATGATAAAGATTAATGGCATAACAAATCAAAGAGGAAGGGAAAGATTATTCAATAAATGGCGCTGGGACAACAGGATGGGAAAGTAAATTTAATTCTTACATCATAATCAAGGAAGCAAATTTAAATATCACGGAGATACTATCTTTGGCTTCTCACATTGGTGGAAAGAGTGCGCTGATGCGGGCATGGGGATGAGAGTACCTCATACTGCAGGAATGGAAATTGTTAGGTTTTGAAGGACAATGTGACATTTACTGCGAAAAAAGTGTATCTTTGATTTAATTTATTAATCCCGTAAATTGAAGAATAATATATTAATAATAGCATCTACCTAGGATAAACTGCACATATCTTAAAGGTTTTTAAACACGTATACACTTGTACGTAGGTAAAATATATGCAAACAAATAACTGCTGTCAGTGGGAAGAGAACTATTTTTTCAACAGGATGGGAAAGTAAACGCATTCGGGGAACCACACACGTAGGAGGACTTGGGGCGCAGTGGGCAGATTTATGGGAGAGAAAACAAAGGGCTGCCCAGGCCTGACGTCCCACCCACAGCCGGGGGCCGAGCTCCGTGCCCCGCGGGAGCCGGCCTCGGGGCTGCGCCGGCCAGCGGGAGGGCCCGCGCCCCGCCTGCTGGGCCGTCACCAGCGGCGGCCGAAGCTTCGGGGTCTAACCTAGTCTCTGCTCCAGCCCAGCCCGGTCTCCACGCCGAGCTTCGGCCCCGTGGCCGCCACACCCCGAGAGAGAACGCAAGGAGGCGGCCCCGGCCTTTAAGCTTCGGCCCTATCTCCTTGGGTTTGGGAAGAGGTCCGCTTTCTTTCAAATTAACCAATCGCCTTCCTACTTCTTCCCAGGTCTGTGCTGGGCCCGCCTCCTATCCAATCCCTTCCCTGGATCTTCCAGGGCTCCGCGCCCTTACCCTATCAGATCCTTCCCCCAGATTTTCCCAGGCTAGGCTCCGCCCCTTGGCGGCCGCCATGTTGGCTCCCGCTGAGCATGCCTCCTACCGTTGCCTCGTGCACTGGCTCCTGCGGCCGCGCGCCCCCGCCGAGGGATTTCCCTTCCTCCTGGTAACCTATGGGAAGGGGCCGGCCGTTCCCTGGGGAGACCGGAAAGCTGGTCTTGGCTCCTGCCTGCTCCAGGATTAGCTTCCATTTGGCAGAGGGGGAGGCTGTCCCTTGGGTGCCTGTAAAGCTGCCCCTTTCCGGTTAATCCAGCTCAGTTCGATGTCTGGCTCCCTTTATGGTTAGGATCTAGCTAGCTACCTTCTGTAATATAACCACCATCCCTATTAAGATAGGATGTGGCGCAGCGGCCGAGCGTGGACCTAGGATCCGGGAGGATGCGGCTGGACTCCGGGTCAGGGCACAGGCCGGGTGCGGGCTCACCCCCGGCAGGGGGCGTGCGGGCGGCGGCCGGTCAGTGACTCGCCTCATTGACGTTTCTCTCTCTCCCCCTTTCCCTTCCTGTCTGTGAAATCAGAAAGATATATTTTTTAAAAAATAATATTTCAGCACTTTAAAAATTTCCCTGCTGTTTTCTCCTGGGACTGTCCCCCTCCCACTAAGTGATAAGACCATCCTCTCGTGGATGCTGTGCTAGAAGAGACAATTATCAAGCAAATCATTATGCAGTGGTTATTAATAATATTAAAATGGAATATTAAAAGTGTGAAAGGATTAATACTTGGATTGGGGAAACTGAGGGAAGACAAGTCAGAAGTAATATTTGGAGTGAAGAACGGATAGGAGTTAGCCAGGCAAAGAGGGTGCAGAGGGAACAGCCAAGGAGGGCAACAGTCTGTGTCTTGACTTAGGAAAGAGGCTCAAGGACCTAACAAATAAAGGTCTTGTTGGTAACAAATGAAGGTCTGGTTGGAAAAGAGGCAAAGCAGGAGGCTGGAGACACAGCCAGGAGCCAATCCCTGCAAGGCATTATAAACTGGTTAAAGAAGTCTGTTTTAACATAATCTTAATGCAAAAACCACTCAATGGTTTGAAAGGAAAGTACATTTAAATATAATCATTTTGGGCCACCGTGAAGATACGGATTGTTGAGAAGATAGTGTGAAAGTTGGGAGACCGCTTATTAGGTTATTGCAAGAGATGATGAGTTGGACCAGAAAAGTGGCTTAGAAACAAAAAGAAATGGAGAATTCAGAATGTATTTGGCAAGTTGCATCTCCTGAGCTCAGTGACTGATAGGATAGGGTGAGGTCAAAGGATATTGTAAATTTATGTAAAAGAAAAGCTCTGAAGGATATACATCAAACTGCTGACTGCTATCTCTGCTTTGGGTTTGGGTGAAGGGGGATAGAGATAGATTTTGTCTATTTATCCTGTGTACTCCAAATCAAAATGGTGTGGTAGTGGTTCTGGCGATGTTGAGTTAATTAAATGACCTTGCATAATTATTTACAATTAATTACATTGTTTAATGGAAATAACAGAAATAAAGATGGTCATTAATTTGATTTCATAAAATAATTGTTATTCTATAAATGAAAGATAGCATAATACAAACTAAAAGGTAAAACACAAAACAAACATGGGTTAAGATAATTCTATATAAAAAGGCAAGGCAAATTATTAAGGTTTGTATGAGGTTTTCCATACCAATCAGCAATTCACAAAAGAAGAAATAGAAATATTTTTTCTAGCTTTATTAAATTAAAATTGATTTAAAACATTGTGTAAATTTAAGGTATATAACCTGTTGATTTGATACACTTATATATTGCAAAATGATTACCACCGCTGTGTTAGCTAACACCTGCATCACCTCACAAAATTGCCATTTCTTTTTTGTGGTGAGAACATTTAAGATCTAGTCTCTTAGCAGCTTTCATGCATTAACTAAAATCACTATGCTGTACATTAGATCCTCAGAGCTCACTCGTCTTATAACTACAAATCTGTACTCTTGCACCAACATCTCCCCTGGTAACCACCATTCTAGTCTTTGTTTCTATGAGTTCGGGCTTTTTAAGAATTCCCATATAAGTGATATTATACAGCATTATTCTTTTTGACTTCTTTCATTTGGCATAATGCTCTCAAGTTCCGAGCATTCCATCCACGTTGTGGCAAATGGCAGGATGTCCTTTTTTCTCATGGGTGAATCATATCCATGTGTGTGTCTCTGTGTGTGTGTGTATCTGTATAACAACTTCTTTATCCATTTATTCATTGATGGGCAGTTAGGTTGTTTCCATGTCTTGGCTATTGTGAATGGTGCTGCAGTGTACAGGAGAGTGCAGATATCTCTCTGATACCCTGTTTTCATTTTCTTTGGATATATAGCCAAAAGTTGGATTGCTGGATCATATGGTATTTCTTTAAAAAATTTTTTTGAGACAACTCCATTAAGTTTTCCACAGTGGCTGTACCAAATTATATTCCCACCTACAGTACAGAGGATACTCTTTCTTCCACACCCTTGCCAATACTGTTATCATTTTGGTAATAGCCATCCTAAGAGGTGTGACGTGATACCTCATTATGGTTTTGATTTGAATTTCCCTGAGGATTAGTGATGCTGAGCACCTTTGCATGTACCTGCCATTTGTATGTCTTCTTTGGGAAAATGTCTGTTTAGTTCCTCTGACCATTTTTAATAACATTGTTTAGTTTTTTTTCTATTGATTTGTATGAATTCTTTCTATATTTTAGATATTAACCAAACTGGGGTTGAGTGGTCAGAGGGGAGGTTTAGGAAGTGGTTAGACAGGCCATCGTAAGCATCAATGCCGTAGGTTAAATTGTTTTGAGTTTGGCAGTTAGGCAATTTTGTATATGTGTCATTAAAATTTTCATATTCTTTGACTTAAATTTTTACCTCAGGGACTGTATTCTAATGTAATGAGCACAAGTATGAAGAGATCTTTATGCATTCCATGCAGCCATTATTCATAGCACAACATTGGAAACAAAATAATGCACAATAATGGTAAATGCTGTATCCATGCCTATCATATAGTCATTTAAATTGACATGGAGAAATGCTTAAGCTATAATTGTAAGTGGAAGCATGTTTTTATGTCTGCTTGATGCATTACCCGTCCATGATCCCTGCCTGTGCAGAGAATGCCTGGCCTTAGTCCTGCCAAAATCAGCGACCAGATTTTACCTGAATATAGCCACTCCATTTAAACCTTGGGCATTCTTTGGCAGGCCCATTTATATCCCTGCCCTCCTGATCTTGTCTCTCAGATCTCCAGCCACTCTATTTAAGAGGGATGACATTCCCTGTCTTGAGGAAACCTGCAATAGGATTCAGGTACATTTGATTGCTGCAATCAAATAGACTTTCTGTATGTAATAAGGAACACATTACAGAAAAAATAAATTATAAGTTGGAACTGTGAGATAATCTGAAAATCTATAAAAAATATAAATAGGGATGTTATAATGGCCAGTGTAGATGGAAGAGAACTTTGCATGAAGCTTAGCAAAAAGGAAAGCTGAGAATTCATACTTGTTATTGTATTAAATACTCTGCCTTGTGGCTAACAGACACTCAAAACCTGTTAATGACAATGTTTTAAGTTAGTTTTTTCTTCCCACTAGGAGGCAAAGTATTTGGAGGCTCTTAGCTGCTGTATTACTTGTATAGAAACTTGCATAGTATTGAACAGTTTACATTTAAAATGTATTTATTCTGTTCCTAAAATAGCTAGCTTTGAAAGCAGTAGACTAAAAAGGCATAGACTGAGTAATCTCAGGGGAATGGGACTGGGAGAGGATAATAGAAAAGAGTCATTCTTTCATTTATTCAAATATTTCATTTTTACATTATAATTTAGCATTTTATTTTGATATCCTTATAATTTATATATAGGTTTTATTAAAAGGAAATATATAAATGCATATTACTGTGTTTTACATAATCTATTTCATTGTTTTTAACCATAAAGGTGTTGGAGGAATGTATATATGTAGTTTATATTAATCATATTCAAACCCAGGATGATGAATAGTTGCTTGCATCAAACCCAAGATAAGAATAATGCTGACAGTGGTGTTCGTAACAGTTGTACTAGCAGTAACAGAAGTACAAATAGTATTAGTAGCTATAGCAGAAGAGTAGAGCCTTATGTATGTTGGTTCCACCCTTGTGGGTTTAAATGACTTTTAGTATCACCTTTGTCCTATTAAACAGCACTGTGAAGTCATTGTGAAATCATTCCCATTTAACTAGAGGGAAAAGGTAGTTCAGTTTTTTTGCCTGACACATGAATGGTATACTGCTAGCACATGGTAGAACTAATACAAAATTCTGTCATTTGACTCCTAGATCTGTATTAGTATCATTCTTTTTCTAGGCACTTTTGTATTCAGTCATCCCGAGACAATAAACACAAATATTGGGGCTAGGAATATATTATAATTTCAAGGGTGCTGTAGTTCTCAATATGAAATAAAAGTTATCTAAGAATTTTAAAGTATTTAATTGACTTAATCTAATCATAAACCTAAGAGAAATAGTGATGACTATAGGATCTTCTGATTTTATTTATCTCATTGTCAAAGACCTTTCCCCAGAGAGGGCAGAACTGGTCAAGTATAAAAATAAAGTTCAGTGTGTCCTTGGGACACATTATAATTTTGAAATAGTTTTGAGTAGGGAATAATTTACTGTAGTGGCTGAAAATGAAAATGTCTGCAAGGTCATCTTGACTTCAAAAAGTATTCTAATGAATCCTAAGCTTAATAAAAACTTTATATAAGTTATCACCTTCTAGTAATTAGTGCTAACAGGCACCATCCCTAAATACTATCATTGGATGACAATAAATAAGCCTTATAAAAGTTTTGTTCCTAAGCAACTCACCTCTTGCTAAACAACAACAACAACAACAACACTATAAATCTTCACTTTCAACTACAATTTTGCTGAGACACACACTTTAGGAGTTACATTGGTGACCACTTTAGAAGTGTGAATTTTAGCATCCATGCAGTCTGCCAGTTTGTTATTTTCCTGTGGCTGTGAATCACTTCTAAATTGTCATTTCCTCTTACTTTTCCCGTCATTCCTAAAGCTTTGCCATAATCTGATACTCACTGGAATACTTAATACTTTGTTGCTTCCCTAGTGGCCAAGCCCTCTTTTGCGTGACACTGGAACTCATCCACGCTTCCATCACCACCACCACCACTGCCAGTCAAGAGCCACTTGCCTAGCACCTCCTCCAGAGCACAGTCTGGGTAAGACCTGCTCCTTTCCTTGCAAAGGAACCATTCCTCTTCCTTGAATGTTCAAATATTTTTTCTTCTTTAAAGTGCTTCAATAGCAGTTTTACATTTCTCTTTTGCATCAGTGAGTTATACTTTCTATTTATATTCTTATGTCATAAAGATGTAGAAAAAGATGAAACTGAAGCTACTGACAATTTTGAAATGCTAACATTGTATAGTGAATATTTGACGGGGATTAAACCTTTATTCTGTGCGTTCACTTTGGGCAGAAGGATGGAAAAGTGAAGCTTACAGAATACCATGACCAAGAATTCTTAGAGTCCAGATGTAATTTCTAGCATAAGACCTTTTACTTTATTTATTTATTATATATCTTTATTGATTTCAGGAAGGAAAGGAGAGGGAGAGAGAGATAGAAACATCACTGATGAGAGAGTCATTGATCGGCTGCCTCCTGCATGCCCCTGACTGGGGATCAAGCCACAACCTGGGCATGTGCCCTGACTGGGAATCGAACCCCGATCACCTGGATCCTAGGTTGACGCTCAGCCACTGAGCCATGCCCAGCTGGACAGCATAAGACCTTTAAGAAGTGAAAACATGAGAAAATATCCCCCTTTTATGGATTCAGATATAGTGCTCTATGTTTGGGATATTATTTTTTCTTAATCTAGAATTTTTGGGGGATTCATTATATACCAAGCATTTTACATGCAATATCTCATATGAATATCACAATAACTTTAAAATAGATATTATTATGTATAACTTATAGATTAGAAACAAAGGCTTAGAGAATTTAAATAACATCCAAATCAAATAGCTAATAAGAATCAAGAACCAAAATTTAGACACACATCTTTCTCTAGATAGAATCCAAACCTTTAGTTAAGTTTGGAAAAGGTACCGGAAGCTTCTACTAGATTCAACAAAAATTTTCTGTGGGACATATTACCTAAATCAGATTTTAGCTATTACACTCAGTAAACATAACTTAAGCATCTGTTGTGTATTGGGCACTATGCAGATACTGGCATTAAAGTTTCAGTGTTCCATATTTAGAGAAAAAAAGTAAACACAAAGGAAATTGCATAGGTTGAACTGGACAGCAGTGAATGTCACAGATACGGCAAGAGAACAAGAAGGGACTGGTTATGCATAAGGATAGTGGACATGATATAGGGCTTGTCGCAGATTGCAAGTTAACAGATCAGTTAGGAATACAGTACTGTTTGAAAATAACGCAAAGACATACATGGAGTATCTGCAAATAATCTTCCATCTACATTTAGCTTTGGCTGAGCTTTTATGAAAACAAGTTGTTCCAGTGTGACCACATTATAAGCAAGATACGGGAAACTTGCATAGAGTCCAAAGGTCTATGATGAAAATAATTAAAATGTAAGAAGAAAAGAAATCCTTGAGGAATTATTTAAGGATTTTGGGTTCTTTTGTCTGAAGAGAGCAAAGAGATGAGCAAAGAGAACCTTAATAACTATTTCAAAATACGAAAATAATTTTTCAAAGGATGGAATAGTTTTTTTCCCTTTTACACTAAAGAAAGAACAGAAGAAATGTGTGTTTCTCAGAGGATAGTTCCGTAAAAGGAATAAAGAGGCCATTCTTTATCCTATTGAAGAAGAGTTGTCTTAATTCTTCCTCTTGGGACTTGTGAGTAGGCAGAAACAAAACTTTAAAATGGTCAGAGGACAAAAGTTCCTGTTCTCACACCATTCCTGACACACCTAGCAGAAGAGTATTCACCTACTAAGCAAAGACATAAACAATCGTGCATTGTAAATGTTGTCCCCATTCCTGAAAGGATGGACAGCATAGGCCAGAGGTCTGAAGCTCTTTTGGTTGGCCATATATTTAATAAAATTGAATTATTTAGCAAAATCAAAATATTTTTTTATTTTAGAAAATAGAAATCTCTTATTTTTCTAATTTCTAAAAACTCAGAATACCTGACAAATCAGGCCCTATTCAGTGCTGGACATATATAGGGCAGCTCATATTAAATAGTGTATGTGCCCTCCATTGGGCTTGGGTCCCCCACCATTTCCTATAGTACTCATATCTGGCGGATTTCACTCATTCTTGCTGTGTACCTAATGTCTTTAGACATGTGACTCTGTAACCTTGGGGATAAGTTAAAAGGAGCTGTGAAAGGGGAGCCATTCATTGGCTTTGTCAAACCTAGCTAGATCACGGAGTTGCCCCCTGGCACCCTCTTGCCATTTTATTTAGAGCTATGCAACCAAATTCAAACTAGTACAGAATCCCTGGGTAAATAGTGCAAGATGAGGAGGTACAGAAAGGAGATAATCCTCCATGGTCTTCCAAAATATTCTGTGGATCCAGGCGTCTCTGACTAAGGTTGAGACTGTGGTAGGACCCAGCAATTCCACTTCTGGGAATTTATCCAAAAGAAACCCCAAACACTAACTTAAAAGAATATATGCACCCCTATGCTCATTGCACTGTTATTTACAATTGCCAAGATTTAGAAGCAGCCCAACTGTCCATCAGTAGATGAGCAGATAAAACAGCTATGGTACCTTTACACAATGGAATACTACTAAGCCATAAAAAAGAAGGATACTTTACCCTTTGTGACAGCATGGATGGACCTGGAGAACATTATGCTAAACGAAATAAGCCAGTCAGAGAAAGAAAAGTACCATATGGTCTCACTTATATGTGGAATCTAACGAACAAAATGAACTAACAAGCAAAATAGAGACAGACTCATAGAAAGAGAGCAGGCTGACAGCTGTGTGTAGGAAGGAACTGGGAAAGTAGGTGTGGAGAGACTGAACAAAAAAAAAAAGAGAAAGAACTCATGGACACAACAGTGTGGTGATTGCGGGGGATGGGGGGTGGGTAGAGGTAGAGGAGGGTATGGGGGGATGAATGGTGATGGGAAAAAGAAACAACGAAAAAAGAGAGAGAGAGACAGTGTGGTAAGAACCACTGCAAGCCACAGAGAACTGTAGTGACTGGATCTTCTTGGAAGATTATTTTATTCAATGAGGAGTAATTTAAAACATGATTTTATATTAAAATGTAGTATTATATTATGCAGAATTCAAGAACATTCACAAGATAAAGCATGAGATTTCAAAGCGATTTGTCACTAGTAACAGGGAACCAGGTTCATATACTTTAGCCATTGGTGGTATATTAAGCAGAGTTTGGGGAGCATTTCTAGATTTCTGCTGACTTCACATCATTGCAACTTCTATCCCCTGTGGACTCAGCATCTCCTGAATCTTTTCTTGGAAGTCTTATAAGCATAAGAACATGTGTCCAAACACTAGTAATTCCTAATTAAAATTATTACCACAAAAATGAAGCAATCCTTAACTTAAAATGTTATTTTAAAAATTATCTCCAATTAAAGCACCATTTTATCAAAATTTCTTGGTTAAGTATACTTCTCTTGAGTCATATTGCCTAGGCTTTCTACACACAGTGGCTAGGCGACCTTAAACAAGTAACTTACCTCTGTTGTCTTCAACTTCATCGCTTCTCCATAAGATTGTTATGAGATTTGAATGTGTCAGCATTTGTAAGGGATTTAGAAAAGTACTTTGAATGTAATAAGTGGTGCAAACCTTATTGTGAAGAACATTGAAGGTGTTGGTTTTATTTTTTTGTTTGTTTTATTTTCAAATAGAAGGAATGTTTCTTTTCATATAAGGAACTTCATAACTTCATTCTGAGGTGGTAATCTTGGGCGGAATATATGTCAGTCAATTCTCTAGTGATCCAACCTTTAGAAGCATTAGAAGGGAAGGCAAAGTGCCAAAAAATGAGAACTTCTAACACCAAACAGCTATTTAAGTGTGTTTGACATTCACCAAAGGAATAGAAAACTAGGACTTTTGAAGCACTAGCAAATAGCATTTATTTCAGAAATGTGAGAGACTTGATCTCTAAAATTTATTTTGAAGAATCACATTTTAAATAAAGGAGCAAACATTTAATAACCTGTTTTATTCAGTGGTATTTGAATAAAAACAACCATATATACTTGTGGGTGTTTGGAGAGGGAGGGATTGTCTTATTGCTGTTGTTGTTGTTTTATCTGGTAGATCCTAAAAGCATAGATTGTATTCCAAAAGCCATACTCCAAAGGTTAGATACCTAATTAGATAACTAGTTCTAAGAGTAAGGACTGATATTTTTGCTCTATTGCAATATATTTCATAATTAAATGGCAGTAAAAAACTAGCAACCTCAGGTTTTCTGATGAGCCTTGCTTGTAGTTCTCAAACATTTTGGTCTCAGAACCACATTACACTCTTAAAAATTATGAAAAATCTCAAAGAGCTTTTGTTTATGTATATATCAATGAACCTTTACAGAATTTGGATATTTTAAATAAAATTTTTAAATATTTCTATTTTAATGCCATTCAAAACAGCATTAAATCAAATACGTGCTAAAGTAAACTACATATTTTTATTTAAAAATAACTGTATTTTCTAAAGCCAAAAAGAAGGAAAAACCATTAGTGACAGGAGTGGCATTATTTCACATTTTTGCATATCCTTCTAATGTCTGATTCCTGAGAATATAGTTGAGTTTTCATATCACCTACTATATTTAATCTGCTGCGATATATTTGGGTTGAAGTGTCTAAAGACAATCTGGCCTGTGCAGATATGTATTCGGAATGGCAAGAGTATTTTAATAGCCTTCTAAGACAATTGTGGATATTCTTTGATACTACAGCCAAACCTGACAAGTGGTAGCTTCATAAAGGTTAGTTGCAGTACGGAATCTGAAACCATATAATTGAGTTTTTCGTACTTGTAGTGATACCTATAGGACTGTCTTGCACTTTCAATGGATATTTCTCCCATGCATAATTTTGTAGCACCATGCATTGGTCAGAACCTGGCACTTACTAGGCACCCTTTAAATGTTTCTTAAAAGCAAAGAATAAAAATAACAAATAACAAAATGATTTTAGTCATTACTCTTGGACTCTGCCATTTATTTGCTCTGTGACTTGGGTTAACTCAGTTATGCTATTGAGAACCTGCATTTCATCTATAAAACTAGGATAATATTGTCCTCCTTACCTAGCATGATAATTCCATGGAAGAATAAACAGAAAAATGACTTCCCCCAATGATGTCCATGCATTAATCTCTGGAACCTGTGAATATGCTTTGTTACATGGCAAAAGAGACTCTGCAGAAACAATGAATATTACAGACCTTGATATGGGGAGATTCTGGATTATCCAGCTCTGCTCAATATAATCTTATGGGCCCTTAAAAGAGAATTTTCTCAAGTGGGAAGCAGAGGAGAAGGCAGAAG
Source organism: Miniopterus natalensis (assembly GCF_054644295.1). NCBI lineage: Eukaryota > Metazoa > Chordata > Mammalia > Chiroptera > Miniopteridae > Miniopterus > Miniopterus natalensis. The sequence goes on along the minus strand of NC_142094.1, from coordinate 28,155,014 downwards.
AGGAGGCAAGAAAGATTCATAGCTTGCAAAGTACTTGATCCATCATTGCTGGCTTTGTGGATGGGGAAAGGACACCATTAGTAAAGGAATGTGGGTAGCTTGTAAATTTGAGAATTACCCCTGTCCAACAGTCACAAAGAAACAGGGACCACAGTCCCACAACCACATGGAACTGAATTCTGCCAGCAACGTGAATGAGCTTAGAAGTGAATCCATGCCTAGAGTTTCAAGAGAGTACGACGGCCTGACAGATACCTTGATTTCACCCTTGGGAAGCCTGAAGTAGAGAACCAGCTAATCCGATCTTGCTGCTACTTCTGACCTGTGGAACTGTGAAATAATGTAGAGCTATTGTTTTAAACCACTAAATGTATAATCATTTGTTACGGCAGCAATAAGAAAACCTAATAGATATGTAATATAGCATTTTATGAACTAAAATGTCAGACAGATATGTGCTTTTATAATGTTATACCGTGATATTGGAGATTTGGGGTTAAAGAGTATATTGACCAAATTTTGTGTTTGTTATAAAGAGGATAGGGTGAAAGAAAAAGAAAGTGATGTTAAAGTCATGAATTTAGTTTGCTCGTTAAATGTTTAACTTTGAGGTTACCTCTTTCCAAATCCCTAGAGATTTGGCCTTCTTGCATACAGAGAGATTTTATTAAAGCTCAAGTCCCTTGTAAGGCTTTTAATAGCTTTCTTTTAAAAAAAAAAATCATCCTTGACTCTCTCTTCTGTGCTATTCCCCTGAATGCAAGAAAGCACAAAGATACTAAAGAAATACAAGAGACAAAATTAAATCAGGGGCTCTCCTAGCTCCTCCATTATTCAGAGCACTTAGTGGACTATAAATGATTTAAAAGTGATACAAGCAGACTTCCCAGAGTAAATAGTTTGTATTTTCCTGATTGGTAAGCAGGAGAAAGAAGATTCCACATTCCCATTAGCAAAGACTTTGAATCATCTTTTGCCAAAAATAGGAGAGCATCTTTCTTCCTGTCTAGTCTACTTTTTAAAAAATATGGAGGCAAATCAAGAAAAAAAGGATATTACAGTTTTATGACTGCTTTTATTGGATAGTTATGATACGCCAGCAGGCTACCAGGCACTGCACAGAATATAGAAGTGAGACCCTGAGCACTTGATCTGTAATGTAAATGAAGCCAATCAGAATGTAATATTACTGCACGGTTCAAACCAAAGCTGTGGTTTTGAAACTCACAACATGCTTCATAAACATTAATTAATTATGCTGGGCTTAAATTTAATTCCTCCAGTGGATAGAACGTATGTGCAGATGATGAAAGAGTCATCTGTAACCTACTGCTCACTCTAATTCTGGGTTGTAGGATCGGCTAATAATCATCACAATAATAGCTGACACTAGTAATCTTCAAAATGTCCTCTAAGCACTTATTATCCAACCATCACATCACCCTGTAGGAAAGATAAATATTATTCTCCTCATTAATAGCCTAAGAATTTGTGTTTTCAAGTGGGATGGTTTTGCCTAGGATTCCTGCAAAATACCCTAATGGGAGAGTGGAGAGTGAGAATCCCTGTATTGACTAGGAGCAGACGAGAAAGGTTACCACTTGCACATTTTGAGAGGAGGTTCAAAGCCGTGAAACTTATAGAGCTCCTGTTACTAGAGAAAATGTCCCAGGGTACACCCAGAAAAGAGGGGAGAGGGCAGTGAATTGGAAAGTCTGTGTGCTCCCTGAGAGTCTCCAGCTCAGAGTGTTTCCTTTGAGTGCAATGTCTTCCCAACTCCTCCAGTTGGTCCTGGAATTTTCACTAAATGAGCTTAAAATAGGGGCTAAAAACTTCCAGCCAAAAGTCACATAGAGCCCACAGGTGTAACTGATGGGCCCAAGAGTGTTTTATTTTTAATAAAACATTTCGGGTGCAAGCACACTTGTACTCTTTCCATTGGACACTAGACAGTGCATTTGGCACTCCTGGTTGTTAACCCATAGAGCATCCTGTCTGCCTTCTTGCACCCAGAACCACCCCCAGCTCAGAGCAGGTGATGTGGCCTTTCTTGGAACCATCCTCGGGAAGGGTAGGTGAGCTGAGTGAGCGCCCTGGAGTACCTCCAACTAGCTGCCACGACTGCAATCTTTTCTCTCTCTTCTTTGTCCCACCTCTTATTTTCCTTCCTTTTCAGCCTTTCAGCCTTCTTTCCACCCCTGTATCTGGCCTTCTTACTCCCAGTTCAGGGCTTTCACGCTGACTTTTCCCACTGCTGGAAATGATTTTCTCCTTCTATCTTATCCCTACCTCTACTCAGATGACATTCCCACCCCATCCCTTACCTGCTTTATATTCATAGCAATTTTCTCTCCTGCAAGTATATGTATATTTGTTGGATTAGTTAGCTTTTAATTTTCTGACTTCCTCAATAGAATGCAAGCTTCATGAGGACGGTTATATTTTGTTTACCGCTGAAGCACATCGATCAGCACCTGGCATTCACTAGGCAGGAAACGGTGTTTGGAGAATCAGTGAATTAACGAATTGTGAACATATTTTCATGTCAATACTTATATATATCTACGTTATTATTTAAATTTATTTATTTATTTTAGAGAGAGAGAAGGAAGAGAGAGAGAATCATCAATTTGTTGTTGCACTTGCTCATGCATTCGTTTGTTCTTGTATGCTCCCTCACCATAGATTGAACCCGCGACCTTGGCATATCAGGAGGACACTCTAACTAAGCTACTTGGACAGGGCTTACATAATTATTTTAATAGCTGTATAATATTCTACTAATATCTGCATTTACTAAACCATCTTTTTTGTTTTTGGAAACTGAGGTTGTTTCCATTGCTTTTTCTTTTAAAGTAGTATAACTTGGAGATCATGTTGGGGAGGGTAGAATGTAAACAGGAGGAAGGAATCAGGGTGAAAAAGCAAAGCCATCCTGTTTCTTGGTAGACCAGGGCTGCTCTGCTGCCTGTGACTCAGCTGCTGATGACTTCATCTCTTTTAACCCTTCGTTCCCACCACAGTCCTGCAGATCCAGTGCCTTCAGCTGCTACTTGGTTCCCAGGTCAAATTGTCTGGGCCCCAGTTTCTGCATATTGATGATGGGGTATGGAACTAGATGCATGATGTTTTCTGCAATGTTGAGTTCCTTTCTGTCCCCATTGATCACAGGTGAAGGCACAAGTTTATGATCCCTTTAGCCTGTGCTCTTATCCTGTGTCTTATCCCTTTGGGAGCTAATCAGGGATAGAGTAATCTAATTACAAGAATTTAGGATAATGCATTAATGCAAGAGGTTTTGAACAGCCAAATAATTAATTGCTGAATTTGGAGCCTTTGGGAGAGATCATCAAGCACTGTGATTTTCAAAAGCAGTTCTAGGAGGGGCAGGAGAAGTTAAGGGGCACATTGAGGATGTTCGTGGATACTCTCAAATGAATCACATTACCTGGAAAATCGACTCCCGAGTTCACAAAGCAATCCAATACCCTATTTCCCCAGCTCCTAACTTATAGTATGGAGACTTAGCCATGAGAATATTTTAGGCCTGTCCTCAATTCTGCCCTCAGTTTCTTGACTGCAACTCAGCAGGGGAGTAACTGATGTGAAGTTAGTGCTCAGACCATGTACGTGCTTCCTTGGAGATAGATTTTGACCTTACATTGCTAATAGGCCTCCCCATTTCACAGTGCATACTAAAATATAGCTCCTGCTTCTCATAAAATGCTAGGTTGCTGGGTCTATTTCCTAGAGGCAAACAGTGTTAATACCTGAAATGCTGTTTCAGTATTCATCTCTGTAAAAGCATCTGTAGGTTTTGTCATAAACACATAATGTTTAAGGAAACTAAATTAATTACATGCACTTTAATATTGAAAGTACAAAATAACAAACCTTACCTAGAATGCATATGTTATCTGCCATGCTGAGAGGAAAAACATGAAAGAAAAATGTGTACTTAAATATTCATTTAATAGTGCTGATGGTAGGGGGCAAACAAGTGTGGATGAAAAATGAATTCTATAATCAGATATTTTTGAACTAAATGATAGAGAAATGTTTATGGCTAAAATACAAGTAGAATCTCAGAAGCTACCGAAACAAATATCATCAGTAATAAGATATTTCTGGAGGCTCACAAAAATATAATCAATTTTTCAGTTGATAAAATTTCAAAAAATTGAATTTACATTTGCTAAACCAATTAACAAATTCTAATTTACACAGTGTTGATGTTTCTAATTGGCAGCCGTGCATTTTTATGAGTCTTCTTGTTAATCTCCTATGGTAATCAAACTCACAAATTTAAAATTCATTGGTGTTCTTGATACGTGTAACTAGTTAAAATTCTTAATTAAATTAGGGTGACTAAAAGAAAAGTCATTTTAAAAGTAAAATCATAAAGTGTTGTGACTAGTGATGTACAAATTAGCATAAAGTAGATTTGGAGAGAATCATTCTGAAGATTTTGCAATTAGGAGCACCTGCCATTAGTGCACTTGTTAAACTTTTATCAATTAATCATTACTCTCTCAAATAGCAAGAAAAATTGAGTGTTGTGAATATGAAGAGAGTGATTAATTGCAAGTGGCAAATTGCTGACTGGCTCCATTATTACCTGTGCTTTAGGATTTTTAGAAATAAATGTCTATTATCAGTTTCATGAATACATAAATTACACTAATGCATTCAGTATTGGTTGGATTTCTGTCTTACTTATTTAGTAATAATTGTTTTCTCAAAATTTTAAAGATGACTTGGAGAACATGGACTGTGTAATAGGATATTATTATAGCTTCATCAAAAACATTTGATGATTGCATTATTTAATCTTATCCTCTAAATATACACTATCCATGTTTTTTATTGCAAAGAGAATGGGAAGAGGGAAAAGTTGTTTTCTTATGGTGTAGAAATCAATCCCTATTTTAAGTACAATTTAGCATTAAGCAATATAGCACTACGGCTTCGAAATGTTAATTCTCAGTTTGGCCTGCTGTTCTCAAACCTAAGCAGTTAGACTGCAAAGGGCACTTTGGTTAAGACTCATTTTATTACAAGTTAAATTTGCAAAAAAAAATTGATTTAGGAGTATGTTTCTAAATCAATGCAGCAATGGCAGAGCACATAAAATATTTGCTAGAATGTACTTTTCAGTATTCCGAGATTCACACAGGGATGTCTAATGGTCCCTGCAAATCTAGAGATTATCAAGAAATGTGACTCCAAGTGCTATGAAATTGCTATAGCTATTTATCTTAGCTACTCATAGATAAAGCCATCTAACTGTTAGATGGAGTCTCAAATATAGGAAAGACTTCTGCTGTATTTTATATGTTAGAAACTATAAGACACTGGTCTAAATTAAGAAGTGGGGGGGTGGCATAAGTGAAGTATAAACCAAACCTTTACAAATTCCAAATTCAACCAAACAGTTATAAATACCAAAGGATAATACCTTCTTACTTTCTGGAAAAAAATACCCCACATTGCATTGCTTCCCATAGATGCCTTGGGATCGTAAGCTGTACCGTCTCAGTTACCTGAGCTCTTGCACTGGCCTTCCAGGTCATTTTTGTTCATTACCTGAGCCATTGGAAGGAAGTCACTAATTTATAACATTACAGCCCTGACATGAACAGATAAGTCTAGATCAGGGTTCCTTTACATTTTGGGCTAAGTTATTCTTTGTTGTGGGGCTTTCCGTAGTGGAAGATGTTAGGTACCATGTGTGACTCTGATAGCACTTCTGCAATCAAGACATGCACAAATGTCTCTAGACATTGTCAGATACTCCCTGGGTAGCAAAATTGTTCTCCATTGAGAACTAATAGTTCAGTCTGATCTAAAATTCTAGATATTTTAAAGTGAAGTAAAACAGATTCAGCTCCCAGCAGTCGTGTCCCCTTTAAGGTGTTGGCAGCTATGCCATACTGCCTGCATTCAGTGTCTAGTTCCACCACTTACTATCCACATGACTTTGGTTGTCATCTCTAGACCTCAGTCTGTCTGTTCATCTGTAAAGTGGGGATAATAAGTTCCAACTTAATAGGGTTATTGTAGGGAGTAAATAAGATAATGAACACATAGCACAGTGTCTGGCACATTATTAGCCCTCAGTAAAAGTTTGTTGTTACTTTGGTATTACTGTTTTTGGTATCATTTCTAATGCTGTGGAATTCTAAGTGGGTAGATGTTTTCTTGAATTGCACTAGATAAAATTTCATATACAAATAATGATAATAACATATTTGTTTAGCCCTTTAGGGGTCTGAATCCTATCCCAGAGTTTATTGTTTATTTTTCAATTAAATAATATATTTTTAGAATAAATATGCCCAATAGTCTCTTGAAGATAGTGAAAGAGGTCAAAAGAAATAAAAGTCTAGTTTAGAGCTTCTAAGAACTTAAAACCTAGTCAGGAAAATTAATCTTCAACCCATAAAATCATTAAAGAAAAATAAATGATGCTGTTTCATACATATTTACTAGATTGCAATCTTGGTGAGGATACTAGAAGTAGAAGCCGCTCCATAAATATTGGTGAGATGAAGGAATGGAAGGAATGTCAGAATAAAAAATATAATTTCTTCCAAATTGTCTCTGACTTATTACATGGCCTTGTTGAAGTCAGTGATGTAAGTTGGTTCCTCAATAAATGGAGAAGCTAATAATTATGCCTCATACCTGACATTTATGTAGCCCCACATAGTTTGCAAAGCATTTTCATTTACATGATCATATTTCATGATCATATATCATTAGCCCCATTCTCCTCTGAGAGCTCAGCAATTTAATTACTGCAGCTATAGCCTGGGTCTTGGCTCTGGAGTGTTTCTCAGCCTAGGATATCTTCAATCCTTAAATGACCTTGAGCCTATAAGAATATGCTTTAATAACATCAGATCAATGTTTTATATATATAAGGTTAAGTTACAAATATAAAACACCATAGAATCTGATGGTACAGAACCACGGAACTGAGTAGAATACCAGGAATCAGTATTGTCTTATCCATTTACAGATGAGGAGACGCAGACCCATGGAGTAAGAGAATGTCCCAAGTTCTGTTGTTGAGTCACTGGCCAAGTCAGAATTAGAAGCTGATAACTCTTTCATTGTCTCATGATATTAATCATTAAAAACACAGAGGATTTAAATCTAACTCAAATTAGTTAGGCTTCTTTTGGCTCCATAAAAATATTTCACTTGTAAGATCATGTAAATTTTTTAGCTTCTCATTTATTAACCCATAAACTAATGAGCACAAAATTTAGTTCGCAGTATGGAAAGTAGTAATGTAGTGCAGCTGACATCCCTTCACCAGTCATTTGCTTAAGAAGTTCAAATGGAATTTCTTTCTCCTGAATTTCTGCTTTAACATCTAATATACACTGAGGTAAACTGTCTTCATTTTAGAGAAATTTTGCAACTATCATTAAGTGAAAATGAATTAACTATTTTCAAGCATTTTATGTACCCATTGTGAACTTTTATTTGCATTTCACATTCACTTAATATTTTCAGAGATTGAATTAATTATGCAAAAAGCTTTGTGTGGTGCTTTTTTGCTATGTAGCTCTTCATAGATTTACACAATGAGTCTCTTACTTTTTGGACACAGATGGGTAAAAGGTGATCGATAAATATTGAAAATGTGGGCAACTGCTTGCTAAGATTTTAAAGAGCCACCAACTATAATTATGCATTTGATCTGGTGAGCCATCTTTATATAATTTGAATGTTTGTAGAGTTTTTTATGTAGAAAAACAATAATATGTAAACTAAGGTGTAAGTAAGACAACAAGCGGTAATTACATTCAGGACTAAAATTAAGTACATTTGTGAGTTATGGGATCACTGGTGAAAGAAGTTAAACTTTTTCCTAACACTTTGTGAAACTTGGAGGCCCTTCTCATGGTCAAGTTTGACTGATAATAGAAAGATTGTGATTAGCTGTAAGCTTCTAAAGGACAATGATCATATTTTATCCGTTTCTATATATGTCAACATGCAGTAGGCATTTAACAAATTCTTGTTAACTGAACCAACAGCGTTTCTAGAATATTAAGTTAGCTGTTAGTCCACCTCTGAAATCTAAGAATGGCACAACTTCCAAGGAATTTTCTACTTGCACCTAAATATACAACTAGGTTTAACCACATGGGTTACTTATGTGAGTGCTAACTGGTTGCTAAATTTACCTGTAAAGTGTCTAGAAGTTAGGTTGGCTAATCCTGTGCCACCCTTGAGCTTTCTCATTGTTTTCTTAAACCAAGAAAAATGACCTATTTAAATAGAAAATCCCAAACCTTAAACCATAAATCAAGAGAAACCTAGAAACCATGGCCAATTTCTTCAGGAGCCTCCACAGTATTAATAAGAATTAAAGAGAAGCTGGATGGAATGAGATCCTAGTTGAGTTTTGTAAGTGAGAACAAAACTCACTTGGTGGAGGCCCTTTTAATTTGTCAGAGCCCATGATAGGCCACTCAGGGAACCCCAGACTATCAAAACTTAAGGAGGAGAGATCCGTTTTATCACAGTCAACGGGCTTACCTCTCTTAGGGAAAGGAGGTGGCTATAACTCGTGTCTTACAAGCCTTTTCCTATTACCTTCAGGGAGAGTAAGTTACTGACCCACAGAAGTTGCATTCCTTGCAGGGTGATTTGAACAGTCTTTGATGCCTCTGCCCAGAAAACAATGCTCATCTCATCCAGTGGCTTCTATCATAGTTCCTTGTAAGATTCCTTGACACAGAGGCTTGCTTTTTCCTATGAAAGCCCTGGCACGGTGTATGTAACCAGTGGGCAAGAACCCAGCTCCAGGAACTGGCACCCTCCCGAACCTTTTCCAGATTGAGGAACTGAATATTCTTACTATTATCCATCTGAGCCCAACAACTCTCCCCTGGGTAAAAATTCATCATTTTCCAGGTGTGACTAACTCACCCATATAGATAACCATCTTAGAAGCCCTGAAGTTTCAAAAACTAAAACTGTTGCTTGGAAATGTTCCCAATGGAAAATGAGATTGGTTTGCTAGGTCCAAGATGAGCTCTCTACCAGGAGCAGTGGATTCAGGGAATGGTCTCTACATAGCCAGTCCATCAGTTTCAATGCTCTGCGCCCTGTAGGTTCACTTGTAGGTACTTCATGAAAAGTAGTTTCTGTTATGTAAGTCAGCATGTTGTGGGTCCCAAAGTTAAGGAACCCAGTAGACTGAACTTGATGGTTATTAACACAGTTTATGTATGAGAGATTTCAACTTGAGAGCACTCATCTCTCCAGAATCATTTGATTCTTTACCTGTTGGGGAAAAATACTTTAGAGCATTGTCCATTCGTTTTCCTGGTTGGAAAGGACTTTCTGGTAGCAAAATAAGCCACTAGCAAAGCTGAGAGGAACAATTTGAAAGAAACAGCTTTGAGCTGCCTAACTTATATAACCAGAACATCTATTCAGTGTGAGTTTTTATCTGGTATGATAGATGCAATTTGTTATAACAGATAAATTCCCTTGTCAGGGAAACAACACCTGCCTATATGAGCTATTTTCAATCTTGCTGCACATTAGAATCACCTGGACAGCTTTAAGCAGTACTGATGCCCATGCCCCAATAAAGATACTTTATTTAATTGATCTGGGGCAATGCAAACCTATTAGTATTATTTTTTATAAATTCCAGAGTGAGTCTAGTGGGTGCCCAGAATTGGAAACTTCTGCTTAGATTTATAATCTCTTTGATATCTTTTTAAATTTATTTAGCTTTACAGTGTTCTACAAAGATAATCTTCCCTGGAGGACTGAAAGGTAAGATTAATGATAAACTCAGTAATTTCCCTACCTGAAGCCACTGGGGAATGGATTGGTCATTGCTCCCTACTGGGCCACTATTTTAGATACAGAAAAATTAACCTAAAAGGGATATTTATCATTGAATGTGTTCATGAACTGAACTTGGAGGTGCTAAATGGTAGATATAAATCCAGAGGAAATATTACACTTGTCCCTAGATCAAATATTCTCACTTATCATTTATCATCTAAAGGCATATTAAAAAATTCTGCCTTAGTTACTCAGGGTAAAGGTTTCTCCACTCACTTTCTTTTAACAGGTTAATGATGATTTAAGCCTATTCTGCCCTTGATCTTCCAGGATCTGCTTTGACAAGAAGGGCTGGGCAGCCAGATGAATCCCTGACCAAATTTGTGTGCAACATGTGAAGTAAAAAATAATAAAGGCTGATTGTGGTTTTTACAAATTTTAAATCTTTCTATGATAGAGAGGCCTGGTTCTGCCAAGGTGGAGTAGACCTATTCATTCCCGGCCCTCCCCTTCACAGTAAAAAACTCTGAGTATGACACACTAAGCAAACAGGAATTCTCTGAAAGGTAGAAGGAAGACTGGTTGCAAAGGGCCCTTGTGACCTGAGGAACAGCATGGCAGTGAGCTCCCCTAGTCTCCTTATTGCCACCCACACACCTCAGACAGGGTGCTGCAGAACCCTCCAACAGGCACAGAGCAAAAAAATTCTGGGAAAAGTCTGCTCATCCCAAACCAGGAAATAGAAAACGCCTGGCCTAACATTAGAAAACCTTGTGGGCAAAGCCCACCTTACTCTAGCCAAACACCAGGAGAAAACAAATCACACCTCATACCACTGCAGACTCAGCCCTGGAGTGGGAAGTTGAACTTCATCTCCAATCCCCTGCCCAGGTGAAAACGGGCAGCATTCGCAATTCCCCACCATTGTTTTATGTGTGCGGGACTGAGCAGAAAGCCCATCTTCCATCCTCTGCCTGATGGAAGTAGTGAGTGCTCCAGTTTTCCCACCAGGGTAGTGGGGCCCATTGGGGAACTGAGCATTCATCCATGCACGACATCAAGGAGACTGAACAAGGAGGTGCCACTGGAACTAGTAAGTGCTTCATTTTCACCCCACCCCTGGAGTCAGCAGCACTCAGTGAGGAGGTGAGCCTCCACAACCACCTAGCACCCAGGAGGCGGAATAAAGTAGTAGGAGGCAGGGCAGTAGACAGTGTACTTACCCCATGGGATCTCTTCCCTGGTGTCAGTGGACGCATGTGGAGCCAAGCCTCCAATCCTACCTGGTGTCAAAGAGGCAGAAGAGGTAGTAGGAAGCAGGGATAATTAGAACTCCGCTCCTCCTCATCTAGTGTTTTAGGAGCTTAGGGTGGAGCCAAGCTTCCAACCACACCATGCGATGCCCACTTTTGCTAATGTGGGTAGACTGGGCCCTACAAGGAGCTGAACATACCTTGAGGTGCACTTTAACAAGGGCATGGCCTGTGCAAAATAGGTGGTCAAATAGGAACCAGGTTCTCATAACATAATACCCAAAATATCTAGGTACAATGGAAAATTATGCATCATATCAAAAATGAGGAAAACCTTGACATGAATTAGAAAAGCAACCAGCAGATGCCAGCACCAAGCTGAATCAGATGTTGGAACAATTTGGCAAGGATTGCAAAGCAACCATCATAAAAATGCTTCAGTGAACAGTTACAAATTGTCTTGAAACAAATGAAAAAAGAAAATTTCTGCAAAAAAAAAAAAATATATATATATAGAAGTTTTTGAAAACAAAAAAGAACCAAATGGAAATTAAAGAGCTGAAAAGTACAATAAGTGAAATAAAAAACCTCAGTGAATGTGCTCAGTAGTAGAATGGGGATGAGAGAGAATGGAACCAGTGAACTTTGAAACACATTAATAGAATCTACCCAATCTAAACAGTGAGGAAATAGGTTGAAAATAAACAGAGTCTTCTGGACCTGTAGGACAATAACCCACATAAATGTAGAGAGTCAAGAAGCTGAGCAAACCACAAATAAAATAAACATTAAGAAATCCATGCAAAGAAACATCATAATTAAACTTTAGAAAACTAAAGACAAAGGAGAAACCCTCAAAACAGCTGGAGAGAAATGATACATTTATAGGAAAACATCAATTTGAATGAAAGTCCATTTCTCATCTAATACCATGGAGGCCAGAAGAAAGTGACAGAACATTTTTCAAGTACTTGAAAAAAAATAACACAGGTACCATATATCTGGTGAAAATATCCTTCAAAAAATGAAGGGGAAGTAAAAACATACTCAGAAGAAGGAAATTTATTTTTAGCACATCTGCTGTTAAAGAATCACTAAGTCAAGTTCTTTAACAGAAGGTAAATGGTAATAGAAGGCTTTGACTCCAGAAAGAAATAACACCAGAATGGGTAAAAATAGGTCTAAATATAATAGGATATCCCACTACTTATGAGATTCTTATATCATTTTGATGATTAAAGCAAAAATTATAATACCATGTAATGTATTCAAAGTATGTGAATACTTAAGACAATTTTATTTAAAAGGTGGTGGGAATAAAATAACCTAAGTGGATGTAAACTTTCTAAACTTCGCTTGAAGTGGTAAAAGGTTGATAATAGCAGTCAGTGACAACTTACATATACATGGTGTTATACCCAGAACAATCACTACTAAAATCTAAAAATCATATAAATTAAAATTATAGGGAATCCTTAAAAGGTATTCTAATAACCCGTGGAAGGTTGAGAGAGAGAGGAAAATGAAGCATGAAAGAAGCAGAAAACAAATCTTTCCTTCTGTATTTTTTCCTGTCTTAAAAAAATTCAGATGGCCGGTGTGGCTCAGTGGTTGAACATCCACCATGAACCTGGAGGTCACGGTTTGATTCCCTCAGGGCACATGCCTGGATTGTGGCTCGATCCCCAGGAGGGGGCATGCAGGAGGCAGCCGATGTGTTGATGGTTCTCTCTCAGCGGTGTTTCTCTCTCTCTCTCCCTCTTCGTTCCTTTCTCTGAAATCAAGAAAAACACATTAAAAAAATTATCAAGTGTCCACATAAGAATAGGATGGTGAGATCCACTCATAAAGAAGCATCCAGGACATTATTACCTAGGATATATGTTCAGTGAGTGTACAAATGACTTTTTTAAGATGGGAGATTGAAAACAGAACTCAAATATTCTTTTCTGCCCTCAAAATGGTAGCTTTCATTTTGGTCAATTTTTGGTTCACAGAACTAATATTAAAATTAGTCCCATCTGGTTGGACTAAAATGAGGTATTTTCTATTTTTTAAAGGGCTACCTTTTACTCTTCCAACATTATAGAATTTTTTGCTTATTAGAAGAGCCACATATATTAAAATATTTTTATATAGGAGAAATAAAATGTATTAATAAATTGAAAGCTAGGTTTCCCAGGCCAACATTTTGCTGAAAGAAGAGATATTTAAGGTACTTTTTAAATGCTGATCACTATTATATATTTAACCATCTGGTAAAATGATTACTCAAAGTAGTAAAACGCTGTTGCTTTTATTAACATTATTACTTTATTGTACTTTTCTTTTTGCTCACTTGTGCTTTGTAAGATTTCTTCAATAAGCATGCACTGGTTTTACAATAAGATAAAAATTCCAAGTTTTCATTATATAATGGCCATTAGCAAATTCTAGTTTCTCTATACACATTCTCCCCCAAATACTCAAATTAAGGAGGCAAGCAAATAAATAATAATTACATCACAGAGGATACTGAAAGAAGGAAAATATGCAAATTATTTTTGTGAGGTAAGTATAAAATTGAAACTACAAATCTGGAAACTGCTTGGCCAGCATGGCTCAGTGGTTGAGCATTGACCTAGGATCCAGGGGATCGATGTTCAATTCCCGGTCAGAGCACATGCCTGGGTTTCGGGCTTGGTCCCCAGCAGGAGGCATACAAGAGGCAGCCGATCAATGACTCTCTCTTTGTTGATGTTTCTATCTCACTCCCTCTCCCTTCCTCTCTCTGAAATCAATAAAGACATTTTTTTAAAAATCTGAAAACTCAAGTAAAACTACAGATGATTTCATTTATGAAAATCAATGCAAAAATCTAAAATAAAATATTAGCAAGCAGAATCAAACACATTAAAAAATAATATGCCCTGACCAAGTGGGATTATTAAATAATTCAAGAATGGTTCAACATTTTAAAAAGCCATTAATGTCATGCAGCACGTTACTAGATTTAAGGAAACAACATCATATGTCTCCCTAGGTGCTTAAGAGACATTTGAAAATTTAATATCAATTTCTAAGTTTTTAAAAAAAGCTTTTGAAATAAGAGTCAATGAATTCATCCTTAACAAGATGTGGGGGGTGTGTGTGTGTTTATTACTCAATCCAAAATATAACATTTATTTATGGAGAAACAGGATAAATTGTCACTGAGACAGTTATAAGATGAGAATGCCTATTATTTGCATTACTATATACTCTTGTTTTAGGGATATTCTCTAATGTAATTGTTTTAAAAATTAGGAGTATAATTAAAAGATAAAAATATATATGTATGTATGAATTATGATAGTGTACTTAAGAAATCAACAAAAATATGATTACAGATATTTTATGAAGTATCAAGATGTAAAATTACCATGTAAAATTAATATAGTATTTCATATATGCAAAAAATGTTAGTTTGAAAATACAATAGAAGATAGCATCCCACAACAAAAAAAATGGGAGAAACAAATTAAATAAATGATAAATGTATAAAATCTATACAGTTGACCCTTGGACAACATGGAATTGAACGGTGTGGGTTCACTCATCTGCGGGTCTTTTTCAATGAATATGTCATTGTCCTTCTATATCGCCAAGGTTTCACATTGGCAGATTCAACCAACCATGGGTGGAAAACAGAATTTTCATGATCTGTGGCTGGAAGTCCAGGAATGAGAAGGGCCTACTGTGTGCATTTTTCTGTATCATTTCATATGAGGGTCTTGAGCATCCATGGATTTTGGCATCTGTGAGAGTCTCAGACCAATTCCCAGCAGATACTGAAGGAAGACTAGAGTTAAGTTTTTGGAAAGTCAAAAGTTGTATGTGGATTTTCTATTTTGCAGGGGTCAGTGCCCCTAACTCCCATGTTGTTTAAGGATCAACTTATGTGGAAAAGAAAACACTATTGAAAGTTACAAAATAGGGAAGGCAGGGGTGGGTGGGGAGAGATTCCAAAGAACTTATATGCATCTATGCATAACCCATGGACATAGGCAATAGTGTGGGGAAGGCCTGGGTGGGGGTGGGTGCAGGGTAGATGGGGAAAAAAGGGGACATCTGTAATACTTTCAACAATAAAGATAACATTTTTTTTTTTTTTTTTGAAAAAGGTACAGACTAAACAGACAGAAAAATACCATATATTCTTGAATTCGGTGATTCTACTCATGAAGTATCAATATTGCTAAAGTTAACATTAAAAATGACATATGGTAAAATTATATGTTCCCAATAAAAATACTAATATTTTTGTGAAGCTAGAAAATTTTATTCTCAAAGCAGAAGCAAATAGTCAAGAAAATGTTGGAAAAGAGCAATGAAAAGTGATATTAGGCCAAGAATAGACAGACGAAACAATGGAATGGAATAGAAAGTACAAAAATAGAAAGCATTTATGAATATTTGACATAAAATAAAAGTGGAATTTTAAATTACTGGGGAAAAGATGGACTTTTAAGTAAATGATCACAGGACAGTTGGATAACCATTTGGGAAAAAAAAAAAAGTACAATTGAATCCACACCTCCCACTGTTAAGCACCAATAAAGAATTTCATGTATGGATTAGGAATCTAAATATATAAAAGAGAATTTTATATATTGGAAGAAAATAGGGATAAATTAATCATGAAGCAGTTACAGAAAATATAAATAAATTCAACAACAAAAACCCTTGTGCTCAGTAAAAAACACATACCATATACAAGTCAAAATACAACTTTACTTATCAGGTTTTGTAAAGCTATTTTGTGGAACAGATAATCTCAAAATCACAGTGGATAATAACAACCAAGGCTTATTTCTCATTTTTCTTGCTGAGCAACCCTGGAATGTCTGTGGCTTCTAGGATGTATCACTGGCATTCTCCTAATGTCCTTTAGCATGCCCACATGTGGTTCATGAGGGTTCCAGTTCCACATCTTTGCTGTCATGCTTTATCATTATTATTATTATTGTTGTTAATGTATTACAGATGTCCCCATTTCCCCCCATCTTTGCCTCCCTCCACTCAACCCCGATCCCATCCCAGGCCTTCCCCACACTATTGTCTGTGTCCATGGCTTATGCATTCCTGTTCCCTCCAAACCCGTCCCCTCTGAGATTTCCCAGTCTGTTCCATGCATCCATGCCTCTGGACCTATTTTATCAGTTTATTTTGTTCATTAGATTCCACATATAAGTGAGATTATGTGATATTTGTCTTTCTATAACCGGCTTACTTTGCTTAGCATAAAAATATCCAGGTCCATCCTTGCTGTTGCAAGGGTTAAGAGCTCCTTTTTACAGCCACATAGTGTTCCATGGTGTGAATGTCCCACAGCTTTTTTGTCCACTCATCTACTGATGAGCATTTGGGCTGTTTACAGATCTTAGCTATTATAAATTGTGCTGCTATGAACATAGGGGTGCTTATATTCTTTCTGATTGGTGTGTCAGGCTTATGAGGATATATTCCTAGAAGTGAGATCATTGGGTAAGATGGCAGTTCCATTTTTAATATTTTGAGAAACCTCCGTACTGTTTTCTCTAGTGGTTGCACCAGTCTGCACTCCCACTAGCAGTGTACCAGGGTTTCCCTTTCTCCATATCCTCGCCAGCACTTGTTTATTGATTTATTGATTTATTGATGGGAGCCATTCTGGCAGATGTGAGGTGACACCTCATTGTAGTTTTAATTTGAATCTCTCAGATGATTAGTGACACTGAGCATTTTTTCATATCTATTGGCCATCTGTATGTCTTCTTTGGAGAAGTATCTATCCAGGTCCTTTGCCCATTTTTTAATTGGATTATTTGTCTTCCTTTTGTTGAGTTCTTTGTATATTTTGGAAATTAGCCCCTTATCAGATGTATTATTGACAAATATGTTCTGCCATACAGTGCACCTCCTTTTCATTTTATTGATGGTTTCTTTTGCTGTGCAGAAGCTTTTTACTTTGGTGTAGTCCCATTTGTTTATTTTTTCCTTTGTTTATTTTGCCCTTAGCCATCACTTGTTTATAATTTTAGTTTTTCTCATGGATGTATATTAGTATAGCATCATGGTTTTAATTTGCATTTTCTAAGTGACCAATGAACAATGGTGAATAACTTTTCCTGAACTTGTTCATTTGCAAAAGAGTTGCACACTTTTTATTTGATTGTCTTTTATAATCAAGTTGTAAGATTTCTTTGTATATTCTGAATCCCAATTTCTTTGTTACATGTATCTTTTGCAAATATGTTCTTCCCAACTCTGGCTTGCCATTTAATATCCTTAATGGTATTTTCTGACAAGCAAAAGTTTTTCATCTTGGTAAAATTCAATTACAAATTATTTTTCTTTTATGATTCATACATTTGTGTCTTATTTAGGCAACTTTTGCTTTATCCAAGGTCACAATGAATTGCTCATATGTTTTCGTCCAGAAGTTTTGGGGTTTTAACTCTTTTGTTGAGGTCCATAATCCATTTTGAATCAAATTTTGTGTTTGGTGTAAGGAAAGTGCCCAAACTCCTTTTTCCCCATATAGATATCCAGTTATTCCAGCACCATTTATTGAAAAGACAATTCTTTCTTCACTGAATCATCTTGATAACTTGTCAAAAATAATTGATCATATAATCATATATCTATTTCTGAACTCTCAGTTCTGTTCCATTGATCTAAATGTATATACTTATGCCAACATCATACTATCTTGTTTACTGTACATTGGTAGTAAGTCTTAAAATCAGGGACTATAATAAGTTCTCCAAATGCATTCCTCTTTTTCCAAATTTTGAATTTTATATTATTTGTATTCCCATATAAACTGTAGAATCAAGTTTGACAATTTTAAAAAAAATGTCCTTTGGGATTTTAATTGAGGTTGTGTTAAATTTATAAATACATTTAGAAAGACTCAATATCTTAACAATATTCAGTCATCCAATTTATGAACATTGTATGGCTCTCAAATTATTTATGTCTTCTTTAACTTCATTCAGCAATCTTTGGTAGCTTTCATTGTACAGGTATTATACATATTGTTAAAATTACCTCTAAGCAGCCTTAGCTGGTTCGGCTTAGTAGTTAGATCATTGGCCTGTGGACTGAAGGGTCTTAGGTTCAGTTCCAGCCAAGGGCATGCACCTTGGTTGCAGGTGTGTGTGGGAGGCAACGAATCGATATAAAAAAAAATGATCTCTAAGCACCTTATGGTTTTTGATGTTATTATCATTGTTCCTTGCTAGTATCTAGAAACGCAATTAATTGATTTTTGGAATACTGGTCTTGTGTCATGTTATATTCACTTACTATTTAGGGTAGATTTTTATGGTAGTCTTTAGGAAGTTTTATGTACATCATGATGATATCTAAAAAATAAAAACAGTTTTATCTCTTCCTTCCATATGAGTGTGTGTGTGTGCACCTGTATGTTTCTTTATTGCACTGGCTAGGGTTCCAACACAATGTAGAATACAGTAAGTGTGAGCAGAATTCTTGCCTCATTCTCAGTCTTAGGAGGAAGTTATTTTGTCTTTCATTAGTGAGCGTGATGCTAGTTGAATGTTTGCTTCTCTAGCCCTAATATTTACATTGTGCTGAGAGCTTTTAAGATTAGTGGATGATGCATTTTGTAAAACGTTATTCCCACATCTGTTGAGATGGTCTTACGCTTTTGTCCATTATTCCCTGTACATGGGACTTACAAGTGGATTGATTTTAGAATGTTAAACCACTCTTTCAATCCTGGGGTGGGAACACTAACACTTCATCATTGTACATTACCTGTTTTTTTAATATTGCTGTATTTTTTTTTGTTTTCTAATATTTGTTAAGGATTTTGCTTTCAGTTTTATGAGGGATGTTGGTCTTTAGCTTTGTTTTCTTTACAGTGTCCTTCTCTGGGCATGTTACCAGGCTAACGCCAGACTCAAATTCCTTTGGAAAGTGTTGCACCCTTTTCTTTTTCTTTTCTTTTTTTAAAATATATCTTTATTGATTTCAGAGAGAGGAAAGGAGAGGGAGAGAGACAGAAACATCAATGATGAGAGAGTCATTGATTGAGCCCACAACCAGGGCATGTGACCTGACCAGGAATCGAACCCCGATCGCCTGGATAATAGGTTGACGCTCAACCGCTGAGCCACACCCAGCCGGGCCCCTTTTCTAATTTTTAAAGAATTTGTGTAGTATTGGTATTATTTCTTCCTTGAATATTCAATACAATTATCCTGTGATTCCATCTGGGACTAGAATTTTCTTTTAGGACAGCTTTTAAGTAATGAATTTAATTTCATTAATGAATATAGAATGATTCAGGTGTTCGTTTTTCTGTGAGTCAGTTTCTAATTTATGCCTTTCAAGAAATTTGTCCAATTCATTTAAGTTCTCAAATTTATTGGAATCCAGCTATTTATCAGATTCCGTCATTATTCTTTTAATGACTCTCAGATCGATAATGTCATTTCTTATTTAATTCCTGATAATGGTAATTTGGGACTTCCGTTTTTTTTCCTGTTGATCCATCTACTTTAAACATTTATCAGTTTTATTTTGTTGACCTTTTTAAAGAATCAGCTTTGAGTTTTATTGATCTCTATCTTTTTTTCCGTTTTCTCTTTAGTTTTTTTCTCACATGTATTATTTATTTACATTAACTTCTTTCTTTTCAGCTCCTAAGGATGGAGGCCTAGATCCTAGACTGCACTCTTCCACTCTACTAACGTAAGCCATGAAAGATACAAATTTCTGTGCAAACAGTGCTGTAACTGTGTCCCACAAATTCGGAAATGTAGTTGTTTTCTCCAGACTTTTTCTAATTTTCCGTGTGATTTCTTCTTTCACCTAAGGACAGTTTAGAAATGCATTGATTATTTGCTAAATATTTGAGGATTTTTTTTCAGTTACCTTTCACTCACTATTTGTTTTGCTTATCTGTTATAATCAGAGAAGATATTCTGTATGACTTCAATCCCCTCAAATTCAGTATTAATGTGTTGACTAATTAATTAATAATTTAGTATAAATTAAATTCTCTTACTTGTTTAAGACCATGTCAGGTAGACTGAAAATTGAGGCCCAAGATGTCCACATTGAAATCTCTAGAACCTAAGAACTCCTAGAACCGACATATCAAAAGGGATTTTGCACAGGTGATTAAATTAAGAATCTTGAGGTAGGAAGAGTCTGCATTATCTGTATGAAAGTATAAGTATATGTGGAATTTTGCTAGATTTTACCTATTCCTTTTCATAAAGGATTATACTATCTTGCATTGTCACCTGCAATATATGTGATTGTCTCTATCCCTGCAGCCTTGCTAATAGAAAAGAGAATATGTTGTCGAATTTTTGGATTATTACCAATGCTGATAAATCAAAATTTGTACCTCAATAGTTTTAATTTATATTTAACTTATAGTGATCAAATTAAGCTCACTTTCATATGTCACGAGTTATTTGCATTTCTCTTTTAGGTGAACTGTTTTGTTGTGTTTTGTACTGTCTCATTCTAGTAGCTCTTTTTGTTTGGGATATTAGCCATTTGCCTGTGATAAAAACTGCAAGCATTTTCCTCTTCAAGTATATCATTTGTCTCTACTTTGTTTGTGATGTGTTTTTTGCCAGATGTATTTAAGTTACTTTTCACCAAGTACTTTGACCGTATCTGAAAGAGAAAAAAGTACTGAAACATTTTAAACCATACTGAGAGTTTTATTGTTGGCAAACATTAGAATTTTTTAAATTGAATTTATTCGGGTGATATTGGTTAATAAAATTATACAGATTTCAGGTATACAATTCTATAATACATCATCTGTATATTGTGTGTTTATCGCCCGAAGTCAAGTCTCCTTCCATCACCATTTATCCCCACTTTCCCCCATAATTTTTAATTTTGTAACTATTTTATGTGTATTGTAGAATGAAGTAAATGTGCTAATTAAAAACCAAGGATTTCAGTATACAACGAACAATATAAACACAAAATGAAAGAAACTAAGAAAAGCACTGTGATACTAAATTTGAATTGGATATACACTTAACATTGAAGTATATTTATATTTATATTATTTACATATATCCTAGTTTTATGCACTGAAATTATCTGGAGGCAATAATACCTTAATAAAATGAATACTTCTGACCCACAGATCTTTGTTTCTAACCACCAAATCACACTAAAAGTTATCAGGAGTCCTTGGGGAAATGGCTGAATTGAGACAGGTCATAGAAAATACAAGGTAAAGCTGTAATATCTTTTTTTTTTTTAATATATCTTTATTGATTTCGGAGAGAGGAAAGGAGAGGGAGAGAGAGATAGAAACATCAATGATGAGAGAGTCATTGATCGAGTCCGCAACCCGGGCATGTGCCCTGACCAGGAATCGAATCCCAATCGCCTGGATCCTAGGTCAGCGCTCAACTGCTGAGCCACGCCCAGCTGGGCTGTAATATCTCCTTATGACATAAAGCAAAAATTTATTTAGAGACCACCAGAGTTATGTCAAATGGATACAGAGACATTTTTAAGGGACTTACACTAGCCAGTTTTGAAACTGAGTACTTGAATATTGAGATTTGAGTGTCAAAAGGGGTAATTAATTGTGAAACATTGACTATAAGTAATACAGGCTTCTCAAAATGAAAGAACTCAGAAAGAAATTTGAGCTAATTTATGGAATTATTTTATAATTTATTATTCAATCTGTTCAATTTTGTTCAATTTTGAAAGTGAAGAGCAGCACAGTAGTATTTATGTTGGTGAAAAAGACTTAACCAGGACTGTCCTGGACAAAATGGAGTATAAAGTCATCTTACTATTAAACCAATTCATTACTCTGACAGCTGGTGATTAAATGAAAGGAAATTAGTAATTTTTAGATGGAAAAGTACTTTCTTTTTTTTTTCTTTTTTTCTTTTTACAAAAAAGCATCAGTTAATAAACATAGAATAATAGTATTACAAAACCATGATTTTCTGACCCCTCTCCCATGAAATCAGTGATTCAGGCAAAGATCATTTATCAAGGTTAAAATCATTAGGTAAAATGTTGCTGGAATATAAGATGTACACATGTTGCCGAAGAAAAACATGCCTTACAGTGGAGAGGTCTGCTGGCCAGCAGATCAACTGCTTGATCAGGCTTAGCATTACCTCTTGATACTGTGTAAAAGCAAAGCCTCTGAAATATCACCATCACTATGAAATACTGTTTTCCAAAACGTTTCTGTGAATCTAGTCTTTAGACCCATCTTCCAGTTTTCTGAAATGAGGATATAGGAAAGAGGTAAAAACACCAAAAGGAAACAGATACACTCAAAATCTGAGACAGTCCATGAGAAAACTGACTTTTTAAAAAGTCAATATAATTAAATACCCACATAAATTAAAAGCTATGAGACTATTCTACATTTAAAAATATGAGAGATAAAGCAAGGAGATGCAAATATAGCCATTACCAACTGCTAAATCTTGATGGATATTCAATTTTGTTTGATTTTACTGCATGTTTGAAATTTTTTATAATAAAAAAATTAGAAAAAATAATCCATTTATTTGATAATATTGCCGTGATTGAAATAGATCACTGTCAAACAAAAGGGCCAAATGATAGTATATCAACTTTAGATATTGAATTCTCTTTCTGATCATCTAATTAGTTAATAGGACATACTACTTTAGTGACTTGTTTCATTAATTTACCCTATACTTGCAGAAGATACAGCAATGGCCACATCTAAAAAATTAAAATATTCGTTTTATCAATAGGAATTCTGCTTGATTTATTATGCACAGATAATGGTGAGGTTATGATTTGGGAGACATAAAAAGGAATAGGAAGCCAGATAATTAAGATTCTCAAGTCTTTTATTCAGTTTTAATTGTGCATGTCACCCACAGTTCAAGCCAGCTGGTATGTTGAACTCAGAGAAAAAAAAAGATGACATTAAGCATCAACTCTGCTTGCCTTTGCAAACCAATATTTTATCTCTTTAATTAAGCTTGGCTTGCGACTACAAAGAAAAGAATGTCTAAAATTTTTCACCCCTTCCCCCCCAGAATTAAGCAGGATATCTTTTAAAGCAAGCTCTTTGACACAAATTACTGGTAAGCAAGTTTCATTACAGTTCTTGTTTTTAAAGTTTTGTTATTTGTAATTTCCATCAAAATTTTCAGGGCAAATAGGTAACAAAATACCTAGCTGAAAAGGAATTCTGATTTTTTTCTTTTGTGATCAGCAGTTTAAATATTAATTTCATTTAGACTATAACATGAAACTCTGTCTCAGTATTGTGATTCTTACTGATTAGGAACTACTATAAAGCAGGATATGTATAAATAAGACCAGTACTTGGCAAAGCACAATAAAACAGAGATGCTTAATAGTAGGTTGCATACTGATGGTCATTATTTGAGAGTGGGGTCAATTATATCATGGATGTGAGCTTTGATGATCTAATGGGACTAGCAGCTCTTTCACTATATTTTTAGTGACCCTTTTCTGAACATGTATGAGTAGTGATTTGCAAGGAGAAACAAAATGTTGACCACAGGGTAAAGAATATTTAAAATACCTCACTTGTTATCAATGGTTCAGCAACTAGTATCAGTTTCATAGACTAGAGGTTGGAATTTTTTTCTCTGCAAAGAGCCACATAGTAAATAATTTATGTTTTGTGGGCCAGACTGTCTCTGTCACAACTACTCAACTCCGCCATATAGTTCAAAAGCAGCATAGACAATACATAAATGACAGGGTGTGGCTGTGCTCTAATCAGACTTCATTTATAAAAATAGGAGACAGCCCAGAATTGACTTGCAAGCTGTAGTTTGCCAACTGAAATCATAGATGATCAAATCATTCAATTAGCAGATGGCACCTGCTATAGAATTTGTTTCCTGAAACAGCAGAATTTAGGAAGTTAAACGAAATTATTTTAGGATAAGAAATTACTTGTGATATTCCCTTTTGTCTTCTTTATAAATTAATTCTTATTTACTATTAGTATAGAATACAAAAGATTTTTTTAAATAAAGGCCATATTGCCCTGGCCAGCGTGGCTCGGTGGTTAGCATGTCAGCCTGCGGACCGAAAGGTCTCTGGTTCAATTCCCAGTCAAGGGCACGTATCTGGGTTGCAGGCCTCGGTCAGGGTGCATGTGGGAGGCAACCAACTGGTGTCTCTCCCTGCCCCTCTGTCTCTCTCCCTCTCTCCTTCTCTTCTCTCTCCCTCCCTCCCTCCTTCTCTCCATTCCACTCTCTCCAAAAAATCAACGGAAAAAATATCCTCCAGTAAAGATTAACCAAAAAAAAGGCCTTATTATAGACAAAGCAGTAAGCTAAACATGTATATGTAACTGACTTACATATTTTCTTTTTCTTTTTTTTTTTTACCCATGCAAAGTTAACATTTTTCTCTTCTCAAAAGAGGGAAATAATACATTTTTGAGTTTGGGGCTCCAGCCTTGTTGGACAAAGTCAAATACTGAACAACTAAAGCTACTTTTATGTTAGGGCTCTATGTAGAAAAATGGCAAAAAATCTGAAAGGAATAGGAGATGCCGTCCCGGTGTATGAAGAATTGAAATGTTTTGGTGTATTGTAAGGAATTTTTTCAAGTCCAGCTGTGGTCTTCCTGCCAAATGGCTACATTCTGACATACACGTTTTATGGGGATTTGTGGAATGTCCAGCTCAAAGCTTGGCACAGAGTTCTTAAAATAATAGCCATTATGGGGATACTCTGAGAGGCCATGTACACTGGTTCAGAGTGTAGATTCTGGAGATGGGCTGTTCTGGGTGTGAATCACAGTTGAAGCACATTAGGCAAAGAGTATAACCTGTCAGTACCTTAACTCTTCCTCTGTAAAGTAGGGATAATAATAGAGACCTCTTATGATTATCTTGAGGAATAAATGAGTAAATATGTATAAAATAATTAGAAACACTGGCATGTAGTTGGGAAAATGTAAGCACTGCATGCATTAATACCAACTAGTTTTCAGTCTATATGCTGAAGCTAGAAGTTCTTTTATGGATCCTAAGAGAAGAAGGGAATCATGTGATTACTACCTATGCTTTTCTATTCATAATAGATTTTTAAAATTTGTGATAGATATTACTGCTGCTCACAGAAGGACTGCACTTTCTACCCACTTGAAGTTATCAACAGACATGACATTTTTGGCCAATAATATGTGAGCAAAAGTGAAAATTGTGAGGGTACATCGTCCTAATCTCAGATATTGCTTTGGTGTAGTATTCATGGTTATGAGTATTTATTTAATATATAAAATTCCTAAGAGTGAAACTATTTGATTCGCTATTTGTGATCACTCAGATATAAAGAGAGAATTAAAAATTCTTTGTCTCCAATTCCCAGCTCTTACCCTACCTGCTTTGTTGACTATGGTAATGCAAAGGTTGTTTCATGTGTCCCATCTTGTCTTTCTTTTCCTTATTCTTGTGATATAACATTGGCTCAAAGCTAGGCTTTGGGGGTAAAAATGAAATCTTCTATTAAAGAAGCAAGGTATAGATTTAAGCAAAAATTTTAACCAAAACCTGTCTATAGATTTCTTTCCATTTCATATAACCATAACATGATTTATAGGTCCTAGAGATGCTAAGTGGAGTTTATATTATTGGTCTCCCTGAAATGGACCATGCCCTATGATAAATATGTTATTTATGTATCTCGCGTCACATATTTAACAGTGCTACTGTGAGAGCTTATTTTACAAATAAGGACACTGAAACTCAAAGAAATGGCATTCAGTGACTCCTTAATCTATGCTAAGCACTGTCACAGGAGCTTTACATGTTATTTCATAATCCTACAAACTTTTCAGGGGAAGTGTTAGCATATATTCAGATGAGGTAATTGAAGATCAGGAAAGATTTTTGCCCAAACTCTAGAGACTCAAATTTGACACACTCTGATTGGTCCATATCTCTGTTCCTTCTACATTTCTATATTTCTTTAGCATTTTAGAATGGATTTTTATTTTCAATCATTTTCTTATATTTCTTCCCCTTCCCCATCAGACAAGAATTTTTGTGGTAATTTATTATTCAGCAATAAATAACTAATACAGCTATTAACCAAGTGACACGCTGGAGAACTGGAACCCTCCCATTTCCGCTTCCCACGGTTGATTTAACAAATATTTGAGATTTCACATGCCAGGCATTAAATATTCTCCCTGCCCTCAAACAGCTTTCTAGTGGTGAAGGAGGGGCAGAAATAAATTCTAATTGGAGTTTTTAAAGCTAAACCCAAAGTAAGTAAAAAATGGAAATAATAAATAACTTGCAGAGATAAATGAAATTAAAAATAATAATCAATGAGTGCAAAAGTTGATTCTACAAGAAGACTGACATGATTGAATAACCTCTAGCTATAATGATTAAGAGAGGCAGAGGAAATGAAGACACAAGTTATCAATATCAGGAATGAAAACGGGACACCACAACAGATCATAGAAATAACTTTTAAAAAGATAATAGGAAAACTTTATGAACAGTAACATTAAAAATACTTTGTCAAAAATTAGAAAAATGTAAGACTTCTACAGTGAAAATTAGATAACGTTGAAAAAATTAAAGCAGACCTAAATAAATGGTAAGATGCATCATGTTCATGGATTGGAAGACTCAATATCATTAGGATGCTAATTCTCCCCAAGTTAATCTAAAGATTCAACACAGCCTCACTGAAAATCCTTGTAAGAATTTGTTTTAGATATTGTCAAGCAAATTCTAAAATGTATACAGAAATGCAAAAGACCTAGAGTAGCCAAAACAATTTTTAAAAAGAAGAATAAAGTTAAGTGAATTGTATATATGTGATTTCAATACTTCTGATGATCCCACAGTAATCAAGTCAATGTTGTACTGAGTTAAACATAGACAAATAGATAAAAATAACAGAATATGGAGTCCAGAAATTCACTCACTTAAATATGGTTAATTAAACGTTTACAGAAAAACCACAGCAGTTAAGTAGGGAAAGAAAAGTCTTTTCAGCAAATGGTTATGGGAAATCTGGGTATCCATAAGGAAATAATCAACTACTATTCCTACATCACATCACATACAGAAAATAATTTCGGGTGAATGTTAAACACAAAAGCTACAATTATAAAGCTTCTAGAAGTAAACAGAATAATATCTCTGTACATTGGAGTCAACAAAGATTTCTTAGACAGTCCACAGAAAACATTAAGCATGAAGAGAAAAACTTGTTCAATTGAACTTTATCAATATAATATAATATAATATAATATAATATAATATAATATAATATAATATAATATAATATAATATAATATAATATAATATAATATAATAATATAATATATAATTTGTATGTCAACTGTAATTGAAAAATAAAAATATTTTTAAAAATGAATAGGTGAACTACATTCTGGAGCAAACTAGTTACAGTACATATATCTGGAAAATACATATATCTATAATAATAAAAAGGCATGCAACACAATTTTTTAAAAATTCAGCAAAGGGATATCCAATGGAAAATAATGAAAATGGCCCCCTGTCATAAACCACTCACAAAAATGAACTCTAAATGGATTAAGGATTGAAACATAAGACCTGAAATCATAAAATACCTAGAAGAAAACACAGAGGAAAAGCTCCTTGACATTGTTCTTGGGAATGATTTTGTGGATGTGAAAGCAAAGCTAAAAGCAACGAAAGCAGAAATAAACAAGTGGGTCTACATGAAACTAAAAAGCTTCTGTACAGCAAAGGAGCCATCAACAAAATGAAAAGGCAACCTACAGAATGGAAGAAAATATATACAAATCATATACATGATAGGGGGTTAATATCCAAAATATATAAGTATCTCACATCACTCAATAGCAAAAAATACAACAAATAATCTGATTATAAAACAAGAGAAGAACCTGAATAAACATTTTTCCAAAGAAGGTGTACAAATAGCCAAAACATGGGAAAGTGCTCAATATTGCTAATCATCAGGGAAACGCAAATCAGAACCGCAATGAGAAATCACTTTACACCTATCATCAAAAAAAGACAAGATAACAAGCGCTTGTGAGGGATGTGTGGAAAAGTGCACCCTTTTGTGCTGTTGGTGGGATTGTAAATTGGTATAGCCACTATGAAAAACAGTATGGAGTTTTGTCAAAAAAAAAAATTTAAAAATAAAACTACCATATGATACAGCAATCCCATTGCTGGGCTTGCATCTGAAAGAAAGAAAATCACCTTCCTGAAGAGATACCTGCATCCCCATGTTCATTGGCTTTATACACAATAGCCGAGATATGAAAACAACCAAAGTGCCCTCTGATGGATGAATGGATATATATATATGTGTATCAAATCATCATGTTGTATATATCTTAAACTTGCACTGTATTATACATCAATTATGTCTCAAACCTGGAAAATCATTTTTATTTCAGTAAAAGACTCAGGCACTTCAAAAAGAAAGATAAATGAATGGCTAATAAAGATATGACAAAGTGTTCAATATCATTAGTCATTGGGAAACTTCAAATTAAAACCTCAATGAGATACCATTCTATAATCAGTAAAGTGGCTGAAATGAAACTGATTGGCATAGCAAAAATGAACAAAGATGGAGAAAAACATGGCTGGTAAGAGCATAAAATAGTAACTCTCCTTGGAAAAAGATTAGGTAGTTTAACTTACCCCTTATAGAGTTACACATACATTACCCTATGAGTCAGCAATTCCATGCCTAGCTAGTCATCATAGAGTATTGAAACTATATCTTCCCTTGGCTCTCATGGCAAAATGAATCATCAAAAACTGTTTGTAGAAGCGAGACCTGCCTTTGGTATGTCTGGAATTAAGACATGTTTTAAAACACTGCTTTTTTCAAAGTAAACTTTAACTTGAAATAAGAAGTATAAATAATTTCCTGTCCATTGGGAGATTATTTCTGACTGAAAGAGTCATCAAAGCAAAATTTTCAAAGACTGAATTTTTCCCAAGTAATTTTTCATGGGGTTCATTCCTTTCAACCAACATTATTTAATGTCTCCGATGTGCAGTCTATTGTATCAGAGTTCAAATGTTAAAGCTTATCAGACTTCACTGCACCCATAGCATAGCTGGGAAGATGAACACATAAATATCTTATCTAAGGTAGACAATGATAAATGCTACAATGGAGATAGAATGAATTTGCTATGAGAATATAGCAGTAGAAACAGAGATTAATTTGTCTGAGAATACAGGGAAATTGTTCTGAGACAATATGGAAATTGAACTGAACGTTAACAGGCAAATATGGTGACACAAATAAAAGTCAATTATTCAAAACTTACTCCAACATTGTCCTAATTTCTTAAAGCTTTAATCTAATTTTGTTAGTAAATGTTGAATTTATACAGTAAATATTCAATCAACAAATATATACTAAATACCTAGTATGGCAAATCTGACAATTGACATACTGCTAGGTACTTAGTAAATACTTATATTCCATACACTTCTTTCCATTTCCATTACAACCCCTAGTTCAAGCCACCAATGGCCTCCTACCTGGACAGAATGACTTTCTAAGTGGCTTCCCCTTCATTTCTTTTAATATCCTCTGATGCAGTCTCTTCAGCACAGAATGATCTTTTAAAGCCCTGCTGGAAACATGTTATATGGCCATTAAGTAAGGTAATACTTATTGGAACGTTTTTTCCCTGCTTTTCTATGTTCGTATCCTTCTAATACTTCAAATTTTATTTAGTGTTCCCATCAAAACACATCTTTATTTTGGTACCATTTCCTTTTTTTATTTATACTTAAATATTGGCCTGTTGCTGTATTTTAGGGTCCTCAACAAGACTGTAAGTCACTCAAGGACAGGAATTCTGCTCTTTTGGCTACCCAAAATACACCTAGCATCTAGTATGCTGCCAATCCATAGTAGACACTGAATAAATATTTAGCATTGTATTGCAGGCAAAATCAGACAGGATCCCTGGCTTCATGGAACTGACAGCCTATGAGTGAGGCAGATATTAGTCAAATAATCACAGAAGCAAATGAGAAATTATAAATTGATGAGGGTTTGAAATATAGCACATGATTTTATGAGAGCATGCAATAGAAGGATCGGGCCTACCTAGAGGACTCAGGAAAGACTTTCCAAAGGAGTGTGCATTAAGCTAAGAGTTACCAGATGACAGGTGAGAAGTGCCTTTTAATAAGGGAGAACAGCTTGTGAAAAAGCTCTGTTGTGTGGTCAAACATGGCAGGTTAGAGCAACAGTTCTCAACTGGGCATCTGGCAAGGTCTGGAGGTGTTTTTAGTTGACATAATTGAGGAGAGCTGTGCTACTGGATGGAGGCCACAGATTCTGCTAAACATCCTATAAAGAACAGGACAGCTCTCCACAGAAATATCCACCCAAAATGTCAGTAGTGCCAATGTTGAGAAACCTTGGGTTAGAGCATTGCTTCTCAGACATTTTTGCTTCAGTAAAAAATATATTTTACAGTATAACCCATTAAACAAACATAAAATAAAAGGTGTTTACATAAAATAATATTTACCCTTTTGCTTGTGATGCACTCTAGTTTCTATTCCATTCTATTCATTTTTTAATGCTGT
Organism: Miniopterus natalensis; assembly: GCF_054644295.1. NCBI lineage: Eukaryota > Metazoa > Chordata > Mammalia > Chiroptera > Miniopteridae > Miniopterus > Miniopterus natalensis. Next base: position 28,124,300 of record NC_142094.1, on the reverse strand, counting down.
TTTCACGATATACTATAAAGTCACAATCTGCGGTTAGAAAAATCCTAGATAGAAGGACCTGAAAGAAGGTGACTGGCTGGTATTCAGAAATCAAGCGGAAGGTTGGGAAGTGGTAGAAATGCGGCGGCAGGCAGGGGTAGGATTCCTCAGGTACATAAGGGCATGTTAAGGATTTTTGTTTTCATCCTTAGAGTAACAGAAAGACACTGAAAGATTGTGAGCCAGGGTATGACATAATTAGATTTTTATTAGAGTACACTAGCACTGACCAACAGAAATAGAATGCATGCCACAGACCTAATCTTAAATTTTCTACTATATTCATCTTTTAAAAAGATAAATAGAAATGGGTAAAATTAATTTTACTATTATGTTTTATTTAACCCAATACATCATTTCAATCACTGCAATCATTATGTATCACTTGATACCTGTTGCACCGCTGAGTTAAGTCCCTTAGGGATTGGGTGCTAGTATTTATCAGCATGAGGCATTAGCCTTTTCCATCATCTGCTCCAAGCTGCCTTGACAGGCAATTTTTTTGCTCTGTTTAGGTGTTTGTGAGAGTGTGTGTGTGTGTGTGTGTGTGTGTGTGTGTATTGTGGACTTAAAAATCTATTCGTGTTCTACTCACCAAATACAAAAGGTATTATATTTCTTTTCTCATTGTGATGTGTTAAAATAAGATGTAAACTTACATCCTGCAGATTTCATGACCACTCTGGGCTCTGCTTCTGGGCTGTGGCTCACCCGTCAGTCACTGTATCTCAACACAAACAAGCATTACAATTTCTTGAATGATCTTTCCTATTATCATATTTTACAGCATAGTTTTTTACCAGACACTCTTCAAATATAAATAGGAAACAAAACATCTTTTAAAAATGTATTTATTTATTACAGAAGGTATATATATACATATATGTATACCTTTTCTACATACAACATGCAGATTAAAAATATATATATATATAAAGGAATAAAATGGGTCGACAGAATATAAATTACTCCGAACCCTGCTTTTCCCACTTCACAGTAGCCACCACCATCTTTCCATGTTAACAAAACCCTCTTTGGTGTCTATATGTAACTACCAAGGGGTTGAATAAGTTCCCCATCCTTGATTTCAGGTTGCTTACAGCTGCTTTGCTATTATAAGCAATGCTGCATAAACATTTATGCTAGTGTTTCTGCACTTATTTTGTTATTTTTTAAAATAAATTTCTAGAGGAAAACATTTTCACATTAAAGGTTATGCAAATGTTACGAGTCTCAGTACAGCCAAACTGCTTTGAGAGGGGCTGTGCCAGTTTTACTTCTCCCAGCAGCATACAGTACTCCAGTGCCAAAGCCACACACCTGTCCAATCAAGCTCTTTGTCTTTGCCAATTTGATAGATGAGAAAGTGTCATCTCCTCTTCGTATTAATTTGCATTTATTTTATTACTAGCAAGTCTGTATGAATTTTTTTCATACATGTGTATGTTGGTGATTTGTATTTCTTTAACTGTGCATCTTTTATTTATGTCTCTAGTCCATTTTTCTCTCAGAAAAATAATATTTTATTATCTATCCATAAATGTTCTTAATGTATTAAGAATATTAACTCATAACAGCACATTTTAAATATTTAAATATTTAAATAAAATATTTCAAATATTGCTTATTATCTGGGGGGAAAGGAGGTCCTTTGTTGTATGTTGGTTTGTCAATCTTTTTATGTAGCTTATGTTTTAGTATCACATGAGAAGTCATTACTCAACATAGGTTATATAAGCATTCATCAATATTTCTATCATAATTATTTTTATGGTTTTATTTTTAATATTTGAATATTTAATCAATATTGACTTAAGTTTGGTATAAATTAAGGATAAAATTTGACTGTTTTCCCAAATGGTTAGCCAATTAGAACAACGTGCTAATGGTATAATTAATTCTTTGTTCACTGGCGTGATTTTCTAACTTTATTATGTAAAAAACATTCTAATCAATGAGAAGTAGTATAGGATTGAGTAAAAGACAAGGATATTTTAACACAGAGCCAAAAATAGTAGAAAGATCTCTAACTATGAAACATAGGTCTAGTTTTTCTAACTTTGAGTGTTAGGCAATGTATATGCAATTGTTAAAAGCCTAGATTAAATATAAAATTAAACCACAAAATAAATTTGCAAAGTTATTTTTATCAGTTATAATTCCTAGTTCTCTCAGTTTACTTGAAACAATTTTTATGAAGCAGAAAAACTGATTGTGAAGAAAATCTGTGAGTGTTAAGCTTGAGCAAGTAATTGAGGTTCTATGTTTAATGGTATCTTATTAGCTTCCATGAAAAATTAATCAAGAAAAGTCGAACATCAAAATTCTTTCCTTGATAAAGGAGTTCTCATTGTTCCTCTTAGTAACCACACAAATTTGAATTAATGGAAACAGTTTTAACTTTTTATTATGGAAATTTAAAAACACAAACAGAAATAGAATAATATGATAAACCTGATATACCCATCACCCAGCTTCAACAATTTTAAACTCCTGTTTAGGGCTCTTGTGATTACCTTAAACATAAAACCATCATCATTTTAAAGTAATGTAAAACATTATGGCTATTATCAACAGGACAAAAAATAGCAAGTGTTGGAGAAGTTGTGGGAATATAAATTAGTATAGCCCTTATGGAAATTAGTATGAAGGTTCCTAAAAAAATTAAGAATAGAACTACCATATGACCCGGCAACCCCTTTTCTAGGTATCTACCCCCAAATCGAAAATATTTATTCATAAAGATACATGTACCCCTATGTTCATTGCAGCATTATTCACAGTGGCCAAGACATGGAGACAACTTAAGTGCTGTTCAGTGGATGACTGGATAAAGGTGTGGCCCATGTACACAGGGGAGCACTACTCAGCCATAAGAAAGGGTGGAATCCTGCCATTTGGGACGCTATGTGTGGACCTTGAATGTATCATGCTAAACGAAACAAGTTAGACAGAAAAGGAGGAGAGCCATATGACTTCACTGACATGGGGGACATAAAACAGCAACAAATGAACAAACAAAGAAAACTCACAGATATGGTATGACACAGCACAGTGGTAACCAGAAGGGAAAGGGGATGTAGAGAGGGTAAAGGGAGTTGAATATGTGGAAGGAGACTTGAATTTGAGTGGTGAAAACATAATGCAATATACAGATGATGCATCATATTATAGAATTGTACACTGGACACATATAATCTTATTAACCAATGTCACCCCAATAAATTTAATTAAAAAAAATTTTAAAGTCTTCCTATTTGGCAACTATTGATAGAGGCCCTATTACATGAAAAGCACATTTTAGTGATCTCATATGTGCACGCATGTGTGTGAATGTACACACAGAGACACATACACACTCACAAAGTTATCTTAGGCTCCCAGTATTCTTTTCTGCCCTCCACTCACAGAATTTTATGCTCTGAACTTATCCTCAGCTGCTTCTTGTTACCAAATTTACCTTTCTTATGTAACATTCATCATCCATTCACTCAAGAAATGATTTATTGAATACACACAATGTTACAGAAATGTGCTTCTCATTCCAGAAATTCAAATATTACACCCCCCCGAAGATCTTCCCATACCAACTTTGGCATGGGACACAATCATGGGATTAATTGCCTTAATTTCTGATACTGATAGAAGTGTCCTGTATTTCTTGGGTATGTTTTAGTGGTGGGAAAACATTTGAAAACTACTCTAAGGGCAGTTGGGTGACATTGAAGAGTTTCAGCAAAGTACTGACATGGTCAAAACATTATGACTTCTATGTTGAGGATGGATTAGAAAAATACAAGATTGAAAGTAAGGAGACTAGTCAGAAAACTTGGGAGAAATCTAGTGAGAGATGCCTAGGATGGTGGCAGCAGGAATGAAAAGTGTGTGAATTCTAGAGAAACTTACAAGGTAAAACTAACAGAAGTTGGCTGTGGGTTGGTGAGAGCAAGGAAAGAGCTGAGAAAGTCTTCTTGGAGGGTTGTGGCAGACACAGATCTGAAGAACTTGGGAGGGAGAAGCATCTTTGTGCAGAAAGATGATGAAGCTAGATGTAGAAGAGGTTACCTGTTTAACCGGAATGAAAGAGTGATCACTAATCAACACTGATACTAAATGTAATGCATGCTAATGTCCAAAAGAACCTTCATCGGTGGGATTTAGAAACAGTTCCATGGCCTTTGCTGTCTAATACCATAAAAAGTTAGAAATAACAGAAATTCAAACCAGTATGGAGAATTTAGGACCAACCTGAAGGAAATGTAGAGCAGATGTGGGGTATTTCTGGAGGGAGAGGTAATTTTTGGAGCTCTTCATATCGTACTCCAGAGTTAGAGGCTTCCCTCATCTGTGTGTGGGATAACCCCAGTGTATACTTATCCTCACAAATGGGCCATGATATACCCCAGAAAAAGGCAGTGACCTAAATTATTTTTAATGAGCCACATGATTCAGACAAATGCAAAGAGTGTGTTCCCTGAGCTATTCTGATTGACTACACTCCCAGTGCTTCAGCGACTGAATTCCCGTTTGGCTTTAGTTGTGCAAACACTGCTGAACTGCATCACTGAAGCCTAACCAGGAACTTGCCAGAATAAATGCCACCCGGGCAACACAGGAGATAGTAAGTGCAAAGGGGGTCTTGAAAAAAGCGCAACTATGAATCTTCTTTCAATCACCCTCATTCCTATTCTGAGAAAGACCCAATTCAGATTGATCACTGAGGGCTTTGCCATGCAAAAGTATGACTTTCGAGTCTGTATATTTTGAAGAATCCTGAAAAGGCCTTACACAGGGCTGCTTGGTTTTTCCACACATAATTCACTCTGGAGAGACTGGAGGAAAAGAATTATTGATCTGAGAAAAAAACATAAAAACCGTGAGAAATCCCAGGGACACTAAAGGCTGTGGGGAATTGGTCTGGGAGGAGTCAGGAATGCCCTTTGGACCAAGGCAGCCTGACAGCAGTGATGAAGTATATAGATGGGGCAGATTTTTAAGATTCTGCTCTTGTCTCACCCCTCATTGCCTTGGAATAATCATTGCCTGCTCGTTTGCATTAGAAATCAGCAGTAACTACTGAGGCCCATGGGTGTGGATATTCTTAGAGCAGCCTTTTGGGGGTGAGGAGCTGATGTAGGTATAAGCCGACCAAGTCACCCTTGGATATGCATTGGTCCAGCCTCTTCCCCACCAAGCCCCCAGGACTGGAAATTTATAACCCAAAGAGACTGCCATCTCATCGCGACAGTCAGAAGCGAATGCCAGGACAGGGGGCTTGCCCAGTGGCGGGAGCAGACTAGGAGAATCCGGGGGCTCTGTGGTGCGCAGCGCGCTATGGCGTATTCCTCTAACCCCTCCTGTTAACTATTGCCCAACCTTAAGTGCTATTTTCTTATATAGAGAGTTTTCAAACTGTGGGTGTTGACTCATTAGTGGATGATTAAATCAATACAGTGAATAGTGACTAGTTTTTTGGTGTGCTTTTTTTTTTTTTTTAATATAATTGGATGGAGCAGGAAATACCAGAGTGCATCACTCATCACAAAGTAAACGTTATTGTGTAATATGTATAAAATAGATTTACATATATAATTTTATAAATCTATTTCAAATGGGTGATGAGGTAAGATATATTTCTTACTGTAGAATAAGGTCAAAAAGTTTAAAAGCCCCCTGCAAGGCTGATATCCCTAGGGAAGCATTACTTCACACACACCTGAGAGATGCAAATTATGAAATAAAGATAATAAACAGGACAAAAATAACTATGATTAGAAACTGTTGGAAGAGATCATCTCAATAAGCATAGTGAATATTCTCAAACAGAGACTGAAGCATAAGAGCAGCTTAAATGTGAGAAGCATGGTAGGTGAGTAAAGCAATTAGTGAGCTGAAATCTCATTGAGAAACTTTCCCAAAAGGCAGCAGGAAAAGGCAAGGATGAGACATATAAAGAAAGTAAGGCTTGTGAAGATTAGAAGTATAAGCTAAAACGTAAGGCTAATAGCAATATGAGATAGATATTTTTAAAATGTAGATGAAATATTTGATAAAATAAGGAAAATAAATTTGCTCAATTTACAGAAAGATGAAAAGATTGAAAGTAGTTTTCATAGAGCACAAAATAATAGATAAAACCCTACATGTGGCCATATCATAGTAAAATGTAATAACATCCATAAAAGAATATTCTAAAAGCTTCCAATGAAAGATCAGATATATTAAAGAGAAACAAGAATTATACTGAAAAGAACAAAGCAAGAAGGCAATATAATATTTCTAAGCTGTAGAAGGAAAAAGTGTGATTGTAAAATTTTACATTTCTAATATGTCATTTAAATCTGATGGAAAATATATCCTTGGTTTTATCAGACCTCACAAAGTTTGACAGACAAAGTCTGAGCTTGAAATTCCTCTCTAAGGAAAGTACTCAAACAAGAATATAGCTAAATCCAGGAGGATAATTGAAGATATTGGGAAATAAATGTCATCAGACCACTTTGTTTTATGTGTGGTTATCTAAAAACACAAGGACAACATAAATAAAAATACAACTAAAACACACTGGAACTAAAGTTCTAAAAAAGTCAACAAGAGAGGAAACAATGCATGAGAAAATATCTTTTAGAGGGAAGATATAAATGTTCAAGAAATCAATATAAAATGAATGGTATTTTAGAATACTACAACTTACAAAAAATTACTCCAGTGGAGATGAAGACTCTAAAAAGATCATTTTTTATAGAAAAAAATAAAAATAGTAGTTAAATAGTTAAATAGATTGCACCCACAAAAGCACTAGGCCCAGAAGCTTTTACAGGAGAATTCTATCAACTCTACTTTTATAAAACAATTACAACATGATCCCAAAATCTGATAAAGTTTGCCCCATAAAAAAAAGAACAGACTAATCTCACTTATAAATAATGCTTCAGAATTTTTATATAAATTCTATTATACATGTATTATACATGTATTAGAAAACAGAATCCAACAGTACTACAGCATGATTATTATGACTAAGTAGGGTTAACTCAAAGAATACACCTGTGTTTCAACATTAGGAAACCATTCATATAATTTTTTATTATAATCAAGTAAAGGAGAAAAATAATATTATCTCCATAGATACAAGAAAGACACTTGACAAATTCAATTTCTATTTATTTTTTAAACACTCAGTAAAATAGGAATTGATGGAGAAGTTCTTAACATGATTTTATCTACCTATCTACCTACCTATATATTTATCCAAATGCAGATAACTTAATAGGAAAACACTAGAGGCCGTCCTACAAAAGTCAGAAAAAGAAAAAAGTCAAGCCACTAGTTACCCTGCTGTTAAACATGGTATTGGTGTTACTAACCAATACAATTAGACAAAAGTATCTGCTATGGACTAACTGCTTTTGTCCCCCCAAATTCATATGTTGAAACTCTAATCTCCAACATTTGAAGATGGAGCCTTTGTGAGGTAATTAAGTCATGAGAGTCAAGTCTTCATGATGGAATTAGTGCCTTTTTTAAGAGCAGACAAGAGAGAGGTTGCTTCCCCTGTTTCTCTCCACCATGTGAGGACATAACTAGGAACCAAATAGGCTGACATCTTGATATTGGACTTCTAGCCTCCAGAACTGTGCAAAAAAAATTTCTGTTGTTTAAGCCACCCAGTCTATGGTATCTTGTTATAACAGCATGAACTAAGACAGTGTGTATCTTATGCTATTTCTTATTTAAGAAAGTGGGTAGATACATAATTTTTAAAGTAGACCATGAAAGAAGGAGGGAACACGATGGAGGGTTTAAGATAAAAGCTAGACCCATGCAAATACAGTCAAGTGATCTTTGACAAATGAGCAAATATAATTCAATGAAGGAAGGATACCCTTTTCAACAAATGGTGCTATAATAATTGGATAGTCATATGCAAAAACATTAATCCGAATACAATCCTTACACCTTTCACATAAATTAACTAAAGTTTTACCATACAATCCAGCAATTGCCCTGTTATATATTTACACAAATAGGTTTAAAACTTATGTCCACACACAAATTGGCACACAAATGTTTATAGTAGCTTTATTCACAATTGCCAAAAACTGGGAGAAACCAAGATTTTCATCAGTAGGTGAATTGGATAAACAAGCTGTGGTAATACATCCAATAGAATATTATTCAGTAATAAAAAAGAAATGAGCTATCAAGTCCTGAAAAGACATGGAGAAACCTAAATATGTATTGCTAAGTCAAAGAAACCAGTCTGAAAAGTGTGTGTACTGTATGATTCCAACAATATGACATTTTAGAAAAAGTAAAACTATAGATAGTAAAAGAGCAGTGTTTGCCAGAATTTAGGGGAGAGAGGGGATAAAATGTAGGGCATGGGGGATTTTTAGGGTGGTAAAACTATTCTGTATGAAATTTTAATGGTGAATATATGTTATTATGCATTTATCAAAACTTATAGAACTATCCACCACAAACAGCAAATCTCAATGTAAATGGTAGACTATAGTTAATATATAAATATTGTTATTAAGATAATTCAAAATCTTAATATAGGAAGCTAGGGAAAGGAGGGGAGTTGGTATATGGAACTCTGTACTATCTGCTAAAGTATCCTGTATATCTAAAAATGTACTAAAAATAAAATTTAATATTTTTTGTTTTATTGAGATATAATTAACATATAACATTGTGTAAATTAAGATGTATAGTATAATGATTGGATATGTTTATATATTAGAAAAGAATTAGCACAATAAATTTATTTAACATCCATCACCTCATATACTTGCAAATTATTTTCTTATGAAGAGAACTTTAAAGATCTACTTTCTTAGGATGTTTCAAATATACAATACTGTATCATTAACTATAATCAACGTGCTATACATTGCATTTTTAGAACATATTTATCTGATAACTAAAAGTTCATACCTTTTGACCATTTTCACCCAATTCCCCCACACACTACCCCTGCCTCTGATTACCACCAGCCTGTACCCTGTTTCTATGAGTTTGATTTTATAAGATTCCATATATAAGTACGATCATACAGTATTTGTTTTTCTCTGTCTGACTTATTTCACTTAGCATAATGCCCCGAGGCCATCCATGTTGTCATATATGGTAGGATTTCTTTATTTTTTATGGCTGCAAATACTCCATTGTATATATGTATCACAGATTTTTTATCCATTCATCTGTTGATGAACACTTAGCTTGTTTCCGTGTCTTGCTGTTGTAAATAATGTTGCAGTGAACATGGGAGTTGCAAGTATCTCTTTGGAATGGGGATTTCTTTTCTTTCGGATATAAACCCATCGTGGAATTGCTGCATAATATGGTAGTTCATCATGTCAGAATTCTATTAATTATTTTTTAAAATCAAATGAAATGAAATGAATGTATATGTGTATCCAGCTCGGGGCATTACCACACACAGAGGTACTGCTTCAAGTGACTTTAAAACATAGTATTTTGACTACATATTCCTACCGAATAAATCATAAGGATAAAAGAACTGAAAAAGAAACTTAAGCTGTTTTAATAATCGTATTGCCGGTGGCAGTGTGGGTGTTGTTCTTCTGATGCTGTTGTGTGTGTGATGTGAAGTCCAGCCAGTAGCTGTTTGATGGACTAATCGAATCAGGCCCAGTCTTACTGGTGACTGTGGTTCTCAGGGTGGGAAAGGGGACAAGCAAATGCCATGTAAAAAAAGTTTAGTAAAATGAAACAAGCAAAATATCCTGTGGCTCTGGATTAGAATAATAAGAATATTTACATATCACCAGCTTTATCTATGGAAAAAATTTTAAAATAATAATAAACTCAGGATTAAGTAACGTGCACCACTAGCACCCAGATTATGGCCTTGAAATAGCATTTTACTCTAAAAATAAGCAGAGCTTCTCAGAGAAATGACTGATTCAAGTAGGGCTAGACATGCACATAAGTGTGACTGCCACAGCCAAAGGAAGGAAACCATCAAAAATGACTATAATTGTATTAAAATATTTTAGAGCCTAATTTAAGAGTCCAAGGATGGAACAATTTGAGCATCAATAATGAAAATAATTTCAATCCGTAGAAACACATCAAATATATTTAAATCCATTAGTTCATGAACTTAAAAAAAAAAAAAGAGTGGAAGGCAAAAGGAAATGATTGCCCTTTGAGGAGGCCAGATGCTCTGGTTAATTTTATGTGTCAACTTGAATGGGCTGTGGGATACCCTGATACTGGGTCAAACATTATTCTGGGTGTGGCTGGAGGGTGTTTTGGGGTAAGATTAACATTTGAATTGGTAGACTGAGTAAAGCAGATTGTCCTTCTTAATGTGGGTGGCCTTCATCCAATCAGCTGAAGGCCTGTCCTGACTGTTGACCTGAGACATCAGCCTCCTCCCTCCTTGGACCAGAACTTACACCACCCACTCTCTCGATACTCTTGGCTTCAGACCCACCCTGGAACGACACCACTGGCTCTCCTGGGTTTCTGGCTTGCTGTTTGCAGAGCTTGAGATGAAGCCTCCATAATCATATGACACCAGGGAACCACTCATTATTTTTGAAAACTTCTAAATAAAAAGAAAGAATCAAATGTTTATCCTGCCTTTCTATGTGAATAATATCCCCGTGTAACCAAATGGTAGATAAAAAGTTTGCTCTATGTTATGGAAGAATTACAGCTAAAAATGAAGAAAATAATGAGAGAATTAAATACCATCATTTTGCAACCTCTAATGACTTCATGGATGTAGGAACTGATTACCTGGGACAGAGAGAGAGCTATGCAGTGTGGACCTCTTGATTAAAGAACAAAATAGCACCTTTGAAGAGGCTTACAAGGCCCTAGATCCAAATATTAATTTACAGGATATACATTGTCCAAAAGAAACGTGTTAAATGGAATCGCAGGGGTGCAATCTGTAAAATGCCAACGGTGAAAAAATCTACACAACCACCACTATAGTTTTATCAACAATAGGAGAGAAAAAGTAGAAGGAAGGAAGAAGAAAAGAGAGAGAGAAAACATAAAGTGGAAACCTGTAAATTAAAAAAAAAAAATTAGGAAGAGAATACACTAGATGGACCTGATTTGGATTCTATTTCAAAAATGAGAACTATAAAAATAAATGATTAACCTGCGAGTTTAAACTCTTTATATTCACTGATGTAATAATTGTTTTTGTTTTTGAGATTTCTTATCTTTTAGAGATACTTACTAAAATATTTATGGATAAAGTGATTTAATATTTGGGATTTTTCTTCAAAACAATGCAAGAGGAGGAAAAATGAGTGGGAGGTATAGATGCAAAAACAGGGGCTATTAGCTGATCATTGGAAGGTTGGTAGTGAGTCTAGGGAACTTCATAAATTGTTTTCTGCATGCTTTTAACATGTTTTAAAATTTCCATGATCAGACATTTTTATTTATATTACTAATGCATAGTAAAGAACAAGTGTTCTCTGAACTATTTTTAAAAATAAAAATTAATAACACTTGTCCCGTGATTTAAAAAAGGGTGTACTTATAAAAGAGAAAGAGAACAGTGGAAAAAACAGGAATGGAAGCCAAACTTCTGTGATTTGTAGATTAATGTTGGAACCATAAAAATATTTTACGTATTATAAAATAAAATTCAATCAAAAAGAAATCATTAAAAGCCTAAAAATGGAACAAATGAAACTAACTCCATCTCCAGTTGGTGGCATCATCATGCAGAGAAGATCTATTCTAAAAGCCTTTAAGATGCAGTAATTTCATTTTACACTCTCAGTGGGAAATAATCTAAGAATAAATCATCTTTGGTAATTATAGTTTTGGTGGTAGTAATGGTATTAACTTTCTAAAACTGGTGTATTTGCAATCCTTGATAGAGTAAATGAGTAATTTTTTTTTTTTTTGGTCACTAAGAACTGATATTTTCAACATAGGAGGAAATGATACTGACATAAATTTAATGAGCATAAGTAAATACTCAGAATTTCTGAATTTGATTTGGGAGTAACAGTAAAAACAATATATTTTACCTTCTAAAAATGAATATCTTTTCCTGCTCTAGCCATGAAAAGTCCTAGAAACAATGACCAGTATCAGTAATATATTAGATTTCTATCGCTGCTATAGCAAATTACTACAAACTTAGTGGCTTTAAAATAGCACAGGTTTATTCTCTTACAGTTCTGGATGTTAGAAGTCCAAAATCAATTTGACTGAGCTAAATTCAAGGTGTCAGCAGGGCTGGTTCCCTCTGGAGGATCTAGGAGAGGAACCATTTCCTTGCTTCCCTACTTTTAGAGGCTACCTGCATAACTAGATTTTGGGCTTATTTTTTGCATCATTCTAACCTCTTTTGAGATCACATCTACTACTAATTCTGATCGTCTTACCTCCATCTTATAAAGACCGTTATATTATAATGGACTCAGCTGCATAATCTAGGATAATTTCATCTCAAGATCCTAACTTAATCATATCTGCAAAATTTCTTCTACTATATAAGATATTTGTAGGTTCTGGGTATTAGGATATGAATATCTTTGAGGGGACATTATTCAGTCTATTATACTCTGTCTTCCGGCCCCCAAAGATTCACATTCCTCCCACATCAAAATATATGCACCCCAATATCACCAAAAGTCTCAACCCATTACAGTACCAACTCAAATCTAAAATTTCATCTAAGTATCATTTCAAAAATTAAATATCTCCTCATCTAAAGTAGGCATGGATGAGGCTCTGGGTATGATTCATCTTATAGCAAAATGCCTCTCCCCATGTGAACCTGCGAAACTCAAGAAACAATTTGGCTTCTCCCAAAATGCAATAGTGGTACAGGCATTAGATCGCAGTTATTAATATTCCCATTTAAAAAGCGAAAAAATTAATGGCAAAAGGGAGTCATTGGTTCAGAATCTTTTAAAACTTCTTTAATTTTCAAGTCCTGGGAATGTAATCGACAGTTCCACCCTCCAAACTCACAGCTCTGTCCTAATAACCATCCTTTGCCTTCTCATGACGAGTAGCCTATGTTTGCAGCGGAGAAATTTTATCAGCGCATTTCCTGCCTGTAGAACCTTGAGAGTCCAAAGTCTGTCTTTTATTTTCTCCTCTCTCTGTCACTTTCAGTCCAAGTTTGCCATGTCTCTGTTGGTATAACCTTCTCAAAAAACTTGTGGGTCTTTTCCTGTATTTCACAGGATTCGCTACATTAAGCAACAATGATTGTATCAATCAACCTCTCTAACACTCAGATTGTGGTTTTGATACCATGTCACACCAAAAGGAACTAGGTTCCTTGTAGAAATGGCTACTTGTTTGGGATAGAAAACTATAAGATTAACGTACTTCAAAGATTATCATACCAAAAAGTAAGGAAGCTACAAAAGCCTCCTAAATTCAACCAAAAGGACTGAGAAGCCAACCTGGTCTGAGATGGAAAATTTGAGTATCAGTAAGGATAGTAACAGAAATGGATTGAAATAGATCAAATATATTTATACCTATGATTAATGATGTCAAAATGAATGAATAAATTAATGAATGAAGGGAATAAAAGCAAAAAAAATCAATACAAAACCAAATTTCTTTGAACCCTGTTAGCAGATGCTGTTGACCAATTTTATTATTTGAAAACAGGTATATAAAATGAAAGTCAAGAATTTATTCTATTTTTCCAATGTGATCTGTATCTTAGGGTAACAAAGTTGACAAACAGCACAAAAAGAGAGACAGACAGACTTTGTCTCCTGGAAGTACATACTACCATTGATGAAATTCTTTTTTAAAAATGTGTACCTGAATGCAATTCAAATTCCAGATCTATCAATTTACATAAGATAAGAGATACCACTACACATCTATTAAAATGGCCAAAATCCAGAACATTGAAATTACCAAATGCTGACAAGTATGTCGAGTAACAGAAACTCTCATACATTGTTGGTGGAATGCAAAATGGTACAGTCACTTTGGAAGACAGTTTGGAAGTTGCTTACAAAACTAAACAAACTCTTACAATATGATCCAGCAATCACATACCTTGTATTTTACTCCAAGTAATGAAAACTTAATGTCCACACAAAAACCTTCACAATGGTGTTTGTCACAGCTATGTTCATAATTACCAAAACTTGGAAACAACCAAGATGTCTTTCAGTAGGTGAGTGGATAAATAAACTCTAGTGAGAAAAACTGCTACAGGCACTAAGTAGAGAGTGAGTAAGCAGGAAAATGCCAGAGGAAGTTAACACTGGGTAAAAGGAAATAGCTTGAAGTGAGTTTCCGCCTTTTTAAATTCTTTAGCCTGAGGTCAAACCACAATTAGGATTGTATGAGCTGGCTAAAACTATAATGCAAAACATGCAGATTCCCTGATTTGAAGAAGCAGAGGACAGAGTTCAGAGCAACTATCATATTATGAAAGTGAGGGGGGATTCCAGGAAGTAGAAATAGAGAGAGAGCGCGCCCCAAATTCTTCGTATAAACTTTATTCAAACCTCTCGCTGATAACTGAACACATGCATGTGTTATCAGGGAAATTGAGGTATCCCTTTCCCCACTGAGTGCTGGGGGTAAAGTCCTTACGATGTCTTGAGAAAAATAATTTCCTGAGACTCACACAGGAGGGTGAGTGATTTTTATTTGCATCAGATTATATCCCTGGGTTTCCAAAGTCCCATTTCCACTAGTCCAGTCATAGAAGTACAGACAGGGCCTCAGCAGAGCTAGAAGCAAAGCCAGTGTCCAGAGTTTCTATTCCATGTTGCAGCCAGGTCCAGTTCAGTATCAGGCTAGTTGCAGTCCCTAAGTCCATTGTATGTGTGATCCACATGGCTGTGGACCATGTGGGTGAATGCAGGAGAATGCTCCCTGAACAGTAAGAGTCCCAAGAGTATAAGAGGAACCAAGAGAGCGAGTTTCTTTGTTTAGGGGATTAAATATCCCAAATTTTGTTCCCTTGCAGTGGCTACACCCATTCTGGCCAGTGTTCCCAGGTGTGACTGACAGACAAATACCTTCCCGATGTCACCCCAACTTTACTAGGCATGTGTCTTTCTTTTCCTGAACCCCTGGGGAGGGTAAAGTTATAGCTTCCTGGGAAAGCTTCCCAGATGATATACCTATAATATTTGTCTCTCCCTTTGCTCCTTTCCTGTTATTAATAACTAGGTTAATTATATCAGTATCACATGGAGTAGATTTAGTAGCCTAACTAATGATGAAAGAACTGAACTGAAGTTTGGGTTGCTGTTTCCTTAGAGGGGAAGCAGATTTTTGTGGTTTGAGTTCAGCTCATTTAATTGCCTACTAAACGAATAAGAATTGAGAATCAGCATTCTTTGGAGGAATGTATCAGAACCCAGAGTCTCTACAACATATCATTCCCAATGTCCAGGATACAGTTCAAAATTCCTTTAAACAGAGTGCTGCCTATTCTCAATGGAAAAGGTATTCAATGGAGACCAAACCTAAGATGAGTCAGATATTGGAATTATCAAGGAAGAATTTAAAAATATGTATTATAACTATGTTTAATGATGTAAAAAATGCTTATAATGAATGAAAAGATAAAAATTCTCAGCACAGAAACTGAGAAAGAAATTAAACTCCAGAAAGAAATTAATGCAAAGAATAGAAACTCCAGAAAGAAATTAATGCAAATTCTAGAGCTGAGGAACATGATACTAAAGTAAAAATTTCACTGGCTGGCTTAACATCAGAATGGAAATGACAGTCTTATAACCAACTTTCTTTCTTTCCACAATATTTCCCTCCCTTTGGCCTATGTATTTTCTTCTACCAGACAATAGGAGTACTAAGACTGCTTCTCTATGCTCAGTTTCTCTTACTGTGTTAGCCTATTCATGTTCTCTCTGACACAGCCCAATATATTTTACTTTTTTCTTCAGTCTCTCCCCAAATTAGATCTCATTTTTAATCTGTCCTACCTTCTCTGGGCTTTGCTGGTTGATATCTAACAAAAGAGAATAAAGGTAGGAATGGTTGATTAGTAATGGCAGAATTTGAAAGCCTTCCAGATGTTTACATTGTAACCAGGCCTTCAGAGTCTTAATGCAAATGAATATATATAACTAGAATATTCCCCATACTCTGGAAGAGCCCACAGAGAAACTGATTGTAGGAGGAGCCTTGGACAGGAGAGAACGTCAGTGGAGCTTCAGAGCTCCAAGGCTCTTAACACCATTTCAGAAGCAGCTGATCTGTTTTTTCCTACTTTCATTTTGGGGTTCTGACTAAGATTCAAGAGGGAAAAGAGAGGGTTGTGGGCAGGAACTTCCTGACCATCCCTAGAGAATCTCTGTAGCTGTGAGAACTGCCAACACCTCGTTCAATGTTAGAAGGTCTGTATTCCCAGGCTGTCCCAGAACCCGTGAGTGGAGAAGCATTACTTTATATACTGGCCTCAGTGTTTCATTTTTGCAAGTAAGTACTGCACAATTATTAAATGCCTTAGCGAACAGAAAACATTTTTACACAAACACACCAAATCATCATCTCTACAGCCATTGTTGATCGTTAACATTGTTCCTTAGAAGTATTATAGATTTGTCATTAGAACAGAATGAATTTTTTCTCCTTTTCATTTTAAAATATCTCTGTTTGCTTACTTGTTTCAGCCCCCCTGCAGTGAACTAAGAAAACCTTGTAAAGGTTTATAGACACAGGTTGGTCTCCCTAAGCAAAGAACACTGCAGGATGCTTTTATATGTAATGAGAACTCCCCAAAACAATAGTCTTAGAGCAATCCGGGTATCTAAATTACTGATGCATTAAATTCACTCAGGTAATACAGTAGTAAATAAAATAACCTTTAACACAAACATTCTTGGCAAGTTTCTAGGAGTTTTCATAAATTAAAATGTATCTTCATAATCAAGTTCCTTTGTATTATTTCAACTTTGTACATATAAATTAAGATTTAAAGCTTAGAGGTAATTTAATAAACATTTAATGTAGAATGTTTATCATTAGAGAAATGTTTGTATTAAAAACAGTAGCCAGAAATATTGTTTTCATTTCCTCAAATGTTGAAGGCAGAACAATCAATGGGTGAAAGTAATGCTAAATTGAGTTCAGCTGAAAGATAGAAAGAAAAAAGTAAATTTTAAAAAAGGAAGGCATGAAGAAGGGAGGGAGGAAGGGAGGAAATATATATTGGATTCCAGTTATAAATCAGCAGTTTAGTTTTACAATATTTTAAACATCCCACTGAGGGATTTAATATAGGATAATTATAATATTTGAGTCACTAAGTCATTTTAAGTCATGTTAATGATCTGTAAACTTTAAAACTGTTAGTTTTAGCTATTGTGTAGCATTCCTGACTTCAAATGAACACATTTGTAATCATGAGAACTACTGTCTTGGTGTGGAAGCAAAGGGAGATAGAGATCAGCAGTGGTCACACTGCATTATTATCCAGTTGCACTTAATGGAGAGTTCATAGTCAATGGGCATCATAAGAATTCTTGTGTCAGCCTAAATCAGTGTTTTTATTTGCTTAAAAGTTACTAAAATATTGAGTAAGTGTTCCCCTTTGATATCGGAGTTATAGAATATAATTATGATTTACTAAAGTCAGTGGAAAGAAACCAATTTTAAACAATTATATAACAATGTTTTTAACTTTTGTTTAATGCTTAAAGATTACTTTTTCGGTAACAAAAACATGTTTGAATCTAATTAATAAATAATAGATTAAGTTGTATTTCCTCTGCCCTTCAAATTCTTCTTCCTCACCCCCTTCAATTAATGGCATGACCACCCATCAATACATAATTAGTCCCTGATAACACTGACTACAATAAGTTCATAAGTGTATGAATGGAAAACTATAAAAATTATGTGTAACAATATCAATGTGTTTTCATAGGCCAGGCTCGGTGTTAAGTACCAAGAATTCTTCCATGAGTAAGATATGGATACAGCACCTCGCTGGAGGAGCTGAGAGTTTGGAATCCCTACTAAGGACAGATTCCTATTTCTACCTGTGGTCTCATTAGAGCAAAACAACTGCAGCTCTTAATTCTTCACAGAGCTATCCTGAAAGGATAGTTCCCTTGTCCAGCAAAAACTAAACCTATAATGTGTCTCTAGTCTCCAGCAAAATGGCCACTGAATTCTGTAGCTTGGAAAGGATGACTGCCTTGCGTAATGCTGGCCAAGTCATTTGCCCGGTGTCACTTGCTCTACATCAACATCCTGTATTCTTAGCCATTAAAAGCGATACTTAGAGCAAGGGACATTTCTTTAATGTCCCAAATTTAATGACCATTATTAAAAAGATAAAGATGGGGTTTATCTGCAGTCAACTTTTAAAAATACATTTTGGGTTGAAGTATAGAACTATGTCATATTTCCAGACATAGCTGAAGAAGAGCTAATGCTTATAGTAAGATGCTTTAGAATGATGGCCAATAGGATGGACAATGGCCCCAAGTATGACACAAGCCCAAGGCTGACTCCAGAGATAGAGGCAATTTCAACTGTCTCCAGTATCTCCCTAACTTTTCTCTCCCAGTCTAGAAAAATGCATTGGGTGCAAGTGAAAGTAATAACATTTATAGAGATGCCATAAGACCTGCTTTCTTTTATAACTAAAAATCTTGCCCACTTTGGTACAATAAGTGCTTCTCATTAGCAGGTTGTTTGAGATGCTCTTCATAGAACACGTCGGAGTTGGTGACACCAAGGTTTAGAACTTGGAAGTGTATCCACACTCTCTTCAAGTCATCCTGCCAAGTGGATGACGGGGTTATCAGCAGGTTCAGGCTGTGTTCAACTTGTAGTAAGCACTGTGTGTTGTGTTCACAAAGAGCGCCCGCATTAGAAATGCATGGAGCGCTGTCGGCCAGCTTTGTGTTAGGAATGTTTCTCTCGTTGGACGAGTGCTAAAAAACTCTCCTCTCCTCTCCTCTGTTAATAGAAGGTCTAGTCTTAATTTGAAGCTGTGTTTCCTTGAAGTCCATCTCTTTTACCAAATTCACATTTTTTTTGCTGTACCTATGTACCAACATACAAAGAGTAAGTACCCTGGTTCACAATATTTACATGCTTTATTCTAAGCAATAACACCAATGAGTCAAGGTCTGACATGCCTGCTGTATATTTTCTATTACCTACTACAGTGTATTCTTATTAAAATCTGTAATGTTTATTGGTGTACCTCCCTAAAATATTTCATCCACTTTACCCTAGAAATGTGAGAATCACTCCTAGGAAAATACTGGTTTAGTGCAATATGAGATCTATCCCAATTAAGAAAATGGCATTATGAATAATATTTTGTCATACTTTTTAAATGCAGGTATAATTGATTTTAACACATTAAAAACAATCCCCAAAATGCTAATTTTACTGTTTGGGTGTCCCAAGAGCTAAGGAAAAAATAGCATTCGTCAGATACTTTGCTGAAACAATGATGTTAGGAATATTTGACAGAAATATTTGGCCTTAAGAATTTTTAAAATGTATTCACAGTAAGTAGATAGTCATTAACTTGTGACAACTTTCTTATAAACTTACTATAAAAGAAACCCCAGTCATCTCTTATAATACATTAATCACATAATTAAAAAATATTTTCAAATGCATTCTTTAGGGGCTCCCTTTCTCTCAAGAAGGAGGAATTTTGGTTACTCAAGCTCAGCAAACCCACACATGGAGATGGAGCACGTTACAGCATCACGGGGCCAGCACCATGCTGGCTCTGAAGAGGCCCTCATGGGAGACGGGGCATCTGGCCTCACGCAGCCTGCAGCCCGCTGGCTGATGAGACTGAGGCTAGGGTAGGGCAGGGGAGAGAGAACTAGAAGATAGTCTGTAACCCAGGGCTAAATCATGAGTCAGCGCCCAAGGAAGGGGAGATCAAGGGACCAGAAGCCTTCAGCAGGATTTCCTGGGACAACTGGAACTCGGGCTGACCCTGTGACTGGTCACAGGGAGAGCAGCAAGAGGAAGGAGAGGCGTGCCAGAAAAGATAAACCATGACAAGGATGCGGAGGCCCCGGGAGGGAGCTGCTGTCCCATCCCTCCTGGGGCAAGGCAGAGGCTGGGCTCACTGTTGCTGGGACTGCAGCGCTGTGTTTGTTAAAATACGTAATTGCCTAGATAAAAGCAAAAGAGATTTAGCTTTCACAAAATAAGAACTTCCAGGAAAACTGCATCCCCTTAGGGTAAAACAAAGCGTGGAGAATTTCAACTCCGAAAGCAGAATTTTTCCGAGATGGAGATAATAGGGGAACAGAATTGGAAGTCAGTACGTAGCCCTAGGAGGGAGAGGCAGCTACACATTTTTTCCCTTTTCTTATATTAACATTATATCCACTCTCACATTTATTTCCTTGGGGATGGGTATCTGTTTCTCATTAGAACCGGTACTTTATCTCCCTTCGTGGTATCCTTTCTCAATTATTAAATGTTATGCCAATTAATCTTATTAATAAAAGACCCCAGATTCAAGTAATATTTTCTTTTCCTTGGGTTTGGAATAGCTTAAGTGAACTAAGACTAGAGTCGAATGAATTATTCCCTGGGTACTAATGATGAAATCATGAAAGGGTGTTGCCTCTGAACCCAGATCATGTTAATGAGACCCTGATACCAGGATTTTCTAAAGATTTTTTTCACATGGGCCCTTGTCCTTCAGTGTCCGCTGATGATGAATTTGCTTAGTACAGAATTTTTAACCTCACAGCCAGATACACTGCCCTGTTCACAGGGTGCCAAACATCTGGTAGAGAGGAGAAAATACCAGCCCCAAATTGACACTTCCAAATGCTTGGTTGTTTTGATATGTGTGAAGAAAACATCTGGGTTTTTGGACAGTGTTTATCCAAATGACTTGATAATCTTTATGTTCCATTTGAATGATCCAAGGTAAATGTGGATTCTTATTATTTGCCTGTAATTTGTTATTGAGTATTACTACTTTGAAAAATGGTAGTTTAGTCTTGAATATTAATGTTAGCACTGTACCACAATCCAAGTTTTAAAAAGTTTTTCTCACACCAGTTACCTAATTTGCCTTCTCCCCACTGAGTACAGCACTATTTTATTATCATTCATACAGAAATCGTTTCTCATCTTGGTGGAATTACCAGTGAGCAAGCTTCCATATCTAAGCATATACATAGGGGACCCTATAGTAATGCTTTCAATTCTGCTAACCTTGGCAGAGATCTTGACATCAACCTGAGACACACCCTCTCCTTCCATTAGAAACAGATGCTCCCTGACCACTTTAACTTCAAAATAAAAATGCAGAATCACTCAATAAGCTTGTGTGAGTAATACAGTTCAGGGGCTGGCGGGGGCTGCATTTATAAAGACTGGACTAATTTGAGAATAGGTTTCTGGACTCAAATCAACAAGTGAAGCAAAGAAAACAGGGGGACGCAAACCCATTCATTAGCATTACCTTTTAGAAAATACCCAACACCCTGGACACCAAGATACCGGTACATCTTGCTGCTGTGTCACGATGCTTGCATGCGAGGTCCAGCACACCCCTAGCACTCCCAGCACTAGTCTAGGGACTTGCTTTACCTCCTGGGAAACCATAAATCTCGCAGCTGTTGACTGTGAACCCCACAGGACCTCCGTCTGAAGGAATGGCAGACACATTCTGCCTCTAATCTCTGACGTCCTCTGGACTGGCTGGTAGCGTGTGTGACACAGAGCTGTCCGAGAGCTGTGGCATGTGACGCGGGTCACGGCCCTGCCTTCCTTGGGCCGCCTGATTGCCTAGCGCTACTTTGCCAGGCTGGAGAAACCCAGAAGGGGAAAG
Organism: Miniopterus natalensis; assembly: GCF_054644295.1. Lineage (NCBI taxonomy): Eukaryota > Metazoa > Chordata > Mammalia > Chiroptera > Miniopteridae > Miniopterus > Miniopterus natalensis. The sequence goes on along the minus strand of NC_142094.1, from coordinate 28,102,438 downwards.
GGAAGTTCTTCTAAGACTATGTCTGAAACCAAAGGAATGCAAACAAACATGAACTGAACAGATTTCCAAGACTGCAATCAATCACATCAATGAAATAGAAAATCTTGTAGACTGTATTTCAGAAGGACCTTAGAAAAGTAAGATGACAACAGGAAGTAGCTACAACTAAAATGACAGATTGAAATAAAAACTGCAAAGTACGAAGTATGCTGGCTGTAGGAGAAACGGCGAGGAATCAGACCAGGAGCCTTCTCCTCAGATAAAGAGCACCCAGGAGACAGGAAGAGAAATGGGGTGGGAGGTGGGGGAAAGCTTCCGGAACAAACCGTAAAAGTGCATAACTCGGCCTGCCAGCGGTGGCATTAAGGAAAGTGCCTGGAAAATCAATATGGAAAGGGAAAAATTTTTTTTAAAGAAGTCGAGAAAAATGAAAAACAGCCTCATTAAAACATTTGGAAGTGATTATAAAAACCACCTTGAAATAATCAGTGTTAAACACAGCTTCAGAAAAATATACTGAGATTTAACTCAATTAACTCCTTCAGTCCTACACCTCTGACAGTTTTCATAGACACAACATTATGCTAAATATGCCCTTCTTCCCACTGTACCAGTTTTAAATAGGAACAATTCATGCAAAGGGAAAGTGACTCAAAATTGTCAGAGATATGAATTAAGGAGCCCATGCAAATTAACTCTGACTTTTTAAATTTAAATCATAGAAACCAAAAACAACCCCAAACAAGTCAATCATGATTTCACATAAAAGAGAACAGCTAAAATAAAATGTTTCTAATTAACCAATGAATAAACTATATTATTGGATTAGACTTTTCTGTTTTATTTGTTAAATGGCACCATTTTCTTGGCCAGAAAAGACGTCACAATGGAAATGGGACTTGAGAAAACCAGTGACAGGGCATGCAGACTTCCTGGCCTTTCCTCCAGCAGCATGGTACCTGACCAGGGGTCACTGATGCTCTAGGTCAGAACTTTAGGGAGTCCATGAACATTGGGAATCCTGGATTAAATTCTGTATGGGTTTATTTACACTTTTTTTTCCCCCTGGGCAAAAGATCTACAATGTATCAGAAGGAGTTTGTGACTCAAAGAAAGGTGAATATTAAGCTCTAATATGAATAAGGGGCTGCTTTCACAATGTGATGGCAGAGGACAGGTAGCCCCAAGGACCACACCCTAAAAATTTGGACACCTCTCCCCTTAATGCTTAAAATCCCACAGTCAGTACTTTATTCCATTTGCTTACTACTAAATTCCGTTAAAATAAAAGTCATATTTGGATGTCTGTATATACAAGTAGTGTACATACATATGTGTGTATAGTATATGTATTAGATTGCAAGCATGCTTAAGGCCCAGGTTTTGGTTCTTAATACCATTTTCCACTAAAAAGAGTCAGGGCTCTGTGAAGAAATAGCTGATCCTAGGACTGGGGCATGATGAGTGTGGAGCGCCTTGTAGTACCAGTAAACAGGGGTGTGCAAAAACAAACAACACACAGAAAGGATGCCAGAGGGGCACAGCAGCCAACTGAAAGAGCTACCAACGACCAAAGTTGAAACAATTTGTATAGAAAATAAATAAAACGATATTGGACTATAACCCAAATATAAAATATCTATTAATCTATATTGACATAAATAAATTATTGAATAAATAAATAAGCAGGAGAAGAGACAAATTTCCCATACAGAAGAATTCTAAATAATTGATGTAACTGCTCCATCCTCAAGAGGAGGGAGGTATTCCCCATTCCTTAAGTGTGATTCCTTATGTGTGAGTGGCTCATTAGTAGCATTGTCCTAAAGAGTACAATATGGAAAGAAGAGAAACATAGCAACTTTCCAGTACAGAAGCCTGACAGGCATTACCTCAGCCAGGTGACTCAGGTCAACATCAGTAGTGATAAATCATGACATAGCACGTAGCCCTGATATGATATAATGAAAATGGTACTTAACCTCTGTGGTCATCTTCCCCAAAACCCACAACCCTAATCTAATCATGAGGAAATAGCAGGCCAATTCTAATAGAAAGGTATCCTACAAAATACCTGACTAGTTCTCCTCAGAATTGTCAAGGTAACTGAAGACAAGGAAGGCAGTAGAATGTCACAGCCAAGAGGCGTGTAAGGCAATAAGACAACTACGTGTAATGTGGTATCCTGATGGGGTCCTGGGACAGAAAAAGGACATCAGGTTAAAACAAATCAAATCGAAATAAAGCGTAGACTTTAGTTGTTTGTTTTTTCTCCAAATGAGTCAGAAGGATACTCACCAATACTAAGATGCAGGCCGAGGAGGGCAGGGTTGGACAGAGGAGTGGAGAAAGACAGGAATGAGGCTGTGTGGTGTTTTAAAGGAATTCCAGCTGCATCTAACAGGCTTTATTTCTTTAAAACAAGTCTGAGGCCATATGTAATGGAGGTAAATCTGTGTAGTAGGTATATATTATTGCTGTATTAGTCTCTTACTTTTTCTGTATATTTTAAATTCATCAGGAAAAAATAAGTACACATTGTCAAAAGCAGGGAGCAGATGACCCTTTGAGTTGCGAGTTGTCATCTTGGAACAATGGTTTTCAAACTGAGCTCTGTAGGCATGTATTTCCCAGCACTGCCTCAGAACTACTGCAAAGGTATAAAAGCTGAGTGTGTGGGGCTCCAGGAAACCACCTCTGTTTCAACCAGAGCAATCTGTTCAATCTGTTTTATAAAATAGGTTGACTGTTTAATGAGTTACGGCTTTTCCCTGAGATGGAAGACTGCTAGTTGTTATGTTTTTCTTAGGAGTAGCATCTTTCAATTTTAGCAGGATACCCAGAATACAAGTCCCATTTCCCAGGCTCACTTGCAAATAGGTGTGGCCATCTGGCCATCGAAATTTTAGACAGTTCGAGGTAAAGAAGTGTCCTTAAAGAGAAGGCATTCTCTTTCTTTCCCCTTCCCTCTTCTTGTTGGCTGGATTATGGATACGATGACTCCTGCTTTCAGGCGTAGTGAACACCTTGGTCTATGAATTGACCTTGGGAAAGTCAGGAACACATGGTAGAGCAACAGCATAGAACTTGAGCAAGAAATAAACTTGTGTCTCATTCATGTAACTACCATTTGGTTTTTAAATTTTCTTTTCATGCTATCTAATTTAATTCTAACACCTGTAAAGATAGACCTTGGGACCAAGAGAGGACTTTCTCTAATGTCATGGTCTAGAATGCTTATGTTATAAAGGAAGCTGGGTCCAGCTGTGAGCTGTTTCTAAGGCAGAAGACCTCCGTGCTCCAGCTCCCCAGTCACTGAGGGAGGGACTGACTTGGGAAAATGGCTGTAAATTATATTGTGAAAGAGCAACTTCATGGCAGAGCTGTAAGAGCAGGAGCATGGGTGAGCAGAGCCCTGCCTAACACATGCAAAAGAGGTTTCCTTTTACTTCCCACATCCAGGGTTCACCTCCAGCCAAAGATGTCAGTGTGTGTGTATGTAGGTCTCTTTCACACTTCTTTTTTTAAAAAATATATCTTTATTGATTTCAGAGAGAGGAAAGGAGAGGGAGAGAGAGAGACAGAAACATCAATGCTGAGAGAGTCATTGATAGAGCCCACAACCCAAGCGTGTGCCCTGACCGGGAATCGAACCCTGATCACCTGGATCCTAGGCCGACGCTCAACCGCTGAGCCACACCTGGCCAGGCCACACTTCTTCTAATGGACACACACTACTGCTGTCTCCAGCAGTGACACCATGCTACAGCAACAGCAACTACAACAGTGCAGATCTTGGCTCCTGGTAAAAGCATTAGACTCTTTGGGGGTTTGTTTTCCATGTTATGTCATCAACTAAATACATACTTCTAGTGTTCTTAGTCTTGTTATGGGAAGGAGAGTCCAAGAAAGAGACATTTCTATGACGGCAGGATGGGACTTGGAGACATTTAATTTGACTATTAAAAAGAAGAAGACCTTGTTTTCAACCTTTAGACGATGAAGTGGGACATATTGGTTACATGTGTACAATTTCATTTAACATGAGGTTTTACTGCTAAAGTAAGTTTGAAAAATCGCTGCCTTATTGTGAATGAAAGCTGAGGATTTTATGGTATACCGTGTAAAACCTTAGACTTCAAGCCAGACACTCAGTGTTTGAATCCCAACTCCCCTTTATAAGTTCATGGACAACTCATTTAATCTTTCTTCATCTACCTTTCTTAATTGTATATCAAGATGATCTTACGTGCAATGAGTATCTGTGTGTGAAGTAGTAAAGGTGATTTAGCAATCAAATGGCCAAAAGTGATTGGCTATGGGTAGTAGGTAAAATAATGCCTCCCCAAAGATGCTCACATTCTAATTTCAAGAACCTGTGAATGTGTCATCTTACATGGCAAAAGTGACTCTACAAATATGATGAACTTAAGAACCTTGAGAAGGAAAGATTATCTTGAACTGTCTGGGGGGCTCAATCTAATCACAAGGATCCTTATAAGAGGAAGACAGGAGTATAAGAGTCAGAGAAAAAGTTGAAGATGTTCTCACAAATTTGTGAGCTGTTTTATTTACAGAGATGTTCCAAGGAATGCAGGTTAACCTCTGGTAACTAGAAAAGGCAAGGACATGAATTCTCTCCTGAAGTCTCCAGAAGGAACACAGCACTACCAACACTTTGATTTTAGGACTTTTGATTTCCAGGATTATGAGAAAATACATCTTTGTTTTTTTAACCCACTATATCTGTGGTCATTTGTTACAGCAGCAATGGGAAACTAATACAGTAAGTACATATGAAGTAGCATTTTTTCTGGGGGAATTTCAGCAGTAACCTAAAAATTTTAAAGGAAACAGTTTCCTGTTTATGAAACAAGAAAGTCAAATGAGATTACCAGATCAAAACTAGTATTGAGGAGACTGCATGGGTTGTGGATGAGTAGGCAAGTTTCAGACAATAGTTAGATACAAGTTATTTTGTGAAGCCATCTCCTGGAAGAACATTTCTCATGTCTTTGAAAGAAAAACTCAGGTTTTCTGAAGACAATGGTGTCCCTTTGGATATATGAGACTTTATCCCAACCTTGTATCCCAGGAATAGTGTACCACGCTTCCCACCTATTCAGTGGTTGGCAGATGACTTTCATCTTGAGCTCAAGTCAGATATTTTTGTTGCCACCACTTGGAGCACTATGCTAAAAAAGATCTCGAAGCAGCCTGACTTTAGTGGGAAAGTGCCCTGAGTCCTCAGGGATGCACAACCTGAGTATATATGAATGCAGAGGAAGTAAGGGGGTCCAGTACTTGCCAAGTATTTAGCATTCTTGTTCCAGACTCATGCAATAATTTGCATATACAAGCACTTATCTTGTAAAGTCAGATAAATATAAGAAAGAAACCAGAAAATTAGCCATGTAAATCAGAAGTTCCCCAAGGAAGGATTTCAGGACAAAAGAACAATTTTGGCAACAGAAAGCTCATATATGGAATTTAACCACTCATTTACACAAATTCCCGAAGATAACATCTGAATATATATTGCTCTGTATAACATCCAAATGAACATAGCTTATATCTAAATGACTATACATAGTTAAGTAACATCCGTAAATATGCAAATCCACAGACCATGTCAATTAATTAATATCAACTCCCATCCTCTCTTATCTTAGAAATTCCTGATGATCACCATTATGTGCACAGAAGAGGTAAAGTCTGGGAAACCCTCAAGGGACACAATTTATCATAACTTCTTCTCGTTTATTTTAGCTATCAAGCTCACGGTGACTTGCTGTGGGATTGAAAGTTAGGGAGTAGCACAAGCTGAGTTACCAAGAACAGAAACGGGTACTTGGTTCTCTTCTGTCAATATTGCTCAGCAGGGCTTACCCTGCAGACTAATCTATGAGCCAAACAGCAACAAAACAACAAAATGAGTTTGATCCTAGACCCAGTTATGAGGTAGATCAAGAAACAAGCCAATATGGAAATCACACGAAAACTGCAACTTTGATTGCAACTACCAGTTCAAACCAACTGTGTGAGCTGCACTATAACAAACCAGGACAGGAGAGAAACATTCTATACTGCTATGTATCTTTGATTAGCTGATGAGACCAAACCAGAGAATCTCTGCAGTGTCGCTCAAGTTACTCCTCTGTGCCAGGTGTCATTCTGGTCTCCATTTACCTGCAGTGTCATAGCCAGCCTTATGAAGAAAAACAAAAGGCCTAACAAACCCTCTCCCAAGAAGCCTTTTCAGGTATCATCAGGCAGATTAATCTCTTTCATACTCATGGAGTTTTTTAGCATACTCATTACTAATATTAAAATAATGTGTGTGTATGTATCCCCCATGAGACTTAACTCCTAGAAAGCTTTCTATAGCCCGGCTGGTATTGATCAGTGGTTGAGCACCAATCCATGAACCTGGGGGTCACGATTCGATTCCCGGTCGAGGCACATGTCAGGGTTGCAGGCTCGATCCCCAGTAGGAGGCGTGCAGGAGGCAGCCGATCAATGGCTCTCTCTCATCATTGATGTTTCTCTCTCTCTCCCTCTCCCTTCCTCTCTCTGAAATCAATGAAAACATATTTTTTAAAAAAGAAAGTTTTCTATACACTAAGCAAGATTTAGCACTTTACACAGAGTATGTACTCATAGCCTTTAAGACATGTTCAGCCACAAGTAATAGAAGCAATCCTCCCAAAATGGCTTAGACAAATCTGGAGTTATATTTTCTTCACCGAGTGGGAAGCCTAGAGGTAAGAAGTCCATGGCTGGCATGACATCTTACAATGACACTTGGAACCCAAGCTCTATCCAGCTCTCTGCACGGCCATACTTAGGATGTATAATTCTCAGAACTTCCTGCAAACTCAGCGTGGCTGTTCTGTATCCAGCAGTGTGTCCACATCCCAGAGAAGAGGAGGGATGAAGGAAAAGAGCATTTGCCATTTGGGTCAGCTTTTCCTTCAACCTTAACGAGCCTTATAGGGGCCCATTCTGTGGCTTCTCTTTATATCTCACTGATGGGATTGTGCCATGTGGCTAGCCTTACTACAGAAGAAGTTGGTAAATGGAATTTTTTAAAGTCATGTCCATTGCCACAAGAAGTGAAATTGGAGATCATTTACTTAGTAAAAAGGGAAACAAATAGATGACATAGGCAACTAGCAGTGTTGCAGTGTCTGGAATATTATCCAGTCATTACATACCATACTTGGCTAATCATTTCTACATGCTCTGTTTTTCTTAGTATGTGGTTTGAGGACAATGTTAGCATAGCAAAGAAAGCTATATATAACTTTTTTTTTTTTTTTTCCCGACATATTCATTGGGATTATTTCTTTCCCACAGCCTTCATCATTAGAACCAAATGCCAAGATGTTGTTTTTTTTTAATCTGAGAATTATCTCAAAGAAAACAAGAGAGTTATTCACTGCTAGATGACTCAACTCTTAATAGATTTATTTAAAACATGATAGAGTTTAAAGACCAGAAATCCTAAATATAGGAAAATTAGGTGATTAAATAAAAACAGGCTACAAACGATAATTATTCTCCAGATCACTCATTTGTCACTTAATTAAATGTGTCCTCAATCATAATTCTATTCTCTTCCATAGCACTACAAGGCTCCCTGAGGACCCCAACCAAACTCTATGTTCTTTGAACTCTCAGTGACAAGAATGACCTGCACACAGTTGGTGCTTAAGAATTCCTTATTGAGGATTCTGGAGAGGAAAGTATTTCCTAAAATTACTGTTCTAAGCACTGAACAAATATAATGTTGACATATAAACTGAAAAGCATCCAGATTTTTGGGAGGGACTTCCAAAAAGTCTCAATGGAAGAAACCATATAAATGAGGTTAATCCGAGCTGAGAGCAAGTTTGCAATTAGGATCAAAAAAGATTATCAGACTATATAATTTTATTAATTCTTCCCACACCTCAAAAGATGATGACAGGGATGTCTGTGTGTTTAAAGGAGCTTGCTAGAGCACAAAAGGAATTCAGCAATAACCTAACCCAGACCCTTTGTTTACAGATGAAAAACCAGGCTTAGAGAAGTAAAGGGGTTTGAAGCCACATTAGCTCATTAGTATAACAGGTTTCCTGGCTTCTGGGGCTCTTGGTAAAATCACTACAGTAGACTGAATATTCTCTCTATTTAAATGTTTGCTTTCTCAGAGTGTCATTTTGTTCCGCATGGTCTAATTGTTTTACATCAACATGTTTCGTCAACATATGAGAAATGCCTTTTATAAATGCTGAAATGATGTAGGTAGAACCATTTGTCTTTGCTACCCTTTGTCAGTACCATCCCTCCAGCTTTGAGGAATCACACTTTGGGGCTCAGTTACTGTAGTAGAAGAGCTGGTTCAGTCTGCAGAGGGGCTTGAGGTTTTCAGAACCACCGTGGCGGTGAAAAGATTCTGAGCCACTGTATTATCAGCACTTGTGGTTGGAATAATTATTCCATTATATGTGTGACACGGCTGTGATCATTCAAAGGCACAGAGACATGTGTTATAAACTTACATCAAAATTAGATTCAAGGGAAGAGACTTAGGAGCTATGACAACTATCTGAAACATAACTGCTCCCAAGAGAAAGCCAGGAGTCATGATGGTGTGGGGGAGGAAAAGATAACTTCCTTCCTACTTTCTAAATTCTTCTAGCTGGACTAATAATCAAATTAACATGAGACAGATTAACAGGAGGAAATGACCGAATTTATTACGTATGTACACATGAGGGTTCCATCAGAATATGAGACCTGAGGACAGATTGGCAGTTAAGGTTTACTTGCCATCTTGAACTAAGAAGGAGTGTGGGGAAGTTGTGTTTGGGGACTTCAAAGGGCATGGAGGCAGTTCACATAGAGATAGAAATGTAAATATTTGGTAAATAAGGATTTGTTGGGCCATTTTAACTTGAGAGCCCAGGGTTTGACTTTGATCAAATGGGCTTTGCTAGGTCCTTCCATCTCTACCAGACCTAATTCATATTAAACCATAGACATCTATGATGATAGCTCCCTTCCTGGAGCAGGTCCTCTGTCTAAGTTATTTTAGGCAGTTAGAAGGAAGGTCAAAGGTTTTTCTGAGTCTTTCATTTTTTAAAAATAACCCACTTAAATAATATTCCAAAAATCATATTTTGGGGTGGCAAACTTTGCTTCCCCTCAATGGCATAAAAAGAAATCAAATACCTTTTCTAACTCAGGCAGTACCAGTGTGACCCTCAGCATAACACACTACCTCTGAGTTTTTGTCTCCATGTCTTTGAAATGCAGTTGAACAATACATGTATGTCTCTAAGTACCTACAAGGTCTAACTTTAAAGCCTGTAAGTGGTAAGAACTCCATTTTACTGTCAAAGGCTCACTTTATTAACATTTCTTTCTTTATGGGTAAATATGTAAAAAGGCTTATTATAACCAAATTACTTTCCACTTGATAGGCTTTTTTATATGTTTTCTTACTTTCCAAGAAAAGTGCTGTATTTTACCAAATCTTACAATTGTAATTCCAAACATGAGCCATTATTGTCTAGACCCATTTGGCCTGGCTTCTTGGCCTGTTCCCTAAGACATCACAAAGAAAATACTGGGTTCTTATTCTCGTCTGTTGTTTTATCCAACATTTGTTTTTCTTCTCCAGCGTTTTATTTGCCACAACCACGCCAGTTGGGCAGGAACTGATTCACAAACCCTCTAATCCGTGAGGCACTGAGGTTTCTGACCCACAGACCAAAAACATGGGATCCTGGGTTATGTAGAAATAAAAATAAGATAATTCCCCAAGCCTATTAAAACTGCTAATGACAGAGTCATCACAGAAACCAAACATTTAAATTCGAAAAGTATTGAGAGATAATAGACTAATTATTATTCAAACAAAATAACTTAAGCTCCCTGGTCTGTCTTTTGTGGATTCATTCCTTGTAGTCCATCACTTAGCCTGTGAATCAGACCTCTCAGAATAACCTGATTGAGGCAAATTCAACACATTTTAGTTTAATTTCCTTCAATTCAAACACAGTGAGGTGAGCGGCTAACAATTCAAAGGAAGAAACCATTAAATTAAAATTCCTAACTTGATTGTTTGAGTCACACGGGGCTAAATTTACACCCTCCATCACACTGTGGGAATTCACTCTGTGGGAGATTTTTCTAGCTACATTTTTTTAAGCAAACCTTTCCTTTCTCTCCTTTTTTTTAAGGGTGAATTACTTGTCGCTGTACCTTTAATGATAAGAAGAAAGAAATGAAACTGGGCTCCGGGAGAAAACAATGAGGCAATAATTTTGAAATTAAAATATAGCACATGATATATCAATATAATTGTCCTGCGTATGTGATGATAACTCTGCTTTGATGGTGTTATTTCCCGAGCACACAAAACCTAATAAAATCTGGAGGGCTGAATTGATGAGAAATTCAGCGTTAGAGATTATGAAAAACACACACTAAAATAGCCAAACAAAATTACTGAAAAACAATTTCAGCCGCAAATTGTTTATCTAAGTAACGTGAGAAGATTTATAGAGATCTCCCGACATTAAAATAAATTAGTTACTTAAAACACTTAATTTCCTTGACAAAGTAAAATGTGATTATATAAATATGTCTTTGACCTTGAGCAAGTCAGTCGACATTTCTGTGCCTCGTATTTCCACATGCTTTATTATTCATCCTTAAGGAAACTTTTTCTAAATTTCTACGATTATATGTGGTGACAGGTTTCTCCCCCTTGTCCTTTATTCACCTCATTTCTCCAAAACAGGATTATGCATTATGAAATGGAAAAGAAAGGGCTGGTAATGATCATCAGCTCACCAGTTGGTGATATAAATACCAAACTGCAACAAAATCAACCATGGAAGCATCCAGAATGATGCTTCTAAATATCCAGGCAAGCATAAGGCCTTCAAGGAAAAAAATCATCAAGCTGCTAGCCTTCACTACCTAAGTAACAGTCTAACTACACGTGTGCTTGGTGTAACCTTGGGCCTGTCATTTATTCTGTGTCTGCTTCCTTTTCTTCACGCATAAAATGGAGATAATAACAGTATCTGTCTCAGCATTGCTGAAAGATTTAAATGAGATAATGCATGCATAAACCCAAGTGCCTGTGATACAATAAAAGCTCAATAAATAATTCCCATGGTTAACATTATCATCATAATTATTACAGATAAGCTTTCAGCTGTGATCACCGTTTGGGGAATAAATTTGAATGAGCAGAACATTCTACTTCATTACAATTTAACATTAGATAGGAGAGATGGTAAGAGAAACTCTTCAGCATTTTCCTTATAAATGATAAAACAGTCACACAAGTAAAAGCTAATTGTCTTATAAGAAAGCGATGCACCTTGATTTCATGCTCATAAAAAGGGAATTTGAAAGCTAGGCTCTGCTATGAAAAAAGTTGAGGGAGGAAGAATTTTCTTTCTATCTCTTGGCATTTGTTCCTAGGTTCTGAATTATTTTCCCAGCTAATTAGTGCTCTGTACTTACAAACCCACTAATCAGACTTTATTAAAAACTCCACAGTTTTTTATTGTTTTTTATATGTTTGATAACTTCCACTTCTCCCTACCCCCTCACCCCTCTTCTTCATACACACACACTGGGCTGCTACTAGTTTACTTAGGAGTCAGATGGTATGTGTTTTCTTGCTGCTTCTATCACATGTTGACATATTTTACCAAGGAATTTCCCTAACCTCAACCTGAACTGGTTGTTCTTACCCTAGAATTACTTGAGTGGGGCAAATTTATTTACCAGGTATTAATATAGAGATGGTTTATAGGTGGTTGTAAGTATTAAATGAAATAATATTTTTTTAGCAGATAGGGTTGGAGGAGAAGGTGCCCAGGGTGGAGGGGAGAGAAGGTGCCTAGCAAGGTGCGGGTTAGAAGCCATGCAACAGGAGGGGCCGTGTCCAATAGGAATGGCTGGCTCTCGTGGGACCATGGATGCTGGATGTTCATCTTAGAGAAATTTCTCATGCAAAAAAATGCAAATGTAAAACACTCCCTGCTCTATGTACCAGGCCCACACCCAACTTTGGTACAAATTTCTTACACGCTGCATTTTGTATCATTGTTTCCTTTGATGAATGAGGCCACAGTGGAATCCCAGGTAGCGGTGACGAATCAGTGACAACAAGCTCAGAGACAGCTATTTTCAAAAAGAAAAGGAATTCAATGAGTGAAAATGATGTGAGCCAGAGAAACCTAAGCCCCTAACCCCAAGAATTTTTGGAGAAATTAAGGGGGATTCTTGAATTTCACCCCCATATGTGGAATGAGAAGTCAGGCGAATTTCGTGTGACAAGCACTTACTCCGCATGCCTAAGTGCTCAGCGTCAGCTGTGCTATTCAAAATAGTTTTCTTTGTTTGGATCTTGGGTGGCTGTAGCTCCGATGATAATAATGATGAAGTAAATCATAGACTGGGCACAACACATTACACTTTTTCAGAGTTGCTAACCTTCTCTACATCTTGGCCACAAAAGAACAAGAGATAATTTTTGGTTATTTCCCCTAATATTTGAAACCTATATTTCCCCCTCATAGCACTAACCAAAATTTGTAACCATATATTTATTTTTATAACCGAAATGATTGTTCTTTAACCTGGTTGTGGTTTTTCTAGAATAAATATGTCAGATCTCTTATATTGCTGCACATGCAGTAACAAACTTCACTACAATTCTCCTCTTTGCGAGGCACAGAACACACCATTTACCCACAACTGAATCAATCTACGCTTTCTTTACCTTCTGTCACATGTTGACAAAAATAATGACCATACTCTGGTTATCTGACCATACTCTGGTTATCTCGAATAGATTCCAGAAATGCTCTAGTTCTGGAAAAGACAATCACAGACTTTTACCCCGAAGGGAAACTTCTGCAAACACTGATAAAGTGTCATGTGACGCTCCAGTAGTTAGAGGGGGAAGGAAAGGAAGAAAAGAGATTTCATAATCAGAAATCTGCACCAACCTCTAAGTAACCAAGTTGTTTTATCACTTAGGTTTCTTTCCTTGCAAGCATCAGAAACCAATTCTGGCCAACTTAGCCAAACACTTAAAAAAAATTGGATAGGGAAACCATAGTATGTTGCCACATAAAACTAAAAAGTTCAGGAGTAGTGTCTTTGGCATTGTTCGATCTGGAAGTTCATATACTATCCTGAGTGTCTGGTTTCTCTCCAACTTTGTTCTGCCCTCTTTCTTGATGGTTTTATTACCTGGGTCTTAACAGTGAGAAGAAAGTTGCCAGGAACTCTAACATTATACCAAGTCAGGCTCAATTCTCCTAAAAACCAGAGTGCATCACAAACATCCTAGGAAGGACTGAACTTTATGGACTTGTTTTGTCCTAACTCAACCGATCACCATGACTAAGGAAAATGAACTATGCTGATTGTGCAGGTGAAGGCCAAAGCATGGACTGAGAATGGAGAGGAGGCTGCTTCTTAAAGAAAAATTAAGAATCTGATACCTGGAAAATGTGAATATCAACAATAATAAGCCTAATATTTTATTGGTCTTTTGTGTCTTACTGTATGCCAGGAATTAGTCTCTGTACTTTATATATACTAACTCATTTAAGCTTCACACCATGGTTTAAATAGTCATTGTCTCATTTTACAGATGAAGACATGGAGGCTCAAAGCAGTAAAAAATAACTTGCCCAGAATTACCCAGATAGTTCCCGACAGAGTGAGATTTGAGCCCAGGCAGTGTGAAGCCAGAGTGTCATTCTAACTGTGCCACATCTGGGTAGGAAAAAAGTCGATTACAATTGTAAATTTTCATAGATTTTAGCTATGTACTTCTGCACACTGATTTACCCCTAAACTCTAAGGATAATATTTGGCATATAAGAAGCAGTGGCTAAATGAATGACTTAATAAATGAATCATAAAAATGAATGAATGGTATATGGGGCCTGCTGCAAATACCTACACAAACTTTAAACTTAAGCTAATATGTAAACTCCTAGGACAGTTACACCTTATGAGTTTTCTGTGTCCTATCCAAAGAAAAGCACAGTGTGAGACACACATGAAGTTCTTAAAAATAATAACTTCTAACTATTGAAAACCTACCTTGCACAGTCAGCTTTACCAGTTAACATAATTTAGTCTTTACAACAGATGACAAAAACTGATGCTGAAAAATATTAAGATGTTCTCAAGGTCATATAACTAGTAGTGGGAGATCTGGTATTAAAACTGTCACCTGTTCCCCCATCACTGATGTTTTTATAACTTTGTTCCCCATTTCGCTTTGTCCCTGACTAAAATCTCACACTGCAGGAGGTCACCTCCAGTGACCAAACGTTTTTGTATTTACACTCCCTCATGCAGATGGTGCTGTGCATACATGAAAGCCCAAAATCATATTCAATATTTAAATTTAAAAATTAAATTTTGTGAGCACACACGGGTGGGAGGAAGAAAGGCGCGTTTTCTTTCATTATAGGAATAGGAAAAGGAAAGAAAAGAGGATTTTTTAAATAAAAAAGTAGTAGTCAAAGAATCTAATGTGATACAAAAGTGAACAAAAGGCTTTATCAAGTGAGGCGATCCCAAGACAAGCACCCCTTATTTAGAATGATTTGACCTGCCTTAAGTCTCCTAAATTCAAATCTGGAATCTGCCAAGCGTGCTCAAATGTATTCAGCCACTCAACTGCAATAAAGACAATGAATGGGCTCCAGAACTTTCTGTTACTTAACTCATTGTGAAAAATTTTAGGGTTTTGTTTCTGTATTAGATTACTTGTCAGCTGAATCAAAAGTTCAGGACTAACAGTAAGGAATAAATCAGTAGAGAGTGAATGCTTTTCTCCTCAAAGGCTCCAATAATATAAAATTACTAGAGCTAGCTAAGTTGGAATATACTGAATAACTGAATATATTTATACATTACAGATGGTGTGGAATGCTGCCAGTGATACCTTGGGGATAACTTAAAGTCTGGCTTTACTAGGGGCAGAGAGATAAAATAGCCAAAATAGAATCCCTTCAAACTTGAATCAAAGAGATGGAATGAAAATGTAAACTCATTTAAAAACTCAAAAGACTTATCTACCCTAATATAAACCAAGGAAATAACTCAATACCTTTGAAAAGAATATATTGTTGCTTATCAAATAATCAGAGTAAAAGGTCTTTGGAAAAATAAATAGGCCCACAATGCTACCATACAGCTGAAAAACCTGAGACTGTGTGTTCAAAGGCAAAGTGGAAAGGAGAAGAGATGAATCAATTTTTTGTATAATTCACATAAACTGTTCTCCATTTTAAAGAGGCTGGAGGCTCGGAATTCACCAGCTTGGCAATGTTGATTTAATTAACAGAACAATTTAGAATTTTATTTTTATGAGAACCAAAAGAACACTTTAAAAATCCACTCCACTCCAATTCGTTGTATAGTTTACACAATCCAGGTTCAAAGGGATTAAGTTGGCTGCCCTATATCACAACACAAGTTTAGCTGTAGAGGGAGAAAATATATCGAGGATGCCTAACTTCTAGTCAACTGTTTTTTCCAACACACTATACTTGAGTTGGTTTCTGTGTCTATTATACATTCTCTGGGCAGCCACATTTATGAAGACATATCTAAATATAAGCAGAAAGCAGAATTTTAGGGAGCTGGATTTACTTGCAAAAGAGAATGCTAAATCTGAAATTCATTCAGGAGTAGTAATTTGTTACTACCATTTCCTTACTATTAATCCTACTTATCTATATGATAATATAATAAGTTCATTAAATTAGTACGGCAAAAAATCCAAAGTACATACATGCATATATCCTCTTGATAAGATCATGTTTTTCCTGTCTTTTCCATACATGACCTCATTGTTTTTATAGGGCTTCTTGACATATTTAGAGTATACTCATTATACATGTTTAATTTCACAAAGATTATGCTCCACTAAAAAATGTATTTTATTCTTTCTTCATTGGTATGAAGCTTAGATTTTCTTTTCATAAGTCTGACTCCTTGTCATCAGATAATCTATTTTAAATGAATTTTCCTTCTCTTGGTTCCAAAATGCAAATTGAGGCAGCACTCAGGAGAGATTATTCCCTTGTTTTTAGGCTGCCTTTTTCAAATATGTAGATCTATCCTGCCACCCATAAGGCCTTTAAGAACTTCACATCACTTGTCCTATACATATTCTGACTGAATGTTGACCTCTGGTTAAGGAAACTACCTGTGGTTTGAATTAGGCAGGACAGTCTTTACTTCCTGCCCTAATTTGCAGCCGAGTGTTCTCTCAGGGTGGTTTTGTGTGTCACAGGAACTCAGTCGCTATGCTTCATGCAGAAGCTGGGCACCCTGGACCTACTGTTACTGGTAAGAAGTAAAAGGATTATGGTTCAGATGCATTTTCAGCGTCAGTGTGGCAAGTCTAGGCAATCTCCTGAGATGGCCAGTGTTAATCTCCTGATGCTGTATTCTGCTGGTTTGGAGGGTATAGGAATCCCTTTCTGTCGAATGAGTTAAGAGGCTAGAATTCATAAGCACAGAATTACACAAATAACAGCAATCTCAAAGGAACTGCCATCTCCAGAATTTGACTCTGTTCTGAGTTTCTTCAAATAACAGTTCATTAGATCACAGTATTCTTCGCATTTGCAATGGTTCAGCTCCCTGAGAAGGTTTATGGAAAGTGGATGAATGGGTTCAGGCTGTACCCAGCATACCAAACACATCTTCCTTTTGTGTGAGTTTAAAGTATCTCACCCTGGCCAGGTGCCTCAGTGGTTGGAGCATTGTCCCTTACATCAAAGGGTTGCGGGTTCGATTCCTGGTCAGGGCATATACCTAGGTTTTGGGTTTGATCTCTGGTTGGGACACTTAAGGGAAGCAACCAATAAATGTCTCTCTCTCACATTGGTCTCTGCCTGTCTGTCTCTCCCTCCATCTCTCTAAAAAGTCAATAATATTTAAATAAATAATTAAAAATAAATAAATTACCTCCAGCTTTCTCCCCAGATATAGATACAGAGCCATAGAACGGCATCCTTAAAAGTTAACTCTAAAATCTATCCCTTAAATTTACTACCTAAGCACTTCCACATTAGTAATGGTCTAGTAGGACAAGGAGCCTCTGGGAGCATTGAGTCCCATATGGGATACACAGTCTTCTCCCTACACCTATGTCCCCTATTGAACACTTAGGGTATTACTGGGATCTTCAATGGCTCAATCAATAAATAATCACTGTTTGATTTTCCCCAAATCTCAAAACTTTATTAAAAAGAGAAGTAGCTACGTATTCACTTATTCATTTACTCATTCAACAGATATTGATCTGTGCCTGGCCTTTTAAAGTTTCTGATCACAAAAGAAGATATATAACATTATTTGCAAAGAACTTTATTGGTTCCTCTTGTCAAACCTCAAATCACTGGTTTGTAACATTTTGGAGAAGCATAACAGATTCCTTAGAGAAACTGTTAAAAGCTATGGACCTACAAAAAAAAACAAACAAAAAAACTCACAACAAATACCAATGTCCAGACAAACACACAAATGTTTCATTGTGCTACTTCTGAGGTTTTTAAGTGTTCCTAAAATATTCCTAAGGACACATGCTTAAAGACCATTGCCCTATATCCAAATCCTATTTGCTGTTCATAGGCCACACCCAGTCAGTGTCAGGCATTTCTCATCCTCAGCATTCACTTTAACACTGTACACAACAGTATTACAAAAAGGAGAAGTGAAAACACTAATTTGGGTAACACACACACACACACTCACAAAACGTTTGCTAAATTTGCCACTAATTAAATTCATTACTCTGTTGCTGGACAAAATACACATTTTCAAAAACTCTTAACCATTCAGTAGAAAGAGTAGGAGAAGAGTAGTTCCTTTATTTGTATAGATTAGATAAACACAATTTTTTTATGTGGTGAAAGGAATTTTTAAAGAGGTCTTTAAAAATCATTTTAAAGAGTAAATTATAATTTTAATGACAGTATAATTTTTTGTCCATGAAGGGAAGAACAAAAAGACATCAGCATAATTATACATTGACAAAATCAAATGGTCCCAGACATTTCACCTGAAAGAGCAGATTATATCCTATCTGGAACTGTTGTTTTTGTTCATTTCCCCCACCTTTAATATCGGTACAGCTTCCACCTTCATGGCTGTCGCCTCAGCCAGACCATAGGCTATGAATGTATAGAAAGAACTTCTGGCTGGCAGATTAATACTTCAGTGCTCCAGTTCATGAAATCTTGACCCAACTTGTCTGACAGATGTCAGCATTCAGACCGTTCTCTGAGTTCTAGGCTGATGTATTTCTAAGCCTGGGAAAGGCCATCTGGGGGACCCGGGAGTGGTAGGCAGAGGCAGATTCCGCATGTGAGAGTTCTCACCATGGAAGTCCTCATGTCTTGCAATTCCTAAAACAGAAGAAGCATTTTTCTTTAGCACATTAAATGATTCTATATCTAAATCAATTGGCTTTGACAATCTCAAAATCCAGGAAGTAAATAAAATCTAATACATGGAGACAAGCATCTTGGCAAATATTAAGATATAAGTGAACCATATATCTGATGGTGTTAGGATTTATGTTTATGTTTTAGTTGTGATGATGATTTTTTAAAGGAGATTTTACCATTTGCAAACACATACTGAAATATTTATGGATAAAATGATAAGCTACCTGGGATTCGCTTCAAACAACCTAGAGAGCAAGGAGCACTGAGGTATAGATGAAACCAGATGGGTCAGAAGTTAACAATGTGGTAACTATGAGATGCTAGTTGGATTTTTAAAATATTATTTTCTATTTTTCCATAGTTTGAATGTTTTCATAATGAAAAGAGTTCTTTATAAAAAAGAAATCACACAAAAAATGTAGAAACAACCCAAATGTCTCTCCACTGGCAAATGGATGATTACTATGTGATATATGCATACAAAGGAATATTATTTAATCATGAAAAGGAATGAAGTACCTGAACAGGGAGGAATACACGTTACAGCATAGAAGAACCTTGAACACATTATGCTAAGTGATAGGAGCCAGACATAAAGGACCACATATTGCATGATTCTGTTTGTATAAAATGTCCAGAATAGGCAAATCTTCAGGAACAAAAAGTAGATTATTGGTTGCCTAAGGCTGGGGGAAATATGGGGGTTTTGGGGTCATGGCTAAGAGAAGTAGTGTTTCTTTTGAGGCAAATGAAAATGCTCTAAAATTGTTTGTGGTTATGGGTGCACAACTCTATGAGTATACTAAAAGCAATTGAATTGTACATTTAAAAAAGAAGACGTGGAGAACAGTTTAGGAAATTTGATTATCAACTGTGTGTTAAAGATGTGTTCATTTTGTTAGAGGATATAATGGCATGGTAGATATGTGAAGAAAATTTGTATTTTTTTTATAATGACATACTGAAGTATTTAAGGATAAAACTTAAACTTTATGATGTCTGAGATTTGCTTTAAACCACCTCAAAAAACAGGTGAGGCAATATGGTGAAATTGAAATAGTTGTTTTATCAAAGTGACAGGTATATGGGATTCATTATACTTTTCTTCCTATGTATGTTTGAAATTTTACAAAACAAAAAAGTTAGAAAACAAAATCAATGGAATATGGGAAAGGGAGACATTTTGTACCAAAATGCTCATTCCCATTTGACCTTGCCATTTTCCAAAACACAACATTGTTAGTTTCATGTTAATAATGGATTACTGAAAATGATATTAAATAAACTTGAGCAGCATTATGTTAAAAAAGACTGTAAGACTGTTCAGATCTTTCTGATGTGAAGATGTAAAGTGAATCTCCCAGACTGAGGACACACGATGTTGTCCAGCAGTTCATTCCCAGGTCCATGCTGTTTATTAGATTATAGAAACAATAAGGCAAGATCGTCTGTCAAATGCAGACCATCATTTTTTTTCTTATCCTTTTTAAAATATTTTTTCCATTGCTTTTGAGAGAGTGGAAGGGTGAGAGAGAGAAAGACACTGATAGGTTGTCTCCCTCACGTACCCCCCCTGGAGCCCGGGACTGAGCCTGCAGCCAGGGTTCGTGCCCTTGGCTGGAATCGCACCCTGGACCCTGCAGCCCACGGGCCAGTGCTCTAACCACTGAGCCAGATCAGCCAGGACAAGACCATCACTTTTGATAAATGTGACCTATCTTTCTGAATGCAGCCCAATTTCATACCAGTACCCATACTTCAGTTTAGAGGCAAGGGACTAATAATAGACTAGTTCAGGTTTGGGGTTTGTTTTTTTTAAATTTCTCAAACCCCTATTTATTTGAAAATGTGTCTATGGCCCTAAACAAGCCATAGTGCAGACCAGTGTGCAAAGTTTGAATCATATATTGGACACTGCAGAAGTTTAACCTTACCAAATCCCTTAAGTTTTGCCTCATTGCATATGTCCAATGAGCTGAAATTTTGTGATGTTGGAGAGGTACGTGGTGTTGGTTGCCCAGATGAGAGATGCGTGCTCCCCAGCCCCAGTGCGCTAAGTCACCCCAGTTCTTCAGGGAGCGCAGTGCATATTCAAGGCGCAGGCACGTGGGGCAAGCTCCATGTGCACAACTCCCCAGAAATGTCACCGTCATCCTGTGGTAGAAATGATGCTGTCCGTCATGGGGCGAGCTTGAACTGCTATTCTAGGAACCACACTTTCGCCTTCAGCTTCCTGGATCTTTTGGTGAATCCCTTAGAATTCAAACCTTTTTGCTGAAGAATCCCAGAACTTGAATTGCAAATTGGTTGTCACAGTTCTGGCTGCTACAGTGAGCACAGATATAATAAAACACATCTCAAAGACACTAAATCTTCAGAATAGTAAAATTCACTTCAAGGTGATTTCAAGAATGGGTATAAACAATTTAACTTTCACACTAAAAGTGTCAACTTAACTGGCCCATTATGGGAAATAATTGTTGAGGCCCTCTAGATAGACTGTTGTGTTACACGGTTGAAAATATCAGCTCTAAAATCAGACTGTTTGAAGTTCCGATTCTCTATATATTAACTACAGGACCTAGAACACCTTAATTAGACTTTCTAATCCTCAATGACCCTTTCAGGGAATATGATAGTACCTAATTTTAGGGCTTTCATAAGGACTAAACAAAATGACAAGGAATAGGTAATATATATAACTGTTTGCACATGGTATGTCTAAATGTTAGCTGTCATTATTGGTTTTTCTATAGGTTTCTAGATTTATTTTACTTTTCTCAAAAAATTAGAATTCCACTAAACACTCTTGGGGATACCAGTGATTTAAACAGAATCAATTTCTGTCCTCAGTGTTGAGCACAGTACCCGTTATATGGTGGGTGCTCAAAAGTTTATTACTGAAGACGACGAATGATTAAATCAGAGCCTTCTAAGCCAATAGAGGAAAGTTTCACAGGACTTTTTGAGCTGGTCAGAGAAAGGAAACCTTTCATCTCACTGAATATCTATAGTGCATTCGGCTAAACAGAATTGGAACACATTTCTCTAAATAAAGCTTAGTATGTTATTTTTTAAAAGCAGCATGACCAAATTCCATATTACGCTGGCATCAGAATTCATTGAACCTGTTTATTAACTTAAGCCACATTCCAGTGAGCCCAGAGTGTCCTGTGGGGAAAATAATTACTCAATTGCTTGTAGTTGGCAGATAGCCCATTATAAAAAGAGAAAACTTTAAACTTGCCCTTGCATTCCTCATCTTAATACCAGTTAAATCAAAGGTGGATTGTGATGTGCTTGGAGGCATTTTCATGCACTAGCATTTACAGTATATATTGTCTAAAATATATATTTTTGGGTCTTGTTTAACAAAAGGTTTAGTTCTTCTTGGATTTTCTTTTCCACCTGAATTAAATTTTAAACCTTTTTCTAGTGAGAAAGGTATTAAAGCTCTACATACTCCCCCAGTGACATATGATCTACTGATGACTTCGCTTTGCCTCATTTTCAGATTTTACATTCAGAAACTACTTAAATGGAGAAAACTTAGTGCTTAAAAACTGACCTCCTTGTTTTAAATGTTCAAAGAATATAGAAATTGAAGAAGTGCAGCTTGTTTCCAATTCAGAGGTACAAATGTCATGATTTGCTTTAGAAGTTACATATTTCAAGAAAAGTCACAATATAACATCTTTAATTTGCAGTCATTTTTAGGGATTTCTAAACATCTTTCTTGGTTGAATTTGGACTATAACAGATAAATGAGAGAAATGGTTTTTTAAAAAGTTCAAAATATTTTAGTGGTCAACCGTGTAATATTCGAGCTTAAGTGGCCTGGGGGAAATGAGATCCATGGATTCTTCCTAGATTTGCCAAATATTAGCTATAATACTAACATTGGTTACAAAGTCTCTCAAGGGTTCAGTGTCCTCAGCTCTAACACCGGGGATTGTACTAAGTGATCTCTAAAGTCTCCTTCAGTGTGATGACCCTATGTTGGAACCAAGTAGATTATGGGAAAATCGAAATCACTGTGAACTGAAAAGAATGTGAAGGAAGCTTTGAAAGTAAAATATTCTGAAAGACTCAAACCTTATTGAATGGGAATCAGGCTGCAATGCAAACATCTGGATGTGATTGTTCAAAACCAAATGCAAAAGGAGAATCCAAATCATGTTAGATGTTACGCTAACAGCAGGACCTTGGGAAAAGAAACGATTTAAAAAAAAAAACTAGACAGGAATCATCCATAAGAAAAGAGCGGTTACTATAAACCAGGGAATATTTAAAATAGGGGAAATGAAAAGATACTGAAGTCAAGGAAACTGACAAAACCAGGAAGGTAAAATACTCCATCAATATAATCTTTTATGTGGGCCTAATTGACTTCATAGTGTTTTATTCTAAATATAATGCAAATTTATATCTCCATGAAAGTCTACATGATAGGCATTACCCAGACAAGAGTTTTGTCTTAAAAATGTTCAATTAGATTTACAGCTGCACTTGTCAGTCTGTTAAACATTTTTATCTACCCTTTCCAGTAAAAACATTTTTAGTGGTTATGGCTACTAAATGTCCTTAAATTAGATGGAAACATTTTCACTGGTGGGTTTAAATACATGCTAAAATTTTCTTTGCTCTAATATGACAATATTGAAAATCTCCCTAGGGTCATTTTTATTCATCCATCACTCAAAGTTCCACAACAGCAGAATCTTACGAGACATACACCAAGTTAAAAGCTCAGAACTACATGAAATCATAGTAATAATAAAAATGGTGATAATAACTACCATTCCTACCATTTATTGAGAACCCCAAATAAAAGCTGACCAAATGCTAAGATGTATTAGGTGGGTGTTAACTTTTCAGTAGAAGAAACTAAACTGAAGCTCTAAGATGTTAAATAACTTATCTAAAGTCATGGACCTGGCAAGTAGCAGGGCTAGAATTTGAACCCAGGTCTGCCAATCTCTGGAGTCCATGCTCACTCCACTATGCCATGCTGGAATTCACAGAGGTAGGCAGGACATGAAGTTATATGTGCATGCAAAATGTGTGTGTGTGTGTGTGTGTGTGTGTGTATGCACAAGTGTGCGTGGGCACAGACCCATTTCTCACCAGTGGGTGAGAGCCCATTGCTTGGATCAACTTACAGAAGTACATGAGCCCAAAAAGATTAATAACTCCAGCAGTGAATACAGCAGATCCTGGCTGAATATCTCACTTGTGGAAAAAAAAAGAGAGAACTAAAAGTTCCTGTCCAATTACTTCATATATGATCCCATGTGCACATTTTATATGTGCATAGTACTTAAAATCTATCAGGCTCTTTTCTCATTCTCACCTGAGCCTTGCTAGAATCTCTGATTTTGCACAGAAGGAAACAGAGGCTCAGAGAGAGTAGCTATCTTATGTAAGAGCTCAGCACAAGTGAAGGCTAAACTGAATTCTTCCCCAGTCCACATTTCACATCTAGTCCCCCTCTTGTTCTGAGCGTGATATCTCTGGTGATTTGCCACCAGGCAAAGCCCCTGGGCCTCAGAGCCTCTGCTCTCTCCCTTGAGCTGGGTCTCTCAAGTTCCCTTTGGTTCTAACATTGAGATTACTGAGTTCCCTGCCACATGCTTTAGAAAATATCAGAGAATCAAGAGAAGAACTTCCTGAGTTTCCATTGGAATAATTATATTTTAATGTGTGTGGGGATTTTGTCTTTTGAGGGTTTTTTTAATAAAGTCAAGTCAATCCATTTCTCCATGATTAGGAATAGAGTGGTTCTAAAATAATTGCAAAATAGAGTGGTTCTAAAATAATTGTCTCCACCCAAAAATTACTATTTCCCTTCCCGGGCTACTAAAGAATCCAACTATTCAAGAAAACACTCTCGTTCCAACAACTGTCAACTAAAACCATATTGCAATATTGGCAGATGCCTAATTTATAAATCTTCTGAGTGTTGTATTTTTCTGACCCTCTGCAAAGTAATTGTTATGTACCTATATATCTTTTAGGTCCTACTCAATTTCAAAAATAGTAATGTATTTCACTATAAGCTTACACATGCCACATATACACAAATTTTATCAATTGCTACCCCAAAAAGAGGTAGAGGGAGGCAATGGGGAGAAATGGAGGGGAAATGCAGATATCTGTTGTAGAATTATGGAGCCTTCTTAACGCTTCTGGAGTGGGTAGGGTGAGAATGACAGAAAGAGGGAGAGGAAGAGGCAGAGAGAGCACATTATATTAGATAACAGAATAGCCTGAGATCACAGCTATCAAGGACGTAATGCAGGTAAGTGATTCTCTCTGAAAGACCTTGTTCGTGGAATTACTCCACTGCCTTTCCTCTCTCCACCCTGTGGCGCAGAGTGGTGGTGTGCGCCTTGGGGCAAACATTCAGGTTTGTGGTCCTATGAAGACTGTGACCACCTGCCAACTTTTCTATCTGTTCTACAGCCAATTGGAGCAATTAAATCTCTACAGCCCTGTTTAGATCATTTGGAAACCAGTGATCAAAGATATTGCCTTTTGTCCAATGCACATTCCAGTAAATAAAACTTCTCCAAAAGCTGCCATTCCAGATTTCCATCAGGAGAAGACAGAGATCTGCTCTTGTGTCGCAAGCCCCTGCCAGGGGTTCCCCCATTCTTGGCATGACAGAAACATGATGTGGAATATCTTTTTGGCAAAGCATCTACCAGTGAACACTAACCATTTTCAATGAGGTGATTCTGACTCTTAGATTCACATCTTTTGCAGGCTCCTGAACATGCCTTTAGTTGGTTCTCTGTAAATAAGTGAAGAGCAAAGCCGACTAATTTAAACCTTAAACAAATTCTAATTATTATCCCTTAATAATAAGACTCTCCCTTTAAACTCTCCCTTAAGGTCACACCTCTAACCTCTTTCAGTCATATTTCCCACTTTAGCCCCCCCACTCAAATACGTCATTCATTTTCCTGTATAAACTTCCCTAGATTCTGTCTCATGTTCCTGGGCTGTTTATAGAAACAGATAAAGGAAATGACTCTTCACTTTGTTCTTTCACCCATATGGCATAGATATGTCTAAGAATGGAAGTCACAGGTCCCATGGGCGAACAGAGGAAGGGAGAGAGAATGATTTGGGATGGTCAAAGCGTGGGATGGTCCAGGAAGATAGGAAAATAAAGCAATCTCTTGCCTGTGCCTTGCTCCAAGACGATTAAAAACAAAGGGCGAATCTTCCCTTCTGGTTGAGTGAAAGGCTTGTACCGACATGCGGGTAGAGAGGGAGGCCATTTCTTCTCATAAGCACTCTTGAAATCAAATCAGTCAAAATAAATGTTCATCGAATATTTACTATGTACAAGACTCACTCATTTTACCTTCTATACTTGAACTATTTTGGCTTTATCTAATGTTTAGCTAACTTTTGGTCTCTCTTTTTATCTCTCCTGGACCTTCCAACCTAGAATCTTGCTCAGTTTCTAGTTTCCCATTTAATTATAAGGTAATGTGAGATTATATTAAACATTTGCTGTTAGTTATCAAAGTTCTTTTTTCCCACCCCTTTGACATGATAGTTGTTGTGGCACATATTTACCATGTTCCTTGCACGTCCCTTTCACCAACAAGCTAAATTAATGTGTAAGTCAGGAGCTTTGTGCAAGCCTCAGGGGACATGAGGCTCATCTGCCCAAAAGATTGTCCTCGAGAATGCACATAGCTCCACGAATTTAAAAATTGTAAACTCCTTAATGGCGAGACGGGGCCTTGAGCTTTACTTCAATTCTTACAAGCACAGGGATATAAATAAACCAGAAACTCAGTAGATATGTATTAAAAGGACTTTATTTATTCCCCTTCTAGCTGTTATTCAAGCTGAGTTCATATTCCCCCTTTTCTAGCTGGTACATAAAGTGATTTTAATTCTACTTTATGGGTGGTATTATCTGACATTTGTCCAACAAAAATAGCCCAGCCTCACAAGAGAAAGGATAAATCCCCCTGTGTAGGTGTGCATGTATATGTGTATTATATATAACAGAGTATATAGTATATAACAATATGCATATATAATAAGCAAGCAAACAATAAAAAATAAATAAAGAACAGTTTTGTGGTAGCATTAGTGAAGAAAACACATTTCAATGACGGGCAGTGGAGCTGTAGAACAGGGAATGAAAAGGCCTAGTGATAAGTACAAGAGCCCACAGAGAGCATAGTCTAATGTGACCAGAGAGACATTGTGGGGGTTAAATGAAATAATACATGTTAAGCATTTGGAAAAGTGCCCAACCCCTAGTAAGTGCTCAGTAAAGGCAATCCTTACTTTGGGGTTTTGAGTGCTTACTATGTGGCTGGGATTGTGTAAGGTCCTGGGAATACAAGAGGGACAAAGCAGACTAGGAGCCAGTAATACAGAGCTCACAGCATAATGAGAAAAATAAACATGAAATAAACATGTATGTAAATGAAAATTTTCAAATTCCGACAGGTCATATGATAGAAACAAACAGAATGCTTAGAGAAAGAATAATGCACAGTCTCTCCTTTCGATAGAGTGGCAAAGGAGGGTCTGAGGAGGGGCTGTTACCCCGATATGGGAGCCTCAGCTGGGAAGGTGTCTTCCACCACGCCCTCCTATGTTCCTTCTCCAAAGAAAAGAACAGCACTGCCATCCCCTCTTGTGTAATTATATCGCTTAATTACTCGTGAGCTATCTTCCCTTAGTTGCAATTCTCTATAAACCAAGCTCACTTCTCAGTGATCCCTGTATTTTTTTTTTTCTAACTATTGATTAAGTGTTAAACGGTTTTGGGAATCGGACAGATCTGGGTTAAAATCCCACTTATGAGCGTGTGCCCCTGGCCATTTTCTTCATCTGTGAAAAATGCAGAAAAATAAAATTGCTACTTTATAGAGATGGAATGAGATAAATGAAATAACTTATGTAATGCCCTTGTCACAGTTACTGATGCAGTAAATATTCAATAAATAGAGTGTTTATAAAAAGAATTAGACATTTTAGATTATTCGGAACATTTTAGTGGGTTTATTATGAAGAGCTGTGGTCATGTCACCTGTTGTATTATTCCTGAGTAAGCTTATTTCACCTTCATCCATCCAAACTACCCCCCCAAAATGCTCAAAGCTCATATAAGTAAATATTCCTCAAGTTGCTTAAACTTAATTTGTGGATACCTCAAGGAGCAATGTAGATCTCTTTTTTTTCTTCTTCTTTTACGTGGATGTCAGTCTTATAGTTCTTGTCACCAGAACCATCCATGCTGTTGACCACATAAATGCTAAAGTTCCCAAAAGCAAGGCCTGTAAAAAGTAAGGGCAAGGAATCCTTTTCTGACACCCTTTTCATGAAAGGACAGCTTAGCTTCTTCCAGGTTTGTTTGAACTAACTCGCTCTTTTACATTGTTTCTTAAAAACTATGGATAATCACTTGCATTAAAATGGGTAATTATCACCATTTAGATTCAAAGCCAGTATCCACTCTTGCCGTATTTCATCGCAGTGTGCCTGAAGCCTCCCTCCCTTTCCAGTGCGTGCAGTGCGCCCTCACTGTTCCACAGTTCTCTGCAATGACTGTAACAAATGGACTTTTATATGAACTGTTGAAAATATTGTCCAGTGCTGTTTCATAATGAGAATCCTGCTCTGCTGCCATCCACTTAACCAAAGCCCACATACACACATAGGGAGTGGGTGTAATTTACTTGACCCCAAACAATCTAAATAATACCCTTACCAACAAGAGTTATTTCGGTCCCTGAACTTATCAAGGCTTTTAGATGTCTATTTCTTTAGTCAGTCTTCCCAGTTCCATGAAGTATGGCAGCTGTCATCGTCCCAGTTCACAGATGGAGAGAAACTAAACTCTAGAGACTTCAGAGAATTTTTGAAAACCACCATCAATAATATTTACTATTTGCAAGTCACTCATTAACGGGCCATCTGAAAGAGTTTAGACTGGAAAGGTGACCTCATTTTGATGAAACAGGAAGCAAACGTTTTCAAGTAACATTTGGGATGTGTGCTTGAAAACAAAAAAAGTTTACAGCACACATAATAGTTTAGTTCTCAGAATCATTGATTTTGTCTGGTTTGGACACCCTTTGGATTCAGATACGGAGACAAAGCAGGTTAGATCACAAGTGTGACACCTCCCAGGTGAAATACATTCTCCAAGTGCAAAATCTGTTTCCCTTTGAGAGAGCCCCCCTCCCCACTTTGAGCCCAGCTGCTGTTTCATAAACCCATGTCTCTAGGAAGAACTAGTGAGACTGTGTGAACCCTTCAAAGCAAACTCTTCACTTCTGGAATAAAACTTGTAGTTCTTTTACATCACCATGCAGGAGACGTTTTTTAAAAATTGACTTTAGCTCTGGTAAGTTTGGCCTGAGGACCTAAGGGTCTCCAGTTTGATTCCTGGTCAAGGGCAGGTTGCAGGTTCCCGGCCCCAGTCCGGGTGCATGTAGGAGGCAACCAATGATGTGTCTCTCTCACACCAATGTTTCTCTCTCTCTCTCTCTCTCTCTCTCTCTCTGACCTCCCCTTCTCCCTCCCTTCCACTCTCTCTAGAAACAGATGGAGAAAATGTCCTCAGATGAGGATTAAAAATGTTTTTGATTTTAGAGAGGAAGGAAGGAGAGAGAGAGAAACATCAATGAGAGAGACACGTCAAGTCTGGACGGCGGATGGAACCCGAAACCCAGGTATGTGCTCTGACCAGGAATCGAATCGGAGACCTTCACAGGGGAGGATGCTCCAACCAACTGAGCCACACCGGCCAGGGCAGGGGCACATTTTAATAATACTGTAGAACAGCCAACCTCCAACAGCCACCTGCTTTTGTAAATAAAATTGTTTTGGAACATAACCACGCCCATTGATTTACAGTTTGTCTAGGACTTTCATGCTAAAATGGCAGACTCTATGGTCCACAAAGCCTAAAATATTTACTATGCACCTTTTACAGGAAAAGCTTGCTGACCCCTGCTACATAATGTGGTCCCAAAGTTTGAGGCTGAATAACATCCTGCCTTAAAGCCCGGGCTCTGAAGTCAGTATTCTGTTTGCAGCCTGGTTCTGCTGTTGAGTAACTGGCACCTTGTGCAAAGAATTTGACTTCTCCGAGCCTCAGTGTCCTTACCTGTAAGTCAGGAAGATCAATAGCATCTACCTCAGAGGAGTGTGGAAAAGATTAATTGAGATAATCCATCTACAGGGTTTTGTATATTGCCTGGCATAAAACATCATCATGAGTATCGCATTGGCAACAGCTGTATAAACTGAGCTCCAACAGAAAAGCTTCAGCTGAGTTTCCAATGGCACTTAAACATGCTGGCAAGAATTTCCAAGATTCATGGCTGTGTTATACAAAGGGGATTCTTAGCTTATTTCCAGTGACAAGCAAAAAGCTGACATAAATGACAGCTTAAGAACATAGCCATTTTATATCCTTCCCTCACTCTATCCCCAGACCCTTGCTTTTGATTTCAATAGCTTATGTCTACATATGTCATACTCAGACATTCAGACTTCAAATTATTTGATCTTCAAACTTGTCATTTTTCATGTTTTTCTTTCTCATCTAATCTCCCTTGGCTTTTTTTTTTTTTTTTTTTTTTTTTTTTTTTACTCCCAACACTCATTCCTTAATACAGATTTTACAATGTTCACAAATTCTAGAAGTTATGGGGGATGCAGGAGAGGGGAACCCTCACACTTTCACTTAAACCAGTGACACTCAAAAGATAATGAACTAAAATCCCTAGTGAGATTATTTAAAGTGCAGGTCCAACCCCCACAGAATCTTATTTCATAGGGCTGGGATGTTTCTAGAATGCTTTAGTAGGAAGCAATACAGCTGATTCTTTAATAAGTTCATACTTTGAAAAACAGTGCCCTACCCCTCCTTTTCCCCCTACTTTATCAAGAGAACAGCTTTTCAGGTCAATACATGCATCACACGTTCCCTTTCTCTCTGGGAGAAAAAAAAAGGCAGAGCCCGGCAGGGCATGGCTCAGCAGTTGAGTGTCAACCTAGGATCCAAACTATCGGGGTTCGATTCCCGGTCAGGGCACATACCCGGGTTGTGGACTCGATCAGTGACTCTCTCGTCATTGATGTTTCTATCTCTCTCCCTCTCTCTCTTTTCCTCTCTCTGAAATCAATAAAGATATATTAAAAAAAAAAAAAAAAAAAGGCAGATATGTATTGGGGGCTGGGAAGGGAGGGAGTAGGGTTAATATTTTTCCGGCCTACACTGGTCCCAACTGGATAGCATAAATGGAGTTACTGAAAAGAAAACAGAATTGTGTGCCTGTGTGTAGGAAGAGTATAGATTTTCTGAGATGCGTAATGATGCAGATGCCATGTACCAGAGGGTAAAATTAAGCTCATAAGACTTTTCAGCTGTATTTGATACTGTGGAACATGAGGGTTCTTATAGATCAGTTTAAACTATCTGGTTGTACTATCTGCTTTAGTAATTACAAGATATTTTTTCTGACTTTTCCAGTTTTGATTTGTTACTTCAAGTTTGGGAAAACCATCTCAAGTTAAAGGCTGGTTTTAAAATCATTCTAGTCACCGCCATCTCCCCACCTTGTCTCAGCAACGGAATGAATTGTTAGTAATATGCTGAGGGCATGCAGCTCTGCCAAGATTGACTTCCTGTTTCTACTTGGGCTGGTTTAGTGTTATTTTGCAGTGTTCTGAAATGCATGTCAGAATTTATTTGGAAACATAATAATTTGGAAATGAATACCTTGCTAATTGGAGCATCTGTCTCTAGCTACAGCTTTTTTCTTCTTTTTGTAACATCCTGATTTATAATGATCATCTCACCTTTGCAGATATTGTGGTATTTAGGGTTAATGCTCAACCCCGTTGTGTCTCTGGATAACATAAAGTCATCTTGGGTTACGCTATTATTCTACCACCTAAGAATTATCTCCATGCTTCATTCCCTATCGGTTTGGTTTGTTGCCAAAGTGGTGATTTATGTTTGCTTGCTTCTGGACTACATTATTGCGATGCTTTCATATACAGACTAACTGATTAGACCCTGCACGGGAAGAAAGGAACACAGTTCACTTAATCAAGTGTGTTACACATAGCGCCCTGTTTCCTCGGGTGGGATATGGAGTCCATAGCACCAAAGTCAAAAGCTGGACAATTCCTATTGATGACTTTGAAGCTTACAGATTTTAGGTTTCTATAATTAAAAGTATCCCTTATATCTGGAATAGTAAAAGAGTTGCTGATATTTTTTATTATTAGAAATCTTATCCATACAGCTGTCTATAGCAGAAGTGGTTTTGTTTCTGCTCTTCGATCTTATTGAGATGCCATTTAAGTTTCAACCTGGTGTACACATGCAACCTTATCCTATGGAGTTGAGCCCTTTGGATTGCCTGGCATGGAAGAAATAAGGTCCTGGAGAAAGAAGAGTTTTCTCACATGCTCTAACATTTCTCCTCCTGCAGGTAACCCTTATTCAGCACCCCTGACCAATAGCCATCCAGCATCCCCTCAGTAATGAGGGGTTCAGCACTTGAAACACAGCTGAACCACTGGTGAATATTTCTAGTTGCTGGGTCCCTCACCCTTTTTGATAGGATCCCAAGCCTCCTAGGCGCTAATCTCCACCCTGTAACCTAGTTTCCTTCTTCTTTTCTCTAGAGCACTTGCTATCCACTGGCTGTCTGTTTCCCTAAATTTCATATGCTTGGAACTCTAATGCCCAGTGTGGTGGTATTCGGACAAGGGACCTTTGGGAGATAATTAGGTCATGATCCTTGAGCCCTTGTGATGGGATTAGTGCCTTCTAGAGAAGAGACAGGAGAGAGCTAGTTTCCTTTCCCTCTATCTACCAAGTGTGGATGCAGGAGACAGTCCTTTGCAAGCCCAGAAGAGGGCCTCCACCAAGAAAAGTTTATTGAAGGGGAGACAAAAGCTCTCGCTGCAGCAAGAGGGGTCCTGGACAAGTAGCCCCATGCTAGCACTCTCGCTTCTGAATTCCAGCTTCCAAAATTGTGAGAAATAAATTTTTGATGTTTAATCCACACAATCTATGGTATTTTTGTTATAACAGCTGAAACTAAGACAGCACTCATAAAAAATTTCACATGGCAACTCTTCAAAGGAAAAGACAGTTATGCTCACTCATGGACATGGACGGTCGTGTGGTGGTTGCAGGGGTGGACGGTGCGGGTGGAGGCGGAAGAGGGCATAGAGGGGATTAAAAGTGATGGAAAAAATTAAGTTGAAAATTTGAAAAAAAAAAATCAGTTATCACATTTCTCTTCAATCCTTTCTCCAACCAAACATGCCCAATTTCTTTTGTTTTCCCTCACAATCATAGCTTTCACATACTTCACCCTTCTGTTCAAGTTTTTACCAATCACTTATTATTGTCAGTTTCTCTCCCTGCAAGTAACCAGCTCATGTGATCCTGGTAATATTGCTTAACCATTTCCTAACTTATGTTATAACAAACATGCGTAGGTTGTACCTTTATACTCAAAATCTTTACATTCTACAGAAGAAATCCACAGAAGAGAAACCCAATTAAAAAAAGGCTTAGCAAACAAAGCACTCTGCACAACTCTAGAGGAGAAGAAAAAATTAAATTATATATATTATGTATATATAATTTACAGGGGTGGGCCAAAGTAGGTTTATGGTTGTGACTTCGTAAAACACAGAGTTTATTTTTACATTATTATTTACTAATTATTGTATTATTTTCCATATGAGCAACTGTAAACCTAGTTTTTCCAAGTCCTGTATAATATAAAAATATATATTCCACAATAACTAATGAATTAAAGTCCCTATTTACTTCCTAAAAGAATGGGCATAATATCATTTTTTAAAGTTTGAAAGGATAGAATCCAAATTGTAATAATTACTCTGAAGTGAAAATATTATACTTTTTGTTGCCTTTGCTTCTTTGAAATTTCTAATTTTCCTACAATACAATAAGCCAGCATTATTTATGTAACTCTTTTTAAGACAGTCATAACAAAGACCCAATATTCTTAAAATAATTTATCAAGTAATTATTATGGCATAGACAACTCCCAAATGTTTAAACTCTGGACATTAAAAAACTTGGAAATTATCTTTGTAAGACATTTTAGCATAAAACAATTATAGTTTTATAATTGAGGCAGAGTCATAAAAAATTATCCATGACCCTTAAGTAAAGGCAAGGATTTTGAACAAAGAATTCATTGGAAACATTCAAGCAAATGCACCGCCTCTGGGTACATTGATTTAAATTCATTTCTTTCGGACCCTGAATGTGGAAGACACCCATACAGCGATGTTAGCCTATGGTAACACACAACAGAAAATGTATTATTAAACTTGGAATACTTAAAAGCATCCTTAGACAAAAATGCCCAAAGTAGCTGCCTGAATTGAGACATCTGGAAAATGAAGGCATTATGTGTTGACCTAGGATAATTTGCTATGATGCTGGTGATTTTCTATTCATTTTCTTCAGTACTTTTCAAAAGACTATTGTATTTAAAACCCAAATTGCTGGCACCATGCAATTTGAAGAAAAAAAAAAAATGCATCAAGTACACAAATTACTGGAGAAAAATGCTGCCTATAGTTTCCAACCAAGTTAGAGCCACAGAAAATGTCATGTCAGAATCCTGCAGGGTCATCCTTTATACATTTGTGGCTGAATTTATTATCTCATTACCCAGACCGGCAGCATTATAGAGCTGAAGCTCCTGTGTAATGGAAGCTTATACAAACATTGATTTCCTGTGGTTAACTTCCCAACGTCTTCAGATGATTTTTGTGCACTCTTGGAGCTTATCTCTCCACCCAGCAGCAGACAAGTGTCTTAATATACAGTGTGTGTGTGTCCATTTCTCGTGACACAATGCGCGGGCTATCGGTCGCTATTAATCCCAGGACAGTGAGGGCAGGGCAGAGGGCAGGCAGAGCGGAATCCCGACGGCACTGTCAAACGAATGTGCGCTGTCGGGTCTCTTTTTGTCCAGCGGTTGAGTTGGGCACCACGGATCTTTGAAAGTCTATGTTTGCACTGCCTTCAATTACTTGCTGAAAGGAGCACAGATTGGCTTGTACATGTCATTGTTTGTGTAGCACAGAAACATGAATTAAATCTGTCAGTCTTTTGATCTGCATGCCAAGTCAACAGTGTAGTCATTGTAAGTACTTATCAAAAAAAACCAAAAAAAAACCCCTCTGTATTCTGCCGCAAAGAAGAGAAGCAACAATTTTTGCCCTTTGCCTATTTTTTTATCACTCTTCCTGTAATATTCCTTTTAAACGTGACATTTATTTCTCAGGAGAAAAAAAGAACTCTTGTCAAATGCAGTTCTTAATTATAGATCCACAGGTTTGTGAGGCTTGTGTTACTTCTTTCCATTCAGTGCATAACCGCCAGAGTAAGAGACAGAGAAAGGTAAATAATAGCACAAGGAAAACACTGTTTTGCATTGGTCCTGGCCTGATGGTGTGCGATTGCCTCCCTTAGAACTTCTTGTAAAATGGAATGCTCTGGAATTGGATAGAGCATAAAACAATATTTTAGTAAGAAAATGGAGAAGACACTGAGTTCCGTTCAAGCTAAAGCTTGGCTTTAAAAAAATCGACTAGAAACAATGACAGTGACACTCTCCGTTTTTTTAATCACCAACAATAAACAGCCTTGTCATGAAGAATTCTTCAAGAAAGAGGAAGATTCTTTCCAAACCGTGACTTTGAAATCACAGCATTTGCAGACCAATATGAAAAGCTCCTTAATTTTTATTTAGCTTGTGTATTGTTAATATTAATAAAAAGAAAAAAATGTGCAAAAGTTTTACATTTTAATAGCCACAGATAATTAGGAGAGAACTGATCATTGAATGATTTAGAAATCTCATTGTATTAACTGTTCTTTAGATACCTAGTAAGCAAACGATTGATCTCATCTAGCCATTTGATGTGGGAAAGGATGGGGGGAGAAAGCTCCGAGCAAGACAGCAAGGTAGAGCAAAGGATCTCAATAATAACTTCTGTGATCAAACTCTGAATAGCAGGGTGGGCTCGTCATGATTGAAAATCATTTTGAATTCATAATTAATCCTGTCCCCGCAAAACAAGGTGGAGGTAAATCATCATCAGTCTCCAGCATGGAGAGTGAAGTCATTTACCTCTAGAGCTCTGGGCTTAACATCTTTCATGAAAGCTACATTTATTTTATTTGAGGAGCTTGAAAGAACTCCCCCGCCAGACCAGCAATTAATATCCAAACCAATGGTGTGCTGAAAAATCACTGCGACCATAATTGGAAGTCACTACAAGTTACCTCT
This sequence comes from Miniopterus natalensis, assembly GCF_054644295.1. Classification (NCBI taxonomy): domain Eukaryota; kingdom Metazoa; phylum Chordata; class Mammalia; order Chiroptera; family Miniopteridae; genus Miniopterus; species Miniopterus natalensis. Next base: position 28,066,566 of record NC_142094.1, on the reverse strand, counting down.
TTTAGACTGAGATGAGAACAGATATGCTACTGAATGTGTTGTCGTGGGTCCTTTTGTCTGGCTGACCTTACTGTAGATGAAAAATTGGTGACAGCTGTAGCTGTGCACGGCACAAAGATCGCTCGCGGGATTCTGTATAACACACACTTCAGCTCACTTCGCTTTGTTTCCAGAGGCATTTTATTCTCAAGTTTCAAAGCTGAGAGGCAAGAAAAAGTGCCAACTGGAAGTAAAAAAACAAAACAGTGAGGAGATATACTTTAATAGATTCATCTGCATGGCTTTGCTAGCAATCTGTGATTCAGACTTTCATGTTTCCATCGTTGGAATGAAGTACATCTGAGTCACATGCGGACATTGTCTCTGACTAGCAAGTTGTCATAGGAGGGTAAATAATTTTTACCTCCCACCCCCCAAATTCCAGCAAATAAAATTTGCAAGTAGCAAAGGAAAAATAGCAGGGTTTTGTTTGGATTGGTTCTAGAGCCAGCTTCCAATGTTTGTTATCTATATAAACCAAATATATCATCCTGCTAAAATGGAGTAGAAATCTCATGAGATTATGCATTTAAACAGTATTTGTAGTACTTCTTGCTTTCAAAAAGGCCAGAAATACTATATGAATGCTCTATGTGTGTGTATGTGTGTGTGTGTTTCCTTTCACAAGTTCTGGCTGGACCTTAAAGCAACATCAATTGAAAAAATAGTCTTTTGTGCTTTTGTCAATCAGCAATGCCTCCATTTGAGCTTAACTTGCTGTGCATCATGCGTCTGATTTCCCTCATGTAAGCACAGGGCGTATGACAAGTATTTAGTATGACGGAGATTTGGGGCATGTAAAATTTCAGGGTTAATAATGTATGAACAGTTTTTTAGTAAATTAATACCAGTGAGTTAAAGGTGGCATTAGAAAATACTGCTCAGCAGAACATCAGGGAACTTTGGTCTGAAAATGAGGGTGATGCTGTTTTCCATGCCTTGTTGAAAGGCCAAAACCAGAACAAAAAGATCCTTCCATACAAGTCACACAGAAACTGGCCTTGAATAAAGACAGCAGCTGCCGTGTTTGTGGTAATGTTCTCTAAACTTCATTGTCAGCCTCACAATAGTTGATTGAGTAACCAGCCAAGATTCTGGGGAATCTTGCCGTAACATCCCATACTTAAAGGTTTAAATGGATGGAGGCCTTATAGCTTAGCAGTTACAAATTTGGAATCTGGAACCAGACAGACCCGAGTCCAATTCCCACTTCTGTCTTACTGGCTGTGTGGCCTTGGGCGAATTACTTTACTCTCTGAACCTGGGTACTCAACCATTAGAAGTGGAAAATAAGAGAGCTTTGCAAGTTTACACAAGAGAGCTTTAGAATTTGCTGGAAGGATTAAGAGAGAATTCCTATAAAGCACTGGCAGGTAATGCAGGCATACCTCGTTTTATCACGCTTCGCTTTATAGTGCTTCACAGATGTTTCATGTTTCCAAACTGAAGGCAAGACCCTCCATCAGCAAAAGAATTACAACTCACTTCATTGTGATACTGGCTTTATTGTGGTGATCTGGAACCAAACAGCAACACCTCCAAGGTATGCTTGTATGTGCTCAATGAAGGGCAACAACTTCATTTTTTTTACTATTGAATTAAAGGCTCCATCAGTTGTCACTTGCCCCCTGCGACTGTGGCTCATTGCTTTATCCCAGAGTACTACTGAGTACTGCTAATTCCTTCCTACTGAGTGAAAAACGTCCAGTGATTCCTAGAGGAGGAAGCAAAGCAGATGAAGGCTGGAGATCAGCAAGGGGGAAGGAAGTGGAGGTGGCAGGGAAAGCACCACTGATCAACTGATGTGACGCTGACTGAACCTCTCCACCAAAGGGGTGAACTTAAGCTTCAGCCTTTGAATTCTAAACTGTGAGAGGAAACTATACGAGTCTCCTGGATGTTTCCCACTTGCCACTCCAGAGATACTGGGAATTCAGTGTTTTAGAAATATAAACCAGTAATGAGGGAACCATAGCTGGGCAGTCTCAGCTCCATAAAGAAGGTGCAGAGTGTAGGATGTGGCACAAGTGAGGTGAGCAAGGGGCAACTTCAAAACCCCTATTGATAAGGAATTCTAGGGTCTGCCCTTGAATGTCACTCAGGCGAGCAGAGATCCATAGCTTTAAGAAAACAGTGCACATGCACAGACATTCTCACTCACACATGCACACACACAAACACAAATATCCTTTTGATTTCAGAAACGGTTTCAGTACAATCATTTAATTACCTAATAGACAGCTTAAGACTTAAAGCTAAGAGTCTGGCCCCAAACTAGCACTTAGCACACAAACTCTTTAATATCAGTAGTTAACCCAGACACTCCTTATGATATCATACCTAACAGCTTACCAAATGCCTTCTCAGAAAAGAATTAATATAATTATAGCTAAATATCAGTAAATGTCAATCCAGTAAATAGTACCTAGTTGTTCAAGCCAAAAAAAACCCCAAAAAACAAAAAAAAAAGATTTGTCAATCCCTTGCCACATCTAAACTGTTGGCAATCCTATTTTTCCTACTCCGAAATAGATTGCAAATCTGGCCATGTTTCACCAGCTAATTCCTACCATCCTAGTTCAAGCACCACTATTTCTTGCCTGGTCTCCCTATTGATATTCTTACCCCTTTAGAATCCATACTTTACACAGAAGTCAACTAAATTATAAATTAAATCAGAACACATCATCCCCTGCTTAACTTCCTCCAGTGTCTTCCCACAACATACATAACCCTACTGCTGAGCTTTACAAACTCTCATTTACTTGTCCCTGCCAGCCTTTCGTTCCTTCAAGAGAACCTTGCTTCCACTTGGAGTAATTTATACAGTCTGTCCCCTGCACCCGAAACCCTTGCCTCTCCAATTTCCTATGGCCATCTTTATGATGTTATCCAGCTCTCATTTGAAATGAGACTTCCTCACAGGGTTCTTCACTAACTGCTCATGGAAAGCGCCATCACCCTCACAGTCATCATCCTGTCACTGTTTGACTTTCTTCACAGCTATTTGACGGTATCTTGGTCATTTCTTTGTCTACTTGCTTATGGTCTGCCTCCTCCAGTCTAGAGCATAAGCTCTGTGAAAGCAGAAACTTTCTCTTATATTATCACTGACTCTTCCGTACCTAGAACACTCTGACATATTTTTGCTAAATAAGCACGCGTTGAGTGCTTACTATGGATAAGTATGGTGGTAAGCTCTTTACATGGATTATCTAATTTTATATTCCTCAACATTTCAGAGGTGATACAATAAGTATCCCCGTTTTCACAGAAGGAATATGAGACTTTGGTAAGTTAAGTACCTTGCCCATCAGACAGCAAGTGGATGATGGTACCTGTATTTTAAAACTCAAGTCTATTGAGACACAATTTATCTAGTAAACTATTTCCATGTTAAATGTAGAGATTGAGTTTTGATAAATGTATGCACCTGAGTAACCAGCACCACAATTAAGACATAGAACATTGTAATCACTCCAAAGTGTTCCCTTGTGCCTTTCCCAAGCTAACCCCCAACTCATGGCCCCTGGCAACCAATGATCTGCTTTCTATTGATATAGATTAGATACAGAAGGCACTCCTTTGTCTATATTTATACCCACATTAGAAATCACACTCAGCTGCTTTGTTTGGCCCTAAAGCCTTTTCTGAAGTGTCTTCTTTAATGCATGAACAGGTGACATTCAGAAGTTTAGATAAAATTGTTATATAGTCCAAAATTTTTATAATAAAACTAACTGTGCAAACATGAATGTAGATAAGTAACCATGAATATAGACAAATAAGTAGCCATCATTGATTAAGGTAAAATAATACTCAAAAACTAAAACTCTAGGTTCAAATTCTGGTTTTGCCTCTTACTAGCCTTGTGTCCTTGAATTAGTTTTTCACAGACCAAGTCTTAGTTTCCTGATCGTTAAAAATAGAGATGATTACAGCCACATTGCAGAGACAGTAAAAAGATCTCGTAGTTAACACAGAGCACAGGAGCCTGCACTTAACAGGGCCTTGATTACCATAGTATCATTCTTCTTCCTATTCCAGAAACTAGGCCACACTGCCTGAAATTCTGAGTAGTCTGTCTTTTCAAAGTATCACTATTGCCAATCAAGACTCAGGCATCTCTGTGAAATAGGTAGGGCAAGAAATTATTACTCAGATTGTTCAGATGGAGAAACCAAAGTACAGAACATTCAAAGTGACCTGCGCAGGCTACAAACAGCTGTTGGCAGTGAGGTCAAGAACTCAGATTCTTCCAAAGCCTCTCAAAGTAATTCATGTACGTTATTCATTGCCACTGTATTTCTGCTAAGCTGGTAAGAGGAAACTGCCTTCCTTGCATTTGGTACGTGGGGAATCTAAGGCATGAGGTTGTTAAGTGACTATCCAAGTTGTTAATGTGAAATGATGACAGAGCCGGGACTGAAACTTTAGCCTGTGGATTTACCATTTTCTTATCACTGAGCCTGCCTGTCCCACAAGCTTTAAAACTGGAGCCTTATGAAAATGAAGCACCAATCAGCACATTCAAGAAAAATGAAGAGAGTAAAGAGACAGAAGGGAAATGGAAAGAACTCTTAAGAAATTTAACAGAATAAAGATAAACACTAAAAATGGTAGAAGTTGTGAATATGGCCCATATGCTCTTCTGGAGCCAGAAATTACCCAGACAAATAGGTGGAAATGTATGGCTGCTAGACAGACCATGTACCCAAAATATCCACTTAGGAACATAGTAATCAATGTGTCATCAAGAAATGCATCTTTGGGATCATGGAGAATATGCTATTCCAATAATGCCTCAAAAATTTCAAAATCCTTGGTCTGTGGCTGCATAAAGGAATTATTGGCTTAAACTGGAACAGAGAAGACAGACTTGCAATACAGAAAAAACTCCACTCCCTTTTAGCTGGCTCCTTGCAAAAGAATGTTGTGATAGTTGGTAAAGAAGCACTTTCTAAAATAAGAATATCTATTTTGGGCACAGAACCATTCTTAATATTTCCGTGCTTCAAAGCCGTCATATCTAGTGGTGTTTAAGAATGAACAGAGGGTGACGTTCCAGTATCCCTGAGCCCCTTTTCTGAAGGGGCAGATGGGGAGGAGGGGTTTGCTGACCAAGTAACGGGCTGTGGGGGGCACCTCGTGAATAGGTTGGGCACAGGCTTCATTCTCCTCGCTGAGCGATAACCTACTTCTCTTGCCCTTTGCTCTGTGGTGGCGTGAAGGCTACACCTTCATCTTTTTGATGGAGATATAGAACTTCATTTCTTACGAGGAGATACTTTCTGAGTATTTTTAAGGAGCTCTTATTCCCAGGAGGGCTTAATGAATACGGCAGGTGCTCATATGTCAAGAATACTTTAAGAATGGTCCTGCCTGGAGGCAGAATGACAAATCTTAGGGGGAGGTGCTTGAATTATGCTGGAATTCAGAGCATGCAATGACGCACTATAATATTTTACTTCGGTTCATTCCTATCCCTAGCTCTTAAGTAATAAAAAAGAGCAAACAACACTCCCTGTTTCTACACGCTTTTGTGGGCTGTATGCAGGTACGTGGTTAGGGTTGGAGAGAGAACATCTTCACTCCTTACTCACTAGCCCCTCTCCGCGTTTCAGCTGCACAGTTCAATTTTAACAACTGACCTAAGAGATGATAAAGAGCTGCAAGAGGATGGACACTCAGCAAAACTGGGGAATCAGCAAAAGTTATCACCGATGTCTTCCTATGGTGCTACACTATGTGACTGGGCGATCCCCTTTGTATTCAGATTTCCCGTCCTAAACGCCTGGCCTGCACCCCGCCCACGCACTTCTGTGTTCCGCTCAGGAGCCACGCGCCAGGGCTTCCTGAGCTCTTGTCACAACATTGAACTAGACCCTTTCCCCGTCAAGGCCCGATGACATGTGACAGCAAATGTGTCTATTGCGGCTTGCCTAGCACCTTTTCAGATGTGATTTAGTTCCAATCGTTAACAACGTATAGTGTTCACATACAAATCTGGATTCTGTACTCTTCTAGAAGAACTGGGCGATTGAAAAAGACGGCTCACCATCCCGTAACGCAACGAGCTCCAGCACGGAGCAGAGGCCACGCTGTTTAACAGGGGAGGTCATTTCTCAAGTTCCCAGAGGGTGCCCTCCACCCTTTTAACTGTTTACTGGGGGGGGGGGGGCTGTGGTTAGAGACTTTCATCACTGCCAGCAACTACCCCTGGGAACAGAGTAGGTAGCCCCCATCCAGGAATACAGAGGGGCATTGAGAGGCCTGGGACGGGGGTAAATCTTTTGTGTTTGTTTTGTTATTTTACCTTAGAGCAAAAACTAAATTAAAATAAAAGGAAGGAATGCATGGCCCAAACTACCCACAGCCCCGTCACCTAAATAAATCAATGTTGTCTTTTCATTTTACCCAGAGGGCTCATTCCCAGGCACACTGGATGGTGACCTTGCTTGAGCCGTGTGATTGTGTATGTTCCTTTTACATCACATTACAAACCTACTTCCTGTCTTGCCTTTATTTTTTTCTTAACATCCTCCAGTACCTAAGGTAACTGTACAAACATACAACATTTATAAACACAGATACAGGAGCATTTTGTTAGGAAAAATAGGATCGTGCTATGTATCTTTCTATGCAACATGCTTTTCTCACTTAATAACGTACTATGGATACAGGGGAGACTTATGGCACTTTCAAACCTGTGGCAAAGTTTCACAGCGTCCGGGGAATCCTCCTGCTTCTTCATAGAGGTATTGTCTCTGGGTATATGGCTGCTCTTAGTGATAATCAGGTCCCCACGAAGTCAGCGCACACCCACGGGTTGGACGAGTTGAGCACAGCTCAGGCATGGCTGACTGGGACAGCATGTTATAAAAAGCCCGGGCTTCGGCGTCAGACAGACCTAAGTTTAAATCCTTCCTCTGCCACATACTGGCTCTGTCACCCTTGGGCACAGTGCTGTTTCATCTAATAAATCAGTTAAGAGCATGGAATTAAGGCGCAGCAGAGCGAGGGCTCCTCACACAAGTCCACCTTTAATTAACTTACCCAGGGATTAGCCACGAGAAAATCGGAAAATCAGCTCTTTTAACTCCTAGCATATATGTGAATCTATTGTGTGATGTAGTCTCTTTTATTTAATTACATGCATAGAAGTGTACCGTAATCTTTTTGGTGTTTTGCTATTCTAAGGCTCTTAATCGTGTCTCATTTTGGGGTGTGGGTGTTTTTTATTTTTTAATTTTCCAATGAAACAAAACCTAAAGGAAGCTAATAGCACTGGGCTCACAGAGGCATCATGAAGATTGGAGGCGATGAGTTTATGGCGTGCTCTCAGCTCCATTCTGGCACTTGATAGGTATCCCAGACTAGTTCTCCATGTTCCCTTCCCATTTCTTCCTACTTTCCCCATTCAGTCCTCAAGGCCTGGTCCCTGAGAGCCTCCCTCAGTACACCTCTCTTCATCCCCCTGTTCTCTCCTCCTCTTCAATTCCTGTACAATATCCTGAACCATTGCCTGCAGTTTTCGATCCCCTTACCTCCCCTGCCAGTTAGAAAGCTCCTGGAAGGCAGGAAATGAATCGCTCCATCCCCAGCGGCTTCTTGAATGAAGACACCTAACTTCTATTCATCAACTGAGAAATCATGGCAGAGGGAACAGGAGGAAAGAAAGCGTGTCTTCCAAGAATAAATGGAGGTGGCTACCGTCTTCAGCTGTTGGATGTTGGCAGCATCCTCTCCCTCCTTTCCCCTGGCAGCCCTTGGCCATTTCTCTGCTGTGGTCAGCCTACCTTTCCCAGCTCAGTTCTTGGAGTGCTAGTGTTAAATGCCTTCTTAACACCTTTTTCTTAGAGACTTGGAAGAGTAGATGCCCTCAAGTGGCTCTTAAAACTATCATCATGGCCCAGGGGGTGTCACTGGGCAGGAATTTGCTCTCAGTTTCCCTGGGCTCAAAAGTGTGTGCAAAATCCAAGGATATAATTTGGTTTCTGACCCAGCTGTTCAGTTTCAAGTTGTACAACCTGGCTTCTTTTACTTTTTTTTAAGGGGCCAAAGTGTATCCATTATGCACTATTTTAAAAACTAGGGCCTTAGCCCTGGCTGGATAGCTCAGTTGGCTAGAGTTTCCTCCCCATACGCTGAGGTTGCAGATTCAATCCCAGGTCAGGGCACATATGAGAATCAACCAGTGAGTGCATAAATTGATGAGACAACAAATCAGTGTTTCTCTTTCTCTCTCACTCCCTCCCTCCCTCCCTTCTTCTCTCTCTAAAATAAATCAATAAATAAAAATTTAAAAATATGTCCTGAAACACTTAAGCAAATATCTTCATAGCTTTGTAGTTGCTCAAAATAAAATTAGGTAGGCATGCAATGATAAAAGGGGTTCTAAGATAAAAATAAATTCATTGCCCTAATCTGTCTCCTAAATAATAACAAAAATGAGCTAGAGCCTCTTTCATCTGAAGTTTCGGCTGTCTTCCTTGACTCCATGACACAGGGCCCAAGACCTACATTATTGCATTAAGTTTGCAAAGCTATCGAGATGCCCTTGAGTAAGATTCATCGCCTTGTCCTAAATTCTCCACACGCTCCACTAAAAGCCTAGTGGCAGACTGAAGGGATTGTCAGAAAGCATAAAAGACAAAATAAAAATTTTATGCTTTTTTAGGCAAGTGAAGATTTGCCCTGGAGCAATTTCTGATATTAACTCATTAATCCTCACAACCTATCTAGACGATAGATTTCGGGAAGGAGCAGAGCCTTGTCATCTCAGTCGCCTTCAAAAGTTGCCCCAAACTGAGCACTGGCCATTCCCCTGGGGTTGGCTGAGGATCCGTGCAGAGCTCAGGAGGAGCTGGGGCTGGATAGACAGGATTCAAAAGTGTCTCTATACTTCCTTTTCCCTGTCACAGGGACCCACAGTGGCTTAGGATCCTGTGCTTGGTTTAATGTACTTCTTTGGTCATCTTGATTCTTTTTAAACTGAATATTGAACAAAGAGTCCTGCATTTTCATTTTGTATTGGGCCCCAACAGTTGTGTAGCCAATTCTGCCTGTCATGCATTTTAGGAGAAAAGACATCAGTAGTATAACGTTAAGGCCAGGAAATACTTCCTTGATCTCCATACTAATGCCAATGATATAGGAATCAAGTCCACATTTTCTGTTGTCTCATCAGCACTCCAGTTTTGCTCTACTTGTTCAAAACTAAACTGTGCTAAATGCTTAGAATTTTAACTAAAATGTTAAGACTAGATATTTTCCTTTTCAATTCTATTTATGCCTCATTTATGTTTTCTCGGTTTGAAATCCTGTTTAATTTACTTTATGGTGTTTTTAATTGTTGCCATATAATACCATACCTTCATTGCATGTGGCATCTCAACAATGCGCAATTTCAAATAGTCAGCATGAAATCATAACTTAGAAAAACATTGCCGAGCTAATTACAGGGACTATCAAAATAAATCCAAATCTTTTCTGGGCCACGGTCCATATCTGAATCATAATAAGTGTGAAATGTTTACAAATCATTACAAATTTTCCACATAGTTTCACCCAGTGTTAGGGCCAATCGTGTTTTTTCAGTCATTTGAGTCGACATGTTGGATCATCTCCAGTGAGAACACTGATTTTAGAAAACAGCTTATTAGAGATTATAAAGATCAGAAGACAGAATTAAAATAGCCCTGAAAATGCAAACTGTAAGGAACATTCTTCATGGAACTATTTGAGTACACCCATAAACATAATCTAGTATTTATTTTTGAAAACATTTCACTAAGTAATGAAGGCAAGAAATTGAAGGAAAGTAGCCAGGAACTTTATTTTGTGTAATCTAATGAATTCACATGTAAAGAAAGTTCTGTTTAGAAGCCTAATAATTATATAATGGTAAAGAATTATAATTATATAATTATATATAGTGTTTGCCTTCTGATAAAAATGGTTTATATATGCCTGGGTCTAAAAATGAGCTTTAGCTGGGGGCGGGGGGAGAAAAAAGAGAAAAAACTCATGAACAGGGACAACGGTATGGTGATTGCTGGGGAAAGCAGGGTAGTGGGAGGTGGAGAAGGGTAGAGGGGGGTAAATGGTGATGGAAAGAGACTTGACTTGGGGTGGTAAACACACAATACAGTATGCAGATGATGTCTTGTGGGATTGTGCGCCTGAAACTTGTATAATTTTGTCAACCACTGTCACCCTAATAAATTCAATAAGATAAAAATAAATAAATAATAAAAATGAGCTTTAGAGAGTTCTGAACCCTCCAAATTGTGTGTGAAATTTGGAGTGGAGGAGCATTTTTCTAGTATGAGCATTTGTAGCTATCATCTGATTCCCTAGGAATCTATGACTCTGAGCACAAACACACTGACCACAAATGCCTTCTAGCTGCTACTCAGTAACTGTCACAAGGCCTTGGTGCATGTAAAACTATGCAGTCCAAAACAAGTCAGATTTCTTATTCTGAAAGTTCTCTGAGTCTATGGTTGCATCATTTTGTTCAACTTGGTATTATTTGGTTCTGCGATGATTTTTTCTGTGAGTGAGGCGTATATTCTCCATGGGGATGCAAACTACTTTTGAGCCATAATTCTGTTTTTATTCTATTGCAGCTTGGATACATATTGTAGCCTCAGACATTCATGCAGAGTGATCCATAGTGCTTAGAGGATGTCAGAATTGAGAGTATAAATTTCCTTGATAGAAAAGAAAAGAATTTCCAACTTAACCAATATTTTGTTAAGTACTATGTGTGAAAATAAGGATTACATGTTGATAACACTATGATTTGCTAGAAGTGGAAAAAAATGCAGCCAAATGATTTAAATGAATTCATTCCATTCTCATTTTTATCTTGCATAATAAGATTTTCTAAAGAAGGAAATTCAGTTACATGATAATACAAAATAATGTGAATAATTTTTCTCTGGGTTCAAAGCTTCAAACACCACCCTCCAGAGGTTCTGCAAAGTGCTATATTTAACGCAATTAATTTAGATCTCCTGTCCAACCATAGTAAACTCTTCCATAGGCTACTGCTTTGGGAGGAGATTGAGAAAATTTTAATAAAAACAGAAGTAATTCTTTTTTTAAATGTATATATACATATATATGTCTTTATTGATTTCAAAGAGAGGAAGGAAGGGAGAGAGAGAAAGATAGAAATATCAATGATGAGAGAGTCATTGATTCGCTGCTTCCTGTGCGCCCCCCACTGGGAACCGAGCCAGGGCATGTGCCCTGAACGGGAATCAAACCACAATCTCCTGGATCATAGGTGGACACTCAACTGCTGAGCCACACTGGCCGAGCAGAAGTAATTCTTTAACTGTGTCCATGCCAACATACTTTTATCCACAATAATTATTAATCTTTACAAAAGCAAATAATTTGATGATATATAAAATAAAGAACTGTGGTTACTTATAACACTTGCTCTCAAACATGGGACATACCACTTACCTTGGGGAGCTGTAGTGAATGTTTTGGTCTACCTATTATTTATTGCCTTTTTCTCTTAGTAAGCATATTTTAATTTCCTTTTGAGTATTCTTCCTTCTCCAGCACAGCATGTTTAGTGATGAGAAGGTGACTTATCCCCACACCAGAGATGGATCCTCACTGGCTAAAGTCAGCCAACAAGTCCAATCTGTGATATAATGAACAGAGTCTAGTGAGGGTCAATGAAACGCAAGAAGATGTTGGCTGTGAGTTTCTGAAGAAATACATTTTCAACCTCTTGTTTGAGAGCTTCCAGAAGAGATTTTCTCTCTTGACTGCTTAATGTGAATTAGGAAGCATTTAGTTCCCCAAAGCTGAGTCTTTCTTGGATGAAGCAGACACTCTGGCAGGCAGAGAGGATAACAAGAAAAAACGAGATCTTTAATAACGTGGTTTGATTTCTTTTTAAAATTAATTTATTTTTATTGATATATAATGGACATATAACATTATATTAGTTTCAGGTGTACAACATAATGATCCAATATTTTATATATTGCAAAATTATCAATAAAGTAAGTATAGTTAACATTTGTTAGCAAACATAGTTATAAATTTTTTTCTTGTGTTGAGAACTTTTAAGATCTACTCTCTTAGGAACTTTCAAATATGCATTACAGTATTATTAACTATAGTCACCGTGCTGTACATTACATCCTCTGACTTACTTGTTTTGCCTTTCTTTGTCTTTCATTTTACTTAACATACTGCGTTCAATGTCCATTCGTGTTGTCACAAATGGCAAGGTTTCATTCTTTTTTAATGGTTTAATAATATACACACTTTGAAGGCAGTGTTTATTAAAATACATTTCATTTTTAAAATGTAATGGAATCTACAGCTCTCAGCTGTTGAAGTGTGTATACATTTTTGGGGGGACACCCTTGTATATTTCACATTTTCTTTATTCAGTTCACTCATCGATGGACACTCGGGTTGTTTCCATATGTTAGCTATTGTAAACAATCTTACAATAAACGTGGGAGTACATATATCTTTTTGAGTTAGTATTTTCATTTTCTTCGGGTAAATACACAGAAGTGAGATTGCTGGATCATATGATAGTTCTCTTTTTAATTTTTTGAGGAAACTCCATACTCCATCCTCTATTAATTTCTGAATCAAATCTTGCTTAAACTCCAACCTACCTTTGACTCACCAGCAACTCAATAAATCACACTTTTGGCTGTTTTTCCTGTATTATACTGATGAGGTCATGAAGTCTGCAAATCAAGAAATACTTTCAACAAGGAGTACAGTTGAGCACATTCACAAATTCTGTCTCTAAATATTATCACTATCACTTTTTTAATAATATGGAAAAAGAAATATTTTTAAACGTGGTAATGAAGTGCCAGGCATTTTTCCTGTATTCAACTCATCAATAAGCATTTATTGAATAATAATAATGAGAGCAATATATATTGACTACCCACTTTGTTCACAATAATAAACAAAAGCTATTTTCCTTGTGAGGAAATTGAGGTTTAGGTTAAGTAACTTACCAAATGTCACCAGGCCAGGACTAAATCCTTGTCTATCAGACAGCAAACTCATGCTCTGAACCCACCTTGTATCAAACTTCAGTAGACTAAATATAATTATTGCTTAAGAGCACTTTGCAACTCTAGGGAACTATGCTCTTTACTCACAAACAAAATAAAGACTCAAATAATACCAAAGCAACAAAGTGACGAACCTGTAAAATCACAGCAAATTTTCAGGCTGCCACATCCTCAAGCAAGTGGCAGGGTGGTGCCAGGAAAAGATGTGGCCTAGTTACAGGAAGCTGAGTAATTCAGCTACCCCCTGGCTCTCAGCCTCCTCATCTTGCAAATGACCTGGTGGACTGAATAATTTTAAAATTCCTTCCCAGTTCCAGGAGTCTGATAAGCCTTGTCAGATGAAGGTTTCAGAGCAACCTCCCGTGAAGTTACATTTTCAGTCTTTAAATACGGAACTAAATTCATCTTTCTGAGTGATAATTAAGTAGATATTCTTTTTCTTTTTTTAGATATTCTTTTTATAACTTCATTAAAAGGGATTTGAATCATGGTTAGACAATCTGAATCCCCAGATTAGTTGATCAACCAGGAAATAAGATTCTGTTCAAATTCTGTTCAAAGAATTGTGGCTGATGCTCTTCCATGTATCTAACATTGTTTGGTCTAGCTCTGATTTTTCAAATCAGTTGCTGGCTGATTCTGTTGTATTACAATATGTAGATCTTTAATGTTACTTATAACACTGAGAGTTTTCCTGCCAATAACTTCATCATTTTGAATTTCTAACAGGAAAATCAGGAAGATGAGTATTTGTTGTTGAGTCTTATTATTTTCATCTTAACACACTGTTTTCCAAATTGGCTCAAGTGCTGTAGGTTAAATTCAGATGTTAAAGGAAAAACTCTACTCTGATCGATTGCTTTCAAAGGATCAGAGTTGGATAAATGTTTCATAGTGTTCCTTTGATGGTGCTGTTTTAGATGAAAGGCTAAATTTGAGTCACTGAATTAAGACCTGATTTACTGTTTTCAATAATAACACTTCATCTTTCTTAGACATCTATTCTTAGACATCAGTTTTAATATAAACCTGGCTATAGCCTTTACCCCCTAGAGCCCCAGCCCCCAGTCTATCACCTCTCAAACTCACTAATGGATAGATACTACACAGAAGCTTTTACATGAACACAGCTTTTCAGAAGGGAAAAATATCAGAATAATTTGAAACATTACACAGAATGACCCCAATCTGAAAATTGACATATAGTACATCAATAAAATATTGCCATAGAGCTGTAAATAAGCATAGAAAATCTGTGGATGACATGAAGCCACATGAACAATTTCAAGTCTCTCGGGTCTTATCCGATGCACAAAAGTTATTTATTAAATGGGCCTCCAGCCATGTAACATCTGATATGTGGCTTCGAAGAGTCTGCTACATCTTGGGAAAGTTAGACTAATTGAACTCCTTTATAGCCCCATTTTATCATTTTAATGAACTTCGTGGGATTTGGAAATGACCCAGCACCCGTGACAGCCCTGGTAATTTATAAATGTGGTGTAATTCCTCCCTAAATTTGCCCCACAGAGTACCACCTGTCAACCCAATTTTTACTATTAACACAGAGATTTATTGAGATAGTTAATAGTAAAAGTTGGGTTGACAAGAACAGCATTCAAATATTTATTAAAATAACATCCAAGAGGTCCATGACACGCTGCACTGGATGTAGCATTGCATACTCACTGTTAGCATATCAAATAGCAGGTGCCAGTTAATTAATAACACAGCAAATGCTAGATCACCTGCAGACCTGAAAGAGTTAATGCAGTTGCCTCATTTACTCTAAGGTATGACTGGAGACTATGAGAACCTGGCTCTTAAGCATCCATTCATTGCTGAGAGAGCCAGCTGCCCTATTTCTACAAAAACTAGATACATTAGTCCTTATTTTCTCCCACTTTCCAGGAATATATTTATTGAATAAAGTACAAATTGACTTGCACCATTCTCCCATGAGAATTGTCTTGCCTAGAAAGATTGTTCCTCTCTATCTACCAAACACATTTTACCTTTTCCATCACTAACCATATTTACACCTGGAAATGTATCTTCTCACCTTTGCCACATTCGACCCAGCCTTTAGATCCAGGTTTGCTCTTGCCACCACCCCTCCTAACCAAAAGTCCTCCCCTTTCTTCTGTTATCTTTCTACACGCACGGCCCTCTCCACAATTGGTTCATAAGCAACTTAGGAGAGAAACCATGACTTGCCTCTCTTGGAACAACCCACAGTACATAAGACAATGTTTTACAATGTAGGTCCCCAATTTAGATCCTGGGAAGCTGACTTCGAGAGGCAACATCTTCTTTTTCTGATTAACACTCAATTTTCAGTTGGGCCCAGATATGCTGGGCACACCACTGTACCTTTATATTTGTTCTGCTATACCACTTGTTGCTTTTCAAATTATGTAGCAAGTTGGGACGTAACATCAAGTAGATGGCTCATTTTAGAAGTTTGGCTATAAAGGAAAGAATAAACCTAAGTCAATCGTTAAGAGAAGGTTGGATCAAGGAGAGTATTATGCTTTATGGAAGGACCTTAGAGGGAGACTTGAGAGTGTTTACAGGTTGCAGAAAAGGGCGGTGGAGCAAGAGAGACTGAAATGATGCCAGATGGAGCAAAGTCTAGGAAACAGTGAGAGAGGGTGGAATCAGGTGGAAGAGCTCTCTATACTTTTTTAAAGCTACACATTTGTACACTGGGGAAAAACGGGAAGGGCACATCCAAGTTTCCAAACAACAGTTTAAATGAATGGCCATTTGAAACTTAATGTAAGAAATGTGGTCAATAGCCAGCATCGTTGCTGGACATGCGTTGAGCTCTCCTCATGGACCAGGCCCTGTACCAGGGTACTCGCACATGCATCATCCCAACCAGTTGCCACCTAGCAATTTAGCACGCTAGCACCATGAACTTATTAAACGCAGCATTAAAAAAATTTCCACTAGGAAAGCTTATCAAAAGGGTCTTTTTGTTTTCTAACTGAGCTGTTGCAGCATGTCTGCATGCCATTTTCAGGAACTGAAGGGATGTAGTTACATAGTGGCTGCCTCCAGAAGAACTCGCTCCAACAGAGCTCCCACAGGGCAGTTACAGTGCTGCTCTGGAGTTGCAATAAAGCAAATGATTCACTACGTTGAATCTTTCCATTGTGTGATTAACAAAGACACAGAACATTACACAGATCATTAAACTGCAGCGTGCTCAGAGCGAAGCACCACGGCCTTGGTCAGAGAGAGAGACGGCCGCAGGTGTGCCACTGTCCAGAGGAAGCCCAGCCTCACTGGGGAAAACGCTCACTGCGTGCAGAGTCCACAAACCAGAGTTTTGTTGTTGTTGCTGTTTGTTTTGTTTTTTCACTATTTTCCTGTATTACATGGGCAAATCAAGCATCGTTTTGTCATTTTGTTTTAAAACAAGGTGTCCATTTCTCAGGTGACCCTTTTATATTTTTTATCAATATTATTGAGAAATACTCTCCACATATATATGAACTACCTCAATATCTTTCACTGGTGACTCTCAGTCATCCTAAGTAATTATGTCCTAAAATCAAAAATTTTAACCAAGTTCCTAATTATTGGGATGAGTTAATATGTGGAAATGCAGCAAAACGGAAAAGGTTAATAATTATAACTTTTTTAAAGCTAAGGAAGCTATATAATATTTCAGAGCACACAGAAAGAAATAGAAACAAATTTAATTTAATTTAAAAAGACAGCCCAAAAGCAAGAAAGCAGGCCTAAGAAGCACTATCTCATCAAGATTGCTTTGCTCATAACATCAATGTCCATGCAAGCTGCCCTGGGTTCCCCTAGGTTCTCCCAGAGAGCCTGGAGTTACAAAGAATAAAGCACAAGCTCCAGAGGACAGTCTCATCTCACACCTCAGACACCACTTCCCTAATCAGTGCACAGGGATTCTTGAAACATAATCAAAACAGAGAAACTGAGTTAGACATTAAAACACAGAGAATGAAATATGAGTCTTGATAATACTTACAGCATCCCAAAACCCAAAAAAAAAAAAAAAAAAAGACTAGTGTGATGGGACTGACAAAAAAAGAATATATATGTATATATATTTATTTGCTGCTTTAATTCATACAGTAGAAAGATGATATTACAGCCAGATTTTATTATTCTATTCAATGCTCATAGATTATTGAGGTACTATATCTACATCGTATCAATAAATAACATTAAATGAAATAGGACTGATTCATGGCTGGCATAAATTTTTTCTGTATCACTACTTTCCATGGACATTGCTGCTTTTGTGTTCACTGTCTGATATCAACACACACACACACACACCGCAATCATAACCATAAACGAAATGACTACATACTCGGAATAGATGGCTGTTAGAAAATACTCACGCTAATTGATAATGACATCATGCTGGTATGCACATTACAATGTAAATGAGGCTTCCAGACTCATTTATGGCTCTTTTATTCAAAGTTTAGTACTTATTACTTTTTTTTTTCATGGTTTAGAAGGTTCTTCTTAAGGCTGTGGGATTACTTATTCCCGATGATTTGGCCCCTTGGAATTGGACCAAGAATGCCAATTTTTAACTGTATTTTAAAACAGATGCTTACCAGCAATGAGACAGAATTGAAATGTCTAATGGAAACCACGTTACGGAAAGAAAATAAGGAAGGAGAACACTGATTAACAGATTTATCCAGGCAGCCATTTGGCTTTATTAAAACTTTGAATTATTTACTGCATTGAAATACAATAACAGTTCCCGTGCTTTTGTCTGAGTGCGTGTGAAGAGAAAACATCCAAATGAACATCTTTCCTACGGATGTATTTTGAAAGGTGGTTTTCAATCCATCTCAAACACATCTGCGAGCCTACGTGGCTGCTCAGGGTCACGTGAAAGATCTAGAAATAAGATGCAGAGCTCAGAACTCCCCTGGAAGAGTTTGTAAAACTCAGCCAGATTTAACAAAGGCTGGGAGGAAAACAGTGCTTGGTAGAGTGCCCACCTTTTCTTTGGCTCCTGCCTGTGATGAGTCACAGCAAGACCACATGGTTTCCCTACATCTCAGCTCCCTTTTCTAAGAACTCACATTTCTAGAGCACTGAGAAGCAGAGAGGGCAATCGGAGGAATGCAGATCAGGGTCCTGAAGGAGATGTAGGAAATAGTTTTTTCTTCTCCTTTAAGTTATAGAAAATGAATCAATCACATCATTTTGTAGTAAACTCTTAAGTGCAAAGAGGCTTCCTTTTGCTGGATTTAACCCACTTTTAGGAACATTCCTCTATGTTTAAAACAATTTCACATTATGCCCTGGCCGGTGTGGCTCAGTTGGTTGGAGCATTGTCCCCATACAGCAAAAGGTGACGGGTTTGATTTCTGGTCAGGGCACATACTCAGGTTGTGGGTTCGATCCCTGGTCGGGGCACATAAGGGAAGCAACCAATCAATGTTTCACTCTCACTCTCTCTCCCTTCTTCTCTCTAAAAATCAATTTAAAGAATTTTTTAAAATTGCATATTACCTATATAAATCATAACATGTGAGTCATTGCCTAGATATTGTGCACCTGTTACACTCTTCATGATGAAGGAGGGAGAAACCTTCATGTGATTTCATTTTCAAAGAGCTGAAGAAGTTTAACATAAAGTCTACCAAAGTAAAGGTGGAGAAAACACTTCATCACCAAAAATAAATTACCGAGATGTAAAATTGGGATCAGAAATGATGGAAACATTAAGAGAAGTAGACTGTGCTGATCTCACCCAGTGATATCACTGTAGTCGCTTCTCAGGGCAGCAGTGATTTGGCAGCGGGACGGCCTGACAGTAGCTCCACAGCCTGCTCAGCTGAGAGCGTCCCTGCAGCATAATTCATCACGGAACCGAAAGCATTCAGCGTTGCTTTGCGATTCACAATTCAGCCCAGGTGGGCCACTATTACACAATAACCGTGCAGCTGTTAGTATCATTGCCTAAATTGCCCTTCCTTTTTAAAATTTACAGTATAATCTGCTCAACCAATAGACACTAATGTCCAAAAACTCAGCTCTTATTTACCATTTACTCCCTCTAAAGGTCCAAAATAAGTAACAAATCATTCTCAAAGGAATCCCAATTATGCCGCTTGTTCCCTTAAAGGGTATAAAGGAGTAAATGTCAGCATTGTGTGTAAGAAATAAAGTATTTGCAACACCTGCTAACAATACATACTGTACAAAGCACTTAGCCTGTAATGCATTTCTGGAAATCATTTCAGAAATTTACAAACATAATTTTTAGCCTATCTTCCCACCATTGTAAAGATTCTACCATATGCTACAATTTTTATCTGAATTGCCTCATTCTCTGTTCTTGATGTTAACATGGAGGGAATGTGTTACAGATACTAGGTTATGTCAAATGGATAGATTTTTGTCAGTTAATGCTCATAAAAATTAATAGCGTCTGCTGAAACTTTCTGATCCCAGTGAAATCATTCATTTATTTAACTGATCGCGTTTGTCTTCATCCAAGAGCTGTTGAACACATCCAAGAGCTTTGTTCAGTCTGACAAAATGATAAGTAGAACATGTGTTTACTCATTTGTTTTCAAGGCTTTTAAAACATTTTTTTTTGATGTTCTAAGTGCCTTTAGAGAGGACAATAAATTAAACAAATTAGTGAGCTGAGAACTGAAAGGTCAAACCCAAATGTAGTCTTCGATTTGTTAATAGATAGTAGCTAAAATAACGCAGACTAATATTCTGTGTATTTTGCAAGTGAGATTAACTACAGACCAGAGATACCTTTAGCCAATATGTTCTCTCTTACCTGGTCTTTTCGGAAACTTTGGTGGGATTTATCAGAAGAGGAAAATTTTTATCATTGAATATCTGAATGTCCTGTTTGCAGTTAGTTCAGAAACAAATTGACTCAGCCTCTTACCCCCATACAAGCATCTTTCTCCTCATTCATGCTACGTGGGCTTAACATCTATTTTCTGACAGAAGTAATGTTTCTCTCTGACATGGGTATTTCTACACCACAGTATTTTACTAACAATCATTTGAATACACCTGACACAGCTTACGACTAAGCTTTCGATGAGCAATTTCTCAGATTGTGTTATTAAGAAGTTATCTGGCCCCCCCGGTTTGGCTTAGTGGTTAGAGCATCGGCCCTTGGACTGAAGGGTCCTGGATTCGATTCTGGCCAGGGGCATGTGCCTCGGTTGCAGGTTCGATCCCTGGCTCAGGTCGGGTGCATGCGGGGGGCAACCGATCGATGTGTCTCTCTCACATCGATGTCTCTCTCTCTCTCTTTCTCCCTTCTACACTCTCTGAAAAGCAATGGATAATAATAATAATAATAATAATAATAATAATAATGTTATCTGATCCTGATTCTGTTGTTTTCTGCTTCTCTAAAATAGCTTTTATTTGTTAATTATTTGTTTGATATATATGAAATGTGTTTACTGCCGAAGGACTTCTGGGCTTGTGCATAAAATTTAAACTAAATCCAGCAGCTAAAATCCCTTTTAAGCTGTAATGAAATTAGCAAGTTAATGGAGCGGTGTAATCAAACCAGAGTTAATAAATATGGTGTGGCCTTAATAGATGCCATAAGAACAAATGTCAATAGATATTGACAATTTGCCATGTGAAAGCATGACATTTATTATGTTTATGCTCATGTTGTCAAACATTTATTATTTTTATGGTCCAGTTATACTGAGTGCATTGGAACCACAGTATTGGGCCTTATGGAAATAAGAAACAATTTTCCATTTTCCAAGAGTAACTCATCCAGAATTTTAAAAACACAACACACATTAAAGTTCTCCAGAGGGGTTAGTCCATCAAAATGCACACTCCTAACAGCCAGGGTGAACACGTGCCTTTAGAGCTTGAGAAATCTGGAGGAGAGGGCTTTAGTTATACTAGGTGGTGGTTGCTGCACTTCTTTGGGTCTTTTATTTTCAGTGGGGAAAATATTTAAACTCATGAGTGGCTGTTTTCTGCAGGTAAGCGCCTAATCTTTGGGAGCAAACATGGCTCCTAACTTCTCCTAGATGCTCCTTAAAAACATCTACTTGCATAGCACATCCTGTATTTCAGATTCTGAATTCAGGAATGAAGGTGCTCCCAAAACTGATTGCAGAGTGTACAGATCCTTTTACTTAAGTGTGCTTTACCCACTTCTGACTAATCCCTAAACTAGATGAAGAAAGAGATGGCAAGGACCACACACAACTGGCCTTTTTGCCTTTTAGATCTCGTTGTTCATAAACTTCTTATTTGTATATTCAAAGAAACAATGATAAACTGCCAGAAAACAAAGATGTTTTCTACTTTGATAAAAAAATAATAAGTTACATTGTTGACTTATTATTTTTATTAACGACACTGAAATGCTTTTAGCTTTCTCTGACAAAAATTTTGGGTGACTAAACCAATGTTTTGGAAACAGGATTTGGCAGGGGAAACAAAATATTTTTCAAGGGAAGATAGGAGAAATTCTTTAGGAAGAATTACAACTAATAAGCAGCTCCAGGGGGTTTGAGCACAGTGGTTTGTGGGTAATGGAGCTTTTTAAAAAAATATTTATTTAAAGGACGTTGGTTGATAGTTGTTGAAATGAAGTAATAGCTAAGTGAAGGTTTATTATACTATTCTCTCTATTTTTGTGTAAATTTGAGATTTTCCATTAAAAGTCAAAAATAATATTGCCTATTTATTATAGAAAATTTGTGAAGTACAAATAAAAATAAAAGAAGAAATCACACAATATCACTAAATATTTTAATGAACATTCCTCAAGTTATTTTACTGAATACATATGTAATATAACATATACATAGTTAATACATGAGTATCATGCTGTTTATATCTTACTTTGTTCTGTGATCCCTTTTATCATGAACAATTTCTCAAACATGATTTTTGTAACCATATTAAAATTTCACTTGATGGGTCTAACTTGGTTTAACTTTTTCCCATTATTAAACATTACTTTATTTCTTTCTTCCCCACTCCAAGATTATAAACAATGTTATATCAAAAATTATAGATAATTTTTGCAAACATTTGTGATTATGTCCTTGGGATACATTTCTAGAAATGTAATTTCCAAGTCAAAGAGTATGTAAACATTTACATTTTTATGTATATTGTTGTATGAACTTCCAGAAATGCTATTAATTCACATGTCCACAAGAAGTGTCCTAAGACTGTTCACTGCCTGACATGTTTGTGAATCTTGATAGGAAAGAGATATTATGATTGTTTTAATAGGCATTTCATTGATCATTAGTGAGGTTTAATCTCTTCATTAATATTTCTTCTTTTGAGATGTGCTTATATACACCCTTGTCAATTTTTTGTTTTCTTATGGTCTCAGATCCATTTCAATAATTCTGCTAATTCAGCACAAAGTAAGTTCTGGGTTAATATTTTACATTTTAATTTTTTCACATTAAGACATGGTGTCCACATAAATGAAACCAATTTCAGCACACTAATCAACCACTGAAGACAATTCACTCTAGTGGCCAAAGTAATAATTATGGAAATGAAACTATGAATATCCACTTCTCATATCACTGGCAGAAAACAACTTATATTCTGCCTAGATAACAAGGTGAACTTTAGGTATAATTCTGCAAGTGACTTGTGGGGTGAAGTATAAAATTTAGAAGCCTATGGACATAGCAGTAGCAATTTTAAACTTCAGTGAATTGTCCCTTTGCCCCCAACACTCCAGTAATTCCCTCCCTCCAACTTCAGTCACCCAAAGTCAATGACAAAATTGTGAAGGTTTCTATGCTAATTTCATAATGGTACAATTATATAGATTAAAATAGGTGAAAGAAAACACAAATTGCCTGGCCGGTGATCGGGGTTCGATTCCCAGTCAGGGCACATGCCCGGGCTGTGGGCTCGATCCCTAGCAAGGGGCTTACAGGAGGCAGCCGATCAATGACTCTCATCATCTATCTCTCTCTCCCTCTCCTTTCCTCTCTCTGAAATTAATAAAGACATATTTTAAAAAAAGAAAACACAAATTATTTTGGTCATTTGATTATTTATATTCACAAAAGGAGCAATATTTTATAGTTTCATTTAGGGCAACTATGGGCACAATCTATATTATTTCCTAATTCCTTAAGTAGAATCTACTTTCATGTTTATATCAATGGATATCAACCTATATCCCTCTCTTGCTGATTTTTTAAAAATTAAGCTTTTATGGATGGACCTGGATAATATTATGCTAAGTGAAATAAGCCAGGCAGAGAAAGACAAACATCCCATTATCTCACTTATATTTGGAATCTAAAGAACATAATAAACTGATGAACAAAATAGATAGTGACATAGAAGCATGAAACAGACTGACGAATCTCAGAGGGAAGGTGGGGGTGCGTGGGTGGGTGGGGAGGGATTAACAAAAGAATTTATATGCATATATGCACAACCCATGGACACGGACAATAGTGTGGGGAAGGCCTAGGGCGGGGAATGGGTGCGGAGTGGAAGGGGTTAATGGGGGGAAAAAGGGGACATCTATAATACTTTCAACAATAAAGATTAAAAAAAAATTAAGCTTTGATATGTAAACAGATGAAAGTGTTACATTATTCATATAAGTATATTGTCTATAGTCTATTTTAATATGTGTATTATAACTAAAAACATATTTATTACTATAAAATATATTTGTTTATAACTATAAAAACAAGCATAATGAGACTCTTCCAGCCATGTCAGTCTCAATATTTAATTTATTCCAGTATTCTGACTTGATTTAGCTGTATTAAAAAAGGAAACCCGATCTACATAAGTAATTGCAAATGGTAGGTTGAAAAAAAGCACAAAATTTCTCTGTAGTCTCCAGATATTCTTTAATTAAGTAATTCAGAGCTTAAAATAAAATCAAGGTCAGTTACTAATTACGTTGCAGCTTTTCTCAGAAAGCATCTAAACCTAGCAAACAGCACTGGCATTACCTTTCCCGACGTTACATAAACATGCTACAGGCTCCCCTGTTAATGAGCTGCCGACAGTTCCACGAGGGATGGGAACATGAAACCAGCAGATGTTCCCGATTCTACCCTGGGCTGCACATGAGCTATTTAAAACTTTTATGTTGAACAGACATGCTAAGACCTGAGTTTCTTTTAAGTCATGCAAAATTTAAACATTCTTAGCCAATGAAACATTTATACAATGTCCAAATATATGCACTGAGGTAGAAAATGTTTGCACATATGTAAAAACTGCCTAACCCGCAGTTTAACAGGTTGAGGTCCTCTGATACGGGAGCATATGAATTATAGTATATTTGAGTACGTGTTTTTAAACATAGCTTTTAAAATATGACTAATAATATAGGTGCTTTGAAAAACAAATGTCAAATCAAATTTCAGCGCAACCTCCAAACACAGTTTGTAAACCACTGCTTTCAGACACGGGACAGAGTAACATGGGCCCTTACTCAGACAGTCCCGAGTCTAAATCCTGTCACCTCTACTAAATAGCTGTGTAATGCTGGGTAAATAGCTAACTTTGTTAAGCCTCAGTGACCACACCAGTTGTGAGATTTAAGAAAGATACGCACAGAAAGCAGTTAGCCAGAAGACTAGTTGTGATGATGGTGATAATAAGCTTTGTTCTGTTTTCACCTTTTCTCTAAGGCCTGTCCTAACCATCCCACTTAAAACTGTAACATGCCCAGATCCTTCCAACCCCACATTTCTGATCCCTGGTCCATGTGCTCTATTTTTTTCCATAGCACGTATCACTTTTTAACAAACTATTAAACATCAACCAGTAGGATCTGATTTCCATTTAAAGAGACATCACATCACATATACTATCAGCCTCTTTGCTGATCTTAACTTCTCAGACTCACAAAGAGAAAAAGCCTTCCAAAATACCAATTAGTGGGATCATATAGCTTGAAATAGAATCTAGGGTTATTAATTCTCTAGAATGAAATTTCTGAGATGGCAGAGTTTTTGTCTTTTATTTTTTCACCATATGCTTACAACAGTGCTTGACACTGAGTCAATAGTCAATAAAAACTTGTTGAATGAGAATAATAATAAGAAAAAATGCCTTGGGGCACATTATCAGTTTTAGATAGTCTTAAATTGTAGAGAAAATTCCTTTTAATTCATTTTATGTTCCTAATAGTCAGTTTAATAATATAATTAAGCACTATTCACTGAAGGTGAAATTAGAGGCAGGACTCTAATATGGAGTTTATCTCTCTAGGTATGGATATGACCCAAGCCGGTTCCATGAGCACCCCCATAATCTAGGTCCACTAGGGAAGAAAGGGAAGGCTCCCTAGGCACAGAGGGAGGTTCAAGTTTACTGTGCATTACCACTCTAGCAGAGCAGAGCACCTACTCCTGCCAGAGAAGAGTAGGTAGGTTTTTCCAATAACCTATGTGTTCACAACAAAAATGGGCCCTTCCTTGTCCAACTGAGGGAGGAGCAGTAATTCTGCCAATGAGTTCCAAAGGACACAACAGCAGCAAGGAAATTAGAATAATGTAATGCCCTTCCCTGTTGTCTTAAATATACTTGAACCCTGGACCTATGACCATTGGGTTCTAACACTTATGGAGTCCTGTGAGTAGTCTGACTCTTCTTGAGCATAGTCAAGATTCAATGAGAAGGCTGCCAAATCAGGAATGGCATTGCATTCAGGAGCGGGCTGCCTACCGAGAGTAGCCCACTGTTCCTTTCAAAAACTACATTTTAAACATATCTTGAATACTTAATTCAGATGCTGAATTTCAACCAACTTGCATCAGTCAGCTTTGTATCTATGGCCATGGCATCGACTATTTTCAGAGGGTCTAATAATCAAAAGAAAAAAATGGTCACATTTCATTGTATGATTTGTTTAGAGGATCTAGGTCCTAAAGAAGGGATTGTCCAAACAGCCTTCCTACAAATGACCAGGATAATTCCAGAGCAAATCCTTACCCACTGGAACACCTTAGCCTAATTTTATATGGGCTCACTCCTAATGACAGGGATATGATTCAATGTCACAGTGGTTTCGACTCAGCTTTTTAATTTGAGTCAATTTTCTCTCTCCAAAGTCTAAAGAGTACTTCTGTTCTGCCATCCACTTTCCCTCCCTTTCTTTTTTTCAATCTTATATTTTTCTTGTTTTATGCAACCATTCATTTTATGACTTACTATGAGCAATTGCTTAATGATTTTCTGAGATGAACCATCAATGTTATATGAAAATAATTTTCCTTAAGGTTACCCGGCTGGTCAAAAGTCTCACTTGACAGGATTTATTGTATCATCTTGTATCTAAGCTATGTCTATCAGGATACTGGTGGCCATGAGGTGACACCCTAGTAGGCATGTGGGACTATCCTCATAATAACAACATGAAGTCAACCATCAACATCAATCAGCTATGATATCTAGTTTCATAAATACCCCATGTGATCTTCTCATGCTCTTTACTGAACTAGCCTCCCAGAAAATATAGACAATCAGTTGATCTAAAAATAATTCGTGACTTCTCTTTTTATAAAACAAAATAGAAAATGGCATAGTAAATTATGTGCTACTTTGATGTACTTCTCTGCACAATGAAAATGTGAATTTCTGTAGTTGAAAGCACACAAAAATGCATTTCATCTGAAAAAGACGCACTTGGGCCTCTTGGTGATCCTGAAAAATAATGTTTAAAATTATGCCACCGACAACAACCTAAATAGACGTTTTCCAAAGGAGATATACAAATAGCTAACAGGCACATAAAAAGATGCTTTTCACTAGTCACGGGGAAATGCAAATCAAAACCCCAATGAGATATTACTATAACAATGGGCATCATAAAAATGACAAGAGATAACAAGCGTTGGCGAGGACTTGGCTAGCACGGGTTCCATGAGGAGTTTCCCTCTGCCTGCCATCAAGTCTGAGGGTAGTGGAACTTGGGTGCAGCACCTCCAAGTGGAAAAAGGGTGGGGGTGGGGTGCAGTTCTACCTAGATAATTGTTCAAGGTTATTTGAACTGCTCTTTGCGCAACAACTAAGTGGTGGACAACAATGGTGTTGAACAAGCCAGACTTAGTCTTCCGTGTGAAATGTTTTGGAGTTCATTTTTGCTGATACCAGCCAAGGTAGCAGTGGGAAATAGAGGGCATAAAGGTGAGAACTGAGGAACAGTCTAGTAAAGGAGCGATTTGTGAAAATGTGGGCAGGAGGAAGGGAAGCCAGCCGGGGAAGGGGAAGGGGAAGCATCCCCAAGCTGGCAGCAGGAGGGCACCACTCCCACTCCCAGGCCTGATGGGGCAGGGGCTGGTGATTAGCAAACCCAGAGAGGGCCGTAGGCTGTGGGGAAGCGGGGGGGCGGGCAGTGGACTTCAAGAGCTTTGGTGTAGGAACTCGCTAATCCCAACCTAAATCCCACACGAGGGACCAGGGAGAATGTTGACCCTGACCTCACTCGTCCACTCTCCAGCTCGTCCCTGGTGTTCCCATTGACCAGACCCAACCACAAGGCAGAGAGCAAGGAACATGGCAAATCCAGCTGATGAAGTCCATCGGGCTCAGCCTTCCAGGGCACATTGTCAAGCGGAGAAGGTAGAGAGTGGACAGGAGGGGCAAACAGAGAATGTCCACACACCAGGGAAGACGGGTCCCAGTGGCAACCGTGAGAGGACAGCTTTAGGAGAGCACAGGAGGTAAGAGGCTCATGGCAGCGCATGGAGACTGATGAGTAAGAGACCACTCTTTCAATAAGTTGATCAGGAAGAAAAGGAAAAGTTACAAGACTATCTTAAAGAGGTATCTGGATTAGGAAAAGAGTATTTTTTGATTTGGGGAAAAAACTTTGACTTTTCATTTGAAGAGCATAAGGATTCACTATAAAAGAAATAACTGGAGACAGAAAACCAGATAAACCCTCAATAGAAAAGTAGCATGTTAAAGATAAATTGCAGTATTACATGAACACTGTAGAAAATTGTACCAGCTGCTTATTGGAAATCATTGCCTCCGTTAATAATAATTAGTCTTAGAATGCATTCTGCTACAGTAGGGTCGCTATGCCATCTCCTAAAAAGTGTTTTATTAGGGTTAGACTTTAAAATGTTCTCACATGTGACTTGAACAGATTAAGGAAGACACTTGATTGAAATGAGATCAGATTTAAGAAGTAGGTAAAGATTTAAGAAAACTACATATATTTCAATATTGATTAGCTATTGGAATACTTTCTTTGCTAAAAATTAAATATGTAACAAAGAATAAATTTTAATCACAAATTAAAATGTTTTTTTATATTTTTTTCTACATCTGAAAATGTCAATATATTTCAAGGCTAAGATACAATGTGTTATCTAAATTCCACCTTTAGAACTTTGTGGTCTCTCAGTACCATTTAAAGAACAAATTGGAATTTTTCCAGCCTGATCCACTTGAGACTATCATGGGTGTGTTACTGAATAGATTGAAAACCTCATGAATCACAGTGTTTGAACTACTAATAGGTCATTGATCACATTATTTCGTGTATTGTTAAAGAAGTTCATTTGTACTTAAAATGAGCCAGTAACATGAAGAGTGGAGTAGAAATGTTTCCTCACCCTAAGAAGACAGCTGAAATCTGTTCTCATTGTCACCTATTGCCCATCCATATCCATCATGGAATTATCAAGCCCTTTCCTAAATGTGTCTTTAGTATTTAAAAGTATGGTCTGTTTAAACATCCAATATTTGAATGGGTAAAATTATAACAACTCCCCTCTTCCAGAAAATCTGATTCCATTTGTAAAATGTGCTGCTCGTAGGTATACAGGTGTGTAGAGTGGAGTACTTTCATTTGTACAGGGGTCAATCCAATTGATCAAACAATAGTGTAAAGCTTCCCCATATTTTGCTGTAATGTGTTAAAAGTCAGAGGTCTTCTTTAAAAAAAAAGTAAACTTCAAGATCCATATGTTTCCTTTTCTCTTCCAGCCCTAAAACAATACACTAAGATAACAAGTGGAATTTTGCAGGCTTTGATTAGAAGCCTTTATCTTCAAAAAGAGACTTGAGAAGGAAGACTTAACTGACCTCCCCATGTAAGAAAGCCTGTCATCTACTGAGATCTGTCCTCCAGCTTGGTGCCTCCCTGTGAAAGAAGTAGGAGACTAAAATCAGCTTCAACTTGTGAAAATTAAAAGTAATCTTCAGGCTACTGGGTTTTCAACACCACTCTCATTCCTGGGCAAAAATTAATTGTGCCCCATAATATTAAATCACCTCCTCAAAACTGAGTTCTCCAATAAATTACAACGTTAAATACAGTAAAATTGTAATCCCTACAAAACAATTCCCCCTCCCTGAGGTAACCTCCCCATCACTGTTAAAATTGACTTTATCTTTAATGGAGTACTCCATCTAGTTCTGAGGTCCAAAAAAGGGGAGCAGAAATCTAAAAACTGTAAAAGACTGTCAAGGACAATTAAAGGCCAGAAAAATAAATCAGGTCTTTGAGGAAACTAGAACTGTAGTTTAGAGAAATAAATGCTTCAGCCCTTTACCAAATGCTAAATTTAAGGAAAGTGGAGAGTTCTTACCTAGCAGAAGGTGACTTGCTATTTTCAAAGTCTGTGAAGCAGCGATCAGAAGGACACAATCAAATAATAACACATCGTAATGAGTTTGTAAGGTGGTAGCTCTTGTATCAACTCTGGCCGTCACTAAAAATCGACTATATATGCCCTAGTTGAGGAAGGTCTAATGTAGCCCTTTTTAAATGGGGTTGGAAGTCATAATAAATGCATTGCTGAATGAATAAGGTGTGTTAGGAAATAAACCAGTTTCTTTAGGAGCAAAAATCCACTTGAAAAATTGGCCAAACATATACAAAACCAGAGACAATTTATGAACACAAGTTCATGAATACACATACAGCACACATGTACAAATTGTGTGCATAATTTGAACTGAGACAATTTGAAGGGAAGGTACTATTATTGAGGTTTTGTAAAGCTAAAGTGTTGAATTTGGTCTAAATGGCAATGGGAAAATATAAGAAGTAGTCACTCATGAAATATTATCCTGTCAGCTGTATACAGGATGAGCTAAAATCAGGAGAAACAATACAAACTAATACTAATACTAACAATATCTAACAGTTGTAGGTGCCAGACACTGTTCTAAACATTCCCATGTATTAACATGTTAATCTTCACAGTAATGCTGTGAGGCAGATATTAGCTCATTTCACAGATGGGAAAACTAAAGGGCTTAAATAATGTGTGATTTTTCCAGTAAGCTTCCTGCACAGCAACCCTCATGCAGGTAATAACAAGCAAAGTACATTTCATTTTCAAAGCAGGTATTATCGAGAAAGGAATACACGTACAGCCACTAACTACATTGTTTTTAAATGTTTTTATTATGGAAAATTTCATACATATATACAATAGAAAGAATAATATAATGACCACCCCCTCTCCATCAAGTATCAATCTCGATTCCTCTACTATACTTCCACCCATTTCCCATGCTCCTCCCCTTATTATTTTGGAGTAAATCCAAACATTATTATCATTTCACCATCAATAAATCTTTCAGTCTGCACCTCTGAAAGATAAGGACAGAATCTTTTCTCTAAATATGACAATAACATCGTAGCACCTTAAAATTGCCATAACTCAATATCAAATGTCAATCAATCGCAAAGTTCCAATAATATATCTCACTTAAATATTTATTTAGAACTTAATGTATTAGCATTGGTACAAGCACATATTACCTCATTTAAATTGCTGTTTTTTACTGAAACGAACGCGTTTGTCTCTAACCAAGGATTCAAAGGCCCTTCCCAGCGGTGACCCCGCGCCTTAGAGGTCTCACCCCGGGACCCCCGCCCACCGCCAGGTCCCAGCCCTTTCCCAGGAGCCGCGGGGCGCTGGGATCCGCCCCCAGCCCCGCCCCGGGACCTCGGCCCCGCCCCCGGCCCCGCCCCGGGACCTCGGCCCCGCCCCGGGACCTCGGCCCCGGCCCCGCCCCCGTTGCCTAGGTGACGAGGGGCCGCTTTGCTGGGGAGAGATCATGGCGGCTTCTTTGGGGGCAACAGTCGGGGGGACGACCTCCGCGGCGGTAACCCCGGCGGGAACCTCGCCCGAGTCGGAGGTACGTCGCTCCTTCCCGGTACCCCCGACCCCCGAGCGCACGCCCCCGGCCCGTGGCGCCCGCGGCCCAGGCCAGGTCCGGGGCCCGTTTCCCCCGCCCCGGGTGAGTGGGCAGCGGGCGGGCGAGGCGGAGGAGCTGGGCTGCCCCGGGGCCGGGGGCGGTGCGAGGGTCCGGGAGGCACCGCCCCGCGCCCCGCGCCCTCCCGCCAGCCGGGTCCCGCCGGGTCCCGCGGGGTCCCGCCGGGTCGCTCGGGCCCTGGCGCGCCGCGGGCGGTGCCCTGGAGCGCGAACCGCGGCGGTTCCTCCGTCGGCTGCCGGGCGTCGGCCGACCGCCTCCCCGCCCGCGCGCCTCCCGGAGCCCCTGCACTTATACCGGGGTCTTGGCGTTTTCAGGGGGCCCGTCAGTCCCTTTTGGAAATTTATACTAATTCTTTTACGGCGATCACAGTTCTGATTGTTGAAAAGGGGTCAGGGAATAACTGGTCATTGGTACTGGATTGATTAATATTTGAAGGCTGGGGCTTGGTGTTCCCCTTGTTTTACCATTTTTCTAAATAAATAAATACATAAGAGGTAGGACAAAAGAGGAAAGCCTGAAAGCCGACGTTTTAGTCATGGCTTGGCTGCCGTCTTCAACTCGCCTTCAGGGAGGCGGTTTGGCCCCGTTGGCCCGGTGGTTTCCTGTGCCCGGCCAGCATCTACCTTCAGGCCCCTCCCGGCGTCCGCTCTCAGTAATAGAGGGGCTTCAGGTGCCTTTAACTTCTCGTAAGCTTAGCATCCTGAGGTATTTGTTAGAAAGATATCTGCTATGCCACATATTACTAAAAAACAGTTTAAGTCTTCACACACTGAGTCCACCATGTTGTTTCTACGAAGTTTTCAGTTTTTTAAGGCCCGAAAGGTAAATGATGTTATACATGTTGCTTGACCGCCTATTTCGAGCCAGAACTTCCCTGTGCGGCCAGCTCCTTTGGTCAGCAAGGTGTTTAAAATTATTTAAATTAATGTAAGTGCAGACACGAATTATATGCCGACGGGTCAGCAGTGTTGGAACACAGAAGCCGGTGTGTACCCGGGATGGGTCAGCAAGGTGTCCACGGTGTGCTCAGCTCCCTTATTGGCCTACACAGTGCTCTCTGTGCAGGAGTACTCGCTGCAGTATTATAAACGAAGAAACACAGAGCCAGTCATTCAGTTCCTTGCTCAGAGATATACAAAGTCGTTCGCAATCCAGATTCTTCCCATTACTATCTGCAGACTGCTCAGGTATGCTGTCTTCCCTATGAGCCTTTTGAAATTAGCATACTTTAAAAACACATTTTAACGTGATAAACTGGTTACTAAGCCAGTTACTCCCTTGTGATCTCTAATGTAAGTAATACAATTTCAAAAGTGGCATAGGAAATTAACCAATAAAATTGCGTTAAATATATACAAAAACTTATGACAATGCACAGTTGTCAGTGTACATTTACATATACGTACATATCCACATAGATAACGTCCTTTCTAAGAAGTCTCTGATAATTTGAGGCCTTAATGAATCTGTAATTAAGAAAAAAGAAAGAAATATCCCATAATTTTTTTAAAGATCCAAAAAAATGCCATGCTCCAGGCGGGAAAAAAATCACTTTTTATAATGGATGGTGAATCAAGATGAATGAGCTAGTTATAGACCTTAGATGCTTAGCTACCATGTTAGCACTGTCAATAGGCACACTTGGTAACTTCTTGGAGGAGGTCTTCCCTATGATAATTCAGCCTATGCTCAATCTTTTAGTTAGTGACAAGTGGAAGAAATCCAGTTGGAACTTTGACTCACTTAGTTTTCTCAAGTTACTAAGACTAGCAGTTTAATATGCTGCATGGTGAAAACTCCATTTTCCTTTCTAATGAAACAGTTCCTGTCTTCACAGAGGGAAGAGTTGATCCATAGAGCTGTCATTCATTAGAATGACAAGCTCTGCCAGCCACCCATTTGTGCCGACTGGAAGGTTCAGGGGTTAGATAGGAAAGATGGCAAAAACCTCTCTCTCGGAGTCTGTTCCCAAGGCCACAGCTTTTCAGTTAGATACTGAAAGCTTCTTCTCAGATCAGGTTCTTTCCAGAGTTGATCCCCTGAGCCCTGGTCCCCTATGGTGTCATTTCTAATAAATTTGGTGTCCAAATTGACTTAGCCAATAGACCATGTAGTCATTTAGGCCAAGCAGTAGTGAAATTTTTCTTTTCTTGCCAAGCCTCTTGGAAATAAAACATGAGCTTCTAGGAGTCTCAGGTTTCCCATTTGTTGTTTGTTGCCAATACCTAGAATAAAAACAACCAATTATCCCAATCACATAGTAGGAACTCAATAAAATATAGCTAGTTAAAATCATAGGTGGTCTGATGTATGCCAGGAGAGGTAGTTATCATAGACTAAAATCTACTCTGTGAGATACTGTGAACAAGCAGACATGGCATGCAGGTCCAGGAAAATATTTTTCCTATGACATTGAATAAACTCTTCTTGCCAACTTTCTAAATTTAACATTCCAGGTTCTTTAGTAACATTGGAGCAAATGCCTCCCTCTAAAAGGTAAGACTAAACTTTTAGCAGATATCTGTATAAATGCACAAGAACAGAAAAATAATAAAAATCTGAAAATAAGTATTTGCTGTAGACATGTGTAAATGAAAGGAGTTTATAAGTGAATTTGTTAATGAGCTTACAAATGAATATGAAGGCTTCAGTCATCAGTCTTTTATCATTAGTTTGCTTATAAACCAAATTTCTTAATATCTCTAAAAATACTATTTGGGAAATATAATTATTTAAGTAGTACACTTAAAAGGACTGTACTTCAACTCACATTAGAGACCTAAAAGAAAATATAAATGATTACTTCCCACCCAATTGCTTTTTCTGAATAATGTCCCTTAGCGTCACCACATCCCCTGATAGATGATATTTACTCAGTGCATTCAGGGCTTTATCAGCACAGGAGGACACTTATGTAATCTTGAATGGGAAGATGAATGTCATTTGTATTAGAGATCTTCAGCATGTCCTGGAGGAGGCCATCAGTGATTCTCTGTACATTAGGTGGTCTCTACAGACCTTGAAAACAGCCCCCACTCTACTGTTGGCTGGTAAGAGAGAAACACTTTGGGCTCAACTTGAACAGCAAAGTGATAAGGTTTCTGCATTTCAGTATTACTAAAGAAGTATTTATTGAAGCCATTCACAGCACATAGTGTAGATCAACCTGTGCAGGGACAAGGGGAGGATGCCAAAATATTGCTTAAAATATTGTTGAGAAAACACGATAATGTACCTCAAAATGTTAATATACAGTAGTATTATTTATCAGACACTGAGAACCTCTGGGAATACTGGCTGTAGGCTTGTCTTTCTTCCTAATATTATTGCTCTTTATGTTTCCTGTCTTATTTTAAAAGTCCTGCTTCATCTCCCTGCTCCAGTCTCCCTTTCAGGTTGCACAAATTATCTTCAGCCTTTTTCTAATATTTAAAGTTTTAATATACTAAAGTTAGGTTTTTAACATGGCTAAAATTAATGTTTGCTAGATGTATTTTGTTTATTTGAAATGAGGATCTCATTATTTTTCTTCCAGACATGAACCATCAAGTTAGCTTCATTTACTAAATAAACAGTCTTCTCTGTTCTTATAGAGAATGGACTGACTGCCACTATCACATTATAGCATTATATGTATACCTGAATGGGCACAAGAATGGATGAAATAGTGAAATAGTCAGTGGAACAGAATAGAGAATTCATATACACATATATATGTTTATATATATGTCAGGTATTGCTAGAAGTCAGGCACAAAACTCTCAGTAAAATATGAGTAGAAAAAGAATAGCTAAACATGAAGAAATTATTTGCCAAACACCATCATATTGAATGGTGAAACACTGAAGCCATTTGTATAAAAAACAGGAACTAAAGAGGGACTCTGGCTAGTAACATATTGTAATCCAGCATACTATAGAGGTTCTAATTAATAAAATAAGAAAATAAGTATGTGGCTTAAATATTAGAGATGAGGAAATATAAAAACTTTATTTGAAGATTACATGGGTGCATACTGAAGAAACCTGACATTGTATTAACATGGTTTGAACTAATAAGAAATTTGATAAGGTGGTTACATATAACATAAATATGTAAGGCCAATTGCTTTTCTCTATATTAGAAATTAATTAGAAATGGAAATGGAGAGAACTTGATTAAACTATACTTGGTTTTGAATGTAATAAGAAGGGCATAGGACCTAAAGAAATTATAAACTATCAAAGGTTTAATAACAGGAGTTGATTTAAAAAGGTTTATTGGAAACCTTCAAATTCAAACAAGTCTTTCCCATATTATAAGTGCAATGCACTGGAACTAAAGCTTTAATCCCTACGTACGATTATATACATACAAAGTTATGTTAAGAGTTGTTCATGATCCATTCTTGCATTTCTGAACTTGACCTAATTTAGTCACAATGACAGCTTATTTTAATTAGAATTTTTGCACCTGCATTTATTAATGATTTTAATTTGTAATATTCTTTTGTGCTAGTTCAGGTTTTTGTGTGTAGATTATTCTGGCTTCTTAAAAATGAATTATCTAAAGTCTATAATTATTACACTTAACAGAATTTGTGTCCTTGTTTGTTAGGTAGAACTTCAAGTGTAAATCTACTGGGCATGGTGTCTTTTTAAAAAGTAGACTTTCAGTTTAGTTCATGTTTGGTCAGTTCCATTTTCTCCCTTACCCTTGGTCAAGTTTGATAACTTATGTATTCCTACAAAATCATCCATTTCCTTGTCATTTTTAAATGTGTTTCCACTTACATGGCATATATTTATTTTTTTCTTTATTTTTAATCACATTTGCCAAAGATTTGTCTGTTTTATTAATTATTTTTAAAAACTAGCTGTTGCTTTAGCTTCTCCTTTTTTCAGCTTTTTTCTTTTTCCTTCTTTTTCTTAAATTGTCTCTCTAACGTGGTCAGGACTATAGTGAGGTGAGTGAGGCACTCTCCATGGGAACAAAATGTAAGGGATGCCAAAAAATTCAGTAGTCAAGATAAACTATATTTTAATGCAGTATTTAAAAAATCAAAATTAATGCAAAAAAATCCCTAATGGCTCAAAGTTTTAAATAAAGACAGCATTAGTATTACTGATTTTTTCCCTTTTGCCTTGGGCTCCAACATGGTTCAACACAGTGCTGCTCCTTAGTTCATTTATTTTCAGGCTTAAAGAAAGTCTTTTAAAATGTGGAAATTGTAGATCACTCTGTGTTCTCTGTGACTGTCAAACTCCGCTTTAGTCAGCTCTGGTGAAATGTATTTTTCTTTTAATGAACATTCATTAAGAATCCTTTAAGATGCTACCAGTGATGGATACAGAGATGCCCCCAGAAACCTTAAATTCTAGAAGGAAGACATATATATAATGTGGAAGGTTTAGGTGGCATTAGAGAAAAAAATTCACAGAAAAGATTATCTGGCATATAATATCAGCCTTTCAATTTTATTGCTTCTGGAATAACTGCTAAAATCCACCAGGTGGTGGAGTAAAATGAGTTACAGTGCGGTTTAGCATACAGATTTTCCTAGTCAGAGATGTAATTTTACAGAGAAAGCCACAATTACATATCTACATTTTTATTAGCCTATTCATGAATTTTCTATTATATCTTCAATTTGTACAAATTAGAATGTATGTGTTAAAAGATTAAAGATGTTTAACCACCTTATATCCTTTCTAGTGCAAGGCAGTGTATAAACAAACAAAAAGAACTCTAGTTTAAAATAGGTCCAGGAATTCAATTTAAAACAAAGAAAACAAGAAACCAGAGGCAAATCCTCCTACGAGGTGGTAAAAAGTACAAGAATAGTAAAAAATGAAGCGCTAATCTTAGGCATCTTAGCTAGAATTATTATTATACAAAAGGTTAAGTTATTGTATTCTTTTTCATATAGTTCTTATGTGACCTACTTTTTCCTATCTAGGAAATTCTGAATGTAATAAAATTGACCTGGATGTCTGTGCAATGTACCTTCCATGTATATCTTTATTCATTATTAATCATGATAGTGATCTTGTGTGTATTAAAACATATCAAGCCCGGCCAGTGTGGCTCAGTGGTTGAGCATTGACCTACGATCCAGGAGATTGAGGTTTGATTCCCAGTCAGGGCACAGGCCCGGGTTGCGGGCTCGATCCCCAGTGGGGGGCATGACTGAGGCAGCTGATCAATGACTCTCATCATTGATGTTTCTCTCTGTCTCCTTCTCCCTTCCTCTCTGAAATCAATAAAGATATATTTTTTTAAAAAATATCAAAATGATTTTTGACATGAATCCACATTTATTCAAATGATTTGCTATAAGTCACAAAATTAATCAGTAGTCAAACCTCATGAGATTTCCAAATCTAAGTCCTGCTTTTAATCATGCTGCGTCATCCAACAGTGTCATCATATGATGGAGATGAATTCAGGCAGCCTGTTAACAACCTACGTTGACATAACTGGATCTGCAAAATTCTAAAAAGAAGTAAAAGATTGAATGTCCCTGAGGAGTTTATAATTGAATGCTCTTGACAGTACAGGAATAATTATACTTTACTGCTACTAATAAAAATATATAGAGCCAACAAACATTTAAACAAATATATAGCCATATATTGTGGGCTAAAATACTTATCCTACCTAAAAACTGAGTGCATTTAATTCCATTTCCAAGTATCTAAGTGCCTACTGGGTGCAAGTTATTATATATTAGGTATTAAGGTATTTTTATTTTACTGAAATTATAATATAAAAGAAAGACCTAGATTAGGTTAATCTGCTAACCTTAGACTGCAAAAAGATAGTTAATGAGGTAACATATTTCATTTCTAAATTAGATTTTTAGAAACAAAACTATAACTTAAATACAGACATTAAGCTGATTACCATTACCAGTAAGTGCTAGCTTTGGGGTTTTTCTGCTGTGGGAAAAGAATAAGGAAATTTGGGAATATGGTCTTGTTTACTATAGCAAAGCATTTCTTTGCTCTTTTTATTTATTGGAGCCCATTCACATGGAAGGATACATCACAATTTGTTGAACTGAAAACATCTGCCCCCTCTCTCCCAAAACCTCACAGTCCTTGATTTTTATGGAGCTGCAGCTGTTCCTCTGTCCCCTCTGCCATCCCCCTTCACAGCTCCTCTCTTCCTGCTCCTGCTTTGGGCAGTTTCACTTATTCTCACACTTTCAGTGACTCCCAAACCAGGATCTTCAAACTTGACCATTCTGACTTTGGCATTTCTAATTAACTTCTAAACATTCCTTCCTTGATAGGCATATTCCATCTTAAACTCAACCCCTGAAACCAAACTCATTTTCTTGCCTTTTTAAAACTAGCATCATCTTCCAAAACTCCTGTTTCTATTTTGTGTAACAAGAGTGCCATGTATGTTTTGCAGCTTGTACTCTGAACAAAAGAACTTGGCTGAGGGTTGAGCAGGAGCTGAAACTGTTCTGTCTTCACAGGAGCTGCCCTTGGGCCCAGGGTTGTGCCGGCCCTAAGACTTAGTGCTTGCTGTACCTAGAGAGGAGGCCTGTCTAGGTCATGCAAAGGGCCATATGTGCTACTGGAGGCCCTTACTCTTCTAGTTGCCTGTTTCAGAAAATCAGAACCTCCATTCCTTCTTCTCTCTTTTGTCCCCCACGTATAGTATTTTGCATTCACCACTTTCTTTCTTTTTTTTTTTTTTTTTTTGCATTCACCACTTTCTTTTCATACACACTGCATGGAGCCTGGTACAGCCCAGTGCCTCATTCCCGAACTGTGTTAACAACCTTTTCATTTAACTCCTCCTCTGTGCCCTTTCTATGCTCCTGTCTTTCCTTCACCCTGCTACAGATGACCCTTCCTTCAAGCACAGTTTTATCTTGCCATTTCACTGCTCAAAAACTTTACATATGCCTTATTGACTCTATTAGCAAGAACAAACTCTAATTTGTCGTTCTTTAACCAGCTAGGGTCTAAAATATTTATGGTTCTTGGCACAGTATCTTGCATCTTGCAATCAGTCAGTAAATATTTGTTGAATTATTAAATTTAAGATCTCTCACAATAGGTTCCCATTGGCGACTTCCCACTTAGGTCCAACTAGTTCCCACTTGTACCCTAGACACCATTATGAAGTACTTGATATTTTCAGAACTGGTAGCCTACAGCATGTCTTTATCACGTTGACATTGCTGTTCATTCACCTGGGGCATTATCCACGCCTAATCTCACAAAGCCCATTCCTGGACCTCTGTCTGTAGACTTTCCTTGTCCTGTCCCTATCTTTGCCCCTCCTTTTAGACTGAATACCACATTTTTTTATGGCTCACCATTTTATTTTCTTCTTTTAAAGTCACCCTTGGTTTGTTGCTCCCACTAGATGTTAAGCTTCTTGAGGCCAGCAAGTCTCTCTTACTTGTCTTTGCCTCTTCTTGAGCTCCAAGGTCAATGAGGAATACGTAGATATGAAAAAATATTTGTTAACTGAAAACCATCACCCAGTTTTAAGTATGCACGAAAGACAGATTGACTAGCCATTCAACTTTTACTAAAAACAAAAGAAAAGGGGTTATCTGGGAGACCGTTGTTTTTTTAAAAAAATTCCTGATAGCAACTAGACCACAGTAAGAACAATTGTTGGGATTAA
This sequence comes from Miniopterus natalensis, assembly GCF_054644295.1. Taxonomy (NCBI): domain Eukaryota; kingdom Metazoa; phylum Chordata; class Mammalia; order Chiroptera; family Miniopteridae; genus Miniopterus; species Miniopterus natalensis. Next base: position 28,026,559 of record NC_142094.1, on the reverse strand, counting down.
TATGTAAAACATATGACTGAAATAACTCATTCCACTTTTTTTTTTTTTTTTTTGTAGAGAGATACTGAATTTCAGGAGCATGAAAAGATTCTGTCTCCAGATTTTCTTCCAGTTGCCCAAATCACTGAAATGCTAACAGAGAGCATAGATGAAGTTCAACAGTAAGCACTTCAATATTACAAGCAAATATAGAGCAGTTCTAGTTCTGCATCTATAAATGGTCATGATATTCTATTACGTACCTTAAACTTTTTCTAAATATTTTATATCTATACCTACCTATATATAGATATAGATATTTTTTATTAGATATGTAGATATATATTCAGATTGTGGAATACAAAAATTCTCAAGCAACTAACCTTGCACCATTCAGCAGTCTTCTTTATGGGAGAAATCATTTCAAACCAACCTGAGAATAGGGATTTATTGTTAAAAGCAGCTTTTAGCATATGCTTTTACTTCTTTTCTCTTTTATTCATAAAATTGTCAATATTCACAAGAACCTTTAGGCCTTCTGTCTCATCATGAAAAGACTAAGATGTAATTTTTCTGTAATATTAATAATCAATACATTTTATCATCTTGGAAGTCCTGAATATTAGCCATCCACCTGTGATTTTTATTGGATATGAAGCTATACTGAGTACTCTGATTTCATACATTTGTTTAAAAATGTATGACTGAATTTATAGGCAATAATTCTAATATAGGTGCATCTTATTTTTAAGACCATTAATTTCTATAGTAGAGCATTTACTTTGAACTCTAGTCAGATATATCCAACACAGAAATTCCTATATGGTGTTTTTAGTAATCACTCATTTTAAAAATCATCGGCTCTAATAATGGAATCCTGATTGGCTATAATGTGTGGAGAGTGGGGACAATGGGCTGTTCTGGACCGTAATGTCCCTGTGCAAGATCTCTGCAGGCCAGTCCTCCAGATTTTAGCAGGGTATTGTAGACTATAATGGACAGATGGAAAATGACTCTGTCAGGTGTTATCATTTGCAAATCTCACAAATATTATGGAATAGAGGCAATTTACTACTGAGAAGGAAATATTACAGATGTACTGGCTGTAAGAGAAATCTGAAAAGGTAAAGCATATAACGAGCAGATGAATGACACTGACAGGCCTTTTCCCAAGATGCTGTTCACCTTCAGTGCCTGTAAATCCTGCTGGAAACGCTGGTGATGTGTGATTCGGCCATGCTGCTGACTATCTGTATCTTTATAAATATTAGTCAAAAAACCTTTACTGATTTTTAAACAAGTATTTCATGGTGATTTTACCATTTTTGTAGAGATGAATGCTAATTGGGAATTCTGACTTAGCATCAGAATTGATTAGTAAAATTCATTTTATTAGTATCACTGATTATTTACCCTTTAAGTAAAATATTGTTTTCTCTTACTAGGTAATCTCAAATGTTGTTGGTCACTGAAATGCAAAATTTAGGTATTTAATACTAGGCAAAATAGTGTGATGCAAATGACAGATATTTAACATAGTTTACAATTTAAATTTTTATTAAATGTTAAATGAAATATGTTATATTAAATGCAATTAATATTCAATAAAAGGTACTGCAAACAAATGCTTTTTAGACTTCATTTATTACCACATCTTAATTTATACTGTGTGTCATACCTTCTGTGAAAATCTTATTTTTTCAGTTATTGGTTCATTTTATTGAGTGTCTCAGTTCTAAAACTATTTTCGTCTTTAAGAGGTGAGGTCTGGGACAAAGGAAATGACAGAGGTTGATACAGAAATTAGCAGTATAGAAACAAGCAGGTTCAACATAGGTTGACCTTTTAAACTGTCTCATTGATAGAATTCACCTGAAGTAATCTCCAATTTTAGACATCAATTTTGGATAAACGACACCAGTGATATGTCAGGAGCCATTGCTTTGCAAAGTAATTTTCTTGAGATTTTTTTAAATGATTTTTGTAACAGTAATCCTGAAATGTTTGCAATCAATCATTCACTTTCCAGTTAAAATAACGTTATTACAAATGGGGATTAAATACCTTTCAACATACAGAAAGGTATCCTGTCACTAAGTGACAGAATATGCCAAAATCATACAGTCTGCAAAGCTATAAACCTATTAAAATGAATTATAAGAAATTAGCACGTTTCCTACCTTTTAAAATTAAAAATTGTACTCCATGAAAGCAGCCAACCAAATAAAATATTAAAGTGTCATTAAAACATATTTGTGCAGTACACTTCAAGTGAAGTTAAATGTCTGGGTACATTTCTCATGGTTTTCTAACTACTATCAATTATGTTTTAATGTAACCCTGATTTTATGTATAGATCACTCAAATCTTGTTTGAAAAAATGATAGGGACAAAATTAAAAATAACTATTTAAACACAGAAATAACACTAAGAGATCTTTTAATAACCTTTCTATAACAGGGCTTCCATGAGCTGTTCAATTCTTGCCTTAAGGGTTATTTCTGCATATCATCATATTTAAAAAATAAAATGCACTCCAATTTCAAGAGTATGCAAGAATAATGTAATATTTTTACTGAAATTCTTGGTGAGATAGTTTCATCACCTATCACTGTAGCAAAACTTCCTAAATCACTGTTAAGCATCTCTCTCTTTCCCAGAATTTCCTCATGCTACAGCTGTGGCAGTCTCTGGCCTTTCCCCTGTCCATCTCTGCTTAACCCCAGAAGAAAAGCTTACAAATTTGCCTGTAGGGTATGGAAACTGCATTCAAACCACAATAGTTCTTGCTCCAAATGCTTCTCTGCATAATCTCTTTGGGGTGAAATGACTGAACGAAAAATAAGTGGTGAATATTTAGCCCTGTGCTCCAAATTGAAGGTTAAGATCTAAATGGTACTAGGAGAAGTGGTGTAGGGGGTATGGGGGAGAGAGCACAGGTGGAGATGTGAAGAAATTTCACCAAAATATGCTTACACCAGTAGTTACCTTTATTCACATACAGTCAGACACTGAAAAATAAAAATAAAAAGACAAGAATACATGTAACTATTCAGGCCAAATATTTAATTTTTTAAAATTAAATGGCAGATGAAGAGTACACTTAGAAGGAAGATTAACTTCTGGAAACAGAAGAAAGCATTAGACAAAAGCTGATTGGGTTCCATATAACAAGGGGTTAAAGAAAAGATAATAAAATATGTAAATGGAAGCTCTTAGAACTAGGATAAAAAAACTAAAGAATAAAACCAATGTAGAGTTTACCTTGCTGAAAATTAAGCCAGTAATGTGGAAAACATATTTAAGGAAATTTAAACAAAATGCAGATTAAAGCAATTAGAAGATTGAATTATACATCCAACATAGTGAATCAGAAAAAAAAAAATTAACTTTATAAAAGATAAGCTTTGATTTTAATATTGTAATAGTATAAAACTTGATACATCACCTTATGTCTGAGATAAAGTAAGTGACCTAGAGAGGAAAATAATTAGGCAGGCCTCAGACTTTTCCTTAGCAACATCAGGTAGCAAAAATCAGTAGAGTGACAAGTAATCAAATTTAGAGTGAAAAGAATGTGATTCCAGAATAAAACAATAATTTGCATTGTTGCTTTAGTTAATCCACCTGGATTGACTTTAGTGTATTGGGTGAGGTAGAATTTTATTTTCTATATGGCCAGCCAGTTCTCCCAGCACCATTTTTGAAGAGTTCATACTTCCCTAACTGATTTAAAATACATTCTATCCTATACCAAATCCTCATATGTATTGGGTCTGTTTCTGGGCTTTCTACCTGTTCAGTTGGCCTATTTATTGATTCTATTAAAATACTACAAGTTTCTATTACTGTAGATGTTTCCTTGCTGCCTTTCACTTAAGACTAAATGATAGTGTACCTGTAACATGGAAAAATGAATCTTGCTGACTGATAGCCAAAGCAAACTGAAGGCGCCTGGCTACTAAAGTAACCCCTCCTTCAGAGTGCTTGCCTGCTCATGTCTGCATCCCCCAACTGAGCTGTGTGCTTGATAAAATATATCAGTTAGAATGCTTTCAGTTGCATGTAACATGAAAAACTGATCATATTGGCCTAAAAAATAAAGAAAATACACACACGTTTGTGTATACTATCACATGACACAGGACATTCAGAGATAGACTAACTCCAGAGCTAATTAACTCAAGGCCTCAACAGTATCAAGAAATAAGGCACAATCTTATGGTTGTAAGATGGCTGCCAGTAGCAATCAAATGTACTATTTACTCTTTTGTATTTTTGTTTTACAGAAGAAAATGAACCTTATCCTTAGTTATGATTAATTAGAACAATTTAGGAGAGTTCCCAGCATGGACCAGTAGTTCTAGAGAATGCCGTACACTGAGTGGCATTCTGTAGCATTATGGGGTGGGGAATGAGACTACCATGATTGGCTTGGGGGTTCAGGTCTCCCCTGATCCGACTGTAGAGACAGTGAGACCTGTTTAATCCTGCTGTATGCATTATTGTGATCATATAATTTATTTTAATATTATGATTAATAAGGAATTCCTTTTTTGCAAATGGCAGTATAGAGTTGTCACATACACGCTCCCTCAGAAATCACACTTAAGCAACATGGAAATACTAATTCCTTCTTTGTTCAAATAAGGGGAATGCTGAAAGCCCAAGCCACAAAATAGGAGGGTCAGTGCCAGGAGCATTTAAATCAGGCAGAAGTGCGGGAGAAAAAGTAGGAGGGTATACATGTCTGAAGATCCCAGAATGAGGTAGGAATATACTTCCTCCCCTAGGGGGAGAGAAAATCCTGAAAGGCCATCCCAGGCAAGAGCAAACCGGGGTTACAGGCTTGCAGCAGATACTCCCCACGTTCACAAGAAATAGATTATGTGATAGTAAAGAAAACCTGTCCTACTTTATTTCTTTTTCCCCATTAATTCAAAAAAGTAAAATAAGAATCATTGACATAAACATAAATTTCATACAGAAAATAGAATGTAACATGGCCAGGTCTGAGTACTAAGCAAGGAACATGTGTATAAAGTCACTGGAAGGAAAAAAATTGAAGAATAGGAAAATTACCTGCAGACATTAACTACATCAGAAAAATATAGCTATCAGCATATAAAAAATAAGGCCAAATATTTATCATGAATTTAAAAAGAAAAACATGTGGGAAGCATGCACCACAAGAAAATAAAACAGAGATATAAAAACTCAAGGAAGAGATAATAAGAGATAAAAGTATAAAATGTGTAAAATGTGTAGAATGGAGTAGAAAAGGAACAGTCTTGCAAAGATAAAATTTATAAGCACCCATGGGAAGAATTAACACTCTGAAAACACTGAGGGCCATAGAAGACAGTGATGAGAAAAGTATATAAAATTAAAAGGAAATTGATTTGAAAAATGTTTGAAGGTTAAATAGAAAATGATAGCTATAGGGAAAAAATGAGTAAAATATACCTAATTGGAATTCTTTTTTCAAAAAAACCAACACAATAATATTTAACAATCTAGTTCCAGAACACTGTCGGAAAGAAAAGGAACTTGATTATATAACAGAAAAAGAGATTGAATTTTTTGGGGAAAAATAGTAGTAAAGTTACTATATTTCAAAGACGGAAGAAGAGAAGGGGCGACTGGGAGGAGGAGAATCAGAAATGAATAAAGAGGAAGTAGAGGGAGAAGACCAGAAGGGGTTTGCTCACACCTCACTCCTCTCTCCCCCTTCCCCCTCCCTCTCTCCTCTCTCCCCCTTCCCCTCCCTTCCTCCCTCTCCCCCCTCCCTTCCTCCTTCCATCTCTCTCTCTCTCCTCTCTCTCTCTTTCTTTTTTGAATGCCATTTTGGACTTAGAATTTAGATATAACCATGAATATTTTTAGATTATGGGCGTTACAGAATTTTCATTCAAGACAAATATTTACATTTTCAAAACTTAGAAAAAGAACTGTACAATATTTGATCTGATTTTAATACCTAATTTTTCTTTTCGTTACAGAAAATTGGCCACATTTTTGAATTTCAAACATCTTAAAACCAATTTAAAACAAGCCATTCTACTAGATTATTATGTGTCTGGATTTTTGTGGGCCAGAGGCATGGATTTTTCTATTATTCAGTGTTCAAAATTTATGACTTTACTAGATATGTTGCTTCATAATCTTAGAAGTAAGTACTTTATTTATTAAATTAATTTAATTTTTTATTTCTGTTTAAAATATTACAGATGTCCCTTTTTCTCCCCAATGACCCGTTCCCCCCATCCCATCTCCCTCCTCAGTCCCTCTCCCCACCATTGTCCATGTCTTTGGGTTGTGCATATATGCATACAAATTTCTTCTTTTTTAAAAAAGAAAATTTCATTCATCTAAATTGTGTTGTTAGCAAAATTTCACAATTGTATTATAATTTCTTCAATGAAAATCATGTTTTTTCCTGGGTTCAGCAAAAATATAGTTCCTATCTTCATTAAGTTGTGAAGCTTCAAATAATACTTAACAATACTAAAGGTCTCAATAATTACTTTACCAAAGAGGTGATCATTTCATTTAAAAATCTTATCAGTGTTATCCATCCCAAAAATGCCAAGTAGCTCAGATTTACCTACGTATTTTTTCATTGCTTGAGCTGTTTTCATCTCATCTTACCTAGAAGTATTACTGGGCTATCTCAGGATGACTGAAAGACTTTGGTCAGTCTCAAACCCCCATTCAATAGCATCTCCTACAGGGTACATGTTATAATCACTGTCTCAGAGTTGAGCAAGCAGTCCAGAGAACAAGGTGGTAGAGCTGGGAAATGGCAGAACTAGAATTTGGATCTCAGACTGTGAAACCAAAAGGCCCTGAGCACAATGAATGTAAAGGAGTTTGTGTGTCAGCTGAAAGACGCCTCCTGTCAGTTGGGAAGCATCCTCTTTCTTCCTTCCTCTTTCCCTCCCCCACCCCTCTCCTTCTCTCTCTTTTCCCTCCATCTCCCCCTCCTTTCTTCCTTTCTTTTATTTCTTTTCTCTCTTTTTCTTTTTGGTAGTTTGCCTCTTTTTTCTTTTAGTCTTGTTACTAGTTTTTGTTGTTTTCAGCTTGCTGCCCCTAAAGAATTGTCACCGTCATCCTAGCAAAACCTGTGGATGCCTTGTGGTCCCACAAAGCCTAGTGTGTTCTGTGTGTCAGTTCTAACTGCATCGGTGCAGGGGGAGTTTTAGTGAGTTAGCAAGACTGTAAAGAAGCCCCTCGTGCCCTCTGTGCTCGTCCTGCTCCCAGTCACCCTTTACAAGGAAAAAACCGGTAGTTCTCATATGTGGGGAGAAGAGATTATTATTTTTTCTTCTCTGCAAGTGGGAGAATTTCATCTTTGTTTTTACTTAAGTATGTAGTCCCGTGTTAAAGATAATTAGCCCAATAGAAGATAAAATCATTATACTTGATAATGAAAACAAATATGATGATAATGGACTGATTTCAGATTACCATGCACATCGAAAACAGGGTAGAAAGTAAAAACAAAGCCTGAAGTCTCAGGTAGCTCATCTTGAGAATTCAGTCTTTTCCAGTACTGCAAGATACATATTTTGTAATTAAGAGACATAAATAATATAATATTGTTTCAATTTTAATTGTTAAATTATAACCTTCCAAAAAAGAATTTTTAGTAAATCATCAAAAAGACAGACTTTGGCTGGGTTTACTTTTCCTTGTGACACAAATATTTATAGAATCTTTGAGTACTGCATGCTTTTAAACATGTTCTTTCAACAACATTGCCAAAATTGCTTGATAAACAAAGAACTATGTAAATCTTACCTTGCATGGAAAATAATAAATAGATGCCAACAACAAAATGAAATGGATATTGAGATTATATGCCAAAGACTCAAAACAGCTATTATAAAAGTGCTTAAGTGAACAATAGTGAGCATTCTTGAAACAAATGTTAAAATATAAAGAATCATGGAAGATATAAAGAAGAAACAAATGGAAATTTTAGAACCAAAGTATATAATAACCATAATTAAAATCTCACTGGATGAAACTAATAGCAGAATGGAGAGGAAACAAAGGAAAAAATATCAGTGAACTTAAAGATAGAGTGACAGAAATTATCTAGTCTGAACAGTACAGAGAAAACATGAACAAAACCTCAGGAGCCTGTGGGACAACTGAAGTTCTAATATACATATTATCAGGGTCCCAGAGGACAGGAGAAAGAATACAGTGCTGAACAAACATTTGAAGAAATAATGGCTGAAAACTTCCCAAATTTGGCAGAAGACATAAACCTATAAATTCAAAAGGCTGATCGGACCACAAACAAGCTAAACCAAAAGAAAAACATTATCAACCAAGCTGGATCTAATTGACATTTACAGAACAATACGCCTGAAAATTATAAATATTTTAGAAGAAAACATTGGGTGAAAATCTTCACAGCCTGAGGTTATACAAAAAGTTCTTAGCAATGACCACCAAAACATGATCCATAAAAGAAACAAATCGGTAAATTGGATTGCATCAAATTTTAAAATTTTTGTTTAATGAACATTACTGTTAAGAGAATGAAAAGGCAAGCGATAGACAGGAAAAAATTGCAAATTACATATCGGACAAAGGACTTGTGTTTATAATTTATAATATATAAAGAACTCTCAAAACTCACCAGCGAGTAAACAAACAGTCCTTTTAAAAATAAGCAAAGCCATTAAAACCCAAAACTCCTGTTTAACCATGGCAAAAACATCAGACAAATCCAAATTGAGGAACATTTTACAAAGTATCTGAACAGCACTCCTTAAACTGACAAGGTTACCAAAAACAAGAAAAGTCTGAGAAACTATCAGTCTAGAGGAACCTCAGGAGACATGACTAGTAAATATAACAGGGTATCCTGGAACAGAAACAGGACATTAATTAGAAATTAAAGAACTCTAATAAACATGAACTTTAGTTAATTATAATTTATAAATATTAGTTTATTGTAATAAATGTGCCATAATGTAAGATGTTAAAAATAAGAGAAATTGTTTGGGGAAATGTACATTAGAACCACTCTGATATCACTACACATCATAAAATGACTAAAATAAAAAAATACTGACAATACCAAACTCCGAGAAGGATACATAGTGACCAGAGCAAGGGCTTTGCCAATGCAAGGTGGCACAGCCACTCTGGAAAATGGCTGGCAGCGTCTAATACAATTATATGACCCGTCGGTCCCACTCCCAGGCATTATTCTAATGTAAGAAAAACATATGTTCACACAAAAACCGGAAAATGAATCTTTTGTGGTTCTATTCATAAGTGCCCCGAACTGAAAACAACGCAAAGGTGTGCGGGCAGTGCCGGGCACGCGGCGTTCCTGCGGTGGACACGCGGTGGGCGCGGGCGGCCGCGAGGAAGCCGGCTCCCGAGGCCGCCCGCGTGGCTGCGCTGACGGCGAGTCTCGGAGCTGGGCCGGTGGGGGACAGCCCCTGGCTGCGGAGCCGGCGAGGGGCCGAGGGAGCGGGGGCGGGGGGAGCGGGGGCGGGGGGAGCGGGGGCGGGGGGAGCTTTCTCACGCGAGGGAACTGTTCCGCGGCCTGGCTGCGGGGGCGTGGCCTGGCCCATACAAGTGGTTAAGTTCATAAAACTACCGCAAAAGGAAAAGTCAATTGTACTGTATAATGTCTAAAAATATGTATGTATAAAAATAAAGACAGAATATTTAATGAAAGCGAATACATATATACACACACACATATATATACATGCTCTAACAAGAAAGAGAAACTACCTAGGAATAAACTTAAAACACACACTATCACATGATCTCACCTATATGTGGAATCTAATGAACAAAATAAACTGAGGAATAAAACAGGTCCAGAGACATGGAAACATGGAACAGACTGACAGATCGCAGTGGGGAGGGGAGGGGATGGGAAGAGATTAACCGAAGAACATATGTGCATATGTGCGTAGCCCATGGACACAGACAAGTGTGATGAAGGCCTGGGTGCGGCAGGGGTTGGGTGGAGGGGGCAAAGGGGGGCATGGGGGACATCTGTTATACTGTTGACAATAAACACACACAACCACACACACCCACACCACACACACACACACCACACACACAACCACACACACCCACACCCACACACACCACACACACACCACACACACAACCACACACGCACACACCACACACACCCACCCACACACCACACACACACCACACACACCCACACACACCCACACACACACACCACACACACCCACACACACACCCACACACACACCACACACACACCCACACACACACCACACACACACCACACACACCCACCCACACACACACCACACACACACCACACACACCCACACACACACCCACCCACACACACACCACACACACACACACACGTGCGTGCACGCTCGGCCCCCCCCCGGCTGTGCATCAGAAGGTTGGGACCCAATTCCCGGTCAGGGCCCTGCCTCGGTTGCAGGTGCGGTCCCCGGCCGGGCACGTGTGGGAGGCAATGACTGATGCTTCTCTCTCAAATCGCTCATCACTCTCTCTCTCTCTCTCTCAAAACAAACATATCCTCAGGTGAGGATTTAAAAAAACAAACAAACTTGCAAGTTCTTTAGAAAGCAAGCTTCTAAACATTTTTAAATGTCACCAAGGAAGTATTCAACATTTGGAAAAAATTACAACATTCTTTGAAAGACTCAACATTATATAAAGATGCTAAATCTCAAGTTAATGAAGACTATTAATATTCCAATAAAAATACCAAGTTTTTTTGTTTTTGCGTGGAGGGTGGGTTACTAGGCAAGGTGATTCTAACAAAAATATAGAAAAGAAACAAATACAAATAGCCAGAAAAAACCTGTCTTTAAAAAGTGTAGTAAGCTATAGCATATATTAGAAGTATTAGTATGTAGCAGTGTTTATAAAATCTCAAATATTTAAACACAGTGGTGAATGACTAGTAGACAGACCAAAAGCTTAGAAAGAGACCCAAGCAAGCAATGGAATTCAATATTTGATAAAATGGCATCTCAAACCTGTGGTGGAAAAAAAAAAAGTACTATTCAGTATGTAATATTGGGACAACTAGGTATCCATCTAGAAGAAAATAAAATAAAATTGGATCCAGACTTCTCTCTGTCCGTAAACCAGGATACATTCCAAATGCATCAAACACTTAAATGTAAAATAAGTGGAACTATAAAAATGTTAGGAGAAAACATGGTTTAATTTCTTTACAACCTTGGATGAGGCAGACATTTATAATTACGCCTCTAAGCTATAAAGCCATAAAGATAAAAAGGTAGTTAAATTTGATATATACAAGTTAAAAGTGTGCAAATAAAAATACCAAAAGAAAAATCAAAAGAATAAGAAACTGGGAAAATCATTGCCTCTCACGCACCAGCGAACAACTCGGTTCCGAATCATAAAAAGAGCATGCAGGCACAGGAAGGAAAAGTCCAATAAGGCAGCAGAAGAACTTGCCAAGGATCTGACTCAATAAATGCAAATGATTCTCAAGCAAATGGAAAGTTCAGCCTTGAAGTTAATCAGAAAAATGCTAATTAAAACTACACAGAAATGTAATTTCTCATGTATCAGGTTGACAAAACTAAAATTTTGGTAACATTCTCAGTTGACAAAGCTGGAAGAAAACAGATATGCTCCTTTAATGCTAATGGAAGGATACATTAAAACACCTCTATGGCCCTGGCCGGTGTGGCTCTGAAGTGTTGCTGGTTTCATTTCTGGTCGGCACATTCCTGGGTTTCAGGGTCAATCCCAGGCGGGAGGGGTGTGCTAGAGGCAGCTGATCAATGTTTCTCTCTCTCTTTCCCTCTCTCTATAAAAACTAATAAAAATATATATTTTTTTAAAAAGCAAAAGTCTTTGGAGTGTAGGTTAGCAGCTGTAGGTTAGCAGCTATTTATCAAATTTACAAATGTATTGTTCCTTTGACCTGGCAATTCCATGTTAGGGAGTTTATCCTGCATATCTACTTGCACACATGTAACCTGACATATATGTAAAGTCATTAGTTGTAGTAATGTTTGTAAAAGCAAAATATTAGAAACTTCAACTGGAGACAGCAGTGTGAACTTATGTTTAACTTAATATAGTTGCGAATGTATAATTATATGGTTAAGTGCACATACACATACACATATATTTCTTTTGTCCACAGAGAGGGCCTAGAAGCAATGACATTTCAGTAGCAGTGAGCATACCCGGGACCCAGGTCTTGGTTTTTAATTTTATTCTTCAATAAAAGGAACCAGGGTTCCTTAGAAAAATGGCTGTAGACCTGGAGTAAGAAACATAAAAGATGAGCCTGGGGCAACTTTAGTGGCCTAAAGTAAGTACTCAAAAATGAAAATGATGGGAGTATATCAAAGGACTAGAGAAGCCAACTGAAAACTTCCAATATCCAAAGTTGGAACAATTTGAACAAAATAATACAGTATTGAAATACAGTCCAAAGTATAAAATTAACATTCATGAATCCATACTGATATAAATTAATGATTGAATAAATAAGGACCTGGGGTACAATAGACAAATCTCTCACACAGAATTCTTAATAATTTATGTAGGTAGTTCATCCTCAAGAAGTCGAAGCACAAATCCCCACCCCTTAAGTGACTTCCCTGTAAAGAGGATGGTATGGAAAGGGGAAGGACCGTGACTTTACAGTCAAAAAGCCTGACAAATACTATCTGAGCCAAATGATTAAGGCCAACACCATCAGTGATGAGCCATGTCAAAGAGCATAGGCCCTTGACATAAGTGATGAGAATGGCACTGTGGACTTCCTCCCCCAAACCATTAACCCCCGTCTAATCATGATAAAAATATCAGACAAACCCAAATAGAAGGACATACTACAAAATAACGGACTTGTATTTTTTAAAACTATGAAGGCCATGGAAACAAGGGAAGTCCGAGAAACTGTACAGCTCAAGGAGATATGACTAAATGCAATGGAATATTCTGGATGGGGTCCTGGGAGAGAAAAAAGGCTTCAATAAAAACTAAGAACTCCCCAAAAAGTATTTGTTCATCAGTTGTGCCAAATGTACCATAGCAATGTTAACAATAGGGAAAACTGTCTCTGGGGTACATAGGAGCTCTGTGACATTATTGCAACCTTTTTGTAAATCTAAAACTACTCCGAGATTGAAGTTAACTAGTAGGGATTAGTCTGCCCCTAAAACGAAATACAATGCAGCTATAAAAAGGAAAGAATGCATAAGCTTTCAAAGTATTATATGAAAAACTGTATATTGTTATTGAGTAAAGCAAGGTGCAGAATTGTGTGGTTTTTAAAATAAAAGACAAAAATGAGAATATATATGCTTGTTTGTTTTGTGTACAAATAATAAAACAAAAAAGTTATCAAAATTTTCTATAGAGGAGGGTGTGGGAACTGGGCATGTGGGCAACAGGAATTGAAGAAAGTCTTTTCATAATATATTTTCACATGTGTTTTTTTTGAACCATGTGAATATATCACCTATGCAAAAATTAAATTGTAAAAAGGACTATATGACATAAACAGCCCTAACCTTTGCAAACTCCAAGCTGAGTGTTCACAAACTAAAAACAGGATAAAGGAAAATAAAAAATTTTCATAAACCTCAATTCCAGACCTGACAAGATATTTCCATTTTAAACTTTTTTCCATAGCTTAACACTGACCCAAGAATATTTCTTTTACATGAAATTTTATATTGTTGATATCAGTTCAAAAATGAATTTTTAAACTTGAGCAGGGTCCATCCAACTACTCATAAACTATGAGAGAGTGAAAGTACATATGTAAAACTTAACCAGAAAAAAAAGCAAGGGATCTAGTTTTTCCTTCTGGCAAGAAAAAAATCCCCTCAAGCCTTTAAACCCAGGAAGGTTACAGTAATCATCAGGAAAGAATGTAATCTTAGCCAAGTGTGCCAGGGAAGAAGTAAAGTGTATTTCTACTCAGACTAAGAGGTCATGAGTCCTGAGCACCAGTGAGCACACCCACCCAGCGACACGTTAATGGAGAAGCACTGACGAGCCCAGCCTGGGCTGCTAGCTGTAGTGTGGTTGACCATTTTAGTAAAATTCGGGTGTGGGAACTGCATTTTATACTCACTCCGTTACTGATCTGTTTCTTGTCTCCACCTGGTGCTGTGTTATCTACAAGGCATCCTGCAGACAACCTACCTGGAATCAAATTGGATCAGCTAAAAGATTATGAAATATATGGGATTTATACGGTTTTCTTAACATATACATTTTGGGGCCTAGTTTTTCCAGGGCCTGACCAAGGACAAGCTGTAAAGGTTTAGACAGACTGGCTATTTGGCCTCTCTCAGGTCCATGGGCCTAGATTGAGTCCCCTGAATATAACATGAATATTAGTAAACAACCAAAGAGTGCTTTTTAGTTCCATAAAGCTGACTCATTTCCCCCCAAATAGGGATTGGTGATAATAATAGTAATAGGTAAAATTTATGTATGATTAACTTGGGCCCATTGCAGTACCATTTGCCTTGCCTCATTTAATTCACACCCAGTCTTATGAGATAGTCCTATTATTCTTTCCATTTTGAAAATGAGAAAAATAAATGAGATTCGGAGAGGTTAAACAGCTCCTTAAGGCCACAAGGGTCAACCCCAGTGAGTGGGAGCTCATCCTCCTGATTTCTATAGCAAATGTGCCTGGCTTTGGGCTGAATTCTAGAGAGCACTAGACGCATGTAATATACTAGTATATGTATCTTTTCAATTTACCAAGGGTTTCACGTGCAGTTCTTATTTGACCCTCACAATAGCACTATAATTTTGAAAACTGATATTCTCATTTACAGATAAGGAAAATGAAACTCAGATCCCCTAGCCAGTAAGTGGCAGCTATGAGGCACCATCTTAAGTCTTCCAGCTAATTATAAGTCTAGTGTGTTCTTTCGTTACCCTAAATTTTCAAAGACAAATTTTATTTCTAAAAGCCCTTACTATTCAAATGGTTTAATCTTTCATATATTAATCACATCACTAAATGTGATTTTTAAAAGAGCAAATATTACAGTTAGATAAGTGAAGTGATAACTTTCCTAATTTTAAAAACCGTTATCTATAAGAAGACATTAGAAATTGAAAAACAGTTTTAAAGATTCAGTTATATTTCAACAGAAGGAAATAGTCATATAATTATATGTTTGTACTTGCTAACTATAGTTACATCTAAAATTATAATCAATTATCTAAGAATTTCTTTTTCTGTATCTCTAATACCATTTTATTAATAAAGTAATTCACATTTTTGATCCTTTCATTTCTGAATTGCTTTTATCCAACAGATTTTTCATTTCTGAAGTTACTCCCACTATTTTCAAAAGAAGTTTGGTATAGAAAAGAAATATACAATAATAATGAGCTCCTCTTAGGATGATATAAGAAAGCCTAGTTATCCAGCAAGAATTTGTGTATCTGACATACATAAAAGATGATCTGGAGGGACGCTGTGAGAAAGGCACCAATTGTCATTCATTAAACCAGATTTTAATTGTTACATAGTTTTTGGCTTCTTTCTAACTTCTATAAGTAGAAAATAATCCAGATTAAGCAAATTACAAGGTAGTATTTATAGTATCTTCCCAAAATTTTAAATTACTGTCATTTTATTAGCAATTTTGGGGCATAGCACTTAACATCCCAGAGAGAAAAAGTAGCTGTGTAACCCAGAAATGGCTGGGTCCAACAATCAGCCTATGTTCTTGTAACTCCTCTGCATTCTCTTTTCCTACCTCCCTGAAAAATTCACCCAAGCAGGAAATGGGTTTATTGTTGGTTTCCTAAAGACAGAGACATCTAAGTTTGGTTGGGGTTGGGAGGGTGAGGGATTCACATTGTGCAGAACAATTGTCCCCAGAGCTCATGCACCTCCTGCAAGCAGCCTGTCCAACCTCATTTTTGCTAGAGCTTTCCAACTCTCCACCTTAAGACTCCAGTTACTTTCACGTAACCAACCCTCACTTGTCATCCAACAAAGGACACTCGGGATACTCCATTTACCTGGATTCATCCTGGGGACGCGGGGAGCAGTGGATGTGTGTGGACTGAAAATAATATTTGCCTACCACAAGTAAAATTGAACATAATATGACCAAATATGAAGATAGAAGTTAATATATTTGTATTATGGACACTATAAAAGCTGTCTATGGCTTTTGACATTTACTTCTTTCTCAGCTGAACAAATGCCATAAAAGATAGTGTTGCTCTGTTTGTTTGTTTTTAGTTGCAAGATAATAGACCACAGTCATTGACTTGTGGTTTGTTTGTTTTTTGGTGATGGTGGCAAAGTGGTGTCCATGTCCCTCTTTTGCACTGTCATCTGGCTCTCACCACCACCATGCATAATTTGAGAAACAGCTTACATAAGTTGTAAGTCTATAGCTTGGAAAAGAGAAAAAAAATCTTGATGTTTTACATAAAAATCCATATTTCTGGCACCTATTGAAAATCTTCAAGCCCAAATTCCCACATGGTAACAATCAGCTAAAGCCAAGTGTTGGTCGACTGTTCATTTACATTTTCAGCTCTGAGTTCAGCTCTGCTGTCTACAGTGACTGAATCTACCACGCAGGCCTTCCTCACCAGCTAGTCCAAGCAACTTTTGTGTCATTTCCATATGTGCTGTTATTCTAAGATCACACAAAAAAATTTCCTTTTCATTTTAAATTAATTTTTAGATAGATTTTGAATTTTTTTTGTTTCTTAGAAGGAAAACATAAACTCGTTAGACAATGGTGTAGTGTTATAGAAATTTACACTTGTGGGGTGTGTCAGCTGCTATTCTTTTACACAAAATATTAATTTATCATCAAGAAACAATAGTTTTAAAATTTGTTCTCACAAATACTGAAAGTACATTTTTTCACATGAAGGACATCTTGGATTATTTTGTTCCAAAACATCTATCAAAATAATGCTTAAGGCTTCTCTGGGTTTTATTTCAGCGCTGCACATGTCCTTAGAAGATAGCTTACGATGGCTTGGAGAAGTTATGGCTGAAATCGGACCATCTCATTTACAGAAAAACGAGAAATGGAATATCTTTGATGTAAGACAAGCCAAAACTGTCATTAATTACTTCAAAATCAGGTATGGATTTCTTTTCAGTCACATTGATTTTTTGTTTCATATTTTCTAGAAAAATGTCTACTAAATAGAAACTAATTCAGTTTTTAGCAGAGTTTGACATTTACAGAAGTTATACAGTAATTAACCCAACCAATAATTAGATAATATTTTAATCATCCATTCAATAAATGAAAGTCAGGACATTGACCAGTTTAGTTAACTTGCATTCTTAAAAATAGTTTTGTGTTTGATAAGTATAAGTTTATTTAGAATTATAATAAATTATCTAAGCACTTCTTTTTTCTATACATCTCTAATACCATTTTATAAATAAAATAATTCTTTCATATTTTTCAGACTGGATTACAATAGAATCTATATTTTAGGTAGTTAGCCTTGACATCAAAATTTTACATTGTAAAGAGCAACATTCATTACCACTTAAACATTTATTTTAAGCGCTTTGTACTAGAAGTTAAAAAGATTTATGTATATACTTCCTCAAATTTATTATGTGTCCAGAAATATTTTGTAGTATTGACCAATTAAACTCAGAAAGTTTTTCTTTCTGCTTGGAAAATGATGGTATATGGAGGGAAAGTATTTTTATTACAGTGATTCTTCTTTGGTGAACTAAGAAATCTGTCCTTTTATTTAATCTGTCACAGGGTCTGCATTAGAGCCATGCATCTCTCCCAGGAGACATTTTTAGAGTTTGCAAATATTTAAACAAGAGTTGGTAAAAATCTTTCTTTTGTCTAACTAAAAGCTTCAGCAGACTATCTTTGTTCCTCTAATGCTGTATACTGCAGCGTTTTCCAACTTTAAATTTTAAAATTCAAAAATAAAGCATGCTGCATGATGTTCTAGACATGCTCATGATTTGCTTGGCAAGGATCCTGGTTGCAGTCTGGAAGCTTTTTAAATATTAACGTGTTTAATATGATAAGGTTTATATACTGGTTTCTGACATGAATTAATAATGGTACATGATATGTTTTTATATAATAGCATTTGATATAATATGATTTCTTAACCTAAAAACATACCTCTAATATGCGTCTCCCACTAAAAGCCACAGTAGTCTTCATATCAATTAGAGTAAAGCAAGGTCCTTGTGGGGGGGAAGGAAGGGAGTGGAAATCCAGGACTGAAGAAGAACCTGGTCCCCAAGGTATTTCTGCCTCTCGGGGCTTGGGAATCACCGGGCAGGGGAAACCCTCTGCACATCCGTATAGCATCCTTCTTTCCCTTCTCTCTCTGTTTCAACTGGCTAGGTCTCCTTTGCACAACATTTTTACAGCTAAATTGTAAGCCCAAGAGGTTTGTAATGGGCATTGGAACCGATTGCTAACCATGACAGCAAAACCCATGCTGGCTCCAAAATGACACCTTCTAGAGGGGGAAAGATGGCAGCTCTTTTCTCCTTCATCTCATATCTCTCATCAATGTACTTCTTAACATTTTATTTCAGAAAATGGTTAAGAGGATATGTCAGTATTAGTCACTGTTAGATACCAACCAGGGTAACCACATACCAAAAATCCCTAGTCTTCTAAAAAAAAATAATATTTGAGAGATTGATTATATAAAGTAAATCAGAACTATTTTTGATGCTGTTGAATCTTTATATTGTGACCTCAAAGAAATTATACATTTCAAATGTACTGGTTACATAAATAAAATATCAATTAGTAGGATATCTGGAATTGATACTGAAATTGTATAAAGAGAAATATGCTTTTCTATAGCACCTGTTCAGAATGCCTCATAGATCCACAAATGTAAGTTTAGTGGCAATTAAATCATATAATACTTTTCATTTTAATGACTACAAAGAAATTTTATAAATATGAAACTAACTCAATTATTGAAAGTTATAAGCATGCTTCAATTTAACCTGATATTAAATTTACTCAACCGGTGAAAAAGCCCTCCTCAATTTAGGGAGAGCAGTTTTTAGAACATGACCCCAGAGCACATGAAACTTAACTGGCAATAAAATTGAAATCTCATTTGATACTGTTAATAGAGTCTAAATCAGCAATTTTTAACTGGTGTGCCACAAGAATTTTGAAACATGCAATACCTGACTATTTAGTCAGGGGCACTGACCTCTTTTCCTTAGATTATCAAATTTAAAAATGACAACGGCCAACCCAACAGTAGCCATCCAATGTAAATGAATCAAAATTATACCTATTTTTTGTCAAATCAGCAAAAAATATATTTTTTGGTGTGCCACAAAATTTTAGTAATTAGTTTATGTGTGCCATGAGTTGAAAAAGGTTGACAATTGATGGTCTAAATTGTATATTCTGTCATGTGTCTGTGATTTCAAAAAAACTAGTACCAAAATTCCTCCCCATTACTGTAAGTACTGATGAGTCTTGTTGTGCAATATATACATTTGTAAGTACTGTATAACCTACAAATATAAATATAAATACTACTGCAACTTTTTAATATAGGACATCGTCTAGAGCTATATCTGGCCCGGGTACACTTCTGTCATTGTGCATTGCGCCTATCCCAGGGAGCTAGGTGAAGGCGATGTGCACAGGCATATGCTCACTGTAAGAAAATCAACACTGCCTCTTGTGCAGAACAAGGCATCGCACTTTCAGGCATGGAGCCAGATGCCTTGACCCATTTTCAGTCTGGGTATTTTCCCTTTGATTTATGACTAAGATAAGACGTTTAACAAAAGAATCTAGGGGCTTGAGTCCTCCGGAAGTGTAAAGGAAGAGGGAAGAGGAAGAATTGTACTCTCTTAGTGGAGGTATCACTTTGCTCCCATGGGAGGCCATCTAATATTCCTTGGTAAGGTTAGAGAACCCCAACCAAGGTGGGGACCAGTGTGGGGCCATGGGGGCAACTCGACCTGCCCCTGAGTAAGGTGCCTCCCTCCTCTCCTCCCTCTCACCCTAGTCCTGGCTTTGCTCCAACCTTGCATCTTTGACCACGGCATCCAAGTCATCAATTTCCCTTTGGCCTGGACAATCTAATTACTCTGTGCAATGAGGATAATAACTCTGAGAGATTATGACATTTCAGGGAGGAAGACTTATGAATTAACTTCAAGATGGAGAAAGAAACATTTTATACTAATTCGCTGAGAAGAAGCCAACCTATTTACAAAATACTCTACAGTTTTTTAATTTTTCTACTCAAAATCAGTTATTGCCAGTGTAATCTTTTTAACCTTAAATCTTTCTCAGGGTGAGCAGTGTAAGGAAAGAAGAATTTGAATTTATTTTGCTTCATTGAATCATCAAACTTCACTAATCTTGATGTATTTACTAGCCAACAAATCAAAGTAATGTCAAAAGCTAAGTTAATTTTCTGAATGTTGATGACTAATTTAAATGTATAAGGTTTCCCTCCCCCCAAAAAAATACCATGAATGAGTAGCACACTCTTTAATGGATTTTGTTAGTAGTGAGATCAACTGCAAATGTAACTCAGAGAGACCCAGCTGCCTGAGGATTTCTTCATTGATTTCAAATGAATTGAAACTTGGATCCATTACAGCATTCAGAAGAAGCCATTATTATACATGCTCTGTAGCTACATTTTGCAAATGTTAATTTCTCAGTTATATTAAAATCAATTTTCTTAAATAGCAAAAGGCACCAGAGTGAAAGAGAAACCACTAAGACAATTTTTTGTTCTTGGGCATTTTGCTGTATTATGAGTCTATTAATTTTCCCAACCAGCGGGAAGAGAATTAGAAAATTTCAAATATTATCACAAACAGGATATTAGAAGTCAGCCCTTCAGTAAAATTTTAACTTTTAATAATACATTGCTGAGATCTTTAAACTTACTAGAAATATGTGTTTTAAGGAACTCCTATCCTTTTGGCTCTTTATAATTTTTATACGCTAACCATCTGGTCTTAGGGTAGGAATTGAAGAAATTATCTTTCTTAAATTAACTCCTCTCTTTGATGTATGACCAAATATTCTACAAGAAAATCAGACATCTTCTAAATGGATTTTAGTTCATGTTGCATCATTTTTCAACAGTTATTGGAGATTAATTTAATCTTGAAATGGTTTTAGAACATGAGAGGAAGTAATTGATATGGAAGTAGATGGTAGAAGTCAGTGCCATTCATGCCAGAGGAAACTAACACTAGTATGGAGCAAAATATGAAAAATAATATGAAGTTTGCTGTTATATAGGAGCAATGTATTATTTAGTTGTAAGCCAGGAGATGTCAAGGTGCAATATAATTGCTCCCTTATCCCAAATCTATCTACTCATCACAATTAATTTACTGATATTATTTTAGGTACTGTTACATTGTCAAAGTCTCAAAAAAGTAAACCTTTAATTCCTTAGTGTTTATAAGTAAAATAAATTTATTTTGGAATAAAGGAGGTGGTTAACTCCAGAGTAGTGTTTAATGTCTTTATCTTGGTCAGTATGAACAACTTTCCTTTAATAAACTCTCTTACATATTTGTGTTTTTTCTGAAATAAATTTATCACAATTGCACATTTGTTTTATATTTCAGTTTATTTCAACACTACAAGCTATATGAGTTTCTATTCTACTCTACCAGGGAAGAAATTGTGATAGGAACTGAGGTAAGTAATTTATTTAGATGGGACCAATTAAGCTGAATCACTTAATGCATGCTGATCAGCATCTGGATCTTTAACTGCTTAAAGCAACTTCCTGTCAAGATTACTCAAGTGTTAATATAACCAACTAGTAGTTTACAAAAAGAATAATTACATAAAGTGGGCTTTGGATTAAGAAAATAAGCTGTCTTTTGGCATTAAAAGCATTGTTAACATATATACTTTATGTATTTATGGATTAATTATTTGACAAAGCTCAATTGGATAGTGTATGTATGTCTTCATAGAAATAAAATCAGGAAAAGTGAGATAAATTAATTCAGTTAAATCTCTTCTAATTTCACATTTATTTTCGGTCTACTCGTTTAAGGCCTAATTCAAATCCTACTTCCTCAATGAAACAAACCTTCCCTAATTGCATCATGCTACAAAGGAAAGGTTTAGACAAACTCTTTAATCTCATTCTAATATTTTATTCCAATTGATCTCTTTCTGCTGAATATTGGCTACTTTTACCACACCAATAAGCACATAAATATGTGCTGCTTTGTGGTTTTCTAACTATTTCCTGTGGATTGATATAGTCAGTACAACCCGACTGTAATTTCCTTGAAGAAAAGGATCATGTGCTGTATTTCTGCCACAGTGTACAGTATAAGGAAGGACACAGTGGTCCCTCAGTTAAGGCTCCTTGAGTGATTCAGTGACAGTGCATAGATAGAAGTTCTATGGTCTCTGGTCTACCCAGAGACACTTTTGAACAGCCTTACATACCTTACATACAATCATGTATTTGTAATGACTAGAAATGAATTTTGTGTAAGGGAACATCTTAAGGAAGCTAAAAATGGCATAAAAAAGGTCCTTCTTAGGTACCCCAGTACTTTAGGAGCCTACATTGCCTAGAAGTATAAGGAATAGTAGTGGCCATGTTCTGAAATAGACAGCGAATAAGGGGATATTTATGTTATCTTCATAATTTTCCTGACATAAGAACCAGATGGAATGTGCCAACTCTTCTGCCTTCCAGAGCATTGTTATTCTGCTGTTTATAAATTGCTTACTTCATAAACATTTCAGTCTCCATTACTCACCCTCCATTTGGGTACTTGTTCTAATGGTGCCCTTTTAAAAATGAGCTGAAGGAAAACAAGGAACCCTTTTCCTTTTGAGTTTCCTTAAAATTTCTTCCTTGCAATATCCTTGTAGCTTAAATTAAATGTCACTTGACAGAGTTTCACTGAAAACGTTTCCATTTCAGAATTACATCATATAGTGTGACAGCGTTGCAATAATTATCAGTTTGGAATACAATCCTTTCTCATATATCCAGCAAAACTTCGGGAAAATGATAGTGGCTTCAACAGCAGGATAAGCAGATATTTAGAATTATCAAGAAAAATTCATAAAGAACTCCCTTTTCCCTTTGTTAATTGCACAATCATGCCTTTCTTCTCTGCTGTAAGGATATATTTAGGTGACATTTATGCTCATGGAAAGATAAAGTGGAGAAAGCAGAGAGGGATTGGCTCCTTTATTTGCCATTGTCTTTTGTATATTCCCCAAGCTGACCAGAACTATAAAAATAATCTTCAAGGAAAAGATATTGGGTCTTCAAGAATTAGATCACTCATGGAATTTTTAAAGGATTAACCAAAACAATTATAGTACAACATTTTATGGCATTTTAGAATTGTCTCATAACTCTTTGTGCAAATATCTGTTTTTTTAATTAACAACATTTTATGGAGGAGGCAGGAGCCTGCCCCACAAATGTGATTATTCATGCTGATCTCAGTGCTCTGGGACCCAGCAAGGGCCACACAACAACCACATAAATGTTCCAAAATTAACTCTCAGGCAAGCATTCAAGTTAAATAACAGATGAAATTTAGTTTTTTAATTGTGGATGGAAGATTAGAACAAAACACATAAATCACCTCCAAGAATACTTGATAAATATTAATTTTAATTATTAATGGAGAATATAAATAAGTCATACTCCTACTTTTCTTTGGTTTTAGTTTTAAAAAATGATTTTTTAAAATTTAACGATTGTTTCTAGCTATTTCTACTCACTTTTTTCAAGAAATTTCATGTTATTCTTAGATCTAGAAGGCACATTTCAGTAAATCATTATTCTTGACCTATTTCTTTTATAGTCTAGAAATCTTTTTAACAGACATGACTTTATAATCAACATGTTTTGTCATTTATTCAGTGGCTTACAGATTATATATGTTGAAAAAGGCAGTAAACAATCAGAATGGAGCAGAAAATGGAAACAGCAAATGCCTATAGTTGTAGCCATCCCAGTGCATGAAGCACATGAGTGTGACTCCCTTTATTTAGAGATGAGGACTCTGTTTTGGTCAGTAAAGGCAGGAGCTCTCCAAGTCTGTTGCTTTGACAATGCAATTAGCCCACAGACTCTCTGACATAAAGAATGAAATATAAGGAAACCAGAATCTCCTTAGGGCATATATATTTTCCTTGGTCTAAGCCTCCACCCAGAAATCTGGAAACTGCTGCCTTTTGCTTTTGTTACCTAATAACAAGAAACATCAATAACTTCACACAAAGAACTCTACTGGATATTAACAGTGGTGATGCTCAAAAACTCATACCAGATACCCAGTCATTGCTCTAGCCCATTATCTGCCGCCAGGCATCCCCTAAAATTAGATGATGCAGCTGTAAAATTCCTTATTCATTTTTTCAGCATATGCTATTGAGTTCCTATTATGTATAGGCCTTGTACTGAGTTTCAGGTATAGCAATGATAACAATTCTCATCCTCAAGGAGTTTACACTCTAATGAGAGGAGAGAGAAGAATAAATAAGTAATACAATATAGGACCAAAAATGTTATGAGACTATGGGAACAACAGAAGACAAAGAGGATCATCTAACCTATAGATTGATTTAAGGCTCATGGGAGCTTCTAGGAACAAGTGAAATCTAACGGGAAACCTAAAGGCTGTGAATGAGTTAGCCAACAATATATTATAATTTGGGGGTGTGAATGAATGAAATTCCACTCAAAATAACTGATAAAGCAGTGGGTAAGCCAGTGGAAGGTCAGCTGGATGTAAGCAGTCAACAGTGTGACGACATGAGTGTGCTGTGGTGGCATGTGCATCGCCCTCCCCCCTAGCTCCCCCACTTCTCTCCTCGGGTTCTGTTCCGCCCGCATTCCCTGTACTGCAGGCAGGCTTCCTCCACCTAGAGGGAGACACGACACAGTCAGCTCTAGTTTGACGACTCCAGAGGAGACGTCCTTCCTCACCCTGTTGCCATTACTGGCTGTGCTCGTGTCACGTGTCCACAGCTGATTAATCACTGTGTCCTGAAAAGTGGAGTAAAGTTATTGGAAGACTGAAGTAGGCCAATTGAATGGGTAACAGGATGAACAGATGCCCGAAAGAAGCAGAAAGCAATTTTTCTGAAGGCAAGAGTGATTTTATCAAGAGTGAAATAAATACAGATGCACAACTGTTCTTCCATCCAAAATCCCATAAGAGACCCAAATTTTCAAAATCTATAATGCCATGGATAAGAGATTTTATGGCATCTAAAATTATAGATTATTGATTGGATGAAACCACAGCCTCATATGTACAAAGAAAATGATACAGAATGAATGAGGGCTTCTCAGGCCACCTCAATTGATACAGAAATGGGAGAGAGCTTTAGATGGAAAAAATGAAAGCAAGTAGGAGAGTGCTTTCAGAGCAACTGCACATTCAGCCCCTTCACCCTCTGCTGCTTGAGCAGAGCACTGGGACTCCATAGCTCTTGCTCCAAAGCTAAATAAACTAATGCAAACACTGACATCCAAGTGGAGGGCAGTTCTATAGTGGCTACTGACCAACAAATACACCCTAAATATAAGCTACTGGCACACCTAACTACCATCATTCTTTCCCCTCCTGTAGTCTCTCGGTGCAAGCTATGGCAAACAAATATCCCCAGACAAGTGAGCCAGAACCATCTAATGTAAAGATACGCTGGCAGCCCAAAGTCGCCAAACAGTTGAGGAAAATAAAAACATACAGAGGCATGAAACTCTGCAAACATATCAGATAACAGCTAAGGAAGAGTTAACAGAGCAAATGGTAGGAGACTGATTAACATTTTCAGAAAAGTTTGAAATTTCATTATATTCTTAAAAATGAACTAATAGAGATCTTGGAAATTTAAAATAAGATTTGAAAACTTTTAATGAAATATCAGGTACAATTTTCTATTGATAGATCTGAAAATGTACAAAAATGATATTCAGGGAGGTGTGAATTGCCAGTGTTTCCCTGAGGGGATGAAGAGAGTCTTAATTGAATGATAAGCATGTAAAATACTGGAAAATCTATGCATAGAAATGGCATCAGACCTAGAAGGTTTCATAGGCCAGGTTTACCAAAATTTCTAAGAGTGGGTAATTCCCCTTTCTATAAACTGTGATGGAGGTTAGAAAGAGATGGCAAGTTTTCAACTCATTTGTAGTTGGTATAACCCCGAAAGAAGCTATGAATTCACAATGGATTATAACCAAAATGGGAAAGAATAATTCAGAGTTATGGGCAATCTCAGTTATAAAAATAGATGCAACCATCTTAAATAAAACATTGGGAAGTGAAACATAGCAGAAGACTGGATGTTCAAATAGGGTTCATTCCAGATATGGAAAGATGGTTTAACACTGGGACATTTATTAATATTTTTCATTACATTGTCAAATTAAGGAAATAAAAAACATAATCATCCCAATAGATATGGTAAAGCATTTAATAAAATTAAACATCGATTTCTGATTTTTAAAAGACTCTAGTTAATCAGTATATAGACTTACACTCTGGAGTCATACAGTATACCAACCCAAGGAACTCACTAGAAATATTTTAATGAAAAATTTTAAAATATTCACTTGGAACAAGACAATGATAATTATTATTGTGTACCCAATATTGCTTTTTAGTTTCTAGTCAATATAATAAAACAAAAGAAGTTAAAGTAGAAGAAAAGCAAAATTACTGAGAAATAACACAAAGCTGCCATTGTTTTCAGATGGTATGATGTGAAACCAACTTTAAGAAAATAGTATTTTCCTATACTTTAGTAATAACCCGCTAGAAAATTATCACATTGACGATGAAAACCATAAAACAGTTCTAAATGGGAAGTGAGACAAAGAATGAAACAGCTAAAATAATATAGATAGATGAGATAACAATGATAGATATGAGCATATATTGAATGTATAAGATAGCAATGTTTTGTGTGGTATTATGTATTTTAAAATAAACAATGACTAACATAAATTTAGAGGAAGGTAAATGAGTTCATGTATCCAAAGTTTCTGACACTGTCTGAGAAAAGTAAAAGTGCTGCTTTATAATCACTTAACAAGTTGAGGATTCATATCATAATCTCTAGGGTGAGCATTGCATAAAAAATAAATGCTAAGCTAGTAGAGGAGGAAATGGACTAATAAAATCAGTTGGTTTAAAGTGCTAAAGTAAAAACATGAGAAAAAGGAGGAAAATTTTTTAATTATGAGATTAAATTTAGTTATAGGATTGACTACCTAAAATTTTTTTTTAAGTTTAATGAAAATACTATGAACAAAATATTTTTCAGAAGTAAGTTGAAGAAAACTTTCGAAAACCAATATATAAAGGTCAAGAATATTTTCTTCACAAATAGTTCCTAGATGAAATAACCAAAAGACAAACAAGACAGTGGAAATATGGGCAAAGAATATGAACAGACAATATACATTATCATTAAACAGATAAAGATATTCAGTCTTACTAGTTATTAAGGAACTTCAAAGGAAGAAAAAGTATTTTCAAGTATAACATTGACTAATAGCAAAAAGATCGATTAATACCCAGTATCAATGAGAATGTACGTAAGAAAATACAACTCATATTGAGAGGTTGGTGAGAGGTTAAATTTGTAAAGCCACTTTGGATAGCAGATTAACAAACTCTGATGTAAATATACTTTGCCCCTCAAATTCTAATTATAAGAATATTGCCTGTGGATATACCAATATTATATAAAGCTGTTTACACACAAATATTCATCAAAGCATGGTTTATAACAGCTAATAATTATAGAAGGTCAATTAGAAGGAAAATAGTTAAATACAATGAAGTACAATGACACTGTAGAATAAACTATCCAGTCTTTAAAAAGAATTCAGTAGATCTCAATCTATGGTTATGTTAAGATCTCAAACATATTCTTAATGAAAAGAGTATAGAAGAAGAGCAATATGACTAGGGTTTACATTTATTTTTAAATGCAGATAAACAGGAAAATATATAGACAGGTGTATGTATTTAAGTGATGATAAAGGGCCTAGGACGATGTATACTAACCATTAACATGGCATACCTTTGGGCAATGGAGTGGAAGTAAGAGTTGGACAGGATGTGAAGGACATTTTATTCTGTATATTTCAGATTTACGATAATCTTTTATAATGTGAATGTCTCCATGCATTACTTGTACAACAGTAAAATTGCTCCCTAGTTCATTCCCAGGAATGTTGAGGTACATTTTGTATATAAAGTGTAGGCGTATAAACAAGCTTCCATAGTAATATATTTACAGACAGACAGAGAAATGTCATCTGGTGTTTACAAAATGAAAGACCAAATAGAATAAAATAGGTGAGCTCTCAATCCATAAAATTAAATCCTTTACAACTATGTTGCTTCCACATTTTAATTTTAAGTATAAACTAGGTTTAGCTGAAAAGTCATTTATAGAATAAAAATCTGGTGTTGTTCTATAACATCCCAAATTTTCCCTAAGAAAATTAAATTGATATCATGAATTATGTATACATAGCACATTTAAAAATATTTATTCAGTTTAATTTCACCAATGTGACAACACATCACATCTTGGATCATTTGTACTTTCAAAGGTTATATTATATATAACTATTTAAACACACGCACATACACACATATTTGTGTTTGAATGTATAAACCTCTTAAGATTGTCTGCTTTAATAGTTTTTTTTAATTTGCAAAGTGTAATAGATGTAGATTTGTCTTTATTAAGCCAGCATAGTTAACATGTTTCAGAATTTTACTTTATAACATGGGCATTTTCACACAAACTTCCTCGCACAATTTCAGGGGCACCATTCACATTGCCGCCTCTCTGATTAATGGAGTTGCCTGTTGCACAGTCTGGGCAGCCACTGGTGGAGGCCACTTTCACAAGTGGTGCTGTAGCAGAATATGATTGCTATAAATGTGATAAACTTAGACATTTAAAGAGAATGATAAATATACCTAAGTAGTTACCTTGCCTAGAATCATATTTTGGCAGCCTTTCATAACCCAAAATAATACCACTTAAAGTCAGCAAATGTAGAAAACTCAGACCTCTCTAAAAGCAGTGAATGTCAATTGTATGTAATTTCATGTTCTGAGCACTTATTCCTAAAGCAAAAACAAAATAAAGAAAACACTTTTTTCTCCCTGTTTCAAAACCAAGACAGATTATGGGTGTTAATGACACTGTACTTAAAAATTGTTAGGCTTTGAGGGGAAAATAATCAGGTTCTAGAAACATAAATTTTATTTTCTGTCTTTATAAAGTTATGGTTTCCTGAATAAACAAAATATGAGACTTATATAAACACTCACCCTTTTATGGGGAAAAAAGGCAAAAACAGCATTGCATGTCTGATCATATTTTGGAGAGGAGGAAGGCAACTGAAGCATAGCTACGAAGATATCTTTTCCCTCTTCAGTTTACCCTTGAGATGTACCTATCAAAATCATCTAAACTTATCCAGATGATGTTTTTAATCTTGAAAAGGCATTTCCCCCCCTTGTTGGATGATTATATTAGCAAACTGCTGGAAGGGAAAATCATACAAGACATAATTTGTAGTTTGACCTACTCACATTGGGTGTTGCTAAGAAAATGAATCAAAACTTGTTGTGTTAAAATAACTCCATCTGCTCCACCTGACATGTGTGACTAACTGACTTTAGAATCTATCATTTAAAGAAAATGGTTGACACTTGGGTATACAATTTATCAAACTTCACCCTAGCCCTTTTTCTCCAAAGCACAGAAAAATAATCATCCCTCCCTAAATATAAATCTTTTAAGAGAAATTCAAGGAATCTGTCTCCAGTAAAATAATTGATAAATGGCAGGAGCATAATTTAAGGATGGTTTCCATCGCTGATCATACGGCACCTAAACTCTTGAACCTGCCACTCAAGTCTTTCCATCTGTAGGCCCACCAGCATTCATTTCAGCTCCTCTGTGACCAGTTCTTTAAGGAGTTTTATGTTGGTCTTTTCATAATTACAGGTTTCCTACTTATTTCTGCCTTGAAGTAAGTTCTCCCTACTACCTGAAAGGCTCTCCAACCTTCCATCTGCCAACCAAAGTCTATTATCCCCTCACAGCTCAGTTTGAGGAACACCTCACTCAAAGAATCAAAGAAAGAAACAGAAAAGAAAGGACAGAAGGGAGGGAGGGAGGAAGGGGAAAGTACTTTCTCTAACAGTACTTTTTACTTATTTCTTCAGTATTAAATACCTTCTAATTATAGAGCTGCATCTCGTGACACTAATCACAGAGGGGTGTGAGACCTGGGTAACTGACGCTATTTTGTTTTGCTCAGTATAGGAACTACAGCAGACCCTTGAACAGCATGGGTTTGAACCGAGCGGGTCCACATTCATGGATTTTTTTTATTGTTGTCACTATTACAGATGTTCCCAGTTCTGCCCCTGCATTTGCCCCACTCTGTGTTCCTGGATTTTGCATCCAATGATTCAACTAATCACAGATCAAAAAGAGTATTTTCCATCCATGGTGGGGAATCCCAAAAGAGAGGGAAAACTGTATGCATTATTCTACACCAGTTTATATAAGGGACTTGAGCATTTATGGATTTTGGTATCTGATTCAGGGGTCTTGGAACCCATCCCCCATGTTGTTCAAGGGTCAACTGTATATACATTCACCGGGTTTTCAATAATTGTTTACTAGATCAATGTGAAAAAGGAAAATTTTATTTCATTAATTCTAAAATATTATATTTGGAGGATTTTAGTTTGGTGTGTAGACCCAAAAATCTAAACTAACCTCTTTAAATATCAATTATTAAACCCATTACTAGAAAATTAAAAGTTGATATTAGAATAAAATATGATTAAATTAGTCATTTTTAATTATGGCCCTTCTTTATGTGGATCAAGGGTATGCCCATTATAAATTGAAACGAAGACACCAGAAGCCACTAATATTTTTGACCACATCAAAATTTAAAACTTATGTTTTTGAGGACGGGAACACCAAAATACAAAAATAAAATAAACTGTAAAAGTAAAATTTACAGTATAAATAAA
Organism: Miniopterus natalensis; assembly: GCF_054644295.1. Lineage (NCBI taxonomy): Eukaryota > Metazoa > Chordata > Mammalia > Chiroptera > Miniopteridae > Miniopterus > Miniopterus natalensis. The sequence continues at coordinate 27,995,442 of NC_142094.1, read as the reverse complement.
ATAAAGGCATAATATTCTTAATATTCTATGTAATAATTTCTTACAAATCAGTGAGAAAAAGGTGACCATGCTAATGGAAAAGTTAACAAATCATATTTAGTAGAGAAGATATATAAATATCCAATAAACTTGTGCAAAGAATTTCACCCTTGTAGCACTCAAAGAAATGCAAACTAAATTAAAATGATCAGATTCTTAAAAATTAAAATGCTGACACATTGTCTTGTGAGAATGTGCTGAACTGGCATTCTTCTATACTGATGGTAGGAATGTAGATTTGGTGAACTTTCCAGAGAGTAATTTGGCATGATATATCACATTTTTTGAGCTAAAAATTTGATTTTATCCCATGGAGATAATCAGAAAAATGGACAGAACTATGGGTGCATATATTTGTTTGTAATAGAAAAAAAACACTCAGATGGCGAGGTACCTAAATGTCTATCATTAGAAGGAAGTTTTAAAAATGTATGGTGCCTCATTATAATTCTGTCATCATTAAGAGTACTCATATAGTGTTGTACTTATGGTGGAAAGTTATTCATACTATGTTAATTAAGTGAAAAACAGACTATTCAGTATGCCTATTGTGATTGCAGTTTATAATTTTACATCCATATCTACGTATATATACATAGAGAATAGGCCCTGAAGGACATACATCAGACTGTTAGCAGTAGCCATTGATGTTTATAGTAGACCAGATAATCTTTGCTTTCTTTCCACTTGTCTATATGTCCTTAAATTACTTTTGGCAATCAGCATGTATTATAGAATGTAGTTGTTTTTTAAGATAAAGGCTTAAACTATCAAAGTTTTATTCCATTTCCTTTTATTTTCCTTATTCAGTATTATTTTTTCCTTGCTTATTTAACTTTAAAAGATTGCGCGACATTATCAAAATGTCTGTTTTATTTTGAAGACGTGCATTTCATGTGTATCTGATTAGATGGTGTTCTTTTTCCCTAAAGCAAAAGGTTCTATTGTAAATGAAGATTTAATTGTTACTCGAGGATGAGCATTTTATTATTCATGAGTTATATAAATCACCAAAATGTCCAAGGTGATCACAGTAAGACCTAAAAAACAAGGACTCTAGCTACAGGGGTTTACTCTATTATTTAAGATACTATCTGGCTAATAGATGGCAAGAAGTGGGGGGATGAATGAAGTCTAAGAAAAATCAATATGTCTCTAGTCTGTGATTACATACTCAGCAGAATCCATTAATAATCCAAGCTCTGGTTTAAAGAAAAAGTCCAGACGTGTCTGAAACAGACTAAATAAGGTGCAGCAACCCACGTTTGAAAAGGGACATACTCAAATCAACATGTGCTCAGAGGAAAATAACCTGCATTCGCCAGGGCCAGAGGCCTCCAAAGAAGAAAAAATTCAGAGAAGATTTAATGGCTGTCTTCAAATCTAAACTAAGGTCTGGCAAAATAAAAAAGATTTGTCTTGTCTGTATAACTCCCAGATGGCAGACCAAATACCAGTGGCTGGCTCTTCTGGGGGGGGAATTTTGACTACAGTTTATGCAATCACTGTCTAAATAATGGATGTATCTGGAAATGGAAAGGATAAGAAGTGGCTTCCTCACTTTTTTACTATCAACACTTAGCACAGGCCCTGGCAAATGGAAGGCACTTAATACATTCTATTGAATGAATTGAAAGGTAATAAGTTATATCTTCATTGACCATATTCCAAATTTAACTGTGCGATTTTTGTTGAAAGATATTTGGTAAAGTTGTTTAAGCATTGGATAGGAGATTGAGCTGGGCCATCTATAAGCATGTGACCATCTATCCCAGATTCTTCTAGGATTTTCCAGGACAATTCCCATTTAAACTATTTTGTCTTATTCTTCCCATAAGTATACTTCCAAATGTTGTTCTCGGTAGTACAGTGCACAATTTATGATGGGCCGGTCTTACTCTGCGTAGCATAACTAATAGAATGCCAATAGATTCTGTCCTTCAGGCTGGAAATCATGTTGCACCACGGCAGTGGTGTGGCTGGGGAGCTACAGTTGTTTATAACTGGGAAGTCATGTGCTACACATGCTACTAGCTCTGTGTTGGTGAATGCAGACTTAAATGTTAATAAATTTATGTAATCAAATGTAAGTCAAGCAAGACTGTAGGGTGATATATTTTTATTGATTGATTTCTTTTAAGAGAATCTGGTCACAGTTTTATGATATTGGGTCATACACCAGTGTTTCCATAGCGCTCAAGTTTGATGACTAGGCAGCCTTAAGGCTTGTGCATGCTTGACAGATGGCTGAGAATGCAAGTAAGTGCACACCGTGCAGAAAAGCGTGCAAGGGAAGGGTCAGTCAAGAGAGAACAAACATGCCTAGAAACAGGCCACCGTATTGCTGTTCTCACTACAGAATCGAGCAGCTTTCCATGCAGATTATGCAGCCGCATCAACACCAGTGACGCTGTAAGAGTGAAGGGGGGGAAATGACAACAAAGTTTTCTGTGGCGAACTAGCTCTGTGCCTGATCGAGGAAATAAGATAAGGGTAGATGAGGTAGATAGCTGTTTTGTTTTGTTTTGTTTTTAAGTTGCTTATTCCTTCTGTTTGCATAAGTGCTAATGACCAGAGAAAACGCTGCAAGTTTAACTGATGAATATGGAGTTTCATAGCTCCCAGAGCATGGCTTGGGACCAACAAGAATTTAGATGGGAGCAGCAACCTACTTTCCCTGATTTCAGGATTTGCCTGCCTGCTGGTGCACACAGGATCATATACATCTGCCAGTGCTTGTGGGGAGATGCTATCCATTATTCAGAGAATGTTTTCCTGCCCAACATATTTAATGTGTAGAAACTTAAAGAATTAGGGGCTTTCAGCTAAAGAGATCAAATATTTGAGATGGGGAAAAATGACACATGCAACTAACAAATGAATGCAGATATTTTTGCTCCATTTAAGCACTGAAAATCTGACCTGAATTATCTTTTGTCAATAAAATGCAAAATATATTAAATAAACATCACATAGTAATATTTAAAATCTGAAGCAACTCATGTTTCTTCTATGAAGCCATTCCTGGCTTCCCTAGACCATGCTGAATTCTTCCTTCTATAAACCACTGTTGGAACTATGGCTGGGTTAGCCCTGCCTCTTGAAACACACACTCAGACACACACACACATATATACACACAAACACAATTGATTCTTAGGAGCTAGAATCAACTGTGACTCTTTATATCTTTAGCCCAGACATTATACATAAGACAACATAAAGAGATCTGTATATTTCCATGTTCCTCCATGGTTCCTCTATCACTTCTAAAAATATTTTCACAAATTTAATACTTCTCCTCTCCAGAGATGGAGCTTAGCTCCCCTTTCCTTGAATGTGGGCTGGACTTGGTTACCAGCTTCTAGAGAATAGAACATGGCAGAAATGGTGGGACGTCACTTCCAAGATTAGGCTATGAAAAACTGTGGCTTCCATTTCATGGTTACCTAGTGGCTCGCACTCTTTTGCTATCTCTGGCTCTCGAATCATTTGCACTGGGCGAAGCCAGCTGCTGTGTGGGGAGGACATGCAAGAAGCTTCTGGAGAGGCCCACGGGGCAAGGTTCTGAAGCCTGCCAACAGCCACATGAGTGAGCTAGGAAGATGCTTTTCCCCAAGGTGAGCCTGACATCACTGCAGCCATGACTGCAACCTGGTGAGAGAACCTGAGCCAGAACCACCATCTGAGCCATTCCCAGATTCCTGGCACACAGAATGGTGTGATTCTATTTTTTTTAAAAAATATATCTTTATTGATTTAAGAGAGAGGAAAGGAGAGGGAGAGAGAGAGATAGAAACATCAATGATGAGAGAGTCATTGATTGAGCCCGCAACCCGGGCATGTGCCCTGACTGGGAATTGAACCCTGATCGCCTGGATCCTAGGTCGATGCTCAACCGCTGAGCCACGCCCAGCCGGGCCAGAATGGTGTGATTCTAAACATTTGTTTTAAGCTGCCAATTTTGGGGAAATTTGTTACATTGCATCAGATAACTAATATACTTTCTATTCACAGCTATAGCTGAAATCGTTCTCTCACCCCATATTTCAGTCACCTTCCAAGTGCTCACTTCTTCTTTCATTTCTTCCTCCCCCATGTCAGGCTGCTCCTCTACAACCTACTCTGGCCTGCTCATCACTCCCAAAGAAGCTCCCTGTAATTCTAGTAAAAAACCAAATTCTCCACATGCATGGCTCACCTCCTAAACTAGATCACTCATAATAGGTGCTTAATAAATATCTGTTCATTGTATAACCTAATTTCAATTTCTTTGACTTGTGCAAACAAAAATAATTCATTTGAAAAACATTATTTTCTTACCAACTCAGACAAAAGTTACAAAGAGAAGTGTTTAAATGTTTCATGCTGCGTCTTTTATAAGCAAGGGTTATTGCTGATAACGACACAAGTTCACCTGGTGCAGATGTTGGACTCAGTGCACTCTTTGGCTTCAGGAACAGCAATAGGTATGCATTTCAGTTCCAGGTAGACAGAGATGCCATGCAGTTAATGTTCAACAAGCTTTGCCCTAAGGAACAATTACAGGTTCAAGATCACTGTCTTCTAAATGCAGGTCTAGTTCTAGGTGTTGCCTGTAATTTTCAGGTTAGTGTCTATTGCTGCCTTTAATAATCAAGATATTTATTAAACAAATGTGGCATACATACCATGCTCTGAGAACTTACTATTAGTCAGTTTGTTTATAAATATTACTTTTACTGCCTTATATGACATTCAGTAGAAAAAACAGACATAGTTACTATAATAATATAATAATATAACATAACATAACATAACATAACATAACATAACATAACATAACATAACATAACATAACATAACATAACATAATAATGCTAGAGAGTCTAGTGAGAGAAATGGGCATTAAGTTAATAAACCCATGGGCATATAGTTACAAGCCAAATACTGTAAAGAAAAAAAATATAGGTTTTCGTAAAGACGTGTATTAGAGAGTTTTCTCTAACCTGGGGATTAGTGGATCATAGAAGACTCTTGTGAGCTAGTTATGGAGATCTGGGGACTATAGAAGTTACTGAGGCACAAGTGTAGGGGAAAGGGAAGTTAAGTTAGTTCAGCATTTACTATATGCCAGGAACTGCCAAAGCACTTTAAGTATCAATACATGTCATCTTTGCAACCATAAGAGGTAGGCACCACTAAACCACATTTTAAAGACATGAAACCTGAGGCCTAATGTCCACATGCTTAATTAACTACTGTCCCAAATTTCCTCTGCAAAGGCTTTGAATTCATCTCTAGAGGCACCAAAGAAAGTTTTGAATGAAAGAGACTGTTTAGACCACTCTTAACCGAAGCAGCATGTGATAATACTGATTACTCGCAGAAGTTCCAACAACTAAAACACAAGTAGAGGACGTGGTCTAACTTTATTAGCCTCCAAAATTGCTCTCTAAAAAAGTAAAGGGTGATATAAATTATAACTAAGTAATTTTAAATTACCACTTTTACAACCTTTTCAAATTTTTCATGGTTTCTACCCATGAACCCCATGATGTCCTTTTTTATATAATACTGCTAACCAGATACGTATGCTTCCTCTTCTGTGGTTTATGAAAATGGACACTCTACTGTATATTAAGTTACAGCCACAGTTGAGAAAAGAGAAGGGAAAGTACTTCATTATTCTTTGTTAAATAATGAATGTTTTGAAGTAATGTGGTCATTAATTACAAATGAGCATAAATGTGATATAAATGTAAATTTTTAAAACTTGAAATGTTTCTTAAGATAAACTCTTTGGCTGAAGTTCTGAATATTTAATCGTTCCATTTACACAAAATGTGTGCAGTCACCTATTCAACATAATTAGTTATCTAGGTAAAAACAATTGTAATTGAACATAGCTATTTCCTAAATACATTTTAAATACCACTAACAGTCCTACATTAAATATTTGACCTATTGTTTAGATATATTTTTTAACTTATTTTTTAATTATAGTTGACATACAATATTATATTAGTTCAGATGTACAATGTAGTTATTAGATACTAATATATGCTTTATGAAGTGATCACCCTGATAATTCTAGTACCCATCTGGCCCCATACCTAGTTATTATAATGTTATTGATTATATTCTCTATGCTGTACTTTTTGTTGGGTGTCTTCAGTTTGCCCCTTCAGATCCACTTTCTACCCTTTTCTACCCTACTCTGTGCTCAGAAGGCCAAAGTTTATGGAAATTACCAAAAGGCTGCTTTACCCTCTGAATTCTAGCTGGGCCAACTGGGACATGGGCGAGGAAAGAAGGAGGCTGAGGTGTTTTTGCTCCCCGCTTCCTCCCAATTGGGTCACTGCAGAAGGGTGTGTCCTCTACAGAAGTTTAGTTCCTGTCCTGTCTATCCAGTTCTTCTCTCTTTATTCTGGAAACTGCTCCCTCACCTTCCCAGTAGGTCCAGGGATGAGAACAGAGAGGGTGCCAAACCATCCTTGCTCCTTTCCCCTACACTGGCTGCATATTCGTAACTAGCCCCTTTCTTGAGCCCTCCTCAGTCGCCCAGCATCAGTGTGCTGTTTCTCTCCTAGAACCCTGACTATGTAGTAATTGATGACAGGAGTGGTCTCAGGAAACTCATCCTAAAAATGGAATTCTGAACTGGGTTGTCCACATATGTGTAGTCCCCAGATAACTTACTGGGCAGGAGTGGGGGCAAGTGGGGCTGCAACACTAATGGACATGGTTGCATTGACTTTAAGGGTCTCAGACAAAAGAGTATGGAACAAATGCTGAGACCCTAGAGACTGAGCAGGATGAATGTACTCCTGTAGGTGCACTCACTCAGACTCCAGGACTTGAAAGTGTGGGTCGCGTACCCGAGTGGCTTTATTAGTCAGCGAGGCTGGAATCTGAAGGCTGAACTCAGTGGTGGCCTGCAGTCAGGTAGGGTGATGTACCAGAACTTCTCTGCCATATGTGGAGGAAGGATTCAGGTGGTTCAGGAAGATGAAATAATGTGCATCCTATTTCCACTTGCTAACCATTGCCCCGGGAGTGTCCAGAGAACACACTCCTTCATCAAGGCGCTCAGAAACACACTGGTGAGGGGTCCCCAACTCTGTCCAGTCGGCAGTGCCTGTTCTCTACAGGCTGACTTCTGAGCAGGGGAGTGGGATGCTGAGAACCATGCCTGGGATGTAGGTTACATTTGCCATTCCTATGACATGTTTATACTTTTGTAACCACTAAATGAATTTTTAATAATATTAGTGAGACAAGAGTGCTGCATAAAACTCTTTTTTAAAATCTCCAGTAAAATCTATACTGGATGCTAACTCTTTAATGAATATTCTCTGTATAACTGATACAAAACATACTGAGTCCTATTTCAAGTTTAGCACAGGGTGAAAACAGAAGCCAATACATGAGCTTGGTTCAAAGGTAAGCCCTTCCCGCTTACTTGTTGGGTTATCATTGACAGTTCTTTTAATCTCGATGAAGCTCAATTTCTTCATCTATAAAATGAAGGGAATAATATTTGCCTCCCATAGTTGTCAGGAAAAGCAAGATAGGGGAGAGTGACTCAGCTAACAACTAATTAAGTTTCCTCTCTTCTGGGCTCAGCACCTTGGACATTCCTCTCAGCGGTTTCAACCTAGTGCCACACACTGTGCTACGAACCCCTTGAACTCAGGGCCCATGCCTACTTATCTCATTGTATATCCCCAGTACTCAACACATAAACAGACACATACCAGATGCCAGCTGTGTGAGTAATTGAATGAATGAGTAAATGTTTTATTTTGATAATGAAATGGAAGTGATCAGTTTATAATTTACCTTTTTTCCCATTCATTCCTCTACCTGTGTTTAAAGTCCATCTCCATTTGCTGCCTTTATAATTGTGGACAAATTACTTAACCCTACTGAGCTGTGGGCTCCTCATTTTTGAAATTGAGATAACACCTCTTATCCTTATAGGAGTGCTGTAAGAAATAAATTAGATAACAGTTAAAATATCTGGAAAATAGGGAGTACTCCATAAATTTTTATCTCCCTTTCTTTTGTCCCCTTTGAGTCTCAAGTGCCTAGCACATTATAGGCACTGAAATAACGTTGTCTGTGATGGATCACACATGTAGTTCTAATTTTGAAAGCTTATATTCCATTAATTCCTTTAAAAAAAAAAACCAACCTCCCAAATATCAGATTACAGCCCATGGGATTGCAAAATATTTTTAGCCTTTTATGGTTAAAATGCTCTAAGAATTTGGAAGAGGCCCCACTTCTGAAACTTATTTCAATAAATCCAAAATGAATAGAAGCGGAAAATATTTAACATTCAAAAGTTAATTTTGAGTAGAAGACATAGTTAATTTTATCCCTCTTATTTCTACAAATCATAAGAAGAAACAGTTTGGATAGGTTACTCAAAAGAGGCTCCCCAAATCATTTCTAATGGGATACATCAACTCAAGTGTTGCCCAAAGATTATTCTTAACAAATGTACATACTGTTTGACTTTACTTGGAATAAACAAAAAGCTTAAAATTAGATTAGTGCTTAGACATAGACCCATTAAGTTAAAATAAGGCCAGACATTTGGAATTAAGTTAGTTTAAGATAGTCACCTTTGATTAAAACATGGCTAAAATATTTGGATTGTTTTATTAGCTGTATGCCATAAGCATAAAAACTCAGTTAAATGTTCACAGTAAATGCATAATGCATTTACACAAATTCACAAATACACAAAATCAGTACCTTTACACAGATTCAATTTACATACTAAAAGGAACTTCAACAACCACTAAAAACTAAGACAAAAAGAGGAAAGATGTTTTTAAAGCCATTTACGTTGCATTGGCCTGACTTCCCTTCCTTCCTACAAATAGAAAAAATATACATATAACTGACAAAACTGAATGCTGCTTCTCTCACTTTCCTTAGGGCTCCAGGGCTGCATCACAATCTAAAATGTAACTAATTTAAACTGATTTAGAGAAAGAAGCTTTACTTGGGGCCTTATTTGAGTTGAGTGGCTTTTCAAAAAACATATTTTTCAGATTAAAGGAAATGTTTGTGGTAACATAAGCTCCACTTGCTATTTCAAAAGTATAAAATGAATTAAAGGGTGAAGGACATGAATTAAAGCATGAGTGACTTCATAAAATAAGCATTTTACATAATTGGGAAGTTAAAATTTTTGTATACAAAATGAAGACAGTGATTTAAGAACATAATGCATTTATTTGTCAAAAACAAGACGAAACTTACCTAATTACTATTTTAAATAAATATTTTAGTGAGCTTTTTTGTGTATATAGTCCATGGAAACCTTTTGTCCTATGCACAGATTTCTAGGTCCTAATACAGCATTGATGGAGGCTAGAGATGCCGGATTCTTGTGTGTGTGTGTGTGTGTGTGTGTGTGTGTGTACATGCGTGTAGACATAGATATAGAGGAGATAATGACAGCTTTCATTATAACAACTTCTTTAAGGAGCTGTTAGAATTAACTAAAGAAACCCTAAGTTTCTGTTGAACACAGTTCGGATCCTAAAAGCAGTTGTGATGTTCTTGATACTCCCTGAATATACAGCGAGCTCTAAAATATTATCATTGTTCAAAATAGTGGAAATATGTTTTGGGGGTCATTAAACAATAAAGCCTAAAATTTACAAATAATAACATATCTTTCCAATGCAAAAAATACTCCATTTAAAAAAACAACCATTCCGCACATCTGTTTCCAGCTCTGACCGAGTATCTTGTAACAGACCATGCTTTAATCAAGAGCAAATAGAAAACTGGATAAATTTTTAAAAATCCATTTGAAGGCTTTGGAGATCTTCCAAGGAAGTAAGGAATTAAGAGGCCATGGTCCCAGAGAGAAGCGAGCCCAGTATTTTTAAAGTAAGCCCATTATCTGTGTGCTGCTTTTCCCCTAGGGGCATTTGTTTTAAGAAGGACAAGGCAAGAAGTTGAGAAGCAGGCAGTGGGCTGCCCCTGAGAAGAAGGGAAGCCAGTCAAACTTCTGGCAGTTTCATAAAACTAGGAAAACAAAATTAGAGCATAGACATGCCAAGATGCCAGGATGAAGAGAGAGAGGTCACAGGAGGCAGGTGGGCGACTAGAAGTGCTTCTGACACTCTATGACAGCCATTGACTCCAGGCATGGGCCAATTTTAAGACATCACTAAAATTTCTACAAATATTGGGAGGAAAATAAATTATTATTGTCAAGAACTGTGGAGGGTCTGAGATTTTACATACTTGACATATTAGCATTCACAGTTTTATGGGTCCTGGCAAAAGACCCCAGACTCTTGAGCTAGAGATCAAGTTAGAGAAATAAAAATTTTTTAAATGCAAAATTACACTCGAAGAAAGGATAAGAAAGGAAATTAAAAAGCTAAGAGCAGAAATTAATAAAACATAAACTATACAACCAGTAGAGGAAATTAAGAAGTCTATTTGGTGATTCTTTAGAAAGAATAATAAAATTGATAATCTTTTAGTAAGACTAAGAAAAAAAGAGAAATGGTACAAAATGCAATGTCAGTAATAAATTGGGACATCTCAAAAGATCTCATAGACATTCAAAGATAAGATAATATAAGCAACATTATATCTAAATTTTATACTAGATAAAATGATAAAATTTGCAATATTCTAAAAGCTCTATGTCAAAGAAATGGAATGTAATTAAAATATTTTAAAAATTAAAATATTTTCCAAAAGGACATTTCCAAGAACATATATCTTCATATTTGCAAAAGAAATAAAACTAATCTTATATAAACTTTTCAAGTTTAGAAAAATATTAACATAGCCTTAATACATAAACTTGACAAGGACATTACAAAAAGGAAAATTTTTGAGGTATCACCCTTATGAATATACATGTAAAAATTCTAGGCAGGATGTTAACAAATAAAATCCAATGGTATATGAAAAGATAGAACACCATGAGCAAGTTAAGTTTATTTCAGGAATGCAAGGTTTGTTTAATATTTCAGAATTAATCCATGCAATTTACCACATTAGAATAGGAGAGCAATCATATGGCCTTCTCATTAGAAGCAGAACAATCATTTCGTAAATGTAACACCCAATCATTATAAAATCTGTTAGCAACCCTGGAATAGAAGAATTAAGGGTTGTAATTATAATTAATGGTTAAATTTTGAAACCTTTTTCCTGAGAATGGGAATAGAATGTCTGTTGTTATTGCTTTTATTCAGTATACACTGGCAATCTTAGCCAGCGCAATATGGCAGGAAAAAAATGGGAGAATGGATATGAGAAAGTAAGATTTAAAACTCTCATTTTTCACATTTGATCTGATTGTATATTTAGAATGCGAAAGAATCTACATAAAAATTATTCAAACATGTAAAACATTTTTGTAAACGAATGGACAAATGATCAATATAAAAAGAGAATTTCTTCTATATATTAGCAAGAAACAATTAGGAAATAAAACAATAAAATGAAAACATTTACAATAGCACCAAAAAGCATACCTAACTGGCCCTGGCTAGTGTGGTTCAGTTGGTTGGAGCATCTTCCTGTGCACTGGAAGGTCAGAACACATCCCCAGGTTTCGGGTTTAACCTCCAGTTGGGTCATGTGCAGGAGACAATTGATCGATGTTTCTCTCACATCAATCTCTCTCTCTTTTCCCTTTCCCCTCTCTCTCTAAAAATCAATCAAAAAATAAAAAAGTGTATCTAACTGGAAATGTGTAAAGCATATATATATATATATATATATATATATATCTACAAATCATTATTGAATGAGAGTAAAGAACATCTAAACTGTGGAGGGATATATAGTAGTCATGGATTGGAGGAATTAATATAACAACAGTGTTGATTCTCTTCAGATTGATCTACATATTCAACATAATCTCATTAAAAATCCCAGCAGGTTTTGTGAATGTAATTGACAAGCTGATTCTAAAATGTGTAAAGAATTGCAAAAGGCCAAAAAGAGCTAAACCAATCTTGAAGAGAATTGAAGGATTTATACTACCATGTCTCAAGATTTATATAGTTACAGTAATTAAAACATGTGTTCAGCTTAATGATGGACAGGTAGACCACTGAAAGGGAGTAAGAGCAGAATGAGGCCCACACTACTCGGTCATTTAGTTTACGACGAAAGTGGCAATGTAGTGCGGAGGGGGAAACGGCCTTTTCCACAAGTGATGCTGGGTCAAGTGTATATTTCATCAGGAAAATAATGAACCTGGACCCTTAGCTCAGAATGTTAACAAAAATCAATTCCAAATGCACTGTAGACCTAAACATAAAGAAAACTTTTAAGCTTATAGAAGAAACCAGAAAAATATCATCATGGTCTTAAATAGGTCACAAAAAATACTAACCATAAAATAAAATGCTTATAAACTGTACTACATTAATATTGAGACCTTCTTTTCAACAAAAGACAGAATTAGGGCAAAATTTCAAGCAGACTGGGAGAAAATATTTGCCATAAAATATATGTGACAAAAGATATACCCACAACAGATAAAGAACTACAAATCCATAAGACATGAGTCAGATAAACCAATAGGAAAAGTGAGTAAAAACCTGAACATACACTTCACAGCAGATACCCAGATAAAAAGGTGTGTCCAATTTTAGTACTCATAAGAAAATGCAAAGCACTGGAAGCTGACCTCTCTACAAGGTCTCTGCTCATAATCTCTCCATGGGGTTCGCTGGGCTGATTACACTGCTTGGGTCCTAAAAGTGAGGGTTGCAGGAGGGAGGAAGCAGAAGCTTCCAGTCCTCTTAGAGATTAGGCTCAGAAATGGCACAGTGTCACTTTGACCAAGCCCACACTGCATTGATGAAAGCCTTCACAGAACTAGCTGGCATTCAAGGGGAGGCAAATAAACGCCACCCCTCAATGTGGGGAATGACAGATTTGCAGCCATCCATAATCCATCACATCTTCCCACCTCCCTCAGATTTATACTTGTCCAAAACTAGCTCTATCATCTAAGTTCATTTCAAACCCTCTCTCTTTTATGAATTATTAACCCCCAAACTGAAAATAGCTCTTCCATTTCCCCCTGTGAACTCTCGCTTTATCTGTACCTTTCTTGGGGCACTTTTAACTTTCAACCTTGAATTATTTATGTCTTGTCTCCTCTACATTTTAAATAACATTATTTCTAGTTGCTGAAATAAGATATTCATATTTTAGAAAATTATCAGGATCTATTTTTAAATATTATGTTCCTCCCCACACTGCTTCACACATATGAGATGGTTCATAAACATTTATTGAGGAGGGTAGGAGTAAAATCCAAACTTTCTTACAGGCAAACACTGGGTGCTTCCGAGGGCGTTTAGCTTGCTACTCTCTTTTTAGCCTTAATCATAATTTCTAGATACAAATAGGCAAAATAAGACTAAACAATGTTTTTGTATATTTTACCAGGCTCGGGTTGGGGGTGGGGAATGTCACAATAAAAGAAACAAAAGAAAATAACACAATGGCTCACGCTTACTGAGCTCTTCGCTAAGTGCCAGGCACAGCTCTGAGAACTTCATCCCCACAGCCGACAAGGTTGTGAAGGAAAAAATAACCGAGAAATGGAGCAAAGGAAACAAAAGAGCCAGAAAAAATGTGTCCTGTAGAACCCTGACCAGCTCCAAGACTCCTGAAAAGCTGACAGAAGTTGGCTGCTTGGCGACGAAGCACAGGCCCCAAGAACATAGTCAGGAAATGACTTTGGGCATAAAACAGGGCATCTTTCCTCTGCGTTGGAATCTACATTTCCCATGTCTACATGGAGTAGAGTCTGTCTCATAAATTCTTATTTTTGAAAGCAAAGTCATCAATTTTCTGCTTTATTCGAACTTTGAGGGCTTTCGATTACCTAAGTGTTGTTTTTAATGTAAAGTTAAATCCGTGAAGCACTTATACAGGAAAAGCAAAGCCTAACAATAACTTAGGTTTTTTTAAAAAGTTGCACTCTACCTAGAGATAAAAATCCACTGTTATAATTAGATAAAATTAAACAAATTTCTGATACTTTTGTCTAACAACCAAAAATTATTATGTGCTCAGTGCTATGCTTTATGATGGTTGAAAATAAGAAAGGTGTGGCCCTATGCGTCCTGTACACCGAAAGGTTGTGGGTTCAATTCCCAGTCAGAGCACCTACGGGAGGCAACCACTCGATATTTCTCTCTCTCTCTTTCTCTTTCTTTCTTTCTTTTTTTTTTCTGTGTGTGTGTGTGTCTGTCTCCCTTCCTCGCTCTCTAAAATCAATTTTTTTTTTAAAAACATACTCAGGTGAGAATTTTTAAAAAAGTTAAATACTTAGGGAATTAACAGAAAAGCTTTAGTTTATGTGGAATTTGACAGCAAAGTGAAACTTTGTTTCAGGAGTTGGGAATGGAAGTGGTCCTACAAAGAGCAGAATGTAGAAAAGTTAACAACACACATTTCAGATTTGAGAGGGTGGAAATTATTAACAGTATGAGCAAGGTCATGAAGATAAGAATGATTGTTGCATTTTAACCAGAGAACAGGGAAGAGACCACTCGTCTTGAGCAGGGCTGTATATTGGAGAGTACTGGAAAATATAATTTAATGGGAAAAAGGCTTGATTATGACAGGCTTTAAATGAATGCTAGTCAATGTGGTTCAGGCTTGGTGCAGTAAACAAGCTGGAGCCATTTACACACTTAACAGTAAGAGTATTTCAAGAAATGAAGGGAACTGGACTGGGTTTTAACATAGGAAAATTATTCCTGAAACAGTTAAAATGAAGTCTTCCTACTTGTTTGGCATTAATGCAGCACGATTTTCCATAAGAGATTATTATTTTTGACATGAAGCAAAGGTCAGTGTTTGGGTGTGTATTTGTGCCCATGAACACCATGATGTGTGTAGGTGTTTTAATTTCCAAAGTCAGGGTCAGGTTAGGGCTATGCAGTGTCGCAGCAACTGAGCAAGCTGCTCAGTTCAATTCAAAAAGTAGTCAGTTCACTGGAAAACACACAGTCAACTGAGTTTAAATTAAAATAGTTACAGATTATTTATGAAAAGCAACCCTGGTTTGTTTAATGAAAGGTATAAAAATAAGCATATTTTTCCATAAAGAAGTTATTATTTAAACATAAAGCAAAGGTCAGAGATTGGGTCTGTATTATGTGTGTGTGTGTGTGTGTGTGTGTGTTTTAATCTCCAAAGTGGGGGGGGGGGTGTCAGAAAACAGATTAGTACTACTAGTGAAGCCAACCAATCAAGTTGGTCATTTCAGTTCACAAATAGAAAATTTACTGGAAAAAGTTAAAAAAAAAACTAGGTATAAAAATAAATATTTAATAATTCTTTGTGAAAAGCCACTGTAAATTTAATGAAAAGTATTAATGCAGGTATTAATCTAACAACTTGTCAAATTATTTTAGAAATAAATTTGATTAATCTCATAGGATACATTTCTCAGGAGAAAAAATGTTAATTTTTACCAAATGCCTATATCTTCTAGGTGCTTAGAAATTGATTTCCAATTAATAATAAAAAGTTTAACAAAATTGCCAAATGGAAAACTTTCATCAATTACTTTTCATAAATATGCTTTGAAAACACTTTGTTAATTTTACAGATAGTCATTAGGTTAAATAAATTACCACTGGATACAGTTACTAATGGAGTAAAATAATTTCAATATATAATTTGCTTCTAAATGCTTAGAGTTTCAGGAAGTATTAATAAAACCCTGACTTCCTATATCTGAAACCAAACACATAGTCTGATCATTGCTTCCCTGGGTCTCAGTAAAACAAATTATGAAAGTTACAATGGACTTCTAGGAAAGGTAATGACATATGGACATGTTTACAAAACTCCTGTCTTTGATTTCCAACTTAAACTTAGAAAGGTTAAGCCACAGAACAACTATTAGGTACAATACAATTTAGGCCACATTGAGAGAGGATACTGAGAGCCATGCTTAAATTCTCCAGTTTATGAACACAGTGCAGAGTTGTAGGTGACATATGATAGTAAATCTAAAGACCTTCACTTTTTTGTTACTGTTAGCTTTGAAAGGCTAGAAAATACTCATCATAGGGTGTACTCTCCTACCACTGTTGAGCAAGACTGGCAAAGAGATGGGAAATCGCTTCACCAAGCAGCTGCTGTTATCTCTGACCCATCCTTGTAATCAAAAGTGGTGCCATCTTGGGCAAACATTAAGCTGTAGAATATGAGAGCCTTTGTTCTATGTTTTTCTCTAGATTTTCTGAAACTCCTAAACTGGTGAATGCTTCTCTATGTTAGAAGTTTGTCCTGTTTTGTGGTTTACTCCCTTAGTTTTCAATTATTGATTTGGGGGGGGAAGTTAATGGGCACCAGAAAGAGATTTCTTCAATCAAAAATAAGCAATTTTTGAAAAATGAATCTATGATTGAAAACAACATCCAAAAAAAGCAGAAAGAAGGAAGAGAAGACAGAAGGGGAAAGAAGGAAAGAAAGAGGAAGAAGTGGGAAGAGAAGAAAGGGAGGGAAGAAAATGAAAAGAAAAATAGGCCCACTAAAGATAAATAAAAATTTACTTGAGAAAAAAGATTTTAAACTATAAATGCTGTGTACTCCTAAATTAAGGAAACACTTATAATGTATAAAGATATAAAACAGAATAAAATGAAAAGGGAACTGATAGTGTAAAGAGAGAGAAACATGATGACATTGAAGAACTTTAAAATATTAAGAAAAAGTGAAGAGTAGAAAATGACACTAGAGAAACCAACCCATGACATGGAGAACCAGCTTTAAAGTGAAACCCAAGAAATGCGAGGGAAAGGACACAGCAGAGTGTATGGACTAAAAAAATCAAAGATATAATTGAAACAACGTTTCTGAAGTGAAAGGAGACAAGATATGAAGCAAAAGGAGCCACTGTTCTAGAAGAGAAAGGTAAAAAATTACAAACTCTGACACATATCCAAGTGAAGTTATTGAACTTCAAGGTTAAAGCACTCAAGCAATAAAAACAAGTTACCAACAAAGGAAGAGATAAAAAGAAAGAAAAATTGCAAACTTAAGAATTGTCTTTAGCACCTTTAGATGTAAGAAAATTGTGGAACAGTATCAGTGGAGTTTGGGAGAAAACAGATTTGAATAGCATACTCAGCCAAATTGTATTCAAATGTCCAGACAATATGAAATAATCTCAAATGTACAGTTTGAGGAAGTATATCTCCCACCTATCTAGGAAATGTGTTTGAAAACTCTCTGTCAACACAGTTCAACCAATATAGAGAGATTCATCCAAATAAATACTTCAGAAATGGCACAGGAGGAGAGTTGGTTGGTGAGTAGTGAATTCAGTTGAGCATAAAATTAAAGCCAAATTACTAATTAACAAAGTATAAAACAACATAATTATTGTAACTGCTAAAAGAAAAACTACATGATGTTGAAGGAAAATGGTGATAAGAGACTCAGTGAACACCGCAGTATCTATCAGAATTCTGTGCATGAAATAGCAACTTCAGAAAACCTTAAGTGTCTATTTATACAGGCACAAGAACCTCCACAGGCAGTGAGCACCCATGTACAAACAACAGCGGGGGAGGCATTAATACCTTTGCTAGATTATATTACTGTTCACCCATTTCTGCTGCTTCCTGAGGAGGCTTATATTTCCATGTTCACTGAAGTTAGACTTGGCCATTACCTGACTGAGCCAATAAATGTGAGCTGAAATGTCATGAAAGAGATGGGAAGAAACTTTTAAAGCCAGTTTGTGCTTCCCATCACCTGGATCCCAGATCAGACCTTAGGAAGCAGCACCACCACCAATGACCCATAAATAACCTTTGTAGTTGTAAGTTACTGAGATTTGAGAGTTATTCTTTACAGCAGCAAATCTAGCCTTTTCTCACTGGTACTACCCGTAAGCCTGAAGAGGAAAGGGAATGGCAAGATGTCACTAGAGTCTAATAAGGGATGGAATCTTGGAAGAGGAGCCACAAACTTCAACTGAAGTAATAAAGAAGCACAGTGTAGGCCAGAACCATAACAGAGCAATAGGGAATGGGGCAATAAATACCCTGACTGCTCTTTCCTCCTGCCCTCTCTCTTACATCCTGCCTGTGACTCCATTTGGTAAAATCCAACCAGAAGCAGAATAAGGGCTGATGCATTCCATACAATTCAGTGTCACAAGTTGGGTTGCAAAATCTTTACTAGGGATCAACACCTGTGAAGGATAGAGGGATGAAGAAAGATTAGACAGAGAAAGACATTGCATAACAACATAGACAGCGAGCTACAAAGGATCAGGCAACCCATCAGAGAGCTCTGGAGTGGAAATTATCCATCGGAATATCCCACATTGGGCCAGAATGGCCAGCCATGTGCCCATGATGCCAACACCGAGAAGGCTGATGGCAAAAGCTAGTTGATGTCAACTGGCTGGGTCAGTTGTCTACTTGGTTTGTCCATCCATGGTGGATGGCCTCTGGTAGACATCAACATGTGATACATATGCACACACACTAACTATATGTATATTTCATATATTGTCTGTAGAGAGACATTACTTTAAGCAGTCATCAAAAAATTTAAATGTAATATTTTAGTCCCCAAATAAAGCCTCGACAAATTCCAATTTTAAAAATAGTACATAATAAATACACTCTTGACAATAGTGCATTAAAATTAGGAATGAAAAACAAATGTATAAAGAAATAATACAACAATAGTTGCTTGCAGATGTTAAAATTTCTGTAGAATTATTCTAGCCAAAGAGTAAATCTAAACCAAAGTTTCTAGAAAAATAGCAACCTAAACACTAATTGCCAAAACTATGGGAGTTTAGAATATAAGTAGTAATAGCAAAGAAATCAGAAGAAAATCTTAACTAAGGTAAAAGCAGAAATTAATATTTATAAAAATAAAAGCAGTAAAATTAATGTAATAATTGCTTCAAAAGAAAAATATACTAGGTAAAATACTAGCTAACTTAATTTTAAAAACATAAAAGAAAAGCACTGATATAAAAAAATATGAATTAGAAAGCAGAAATGACCTCACATCCCTGTAGAAAAATGTGGTTGTAAAGGAAGAAAAAATTATCAAAATAGACATAAGATGATATTGAAAACTTAAACCAACCAACAGTGAAAACTAAAAACAGAAATCTTCAGAGGTAAAGTTTTTAACCTTCAAGTGATAGTTGACATGTATTTAAACTTCCAGAGCTACAGGAAGAAGAAAGGCTGCTAATATTTTTCATCATGTCAAAATGATGATTCCAAATCTTGTTAAAAGTAATCTAAAAGAAGAAAACTACAAAGCAATTCACTTATATTGATGCAAATGACCTAAATGTAATTTTAGCAAGTAGAAGTCAGTGATACTTTTAAAAAGATAACAAACTATAATCAAGTACAGTTATTTCAGGAATGCAAGGATGGTCCATAGACATAAGTCATCCCGGAATAGAAAAGAAGGAAAAAAATGATGTCATCTTATTGATAAGCATTAAAGAGCATTTGATAAAATTAAATATTCACACACATTGCTATTGCTCTTAGGAACTCGTTCAAATAGGAATAGAAGCATAGATAAAGAAAATGTTTTATATATATGTATATATATACACACACATACATACATACAATACACACACCACACACAGGGTGTCCTCAAAAAATGTGTACACACTTTAACAGCTGCTAGCTCGATTTTGAAAATGAAGTGTATTTTAATAAACACTGCCTTTATAATTATTCAAAGTATGTGTGTGCATTTTGGGGGGGCATCATATATATATATATACATATATATGGAATTATATATATAAATGAAATACTACTTATTAAAATAGGAATAGAAGAATTGATAAAGAAAATATTACATATATAATGAATTTATATATATATATTTGTATATACACACACACACACACATATATATAAAATAAAATACTACTCAGCCTTAAAAAATATTGCCATTTGTGACAACATGGAAGGACCTTGTGAAAATTATGTTATGTGAAATTAGTCAAAAGGAAAAGGGCAAAGATCCTATTTCACTCATATGTGGAATATCAAACAAAATATGTGGTGGCTACCAGAGAGAAAGGGGAGTGGAGAAGAGCAAAGCTGGTAAAGGGGGCCAAGTGAATAGTGACAGGCAGAAACTAGACTTTTGGTGTATACAGGTATCAAATTATAATGTTGTAAACATGAAACATAATGTTACAAACTGATCTTACCTCAATTAAAAAATATAAGATAAAAGTATGCATTTCCCCAAACAAAAGCTAGAATATGAAATACTACAAACATTCCCATTAAAAATAGTGACAAGTGTTTTTATGATTATTTAACATTTTATAACTTATATTAAACAATGTAATTTGAAACTATGTTGGAATAAAATCTCCATTCACGCCCGGCTGGGCGTGGCTCAGTGGTTGAGCGTCGACCTGGGATCCAGGTGATTGGGGTTCGATTCCTGATCAGGGCACATGCCCGGGTTGTGGGCTCGATCAATGACTCTCTCATCATTGATGTTTCTATCTCTCTCTCTCCCTCTCCTTTCCTCTCTCTGAAATCAATAAAGATATATTTAAAAAAAAAAAAAATCTCCATTTACAAAAGTAAGAAAAGTTTTAGATATGTATAAAAAAGTCAAAATAATATGCAAAACCCAAATAAATAAACTATAATCTTTACTGAAGAACATAAAGGGGAGCTTGGACAAAAGAAGAGGCATAGTTTCTTCTTTGATAGAAATACTCAAAATTGTGAAAATGTAAGCTCTTAATGTTTAAATACATGCAATGCCTTTCAAAATCCTAATATGAGGTATGTAGACTGATGAGAGAATAAAACAAAATTATCCTTCCATTTGGAACAATAAAAATACGATATAATGAAGAGACACTCACCCTACTAGATACAATATTATAGGATCTGGAAAAGACCAATAGATCAATGTGGCACAATAAAAAGTTTAGAAATAGCTGTGACCTATATAGGATCTTAATATATGATATAGATGACATTCAAATCAATGATTGAAATATGGAAAATGGAAAAGTGCTCATTATCAGCTCTCTTGTTATATCAAAGAAAATGCCAGATAAATATATAAAGTTAAAAAATTAAACCATACTAGAGCTAAATGAAAATATGAGTAAATTCATTTCCAATTTGTTTATAATTCTGTACTGGAATGGCCTTTCTGAACATGTCAACTAAACCATAAAATAAAAGATTGATAATTGTAAAACATCAAAATTACATTTTTAATAGAAGCACCAAAAACAAGTTTGAAAAAATTTTTAAACAGAAATATTATTTGTAATGCATTATTAAAAGATTAATAATATCCTTAGCATTTTATGGGTGAACAAGAAAAATAAAATGCCACAACAATAAAATAATATAAATACCATCTCATAACAAAAGAAACAATATGGCCAAAAAATATATGAAAAAGATATTTAGGTTCACTACTAATCAAAGAAATACAAATAAGATAATTTGATACCAGACTCTATTAGATTGGCAGTCTTGTGTTAGCCTATGTGTGAAATACTCTGCTGCACTGTTTGTGAAAGTTTAAATTGATATTCTTCAATGGTGTAATCTGTTAAAATGTACCAACATTTTAGAAAGGCATACTTTTGACCTGGCAATTCTAACTTCAAGGCTTTATTCCAAGAAGCTAATTCAACATGTGCAGAGATATGTCAGTGAGGATTTTCACCCTAGTGTTACTTTTTACAATCATGAAAGTTGGAAAGTAGTGTTCTTCAATAAGAAGTTGATTAAGCACATCCGTCCAGCTTAAGACTACACACCCATTAAAAATAATGAGCACATTAACTTTTACACAAGATTGAAAAGGAAAGATGACAAAATACCTATATCGCGCCATCCTGTTTTTTAAAAATATACATATATAATATTAAATGTAGCAATATATGTGAATATTTGATTACATAGAAAAATACCTGGGGAAATGTTGAAATTCTAATGGTTTATGAGATTTGGATGATTTTTCATTTTTTCTTTTATATTTTTGTGATTTTATTGATTGCTTGGCCTCTTTTACAATGATTCTGTTTGTTTTTATTATCAAAAAGCAATAAAATCATTTTCATTGTTGGGAAAACTAGTATGATAGAGGATATGTGATTCATTCATAATAGTTAGAAAATACTATTTTTTATGGAATTATATGCAATTGCCCAGAATTGGATAACTTCCCTTGAACTCTCACATCATTTGTGACACTTGTATAAATTATTATAATAAAATAGAGTGTGATTATTAAGTTATTACCTTTTTTTAGATTATAAACTTCTTGAAGTTAGGACTGTTTCTTATTTAACTGACTCTCTTACAGATCTTAACAGGGAAGTACTTGGTAAACATTTATTAAGTTGAACCAATTGGACTTATGAAACTGTTTCAAAAATCATAATTTTTATACCTATACAAGTAAAACTAGAATTTTCAAAGATTTTAAATTTTCAAATTATTTTAGTGTTAAAAACCAAACTCTGGCCCAGTTAGTGGGGCTCAGCGGTTGAGCATTGACCTAGGATCCAGGAGATCGAGGTTCGATCCCCTGTCAGGGCACATTCCGGGGTTGCGGGCTAGGTCCCCGGTGGGGGACGTACAGGAGGCGGCCGATCAATAACTCTCATTATTGATGTTTCTATTTCTCTCTCCCTCTGCCTTCCTCTCTCTGAAATCAATAAAGACATATTAAAAAAAAAAAAGAAGAAAAAAAATAAAAAGGAGCCTCTTTTTAAAAAACTAAAAAACCAAAGACAAACTCTGCACACTGAACGAAACAAAACAGAAAGGTGAATTTATTACAAGGTTTCATCCTGCAAGCCTGGAAACTCAAGGCTACAGAAACAATGAGTTCCGAGTTGCTCACATCACAAACTAAGGGATTTGTATGGGATAAATAAAGATGTTATTTGGCTTTTTCAGCCGATTGGCTACCTAGTGGACCTCTTTCTTAATTTGGATCAAAGTAGCTGAGTCATGGGAACAAGGAAGTCCAGAGATGACTTGATGTTTGGGAATTAGCCGTTGTCCTCTTGAATTCTGGGAAGAGCTGTAAATTCCTGTAATATTAGGTTAAATTTATTCCTGTAATATTAGGTTAAATTTCCTTTATGAACCTGCATTGACCATCTCCATTTTGTCCTTGACATAGTGACTCTCTTTTAGTTTGGTTCTACACAAGTTACAAAGGAAAAGACTTATAGATTGGCCAATGCATAAATCTCAAAATAATTTTTACATTACTAAGATTTTCACCGGTGTTCTCAGAATATTGAAGAAGGAGATTTAAACTGTTTCAAGCTAGTTAAAAAGCATTTGGAAGAGCATTGGAATTCAAAGACTGTACAATCAAAACCCTTACACACAGTATTTCTCTCAAATAAAAAAATAACTAGAAATGTCTGTTTTCATCCGTAAATGTCTTCAAATAGTACAAGCTCTGGTTTTTAAAAAATGATTTTTATTGTATCTAGAATAAAAGAAAAACAGAAATGCTTTCTTGATAATTGTCTGTCATTCTTTTCCTTCTCTGTATTTCTGTAATGTGCATGCACGATGATCCAGAACATTTTCTACTCTTGTAAATGATCAGCATGATTCAATAAAAAATAAATCAAAATAATTTTGAACACCTAACTGGTAATATTTTTAAATATTCCTTGAGCTGGAACAATTTGATGTTTGAATTACTTACTCTGAATGCTAATGTATGAATACTTTTCTCCTGTTCCACATTCATCTCTCTATATATAAACTATTTAAATCACAGTATAATTATGGAATATGTTAGTAGAAAGAAGGCAAAGTGTTTTATCAATGCCTGTAAGCATCATTTACATTAGCATCTGTTTCAGAATTGGTTTAAATTTTATTTCTAGAGCCTTAAAATCTGTGGGTCACAAACATTCAGTGTTTTTAGACTAGAAAATGATTTAGGAAGCTCTTTATCTGACCTCCAATTCTAAATGATAGCTTTACAGGATAATCTTGGTTGTAGGTCCTTGCTTTGCATCACTTTGAATATTTCTTGCCATTCCCTTCTGGCCTGCAAGGTTTCTGTTGACAAATCAGCTGACAGTCTTATGAAAGCTCCCTTGTAGGTAACTAACTATTTTTCTCTTGCTGCTTATAAGATTCTCTCTTTGTCTTTAACCTTTTGCATTTTAATTATGATGTGTCTTGGTGTGGGCCTCTTTGGGTTCCTCTTGTTTGGGACTCTGTTTCCTGGACTTGTATGTCGATTTCCTTCACCAAGTTAAGGAAGTTTTCTGTAATTTTTTCAAATAGATTTTCAATTTCTTGCTCTCTCTTCTCCTCTGGCACCCCCATGATGTGAATGTTGATACACTTGAAGTTGTCCGAGAGGCTCCTAACACTATCTGTATTTTTTGGATTCTTTTTTCCTTTTTCTGTTCTGAATGGGTGTTTTTTGTTTCCTTATATCCCAGGTCGCTGATTTGATTCTCAGCTTCATCTACTCTACTTTTGATTCCCTATAAATTATTTTTTATTTGTTAGTGTATCCTTCATCTCTAGCTGGTATTTTGTTATGCTGTTGAGGTTCTCACCTAGTTTACTGAGCATCCTCACAAACAGTGTTTTGAACTCTGTATCTAGTAGATTGGGATTACTCGTTTCCATTTTGTTGAGCTCTTTTTCTGGAATTTTGTTCTGTTCTTTCATTTGGGCCATGTTTTTTTGTGTCCTCATTTTGGCAGCCTCTCTGTGTTTGTTTCTATGTATTAGGTAAGAGCTGCTACATCATAACCTAAAGTAGTAGGTGTCCTGGGGGGTCCACTGGCACAGCCTTCTCGGTCACTGAAGCTGGGTACTTGAGGCGTGCCTCCTGTTTGGGCTATACGCTCTCCTATTGTAGTTGAGCCTTGATTGCTGTTGGCATGTCAATGGGAGGGATTTACTCAGGCCAACCAGCTACAAGGACTGGCTCTGACCACTGACCACTAACCTCCTACCACTGCGGAGGATTAGCTGTGCAGGGGCCCACCACATAGAGCAGGACTTACTTCAGCAGGGCTGTGGTGCCCACTGAGTCTGCCCCTTGAGTGTGTTGCTTGTGGAGGTAGTTGGGTGGTGGTTCTTCAATATGGTCTGAAACTACCCACTGGGCTTGCTGGCTCTGGGGCCTCCCAAGGAGGTATAGGCCAAGGTTGGCCACCACCTGCGTTCTGCCCAGGGCTACCCTACAAAGCAATCTGAGGGTGGCTTCTTCTTGTATTGGGCTTGGAGGTACCTGGGCAAGGCCAAGCTACGAACCAAGGTTGTCTGCTGCTAGTTCCAGGCCTGGGGCAACTTAGTGAGAGGTACAGGGCTCACTGAGGCCGGCTGCTGCTTGTTTGAGAGATTTTAGGAAACTCTAAAGCATGAGCTGAGACAGGCCATTTGTAAGGAAAACCCACTGGAAACAGCTTGGGTGGGCCTAAAAGTTGGGTGGGATGGGGCCTCAGGGAATCACCAGGGCTGGGCAAACTGTGAGTCAGGTTGATGGAGACTCAGATATGGTGCTGGTCTGCTGGCTCTGTGAGCTCATCAAAGGAACAGTGGTCTCTTCCAGCACTTCTCTCTGGGAGAAAGCTGCTTCTCCAGCAGTCATCCTAATGACAAACAATTGAGTTCCTCCTCATATGTCTCTGGTGCCTTTCAAGCTGCTGTCCCCATGCTGGAGCTCAGAGAGTGTGAGTCCATGTGCGGACCCTTTAAGAGCAACTGCCTGGGACTCCAGCAGCCTCAGTCTCCCTCAGCCTCAATCCTTGCTGGTTTTTACAGCCAGGAGTTATGGGGCCTTCTCTTCCTGGCACTGGAAACTTGGGCTGGGAGATCTGGTGTGGGGCTAGGACCCCTCACTTCTCAGGGGGAACCTCCACTGCTGAGATATCCCCCATGATTTTTATTTGCCACACATGGGTGTGGGACCAACCCATTCCTCATCTCCATCCCTCCTACCAGTTTCCATGTGGTTGCTTCTTTAATTCCATAGTTGTAGGACTTCTATTCAGCTCGATCTCGGGTCGTTCTAAATGATGGTTGTTCTGTAGTTTAGTAGTAATTTTGATATGGTTGTGGGAGGAGGATTGTACTGTGTTTACCTAAGCTGCCATCTTGGCTGGAAGTCTAAGACGCAGGTATTTTATCTTTCTATCTAATTTCTTTATATTCTTTCAGCTCTGTAAATCTTCTTTTGTGTTGGTGGTGTGTGTTTTTTTCCTATTTTTATTGTTGTTTATTTTTCTTTTAAATATACAAAGTTAGTTTTTACTCGTTTATATTCAGAGCCTTTAACACTTGGCATATCAATTCTTAGATGTTTGGCAATAAAAATATCTTTCTTGAAATATGGAAGTATGAGACAGAGCTGCCAGTATTGCAAATGGCCTGTCAGTATTCACAAGGCAGCACCAAATGTTACCAGGTGATTGCAGATCTCTGAGTAAAAACGTATCAATAGGGAGCTAGCCCCATAAGTAAGTTCATTAGCTATCCCTTTTTCAATTAAAAAGAAAGAATAATCTATAATAGCTCAATGCATTTTTTTTATCTTCCTTCCAAGGTGAAAAAATATATTGAACCCTTGAGATTACAGAGGCAAAGGAAAATAACATTAGTTTTATATGCTTATATAGCTAACTTGATTGTTTCAGTTAATATTGAATAGACTCCAAAAGATGACTTCAGATCTTGGGTTTTCAAAATTTTTGACCAAGCTAAGCTTCTGCCATACACCCAGCAGGGGGCTGGAGAGATACAGTCAACACAACCAAGGCAGTACAGGGAGCTAACGTGGCCTGAGCCAGGATTCTTAACCCTATCTCCTGCCTTTCTTAGCCTACTTCCCATTCTCCTTGGGGCCTGGCGGGGGCGTGGAGGGGGAAGGGCAGCAGGGCAGCATATGTCTGGCACGGCTTTGAAAGTTGGTTACTTATTGGGGTTGGGGAACTAAGCAAATAAGTAAATGCATCAGGAACAACGGGCTTAGTCACTATAGGAGAAGGGAGTCACCTATTTGGTAAGGGGGAAGACTACAATAAGCTACATGGTGTTGGAGATATCAGTGTGAACTAATAATGGGTTTTAAGATGGGTAGTTGATGGATAAATAATCATAATCATAATAAAATATAATGTTGTTGTTTTTTTTCTAATTTAATCTACTGAGATGGCCCAGAGCAATGATACCTCAGTAACAAGCACACTAAGCATAAGCACTCAGCTCTTGGTTTCTAAATACCATTGTCTAATAGAAGAAACTAGTCCTCCATAGAGAAATGACTGACTCTGGGTTTGGGGAAGGAAAACATTAGATGGGCATAGAATATGTTATTGTGATAGAAAGTAAAGAAATATAAAATGAATGATGGGATTCAAAGGCCACAGGATCAACTTGAAGGGTCTCCTACTAGCCAATTTGAACATCAAAATAAATTTTGACAAAATGGGCTATAACTATTTGAGGGAAAATACAGATCCATGAAGCATTCCTGTTATAAATACATGAATCTAAAAAATAGGTATATGGGAGAAATAGGACATATCAGTAGAAAGACAACTAATAAATCCAAAAAGAATAGTGAAATCAGAATATTACCATTTGATAACCATTACAACAGTAATTGATTTAGGTGTGAATAATTAGAGTGCTAAAACTGAAGGTATATGTTTGATAAGGAATTGAATATTACATAGTCTCAATATATCTTCTCATGGAAATTGTTATTTTTTAATTAAATAATAAGTAAAACAAGCTGAATAATTTACTTCATAGCAGAAAAACTTGATCTATATAATCTTATTCATATAATAAACATTAATATAAAAAATGGTGCAAATTAACTTTGGTGCCTCCTGATATGCTGCAGTGGAAAGCATATGACATCACTTCTGGAGTACTTCTGGCCAAAATGCATAAATCATGAGGAACACCAGATAAATTCCAAAACAGGAATATTCTAAAAAGTAACTATTCTAGGCTCTTCAAAAATGTCAAGGTCAAGGAAAACAAGGAAAGAGTGAGGAATTCTTATAAATTGAGAGACTAAAGAAACATTTAAATACGAAACATGCGTCTGGATTGGATCCTGAACCTATAAAACAACATGGGATAATTGGCAAAACCCTGTTGTAGAGTCTGAGGACTATATGGCAATATTAGATCAAAGTTCATTTTAATAGCTGTTCTGTGGTTAGTGTCATTGTACTTAAATGCACATGGAAGTCTGATGAGAAATGCAGCATTCGTCTGCAATGCAATCTCCGTGGTTATACAGGAACGCTGTATCATTTCTATAACACATGTAAATTAGAAATTATTTCAAAAGAAAAGAATAAAACAAACAACAGAAAAAAATCATTTTGACCAAAATTCTTTGTAATCTTTTAAACCTTAAGGTTTGAATCATCAGGGGTGCTGTCAGTGTTCATGTGGGCCTTTGGGAGAAGCTACTTCCACATTTTCTGGATCCTGTTTCTGTGGGATTTTGTTACATGATCCTGCATAATACAAATGGATAACAAATACAAAGGTGCTCAACATCATTAGTCATCAGAGAAGTGCAAATCAAAACCACAGTGAGTTATCACTTCACGCCTCTCAGGATGGTTATTATTTTAAAAAGAAAAGAAAAAGAAAAAAGAAAAATGTTGGGGAGGAAGTAGAGAAACTGGAACTCCTGTGCACCATTGGTGGGAAGGTTAACTGGTGGGGCCATGATGAACATTGTAAGGAAGTTCCTCAAAAAAAATTAAAAATAGAACTGCATGAGCCAGCAATCCCACTCCTGGATATATAGCCAAAAGAATCGAAATCAGGGTCTTGAAGAGATATCTGCATTCACATGTTTAGTGTAGCATTAGTCACAATAGCAAGATAAGGAAACAATCTAAATGTCCATCAGCAAACAAATGGATAAAGAAAATGTGGCATATACACATAATGGAATATTATTCAGTGTTTAAAAAAAGAAAGAAATCCTACCATGTACAACAACATATGGGTGAACCTGAAAGACATTATGCTGAATGAAATAAGCCAGTCACAGAGGACAAATACTGCATGATTCCACTTATGTGGGGCATATAAAATAGTCAAAGCAAAAAGAAAAAGATAGTTGCCAGGGCAGATGGAGTTGTTCAGTGGGTATGAAGTTTCAGGGATGCAAGGTGAGCAAGTTCTAGAGATCTCTGCTACATAGTGTCTGTAGTTAACAGCGTGGGGTCCTGCACTTAAAAACTTGTTAAGAAGGTAGATCTCAAGCTAAGTGTTATTACCACAAAAAATAAATAAAAGAAATGGGGGACATGGAATATTTTGGAGGTGGTGCCTATGTCTATTACCTTGATTGTAAAGATGGTGCAATGGGTGTATGCATATGTCTGAACTCATCAAAATGTGTACATTATGTGCAAATTTTAAAAATTTGTATATAAAAGTATATACTTCAATACAGATGGGAAAACAATTTAAATATAGAAATTCTAAAAATAAAAAAAAATCCAGTAAATTGAAATTGAATGTTCTGGTTAGCTTGATTCTAGATTAAAAAGTAAAGGAAAACTTTGATTGTGTATGATTCTATTATTTAAGTATCTGACTACATAATTTGCCAATTTTACATAAGAATAATATTTTAAAGTAATTTTTATTATGTGCAAGCAGATTATCCAAGTCTTACTTTGTTATTTTTTATTACTTTTAAATCTACTTCTTGAATTTTTTATTGGCTAAAGAATCTGTAAGTATGAGCTAAAAGAAAAGATATTTAAATTAGAACCATCTGCCTTAAATGCCTGGGGGAATGATGAACTAATATTTTAATTATCAACAAAATTAATTATTCAATCCAGGTGTGAATTCACCAAAAGTTTAGAGAACTCCTCTCTTTTAAGTAAGTGCTTTGCATTGGTATGAAAATATGATGCCATCAATATAGAATGCAGATCCAGAAAGTGGTCATATTTGTACAGTGGTTACATTATTTTGATTTAACTATAAATCCCATAATATTAGAGCTATCGGTGTTAGGCTGTAAAAAGGCATATGTACCACCCGAAAGGTAAGCCCTGTTGACATAGGGATTTAACCATTTTCACTTTTTACCAGTCCTTTCCTCCATTATTAGAATTTACCTAAATGCCATTTTTTGGCAAAGCTTTAATGAAATGAGTAATTTCCTTAATGGAAGCAGATTTGTTATGTAAAGTCACAGAACTGTGTAACTGTATCTATAGCCACTGCTCTTGTTACTCTTGAAAGTTAATGAAACTGTCTACCTAATACAGCTTTCTTGGACTTTTACAGCATTCTGTTAGTTCTCAAAAATAAGGCAAGGCCCTCAAAGACACATGGCAACTGACAGGATTACAATCACTTTTATATTGATTGAACTCTAGTAAAATATCAAACTATTTTATCTCCTGAAGAACAACTTGAAAATACACCAGTGAAATTGAAAGTTAGGACTAAGGGAATTTATAAGCCTTAATTTGGACCAAATCTCCATCTTTATCATTACAACGCATGTTTTTAGAACATTATTGGAACAAGGTGAACCAATTTGGAAATGCTTTGGTATATATGTTTTGATTATATTTCTACATTCACTAAGATTGATTTACCTATCTACTGTCTAGTCATCTAGATGTACCACTTTAAGTAATAATACCATTATAAGTAATATTTATTTATACCATTTACACATACTATTTATAAATGCATACCACTTATATGTAATACTATAAATGCATTTATCAGCTGTAGTATCTTTCTGTTTTGATTCCTTAATATGATGGTTCTAAAATATCCCTGCTATTTGTTAAAATATTACATAATTTTAAAGTATTTACCTTTTGCTTCATCCAGAGCATGGATTTTTACAAATTTTGCTGTATTTTGAAAGATTTTATGTTGAATATATGTCCCAAAAGAAAGATTAAATTACTTATATTCCTTTTTTACCAAATAAAAAGTATTTACCAAGTGTGAAATCTACCTATCTTGAGTTTTGAAAACCAGAATTTTCTAATTCAGGAGAAGGACTCACTCTTTTAGATGTTTAATCAAGGGTCAGATGACAGAGTTGGGTTGCAGTTTGTACCAGAGTCACACTATAGTGCCCTCCTGTGGAGGTTTGGTTAAAGCTTCATTTTTGTGCCCAGGAGAATGATTTTCAAGCTAAGTGACAAATTACTGAAATTCAATATAGTTTGACCATTTTTTTCATTTGTGACTAGACACTAAATTACTTTTACAATGTAAAAGCTTTGACAGTTTAGAAGATTTGCAGTTCAAAATACAAACTGAGGCACGTTGTCTTTTTATCTTCATTCCTTAATTATCTTATTAAAATAGATCTCTCTCCTTGATTTTTTTCCTAAACAATTAATTTTCCTAAACAATTAAAAAGAGGAAGGAGCATACTCAGTCTTTTACTAGAAAGATAAATTCTTCAGCTAAGGCACTTTCAGATTTATGTAATGAAAACAGAGGTTCATTGTTGGTAGCACAAAGACTGTATTTTTAAATTATAAAAGAGAAAATAACAAAGTTTAATCTAGAATATACACTCATCTATGTTCACCAATAAAATATGCAAAAGGTGACATTTTTTCAAACTCAAGGTTTGTTTTTTTCCAGTTCAAGATTTAAGCTTTCTTTCTAGGGATGAATTAACGTTACATGGTAGGTATTTCTTTCAAAGCTTTGGTTGGTTGGTTTCTCCTCTCAGCTCTAAGTCTTTTACTCTTCGCTTCAGGGATGTGGAAACGTGAAGTTCATTACCACATGTGGCGCGCACACATGCACACACACGCACACAACCTTTTTACCCTTGCTGCACATTTATAATCAAGTTCTATGTGCATAAAACTCTCAGATGGGTGGACTTAAGTGTTCGATAGTTCCAGTTGTGTTTAGTCTTTTCCTCCAGGAGCCCACTGCTTTACTGCCCAGCCTTTTACATTCGCTAAGGCTACTCGAAACCTAAAGGCCACCTTCCTTCTTAAATGAGAAACTAAACAGGTGTTAAGGACCACTAGAACCTAATTAGGATTTTCTTGAAGAAGTGGGAGGTGGGGGGAAACAACAACAACACTAAAAAGAGTTCAGACAGAAACCAAAAAGCTGTCTGTAGCATTTTATGTCAACAACAAATACAATGTGTTTTTTGTCTCTTCACATAAATCTCTTTCAGTCTGTCTCCTGTGAATGAAAGGGAAAAACAGTGGTTTTTCAAAGTTTAAATGTCTATAATTACAGACTATTAGGTAACTGGCAACATTTATAACTAGAGAAGTAAGTGGAGCTCTTTCTGAAGCAATAGCCATGATCAAAGAGATTATGAGTAAGCTCATCCAAACTAGAAGTGTTGAAAAAAAATCTTAAAAGCAAAAATAAGATGAGATAATATGGAGCCGAGTGGAGAACAGCATTAGTTTCCTGCAGTAAAAAGAGCTGAGTTAGTCCGACCAGGTGAGATTAGATCCGTGGGTGGGGAACTAATGCTAACCTTAATATTTTAGATGAAGCATGCTTCGTACTGGGCATCCTTGTTCTGCTATGTTCTAAAAAGAATCTAGAAGAATAGAATTTTCTCAGGCCAAGACTATAGGGATTTCCTTTGACAAGCAATGGTGAAATCTAAGGCATCTTTGTAGAACAGTAAAATCAATGGAATAAAATTGGGGCTCCACCAGAAAATTTCCCTCAAAGGCATCCAGGGTAAATCCCAAAAGCCACTTACAAAATGAGCGTCATCACATGGTCCATAGTCAAAATGGAATACGTGGGGCTCAGGACACAACCTCCTCAGAAAGCTCATTCAGAATCAGAGGAACTCCATCTCTCTTTCTAGACTCCAGGCAGCCGAGACAAGTATCTGTCAATAAAACCAGATAAAGTCAGGACGCTGCAATCATATAACACTAGGTAATGGTAATCTTTAAGTCTTGAGTCTTGGCTTCCCACCAAAGGCCCAGGAGCAGCCTGGCCTAGAGAGCGCCCTCAGCCCGGCGCCAACACAGCTTTGCTTGTCCCCCCCCCCGGGCATCCTGGAGCTCCTGCATGCCGCCAGCCCTGGAGCTCCTCTAGAAAAGGTGAAGGCCTTGCCTCCGGTAGTTCACCTCACGGCTGCCCGTGTTATTATCCGCCACCTAAGTTCCTTGCAGGAAACTTTTCTTTTTTAAAAATCCTAGATTTTTTCCCCCCCTCTTTACTCTTCCATGTGAGCTGTGGCCAAAATGCTCTGCAGACTTGATGAACGGTGGGAAAGAGAATGGGTAACCAAGTCAGAGAAATGAGGGAAGAGAGGAGCACTGGAAGAGATGCTAAACACTCTCGGCTCAGTCTTTTCTATAGCCCCTTCCCTTACCAGTTCTGAATTTTGGGTCTCCTGTCACTTTAATAGCTAAATGCCAACCAAATACACCAATGTCACTACTTTGTATTGTAAACAAATATTCTCCACTTTTAACTTTTAAAAGTACATTAAAAACATTTTTAATAATAGCTTCAGAATCAAAGATTATGGCGCAGTTTCTCCTCTCAAAATATTTCTATTTTTTGTGTAATACTAGCATAAAAATTATTGTAGTATACATTGTATTATATGTTAACTGTATTATGTTATACTGGACAATAGTTGTTATAGCAGTTTGAATATGTTTGCAAATTATAAACAGTAAAAACCTCGTTAATTCAAACACAAATAACTCAGAATTTCAGACATATCAATCTGGCCTGCTCAGTGAAACTTTAGTCTATAAAAGAACAGAGACACATAACGTAGACAATATTACATGAAGGCTGTTTATAAACAGCCTCTTGCTCTCTGAAGTAAGACAGGGTTTGAATTTGGCAGCATTCACTGTTTATATGCAAATGGACATTGCTAATTATAAATGAAGTGGGGGTTTTTAGTCATTAAAGTAGATCCGGAGTGTCTACTTGTAACATTTTATTAACAGTTTATTCCAGTTACTATACCAGCATTTTCAACAGGGCTTCTGTAAGAGAACTAAAACATGCAGAAAATTATATAGGTGTCTATTTTCTTAATTTTCTCAACAATGTAAGATTATAAATGTTTAGGAGAGAAGTTAATTCATTATAAACAGAGGATGCCTAGGGCATGAGGACTAAATTCCCTGGGAATCCAGGTTGAGAGACTAAGAATTGCTACCACTTGAAAATAAAACTCTATTTAGAAAATATTCTGTATTTCAGGCTGCTGTCAATTCATCCAAATTAATAATATTTGTGAGATATATAAGTAACTTTAATTCTTCAGAAATTTGAGCTTATTTTTAAAATTCATTTAAGATAAAATCACATACCTAAATGTTATAAAAAGCAATTCTAGATTGCAGTTTCTAAGCGTAAGACTCGTATCATAAAAGTAGCATTTTGAGCAAAGCAACTTGGCAATGTTATATACATTTTGAAATGAAAAGTGATTAAGGACAGAAAGATAAATTAGGAAATTAAGAAATTAGAAAAAACAAGACCAGGATACAACATTGGAAATGGAAAGGAATGGGCATATGTCAGAAATATTACAAAGAAAATTTAACAGAAATTATGACCATATTGAAAATAAAGACTAAGAAGTTAAGGTCAATCAAAACTTACACAGATTTGAGCAAAGGGACCTAAAAGTAATTGTACCACTGACATAATTAGAAAAGACATTTTTTCATGATGATAGTAAAAGTTGTGATGATGACTTTAGTGTTAAATACATTGTTTAATGTAACACTGGAATGACAAAATAGAAACTTTCTACACATAGTTGGAAATACAGGGCTAGATAAGTATATTAGAAAGGTCACTGGTTGACTTGGAAGAGGAAAATCTTGTATAATAAACTATATCTCACCATCTTTGTGCAAATATGGCTTCTACCACTCACTATCATATCATTGATACAAAGGTGCAAGATCCAAGGTCATATTGCAATGTGAGTGTGTCCTTTAGGGCCAGACTCTGGTCATGGCTAAGTAGTGGAGGAGAAACCAGGTGTTAAATGTGTGCAGCTAGAAGCTAACCTATGGAAAATTCTACTAATCATCAGCTGTGTAAAATGTTTTTCGAGTCTTGCAGTAGGAGCTAAATGACATTTTAAGAACTCTAAAATATATTTTTGAAGACTTGGAATAAAAACCTAAGTGCAAATGAAATGCAAACATTTTATTCAATAAATTTTGAATATACCATTTTAACTGCAATTTGGGCAGACTTTGGGAATGTTTTAGTTCAACAAGTGAGAAATTACAACTTCTGATTTGGACTTATATTCAGAGTACCTTCTTTCATCATCTTTAAATTGATTTATTAAAAACCAAAATTCAAAATATAGTGGAATATAAAACAAGAGCAATACAGATGAGCAATTAAATTCAATAGAAATTATTCTGACATCAATGAGTAAATTGTAACCCCAGGAATTCAGATCATAACAAAAGTAGTAATTCAATAATAAGAAGAAATACATTTTAAATAGAAGCAATAATAGGCTTCTAGATTGTTTGATAGCCCAATTAGTGTAGAGGCGTGAATCATATAACACTGTGTCAAGAGAGATAAATTTCTTGCACTTTTATAAAAAATACTAATGTCAATGAAGATAACAGCAAATGTATAATATGCCTCTACTGTGAAGACATAGACACAAATTGGGTAATTAGTGACATCCATTCAAGGAGGAAAGAATATTTTAAATTGTTTGCTGCATAAAAGAACCTGAAAAGAACCTTAAATTTTGCAGTTCATATATGAAGGAAACTTGGTACAGGTTCTCTGAAATTTGACATCAATTCTAAAATGTATATGATGTTACCAATAATGAGTTGTGAGGCTGAAATTTTTCTAAACTTTATCATTAATAAAAACATTTTCTCTTAACCAAGCTAGAGGAAAGACTAAATGACTCTATTCTTTATGTGGAAAATAATATTATAAAATTGTTGATATATGAAGAGCTGATTAGAGTATAAAGCCCAAAAAGTGGATTAAAATGTATTATAGGTCAAGCAGTTAATAATTTTTTATTTGTTTTTAAATTATATTTGTGGAATTTGTCAGCTTTTTAATATATGTAAA
Source organism: Miniopterus natalensis (assembly GCF_054644295.1). Lineage (NCBI taxonomy): Eukaryota > Metazoa > Chordata > Mammalia > Chiroptera > Miniopteridae > Miniopterus > Miniopterus natalensis. The sequence goes on along the minus strand of NC_142094.1, from coordinate 27,959,227 downwards.
TTTTGTTAATTTATCATTCCATATATTCACTTCTACAATTTCCATATTTTCACTTTTATATGTAATATTATATCATAATCTAGCTTCAGGCTCCACAAAACCTGATCTGTCTGTTCTTTCTGGGTAGAGGAAGCAAGGAAACCAGTTAGAAGGAAAGAGAGGAATCAAGCATGTCCCCCAAGATTCTGATTTGAACAGTTGGGTGGTATGAGTCCCATTACCTGGAAGGCTGGGGAAGGAACAGGTTTAAAGGAAGAAACAGAGTTTCTTTGGACATACTGAGTTTGTCACGATTGCCCCTCTCTACTACACTGCCTTGCATGCTTCCATATTATACCTTTTATAATCATACCCACATTGGGCTGTAAACTCAAAGAGGGCAACTGACTGCTCTTTGCCCTCATGAACATAAAATTTCCATTCAATTGAATTCAACATGTGTTGCACCAACTATATATAAGATATTCTATCAGAATTAGATTTAAATCATTTGAATCAAATGCTACCTGCAAAAAATGCAAATGGATAAGAACCCAGGTTTGGAATGAAATAGACTATGAAATATAGAATGAAATACCACATTAGCACCTTAGTTCTGTCACCTACTAATTGTAGGGCCTTGAAACCATAACATAACCTCTCAGAGCCTCTTCTTTCTCATCTAAAAATGAGAATGATTGTCCTTATTTCATAGGATTATCACAAAGTAAAAATACAACAATGTATTTAAAATGTTTATCATAGTGCCTAGCACACATGAGCACTCATAGGTGGTAGAATGCATTTGCATTTGGTTTTCATGCCAATACAGGTAATATCTATAGCACAGACATCACAAATTCAGTGTACCAGAAATGTTGAGAGAGAAGTTACATTTTTGGCATAAGACATATCTTAAATAATTTCAGGAGAAGATAATAGATTTCTACACTCCAAGTCCTGAAAATGAGAGAGGGACTAACACGTGCTATGAGCAAAAATAGAATGAACTTACCCAATTCTTTACTGCACTGTTTAACCTCTGCTTTCTTAATCATATGCACAGCAAGGGAAAGGATGTGCTGAAACAATTCATGTGTCATGAACAAAGCAGCCGCAGATTGTAGCTCAAAAATCACACTAGGAAAACCACCAGTTGGAAGTAAAGTAATAAGGCCAAATTTGTTTTTTTTTAATTGAGTCTTGAGTTACAAGCAACCCTTTAATTACATTAATCAAGTAGGCTTCCTCTCAGCAAATGATGAGGGAAATACATTGTTTCTAACTTCTGCTATACTTGTTTTTAAAATTACTGAATATCATTTGAACATATGGAAAATAAATCTCTAGAATGTTTTATTTATTTTTATCGTTTCTATGTAGCTATAGCAAATCACAAACATACACTTCTAGACATAACTTACTCTAAAAGATTATAAATCACATTTTAAACATAAAATATTTACATTTAAATATTTAAAACATTAGCACTCCTAAAAAAATTTTTTGTTTTGTTGTTGTTTGGCTTTAACACAATAATTTTTATTTCTATTGCTGTGATTTTTTAAAATTTTCGATATATGTTCTCACAAAATGTCCAAGAAAATGGGCTCTACTAATTTGATAGTTGTCAGGTTACTTGACCCATTTGACAGGTGAGAAACCTAGCACTTCTAGGAAAATAAATCACTTGCCCAAAGGTTGTGTAGTTATTAAATAAATACCAGAACTGGGACTAAATGCAGGCCTGCCTGACCCCAGCTCTTCACCAGTACCATGCGCATCTCCTGTCCTGAAATGCTCCCCTTATGTCTCTATGCTTTTGCACATCCCACTTCCCCTCGCTGTCTTTCTGTCTGAGATTTTTTCTCTCTATTCAACCCTATCTGCTTGCTAACCTCTATTTATCCTTGAAGATTCAACTCTGGCAGCATCTCTCCTTAATGTTAATGCTTCCCCTGAATCCCTTCTTGTCTTCTTCCCCACTGGAATGAAATGGCTGTCTTTCCTCTATATTTCTCAGACACCCTACATATAATTCTAATGACTATTTTATTCTGCAAATTGCCTTGTGTGTCATCCCTACCAAGCTCCTCCCCCCCCCACACACACACTAGATTGCACCCTCCTTAAAAGTCTATGAAATATGTGTTGGTCACCCCTGAGTCCCCAGGACCTAGACAGTGCTTGGATTGTGCATGCTCAATAAAGATACCCTGAAAATGATTGTAAAAATGAGGGATTTAAAAACATAGAGTGCCGTGTTTTCAGACAAATTTGTGAAAGCTTTAAGGAGGAACTTGGAGTTAAGACATATAGGATTTATAGAGGAGAGGAAGGGATGTTAAAACTTAAAGCAAGGTATTTATAATAAGACCTGAATTGAAAATTTTAGAAGTATAACATCATTACAGGAAATGTAAAGAAACTTAAATTATATTTTTATCATTGCCAGTCATACTATGAGAATAAAATAAAACAATTAATATTTTACAGTAAGAGTCCTAAGAGTGTTCATTAAACATTTTATGGTTTCTGGGGTTATTGCCATGGAATTTATACTTTGTCCAAGCAAGTACAACAAACATGGCATCTTTTTAATCAGTGTCACCAAGCAGCCTAGCAATTCATTTGACCTAATATTTCATATATAAAACTTGTTTGAGCCAGATGGCTTGTCTCAACTTGGTTCATGAAGAAACAACTAGTTCTGCAGCAGGAGGCATTCCTGTGTTGCACTGGCATATCAGTCCTCCTCACACTAGGAGGCGCTAAGGAGCTAGTGCCAGTATCCTCAGAAAAGAGGTGCCATCAGCCCTGGTACTTATTCACTGCTGCACAGTGATCATATACCAGCTCAGGCCCATCTAAGAAAAAAATACAAACATCATAGTTGCCTTAGTAAGAGAATGGAGTTAGATAAGACCAGGTACTCAATAAAGTTAAAATATGGCAAACACTTTGGGAGGAAGGTGCTGCAGTGTGAATTTTCATTTCCAAATTCATACCTATGTCCTACAGACTTACATTTAAGTAGATCAGCCATTTGCTACTCTTTTCTTGGATTAATGTATCTAGTCCTTTGAAAGAGTAACAGCATTTCATTGCTATTCCTGTGTGTATATAGTCAGTAATGTTCACCAAGAGCTTTGGGAGAAAAAAAGACTACATAAATGTCAGTAGTTATTAATATTTGGATTTTTTTATATTTAGCTATCAAATGTGTTTTCCATAGAGGTCTATTTGTGTTCCTCCAACTATAAATATTTTAAGTAAAAATAACCATTAACCAAGAATATTTCTTCTGTTCTTCTTTATAATAAAGCAATATTTATCAGCAATTAACAATTATGCTTAACTGAGTTTATTTTAGCATGTCTTTTATATCAAATGATTTAATGTCACTTATTCCTCTGGCTTTGAGTAATCATTATAAAAATTAGCTAGCTGCCCTGGCAAGGTGCTCAGTTGGTTGGAGAGTCGTCCCATACACTGAAAGGTTTCTGATTCGATTCCCAGTTAGAGCACATACCTAGGTTTTGGGTTTGATCCCAGGTCGGGGCACATAGGGGAGGCAACTGATTGATGTTTGTCTCTCACATCGATGTTTTTCTCTCTCTCTCTTCCCCTTCCTCTCTCTCTAAAATCAATAAAAACATATCCTCAGGTGAAGATTTAAAAAATTAGCTAGCTGACACACACCCCATCATTCCTTCTCTTCCTGTTTCTTCTCCTTGTCTGTCTGATTCTCTTACTGGTACATCATGGTACATCGTTTAGTCGTCAGCTAAATAAAGTGGGAATGACCCAATAGTACCCTATTTTACTCTGCTTGTAGCCATTTTCACATATTATTATAATTGCTTGTATAGGTATTTGTGTCTCCTGCCTTCTAACTTCACTTCCAGACTGTAACCCCTGTGACAGCAGAAATCCTGCTATGATGCATCTGCCTCAATGGAATGCACCCAGACCCATTAAGTTTAACTGATACCTAAATCTTACATAAGAGGCAAAACTCTTCTTTTAAATATATAATCTGGTACGACATAGAGCTTGCTAGCGCATAGCAAATCCAGCAAAATGTTTTTTTGTTTTTACTTTTTCTTAAATGGTATTTCTACCCTGTTTTCTATGAAAAATCTAATGTATTATTAAAAAAAAAAAATTGGTGGAGGGTGTGTGTGGAATAGTTGGGTTGACCTACAACTGGTTCTTGAGACTAGAGTTCAAATTCTAGTGTAGATTAAAAAAAACAACAACAACAAAATAAATTGGAGGGCTTCCTGCCACATGCCCAATCCACTAATGCATTTTTTAAGAATCATACAAATTCACATGTTTGGCATTGACTCATATGAATAAGCATAGGTCAGGAGTTACTGGCAGAGCTCCATAAAGGAGTCTACAAACACAGGCCTATACTCTTCCTGGCTCAAGCTGGCAACATTAGCCCTTCACTTTTATGGCCACTAAATTTCACTCTAGTTTTCATAATAAGAAGAATAAATATAATAATAAAATCTTGTTTATATAAGAAGTTCAACTTGTTAAAATGCATTGAGACTCGGTACTTTATAGAATGCAATTTATACTCTCTTTGATGATTTAGAGGTGATAACTTCATGTGATTCATTGCCACCTGGTTCTGAATTTTAATAATATAATGACTCATCATAGTTTTTGCATTTCTTAGTGAACCAGCTTGGTTAAAACCATTGCAGTTGTTTTTACTGGGGTCATCTGAGCTACGGTTCCCAGAATGTTCATGAAAGGGACATGCTTATGTGTTCTGAACAGCTGTAATCTATCACGGCTGGTGCCAGGTCGACACATTATGAGTTTACAGTGTCAGCCCAGTGAATTAAAGCTTTGTTGTAGACCAGCTTGCTATGCAATTATTTCCAGTTCATATCCTATAAATCATCACTCTTCACATGACAATCAGCAATTTCCATCTAGCATTCTGAGCATACATGTTTTGTCTTAATTGTGCTGCCTGATTCTGCACCTAGAACAGTGTGGCATGACTGGTACCGGCAGCTTAGAAAATAAATTTCACTGTCACTAGAACCTATGTAAGGAATATTCTCTGTTCTTGCTTTTTTTTTGGGGGGGGGGGGGCGGGGGGGTGTCAAGCTGTTTGGTACTTATGTTGAAATAATAGGAAATGAATTTAAAATAGAAATATTTCCCGTGTCTTATATCTGCAAACAAAAAAACATAATTTACAATAAATTAGCACAGCAGTTGTTAGTGTAGCTCAGCTTTATTTTGCAATTCTCACACCTAAGCTCACAAGATGACACTTTTTCTGATAAGGTAAACTTTATAAGGTAGTTCTGTGGGTGATTAAATCTGACAGATGCTAGTGAGATTGTGAAGTTCCGAGATGTAACAGCAAATGCTTACAAAATTCTTGTTAAAATATTTTATGATCTACCAATATAAAAATTAGTCTCATAAAAGAATAAATCAGTTATAATTTGTATTTCTGTGTCTAAAATCAAAATAAAATTATTGACCAATAAGCAAATAAATAAACCAATTATAGCAAAATAACCCTTCAGGAAAGGAGTATTTTTTTAGAATAAAGAATTACTGTAAAATATTATCTTCCCAGTCGTTTCTCAGTGTTTACCATCATTGTTGAGCCGAAAAAAATAAAATGTTTCAGATAGAAACAGAAGCTAAAGAAACTGAATGTGTGTTTTCATAATATTTTGTTACTCTTCAAAACATGCCTTGAACACGGAATCCTTCAAAGGTAAAACCTTCATCCCCTCCTAGGGCAATGATGACAGTCAGGTGACTGGTTTCCAAGGACACTCCGATCTGAAATCTGTTACCGCTTCGTTGTAGATTGTGTAGTTAGATAAACCCAATTAATACCATGGCTTCATTTTGCAACGTACCTTTGTTATTTGCATAGTTTTAGCCCTGGCTTCGTATTTCGAGCAGAAGAATTTTGGAACAGTAACGCCTTGTCCTCGCTTGTCTTTGATTACTCCAAGGAGGTTGGCTTTGCAAGAATGGGTTGAAGCCCTGTACTACATACAGCCTGCGCTGTTCTCTGATTTTCTTATCTAAATATCAGTTGCCTAATGTACGGAATTCATTTATAAATACTGGGAAGTCCCCTGAGTTGAAATGAACATGCCGGGCCAGATTCTCTGGCTTCATTAGCAGCCCCTCATACCAAGGCTGTGTTCATGCAAGTGTGAAGATCAGAATGATGCTTGAAGGGTTTCCTGGCCTGAGTGAGTTCCTCATCTGAAAACGGCCCAGCCTTACCACCGTCGCCTATTCATTTTGCATAACTCCATCTAGCATGGAGAGGAAGAGCCTGACCGTTAGCAGGGGAGACGTCGGTGAAGTCAGGGAGCTGGGCTGGACCCCCAGATAAGAAGCATTCTGAGTTATAGGTCATATTTGGGGGGTTGAGAATGAAAAAGGAATCTTAAAACTTAGTGCCCTGTGTCTCATTAGACTATATAACTGGGTGAAAAGTAATGGTAAAGTGATCTAGTGACCATAGGAGACCACGATAATTTCTTACAGTTAATTATTCAATAAATATTTATTACTTACACATATTTATCAGCTGCCTGCCAGGCAGTGAAGTGAGGAGCAAAAGAGACCAAGTCCCTATCCTTGGAGAGTTTTGTTCAGCATCATTATAGACATAAATATATGACATAAAAAGAAAAAGAAAAACAAACTTCATACTGTTCAGCTCTTCCTTACATGCCAGGCACCAAATTAAGAGCTTTATGCATACTGATTTGATCTTCACAAAAATCCATGTGGTGGGTAACTATTGTTACGCTCTTTTCTAGATGAGGAAACTGGTCCTTGCTGTGGGACCACGAAGGCATAAGTCTCCTCAGAGAACTGCAGTTATGCCTTCTACTTGCGACAATGACAGTGTCTCAGAATAGCAGATAATATAGGGTTTTTTGGTGCAAAGAATTTTCAAATAATATTCATTCTCTATTTCCCCATTCAAGAAATGAATGAGTCAGACTATGAAAATAGATGCCTAAAACCTGTAGGACAGAAGCAACACTATGGGCCCTATAGGATAGCTGTTGAGATAAAGCCAAAGCAGCGCTAAGTCTCTGGGGGAAGAGTAACTTGGTGTAGTTCCTACTGCGAATGGATGGACGTGATTAGGAATTAGAGCTGCAGGATGGACAGTGAAACTCATCCACAGCAGAACTAATAAAGTCAAACCCAGGTTGACTTTATTATATCGGCCATGAAAATTATTTCACTGTCCTCTGTCATGAGTAATTGGGCTATTTTTAATTTTAATCATGAAAATGTAAAAATAATAAAAACCACCAAAATAGTCTATAGTCAATTTTCTGATAAAGTAAATTTATGTTTCCCCCATTTGCGATTTTAATGGCCTCCAGAAACTTTTTTGGGGAACTAAGTGTTAATTAAAAATATGGAAATGGATTTAAAGCACATTGCAGCTCACAGTGGAAGACTAATCGCAAGAGACTTGTTCACACAGCCATACCCATCTTTCAGTGTGTGTTTTAACTGTCTAGGTTATTGGTTGTTTTTCTACATGCCTGTTCCTAGGGAAAAAACAACTACTATGATTCCAATGAAAATAGTAATTACAGTTACAACAAATAGGACAAATTGCTATTTGAGCAGGAACATGCAGTTTTAGTCACAAAAGCAAACTGATGCTCCTATGTTTCCTGTTTACATGAAAGAATTAAGCATGTTCTCAGATTTCTCTATAAACCAAATGCTTATTATATCTTGCCATCTTAAAGAAAAATCAGTCCTCTATGCCTTACTTGCATTGATTTACTTTGGAACAATGCGCTGTAATGCTGTGAGGAACCAGGGAACAAATTCTCTTTCTGAAATTCCCAGAGAACTTATGCCCAGGTCCCTAGTGTGCATCTATTATTTTACTTTTCTGAACCTCTATTTCCTCACCCATAAACTGGAGAGAAATATTTGGGGGAATCATAAATAACTAATGGGGTTCCATATACCCCTAAGGACTAGGTATGTGCACTTTGGAGTCAAATAGATCTGGGTTCAAGTTCTGACAGAATTCGTTCTTCTCTAGTTGTGTGACCTTGACCAAGTTAATTAACCTCTTTGAGCTTTAGGTTCTTCATTCAAAAAATGAGGTCAATGAAACCTCCCCTCATAATGCAGTACGAATTAAAAGACCTAATATTTATAATGTGCTTTCCAGCTAGCCCAATGCCAAACTCAGAGTAGGCTCTCAGAAAATAAAAGCTGTTTGTTTTTTGTTTGTTCATCATCAATGTTCATTTTCCTGGACGGTGACAAATGCTGCCACAAGTCCAATGGGTATCAGTGACGTTGTTTAGGGATGGCCCCAGGGGTGGAGGAGATGGCACATGGGAAGCACTATGGATCATGGCCCCTGGATTACACAGTGGTCATTGTGATGAAAAAGAAGGGAGCGAATATGACAGACATCAGGGAGATGCCCCCAAATGTTTTGTGGTTGGTTTAATGTTAGGGACAAGGGCAAGGGAACAACTGAAGACAACCTCAAGGTTTTGAGCCTGGTCACCAAGAAGCTGCTGATGCCATTGAGAGATAAGGAGATGGCGGAGGAGCAGGTTTGGAGAAGATAATTAAGTAGAAATAAATGGACAAGCTTCAGCCTGTCTAAAATTCCAGTAAGCACCGGGTGTGCGATCCAAATATTCTTCTACATAACAAAATAGCAAAATACTGAATCTGAGGATCTTCATAGACCGGCAACTTTGAGTCTTATTTAAATAGAGAAAAGGCCACTTGAAATTTAGTAAATTAGAATATAACATCTGTAACTAGATAGAGATGACCTAGTCCAATGCCCTAATTTTACACCACATCTCAGACATACTCTGTATTGAGTGGGAGGGCCAGTCCAGGACTCTACACATTACAGAGGAAAAATCCCAGATTTCTGAAACATTCATATCTGAAATAAAGATACCATCTGAATTTTTCAGAGTTGCTGTTATTTTGGTTTGTTTGTTTTTAACTAAACTAGCATGATTTACGGATTATAATGAAAGGTCTTTCTTGAGAAAATTTATTGTCATATAAACCATTGTCTACAAAATCACTTTTGAAGTTCGTTTCCAAGAATTCAGATTCCATGAAAAGCCTCAAAAGCTTAGAATACCTAGAGCTGTTTCTTGCTTGGGAAGACATGACCCTTTTTAGGTCATTAAAGTAATGACACCCCCGCATGTATAATAAGGGGCTGCCGAAGGAAGGGTGGGGTGCTTCCTGAAAGAGCCCTGTTTCTAGAATGCCGGGCACGTAAGAGCAACTGACAGCAGTTTCCTCCTCTGGAAATCATGCCCTGCTGCCCAAGGAGCAGTGCCTAACACAGTTACAGAACCAGTTAGGGGAGACGCGAAAAAGGAGGGGAGGGAGCTAAGCGGAGAGGGAAATATTTATAACTGTGACAACATGTTTCCTTGTAATAATTTATGAACCTACTGGAGAAAAGGGAAACACATAAACTCTGAGTAAAATATCCAAAATGTAAACATCATGCCTTCTGCAAATTTTCTTTAGTTAAAAATTAAGGTTGAGGTTGCTTAGAGCAAATGACTATATTTTCGTGGTCTCTTATTTCCTTGATGCTAAGGGCTACTAACTGATTTACAACTTCCTGTGTTGTTTTTTAATCTATATTTGTCAGCACATTTTTAATGTCAGATTACTTAAAATAGACATCTTGGGTCTAAGAGGACAGGAATAATAATATTATGTTGACTTCTCTAAAGGTTTCATAGCACTTTACAAACATTCTCATTTTGCTTCAAAAAAAGCTTTATATTTCTAAATGAAATTAGTTTCAGTATAGTTTTATGAAGTTGGGTTTTTTTTATTCCAACTGATGACTTCAGGACTGAAATGCAGTTCACTCAATGTGCTTTGAAATTAAGTAAATTACATGTACACTTCATCCAAAAGGTTTCAGCCTGCTCTTGCTCAGGTAGTTTAAACTGTGAAAAATAACCGGAAGCCCATAAAAAGGCTAGACTCAGGAACTTAGGATTCTTCCATTGTAGTTTCTCTTTTAACCATTGTAATTTATTATCTCATCTAATTTCTGCAAATTATAAGTACTTGTTCAAAAAGAATATTTTCAGATATAAATGCCATGAAATAGCTTCATCTTCATATAAGCTATTTTAGAATATGATTAAAATGCAACCTATATAAAATAGGAATTTTAAATTTATATTTGATGATTCAAAACAGGCTTTCCACAAAGATAATTGCATAACTCATCTTTATTATTCTGACTAATTGACACATACTAATACTTAATTTCCAATTCTTAAGAGGTAATTTAGAGTGTTTCCTATTAATGTTTTAAATATTAAAAACCTCAAATTTAAATAGAACACTCTAAATGAAACCAAACAAAAATTTACCCATGATCAAAACTATTTAAAATAGTTTACAACTGAGTTCAAGGATGTGCCTTTTAGAGTATAATTTAGTAAGCTAAACAAATATACTCTGAGTGGCTTCTAAAAATATTTTTGAAAAGCATTAGTTATTTTCTAACTATTTATAATGGAACCAACCATACTTTCCATCTCTCACACTGAGGAAGTTGAAGGATGAGGTCAATCTAAGGATCAAAAATACAATTTTGAATTTAGTAATTTCAAGAGCTCTGGCATTTCAGTTTTCAAAAGAAATACTTGTTGAAAGTTTGCCCTATGTGCCTTAACTTTTTACTTCTGATGAAATTAGTTGAAGAAAAATTTTTTGAAATGAACTCAATCCAGGCAACCACAGACCACACTGGATGCTGAAAAACAAAAGATAAAAAGAGTAGTAAATTGAGCTGTGGAGGGGGAGAGGCAGATTTTTTAATTTAAAAGTTAGATGGAAACACTGTTTCTCTGAGTAGGTTCCAAACAGGTGATTTGCCTTGTCCTGACCATGCCACATAACTGCCTAATTATGCCATGCTATCTAGGTCTCAAAAGAGAAGTTGACTCCACGGGATTTTTCAAATAAAATGGCATTGCATATATGTTTCTCTTTTCAAGCCCGTGACTGTATGGAAACAGGGTGATGGCACGTCCTCATGAATAAATTCTGCTGAGTTCATTAGACTGCTTGGGCAATATTAACAATTGCATGTAGAAATAACATGGGCCAGTGTCCTCAGCAGGGCTACTCCCATCTGTCTTCCAGCTTGAGCATTAGAGAGAAGACCTTTAGAGCAATGACAGTAATTATAACTAATAATAATAATACACCTTGGGGTTCAGTAGTACTTTCCCTTTGAAGAACTTCCAGTATTTTCATCCACGTTATCTAACTTGTGCGCGAAACAATTCGACAAAGTAGCCAGGTAGCAATTATCATTATTCGACTTTTCAGATAAATAAACTGAGGCCTAGAGATTTTCTTAGTATCACACAATTAGGAAGAGAGCCAAGGATAGGTCTGTAATTCAGTGGTCTACCCTCCAGATTATTGCCATCTTTTGAAAGTATCTGGGTGTCTGAAGAACTGTTGTATCCCTTAGAAAATGTTTGCACCAGAGCCAGATCTTTTCCTTTTAAATTGCATTTACTCTAAGAAGGTGCTCTTTTTCAAATTCATTAGAATTTTGTTTTCTGAAGTCATTAAGATAGGAGTACTCAGATTTCTTTTCAAATTGGGTTGGCCTGAGGCAGAGGTACGCTTGAAATACTAAAGATGTCTAAAATAATCTGGAATGAGTTTCTTTAATTATCTAACTTTAATTTTTTTTTTTTTTTTTTTTAATTTCAAGCCCAAGTTAAACCAGATCAAATCAAGACATATAAATAAAAATGGGCACGAGGTGTTAACTGGAGTGTCCTAGCCAGGTTGCAAATTGGTTTACTATGGCCTGCCAACTTAAATTCCGCCTTTCAGCTTCAGCTGGAACGGGTAGTCTTCATTTCCTGTCCTAACGTGTACTGTGTTACCGTTCACTGTTTAGGTGATTAGCATGTGGATCTGATGGTCTCAAAGCTCTATTAAGTTATAAATGTTCAAACTACCAGTATGCTGTGAGTAAAAATAGAAGTTGCTATTAGATGTCTATTCATACCCTGCAGAAGCCTGGCAACATTCTGAACCTTTTCAAAATGTAAATACTGCATATTAAGCATAGGAAAGAAAATTAATGTGCTGCATTTGCAAATTTATTTCCAAGTCAAAAATGCAAAGGGGGGAGGAGGATCTCGTAGCAGAATTGATATTCTACATTTACAGGGTATATTAAGAAGTTTGTAATGGCTTAAACACAAAAGGAGAACACTTTAGAAATGAATTAATTTAGTTTCTCTGATAATCGTAGCTTTTGAATTTACTCTCTTTTGATTTTAAATTTATGGCCTCAGTATGACATTGCCAGAGTTTATTGCATTTTGCAGGTGGCATTCATATGTTGTTATTTTACGTGCAGTATATTGTGGGCAATGGGTTACAATTTTTTTGTTAAAAATTTCCAGAACCACACAAGTCCTTCTTAATTAGACTTGCAAATCAGTCATGCCTTTCTCTTTTAGGGGAAAAATACTTAAAACATTACAGGAATTTTTGTGCCTTTTTTTTTTTTAGTATTGGGACAAGTTTGCAATGAAGTTTGCTATTTGAAACTTTGACATTTTTTAGTAAGTTCTGATTTACATATGAAGTCATTCTTCCACAATTACAAACAAATGTCTTTTTTAAGCAAACCAGTGTTTTGTATGTATTCCTGTAACTCCAAAAGGATTTAACAGATTTATCTTGCTTTCTCCCATTCAAAACAGTGGAAAGTTGTCATCTCAATGACATTTTTAATATCTTGAATAATTTAGTAATTGACACCTTAATCATAAATTTCAGCAGTACAGACACTACCCACAAATCACCTTTCTCCTGAGAAAATAATAAACAAATAAATAGCAATAAACACAAACAATAACAAAAAACAACAACAAAGAGAAACTGAATCAGAGTTAGTACTATTAATAATGTTTTCACGTGAAATAGAAAAAGAAAGCATGAAGTAACATTTTTCAGATAAAATCTTTATAGTTCTTAGACACAGTGAGATCTGAAAGTGGATTTTAATTCCTATAAGTATGTTTTTAGACCTAAACTGACCCTGTACTTAGTTCCAGGAGGGTTCAAAATTTTTATCATTTATTCCCATGATAGAGATCCATTTCATACTGAATATGTAAATTCTTAAAAGATTTCTAGTGACTTTATTTGGCTTGGAAGTAAAGATCTTAGATTTTTTTTAAAGCTACATAATGGTCGATGATGAAATTTTGTTCTTATGAGTATGAAATTATGCCAAAAAGCCATTTACTTCATATTCTTTAAATACCATAGCATGATTTGACTAAAGCTCAAAATGTAAACCGTCTTAAATAACACTAATGAAATGTACACGTAAAGAACAATATAACTAACTTAAGTTAATTTCCATGTAACAGATAACATCTGGGGGAAATGTGTATTGGTAAGCTATATAAAACTAATTTTCTAGCAACCACATCTGTAGATGTTATTTATTGTATGTTCACTTAACAGTCGATTATTCAGTTTAGAAATCTATTCTCTTCTTTATTAGAGCTTTTAATGTACTCACCTTGGTTCAAATGGTCTGCTCATTTTCTGAAAAAATATAAATGGCATTCACATGGAACAACATGATTGTTTTTATTATATCCATTTGTGTGCAAGCATTCAAAAATGGCAAGAGAAACACATTTATTGCTTTACATTCAAAGTAATATTTAGGGGGTATTTGAAAGTCAAGCAAAACCAATCATTTGGCCAAATGGATGTATGTGCATAATCAGAAACTCCTGAGCTTTAATCTCAGCATTAGGCCCCAGGCAAGTCACTTAAAGTCTTTCCCTTTGTTTCTTGATCTGGAGATTATGGGTGCGATTCTCTCATTGAAGAAAGGGGGGCTGCTAAATCAGGGCACCAAATAGGAGTGTTTTTTTAATAAACATACTTGATCCTTTTTCTGTTTTTATTTTTCTAGATTTAAGAGGTAACATATTAGACTTTTGAGGAAAAAAATATGAGACAATTACAATTCTACAGGAATGTATAAAAATAGTTTTAAAGCTAGCTTTATTTAATTTGCTTCAACTATTCATAGACTTGAGGAAATTATAACGTTCTTTCAGAAAATCTAACTTAATAAAGCTGACCATGTCTCTCTGTTTTAAATAGATTTTATTACAGAGCCAGTGATGTTGTAAAACATGAGGTTTTGTTAAAAAAAAAAAAATACAAAGGCCTAATTGTATTTTTTTAAAGAAAGTATTGCATCAGACGGTTTCATTTAAACATATTTGCTGGCTCTGTGCTCTCACCACAATTATTGATTCTAATTTTTCTTAAAGTTGTTTTTTAAAAATGCTACTTAATGGGGGGAAATCACTGTGATGCTTCTGGGAACTATGTTTATTTCAAACTATATATTTGACTATATATTTCACTTATTAGTGAAATGACTTTATATTTACCCTCATCTGAAATTAGGATATTTTTTCCCTTACAGTATCTTACTAACACAGCCAAATGCAACTCTTCATGAAAAAGAAAAGTGTAGCTATGGTTTGATTCACTAATAGTATAAACACCCTGAAGAAAAGAAATTCTCACCCCCACCTTTGTGCACAAATTAAATCAAGTGACTCACTGTATGAGCCACACTCGTAAAAGTCAAGGAAGAGAAAAGCCGAACTCTCAGTCAGAGCTTCAGGTTCTTGGGATAAATGGGAGTTTCATTCCACCAAAGAAATAATGTGGACCTGAGGAGTTCCAGTGCCAAAGACCAGGAGAGCTGGGTAATTGGCAAGTAGTTCAGATTAGCCTTATAAAGAAATCCAGGCCACAGGGAGGGTGTAAGGGATAAAATGAGATATTTGAGCACAAATATCTGCTACATATAAGTGTATAATGTGATGGAAGATGGGGCACAGGGGGAACAATGGTAGAATCTGCTCCTAACAGAATGGAGAGGGAATCTATTGAGAACTTCCACCTGGAGGTGAGAGAATTAGCAGGAAGGCCTCGCCTGTGTATGGAAAAGCATAGCAACAAGACAAATGGGGCCACAGCACCAAATCAAATTCGGCTTCATGAGGACATACTTGTGCCTTGCGGGTTAGCTCCTGCTCACTTTGTCAATGCCTGCGGTCAGTTCAGCAGCCTCCGTTCAGTTCTTTTCTCTCTTCTTTTTTCAATGGCTCACCCACCACCACTCCACCACATTTCTGTTTCTCACCCTACACTGAAGTCTAGACCATTCTTCCTCTCCCCTTGCCCCTGTGTTCCCATGCGCTGCTATTTATTTACCGATAATGTTTTAGAGGACCCTGAGAGACGCTGAGCTGTTTCATTTCCCTCGCTTAGTGAAGTTAAGAGCCATGTGAGGCATAAGCATGGAGAAAAGGGTGCAGATAGTTCTGTAGGAAGCTGGAAATGCTCGTCTGCCCCATTTAGGGGAAAAACAGCAGCTTATGAATGTGATGAGAGAAAAGAATCGTTCCTATACGTTTTCTTGATAATCTATTTTGATTACTATTTAGTCAACTTAAGATAAAGAATATGGAATGACACCATCTAACAGAATAGAGATTAAGTGCTTAATAATATCAATAGTTTCCAAGTATGGCAGCCTGATGACTTATTACAGTTCACTGAACACTGGATAGGCCAAGAACTCTGCACACCAGGGTTTAACTCCTAGACCTGTCACTAGGCAGTTATTTGACTAAGCCAGTCATTTAATCTCTTGGTTTCCAAATTTACTTGACTGTAAAGTTAGAACACTTCAGTCCTACTATGTATATATACTAAGCAGCAACTTTCTATAAGATCCCATTAAAATTAAAAATATGAATTCAATGTAAAATATATTGGTATGACCAAGCAATAACTTAGTTTCCAGTACCTTTCAAAAGCTATATAAATAAAAGCATTAACATTTAAGTGATGAAATATTATAAATTAAGTTTATGTGAAATATTGTGAAATTAGAAATGAATGTATGATGATTTTAGGGTTTTTCTGCTACTCATGGGGTGGTAATTATTTGGTGAATTTATTCATTTCCAGAGTATTGTCTTCAAACTTGAAGGCTCAAGGTCTGACTTTGTTAGCATATAGTGGGTGGCTTCATCTCTGGCCCACAAAAACAAGCTCATGGAGCTTACTATATAAACTAAAATATCAATTTATAGATTTACAGTAAGGAATGTGATAAGCATGAGAATCAGAGCACTGAAGTGAACATATCTTTATAGGTCACTTGAGAGATGGAAAGTCAAATTATGATCAGAATATTGGTTGCTTAACATGGAATCAGAACAAGAGGAGCTAACAAAACGATTCAGATGTTTAATGTCATCAGTACCCTCATCTCTGTCCCCTAAACTGTGGTGGGGTGGACACCCTGGTACTTAAGTTGGCTTCTTTAACTCCTGTTTCTTCATTTCCACTGTTGACCAACCATCATCCCCCTTCCTCTATTTCACACTCTTGCTGCAGAATTATTAAATGTTCACAGTGCAATCTTGCCCTGCCCTCTGTGTTCTTGGTTGATTTTGCAAGTGTTTCTGATTTACTGTGTGCTGGCTTTGTACAATAACCTTTATAGCCTTTATGAGGTTCACCATCGAGTTCTTGATGGCTACTTTACTATTGCCCCCAAGAACAGCTGTACCTTGCTGAGTAATATAATTCACCATCAGGCTGTTATTGAGTGTTTTAAGCATCTAACCGTCTGCCAAAATGGGGAATATATACAGGGGATCTAAACCATGGCCCCTTGTAAGCAGGAGGAAGGGGACACTGACTCATGGACAATTAAAGCTCAGAGTAAAGTACACAATGAAGTCTTCAACCACATTGTATAGAAAGAGAATTAGACAGTGGGTAGAATAAAATGCTAATTATCAGATGCAGAGCTGAAATTGTAAATTGTGGTTACACACAAAAGGCTTTTTCATAATACAGCTCTTTTCTTCCCCTCCAGCAAATGATAGAGGTTGTCAAGCCTTCAGGTGGCCTTTTCCCCAACCCTCTAGAAGAAGGAATCTCATTTGATATTTACTCAACATTCATAAAGCAAGCCCCAACACTGGACATAGAAATGAAGGTATGCTTCCTTTTGTCTCTTAATTCACCTATCTCAGCGTGGTATGCTTTACGGGCAGGAGGGAAGGAAGCAAATGCTCTTCCATTTGCTCTCACTCCGGTATTTCCCAGCCAAATATTAATGTTTGTCATACCGTTGATTCACAGATGGGCCAGCTGAGGGTGGTTCGGGAATTTTAATCTTTTCCACCCTATCCTCTCCAATCTCCACCTTCACTTTCCCCAAAGTAAGCACTGTTAGCACTATGACTTGATCTGTCATGACGCTCACAAATAATGAAAATACAGGGTGATGTCAAATTACCGTCTCCTGGCAGATTGACATCACTCCTGGTGGAAGAGTACCCAGGAGAAGTTTGAGGCTCCATATAAATCCCTGAGTGCTCCAGATATCTCCTGAGCGTTGTTTACTTTCAATATTCTAGAGATTGGATCAAGAGCAAAGCCCTACGGAGTCCCACCCAGCAGCCACCACTTCAGAAACAGATGCTTTAGTTGGTTTCACCATTGAAGATGTGAAATCAGTGCTGGCTCAAGTCACAGATGACATTTTAATCAGCCTTCAGGTACTCAGCTTTGATAGTGTGCTCGCTTACTTGGTTACTGGTTAATTAGCCAACCTCTTCTTAATATCTGTAAGTACTACCTACACTCAGCCAGCAAGAGTGATGCCTATGATGGAGGAGTTCAATTTCACATCTCCACAGAATTCTCCGCTGAGTCATCTGAGACTCAGTAAGATCACAAAATAAATTCGCCAACAGCACATAGTGTGGTGAGTGTTATCAGTTTAAAAAACTCATTCGGCATCAAAACCCAAAAAATAACATTGTAAAGACTTCATGCCTTGTCACACTGAAATTGCTCATGTGAGAGTAATTAGAGTACATTTCTAAAAACAGTAAACACTGAAGATCAAAGCAGAATTCTCAGCTAAGATTTCTCACCAAATTTCTAAAAAGAGGTTTTCAAATCTTTGAACTCCCTCTCAGATAATTTGTTCCTTTTCACATATCACTAAGAGCTACGCAGTTTACACCAGCGGCTGTGTGAAAACCGTGATGGCAGCAGCCAGCTCAGCAGCACTTGCCAGTGACGGATCAGTCGGCTTAGCTTTATGCTTAATTTTTTTTCCCATCCAAAAAAAACCCCAAAAACATTTCTACCTCTACACAAAGACTTGCATCATTGCCCAGGAAAAATGATTAAATAAGTGAATTGCATATTTTGAGAGGATTTATAATTTCTCGTGGAAATGACTGTGAATCAATAAGACAGTCTACTGCATGTTTAAAATATTAATGCATCTTAGGAAAAGATTTAGTTGATATCTGAGCATGAGACTGTATATAAAAAGCAGACTGTACTAACAACTAATTTAGAAAGAGCAAAAGATTAGCTTGGCATAAGCTTACCTTGTTACTGTTTAATCATCAAATGTTAATGCACTTTTTACATGAACATTTAATGATTTGATGCCAACAGAATCAGCCAAAGTCCTTGGCTTAATAAGGAGTATTTAGTGTTTACCAGAAATAGTGGAAGAACACGTTTTACACAAAGCTTTATTGTTAACAACCCCATGAATGTAATAACTGGTTACTGTGTGGAGGGCAGAGTGCAGTTGAATTAAGCTGAGTTCAGAACATATCTCCTTTTTAGATTTGATAACATTTCATCTAAATATAGTTTATGTATAATCATGGCCCTGGGCTCCTTTGCAATCCTGTGGCTCTGAAATTATTGCCGAGGAACTACCAGACAGTAATAGAATTGTTTGCAGGCCCCAAAAATTGAAAACATCTTTACCAAGGCCATGTTCCATGTAGTGAGTGTGTTTTTAACTATTCATTGATTTTTTTAAAATATTAGAGTCTGCAGCATTTATAACACTACTCTGTAACAGAAAGAATCTGATTGCTGTATGTGTGCATGACTGTCCCACTGGCCTGCAGCTATCCTTCACTGGGCTTGGAAGTTCATTAGCTGGGTCATCTAAATATAATTAGACATAGTACAAACCTGGACCAGAGGCGAGGGATGCAGATCCTGTAGGTGCTACTATCATTTCCATGTTAAGTGGGTTCATGGATTCAAATTACTGCCAATATTTCAATAAAATGACATAATGATGTGGGTTTATACAAAGTTTCAAGATAGCAGACCTTCTTATGTATTTTCTTCCAATAATCCTAGTAAACTCTAGGCAAATTAGGCAGGCACTTCTCTGACGAATTGAAAAACGAGAGACACAGGAAGACTGAGTCATTTGTCCAGAGTTTCCAAGGTCAGAAGCTGATGAAAGACTTGAAATGAGAGCTGTAAACTGGGTTCTAGTTTGAATTCCAGAGTGATCCACAAAAACCACATAACCTCTAATATCACGACCAGACTACTTTGGATTTTAATATTCCCGTGGTGTGGCACTTTTTCAGTGTTTGCCCTTGTGTCTTGGTCCGATTCCAAGTTGGGCAATTACTCTCTGCTTACCTAAACTTCTCCCCCTGTTTTAGATGGGCAAGTTATTTTCCAGTTCTAAAACCTGCCTCCCAGTGTTCCTGGCTCTTAAAACTGCCACATCCCTGTTCAAAGGTAGCCACATGCCAGTGGTCAGCATATATAAGCCTTCCGAATACACTGGCCTGCTGTAGGAACATTTAATGAATTATTAATTGTAAGATGTTCAAAATTTTCCAAGAGATTTTCTTCTTATTTATTTAAAAATCATACTGTTATTATATTTTTGGAGGAAAAGGCAGTAGAGAAATCATGTGGATTTCTAAGTACAATTTTTTTCAGAGCCCCTTCTCCAGTGTAGTTACAGGCATATTTCACTTTCTATAATTCAGAAATTTCTGAAAATGTAGTGCGAATCCTTAAATGCTTTATATTAATCCGCTTACTTTCCCATTGACTCACTTTAGAGTTTTAGAGATTTATTGAGAATGAAGTTACCTTGGCCCTGAAATGTTAATTAAAATTATACTGAATAGAGTGAACACTTTAAGGGTATAGAGTTTAGTTATTTTAATTTTAAAGATACATTCAAAATGAAATTATTCTGGCCCCAAATTGCATAATAAAAGATTATGCCCAATGGAACAAACTTTAATATATTTAAAGAATTACCTTTCAGAGAAATATGAATGCGAACACTAAATTCTTGCTGCTAAATGTTGGCTGTTGGTCCTGTCTGAGCAATAAGGTAAAATACAGTGAAATCCTTGAGGGCAGTTTGCCATCTTGAGACTAGGTATTTTTAGGTCAACTTGAATTTCCAGGTTAGAAAACCTGTGAGATCACCTCAATGTAGTGATCACTGAGAGGCTACTGAACCCGGGTCATGTGTTCCCCACTCTTCCCAATCCTAGTGGCTGTGGGATAGCTTGTCTGCTCAGCGAGGTTCTAAGGAATAACAAAGGGGGGTGGTAGGCTAACAACAACCTGTTCTTGACAGAGGAGAGGTCTTTTCATCCAGTTCTGCTGGTTGTACCGAAACTGAAGCCCTGATGGCCACAGTGCTCTAGACCCCTTAAACATAACTCCCCTTGGTCAGTGCACCGCTCTGCTAGGTGTGCACCTTTCCTTCATGAGTCTTTCCCCCAAAGCCCACACTTGTGTAGATGAATCCTGTTTCAGTGAAATATCAGAAAGGTCTCCAGGTTAATGGGAAAAAACCCTGGTGAGACAGTGAAACAGAAGCTGGTAGATGATAGTACATCTGCCCTTGGTTGGAAAGAAATGAGATTATTGATGGACATAGAACACATTTTAGTCATG
This sequence comes from Miniopterus natalensis, assembly GCF_054644295.1. NCBI lineage: Eukaryota > Metazoa > Chordata > Mammalia > Chiroptera > Miniopteridae > Miniopterus > Miniopterus natalensis. The sequence goes on along the minus strand of NC_142094.1, from coordinate 27,938,275 downwards.
CACTGCTTAATGACAGGTGCATTCTGAGCATTGTGTCGAGGCACTGTGCAAGCACCGTGGTGTCCTTACCATCCAACATCACAGAGCCTGCTGTGCACCAAGGCTCTGTGCTAGAGCCTAATGCTCTTAGGCTACAGGCCTGTACGCATGTTGCTGTGCGGAACAACACGGGATTAAATGGAGCACGAGGGAGAGTGATGCGATCAGGAAGCACAGTAACCACGAGGCGTATGAATCGGCTGCCTGTGTAATACATGTCACTGTTTTACAGCTAACATTTTTTTATAAGTAGAAAGAGCACACTCTAATCATAAAAAGTATAGTATATTAAATACATAAACTAGTAACATAGATGTTAGTTGTCATTATCAAGTAGTATGTGCTGTGCATTATTATATGTGCTATACTTTTTTATGATTGGCAGCACAGTGTGCTTGTTTACACCACACACATGTGAGTAATGTGCGATGCTACAGCGTCACTAGGCGATAGGAATTTTTCAGTTCCATTGTAATCTTATTGGGCCACTGTCGTATATATGGTCTGTCTTGACCAAAATGTCCCTATGCGGCACATGACTATAACTGAAAGCAGGAAGAGTCGGTTTAGTTAGAGTGGTGCTTCCCAATCTTTTGGAATTGTAACTAGACAATTTCTTCCAACCATTTTATCCCTATATGGTCTAATATGTTACATGACTTAAAGAAATAGGAGTAACATATTTTAAAAATATTTCACAACATCATATCACTGAAATATAATATTGGTGAATATATGAAAAAATTCGGAGTTGGAAATGTACATTTAAAAGCTAGCATGTAATATTAACCTAATATTTTTAACTGCTTACCATTTCAGGTAAGAACTAAGACCCTAGGTGATAAAGGGTCTTGCCCAAGGCTACATAGCTAAACTAATCCCTAGGTCTCCACACTCCTAGACTGATGTGTTCCTTTTAGCTCTATCCTAATTGTGCCTGAGCGACTAGAGATTCCTAAAACGCTAGAGTTCCTTTATAACCCAGGACCATTTTCATCCCTCCTTGCCTCCTCCACCCAACCACCAAGAAAGGAAAAAAATGAAAATCCAGAGGACAGAGCTTGATCCAGGCTTGATAAACTTCAACCAAAAAAATAAAAAAACTGATATTCACATGAGAATGTAGAATTGTTGACACCAATGTGATCTTTTTAGAAATATCAATTCTTACTATGAAGGTAAAACAAAATATCATCAGATAAGGCAACCAAGATGTACATTTCAAAACTATTATAGTTACCCTCGTACACAAATAAATAAGAATGAAAAGTTGTATCTGGACCAAAACAGGTATTTGATTTTTAAAATTTCTATATAAATTAAAATAATAAGAGTTTCTCAAAATACAGTTACCCTGAAAAATTCAAACTGTGTTATAGATGTGAACATTCCAACCTTTAAATTAGTAATTAACACGTATGTGTATACTGCTCTTCATACACTTGTAGATTTTTAAAAATCATCCAAACAAAAACACCAATTTTACCACATCGCCCACCACTGGTTTCTCTACACATAATTTTATCATCCATCATGAAAAAGAGAAGACATTTCCAGGGCTACGAATGTTCAGTTAATGCGAAAGTATTTCTAGAAATGAGCAGGTAGCAAAGTTAGTCCACAGAATACCTGCCAGAGGCTAAATGCTATCACAGCAGCAGCAAACACTAAAACCCGCCAGCAATCACTTACTTTTTCCTACCCAAACTATACCTCCAAGTGGCATCATTCCAAGAGTTCTAATGTATGATGAATACGTTTAATTAGGAAAATTGTTCTAATCGTGAGATTATTCGTGTTGCTATTTCACAACAGAAGCTTTGTGGGATCCCATTTAGAATGTACTACATGGGAGACAAAAACATTTATTACAAAGGGGTGGGGCGACCAACAACACTGCAATAGCTGAGCCCTGAGCAGTTATTCGGATTCGGTGCTTATTGGTAAAGTCGGTCTGAAAATACAGATAAATTATCCTATCTCCCAGCACAAGGCTATGTGAAAAATGGCTGTCCAAATACCACTTCCTGCTCATAGCAGGCATGCTATACATCGGGAATGTGCAGGGAAATATGATAAAGTGTTATCACATCACTACAGGCTGAAACACGGCTGTGCCTGCAAAACAGGAAGGTGTGTGAGGGATAATGTCTGTCTTTAGGCTCTATAGAATGTCAAAACCACAAAGACAATGTGCAGCGAGAGATAGCTCCATCATAACCACTTTTTTATGATTGTCTTCACAGACCGAGATAAACGAAAAGCTGCAAGTACAGGAAGAGGCCTTTAATGCGCGAATAGAAAAATTGAAAAAGGCCTGAGGACTCAGTACAAAGCGAGTGATGCTAACCTCCGCAGAAACAAACAGGCCCAGTCAGAATAATAGGCTCTCTGGAGCATCGTATCTCCTTTATTTATTTGGGAGGGGAAAATCAAGCCCCACTTTTTATTATCCTAAATAATTAGAAAAATATTGGCCCCAATTTCGCTATCTCCTGTCCCATAACAGCCTCTGAATTTATGGCACTGAGTGTAATAAGAACATTTTGTATACAAGAGTTTGGAGAATTACATATAAAAATACAATTACTTTTACAACACTCCTTTGACATTTTGACTAATAAATGTTATTCATCTTCAAGTAGAAAGAAGCCAACATTTTTAAATAAAGACAAATAATGATAATTTTATCCATTTTGACCTAAATGAACTGCCCTATAAATGGAGCACCGTGGACAGATACCACTACCACCTACTGAGGATAAAGCCTGCTAAACAATTGCTATTCAAAGACATATACTAGGATATTTTTTTCCATAAATCATTTTGTTTTCTTATTTAAACGTTTCAGGGTGAAACCAATTTTCTGGAATTATATAATGCAGTTTGAAGCACTTTAATTTATTCTGTACTGTATTTGTTATTTCTAATCTTGTTACTCTCCCAGGAGAATACGTGACCTATATAAAAAGAAGCAATGTATAAATGGTTATTAAAGACCAACCTATATAGAGACTGTAAAAATCTTAAATACAAATCAAACTCACAGAGCTCTTAAAATTAACCATTATATTGCAGTAGAATGATTGAAAACATCTCAAGCCTTTAAATACCTTTTGTAAAATGTAATTTCAAAAGAAAAATATCTATTTACCAACTGATTGTCCCTAGTTGGACAAATGAAATTAATTACTACTTAGGTAGGCCCTTTCCAAATGTCCTAGACTTCAGAGTATTCTAGAACGCAGAGTGTTGCTAGGAGGGGACAGCTCCTTCAAAAAGTTTCCAGTTTATACTGGAACCAGATGCACTTGCATCTGGGTGGCACTTGGTTGAATATGTTCTATTCATGCTCTAACCTCAGGCTATAACCTCACCTTCTCCATCAGCACCAAAGAGATTACCCAAAACGTGTTTATTTGGGGCAGAGACAGATCTGACAGCATTGGTAATTTTCTAAGTACACTGATCAGCAGTGTAAGTGAAGTCCTTAGGATGAAACCATGTTTATTGTTCATACAGCTCCCAGTCTGGAAGGCCTGGGGATGTGCTGCGATGTGTTTTTTCCTTGAGCTGACCTTGCTGATTGAAAATGTTCATGGCCATAGCAGAACCCTAGGAGGGCTCACACATCTTGATTCCATCAAGCAGCCTTTTTCTCCAGGGCAAACAGAGGTGAAGCTAGACAAACCACAAACCAGGAATAAAGGAGCTTCTAGAAATCACCAAATAGTTTCACGTGCAGTCACTGGGACAGAGTGGACCTGCATTTCCAACAAAGGGTGCTTATTTTGAGCAAAGGTACCCAGAGTCCAAAACTGAATAAAAAATACAGTAGAATCCCTAAACTCTACACAGAGACAATATACTATAAGTGTGCCTAAAGCTTGCCTCTGGAATAAGACTCCCGGAGTCTGATACTGGCTTCACCAATGGCTAGTGTGTGACTTTGGACAGCCACTCAGCCTCTATTTGCTCATCTATTAAATGGGCATAATACTTAGTTTTGAGGTAGTTATGAGGACTCAATAAATATGTATTAAAAGGATGTTTGTTGTAAGATTTGGTTTCTATGTACCTCTGAGGATACCCAAAAAGCCACTGTTCCTCTCTAACACGCACTGCCCAGAATCCCGGCCTTCTCTGCCTCTCCACCGGCACTTGTGTGTCCTCTTAGTAATCATGTCGCCACCCTGCCCACCTCCATCACTCCTGTTGGAGCAGCCAAGGCTCTGTGGGAGCCTGACTTTAACATCTAATAATAAAAAGAAAAAGAACAATCTTAGTAGCAGTAGCTACAAATTTTAATTCACAGTCTCTGCTCTTTTAAATTAAGTTCAGATTGACAAAAAAATATATATGCACTTGCACTCAGTTATAAAAGTGTAGACAATGAAAAATAACTCTCACCCTAGCTAGGCACCCTCATTTCTCTCCCTACGAGGCAACTACAGCTTCCAGTAAGTTCTTAGTATTTTTTGCCCATTTAAACAATTGGATGCTTGTATACTGTAGTCTCTTTTTTTGTTCTTTACATTGTCTTTTTTATCAAATAATGTATCTTAGAGATAATTCTCTATCAGGACATTAATGATCATTTTAGCAGATCCATAACTTTTTAAGCTAGTCCTGTTGATGATCATTTTATTGATTCCCATACTGAGCTATCACAATGCTGTATTGCCATCTTTGCAAATGTGATGATACCTGTATGATGAATTCCTAGAGAAATAAACTTCTAGGTCAAATTTTATTTGCATTTCCAACTTTGATAGATATTGTCAAAATGCCTTCCAAAGATATTTCACCAACAATGTGTTTAAAAACCTCTTTCTCTACATTGTTGCCAATAGCATGCATTGCTCAGTTTTTTATCTTTGATATTCTGATAGATAAAAAATAATGTCACACTATTGTTTTCATTTGCTTTTATTGTTTTACTCTACATGGAATGAGCACCTTTCATATATTTATAAGCAAATTTTATATATACGTAAATTATATGTATATATTAATTTTCCTAATAACCCTAAGAGACAGACAGATTTTATTAGCCTCGCTTTATTTACAAGTTATGGAACCTGAAGCTTGAAGAGTTTATTAACTTGACCCAAGTTACACAATTAACAAGTGATGGATCAGGGCTTCAAACCCAGGTCTGACCTATTTTACAGATGAGGAAACTGGACACAGAAATTTTAAGTAATTTTCCCACAATCAGGTTTTGAACTTAGACCTGTATGATTACAAAACCCACATACTTAACTTTTATCTTCATCTAGCTACTTCATAGTCAATATGAAACAAAGTGAAAACTGACCTTTTTTGTTGTTAGTTATAATAAGGGGGAAAACTTGCTTATGTTGATAGCACAATAAGTATTTATAAAATTTGTGCAGGGATGGAATGTATCACCCAGCTCCATTCATTCATTCATTCATTCATTCATTCATTCATTTTTACACTATATATTCATTGAATACCTACTATGTGCCATGGCATTTAGTGTGAGCCAAAGAAGCATGGTCTCTACCTAATAATCTAGTGGGAGTGACAGTTAATACTAACTGTGAAAAAGACAAGCCTTGGGGAATTACAAATGTTGAACAAAGAAGCTTGATCTAATCTAGAAGGTCAGGGAAGCGACCCACGAGTTTGACATTTGGGCTGGGATCTGAGGGATAAGTAGAATTTAACTAGACAGAGGAAGGGGAAGGAAGATGGATTTTATGCAGAGAGAAAAGCATGTGCAAAGTCCCTGGGACACATAATGAGGCTGAACAATTGCCCACAGCCAGAGCTCTTGCAGGGTCCTATAGACCACACAGGTTTTTATTTTTAACCTAAAAGCAGTGGGAACTTGTTGATAAGTTTTAAGTAGCAAGTGACATCAGATTAGTATTTTTAAAAAGGCCATCTCCCTGGTGCCAGGATTTCTATCCATAGAGATGTGGAAAAAATATTCTCATGAAAGGATTCCTACTGTTAATGGTGCCATAGCTCTACTTCTTAGCAATTTCCAAGAGTGGGAGAAATAAAGAAAAATTCTGACTTTTTTAAAGTGACAGGGTCCACTTACTCCAAGCAGTGTCTGGTATAAAGGCAGCCCTCTGAAGACCCAATTAAAAAACAACACCATCCCATCAGTTAGGTGAGCAGCAGCCTTTCTTTTATCATCCACAGTAAGATATCTTTCTCCCATTCAGATGAATAACTTAGGGTGTTTTTTCTCACCCCCCTCAAGATAAATTTCAAAGAGACAATATCTTCATTATGTTATGAACAAGCCACAGGCTGCCACTATTACTGGTATTTGCAGGCACTATCAGGCCTAAATATAGCTACGGAGTCATTTTTCCAAAATCCAAATATAAAGCCCCTATTTCTACCCTCCATTGGGTTGGAACCACTCAACCACCCTGGTAGATAATAAGTTTGCCTGCTCTTAGATTGCATTTCATTATGCTTCAGTTCCCCTGGAGAATAAACCTGCTCCTTTTCCCAACAACTGTAGAGGAGAAGTACTTCTGACATCTCACATTTCAGAGTCTCAAGAAGACGTCCCTCTTCTGGACATCAAAGTCGTTTTTTTTCCTGGACATTGATTTGTTAAATAAGAGAAGTCAGGACCCCTTTGTGGCAGCCAAAATACCAATTAATTTAAGTTTCTTAAGCAAAAATAATCTAGATCCAAAGAATACCTACCATCTTGTTGGAAATCAAATTCCAAAACAGAGAGAGGATACTAAAAATCTCTCTTGCTTTTAGAGTTCCACCCCTTTTCATGGAAATACCGGCAGTGGAGATTGGCTTAACATTTTTTGTCAGAGCTGCCAAAGAGTTTTGTCTTATTTTATTTTTGGCTTCAGATAATGTTCAGTGCAGATGTTTCCAGTGGTCATTTTGGTGTTTGTTTCTTCTTTTCAACTTAGTGTGCAGTTTATTCTGGGTACTTTCTAGGCACTGAGATGAAATAAGATGGATAAGGTCCTCAACTTCAAGAAGCTCATGGAACTAGAAAGTGAATGAATAAGGTGATCTTAGATAACAATAAATAATGCCAATGATTAATACAAAGCCAATGGGTTAAAAGGCTCTGGGGTATGGGGGAACCACTTTCCCTGGGGTGCTCCAAGAACCCTTCTTGTAAGGGATGGCTTTTGAGTTGATCAGAATGGAAGGAACCAACCATGGACCACACCATGGAACCTTTGTTCCAGGAAGTGAAAGCAGCAAGTAAAGTGACATTGCCAAGTCGAACGTTTGATCATTCAAAGCAGCTTTCGGGGGGAAGGGACAGACCCAGGGCCTGAGTCCTGGAAAATAACCAGGCTGGTTTCTAACCTCAGACCCTCCCATCCCTAATCTAGTGCTTTCGCCATTCCATTATGTTGGCATGGTCATATTGTCTTCTATTGTTGTTGGTTTTTTTTTTTAAGAATTATAGCAATAAAATGCTTATCAGTATAACTCCCAAATAAGCCCACCTACTTAGAAAGAATCTTGGTCCAAATCTCCTTTGCAGAAGAATTCTAAATAAAGCATGTAGGTACTCCACTCCAGAAAAGGAGGAGTGTAACTCCCACTCATCATGTGTGGGCTGTGCATGGTGACTTCTCCTCAAAGAATACAATAAAGAAATGTTGGGGAAAAGGGTACCTGCACAGTTAAGAAACCTAACCAACACCGCTTCTGCCAGATGGTCAAGGTCAACATCAGTAGTTGTAAATCATGTTGATGACATCTACACTTGATATGAGATAATGAAAATTGTACTTTATCTCTGTGCTCTTCCAACCAAAACCCATAATCCCAGTCTAATCATAAGAAAAAACATCTGGCAAATTCAAATAGACGCACATCTTATAACATACCAGATCAGTACTCCTCAAAACTGTCCAGGTCATCAAAGACAAGTCAAGTATGAGAAAATGTTGCAGCCAAAAGAAGCTGAAGGAGACATGACAACCAATGTAATAGGGAATTCTGGATGTGATTCTGGAACAGAAAAAGGAAATCTAGCAATATGTATAAATTATGAATGTTAGTTAATAAAAATGTATTAAAGTGGTTCATTAATTATTCCAAATACATTATATTAATGTAAGATTAATAATAATAATAGTAACAATGGGAAACTGTAGTGGGGGAAGGGAGACAGTATATGGGAACTCTGTACTAGCTACTCAATCTTTTTGTAAATCTAAAACTGTTCTAAAAGATAGTGATGGATTTCAAAAAATCTTGATGAAAACAAACCAAAATTAGTTAGAAGGAAAGATGCCCACCGTCAGATTTGATCATTGATGGAATGACACCTCCTTATAAACAACACATGAAAAATCAGGTAGAGCCATTTTGAATGCTAGAGAGGCAAAGATATACTTATAAAGAGGGAGAAAGTGATAAACAACCTCATTTTAAAAAGGAAATTGCTAACTTTATCAGTCCTGGGCCACTCCTTACTTTCTCAGGTAATGGTAGAATTTGAAGCTTTCTATAAATGTGTATAGCTCATAAAAGCAGAGTGTAGAATAGTTCCTTTTAAACATCTAATTCTCTAAAGCATAACATGATAGTGTGGTCTATCAGCTGAATAGAGACCAATCACTTATAAAATGGTCCCAGTCTCTCAAGCTGCTCTCAGTGAGGTGAGTCTCCTTGGAACCCTAAGGCTCCTCTAAATGAGCATTCATTGTCTTACATTATGTTGAAAGTGCTATTGTTAAATAGATAAGTGGATTGATGGATGGATAGATAGATAGATAGATAGATAGATAGATAGATAGATAGATAGATAGATAGATAGATAGATGATAGATAGATAGATGATAGATAGATAGATAGATAGATAGATAGATAGATAGATAGATAGATAGATAGATGATGATAGATAGATGATGATAGATAGATGATGATAGATAGATAGATAGATAGATAGATAGATAGATGATAGATAGATAGATGATAGATAGATGATAGATAGATGATGATAGATAGATAGATAGATAGATAGATAGATAGATAGATAGATAGATAGATAGATGATAGATAGATAGATAGATGATAGATAGAGTGAAATCCAGCAATTTGAAATCAGGCTTAATAATGATCCCGTGCCATTCTATCACCAAAAAAGAGTTAAAATAGCCTGTATATTAATCTTTTTAATTGGGTATAAATCTCAAAATGAAATGGAGAATATGTGTCTGTTCTTACACCAGTGAAATTTTATATTAATGCATTGTCAATACATGGTCTTCATAATACCAAGGCCCAAATTCAGCTGAAATAAAAGGAACACAGTACTCATCTTCCAGCCCCATGCCAGAATTAATCTCTTCCAATGACCAACAAAAATGGTTGTGGGTTTTATTTCTTTTCCTTTTTCTGTATAATAGTTGATCCCATTATTTTTCATGAACCCTATCCAACCTTGGTTGTTATTGGGCTTATGGATTAAGATAAAGTTAAAGTTTGCACTGAACCTGTAACAGTACAAAATTCAAAATTAAGGAATAAAAAGTGTTCTCACTCTACTTGCCTGATCCACAACTTGTTACATCTGCTTAGGAAACATAATTGAGTGATTGATCAAACGTAATGACCCAGAGGATTCGATTTTAAAATAGCAGGACCATACACCCATGGTGCTAAACGCCTGAAATATCATTTAATTGAATCTTTTCTCAATGAAGAAACTGAGACCCAGAAAAATGAAGACTTTGTGATCACAAGGCTAATTTGTAGCAGGAAATAGAATCCAGATCTTCCTCCCTCCTTCGGTCTCTACCTTGAGTTCTTTCTTTCCTTCATTCATTCATTTATTCAAACTTGCTTACATTCAGAAATGTTCACTGAACCTCTGTGGGTCAGGAGCTATGCTAAACACTCATAAACAAAAACAGGCATAATCACTGGCCTTATAGGAGTCTAGTGGGAGAGAGAGATTTTAATCATTTACAAAGTTTTAAAAGAATAAGTGTAATTGGTACTATGAGGGGGGGGAATAAAAAAGAAGACTGTGCAATAAGAGCTTATTTAGAGGAATCTGACCACATCAAAGAAGGCTTCTCTGGGAGAGCAGTACCGAAAGGATGGATAGGCACCAAGTAGGCAAAGAGGGGACGGGCACAGGGGCAGCAAGTGCAAAAATCCCTGTAGAAAGAGAAGGTGGAATGTAGAGAATGTGAAAAGGGAGGTTAGGGTGTGACTGGAATCTTGAAACTGAGAAGGCGCACTTTCCAAAACTGAAAATGAATAGGTAAGTGGATGTTGGAGGTGATTGGTGCAGGGCAGGCACATCTGCACTATGCAGAGATGATTCTACCTGCAGTGGGGAGAATGGAGCAGAGACCAGAGAGGATGGGGTCACCCCAGTTAGGAGACTTTTCTAGCCTGGAACTCTTTCTGTTGCACCACATATGTGTCAGAAGCTGTCCATCAAAACCCAGGCTCCCATTACTCCTAAGCACATGCCTGGACTCCGTTTCCCAGATCCCTTTGCAATTAGGTGTGACCACATGACCAAGTTTCAGCCAGTGAAATGTGAGCAGAAATGAAATGTGCTACTTGCAGGGTGTTGCTCAAGACCATACAGCGCCTCTTTCATGTTCTGTCTTCCTCCTTTCTGCTGGCTGGAGGGCAGTGCGGACGGAGAGTGGCCATCTGAAGGTAATAGAACAACTGTCTGCCCGGGTTCCTGTGTAACCACATGATAGGCGACACTTACCAACCTGCGTGGCTCTTCCAGACTGTCTTACAAGGGAGAAATAAGCGTCCTTTCCTTAGAGTGACTTCATTCTTGGGTCTATCTGTTACAGCTAGTTGGGCTGCCCTAATTAATGCAGTGAATATGTCTGTCTGTGTTTGCGCATAAGTAATATGTCTCATATGGGTCAGTGTCTATAAACTTGGAAAACAACTAGCAAATTCATTTACTAGGGACCTACTTATGGTTTTATTGCATAAGGTAATTACTTCTTAGTTTATATAAGCCTACAGTCCCTCCTAAACTGACATTCTATGAAATAATTGACTGAGTCCTATAAGTGTGATGAATTGTACACTCAGGAATTTCCCACGAGAGGGCACACCTTAAATACTTTCTACTTTAAGTGAGGCTAGTAATTTTTTAAATGTCTATGGTTGGCTTGGGACTTCTCTAATAGAATAAGAAAAGTATAAACAAGGTTCTAAATTATTAATTTGTTAATAGTTTTTTCCCTTAGGCCAAGGCTATTTCCTCAGCTGAAATACTCCTAAATTCACTAAAATTTCTTTACTAAATTCCAATTCCAATCCAGGAACCTGGCTAAGGCCCTTACTAGAACAAATATTGATGTGTTAGCTACAATTGGTATTAACTATATCCAGTTTTAAAGACTAATATATTATTAGTAGTATTAGTACTAGTATTAATTTAGTGTTATTCTAGTTTAGATAATAGTTCCATAGGTTAAAATATAAAGCACAGTCAGATTATAGATAGAGGTGGAAATAGAAAAACAGAGCTTAGTTTCTCCCTCCCTCAAACATATTCAGTCACTAATTCACTTGTTATCAGTGACCACCTGAATCAGTTAGAATGCTTTTGGCTATAAATAAGTAAAATTATAAACTCAAAGTGGCTCAAACAATAACAAAAATGTTCTATATTATCTAAGAAGAAGAAAAAGCTCAGAGGTAGTAATCCTCAGTGACGTCATGGAGAATCCAGATTATTTCTGCCTGTGGTGCCCTCTTCAGCATCTCAGCTTTTGTCCTCAGAGTTGTCCTCTCATACTCCTAAGATGGCAGCTACATTCCCACTAAACAACCAAAAACTCTAAGAAAAGGAGATTTTTCTTTTCTTATATTTCTTTTTATGAACAAGAAAACTTTTCCCTAGCCTGCCAGGAGAATCCCTCCTGTAGAATTGTATCACTGGGCCAACCCTAAACCAGAGCTGGGAAGGGATGTAAAATGATCAGGATTTACTTAGGTGAGTCAGGATTCACCACCTGGAGCTGGGGAGTGGCTCTGAAAAACATCATCAGCAAATAGCTGAACAAAATTGTGATTCTGTCAGAGAGAGAGAGGAAAGAAAAAAAAAAAAAAAAGGTAGAATGGCTATTGGGTAGGCAATTGCTATCTCTAGTCCACCAAAGGATTTTGCCTGCATCACATGTTGCACCTTGGACTGGCCTAGCCTTCTCAGCATTCTTCAATTTCAAATTTAGATAGATCTTCTTTTCAAAGATTCTGCTACTGGTGCTGAGTGTTATCTCTATGTGCCGGTGTGGGTTTTTGTGTGTGTGTGTGTGTGTGTGTGTGTGTGTGTGTGTGTGTGTATTAATACATCTGGGCTTGCCATAGAAGAAGCTACTGCATTCCAACATGTGTATGAAAAATAGCTAGAAATTTTTGAAACCAAAGCTTTTCTACTCTTAAGGTGCTAGGCTCATATCAAATTATTATTACCATTTCCTTTCTGCTGAAATTTTGATGACATGATCATCAGTCATTCAACCAAGTGTGGCCATTTCAGATTCAGTTAAGCGTCTTTATTCAAGGTGTCCTCGTAGGCTCCTTTATTTGTTACAACTATTTCAAAATTAACAGCCAGATGAGTCAGCAGGACACTACAAAGCAAAATTCACCGGCCAGGGCTAAACTGAGGAAACAAAACAAACACAAAGATAAGGCAGTTACAGTGTTGGGAAATTGTTTGTGATATAATATTAAATGAAAAAGGAAAGAATCTATCATTTAATATTTGTGTTTTGTGGGGGGAAATTGGTAGGGAAAAAAGCATTCAAACAAAATGGGGTTCTCTCTTAATGGTGAGATTACAGGTGACAATATTTTTCTCAGTGTTTTCATACATTCTATATTAAATTTTCTCTTTAATAAGAAATCAACACTGCTTCTGATAGATTGATGCTACACCCTAGCCTTCAGCATCATTGCCCTCTCACCAGCTTCTGGACCAACCCTCTGGGAGCTCGGGGATTTTCCCAGCCCTCTCTGGGGCAGGTCGGGTGTCTTTATAGCAGCAGCCATCAGAATGTGGCAGGTACTGTTTGGGCCCCAGGAAGCCCAAAGAGCTTCCCAGAAATGGCTCCTGTTCTGAAGAAGCTTCCAGTATAAATTGGATACACTGACAAGCCCAAAGCATTGGATGAATAGACACCTTGCCTTTATAGTTCCAGGACAACTTCAAGAGCTGGATTCCACAGAGGCTTCTGTCTCAACAGATGCATAATGTGGGTTCATTGCATCCCCCACTGAGCCTCAGGTTTACTGTGTATAAAATGGATGGGTTGACAATAGGTAAAAGGAGGCAAAGTCGAGATGCCTTTTCCTAAAACTCAGGGGTATCTCTGACTTTAAAAAACTAAAAGCTAGCCTTAAAGGAACACAGCATGTAAAAGTATCTCAAATTGGCTTCAAGTTGAAACACCGGATGCATTCCCATTAAAGTCAAGCATGGTGCTAACTAATGAAATAGTTGTATAAATACCTGTTTAATGTCTGTCTCACAGCCCCAGCCGGCCATAGCTCTAGGAAAGTGGGGGGGCGTCTATTTTGTTCATGTGTCTAGCATAGTCCCTGATACAGAGTGGACAGTTCATAAATATTTTTGCAGAAGACAAAGCAGAAGGTAAGTGGACATACTGGCTGGTTGGCTGTTATCACCACTAACATTTAACTTTTCTAACCACTGCAATAAAGCAATACGTAGAAATTTAAAGTATAATTAACAAAGACTTAAAATCATTGTTATTTGTAGATTATAAGGTTATGTACACTGAAAACCCATGGGGGAAGAAACTATTCTTAAAAATCAATGTCAGATAAAAAATAAATGTAAAAAATAGATTTTTATATAAATTAATAATGTTTAAAAATAGAATGGAAAAAAAATCACTTACCGTAGTAACAAACATACAAAATACTTAAGATGAAAATAGGAAATGTAGAGGACCTGCCTGCAGGAAAATATAAAACTTTCCTAAAGGGCATTTTGCTAGATGCAAAATTTAAATATAGTAAAGATGTCGTCGTGTGTAATTCCATTGAAAATTGCAGGATTTGTGTTTGCTAATTTTAGTCTGAGGTCAACAGAAATACTGAAAAAGTAGTAAAGGGCAAGGGCTTTCTTATTTTAAAACCTCAAAAAGCTACAATACTTAAAAGTATGATATTAGTTGCAAAAATAGCAGCCAAATCAGTGAAACAATAGATAACCCAAAAAGGCCTTAATACTAAGAATTTGTTTTATAGTGAAATCTTGGGTGACTGAGTCCGTGAACTTTGGAGTCATTCAATCCTGAGATCCCCTCTCAGATCTGCTCCATGTAGATAAGCAATTTAAACTATCCAAGCCTCGGCTCACTCACCTGTGAAGTGAGGGTAAACACAACTACACCAGAATGTTGTTGTAAGGACCAAACTAATTAACACTGAAAATTCATTCAAAATATTTAGCGCAGTATCAAAGTATACAATAAATGGTAGTAATCAAACCAAAGGAAAGTAAAGAAATCTGCAAGAAGTGATTTTGGGACAATTAATTTTTTTAAGAAAATTGTTTAAATGTTATATATTTATGTTTTATACATTACATTTTGCAGAATATGTCAACAGGTTTAAGCATTACATGTAAATATTGAAACTACAAAATAGCTAGGAGAAAGTGTGAGAGAGTTTTTTCCTGCAGTGTGATGGGGTGGACTTTAATAAATAAAAGTAATGAAACAACATACTAGAGCAGGAAACTACAGGACAAATGTGAGCTGTTCCATGTAAAAGAAAATTCACTGTGTAAAAATAAAACAAAAATCTGATAAAAACATTTTCAGCAAGATGTATGACAGATATGTAGTTGATAACTGTAATATATAAATAGCTCTTTAAAATCAATAAAAAATGCTAACAATTCAGTAGAAAAAACACAGTGGGTCTAAAAATAATTCACAAATTAAAGATGAAATACAAATTGTCAGCAGTAATGGAAAAGTGTTTAATCAATTCTGGAATTTCCAAATTCTATGTTTAGTATATAGAAAGCCAAAGAAATCCATAAAGAAAAACACAGAAATGAAAGTATTTTGTCCATCTTTATGTGAGGAATTGCCTAAAATATGACAAGCATTGTGCAGCTCTCACTTAACCCCTATGTGTTGAGGAATACTTTACATTTTTAAATGAGATATTAGAACTCATTTTGGTAAATTGCAAAATGCCTCTCAGTCACTCTGTCTGCCACCCCGTGTTCTTCTCTACTTCTCTAACATGGCTCATGTAGCTTTCCCATCTGACAATTTCCATGTCAAAAATATTGATCTAGATGAGCATGAGCTAAGTAGATGATGAAAGATCCTTGAGGGAAGAAAATGTTAAGAGATCTAGTTCTGAGTCTTCCTCTCTAACCAGTAGCTGTGAGCCAGGCCAGGGATGAGGCCCATCACCTCTCCAAATTTAAAATGATTGAATCAGTGTTTCTCCCAGAAAGGTCTGTCATTCCTGCACCCCACTCCAGCCCTTCAGAATCAGAAGGCAGGACCTATAAATTGGCATTATCAACAAGCACCCCCATTAATGCCTTGGTAAAGTTTGAAAACCATGTATTGGCAGACCACCAAGTCTCTTCTAATGCCAAAAATCAAGTATTCTGAAGGGAAAAACATGTTTGCTGAAGAACAGCTTTACCCTTTACATTTGAGAGTGACCGCCCACCTCACCTCTCAAATGTGGGTTCTCAGATCCTTGTTATATTTGAGATATCCTTGATAACTCTTTCGGCTTGTTCTTTCAATCCCATGCATCAAATTACATTCATCAAAGCTGCCAGTCTTGAAAGTGCTTTCAGAAGTCACATAAATTCAACCCTGAGTCCTTATGATCCAGACAGTTAATCACACCATCAAGTTAATGGAATCCAATTTGAATGTAGACACCTCAACAGCTACATTGCATTGACTTCACGGCATTCATAAAATGTGGGTCTCCAAATGAATCGCCAGCCTAATGGAAAGTTCAGGAGAGAATGCTGCCCTCTCATTGGTCACTGTCCAAATCTTCAGTTGCCATAAAAAGGACCAGAGCTGTCAACACAACCCGGTAGCCTAGGCAACCAGCCATGCCACTGGGAACTTTTCAACACTTAGAAACATAAAAGTTACATAGAAACTTTCAGATGCTCCTTAGGTTGTTTGGAAAGCAAACAGTAATGATGCCCAGGGTCAGACTTCACCTGTCAGTTTAGGACTTCTTGTCATTAACAGCCCCAAATGGGTTGCCTTTGGGGTGCTCCAGACCCTTGCCTGATTGCCATAAAATACATTGCTCCATAATGCAAAGTGTCTGGGGTAAGAGGAAAAAGATACTGTTATTCCAAAATCCCAACAACCCGTTACTTAAACAACAGGAAATAAAAATGCCACTGGCCCTCCAAGCATCCAGATGTGGTCTCTGTGACGTTTGGCATCTACTAGGTGAAGACATCTAGATGATTGATTCTGAGCTTTCCATCCAGACATTTAACCATAGTGGCAACTCAACTTTGAACTGAAGCTGGATGGGGTTTACAGTTATTACGGAGCTATCCGTGTGAGCTCCTTTTATTGGGAATGTTTTTTTACACTAGTATTTCCACCTTGGATAGGGTGGTTTTGCCCGAAGGAGCCTCACAATCTGCAGAAATGCTTAGATCAACCTTCTTAACTGTGTTTTCTGTTTTTCAAGCTTTCATAGTCATTGCTAAGCTAAATAGAAGGAAGACCAAGTCCTTTTTTATTTATTTGTATTTTAAAAAGACAATTTCTGGAATCCACCTATTCTTAACAAGTTATTTATCTGAAGTAAGAACTTTGCACATAAAGGGAGGAGGCAGGGGTCTCGGGATGTCTTCCATACTTTTTGAGTCTAATATGTTGAGAGGCAAATTTAATCCACTGAAGTGGTTTCATGCAAACGCTCCTCTCGAATTCCTTTTGTACAAAAATCTCGATGCATAATGTATAGAGTCTGAAAATGGATTAAGCTACATTTGGAGATGGTTGGAGTTGCTGTTTTTTTAAGCAAGCAAAAAGCAAGCAGATTTTGTTGTTGTTGCCTTTTTCAACCCTTCTTACTCAAGCAGTCACACACGGATCCTGTCTTCTCAAAGCCGCCCTCCGCACAATCTATCCTGTCCTTTTGTTTTTCTGTCGAAAAGCTTGAAATGTCAGAAGCTTTCATTAAAAGTGGGGAGGGTGAATTAGTCTCGTTTCCCTCAGATTTCCCAACTAAAGCAAGCAGGTAGAATGGTAAAACCTTCTGATTGACTCCTGGAAGATCATTCAGGAACCACACAGACATGAGTAGGATATTACTGAATAAAGTGTTTCCTGGTACTCCACCGTTTCAATCACCTGAGGACTGTGCCCACAGATGGAATGCCAGTCTGTGTGTTGGTGGGAGCAGGTGTGACAAATGGCCAGAGACACGTTTCTACCAGGGCCAATCAAGGCCAGGAAGGTGAAAATGGAGATGGCCAGGACGAATTGTCAAAGGCTCCAAAAGAATCACAGAGACTTGGCTACAATCTCACGTTTATATCTCAATGGGTCAACACATTTGTGATGTTCAGTTTCATCATTTGCTTATTTTTACATATTACTTAAATACAATGTAAATTATACTGGCAAGAGAATTGCAGCTAGAATGAAATCTGGGCTCAAGTCCTAAGTCTGACCCTTCATAGTTATAAGATCTTAAACTCACTTGCTCTTACTGGTTTCAGTTTCATCATCTGTCAAATAAGAAAAACCATTTTTCTCTAGTTACCATCTGCATGTGGGGCCACTAGGGGACAAATGAGGTGGGTGGCAAAGTACTTTATAAAGTCTCCAGCTTCATGGGCCCTGCTGAATTCTTCTCTCGGTTGGGTTAACTGTTGTTTTCTCCTGAGAAAATGGTGGCGTCCTTGGCTCTTTCCCACATCTTTCTTCATCCAGGTTTTTCCCAAAGCCATGGGTGAGGTGAACAAGGTGTTCTGAGGGGGACCTCAAGCTGCCGCACAGCTGACCACTTCCCGTGGGCTCCCTGTATGTCACCCCAAGAGCTTTTAAGCAGACAAGGCCCTAACCATGACACTTAAAACCATGGCTTCAAATAAATACAGAGAAACAATACCTCCAGCCCAACATTTCTCATGGCCTCTGTTCTGAACCCTCCTTTGACTCACCTTGTTCCTGACCCTGTGATTAAGCTTTCTGCTGTTGTTTGTGTCCCCTCTCCTGCTTCTCCGTCACTGTTCAAAGTGATTCACTTACACTCCCTATACCCACTCCCCCTTGGTCCTAGCACCTTTCACCGCAGTCCTATGAATGGGATATAGAAAGAAGAGTGATATGCGGGTGTAGGAGCTGAGGTTTATGCACCTCCCAAAACAGGGAATGTAGGGATTTCTGCCAGCCCTGGGGACATTTTCTTATAGGAAGCTACTGACTAAAAAACAATTTCAAATTCTACAGAACAGGAACATTGGAAGAAGGTGACAAGGGGGAAAAGGGTAGTATTTCCCCCACTAGCCTCGCCTTCCTACTTGAAATGTTACCACACATGAGCATATGTCAAAACATATACCCTGCCTGTGCCTTCTTGTATAGATGCTGATTCATGGATGGGGTGCTGAATGGGAAGTGAAGACTAAATCCAATTCAAATCCATTCCCTGTGATTTGACAATAATATAGACTTCACTAAACATTTTTTAAAAGTTTCTAGAATATAGGGACACCAAGACCATGCCTACCTTGTTCTAGAACCCAGCACACAGAAGGTGTTTAAAAAAGAATTGTTGCCTGAATAAATATATGAGAAGGAAAAACAAAGTGATATTTGAAATATTTCTTATTATCTGATGCTGATAGAGAGTAAAGTTAATGATTTAGAGAACAAGTATCCAGCAGTACAGCTCACTAATACCCTTTAAAATGTGTTGATGCTCGTAAATCCCAAATAAACGACCTGTAAAATCACTTAAGAAGAAATAATACGCATTTAATCAGGCTTCCAGAGGAAAGTCTGAGGGAAAAGCTGAGAATTTTAAGAAGAATTATTAAATCCCTTCAAATTCAATCACTTGCCGATCACAGACACGCCACATGTCCTCCTGCCCACAGGGCTGTCACTTTAGGCAATCTCACTCAGCCCTTCATTGTGAAACTCCTAAATTACAGCCACCTCCTGGAGCCAGAGGGAAAGGCTTTGGATCAGCCGAAAAGGGTAAGTCCTCTTACGGGTCTACCCAGCATGCTTTTCCACATTCCACAGGGGCACCTTAAATAAAGGGGGAGAAATAGAACGCCCTCCCCCACGCATCCTAAAGCCAGCATCTTCAAAGCCTTACACGCAGCTTTAGCTTCAAGTCAAAGGGCTCTTCCTCTGGCAAATAAAATTCAAAACACTGCGAAATGCCAGTCTGTGCCTCTGCTTTATAATCCTGTTGAAGTTTCTGGAATTTAACAGCGTTCTAGTACCTTCCATTTCATCCTGGATTTTACCTTTTCGCCTGCTAATGAGAGTTACTTTACCTTTCCCGGAGTTTGATTAAGGTCCTGAGGGTGGTAGTAAAATAGATCCATCTTTTTGTTACAAACTCAATTAACGGAAGTTGGAATTGCTCTCTTCAACAAAGTTAAATAAATTGTTAATGAGAAATTTACCTTCACTCGATTCGCTAGTTGCGTTATTAGCTTGAAGTCAACACTGTTAAAGGAGAGGTGTTTATTAAAGCTTAAGGGGTTTGCTGGATTGAATGTTAAAAAGAAGATGGCAGGAGAGCACCACCGGCTGTCTGCTTCCAAAACCCAGAGGGTCTCCCATGATCCATCCCAAATGAGCAACTCGGAACCCTCATTTGGTGGTCTCCTCATCAGGAAAATAGCAGTTTACCCAGTAGGTCAAAGTGCCCTCAGTCCTGGGTAACACCTAAGCCTTCACTTTTCAGCCACTGTCCTAAGAGCATTTTCTAAGCCAAATGGACACTGGCCTGAAGACAGGTGACTCAGGTTCAGGTGAGTCTCAACACCTTTCCTCCTCTGGGAAGGGAATGAACTAAGACATGTTGGAGGAAGTCATCCTGAGCACGTGACTGCTGGTTGACCCTCAAACTGGACCCGGGCAATCGGTGTCTCCTTCTCTCCTCCCCTGGCCTTGGAATACACATTCTGCCCATCATTGCCACAGCGGGAACTGTTTTCAAGGACACAGCCTAAAGAGAGCAATGTGTTGTGAAGACCATCTGGACATTGTATGTGACTGACCAAGTAAGGGCCTCTATATAAACTTTTAAGATTTTGGCGGGTGAGTATGGAGATCTATTCAACTTGCGGTCGCCCGAGACAGGTCTCTTCTGTAAGTTCCCTTTGCTTGTTAAAACTACCACCTACCAACCTACAGTGGTCTGCCTCTGTATTCAGTCTCTCCTTGCCCTCTGTGTACAGGGGCCAGTTTGAAAACCGATAAAATACCTCGCCCCATAAATGTCAGGGGCATAGGAGAGGTCTATTAACTCAAGAAAGATTACCTCCAGACCTCAAAAATCACCACCCCAAAAAACCCATAATGTCTTTCTGATGTGCCTCATCTTAATAGACAGGACCAGGCAAAGTTGTGAGGTCAGTCAAGGTTGTTTTCAGCCCCTTCTCCATTTCTCTCTCAAAAATGCTCTCTTGCACCCCACCATGTACCCCTGTGGTGGAACCTGCCAGTTGAGACTAGTCCATCTGGACCTCCCCATAGCCACTGTATGGCCCTGCAGAGGCTGACAAGCTAAACGATCTCAAACCCCAGAGTGCCCTACAGCTTAGGTTCCACATGTGACCAAGCGTCAGCCAAGTGGACACTCCCCAGGAGATTCAGATGGTGGAGGCAGACATGAGGGTGGAGGCTGCACCTCACTACTGCTTCCCAACTCAGTGTAGAGACTCTAACAAAGGGTCCAGACACTAGCACTGGGGCCTAGAGAGGCAAGTGGAGGGAATCTGTTTTGTTGGTCCTGGTTGGGATAGACCAGGTGAGGTACAAAGCCAGCAGTGGCAGAGGTGACTTCCTTCTTCATCATCTTGACCACGGCTGCCTCGGTGGGCCAGTTCTGAGGTGTCGTTCTGAGGTGTGATTCCTGGGAGCTCTGCTAAAAGTCTCCTCCTCTGGGCCCTCTAAGGATTTTCGTCATCTCCTCACTCCTTGTATGAAATCCATTTCTCCTAAAAATAGCTGGACTGAATTCTGTTATCTACAGCTACTCTCTGACAGAAACACCTCTTCCTACTGAAGCAACCAAGGTCCTTAATGCTTATTTCTTCCCCATCGTCTCCTGAAACGAGGTAATAAACTAATTCACAATAAGAACATAGTTAATAACTAATAAAATACCTTCTTATGGGTACTTGCCTTAACCCAAGCAAAAAGATTCTAGTGGTGAATTTCCAAACATGAATGGCTTACCATGTTGATGGGAATTTTTTTCCTGGATGGGAAGGCAAAGGTTTTTTAGACTATAAAAAAGCTGTTAGTTGTTAATGATGATGGAGATTATAATGGTGGTGGTGGTATTTGAAAGCATGAGAGAGCTTTTCCAGCCTGTAAGGCTTACTGGGCTGACATCTCCAGCTCCATCCTCCTGCCCCACTACACTCTCTAATCAGGGCCAAAACACCATGGTCATCGCCCAGTTTCTCACCTCTCACTACAGACCTCTCCATGGGGCTCTCTGTGAAATAAGAAGGACCTTCCAGGAAAGAGAAAGCCTGCATCATAAAGACATGAGCAAGGGTTCCAGAATCTTCCCTGAAAGTCACCAGAGACAAAGAAACAGGCAGGTGACGAAGGCAGTTGGATGGCGAGGTGATTGATGATGCCCATCTGCACATTGACAGACGTCCCTGGACCAGCTCCATTCTGACACTTGAAGAGAGGTGAGGCTCACCCTGGCCTCCCAGAGCCAAAAGCACAGGGGAAAATAGAAATTCCCACTGCTTGATCTCTTCTGTGTGAGAGACTTTATCTCCACTAATTTAATTCACTTAAATAGTTTGCACTTATGTTTTAGTTGTAGACAGGGATGTACGAGCTAGGTTTTCTAATCCCTTATAGAGAGAGCCAGCATGAGTTCTGCAAAGTGAATTCGGTACAGAATGTTCTCAATTATAATTGAGGCAAGTGCTACAAAGGAAGACCGTAGCACACTGTCTGATGGGGGAAGGGGAGTCGGCACAACGGAGTCTGAGGGTTCGTGGAATGCTTTCCAGAAGAAAAGCCATTCCAGCTGAATCTTGGGGTCTGGGCATGAGTTAGCCAGAGTGAAGGAACAGGATGAGCAAAGGCTCCGAGGTTGGAAAGAGCTTCAGCCAATGGGGTACATAGCATTATCTCCACTTTACACATGAAGCAATAGAGACTTAGAGAGATTAGGTAAACTTCTTAAGCTTATGCAGAACATAAGGTAGTGTGAGCCCAACGATAGCCTCGGTACATATAATCCAGCCTCCCTGAGAGATAGAGACAAAGATACTCAGCAGGCTTTAAAAATAATCATCAGGAGACCCTGTTGTGCCCATTAAGGCCACCCTTCCTCTTGGAGGAACTGAGGACAGATTTTCATTTTCTCACTCTACTGGGCCTGAGACGAAATTAAATGAAAAGCCTGCTATTTCTGACGCAAAAGTCCTGGGTGTTTTTTGGGAATGAAACCTTCCCTCCTCCCCGGGGCCTTTCATACCATTATGGAGCAGTCCCAAGCTATCAATGATAGTGAAAAAAAAACGGGCTTTGCGGAAAAGAGCCTATTCAAACAGCTCCTGATTCCTATAAAAGAGAGATGTTTTGATCTTTGAAGCAGCCAAGAGGGCAGTTTGATCTTCCTCAAACTCATTTATTTTAGATTCTTGCAAATTTCTTTTCTGTAGGTTTACTTCCTTAGAAAACTCAATATTCAATTGAACAGTGACTTTTATATATTGAAATGCAATATTGAATAGCTGAAGCCTAATAAATGCCATCCCGGCTGTATAGGATATTTTAAAAATCATAAAAGGGCCGATTGAGCCCGATCCAGGCAAAGATGACAAAGCGAATTCAATGCTTCTTTTGAAAATGAGTCATGGTCAGAAATACTCACTTTGACCAAAAGCATTGCTTTGAATGCCAGAGGTAAATTTGCTCACTTTCATTTTCTGCCTGGGTTTCAAGTCGGCCCTGCAGAACCGAACAAAATCAACTGTGAGAGAGAGGCCCTGGCAGCTGTTCCAGATGTAAATGTGAACAGGATAGTGAGGTTGGGCCTGTTCCCTCCAATATGTTACTTTCAAATTATGCAGATGATATTCAGATATGGATTGACCAGGCTTTGTATATTTTTTCAGGCAGGAGTAAATCATTGCTATTCTGTGCTGCCTTAACATTCCCCAGGACAACCCCTTTCTTTTACTCAGAAAAAGCATGTTTTATTATCATGAACCTCCAAGTTACTGGCAAAGGGAGAATCTGACTTATGTTCCCAGGTGCAGGGTGCTCGGGGAAGGACAGGCACAACATATTCAATCGATTAACCCAAAGGAACAGCCTTTGATGTCAGGGAACCTTTCCAAATTTCATTTAAGACGCAAACAATCTGTGGGAAATCAAAGTTCTCAATCAGAACCTCTGCCTCACTCCTCTGGGGGCAGCCTGGCTGGAGGAACCTCGGTTTTAACTATTTGTAGGTGATTTGCTCCGTTTGAGAGTGTGTTCTCGTGGCCCTTTCAACATTAGGCTCTTGAAGAACATGGAGAATGAACTTCATTCCCCATCTTCTTCTTGTCAGTTGAACTTTTCCCCCTCACATGTATGTTTTAGGAAAATGCAGATTCACACTGTCAAAAAAAAAGGTTATTTTGCAGCAGCCCTCTCCTCAGTGTGACCTTAGAAGAAGGCCTGATTGTATAAAATGTTACAAGAATGCCTACGTTTTGCACACTCCTGGTATCAGCTAAAAAGTGGAGTGGAATTGGGGAAGGAGCTGGGGCCAGGAAGAATAGGAATGACAACCATTTAGAAGAAGGCAACAGAGAAAAAAGAGGAGCCAGAAACACATAGGAGAATGTGGGTCCCA
This sequence comes from Miniopterus natalensis, assembly GCF_054644295.1. Taxonomy (NCBI): domain Eukaryota; kingdom Metazoa; phylum Chordata; class Mammalia; order Chiroptera; family Miniopteridae; genus Miniopterus; species Miniopterus natalensis. The sequence goes on along the minus strand of NC_142094.1, from coordinate 27,914,113 downwards.
TTCTCAGAAACGGTAAAGTCAACAAGAGGAACCAAATGTGGTGTCAGTTTAGAGATCATGGTTTGGATTTTGAATAAATTTGATTATATGTGTTTCCTTGGGTATCCAAGCAGAAATATCAACTCTTAATCACTGCCTAAGAGCTTGGATTACTTTGGTATTTAGTGGCCAATGCTCCTCCTAGAAACAGGAACATGAGAATGTTCCAGAAGGGACACCTGAGCCCTGGATGCTCTGCCCTGGTTAGATCACATCTAGGAAACCATGCCGCCTTCCATGTGGCCATCACACTTCCATGCACCTGAACCTTGTCAGTTCTTCATGCTGTTTTCTCACGTAGACACTGACTAAGTTGGAGTTTCTACAGACAAGAATAGTCAAGATGATAACATGTCTGGACAGCAGTTAACGCCCCAGAGACGTTTCTCCCGAAACAGAACGACTCAGAGAATATATGACAGCACTGAAGACCTGTCATGTGAAGAGGGATTTGATGGGCCCCTTTTGCTCCAGAAGAGAGGTTCTGTGGGAGTTAAAGGGGATGGGAAGGTAATATTCACAACTGCAGAAACCCCCAGTAATGTCTTGCTGAAGTAAAGAGTTTCCTCTCATGGAAGATGCTCAAACAATTGTGGGATATCCTCCCCGCAAAGGAGAAGTTTTAGGAGAAGGAACTTCCATATTCCTGGATAATATCGGAACTGGAAGGGACTCGCAAAGTCACAAGTTCAGTTGTCCACAGGGTATAAGGAAACATCGTCAATCTCCCTTAGCTCTTCCTGACCTACCAGCAAGTACCCACTTTCTTTATGACGTCAAGATTTCAAAAACATTCTTTGGGAGCCAGTTCCAAAAGTAGCTTTAGTATATCAGTGACTTTTTTAATCTTGAAACCATCAAAAACAATCCTATAGGAAAATGTCTCTCTTTATCCAGCAATCACATACCAGGTATATATATCCAAAGGAAACAAATCTGTATCTCAAAGAGATACTTGCATTTCCATGCTTATTGCAGCATTGTTCACAATGGCCAAAAAATGGAAATAACATAAGTAGCCATGAACAAATGAGTGAACAAAGGAAAATGTGAGGTAGATAGATACATAGACGATGGAATATTATTCACCTCTAAAAAGGAAGGAAATTCTGCCAGTGGTGACAATATGGATGAACTTGGAGAACATTAGTGAAATGTGCAAGACACAGAAAGACAAATATGATCTCACTTATATGTGGACTCTAAAAAAGTTGAACCCATAGGACCAGAAGATATAATGGTGGTAGTCAGGGGCTGGGGTGGTGGGGGAGTGAAGGGTGGGGAGTAGGGAAATTTGGTCAAAGTTTACAAACATTCACTTATGAGTAAGTTTCCGGGGTTCTGGGGATTTAAGGTACAGCATGGTGACTATAATGCTATAATAGATATTTGAAATTTGCTAAGAGAGTCGATCTTAAGTGTTCTTACCGCAAACACACACACACACACACACACACACATAAAGGTAACTATGTGAGATGATGGATGTGTTAATTAACTAGATTGTGGCGATCATTTCACAATGTATACACATATCAAACCACCCCCTGTATACCTTAAATATCTACAATTTTACTTGTCAATTATACTTTAATAAACCTGGGGGGAGAAATAGAAGAAAGTCTCCCTCAGGAGTGAGTAAACTATCCACCGTTTAAGAAAAGAACAGTTGATAATTAACGTTCACAAAAGAACTTGAAATAGGGGATGCCAAGCAATTCAAGGACAAAATTCTGAGCTGAGATAACTGAATATACAAAGACGTGCCCACAACTGTTTTGAGGGCTGTTAGCTCTCTAATAGGTATTTGGGGAAAGGGACTGATATTTTTTAGAAGCAAATGGAGGCTTCATTTCCTTTCCTTAAAGGACATTTTAAAACAAACAAAAAGTACCTGACTTTCTAGACACTCTCAAATAGGTTTCTTACTTTCGAAGGCCTAGAGCATAAGTCAACCTGTTCCGAGAGGAGCACAAGATACGTAACATGTAATTTTATTCAAGGCATAGTGACACAAATCGTAGGCAAACAGCAGCCCACACATCTGAGAACAGGCATGTGCCCCACGCCCAGGCTAATGTTGGTTTGAATAACACCACTGTGACAAGATTGCCTTTGTCACACAGTTAGCCCCTCATGCCCCTTTTACTCATGTTGCTGTCTTCCAGTCTTGGTTTTATCAGGAGATCGAATCGAGCTGTAGACTTCTTACAGACTAACACCCCGACACTCACCCAAGAGAGGTGTGGGGAAGTTTTGAGTGCCAGGAATAAGAATGTTGGAATTGAAAAAGCAGAGCCAAGTAGGCTTATATAAATGGCAAATAGAGGCTGCCCATCTAATTAGAGCGGAGGGACAGAACTATAAGGCAAGATACTTAAATACCTGGGGGAACACGCAAGAATCGGACGGACCTCAAAGAACTAAGACCTGCTCTCCCATCAGCATTTTTCCCTTTCCCCTGCCATCCTCTGCAGGACTGACCATCTGCCAATTGCTCTGACAAGAGCGCGTTACCAAGCAGAATGGGTTTATTGGCACAGCTGCTTGTTGTGCTCATTAATTCTAGGATAAATTTAAAGAAAAAAATCCTCCAATGCAGAAGCCAACACTAACCTCAGTGGCTGCAACCCCTCACTATTCGAAGATCTTCTAGGTAAGTGAGAGAGGAAGCAGCAATGTCATTCCAAAATAAACATATAATTTTGTTAAGCACCATTTGTCAATAAAGCACCAGGGTACAGATTGGGAAGATGTTCACTGGTAATAAACCAAATGTTAGACATTTACTCCTCAAACCCTCTTCCCCAAACTTCCTATCAGTAAAACGCTATCAAAACAAGTAAGTACCAATACATTCCTCTTTCGACTTCGATTTCCTTGCAAAATAGAGCTCTCAAAATGTCCACGTCATCTAGGTTGGCCTTTCCAAGAATGTGCCTAGTTAAACTTCAACGAACTGAAGTGATTGGAGGAGTCCTTTTAATTGAATTTCCAGGTTAACTGGGGGCTAGGGAGAAAACTTTTTTTTCCTCTTTGGGTCCTATTAGGAATCAATAGAAGATATTGATGGAATATAGATGATTTTGTCCTAGAGATCCAGACACCTAGGTCCATAGACAATTTCTTGGGAAGTCATATGCATAAGAAACTGACAAAAATAAATAAACAACACCTCATTGTCAGTAGTGCTTGTCCCCTAAGCTCTTAGGTAGAGCTTTCTGATAGCATCAGCTGGAGTGCGTGTCATAGGTCAGGCCTTCTGGGTCCTCTCCTTGCCCATCAGCCTAACCCCAAATCTTGTCATTAGGACATCACAGTACAAAAGAGAAAAGGAAAGGACATTCATGATGAAAAGAGCGGACCAAAGGACCTGGTTCTGTCCCTGTGGAAGTGAGCCCTCAACTTTGCCTACTTCAGCCTCAAAAGAGAGGAAGATTTTGCCTCTTGATAGTAAATATGGTTCACAGCAAAAATGGATTTCACTTAATGGATACTTTGCTACTTGCAGGTGACAGTTTTCAATGTCTTTACCAGGTTCAGGGAGTATAACATTGCCAACATCACCATGATCACCATCATCATAAACAAGAATGTTTTAATACAGTTGGTTACACAATAGGCTAGCACGTCCATTCTTACTGTCGGGAAATGTAAAAGAAAAGGCCAGTTCAAAGATGAGTGGGTGGCTGGGCGGTGGTTTAGAGATCTAAATCATGCAAAACATTATAAAAACCCTTCAAGATTCTAAGAAGACAAGCAGAATTAACTGTAAAGGGAAATTTTTTTTTTTATAATTAGCACATCTCCCTTTTTGTTTACATTATAATAGTCAAACAGATTTTTATGTAATGTATGAATACTTCACAAATAGATTTTTATGTGGAACACTTATATAAAAACAATCAGTAAAGAACATATATTTCATCTAAAACCTGTGCTTTTACATTTTTTCATTTCAATAGGAGTTAGATCCTAATCTCATGATTGTAAGATTTTGCTCTTTCTGTCTTGAATTTGGCAACAATGAAAGGTCGTCTCTGATATATTTGAAGCTGCGACCTTGCTCAGGAACACAACTCCCAAATATAACACTGTTTGAATGGAAAGTATTGTTCATTATACAGTGATGCACTCAATGATCCAGTTTCCAGGATCATTTGGCAAAAAGCTTTGCCTCCTTCCTTTAATTACTAATATGCTGTCCATGAATCAGAAGAGAAAGCAACTGATGAGTTTACTGATTATGGTAAACTATTACCATAGTAATCTTCATTGGCACTTTATCAAGGGCTTCTAAAAAAAGAGCTATTCCTACCCTTCCATCCACAGGACAAAAAGGCCCACAGTGGAACCCCCACAACACTTAGAGACCAGTGTCCATCTAGCATGGATTATAACTCCTTTTTTGATTCTCTAGCTTCCTAGAAGGGCAGAAAGTGGTCTCCAAAGAGAATATAGATGTCTTGTCAGCCTGGATCTGTAATGAATCTCATTCACATTCAGTGCTGAGACTTGATTCTATAAGCTCAGGGACTTGTCATTACTTTGAGATCATGAGGCACCTTCCAGACCCCACCCTCCCACAATTCAGCCCAGGAGACCAACAGGTAGGATGTGAGCATATGGACAAATCTATGTAAAATCACCACCATGCCTGGGAGAATTTCAGGCATGTGCTCAGATATGAACTAGGGCATGTTAAGCAGGCCTATTGCATGGCATTGGACTTGGAGAACATAAGTCAAAAACATGCTTGCTTACTTGGTTTCTGATTAACCACCTGAGTCAAATTACATGGATGCAAAACACATATGAAGAAGTGGAAGCATAAGGCAAAGCCACAAAGGAACAAAAATCACTAATGTCAGTAAAAAAATTAACATATCATTTTCCCCCCACTGAATTAAGCAGAACTCTGTCTTTGATGACTGATCAAAATGCAGCTCAAACTAGCTGCAACCAAAAGTAGAATCTATCAGTTCATAAATTTGGAAATTCAAAGGATCAGATACTGCTTGGGTCCAGGTATTCAATGGTGCCTTCATCACTCCTTCTCTCTGTCCCCATCTCTTGACTCTCATTGTTCTGTAATGGCTTCATTGATCTCTCCAAAAGTTCCCAAAGAACCAGCAGTTCCATGATGCTTGTATCTATTGTTTGCAACCTTCAAAAGAAGAAGAGATTGTCTCTTACCTAAGAGTTACAGAAGTCCCAGGGTTACCAGCTTGCTTGCATGACTATCCCAACGCTTTTCATTGCACCCGGGCATGTAATATGCTTATTAGGCCTACTCCTCATCCCAAGATGTGGCCAGCCTCAACTAAACACCACTAATCAAAAGTGGGAAAGGAGGCAGTTTCCCAAAGGAAACTGGGGAGGTAAGGGCAAAGTGAGAGGAAAAGACTGGGGAGGGGGGCATGGATGACAAAAGACAGATAGCCACATTAGCTGTCAACATTTAGGTGGTGTTACGAAGAATGAACTTGGAAATACTTAAGATCTTCTGTACCCTCTTTGAGTCCTGTCTGGCATTTGTTCTTGAACTCAAGGATTCAAGGCTACAAAAACCAGAAGACACAATGTGCATCATTTATTTATTTCACAAGTATTTCTTGAGCACCATCCCAATGTTGTTTTTAGGATGTCATGGGAGCACAAAGAAAGAAACCCTAGCCCAGACTTGGGGACCAGGGAATGTTTCTAGAGGAAGTGAAATCAAAACTGACATTTGAAAAATGGGTGGAAGTTTAGATAATCAAAGGAAGAAGTTGGGCAACTGAAGAAAAAAAAAAACACAGCACATGCAATGTCCCTAATTCAAGAAAAAGTACAGTGTTTTAAAGGAACAGAAAGACATGGAGAACCTCATCACTTATTCATATCAATGTCCTAAAGGGCAAAAACTGTGTCTTAGTCTCTCTTCCTGATCAACAGTTCACTTGACTGCTGGATCTCCCTCCCAAAGTTGTTAGAAAAATCAAATGTAATAACGTATGTGAAATATTTAGTAACTTTTAAATCCTCTACAACTGAAAAGCACATATTGAGAATTGATCCCTAAAATCCTGAGCAATTAAGGCAAGATGACTGGCTTGATAGAAGTGAACTACTCAAGAAAAACATGCCCTAGATTTATGATGTCTATTTGGCCACTAAGGAATCGATCTGGTGACCTCTTGGTTCATGGGTCAGCACTCAACCACTGAGCCACAGTGGCAGGACAAGGGGGAGTTTTAAACTAAAGTCTTGAGACAATGAAGACAGGGGTTCCATGTTCTTTGCATCAGCATCCGAAAATTCACCAAGAGGGAGTGGGCAACACAAAGGCTGTGCTCTCTAGGAAACAACGGAAGGGTTCAAAGAATGTGGGTACAACACGGTGTTGCCAAGGCATCCTTGGCAGACAGACAGGTCCTGAAATTTTAAAAAGGAAACAAGAAAAAGTTCAGTTGCTAATGTTCTAGGAGTATACTCAACAACAAAAAAAGATGTGCTTGGAAGACACCTGAAAGGAGAAAAAATACAGGGCAGGAAATGAGTATGGAAGGTTACAAATCATGCATCTATGAGAAGAAGTAGAGGAAATAGTTTGGGGGATTCGTAGTCTTAAAAACGTCAACATAAGGTATGTTTAAATTGTAACCCAGGCCAGAGAGTTGTGAATAATCAGTTTGTCTTGGAGAATTCTGGAATTATAAACAAAAGGATACAAAGCATTGTCCAAGGTAAATATTGACATGGCTGAAGAGGAACTAGAAAAACTTTTAATGAAGCCAAAAATACTGCATCTGGGGAAGATGTTTCACATTCTTATAATAAACACTCGGGTACAAGAAGTTTGGGGGTGATGGGTAAAAAGTATTGCCCGGTAGGTTGAAAACTTAAGTGAGAACAAAGGCTTTCTCCAATTTAAAAGAGTAATACTATAAAAACACAAATGTTAATTTTAAAAATCATGTTGTTTCTTAAAATAAAGACAATTCTCTCTGCCAAACACCTATTTGCCCTCAAATATGAGAGAATTAGTGCTCATATCCTGAAACAGCCATCCAGTTTATACTGTGGCAGATGTACAGTGATTTCTTCCTCAGCTCCCAGCTGCCCAGGGTGATGTGGTCTGGGAAGTCCCTTCACACCAGCTGGGCCTCTCCTAGAACTAGACCTTCCCACCACCAATGTAATGATAAATCTCCTCCCTGCTGAGACACCGCCCACCTCTACCCTCCCATCAATAAGAGCAAGGGAAGAACTCCCCAAATTCCTTCAGGTTCATACCTTGCTTCCTTCCAGAGGATGTTCAGGTGGGGTAACCTGAAACTTAGAATAAATAGAAGCCCATTATTGCTGCTTAGTGGGAGCCAGTGAAGGATCTTGTCAGCAGAACTGCCATGGCAACCAGTTCTTCAAAGCATTTTTTAAAAAATACAAGTTGAATTTCATCTGGAAACATCCCAATTACCCAATTAGACTAAGCTGCGAAGTCTTTTTAGAATAATCTCAGATCCTAAGTGAGTGCATAGCTCAAACCCAAACCATAGATTTCTGATACTCAGAAAATGCAAGTTTGTTGGTACTGTGTTCTGGTTGGAAGACAGTTCTTTATTAGCAATGAAATCAGTCTGCATTTCCACAGGATGCTCAGTGCGAAAGTAACATATGACTCAATCCCATTGGGAGCCATGAGATTCTAGTTTTATTTTCCCACTTAACAGATGGGAAAACTAAGGAGCTATAAGTAGACTCATCTCTGGGGACAGAAAGAGGCCAGGTGGAGTGGAGCAGGATTTCTCTTGCTCGTGTGTGTGTGTGTGTGTGTGTGTGTGTGTGTGTGTGTGTGTGTTTCTCCAAGGAGATGGTGAAATCAGGCTCCAAGCCCTGTAGAATCCACCTCTGAATTGTCTCATCCCTCACCCCTCCTCTCCACCCTTTCCCTGCTGAGCCAGTTCAGACTTTTAGCATTTATCACTTGGCCCTGCGGTCTTGTCCTCCTGCTGCTGTGGGGCATATCTACAAAAGCACAGGTCAGATCATAGGCTCCCCAGTGCTCAAAGGATCAAAGCTTCCCTGCAGTCTATTAAAAAAGTGCACTGTGCTTAGGATGGCAGTCAAGGTCTCCTCAATGTCACAGATGAATAGAATTCATAGGATTATCCACTATGCCCTTGCCCACCACCCAGCCTTACTATGAACTTTTCAACATTCTGTTAATTTCCCAAGATGTTCTCTGTCAACTGGAAATTAATTTGTCATCATTTGCTTCCTATTATTTATCCTTTAATGTCCAGGCCCAGGGTGACCAGTACCTTGTGGGTGTATCCCTAAGACTTGAGAGACACTTGTCATGTGCCAGACTCTGTGCGAGGACATTGCCTGTGCACTCTCTCCTTTCATCCTTGTGGCTGTCCTGTGGGATGGATACCCCTACTCATCCCATTTCATGGCTGAGTACACAGAAGACAGAAAGGAGAGGCGGTGTGGCTGCCGTCACAGAGAGCAGGTGGCAGCCTCACTCCAGAGCACCTGTAGTGCCTCAGCTGTGTCATCTCTCTTTAGGGTAGGTAACATTTGCCCTGGACTCCCACTGTGCTTTGAACCCCAAAGGGAGCCCATTTAATTCACTCTCTTTTCTTTGAAAGGGGAGAGTGGTGATATGTATAGTGGTAAGTTTCTCTGTGCCCCAACTTCCTCATCTGTAAAATGGGAATACTAATTGATTATATACTTTTGTTTCTAAGGACTACATGAGCTACTGCATTAGAGGAAGACACGCAGAACTGTGCCTGACACATAGCCAGTACCTGATGAATGTCAGATAGTAACTGATTGGACTGCTGTTTCTTCAACAAGAATGTGAGCTCCTCTGTCCAGCTTACCTTGGTACAACCAAATCCTGAGAGCCTAAGGTGGTGCTCCAAGCATGTTGGGCACTAGGTAAATAGCTGTTCAAACATTAATTGAATTTGGCATTGTGAACAGATATAATATATTGGTCACTCCTGTTCCCATCACAGTTCAAATGAACCCCAGTGTCTACCCTGCCCTACCCTGGCATCTGACTAGCTGTTCCACCTTGTTTCCTCCTTTCTCCCTCTGACTCCTCCCACTTCCATCCTGCTTTTCCTCAGATACACCAAACACATTCCTGTCTCAGAAACTTTGCTATAACCCCTCCCTTATTCTGCTCTATTTTTCTTAGAACATATCTAATCTATGCATTTATGTCTGTCTCTCCCCTCCAATCCCATTAGAATGGGAGCTCTCTGAGGGCAGGGACATTGTTAGGTTTAGTGCTGTATTCCTTGTGCCTAGACAGTGAGTGGCATATAATAGATGCTCACTAAATATTTAATGATTGAATGAATGCATGAATGAACAAATAAGCCTCTTTACTCCACAACAGAGCTGAAAGGTAGGTTTTACATACCCATTTTATAGATGAAAAAACTAAGGCGCTAAGATATTGAGTAATTTTCCCATGGGCACCCATTTAGTAAGAGGCATAACTTGAATTTCATCTTTGTCTCTCTGATTCCAAAATTCATTCGGGTGTCTCCTAATAAGGCATTCAGGTACCACCTTCCACATTGTATCTGAACTAATATTTACTTAACATTTTTATTTAAGTCATATATATTATGCAAATAATTTTATTTTAAAAGAAAAACCATCTTTTCCATGGAATAAGTCACACTGAAATAGATGCATATCCATTAAAATTTAAAATATCCCTCGGTGTATTTTGAAGTAGGAATATATATGTCTCTTGCATTTGAAAGTACTGATCCTGCCTTATTCTGCATCCCCCGGGGGGTGGTCCTGAATCCAACTACCCCAGGGATCAGAATCCTCTACACCTACAGTGTGTCATCATCTCAGCTCTTGTTCACTCAGCTTGCTACTCACATTCTTCATTTGAGAGAAGGCCAGAAAGGGACTTCAGATTCCTTTAAAACACACACACACACACACACACACACACACACACACACACACACACACACACACACACACACAACCTCATTTAGGAAGTTCGCATGAGCGTATGAACACTGCAGATCCCCAACTGAAAGCCAAAACAAGATGCAAGGGGGGGGGAGAGAGAAATTCATTGAAAACTTGAGGCTGTCAACCCATACTGAAGAAAATCTCTCCCTGAGTTAAAGACCGGGGACATAATCAGGGAAAGTGGCTTCTATAAAATCTTGATTGGTTGATGGAAATCTCCAGTCATCCTGAAAATAATTGCCTGGAAGAAAGCACTGAGTGACCCGCCTGGCTGGCAAGGAGCAGTCAGCACCGCAGTGGAAGGCACTCTCCAACCATCCTCCCCTCCCTTGGGGTCCCGAAGATGATGAACTGAATCTGTTTAAGGAAGTATATTGCCTCATTATTTTCTGCTCTGACATACACGCATATTTCTCGTGGATGTTAACTGTCAACAACATAAAGGGAGTGTTTACACTCTTTGTTTCTGCAGCATTTTAGTTTCCAGGTCAATGTTTTATAAACATTTGCTCTGGAACCCCCTCCCCGCCCCTGGAGAGTTGTGAGAAATGACAAAGAGGGCCATGAACCCTGCTCTGGGCAAAGCCACTGGAAACAGGACTGTGCCTGGGGACTCCTCTGAGTCCCCCAAACATCCTCCCAATGGGTCCTACTCTATCCTCACCTCCTTCTGTCCTATCTACTTTCTGGTACCACAGTGTTATCAAATATGACCATGGATGTTTTAAGCTCAAACTCTTCACCTACTCTCTATTCCCTCAAAAGAGAATGTCTTCCGTAGAGTGATGTCCAAGGCCCTTCCTTTCATAATCTAGTCTCTTCCTACCTCTTCAAAGCAACTCTCCCAAATCTTTCTTGCATCAGCTAGAAGCCCTTCGTGCTCTCTCACACCTCCAGGCCCAACCATGTTGTTTCCATGCCTAAAAGTCTCACCTAACTCATCCCCTCGCATTCCTTGTCTCCTTAGAAATTTCTATTCACTTTTCAAGACTCTGCTCTGTGAAAGCTTCTCTCTCTGACCTCTTACCCAAGTCAATTGATGTAGAGGAAATAGATGCCCAGAGCCTTGGAGAACCCCTCGTCTCAGCTGGACCAGCTTCTCATTGTCCAAGATTGGCTTACACTCCACCCACCTCCTTAACAAAGTCTTCCCCGATTGTTTTGTTTTATTTTGTTTTGTTTTTGACTCAGACCACACAGATCTCAAGCTTTTCTGAGTTTTTCTGTTACTGAAATCTGTGCCCCATATCTGAACACTTTTTCCCACCATGGATTTGAAGAAATTCCAAAAATTCAGTCCGAGTCATCCTCTTACAGGAATCTATCCTGAGGAAATAATAAAAAATCTAATCAAAGATTTATGTACATGAACAGTCATTGAGTCATTTTTTTGTAATTACCAAAAAAAAAAAAAAAAATGGAAACAACCTAAGTGTATAACATGGGAGGTGGTTATAGAAAAATATATCCACATGGCCATTAAAAATATTTTGAAGAACATATAAGGACATGGAGAAATGCCTGTGAAATAATGTTAACTTAAAAAACAGAATATAAAATTGTATGTAAAATATGATCCCAGGTTTATAAAAGAATATAAACGTCTCTTTTATATAAAAGTGGGATAGCTGGTGAGGAGCATGGACTTCACAAACAAGCTGCCTGGGTAGGTTTGATCCTATGGTCTTGAAAATGTCACTTAACCACTCATTACCTCACTTTCCTTATTTATAATATTGGGGCAATAATAGTACCTTCCATGTAGGGTTACCATGATGATTAAATGAGTTAATGTTGGTAAAGTATGTGGAATTACACTTTGCACATCACAAGTGCTATGTAAGTATCAGTCATCTTTCTTATTACACATTGAAAAGAACTTCTTTCTAGGTGATGGAACTATAAGTTTATTTTCATTTTTGCTTTACATTTCTTTATCTTTTTTTCCTAAATTGCCTATAATGAGCATATGTCACTTTTTAAATCTGAAAAAATGAGGTTTTTAAAGAAGTAAGTGCCATTCAAAATCTATGCTATTCTTGAATCCCAGAGTCTAGGCATCATGGATCTCTTCTTTCTTTGTTGTTGTTCTTTGTATTTTGTTGGGGGTTTATTGTTATTGTTTCGTTTTGTTTTTTAGGAAATAGAGATAAAATGTCCCATCAGCCAGTACATGTTGTCTATTGGCGATTATGTCCTGGTGAAAGACTACATCCCATTAGTACTAATAGACATTATATATACACATTCAATTAAAACAACCTTTCCTGAGACCAAGAGCAAAGAAGAAGCTGATAATGCATTGCCAGGGGGAAAAAGAGAAGCAAAATAAAACACAACCCCTTGGGCTCTTGGAAGAAAGGTTGGCTGTAAATCTAGCTGTCATGAATAGGAGCACTGGGGGTCAAAGAGAAAATGGTACTGTATCACCTTTGGCAAGCCACAAACTCCTCTTAAGTCCCAGGTTCCTCATCTGCAAAATGGGGGAAAATTTCCTACTTCATAAAATAGCTGAAGAAACACATAAAATTGAATAGCTTCTGGCACATAGTAGGGACTCAGAAAATGTTAGCCATTGTAGTCACAATCAAAACCAAAGAATTTATATGCATATATATGCAGAACCCATGGACACAGACAAGAGTGTGGTGAAGGCTTGGGGCGGGGTGCAGGTGCAGGGTAGAGGGGGTCAAAGGGGAAAAAGGACATCCATGATACTTTCAACAATAAAGATAAATTTAAAAAAACCCAAAACTCAGAATGGAGTTGGCCAGTTGGCACAAAAATAATGGACAAAATGAGCCAGTCTAGCTGGGATTTGAATCAAGGCTCCAGTCCCTACTTGCATTGTGGCATCCAAGGTCAAGGAAGATTCTCTTATCCTGTACCCCCAATTATTCTCTATCTTAACACCCTATTTATTGCCTTGGGAGCACCTACCACCATTTGTTTTTAATTGATTTCTTTGTTTAGTTATATTTTGTCTGTTCTCCCAAAGATTGTAAGCCCCATAAACTCAGGGAGCAAATATATTACCTTGAGCATGCTCTCCTTAGTGCCAAGCCTAATGCCAGGACAAACTAGTGCTCATTCAATAATTTTCTGGTAAAATAACTATTAAATAAATGGATAAACTTGGGCAAGTTACATCAGTTACCTTGTCTATTAAGAAAACTAAATGACATAAGGCAAATTTGGTGCCTGGCACATAGGTGCTCTTTCCATTTTAATTTCTTCTTTCAGTGTATTCATCAGATTAACTTTTATGAGACCCACACATTTTCTGAAATTACGTTGACTCTCTGGGCAAATGCTCTCATGATGCCTCTTAAACTATTATCCCTGTGCCTGAGCAATTTCTTGATATAGGGATTTTTTTTCCACAGAACAGAGCAAAAGAAGCTTTGAAACTCGATTTTTTATAGTTCACACCCCATGCATGCTAGATGCAAAAGTCACTTTAAGCCACTAATTGGTGACGTAAAAAGAATGTTTGTTTTAATGTAAAAATGCAACAGTGGGGTTTGGCAGCACAGAGAAGAAGTTTCAATCTAAAAGTGCTTGTCATCTCAATTTCCCCTGCCTTCATTCATTTCTTAAGCAGAGGGTAAAAAAAAAAAAGAGATGATTAAGATGTGTAATGGAAATTTTTCAGAGCATAGTGAGGAGGTGACTAGAGACCATATGTTGCCCAAGAACGGAGCCTTCAGCAAACATTGGAGACGAACGAGTGTGCTGATTGCATGCTATTGGTGATTATGTCCCTATGAAAGAATATTTCCCATTAGTACTAATGGGTATTATACACACATAGGATTAAAACAACACATAACCTTTCCTGAGACCAAGACCAAAGGAAAAGCTGATAATACACTGTCAGGGTGAAAAGGAGAAGCAAAGTAAACTGCTGGGTAAGAATATTTCACACATGTTCACATTAGAAAAGACAAATTCCTATCAGGAAAGCAATGGCTCTTAGCATTCTATGTGAAATCACCTCCCTCCTTCAGAAATACAGAATGTGCTGTGACTGTAGCAATAAACGCACCTCCAAAATAAAGCATATCAGGCCTTGTAATTTACCTTGATTCTTGGAGCTCAACCCAAACAGGAAAACTTACAGTTAAATCATGCAGTAAATATAAGCTCAGTACTCATTGGAGCGCTCAGCAAACAATGTTGACACAAACTACCAGGCAAAGTTCAATACAAGTCACCAAAGGGGAGTTTGGGCAAAGTTTTCAGTGTCAGGAGTAAAAATGTGGCCATGTGCTTCCATCAGCCAGTGCTATAAACCCAAGCAGTCCTGGCCTATAAATTCTACTGGAGACAGTGCTTGGGGTCCTTGGCAGTTAGAAGTCCAGAAGTTAAGCCCAAAGTGGATCAGATCAAGGGGTCACAGGGAGGTTGTCCTTAGTTACTTCTCAGGTGGGGACAAATTCAGTGATGCAAGTCAAAATGAAGTTGTAGCCCATATCCAAGGAGGTTTCCAGGATGTCTATAGATGTTTCCATGCACCTGAAATGGGGGGGACATGTCATTAGGGTGAAGCAGCAGCAGGTGTCCCAGGACTCTGGCTACCCTCGGACCTAGGGAAGGGCGCCTCCCGCCTCAGCACTGCCCCAAAAGTATAGGCCTCGATGATGTGGCTGTAAGCATTTAAAACGTGCCCTAGGGCAAGACCTGTTTGAGGACAAAGACCACACTGTAGTTTTCTTTTTTTAGTTTCCCATAGCACCCATCTCTGTGCTTCATATACATTAGGCACGCAATACACAAAGACTGGCAAGGTTATGAAAGTAACTTTACATCAAATACCCACCTTTTCCCTTTGTCAGTGACTGTTCCTCTCCTATAAGTTCTCAGGTCCCTCAAAAATGCCACTTAGAGTCTCCACCAAATCTTAAGACTCAGACCCAAGTCGAAATCCCATTCCACTACTACCATACCAAAATGTATCAGTGTTCTAAATATTGCTTTATACTAACTCCTTTTATCCGCTCAATAACCCAGAGGTAGATACTATTATCATTCCCAGATACAGATGAAGACGCTAAGGCACACAAATGTAGAGTCTTGGTCAAAGTCACAAAGCTGGAGTCCGGATCAAAATCTCAGCTGTAACACTTGTTAGCTGTGTGGCCTTGGGCAAACTGCTTAACCTTGCTGAGACCTGTTCCTTCTTGCAGCAAATATATATTGAGTGCATACACTGTGTAAGGAATTGGCCTCAGCATAGGGGGTAAAGTGATGAAGACCAAGATGTCCCCCTCCATTAGTTGGAGGCTAATCAAAAACTCAGACAACCTACAGTATAGTATTATTTAACATAAGAACAATCAAGAAAATGAAACAAGGTGATGTGATAGAGCAGAGGGGAAAGCCCTTAGTTAAGGTGGTCAAGGGAGTTCTCTCTGAAGCAAATAAACTGAAAACCCAAATGATAATCCAGCCAATCTGTTGGCCCAAACCCAGGATTCCCCAGTAAAAATAAATATTTTGGTTGCTAGTACTGGTTTTGGGGTGGGTATCTCAGGTGGGGGTTAACAGGTCATACAAAGATCTTTGCACTTCATACCCACTTCCATGGGTCCATCCACATGCCTCTTGCCCAGATTCTTCCTCTGTCTTCTACTCTTGCTCATTCCAGACTCCTGTTCAACCAACCCAGTAATTTGCCACTGACTCAGACTCTCTCTATATTCTTTCCATGCATATTCTTACCTTGGGCCACTTAGGTTTTCACACAAAGCAGTGGCCTCAGTGTGCCCTGTGATGCTGTGCCCACTGAGAGTGTCTTCCCTGAGTGCTGTCTTTCACTGAGAGGTTCATCCTTGGCTTCCCCTCACACATTGAGCAGACTCGCCTGTGAACCAAGTGCTGTTCTTTCCTCCTCTGGCAGCTGGTTATAAGGAACCCTCCACATGGCCATAGGTGTGTGCTCAGGGAGAGGGTTTGGGGCAAAAGTGAGAATAGCACAGGGGTCTGGCCATTTGATTGTACAATTTACTTATGCCTTCTGACTCTGCTTATGTCTGATGCCAGGTGATGATGATGATGGTGATGGTGGTGATGATGATGATGATGGATCCACTTAACCTGGGTGGATTTGAGAAAGCTCATAATGGCTACTCTGGCCACAAGGCCACTTAATGGTACACAGTCAGATCCTATCTCTCAAGGACAAGTAGCATGTCAGGGGCTACTTTCTGAATGCTGTATAGCACTTTACCGTGGGTGGGATGGCCTTGCTCTAGAACCTGAAGGGTCTATGTCGCGATTCTCCTTATGGGGCTTGCCATAAACTCCACAGGAAGTCATTCAGCACCACACAGACTTCTATTATTATAGGGTCTGCCAGCTCCCATGGTCCAAGTAGTGGGACTCCTTGCCCTGCAGCCTGGACGTGCTACAGAGCCTTTTCCTGCTCTTGGCCACTCAAAGCTGGCCACATTCCATGTCACATAATAAATAGATTAAAGCAGTAATCCCAAATGTGGAATATGCTGCCCAGAACTCAAAACTGCCTACCAAATACTGTTCTTTTTTAGTGATTAGAGAGGAGAGATGAACTAATTTGTTCTTTTCTTTGGAGGTGATGTCTTGGCAGGACCCAGACCACCTGACTTCTAAAAATTCCACCAACATAGTGATTTATCTTCACAAAGTTTCTTTCCCACCCTCTGGGACACATATATCTTTCCAAAACCTTCACTTAATTGCTACTTTTTGTTTATCTGATCTTATAAATATGATTTCATCAATATAAAGGACCAATGTGATGTTTTCCAGCATGTCCAGATGGTCCAGATTCCTCAGACTACATGATGACAGTGAGAAGAAGAAATAACAAAGTCCTGGGGCAAGGATGTGCATTCCACAAAAATGTGAATTGTTTCTGATTTAAAAAATACATTCATCAGATCAATGATCACACAATGCTTTATACATCTGAGGCTATGTTCACCTGCTCTAGCAATGATATCATATCCAGCATCACAATTGCAGTTGGGATTATTACTTGCTTGAGACTGGGAGGTCTACTGCCAACCACCAGAATCCATCCAATTTTTATAGGGGTCAGACTGGTAAATTAGGTGGGGATATGATGGAGACCATCAACCCTACATTCTTTAGATACTTAAGGGTAGCATTAATCTCTGCCATTCCTCCAGCATGCAATATTAGTTTTGATTTACCATTTTGGAGGGTGGTAGGAAGGCAGTTCCAGAGGTTTTTACTCAAACTTCTGCTCTAAGATAGCTCTAACCTCATAGAGAAATTAAACAATATAATGGTTCTACCTACCACCAAGTAGATCTATTCCAATTCAATATTTGAGGTCCAGAGAAATGACCACAGAATAAAACCAGTGGGCCCACTGTGGGCCAAACAGAGAGAAGATTCCATTAATTACCTGTCCCTAAACTCTCTTATTCTAATAAGGAGACCTAATGATGTTTTGTGTCCCTGGGTATCAATGCCAATTCCAAGCCTGTGTCCAACATTCCTCAAAATGCCTGGGCAATCTCCTTACCTCAGTGAACCCCACAGAACTGGGGGAATAATACTGCCTACACTTGCTATAATGTCACAGGCTCTTTCTCAGGGAGACCAGACCTCTTTCTTAGTCAGTGGGTTTCAGGTCCAAGAACCAACTCAAGTCCAAAAAATGGGTAAGGAATCATCACTTTTCTTTTTACTGTAGTGGCTGCCTTCAGCTTCCTGGCCACCTACCCTTCATTTTTTTTTCATTGTCTAAATTAAGTAATACCCTTCTTGTCCTCCTAGCTATCTTGCTCCTAAAAAACACCATATTCTATTAAAACTCTCCAAAGCTCTCTGCAAGTCAGGCCCCCCAGCAGCCACTCTGACCTTGCTACTCATTATAGTAACTGCACCTGCTTGCTCTTGGTGTTGTGTCACCACGTAGCCTCTATTATTTGAGAATCTTACCATCCTTGTTACTACGAGGGAGCTCAGTTCTGTACCAGCATCTCTTACTGTCATTTCTAGTTACAGAGGACTGACAACACTGAACTTCTCAGTAATGCCAGTGCTCACCTCACCAGCACATTCCTTATAACTTGGGTAAGAGTATTCGCTGACCCTTCCATGGAAAATAGTCAGCTAATGGGTTTTCTGGCCTTATATACTATATCCATTCTAGCGGTCCCACTTCTCTGAGCCTTTTGACCACTTCCTCTACCATCTGCTTGGACAGTTCCAACATTTCTACTTCATTTGGTGCAGGCCATTGCATTTTTCAAGGTTCCAAAAGCCAGCCTAGCGCTGTCTCTTGGAGTGCTTGCCAGTGCATTAAATCCTATGTCCAGGGAGAGTATTCTCATTTCAGTTAACTCTCTTATTCCATTATGGCTCAGTGCCCTCAATGTCTGGAGTCAGTCTTGGGTCATAGTCCCTGAAACATGGGCTCTGAGATGGAGATTTGCATGCAGGTTGTTTATTGGGGTTTGCCCTTAGAAGCAACACTGCTAAGACGGTGAGGGAAGCAGGATTGAGCCTAAGGAGAAGTTCAACTGATATCCTTGCAATGGAGGGTTTAGCTGATCCCATGGGGAGAACGGGACCTGGCATGGCCCTTTAGAGTGGCTTGTGAACCCCTGTACAGACAGTTCCTGAGTGCAGAGAGGGAGCATACTGTGGGCAAGGCAGCTCCCTTCCACCAAAGGCATTCCTGAATAGCAGCCTACACTCCCAGCAGCTGGGGTGTCAACCACTAGAGAGCCCATTAGACACTAACCCTTATAATAAAATGAAAATCTGCAACAGGGCTAGGCTAGCAACTTCACCTTAGGAGGAAAGCAGATACTGAGGATTCCAAAGGATAAAGGCCCAAATTGTAAGTTATGAGGTAATAAACTATTTGAAAGAAATGTAAATACTTAATGTGACTCTATAAAATAATGAATCCTTTAAAAAGGTTTATTGGTCAAAGAACAGTGTTTCTGTTGCCTCCATATTATTGCAGCTTTCAGACAAAGAAATCAGATATGGGCTATTTAGGTCCCAGTTGAACCATAGAGACATCCATCTGCTGAGGTAGAAGTTCCAGACTATGTGCCCACTTTCTCCAAAGCCCTTCACCCTTCCTGCCTCTTGGTAGTCTAGGGCCAAAGACCCCCTGCATAAGCTTAGGCTCCTGCTCCATATCTCCCTAACTTGGCCCACTAAGCAACTCCTCGGGTAGAGGTGGCCCTAAGGCATGCAAACAATCACACAGGGTGAAGCCATCACAGAGAAAGCCAATTTTAGAATGTGTCATTAGTGCAAATTGCTCTGATCTTTACTTGTCCTTAATAGGCTTTTTGTTTATTTCCACAAGGAACACAAATACCAACCACCCCTAACATTTCCTACCCTCACAATCTCATGAACATCATTTTCCTCCCCTCCCAAAAACACACACATTAGTAAAAAATGAACTGACCTGTTAAGAGCAAGGGTAACAGTCCTCTTGCCTAACCCATTTGAGCCCTGTGGCTCCCCACGTTCTCCCCTCCCAAACCTTCTCCCTGCGTACCACCTGCCTCTGTCTTTAAGCAGCTCATGCTACATAATGAGGGTTTTGCAAGACAAACCCTGTGGTTCTTAAAAGAATCTGCTGTCCTCATTAGGGTCGATCTTTTAAGGCCCTTCAACTATTTTGAAATTCTTAACTCTGTCCTTGTTCCCTGATTCATCCACTATGCTGCCAGATGCAATGTATCATTTAATAAATCCAACCACTTGTCAAAAATAGTAACTGAATTCCCCATATTGCCAACTCAAGGCTTGATCTCTTGAAGCCCAAATACAAAAATATATTAAGCTCCACTGGATTCAAATTGCATTTGGAGATATTTTGCTGATAGCTGCCAGTTCCCAGGACCCCAAGGCTTAAAACCAAGCCAGAATTAATATCTCATTAGGTGAAAAGTATGGCAGAATATAGAATGTCAGGACTAGAGGGGACCTCAAAGATCATGTAGTTTAACCCCCTTGTTTTACAAATAGGGGAAATATGCCAGGAAGGTTAAGTGGTTTACTCAGAGTCACACAGCAACTTAGTGACAAGGCAGGAATTTGAATCCTTGCTTTCTGAGCAGCCCCCCACACACATATGCATGCACATACCATCATCTTTTGGGAGCCTAGGAAACAAATAGAGCCAATTTTCCAACACTAACTCTCCTCTGGCAATGTTATAGGCTAAATGTTTATAGCCTGCGCAGTAGCCATTTGCAGTTCACCTATTTTTCTTAATCCTAAAAGAATTAAGGAAATCCAGAGTAAAAAATAAAATACATTAAAAAATTTAAGTATCAAGTTTTGTGAAGGTCTTAGGTAGTATAGATCTTATCAAAAGGAGGCATAGGCTATTGCATTCGTGTGGTTTGAGGTACCCATTGAAAGGTTGCCCAGGCCCAAAATGCTTCCAGTTGCTGGCTGTGGGGCCTAAGGGAAAGGCACTAAGGAGGGCTACGAGTTAATGGATGCTCAGGAAAGATCGCATTTACAGAGTGACAATTGGACAGAGACCCAAAGAAGGTGAAAGAGCAAGCCAGGTGGATATCTGGAGGAAACATGGTCTAGGCAGAAGGAACGGTAACTGCAAAGGCTACGTGGCCAAACTCAGCAGAAGGAGCAAAGGGGGAAGTGGCAGTAAGAGAGCTGGGTTAGAAAGGGTGGGGAGTTAATCATATAAGGCCTTAAAAACCATGGAAGGACGTTGGATTTTACTGTGAATGATGAGCCATTGGGGCAATTAGAAAAGGGGAGGTGACATGATTTGACTTACATATTTTAAAAGAACAGTCTAATGAGAGATCACACTCACTAGGATAGCTATAAACAAAAAGTCAGATAATAGCAAGTGTTGGCAAGGATTGGAAAATTGGAACCCTCAGGCATTGCCAGTAGGAATGTCAAATGACACAGTTGCTTTGGAAATATCTGGCAGTTCCTCAAAAGGTTAAATATAGAATCACCATATGACTCAGCAATTCCACTCCTACTTATATACCTGAGAGAAATGAAAATATATGTCCATGCAGAAACTTGTACACAGGCGTTCACAGCAGCATTATTCATAATAGCTAAAAGTGGGAACAACACGAATGTCCATTAACTGATGAATAGATGAATGAAATGTAACATATCCATATAATAGAATATTAATTGGTAATAAGAAATGAAATACTGATACATGCTATAATATGAATGAACCTTGAACACATGATGCTATGTGAAAGAAGCTAGTCACAAAGGATCACATACTATATGATTCTGTTTACATGAAATGTTCAAAGTAGGCAAATCTATAAGAAGTAGAAACTAGATTCATAGTTGCCTAGGGATGGGGGCTGTGAAGGGGAGGTTAGGACGATGTAAGAAGTGACTACTAATGGGTATAGGTTTTCTTCTGGGGTGACCAATGAAAATATTCCAAAATTTATTGTGCTGACAGTTGCTTAACTCTGTAAATATATTAAAAACCATAAAACTGTACACTGTAAGTGGGTGAATCACATGGTATGTGAATATTATATCAATTAAGCTATTATAAAAAGTAAAATCAGTCCGTCATCAGAGCTGCTTGGGTAAAACCATAGTGTCAAGGGCAGAAGCATGGAAACCAATTAGGAGGCTACTGCAAAAACCAGGTATAAAATGATGGACAATAGAGTGAGCGGTAAAGGTGGGAGAAGTCATCGAGTATTATATGTCTTTTGAAGGATAAGTTAATATCCTTCATTTCTGATGGATTAAGTATGAAAAATGAGTTAAAGGTCAATTTCAGTTTTGGGTCTGAGCAACTGAAGAAGTTGTCATGTCCTATGAGGAGCTATTGCTGGAAGAACAAATTGCTGCGAGAACATGAGATCCGGAGTGTAGTTTTTTTCTATGTTAAACTTGAGATCCTATTAGGCATCTAAGTGGAGGTGTCGAGTGGGCACCTCGATCTGGCATTCAAAGAGAGGTAAAAACTGAAAAACAAAATAGCGACGATCAGCATTTAGATATTTCAAACCATGATTTGGAATGATATCACCTGGAGAATGGAAGTAGATATAAAAGAAAAGAATTCCAGACTCAGCCCTGGGACAGGCCAACATTTAGAGGTTTGGGAAATGAGGAAAAAAGGTGTCGAAAATATGGAGAAGGGGTGGCTATCGAGATGGGGGGAAGGCAGGTAAATAAGGAGTCTTGAAGCCAAAGGAAAAACATATTTCAATGAGTAGGAAGCAAACATTGCGTCGAGTACTTCTGATAAGTGAAGTAAGATGAAGACTGCGAATTGACCAATGGACTTAATAGTCTGGAGATCATTGGTGTGACCTTCACAGAATTAGTTTTTGTGGAGTGCTGGGGTTGGGGTGCAAAAGGCTGATTGGAGAGACTTCAAGAGAGAATGAAAAGAGAAAAACTGGAAAAAAACATAAAGACAACTTGTTCAACTCATCTTTCTGTAAAGATCTGAGAAATGGAATGGCAGCTGGAGGAAGTGTATGTCAGAAGAGGTTCTTCATTTAAAAATGTGAGAATATATATATATATATATATTTCTATGCTGATGGGAAATATCCAGTAAGTGGATAAACAGGGAACGCTGATGATGCTGGAGAGGAGGCAATGGCAGAGTCAACTGGTGAGCTGGGAGAATAGCCCAGCCTGGCGCCCAGGAGGAGGGGCTGACCTTATGCACATGCTCAGTCCATTGACAGTAAAAGGAAGCCAAGGAGGGCAATAGCTCAGATTCAGGTAGACGTGGAAATTGGAGCAGGTAGGCATCTTGTTTTGATGGCTTCTCTGTGAAACAGGAAGCTGAGAGTGCAGAGTGGAAGAGGAGAGGAGGGCGTATGAGATTTTTGAAGAGACAGAAGTAAAATAATCCTTTGTGAGGGAGGAAATGACTAAACCAGGCAGTTCAGGTTAGAGGCTGTTTATTAAAGTGCTGTTGTTCCTCATGAGTGCTTTCTCCAGCCACATTTAATTGTATGGGTCCAGGCAGAGAGTGGAGTTTTATCAAGGTTGAAGTTTTCCAGAAAAGAATAATGATGAAAAAGAGGGTGAGGTAGTTGATGGGATGCAAGAAATGATAATAGTAATGGCCCAGGGAGTCTAAGCTTGTAGAGAGTGAACTGAGGACATTGAAGAGATTGAGGGACAGCGGACAGATGGGTAAATGGAATGTAGGTCCCAGTGGGAAAGGAGAAATTTGGAGAGCTTGAGAAGGGAGAAGCACATTAAGCCATTATCAGATATCACCACCTCTGCCTGAATTCATGTACAGGCATGTATTAAGTGGATTACATTTTAATGGATTAATACCATTGGCAAAGTTACATGGTCTCTTATTTTCCTGGGACTTTTATGACTGGGTGGCTTAAACAACAGAAATTTAGCATTTCACAGTTCTGGAGGCTAAAAGTTAGAAGTGTTGTCAGGGCTGATTTCTTCTTAGGGTTGTAAGAGTTTGATTCCTGCCTCTCTCCTAGCTTCTGGTAGCCTCAGGCCTTCCTTGACTTGTAGATGGCATACTCCCTGTGTCTTCAAAACTCTTCCCCCTGTGCATGTCAGGCTTTGTGTCCAATTTTCCCTTTTGTATAAGCACATCAATCGTATTGGAGTAGAGTCCATCCTAATGACCTCATTTGAAACTGATTACCTCAGTAAAGACCCTATCTCCAAATAAGATCACATTCTGAGGTACTGGGGAGTTAGGACTTCAATAAATTTCTTTTGAGGGATACAGTTCATCCAAAAACACAGGGTATCCTAAGTTATACGTGTGTGTGTGTGTGTGTGTGTGTGTGTGTGTGTGTGTGTGTGTGTAAGCGCTGAGAAAATATAAGCAGCTGTACCAACAGGATGTTTTAAACTGAGAATGCTTGAACTTGAACCTAAAGAACATCCTCAGTTGTTTGATGTTCATTGGAACAGGGACCAAGACTTTTATTACCTCTCTGTTTGGGAACAATGTCCCCATTGGGCGTGCAAGTATTGGGGGTGAGGGGATAGAAAAGTCAGCAAAATTAGTTGGATTGTGGTCCAAACAGGGGCCCTGGGGAAAAGTCACACAAAGGCTTTTAGCCAGACTGCTCCCAACCTAGGGGTTCAAAACACATTACTCCGCCAGGGTTTGAAGCTCCCTTTCCTCCCTCAGCATTATACCTATAAACTAGGTTGGTCATACTGTTCTATTGGTCCATAAATGGGCTGGCATTCTCACAGCCTTAGCAAATATGATGCTAACCACTGGGTCAGGGCAAACCATGGAAGCCCTCAACACAAGGCACTTCCCTCTCAGTACTAAAGCACCTGGCCAACCGAATGCATTCTCAGAGATGATTAGTAGATCCACAAAGACCTTTTTGAAAATGTGTAGGATGCAGGTGCCCCATATCTGCCCCCTCAGATATGAAGGTATTTGCCAGAAAATCCATCTAAATAGGGGTCTAAGTAGAAAATTTGGGCAATCTGGCTCACCAGACTTCTAGAACAACGATTATCAAACTATGACCAATGAGACCCATTACTTGGCTGCCGTTCCAATGGAAGATCCTGATTTAATTCATAGACATAAGGACTACTTACTAGTATGTGGTCAATTAATGGATCACTAAATTTTATTCTCCATAAATTCAAGTGAGCACATTATGAGTTTATTAAGGATGCTAATTCATTGCTCTGCTAACAATTCTGGCTCCTACACAGGGCTTGGCAACACTGCAAGCTCCATCACAAGCTCATGCCACAAAGGTGGAATTCCCACAAGTTTCAGGAAGGATCCTTTGTTGTCAATGTATTATCAGTGTTGTCTTGGGTTGGTTGGTTGTAGCTTTTAAATTGCTGCTATTCTTTTTTTTTTTTAATATATCTTTATTGATTTCAGAGAGAGGAAGGGAGAGAGAGAGAGATAGAAACATCAATGATGAGAGAGTCATTGATCAGCTGCCTCCTGCATGCCCCCGACTAAGGATTGAGCCCACAACCCAGGCATGTCGAATCACGATCTCCTGGATCCTAGGTTGATACTCAACCACTGAGCCATGCTCAGCCAGGCAAATTGCTGTTATTCTTGATTTTTAATTACAAATTACTGTGGTTTTGTTACATCATTATTAATTTAGTTGTTGTCAGTTGTTTGGTGAACCCTACTATGTGTAATGGTACATATTTGCACCAAGTATTTTTGGCCTATAATTATCTAATAACTACAATTTAAGGCATATATATATATTTCAACATGAATCATCTAGATCATTTTTCTAAAGCAGATTTTATATATGTATATATGTATATAATTTTTATAAATATGCATATATAATATATTTATATATTAACTATTCCCCCAAAATTTGCTTGTACATTAGCATTTTGTTGGTGATAAATATTTGGGCTCTTTATATAGCTTCCAATATACTATCAAGTTAATAGTGTAATATAATGACTAGGTTATTTTTATGGGTGTAGAGCATTGTTTTATAATAAAAAAATCCTGGGTATATGGCTCTAGTCTTCTCTCATATGATAAATAATAGGCTTTTGTAAATTGTAAGTAGTAGATTAGCTACATTTTCTTATTTTGTTCCTCAGAGTATGGGAGACCACGCCTTACTTTTGTAAGTATGATTCCTGCAGGATCCATTCCCCAGGGATCTGGGATTCTGAAGCCTTGGCACTTGTGTGAGATGACAGCTTAACCAAAGTTAGTGAGCTGGGGATACACAATAAAGTGAAGCAGTGAAAACAAAGGCTGGCTAAAATCCTGACCACAGACCCTAATGATTTGACCCCAAGAAACCTTTTCAATCTGTTTGCATTTCAACTTCCTCATCTGTAAATTGGGGAAATATATCTCCCTCACAGGGTAGTTACCAAATTAAATGAGTTACAGCATGTTAAATGTCTAGCACAGGGTTTAGCACTTAGTATACCCCCCTAAAGTGGCAATAATTTTATTGTTGGCATTATTACTGTTACTAATTTATCAGCCAGGATGACCTAGATTATATGCCATAACAAACAACACAAAGAAATCTCAGATTTATTTATTGAATTCTCTACATATTTACTGCAGGTTTGCTGAGGCTTTGCCCCAACTCACCTTTGCTTTAGGACCCAAGCTGGAACATTGCTGGGCGGCAGAGGGGAAAAAAGAGGGAAAATATTGCTGGCTCTTAAGGCTTTTGCCCAGGAGTTATACATTACTTTGGCCCATATTTCATTGACTAAAGCAAATCATATAGCCACTTGTAAGTTTAACAAGGTGGAAATGCATAACTGCCCTGTATTAAAGGTACCTCAAGGAAATGGAATGGTTGGTGAGCAGTGATACTATCAACCACACTATTACTAACTCAAAGACAAAATGAGGCAGGTAACTCACCAGGTTTATTCAGAGAACTGAGTAAGACTTGTTTGGACTTGTTTACTGAGGGTACAACCTTTAGCCCCATTTTCTTTAGTCTAAAAGTTGACCCGGCTTAACTACGAGGGTCAAAAGCTTCTGCCAGTGCAATCCAATCTATATTTAAGAATAGTCTCTAAATAGATCCTACATTTAAGGCAACTATCCAAATTTCTCGCTTATCCACAGATCCAAGCATGAGACAACTTCAGCTACTGTTTTACAAAAGCTACTATTTCAGAGCATTGAGTACAGTTCTCACCGCTATGACTTCATTTTCAGCCAGATTCTCCCCAAGTCAAAGCTATTCCAACATCTTAACGAAAGACTCTTTGCCACACCCATCCCATGTGGTTCTTCTGTCTTGATTTCTTTCTTTCCTTGCTTCCTGAAGCAGCAGACCTTGCTGAACCATAAATGTCCTTATTTAAATGAATTGGGGGCAAGATATATAAAAATGGATAATTTCCTGAGACCTGAATTTATGTAAGTAGAAGAATGTCCACTCTCAAGGGATTTGTTTCTACCTCACCACGGACCTTCCAGGAGCTAGACCAGGAGCTAGACTCTGGGTGGGCTCACTCCTCAGTCAGTTCACAGGCTAAGAGGAGTGGCCAGGAACTCAAGAGAAGGATTTATGGATGGGAAAGCTGGACGATGCCAAATTGAGAGAGGGAGCAGACCCATATCTAGGGCAAATCAAAAAATTAGAGCTTAAATCATTTCTCAAATGCAAAAATACACCCACCCATGATGACCTCTCCCTCAAAGGCCACTCAGATGTGGACTCACATTTAAAGACTGATAACTCGGGAGTCCGACATTTCCCATGCATGGCTGACTGTTTAGAATAAACAAACTAAATTCCCCCAAATTCACAAGCAGTCTCAGTAAGCATTGCGAACCAAGTGAAGAGGTCTAGTCTTGACCCTGGCATTAGGAAGCTAAGATAGTGTTGCTGTAGCCCTATAACATGTGAGATGAAGCCCACTGAGATAGGCATGGAGATGGGGAGTGAAGCTTAGGCTCCCTCCCTCCATGTGTGGGCTTTCCTACCGCTAGCCATTCCTTCTCTGCCTTCAGAAGCCATGCCATAGCTACGTGCCACCTGCTTCATTGTTCACTTAATCCTTTTAATGTTGAATTTTGCTTTTTAAACTGAACTTAAACTTAATCTTTTCCTAAACAACGACAGCTGTGAGCTCATAGCTTTGATAAGCTAATTACTTCGTCTGATATACCTTAAAATAAATATTCAAATATTTTCAAATGTATTCATAAAACCTTAAAATCATTTGCATTCTACCAGTGATGCACACACTGAGCTTGGGGAGGTAAACTGCAACCTGCCGTCCCTATGCAGTGTGGCTCCCCGGAGTCTTTGTGAGTGTGGTCATTCCTTTGTCTTTTCTCCCATTCTTCCTTTATCTGTAACCCACACCCAAACTAGGGATGGTTTTTTTCTGAGGGGTGCTTCAGGGAATTATTTAACAACTTTTTCTTCTCTAATGAACTTCTGTATTTCTTTTTGAGTGTTTCGCTCATTGGAACCCCACCCGTATGTTGGGAGATTCCCCAACTTATTGGTCCATCTCACCACGAAACTGATGCTAGAAACTCATTTTACCAGCCTCCCTTGCAATAGGACACAGCCATTTATTCAGACCCTGCCCATCTCCTGCTCCCACACGAGACTTTGAATTCAAGATGTGGTTACTCAAAGAAGTACCACCTAAAGCCTATCTATAGAAGGCAGCAGACACATCAGCCTCTCTCCTCACTGAATTCATAATCTAGTGTGTTCCAAATAGGTATCATTGGACAACTGCAGTAGAGTGAAAGAACTACTCAAATTAGGACATATACATAGCACTTAAGGCAGATGCTTTCAGGGGAAATTATCAAGGAGGTGCTGCTTGAGTTGGTTCATGAAGGATAGGGTTTCCCAAGAGGGTAAGGAAGGAGATAGCTCAATAATTGTTACCTATTATTATTATTCTTACCAAATTTGAGCCAGACAGACATGGATTCAAGTCACAGCTCAACTGGGAAGGTCAGTTTCCTCACCTATAATATTGCCTTGTTTGGTTCAGCAAAGAATAAATAAGATGATTTAAGTAAGGCACGCACTAAAATACCTGACCCACAGGTTCTTCATAAATGCTATTTCTTTTTCCATCTCTAATTTCCTTTTTATTTAATTGAAATGCCCTTCTCTCCATTTCCATTATAGAAAAATCCTACCCACTATTCAAGTTCTGCTTGAAACACTGACTCCTCTCTCTAAAGCTATTATTTATCCAAAAGGCACAATTTTCCCTCCTTTGAAGCCCTGTTGAAGCTCATCTTGACCTCCATAATGCTTGGCTCATGGCTGGTACATGTTTGTTGGAATGAATTAAATTGCCACCATTCTGACCCCATTCCTAGTCTTTATGTCTGCTTGTTTTCTTTTTTGTAAATCCCTGCTATCTGTCTTGCCAGCATTATGACCATGCTGAAGCAAGGCTCTGAAGTGTCTAATGGTCCACATAACTAAACTACTATGTGTTTTTGATCCCAAAGTTCTGCATGCACCTCTAGTCCTGAACAGTCTCATTCCAAACTTGTCTTCCTCTCTCTACAGGATAGATCCCTCCAATAGGGGTAGAAGGTCAGTAAGCAAATAATAACACAAACAATGGCAATTATAATGATGCTACAATGGAAAATACAGACCAGCTTATCCTAGGCCCAGTCTGTTCCATGTCTTACCTCACCTAATCTCTCCTCCTACCTTTCCATCCTTTCCACTTTCATCCCATTGCCTGTATGCCCAAATTCTTATCCTTCAAGGCTTGTTCCAATGCCATCTTCTTCATGAACATAAGACAAGATAAAGAAGGGTGTACCATGTTAGCATGCAGGTAGCTTTTTATGCACGTCTTCTCACCCTCATGAGGGCAAGGCTTCCCATGCTCTATCTCAAGAGTGCCAAAGGCTCCCAACGCAAACCCAGGAAAAGAAATAAGCAGTAACTCTTTATGAAATAAACAAAGGGTCTTCTCCCTCTTTCTGACAGACTGTACTTAAAGAACCCTCACCTATGTTCCTCTTAGGAAATCCATTCAGGAATACAGTTGACCCCTGAACAACACAGGTTTGAACTGCATGCATCCATCTATACATAATTGTTTTTCAATAAATATTTTCTCTTCCTTATGATTTTATTAATAAGATTTTCTTTTCTTTAGCTTACTTTGCTGTAAGAATATAGTATATAACACATATAACATGAAATATGTGTTAATCCACGGTTTATGCTATCATTAAGGTTTCTGGTCAACAGTAGGCTATTAGTAGCTAAGTTTGGAAGGAGTCAAGAGCTATACATGGATTTTCAATTACACAGGAGCCGATGCCCCTGACCCCCACAGAGTTCAAGGGTTGGCTGTATATCCTTACAAAGGTAAACAAACACAATCCAGAGATACAAAGAACTTAGAGCATTCTACATTATGATTCCCTTGGTAACTACGGTTGTGCACAAAGAAGTCTGCCATGATAGTATTTTAATCTTATTGTTAATTCTGTGATTCTGGCTGTAATAAATGACTACCTGGGCTGCAAGCTGCTGAATGATATTCTGTATTTCTAAACCTACCGTTTTACTGCACAGATAACATGAATATAAAGTACTACTTACCAAAAGACCATCTGAGGTTGTTTCAGGGAGCCCTGGATCAAGCCAACACTTAGTGCCATCAATAAATAAGTAGGAACTTACAGTACATTAAGCTGCAATGTACACATATTTATTCCTCTGTTCGCACAGAGCTTACGGCTTTCCACCATTTTTGTGGTTTTCGTCGTGGGTGCCATGCATAAACAAAGCCATGTGCACTGCTGTGAGGGGTGGTGGATGTGCATGCCTCTGTTTACTTGGGGAATGTAAGAACTGTGGGGTTTTAATTACCCTGAGCTGGTAGAGATCAATTTGAAAAACAAACATATTAGTAAACCAAGCACTCTTTTGCTGCCAGAAGATTACAACTTGAAATCAGAGCATCCTAGGGCTTTAGAGCTGGAAGAAATGGTAGAGATTAGGAAGACCAAGTCCCTCATTTTGTAAATTGAAAATCTGAGCCCAAAATAGCATGCAGAGTGGTCAAGAGCCTGGGTTCTGTTATAAGACAGACATTGTTCAAATCCCAAGTCCACAGCTTACCAAATAGCCTTGGCAAATCACTTGACCTTTCTGAGCCCCAGTGGCCTCATTTAAAAAATGCAGACAATTGTAGAGTTCTGAGGATTAAATGAGATAATGAATATGAAATGCTCAGCACAGTACTTGACATAGTAAATAATTAATAATGCTAATATTTATCATTATTATCATCAACACTGTCTAAAGTCACCACTTATTAGTAACAATGCTCTTGCCTAAACGAATACTCTCTTACACATACCTGGGTTTGTTTATGGATAGTAAGAAATAAGTATTTCATAAGTCTTGTTCTAATAACCATATGGTCCAAATTACTTTCCAAATCAGTTTACAGTAACTCCATGTTCTCCAGCAGTCACTGAATCTTTCAATAATTGTATATTCTACATTGTCACAGTTCTGGAAATGTAGTTCACTTAGCATGAATATATTCTTGTCCTAAGTGTAGTCACTCAAGGACTATTAATAATTTACCAAGATGTTTTACTTTGAAGAGTACAGAATCTCTTAGGATATTTGACTAGAATTCTTTTACCCTTCCCAAAGGCCCCAAATTAACAAAATACGATGCTCTTTGTGGCTTGATCCAAATGAATCCGTGACTCAGAAAGAGATGATTTCAGAGCATGACATGCAAATACAGAATCCATGGCTGTTTGTTTAAAATCCAAGCCCTTTTCCTTGACTGCATTTACTATAATTAGAAGGCTGGCCGTTCTCACAAGGATTACACATACACCATTGGCAATGTCATATGTGAGATGCCAGAGAAAAGATTAATACTTTTTTGCTGAGTGGCTAGAAGCTGTCGGCCCCAACACAACTTGCTGTCTTAAAAAGAATAAATGAGCCCAGCTGGAGTGGTTTAGCTGGTTGAGTGTCATCCCATACAACGAAAGGTTTCGGGTTCAATTCCTGGACAGGGCACATACTTTGGTTGGGGGTTTGATCCCCAGTTGGGGCACCTATGGAAGGCAACCAATTAATGTTTTTCTCTCACATCGATCTTTCTCTCTCTCTCTCTAAGCATGTCCTCATGTGAGGATTAAAAAATATGTAAATAAATAAAAATAAATGAGATTCCAGAGAAGGAAAACACTGGGCATTTGGTTGACAAATAATACTTAAGGAAAGAGAAGGCTCTACTAGACTCTCCATGGGATGGTGGGAGAGAATGGAAGGACAATGTGATTATCTAGTTTAGAATAATATGGTGCTTTCAGTGGTAGATCTGAGTTTTGTGGTGCCCAAAGCTTATATAACTGAGAGGAGCTTCTTTAAGTAAAAGGAAATAGAATTATAAATAAAAACTACTGAGGCCTCTCCAAGGGTCTTGGGAAGGACCTTGGCAAGTGAGGGTCCCTGAAGCTTCAGCTTCATTAGCTTTGTAGTAAATTGGTCCTTTGGTGCTTGATAGTTTATACCATTAATCTCTGCAGTTCTCAGCAAAGTCTTTGTGTGAATTCTCTTTTGAGACAGAAAAAAAATAACTCCTGATTTACAGATTTCCAATTTAACATTTCAACACCAATTGTGTTCATTTTAGTTCTGCATTGTACACCTCACCTGACAGTAGCCTGGGTACATAATAGGTGCTCAATAAATACTTTTACTGAATTAATAAGACTTCTTTCCTGCCAGTGCCCCCATTGGGGCGTATGCGTCTGAAAGACAGATTTGAAGGATTACTCATTATTTGCTCCCTTGCCCCTTTCCCTCAAGTGATTGGCATAGTATCTAGTACATGCTAAGGGCTCTATAAATATTTGTTAAATGAATGAAGTATTAATGGCAGGACTGCCAGCCTTCATAGCTTCAAATTTCTTCTGCTCTCTGTTCAGGCCTTTTGCTACATAAATCTTTCATATGAGTGCGTTACAGTACTTGAGAATTCTCCATTTGAAGAGCTCACCAGAGAATATTTCCCATAAAGAGGAACAGGCCTTTATATTACCTTATTACTCACTAATTTCATAAGAATTGCTGTTTGCTGAATTCCCCCGACCGGCTTCCTCCTTGTTTTGCACTTTGCCTGCTACTATCTGCTTTGCTCTCAGAGAGGCTCCTCATTCTGTGGGAGCCACAGGCAGCCGCTAGGAGCCAAACCTCCTTCCCGGTGAAACACCCTCCTTCTGAAACATCTCTCTCCTCCCCGTCCCAACGTAGCACCCTTCCTGAACTTCTGTGCTGCCTTTCTCACTTTGGAGTTTCCACTTACCACATCCAGTAAGCACCTTTATAGATCAATGACTCAGCAACTGACTTTTAACACTCAATCATTATGTGCTGTGTTTCCATCATGTGATGGCTAAATTTAATTTAAGACAAAAAGATTTCTTCACATCCTTCTTCCATTTTGCTTCAGTTTCCAAAGCAGTTTGTGTTCGTACAGAAAGCAAATGTGCTCTCTACAGGCAGATGGAGGCTGGTGTGTTACTCAACAGGTACCTACTTACTGCTTACCTGCCTACTATCTACCAGCCTTCCCATCTTTCTAGTCCTAATTGTTCTGCATAAACCTGTTTTTTATTTAGTTTAAATGTATTTCATCTTATTTTATTGTATTTATTTTTGTAAGCTACCTTAATCCATTTGAAATAAGGCTATAACTCAATGGATATATATATAATATATCCATTGAGTTATAGCCATATATATATTTCGACATGCCTAGCACAGACACAGGACCAAACCTAAGCATAGCTCCTGACACTCAGATGCTTGGAGTCTTGCTAGAAAAATAAGACTTATTTGAACAATGGAAGGAAGTGAATGGCAGACAGAGCATGTATACAATAGGTTCGTAGAAGGTTATGTTTGAAGGGTCGTTCAGGATCATACAGCTGAGATCTGGGATTTGCCTGAAGTCACATGAGTATTTAGTGGCAGAGTTGAAACAAGTTCTTAGAGCTTCTGACTTTAAACCTTATGCTTATCCCAGGTCTTGATACCTCACCTGGTGCTTAGTGTTAAGGCAAATGTGTATAGTAATCCATTTAAGTAGGTCCCTCAACAGATGTGAAATAATTTGTCATCATAGAACAAACATCATGTATTCTCTAAGAGTTACCCAAGCAAATATCTGCCCTTAATCATAAAGTCTTTTTCAACATTTTTTCCTGAGTCTAATGGAACTTTGGTTACTATTTTGATTGGCTGAAAGACTCTCTACTTTGATTCAATTTAAAATATTTTTTTAAACAGTCATCTCTCCAAGAAGCATTTGAAGCAGCTTATGGAAGGAAAAATAAGATTAACAAAATAGGAACAAAAAAGGAGATACAGCCTTAGAAAACATTTGGTAGTAAGTGACAATAGTTGTACTTTAAACATGACTCTGAGCTTCCCTGGAGCCCAATCAAAAAGGGAAACACAATTAGTTGCATGGTTCTCTTTAGCTGAGAAGCAGAATTTCATTTTCTCAGAAGAAAAGAATTTCTCTTATGTCAACTTCTGATAATTTTCTCACAGGGAGCAATATATGGAGGAATGTAATAAACAATATTTTCAATAACAACTCTCAGCTAAACCAGGAACAAAATCCACTCAACTTTTTTGTATCAATTCTACCTAAGAGACCAAAGTAATGTCTTAAATTATATGAGAAAGATTCTGTGAGGGATGCAGCAGTCAACTTGATCAAAGGGGGAAATGTAGGTAATGTAGAGAAAAGAACAAATTACATGAGCCTTAAGTTATCTTCCCTCAATTTTTCTCTCATCCAGGCTCTTGACAGGTTGTAGATATTACACAATTTCAAGACCATACCCTCCAGCAAGAACACAGAGTACAGTTATCCTGAGGACTGTTAACTGAGAGCGAAGTTAAAACTTCGACAACATGTAAGCAGATGTTAAATTTGACATTGCCTCCTGCAAGCCTAGGCAATATTCTTGCCTGAGTGGAGTGCCTTCACCCAGAGACTGGTTAAACTTTCTAATCAGGAAGAAAATTTGACAGCTCCAAGTTGCCTTACTGAGGGCTTCCTCAGTTTCCTCATCTGTAAAATGGGAATAAGAGTTGCCCAACTCACAAAGTTGCCAGTGGAGAGTAACTGTGATATGTAAACATGCTTGGCATCTAGTTGATTCTCAATAAAATGTTTGTTGCATACATGAATAAATTCATAAGCTTCAATTGATACTATATATTTTCCACTGGATACTGAACATTCACCATCCCAAAAGACATCACAAAATCGATCTTTAAAGGAAATGCATGTTCTCTCTACTTTTAATGTATTGCTGTAACATATATCCAAGTATCTAGAGCAGAAGTTGGCAAACTACAGCCCTTGAACCAAATCCGGGCTGCTGCTTGTTTTTCTAAATAAAGTTTTATTTAAGCACAGTCATGTCCATTCATTTACATACTGCCTATGGCTGCTTTCTTGACATAATAGAGCTAAGTAGTTATAATAGAGCTAGTATGGCCCACAAAGCCCAAAATATTTATTATCTGGCCCTTTATAGAAAAGTTTGCTGAACTCAATGCCAAATATTATTTCAAATGCAACACATTCCAAATTAAGATTTCCTATCTGAACATGTGCATCCATGCACACACATGTGCACACATGGGGCCCACAATCCTCACCTTTCCCTTTTCAACTTATCAGTTCCGGCCTCTATAATTAACCCTCCTGTCTTCTGAACCCAGTTAATTAGTCAAATCCTACCATCCTCTTTCCCTTTAAGCACTTTCACAGCCTTTGCACTGTACTCCCACTCTACCCCTACCTCTGCTGACATAGCCTTTAATCCATCCTTTTTACCACTGCCTGAGCCATTGTCCTAAAATGCCATTTTTACACTATTACAATCCAGCTCAAGAGCTTACAATGGCTCCCACTTGCCTTCTACACAAAGTCCAAAGTCACTCTGCCTGTCTTTTGAAAGAGTCCACAATCTGGCTCCACAGTATGTGTGAAACTTCAAGTCCCGCCTGTTCACAATCTACACCGAGGACTCTGATCTGGTCCATCTCCGTTAGCATCCACCTTGCTAAATCTCACTTCTTCACTCCCAGCATGGTCCCTGTTCTGGTTGAACTGAGTCCCCTGAAATTCATATGTTGAAGTCTGGATCCCAATACCCCAGAATATAACCTTCCTTGGAAGATGGGTCACACAGATGTAATTAGTTAAGAGGAGGTCATACTGGAGTAGGGTGGGCCTTATAAGTGTCTTTATAAAAACAGAAAATTTGGAAGCAGAGACACAGGGAGAACACATGTGAATATCAAAGCATAGAGAGAGGGGTGCATCTACAGAAAATGCCAAAGATGGCCAGCAAACCACTAGAAGGTAGGAGAGAGGCATGGAACAGATTCTCCCTCACAGCCCCCAGAAGGATCCAAATCTGCCGACACCTTGATCTCGGACTTCTGACTTCCGTAACTGAGAGAGAATAATTTTTTTAATTGAATTTATTGGAGTGACATTGGTTAATAAAATTATATAGGTTTCAGGTGTACAATTCTATAACACATCACCTGTATATTGTATGTGCGTTCACCACCCCAAGCCAGCTCTCCTTCCATCTCCATTTATCGCCACTTTACCCTTTACTACCTCCCCACCCCCTTTCCCTCTGGCAGTCACCATACAGTAGTCTGTGTCTATGAGTCATTGGGGTTTTTTTGCTTATTACCTTCACCTTTTTTACCCAGCCCCCCAACACCCGCCCCTCTGACAGCTGTCAGTCTGTTTTCTCTATCTATGAGTCTGTTTCTATTTTGTTAGTTTATTTTCTTCATCAGATACTACATATAAGTGAAATCATATGGTACTTGTTTTCTCTGAGTGGTTTATTTCACTTAGCATAACAGGCCTCAGGTCCATCCATGCTGTCGCAAAGGGTAAGATTTCCTTCTATGTCACGGCTGAGTAGTATTCCATGGTGTAAATGTACCACAGTTCTTGATCCACCCATCTACTGATGTAAATTTCTATTTCTTAAGCTCCCCAGTCTCTGGTGCTTTGTTAGGGCAGTCCTAGCAAACTAATACAGCCTCCTACCTGCCCAAGGCTCAGCGGCTTTCTGGAAGCAGACAGCCCTGAAGGCCCTGAGACATGTGGCCATTTAAAGGAGAGAGGTGAAGGCAGCTGCAAATGGCAAGGGAGCAATTAATGAAGCACCAGACGTGCCTGGGTCCTTCCCTGCGCAGGAAGCCCGGGCTGCTCGTAAGTCCTGGAGGCTCTCCCCGGCCTCCTGCTGCTCCTGCTGGTGGGGGGAGCGCAGGGGGCGTGGGGGCAGCCCAGAGAAGGCAGCGCTCTCCCGGGACCTGCCTTCAGCGAATATCCAGGCTTCCTCGCCCTCCCTTCCCTCACCGAAGACTTTAAGCCACCACTTTTTTAAAGAGCAAATTCTGAGCGGGCCAAGCAAATGCACTCAGGAGCCCAGGCCTGCCCTGCTTCTGTCCTGGAAGCCTGGACATCTATCTGGAGAGGCCGCAGTCCCTGCGAGCGGCTGCCAGGGCCGGAGCATCGTCCAGGAACCTCAAGGAGGCTGGACTGGGACATACCAAGTCACACGGAGGCTTCTTGCAAGGGAGCCCGGCCCAGGGCCCGGTGAGCGGCAGCGCGGAACTCTGCAGTGCTGCTCGGCTATGACGGGGGCCCACATGACTCCGGCCCGTTGTCAGTGAGAAAATGAACCCCCTCCAAGTCGCCGGACTCCAGGAGGCCAAAGGCCAAACTAACCCTCCAGCCACCGCGTCGTCACAGACCATGTGTCTGCGAGATGTGTGATTCTCTTCCCGGAGGCCTTTCCTAAGTCCAAGTGGCCTGGTGAACTTCTTATCTAAAATGATGCAGGAGGCACAGTGATCACATTTCCTTGGTCCCAGAGAAAAAAAAAGAAGCACATGCGCTGAAGTGAGAACATGACTAGTTAGGAAGGCGAGGCCGGGCCAGCTTCAAGGTCTGCGATGTGTACACAGGCCCCACACATGGTTTCATGCTCTGTTCTTCCCACCTTAAAATTTTTAATAGTTACTGAACCAGGGACCTTGCATTTTCATTTCACTCTGATCCCTAAAAATTATGTAACTAGCTCTGGGGAGAAGCATGTGTGTATGTGTCTGTGCACACATGTGTGAGTATGTGCATGCATGTGTACATATGCATGAATATGTGCACACCTGTGTGAATATTTGTGTCTTCAGCCAGGGACGTGAGGGTGGATGATGAGAGATAAATAGAGAGTAAACAATGGGAAGAACAGTCAGTTCTCATTATTTGTGGTGGTTTTGTTTGATAAAGTTGCCATGAACAGTGAATTAGTGAAAACTGAACCATTGTTCCTAAGGAAAACAGAGAGTTAGGTTCCTGTGGGCCTCTGATCACATTTTCATCAACTTATCAACAACAAGCTACTTTTACACGTGTTTCTCTTTAAAGACGCCGAACTTCATGTATATTGTTGATTCATTAACACCGAACTCACAGCCAACAGCTCCATAACTCAAGTCTGAACAAAGCTTAACTTACACACATTTTCTCCACAAGGAACATCACAGCCTTTGTGTCCTTAGGAACACTGGCAGCACTTCAGCACTATGCTTGGGGGCCATTTTAAACAGTGAAATCACAAAAAAATTTTTTTTAAAGGCACAAAAATGTGAAAACATGGCACTAAACACACTCGTTTGCATTAGGAGAGAGGAAACAAGAAGCCAACATATAGCCTTGTTTTACCTCAGCTGGGAACATGCCCGTCCGGCAACTCGAATTTTTCACCACTCTGCACAGGTCCACAAGTGACTGTGAAGATGCCCCAAGCATTGGTTTGCAGTGACAAATAAATGTAAGCGAGTGGGCAAATTCCCAAACACAGAGCTGGGGGGTAGGGAGGGGTGAATGTATGCTCACCACTCAGTCTCTGCTCCGTCCCTCTTGTGTGACATTCGGCAAGTTATTTATCCTCGCTGTTGGCTTCTCCATCTGCTGGACTTCTATTTAACCTTCAGGACACGCAAACCCCACCACCTCCATGAGGGTTTTCCAGGAGCCTCAGCTGAGGGTGAATTGTTCCGTGTTTTCCCGAGTCACCTCCTTCCTTGGTCCCTGCCGTTCACCTGTCTCTGGGCCTCCGATGACGGCCGCTTGATCGGGGCGCGGGCAGCTTTATCCTAAACACACTGTGCTGCTTGGATTTTCCTCTTCCCCTTCTCTGGTTGCGTTGACCTCGACCTCCTGGCGCTTGTGGTCTATGACCACGGTGTGGCTGGGCGTCAGCCCCTGCTTCTGTCACTGTCATGGTGCAGAGACCTGTTTGGGTTTTATAGCTGGTGTCGATGCTGACCGTGTCTTCAGTGCCTTGCTGATGAACCGTTTCTTTCTCCCAAATATTCCTCATCATTTTGCCTGTTCTGCCATTATAATGCTGATGTAATTACGCTTTGTTATAATTCATTGCTGACCCTCTACTGTTCCAATAGGTAGATTATAAAATCGGTTAGGACAGAGATTACATTGTGTTCACTTTGATATCCACAACACTGCTGAGCCCAGTTTTTCAAAATGCAGGCGATGGGTAGAGATTTATTAACTTGAAATGGTAATAACAAGCCTGGCCTTATCAATCATCATTTCTTTATTGTGGTAAAATACAAATAGCATAAAATTCACCATTAGTAACATTTAGTACATTTATCATGTTGTGCAACCATCGCAGAATATCTCATTACTCCAAAGAGAAACCCTGTACCCATTAAGTAGTCATTCCCCATTTCCCCCTTCCCTCAGGCCCTGGCAAGCACTAATCTACTTTCTGTTTCTACGGGTTTGCCAATTCTGGACATTTCACGTAAATAAGATTATACGGCCTTTGTGCATGACTTCTTTCACACAGCATGATGTTTTGAGGGTTCATCTATGTTGTAACACATATCAGTACTTGGTTTCTTTTTATGGCTAAATAATATTCCAATGTGTTGGATATACCACATTTTGCTTATTTCATTCATCAGCTGAAGGGCATTTGGGTCGTTTCTACCTTTCAGCTTTTATGAACAGTCTGCCTTAATAATTTAATAATATGATTCACTATAGAAATGTTAGTGATAAATATTTTTGTTACATGAATGGATTGCCTGTTTACTTAATCTCCACCCCCATCCCCACTAGACTATAAGGTCCTGAAAAAAGCTTCGTCTTGTTCCCAATGGATTCCCCAGAGCCTTGGCTAGTTATGGACGAAGGACATGCTCAATAAATCTGTTGACCGATGAATGATTTCTGCTTAGAGAATTGATTGCCTGATCATAATAGATATGAGACATAGCAAAAGTCACTCTCATAAAATCATAACATATTAGACTTGAAGCAAGGACCATCTGGTCCAAGATTGTCATTTAATATTCTTGGCACCATCATTTTCTAGCTGTGTGACCTTGGGCAAGTTTCTTAATCTATCTGTAACTGAGATTCCTTATCTATAAAATAGGGCAATAACATGATCTACTTCCTAAAGCTGTTTTAATGATTAAATGACTTAATACATGTTCAGTACTGATTATTAGGAATGAAGAATTAAGATTAAAAAGGATTTAAAAAAATGCCCAAGATTGTAACAGCTAGTTAGAGGTGGAAGTGGAACTAGGACTCCTATTTCTTAGCTTTTCCATCTTCCATGTGGTCATTAGAAGGCTACTCAGAACCTGATGGGAAACAGAGCTTTCCTCTATAATGACTGTGCTTCCACAGTCACATTCTCTGGGGCAAACACCTCCTTCTTTGGATAAGTGGCCTCCAAGTCCTGTTTACTTTTGCTCTCCTTCCACATTCCAAATCTAACCTCATGTCTGCATCAGAAAGGGGAAAGATTCTGACTGTCCACCACTCAAAGCAATTTCCCCCCGTATGTTCCTCAAAATGTTTATTGTATCTAGGATAATTTCTAGGTTGGGGGGAAAATAACATTCTTGGCCAAATACGTTTGAGAAATAGGACATCTCTTGGAAAGGGAAGTGCAAATTAGCATATAGAGCCTACCAAGAAACTTTACATCTAGGTACGTGCTCACCTAGCAGTTTCAGACTGTAAATATGAAGCCTTTTCTCAGCACAATACCTATCACCATACTTGGAATGCCACTCGCCTCCATTGTTACCCTTGGCAATAATTGGAAGGGTCATATTTTGATGCAAGCTCTATGAGCAAGCAGGTTTTGACTAGTTTTTCACTGCTGGGACAGTACCTGGTACACAATAGAAATTAAATAATCTTTGATGAAGAAATAAGTACATTTTAATGGAAATCACAGCTTGTGATCTGAGGCATCAGCCACTGGTAGAGAAGAAGCCAACACATCAGCTATGGGGTCTTCAGCCTGGTTGTCCACAAGCAGAAGATCCCCATGGAATTGGCCGTCCCTCAAGGAGGAGGCTCCCAGTTACCCAGTACCGGCCTCTTGCCTTCCTGGTTCACTAGACTCCTTCCCCACCACACCAGCGTTTCCAGGGGCGCCGGTCTTCAATGACTTCCACACAAAAATCAGGTTCTCTTGCAGATCTGATCTGAGTCAACAGGCTCTAACCTGAACACTCATCAAAGAATGAGCTCCCCTTCCCTGGCCCCAGCCAGCCCCTCTGGGCTTATCCAGGCAGAAGCCAAGAGCACTAGGGACAGGGAGGGGTGCTTCTACTCTCCTGGTGAACTGGCCTTCCTTTCTAGAAACTTTAGCTCAGCTTAGTGGAGACACCTGGTGTTTATTGTTGCAACTTCAAGAACAATACAACAAAGGCTCCAGGCAGAAAGTCAGGCTCCTCATAAAAATCGTTTTGTCACAAAGACAAATGGTAGCTCATCTCACCCCCACCGGTCTTTCTTCCCCTTTCAAATTTTCTACCCTCTGTATAGTTTTCCTCCACATTCTTGCCTTTAAAACATGGAGAAAAATACAACTACAAGGCACCCCAAATCTGTGAGTAGCCAGGACAAAGAAATCTTCTCCTGGTTGCTTCATTTTGTCAGGTACTAAATCAGAGTGCTAACTTTTTGGGCAATAACTGTTTGGTAATACTTAATAAGTAGCCGGTGTAGCCTAGTTCCAAAACAGAATTTTTTTTAAGCCTATACAAGGCCAAAGGAATATTAAAGTTTCACTACAGAAGAAATATGGCCACTGCCAAGAACTGATTAGTCATAAAATCCACAGCATTATCTTCATCCATCATTGCCTTTCTTTTAATGACTGAACTAAAAAGAGAGACATCAAAGTTTTCAAAATAAGGTTATAAAAACGCTGTACGCAGATGAGGCCTCCAAATATTTTGATAGAACCTGAACAAAAAAAAAAAAAAAAATAGAGAAGAATCATTGAAACAAATCACAAAACATATGTTGTTATGTTTTGCTCTAAAAACCATGAAGTTTATCCAGAACCCTATTATGGTAACTGCTTAGCTTTTCATGCATTCCTAAATTACCATGTAATCTAAAACCTTGTTTTCAGCTGCTCTATATTGGAAAGTCCCTTAAAATAATCAGGATGATTACAGGCTAGTACTCAAAGAAACTTGCTTGTATTATTGTAAATGAAAGTGTTATTTATCAGGCAGGCTCCTTTAAAAAAAAAAAAAATCTACCTCAGAAACACAATGTATTCAGGAAATACCTAAACCAAGGACTGCATTTTGTGCTCTCTACATTTTCAAACACATGGATAGTTG
Organism: Miniopterus natalensis; assembly: GCF_054644295.1. NCBI lineage: Eukaryota > Metazoa > Chordata > Mammalia > Chiroptera > Miniopteridae > Miniopterus > Miniopterus natalensis. The sequence goes on along the minus strand of NC_142094.1, from coordinate 27,871,766 downwards.
GTGTAAAAATATGTTCTTTTCCTGCAGGGACTTGACTGTAATTAGTGTATGCCAAAACTCTCTCACAGAGATTTCATTGTCTTATCTACTTACATCATCTTAATGCGATTTTATTTTACTTTGTCAAAGTCATATTAATGTAAATGTGTTCTTGATAGCAGAGTTCTTTTTTATGCAAAACAGGATTCAGCTGACTCTAATAAAACAGCTTGCAGTCTATTAGACTATAACAGTAATGTGCTTATTTTGTTTCTCAAATCAAGACTGTGTCGGAAAGCTATAGATGGAGATTTGTCTTGTTTTTCACAATAATTGCTAGGGTGGGGTTACATTATGATCTTTAAATGAATAGTATCGCTTAGAACAAACACTTCATATATCTTTTATCTTCCCCTGCATACAGTTCTGAGTTTTCTTTGAAAATGCTGCGCTACTTTTCCACATAAGTCATCAGAATGTTTCCAAAGAATTTTAACTGCCAGATTAATTATATCTTGCAAACAAAGATAGATTGCTTACATTCTTTATTCAGAATTCCTGCCAGTATGGAGCAACTGGCAACAAATTAATTTCTTTTGCAACCATGCAAAATGTTTTGCTATGAAAATCTCTGGAAGGTAAATGGATCCTTTTAAAAAAATATATCAGGTTGCTCATTCTAAAAGGCTAATCTGTAAGCAAAGAACAGAGGATTAAATGAACTCGACTGCTCCCCCCCTCCCTTTTTTAGCATCTATGTTATAGCCTTTCGTTAATGTATTCAGTTAATTAAGTATTGCTGTGACCTGGTGGCAATTTTTGAAATCCAGGGAATTTTTCCCCTTTTCAATTCTGCCTCCCCCACAGAGCAGAATATAATCTGTTTCCAGTCAGTCTGTTTATGTCAGCTGTGGCTCCACTACAAGCCTCTAAAATGTTTTAATAAATTTATCAACCAAAAAATATTACAAACATTTCATTTCTTTTGATTCAGACACACACACACACACACACACACCCCAAAAAGAAAAAAGATAAAAAAAAGCTTCTGCCTTCATTGCAAATTCTTGCTGGTATGAATCATTCTAAGTAATATTTGCTTTAACTTTCGTGTGGTTCTACAAACAACCTTTATATGGCTGCACTTCAAAGCTAGGAGAAATAAAGGTTAGAAATGCGATAGGAGTAATCTATTATTAGGCATGAAACATTAAACCACTTTTAGCTATAAGTCTTAAAACCTGAATAATCTAGGTTTTTAATGTAGCGCATATTTATTGTGCTTTCACTCACACAGGCATTTATCACAGAGGACTGTTTGGAAGAGAAATATTTTCCATTGCACTATGCGCCACAATTTGGTTTAATTTTTCCTAATATTTAATTTAGAAAAACGGTAATATTATAACAGGGTTCTCATGTTTCCTGGCCAAAATGCTTGGTGTTCCTCACAGAGTAAAATTAATCTGTTACCAGCCCGCTGACCTGCAAGTCAGGTTTCAGTAAAGTAGGCACAGAGCGGAGGGGGAGGGCGGAGGAGGGGGGAGCCAGGGTGGGGAGGGAGATAAGATCTCTTTCTTTGACTAGGAGGGAAAAAAAAAGCTTAGAGGAATGTCTCAACCCACCCATGCCATCAAATGGCAGAAAATAAGCTGAACGTGTATTTGAGCCGAGGAGTGTTTGAAAACATTTATTAGCTCCATCCATAACGGCATCCACTGCAGGAATGTTAATTGTTAAAATCTGTACTGCAGTTATTTCTTTAAGCAGGGGGGCTGCATTGTGGGGAAATGCAGCTCCTTGTTTCTCTTTTTCCTCCACATATATTTGAACTTAAAAAAAAACAACCCACTAGTGTTATGAAATAAGTCAGATGTCAGATGGAGAGCTTTCTAGCACAAGGGAACGCAATACAGTGTTAAGGATATATGCATCTACAGGAACAAAAAAACAACATTGGTAACATTTTGTTCTTGATTAAATTTGTGTTCCTAATACAGTAGATTAAAAATAAGTCCAACTGTGAAACACATTAGTGTTCAGCCACTGCTGATGTGCCAGGAAAGCAGCTATCGCTCCGGCACTGGCCTGACTCTGTAGCCTTGAGGAGACGGAAGAAATCTGACCCCCAGGAAACCTGACCCCTTAGTCCATCAATGACCCTGCAGTTTGGGGATTCCTCATTTTCGTCTGGTGATTAAATCCTCAAACCTTCTTCGTATCTTCTCACCCTGTGTCCAAAGCTGAAAGAGAATTTGGGCTTGGAAAGCTGGAGAGAAAATGTTAAGAGCCAGCCACAATCAAGGCGCTCTTCAGGGAAAATTAAAGTTGTCTGTTGGACAATTATTTGTGAAACCTGTGTCCTTTAAGAAGATTGTTGTAAGTCCCACCTTCCGCTCACCAGGAATTTTATGATTGGGGCTATGATGGGATCCCCAAAATGCCTGATCTGAAAGACACTCTGGAGATCAGAGTCAACTCTGTCTTCCATGGAAGATGCCCAGGGAGGTTAAGGATGGGGCACCGCCCATGTGACATGGGGAGGCCTGACCTAGCTGGACACGGAACCCAAGTTTTGGTTTCCCCAAACCTGTCTGTCATGCGATATCACACCACCCTTTCAGTTTGTTCAAAGAGGCTGAAATTAAACCCATGAGTAAGAGAAGTAATATATTTCTTCAGGTAATTATACTAATGGCTATTTATTTAAACTGTGTTATTACACCTGTATTTTTTTTTAGAATATGTATATTTCTTTAAACAAAAATACTAGCTCTTCAATTCTTACTCCCTCCTTTCTCCCCACAAAATCCTCCCCTTCAGCTCCCTCTCCAATACTCTTTTGTGGTCTTTGGTCAATCCGGTTTAATAGGTTACCTGTGGCTGACACTCTCGTTTCACATAGAAGTGGAGCTCTCTGCTGTGACATGCTTTCTGAGAGCAGAAGGGTATGAGGCTGTGACATTTGTAAATCCAGGAAGTAATAGCTCCCCAAAAGCAATGCAGAGAGCTGCAGATATTGCCAGGAAAGGAGAGCGTTTAATTGAAACTATTTGGGGCATGCAGCATTGAACTAGGAGATGATTTCTGAGCAACACATATCTGAACATGGTTTCCCAAAGACCTGCACACTTTTAATTTGCTCTACAAATTTGGTTAGCCCAATAAAGTGTAAACATCAAACACTGGCCATGGAGAGCATTAAACATTAACCAACTGAGACCCTAAAGACTTGAGTAGAACATTAAAATTAGTAGAGAAAGATAGGCCAGGCAACTCTGGGAAATTAGGTTAAAACTCCAAAAGAGAATGTTTGTTGGCTGAGTAAAAATAAAGTAAAAACTATTTTGAGATTGGTAACCATTTGTCTCTGTAGACAGGCCTTTTCCCCCCTGAGATTATATTTTTAAAATCATGTAAACTTACTAAAGTCAATTTAATTTTCTGATTGTTCCCTAGGATGAAATGAATACCTGAAAATTAACCTTGAAAAGGGATATTTCAATTACTGTTTAATGTTGCTTAGCCTGGGGTTCAAACCTTGTAAGGGCTCAATAACTGATGTTGAATAGCAAAATGAAAATGCCCTCCAACGAGACAAGGATGGCTCCCAGGTTCACCCAACTGGACTTTTTGGACAAAGCCCAACAAAAACCTGCATGAGTACCAGATATATTCCCTTCTCAATAAGAGCAGTAAGTGCTTCCTTTGAAATATGTAGTAAGATCCAAGAAAAAGAAAACTATACCATATTCATGTACCTTGACCTCTAAATATCCTTTGCCCCAGTGGGTCTCAACAAAGTAAATTCCTATAAGGTAAGAACACGTTTTCTCTCAGGAAAAAGTGTGGTACCTTATTTTTTCAATATCTTCTAAGAGTCTAGGATATAGTAGGTAACAGCTCTCAATAATCCCACATACGTAATGAAGAGGCTGAGGTAAAAATAAGTTAAACCACCACTAGACCAAGAATTAACTCCTAAGACAATTTAAATATAGCTGCCTATCTTCATAAGATTCAAAGTATCCACTCATCACAGAACCGAAGATCCCTGTGGAGCCCTATCTTAGTTTACCTCAAAAGTAGACTCTGAGACAAGGATTTGAGTGCAAGAAGCTGATTTGGGGGGCAATAGAAACACCAGTTAGGGAGCAGGAAAATGAGACAGGGTAGGGAAGGCAGCCAGGGCGAGAAGTATTAATATGCCAGCTACCATTGTGGGCAACTGGAGCTTAATCTCAGTTGTAGAATACACACCTCGGAGTTATCCCAACAGAGAGATGGGAGCTGGGGTATTTATACACCATTTGCCACCAGCCTTTGGATGAGGTTGTTCCGTAGAGTCATTGGCTTTGGGGCAGTTGCAGCCAGCCACAGAGGCAGGCAAGGCAGGTTTTGGTAGGTAAAGGAAGGTCTCAAGCAAAGCAATGCAGGAGATGGCAGCTGTTGAGCAGGCCAGCATGCTCTAAAGTCATCAGGGTGAGGGACTACAGGCAGAGCCCTAACAAGCTCCTTTGGGGGGTATCTAAATATCAACAGTACCTTCTGAGAAAATTTAACTGCAGTTAACTTCGTAGGGACTTATCAATATTTGTCAAAGGAAGGACAGAATAAGAAATCAGTTAATAAAATTGTTTAATGCTCTATATATAGGGTTTATGTTCTGTCTAGTGTTGACCAGTTTCAACATTTCTCAGGAAGCGATGAAATATGAGCTCAGGCTTGGTATCAGACAGACCCAAAATTTAAATCCCACTTCCACCACTTTCTAGCTGTGAGAGCTTAAGCAAAGGACTTCACTTCTTTCTCCACTTGCGAAATGCCTATGTTATGGTATTAAATGATATAACACTGGACATGTAAGTAATATAAGGCTTGGAGCAGTAACAGGCACATGATAAGTACTCAATGCTAGCATAATGACTCTAAAGTCAGTTCTCTAATTTCGAATCCCACTTATGTCACCAACTATTCATATACCTTTGAGTAAGTCATGTGGCCTCTCTGGTGCAGGACTTTCCCATATTGAAAGTGGAGACAAAAATTGCCTGCTACTCATTTTCTAGAGAGTGAGATCCCAAGCAGATACCATGAGAGGGATAAGTCACACTTATTGAACATTTTATGGTTTACACAGTCCTTTTATAGATATCTTCTCATTTCTGAGCAGGAAAGGATTTTGTACTTACAAACCATTCTTGCAGTGTAGGGGAGTATGTCTCCATTTCTGCAAGTACTCCCAAGTCTTACTTGTGTTTGCATTAGGTTGTAGACTGTGAAATGATCCAGGGATATATAGAAGCGGCACATAGGTACCCAGAGGAAATTGGGTTTGACTCATCAATGCTTGGCCAGGCAGTCAGGGAGGGCTTGAGAGTCACTGTCCGGCAGGGACATGCCTAAGTGGATCTTACAGGCTCATGTTCAGGATGGAGTGTTTATAAAGATGCCAATAAATCAAAAGCAGAGTTTCTACCTGGACCCATTGAACCAATGAAGGCATGTAGCCAGGGATCTGATTGAGCCTATCTGGGATGGGCAGGTAAAGTGGGTCTCATGCATACCAAACCAGGAGACAGAAGCCTTAACTTAGCCTGAGGATGATTCCTTCAGAATGCCTGAACACTAATTATGCACCAGGCATGATAGTGGCTAAAAAGGTAAATGCCCTTTTGTTATCCTTGTTTCACAGTTGATAAAACTGAGGCTTAGAAAAGAAAAATTATTTGCCCAGATTCTGCAAAATTATAGTCCAGGTCTGCCTGATGCCAAAGAGAGGGTTTTAAACCACTGCATAAACACTGACTCTCTAGAATATCATAACATTTTTATACCATTCAATGTAACTATAATAAATAAAAACAAAATAAAGGAAATTTGATAGTATATTTTTTTAACTTTCAGTATCCTAAGGAAAAATTATTTCACAACAAAGCATTTGCAATCACTGGACTGGGCATTTGAATCATGAGTATACTCTGTAAGTGAAGACAAAGTCATGGTCACAACTCCCCAGGTGTTCTTATTCTAAGGTGTGGTTCAGCCTTCCACAAGAATTCAGTCAAATCAACAAGACCATTTTTAAATAATTGCCCTACTGGTGATCAGTTGCCTTCAAAGCACCTAAATGATCTCACTTTAAGAAAGGGGATCTAAGAATCAAATAATAATTGCTAACTTACTATTCATTTACTGAGACTATTCCTCTCAACATCCTTCTTGGGTAGGTGCTGTTGCTTTCCCCTTTAAAAGATGTGAAACTGAAGCTCAGAGAGGTTGAAGAACTTTTCCAGGATCAAGTTAAACCTAAGTGGAAGGAAGAACTGAGATTCAAACGCTGGCTGCCTGAGTCCAGGATTGAATCCATGGTGCTATGCTATCTCTGGAGTCTTAAGTCCTAGTAATGGAAAAGTACCCAATTTCATTTAGACAGTCCCTATTACATGGGACAAATATGGGCTTTTAAGAATTGTAAACAACTTTTTTTAATGTACTTGAGCAAACTTAGCTCCTAGGAATTCTTGAGAACAGAGTTTAAATTCCAAAACAAAACAAAGCTTCCCCAAACCAGCCTGTTCATAATATAATTGTACAAAAAAGTAGACTATACAATTGCATACAATATATTATTCCAATTTCATAAATATTTTTCAAAATTTTTAGTAAATATGTTTGCAAAATATGCTTTCAAAAAACATTATAGCTAATATGCAAGTTTATAATTCTTTTACTTAACCTTACTTTGTGAGTATACAATCTCTGTAATGTTCTGCATCAAAAAAATTCTAAAAAGGAATACACTGAAAGTCAAAATGTGATCTCTAATTTTTTTATCTAAAAGAACAAATGTTACACGTATCATCAGAAAAACACACACCACATTAATATTTGCTCATTTGCATGTATTAAGGGCAGGACTGGGCTTTTATAGTCATTGTCTCAGCTAATACCCACAACAAGCTAGTGCTGTAGCTATTGTTATGTCCATTTTATTAATAAATGAGCAAGGTTCAGAGAAATTAAGTGACCACTCCAGGTCATACAACTGAAAAGTGGCAGAAGCAGGATTTCAACTCTTCCTTACTCCAGAGTGAGTTTTTGCACTATAGCACAACCTATCATACAAAGCATTTATGTTGGCATCCATATGTGTCTCTGTGACAAGATTATTTCCTGAGGTATTAATTATGGCATGTTCCTGATTTTATAGATAACTGGAAGAAAAAAAATATTTTCCCCTCCCTAAATCAAAACTGGGAGAGTGCCTTCCCAAGATGGGAGAGAGTTGAGGGCAGAGATGATCTCCAAGTAGAGAACACTTGGACTTGCCGGAGGTGGGGAAAGGTGCTGGGTACCCGGGACGCTGCCCACCAGGCCCTAATCCAGACGTTTTGCCCAAAGATCCTGCTGGCTCAGATTACCTGCTGCACAGGGTCAGTGTGACTGCCCATCTTTGAAATAAGGAATCCTAGCATCTCTCAGAGTACAACTTGAAAAACTCCAAACTAAAGAATTAAAATAATGGAACTCTCTTCCTCTTTGCCAAGTCAGGGCTCAGACTTAGCAGTAAGATGGTTACTTGAACATAGGCACAAATCCTGCTTCACCAAGGCCTCGGAGGCACTGAACCCACTGGCACCATGCCAGGGAATTCATCCCCACTGGCGGCGACAAAACAAGACACAGAATGTGGTGAGTACTCCAACGGTCCAGCGCTTGTGTTTCTTTCAGAAGCTTCTCCTCGGGCCATGTGGCTGCCCTTTGGAACAGCAAGAGTTGACTACCTAGGAGAAAAGTGCCCAGTTCCACGGAGCTGGTGGGCCGCGCTGAACCCCCACCTCCGATGCCATTCTCACAGAAGCCCTTTCAGTCCCGCCAGCTACTCCTCTGGCTGTGGTCTGTTTCGGGGCTCCACTTCAATCATTATCAATAAGTAGGAAAATGCGTGAAAGCCCGAAAAAAAAGTCTCCTTTTCATTTACAACCCTGAGATTTCTTTGCTTGTGCTGTGGCTAACAGCAGGCCCCGACGTGGGCAGGCAGCTCCCCAGGCCCGCTCTGCTCCCAGGCTCGCCCGGCCTTGGCACGGGGCCTGCCCTCGTGCGTGCGTGTGTTTCGAAGCTGTTTTATGACACATTGTCAGGAACTCAGGTGCCGGGCCCCTTTAACTCCAGCTTTCAGCAGCTGCCTTTGCACTTCCCTTTCACGTAATTAAACACCCTATGGTACTTAACAGAGTAATAAGTAGCACATCAATAAAGCCATAAATAATTGTATTCAGGAAAACTCCAGAGCCATCATCCATTAACCAGCAGCTGTGAGCAATAGTTTTGATTAATCAATAAGGTGATATAATAGGAAAGCAAAAGTCGGTCAAGGCCCCGGGAAGAACCCACCAGGCTTCAGCCATGAAGGAGTCTTATCTCCGAGGTAACTTGCAGAGAGAATAGCAATTGGGAAGCACCAGCCCAGAGAGTAACTGCAACAGCAGGAAGCCCCACCTCCAGAAACTAGTTAAAATGCTAGTTAAAAACAAAGAAGCGGGACAATTGGGCTCTAAGGCAGGAGGGCTGCCCACTGAGAATATGGAGTGACAGCCCCATAAAAGAACCATGTTTCAACTTCAGAAAACAAATACCCGCAGCTAAACTGAGGAGCCAGGAGGACCACGGAGGGCCTGCAGCTCCATCTGTGTGCCCACAGTAAACTTGCTCAGGTGCCATATGGGGAAGGGGCTTCAGCCGCCGAGGGGGAGATCCTACAGGAATGTTGTTAGACCACAAGTCCGTGGGCCAACGCCAGGAAGGAACTGAGGGAATCATCTGGGTAACTGCTTACAGCCCTCAGGATCACCTGTGGGGTGCTGTTTCACAACAGTTTGCCTGGGCCCCACGCCTGCAAACAGAAATCAGAATCTCTGGAGGAGGGGCCCAGGAATATGTATTTTTAATGCACCTCCCTCCCCGCCCCCAGGTGGTTCTGCTTCCTTGCTGTTGGGGAGATCCTCTGGTCTGGCGACTTTCATGGACCTAGCGGGCTGGGTCAGCCCTGCCGCGTTGGGCCACAAGGCTGTGAAGTCCTTAGCTTGCGGTGTGAGACAGATCTCTGACACTCTCGTTTTGTAAAAATAAGTCATGAGCTTATTGGTTCATGACGCTAGACTGTGAACAGGTCCATGGTGCACAAAATGTCACGGGGTTGTGCATAGGCCTCTGCAGTGTAACATGTTCCCCCAGTGATTATGATGACACTAGCCCAATAACAGCCATGTCGAGAAGCATTAATTCATTCATTCCACAAAATACTGAGGACCTACTGTGTGCCAGGCTCTGTTCTAAACACTAGGGAGTCTTTAGGGATGAAAAGGAACAAAAATCCCTGCTCTCAGGGAGCCTGGCTCTGGTGGTGCCCAGGGATTTTCCAGGGCTCTCAGGGCCTGAGGGTGTGGGCAGTGAGCCAGTGGAGCCATGCACACACCTAATTCCGTTTTTTTTTAATCCTTACCTAAGGATATTTTTTTCCATTTCTTTTCAGAGAGAGTAGAAAGGAAGGAGGGAAGGAGAGAGAGAAATATCGATGTGAGAGAGACACAATGACTGGTTGCCTCCCACATGCACCCTGACTGGGGAAGAGAACCCACAACCCAGGTACATGCCCTTGACAGGGAATCGAACCCGCAACCCTTTGGTGCACTGGCCAATGCTCTAACCACTGAGCAACACTGGCCAGGGCCACACTTAACTCCATTTTAACAAGACAGCCATTCTTTCATTATAGAAACTTTAAAGCATATGTAAAAGTAGAGAGTAGCATAATGAACCCCCACATATCTCTCACCTTGTTTCAGTAGCTATCAACTCACGGCCATTCTTCTTTCATACTCACTTTCACCTTCCCCACTGTCATTCCCTCAACTGACTAGCATTCCCCTAACTGTCTCATCAGTGTATGCATTTAAATAAGGTCAAAATAAGGTCCATACATTGAAATTAGTCCATAGGTCTCTTAGGTCTCTTTTGCTCTAAAACATTTTCTCTCTCTGTTCTCTCTCTCTCTCTCCACGCCCCTCTCTCTCTCTGTCTTAAAATTTGCTGGAGTAACGATGTTCTTTATTCTGTGCAGTCTAGATTTTGCTGATTGCATTCCCATGGTATCATTTAATATGTTCCTCCTCTGTTGTGTGTATTTCCTGTAATGCGGTAGTTGGTTTTGATATTTTGGCAAGAGTATTTCAAAGGTCTATCGGGAGGTTTTTAATATCTGGTTGATGTTGAGCTCTTGTGATGTTAGCAGCTATGTATGGTCATTGCCTGGATCCCTTATTTCATTAGGGGCTCATGAAAGAATTCACGGACCACTGAGAGAATTCATCAGAATCATTGCATTAGATCCTTTATTCAGTTGGTGATATTCTAATTTTAATAACTTTATTATCAGATGAATACTTCTGTGATGAAAACTTCTCCTCATCAGCTTTCTGTATGCCCTGAAGTATAGGAAAGGCAGGATAAATGATTGATTTCTTTATCAGTTTTCAGAATTAATTGCTTCCTTAGCATCATTCAAAGGTGTGTTGTTGTTGTTTTATTAAGTGTCATTATAAACCCATGGATTCAAGCAATTTAATGTTTTTAATTAGTTGCAGTTATCGTCCTGGATGCTCACATTTTCACATCTCTGTGCAGTGGGAGCTGACTCAGATTGGCTCCTGGGTCCTTGTTATATGACTCTTATAGTCTCTGATAACTTTTCTCTAGTTGTATGTCAAGATGTTCTAGGTGCTTCTTGTACCGCTCCTGCCCCAGATCTGGAATTAGCCATTTTTCCAAAGAGCCTTGGTTTATTTTTAGTGAGCAGTGCTATTTAAAGACCACATTTTGCAGCCCCACTTTTATATCTATTGTATTTATTGAGCTTTGGCATGAGAGTCCCATTGAATAAAAGGTTTTGCTACTTAAACATTTCTTTGAATGTCACCTGTCTTTGGAAGAAAAAGTTAATAAAGAATCAATCAATATGGAATATATAAGGAGTCCCTAAAAATTAATTTAAAATACAAATAACTCAATAGATGTATAGCCAAAATATCTGAATAGGCAATTAAGAGAAAAGAAAATACAGATGCACAATAAACACAGAAAAAATGTTTAGCTGTCTAGCTGTCAGAGAATTACAAACTAAAGCACTAATGAGGTACTAGTTTTCAGCCTTCAATATGGCAAAAATGTAAAAATTTTAGAGTTGCACTTTAAGTGGTGCCAGAGGTAACAGAAATAGGCACTCTCATACACCAATGTTGGGAATGTTAATTGACTCAACTTTTTTTGGAAAGTGAAATTTTTAATGTGTACAGATTTTGACTTCATAATCCCATGTCTAGGAATCCAGCCTACAGAAATAAAAGCACACATATCATACTATTGGATTTTGTTGTAGCGTTGTTTACAACAAAATTAGAAAATAAAAAGCACTTAAATGTCCACTAGTAGCACACTGTTTGAAATTCATGATACATACTATAGAATGTTATGCAGCCTTTTTAAAAATGTTATAAATTTATATCTACCAATATGTAAGCATATCCACAATATCTAGTTTTAGACTAATATATGTAGAATGATCCTATATATATATATATATACTATATATATTATATATAGTAGGTAAATAGATGGATAGAGACAGAAAGACTTAAAAATATCTAAGAAACAATGCAGAGCAAATGTTGAGTAATTGCCTTTGGTAAGTGGGATGAAATGGGAATGTCATTTAAAAATTTTAATGTTTCATTTCATGTTACTGTTAATAAAAAGTGGTGACAGTATGAGTAGTTTTAAATCTTTTTTTGTTTTTCAATATATCAGCCCCCCAAATCTTATCACCAGCTAAGATAATACCATTTATCAAAAAACTTGACCTGGATGAATCAAATTTCTTCTTCATAAACCCATTATAGGTACTTATGTGAGAGCATTGTGCTGAATAGTAATGGCTACTCACTTCAACCTTAGTATTTGCACCATTACTTAATTTCTATGCCCCCAACGCCTCTGTGGTCATAGTAAGATGAGATATTCCTCAAGACACCCCTTTCCTTGCACTGAGGTGGCTTTCTGTGCTATTCCTTCTTTCTGTTCAGGTGTCTAGGAACCCATTCGCAACAAAACCATTGCCTCAGATAACTGCAGAGGCTTCAGAGAGTGGGATGCTGAGTGCTGTTGCTAAACTGTAAATTTGTAAATTGTTATTGGTTTCCTGGGGCTCTCCCATGACACACTGCCACTGATTCCCATGAAAGAGCCAAATAAGGGTTTTACCAAGGTGTTATGGAAATTGCTAAGAAGAATATAAAATGTAATCAAAAGCATTAGAAGGGCTAGTGGCTGGCACTAAGTTTAATGCTCTCACTTCGGTGCATAATAGCCTGTCCTGACTTCCCTTCTAAGTCCCACACATTTTCTGCAGGACAAGGTGGATATGTGACCCTTCATCTCCCTTGAAGTGTTTACAGAGCCCTTGGTCATTCGTGTGAGGCTAATCTAGCCCAACACCCAACGACATGGGTCAGGGTCACAACCTTAATATGCAGATCTAAACACTATACTGGCATTTCCTTGAGTCCTACAACATACTTCTGAATGTTGATCCTACCAATATTTGATCTCTTTCTTCCTGCCATTCCCAGGTCAATAAGTCCTCTTAATGTTTCCATTTTGCCTTATCATCAGTGACATCATCTCATTGATAGTCACCTCTTTTCGAGTTCCTTTTACCAAATACCAGCCACTTGCAAAATCAAACCCTTGTCTGATACCATTCCAATTCCTTTCCCAAGACTCCACAAGATGCCTCCAGCTCTTAAAGAAAAGGCCATGAGTTCATTTCTTTCAATTGATGGAGCACCTATGTTCCAATTGCTGTCTCTGTCCCAGCTCCCTAGTCCTGTAGAACACTGGGGCATTTTGGATCTAGAAGGAAACTTGACTGCAAGTAGGTCAGCCTCTTATTAAACACCTGAGTAAATAATTAGGTGACATGATTTGCAAAGTATCATAAGATCATATCAAGGATCATATCATGGTGGTCAGGGCTAGAAATCCACTAAACCTTGGTTCTCCTGACTTGGTCTAAGCACATATTTTATTCCACGGTGTAAATTCAACTCCTTCTCTGGCCTTTTTTTATTTAAACGTTTTCATGTTTTCTTCATCCTTTTGGTTCAGACTCGCCTCCAATATTTCCTTTCTTCCTACAAGCATTCTCAAAATCCAGTTTTTCCCCCAAGAAACTTTCTGAGCTCTTCATTCCTTTTAAATGATGATGTGGCTGAGGGTGAGTCTACACAACAGAAAAGGTTAGGGTTCTGGGGGATGCCTTTCCTTTTGCTTATCTGGACAACAGCAAATCCCTACTTATCCTTCAATACCCTACTCAAGTATTATGTCCCCTCTTAGCTTTTCTTGTCACACCCTTTATCTCTTGCTGGGCAGAATTCTTTTTCTTCATTTGTGTTTTAGTTATTTTTAACATGTTAGTCTCTTCTGCTAGACAGTGAACTCCCTGAGCAAGTTACCACATCTCATCCCTTTATTCCCCCTGGGGCCCAGCACAGTGTCTGGCATATGAAAAGTGGTTGGTAAATGCTTGAAGAAACAAAATTCAATGGATAGCTACCATCTCTCCTAATGAGTTCTTCATTTCCCCCAATATTTATTTCTTATCTATTTAACGTATAATCTCTCTATAGCACTGAATAGTTTCTACTTTTAAATGCTACTTGCTACTGAAACATGGTTGGGATTAAAAGCATTTGTAATCATACAATAGCATCAAAGAATGGGATGTTTCACAATAAAATTTTTAGTCTTCAGCAATATTTCCTTATTTTAATTAATTGTCGATAAACTTAGTGAAGAACATCATAGCCAGACTTCCTTGCTTTCTTGATCAGAATATAATGATTATAATGTACTGTTTTCCTGATGAGTTAGGCAACTTTATGCACAACAATTACTGTACTCTGATATCCTATAATGAAGCCCTTGGGGGATAGTAAGGCCAGTAGAGTTATTGGCCTCCATACAAAAAGATGCTAAGGTTTCTGTGTTTTTAGTACTTGAGTCTGTTATGGAGCTTCATGTTTCTTTATTCAAAGTATAATTGTTAGCATCAGGAAGTGAGATCTGTCCTTCCTTATTCTTATTTTGCTTTCAATAAGTCACTATTGAATTTGGCAAATTGGTTAAAAGGCAAGAGCTTTTTGACAGCCGCTCAACGCTTGTTCCCGCGTTCCAAGGAAAAGGAGCATTATTGATGTGAGAACAGCTAGTCAGCAACAGGGCAGGAAGAATATTATATAAGTATTGGTTGCAGGGCTCATGAGATGAGAAGCATTAGGTGAATGTGGGAGAATAAGAACATTCTAAAGGATTCTAAGGGGGAAATAAGCAGAATTAGCAAATGAACTGCACAAATGTTTTCACTCACTACGACTCTAATCTCTCCCACCAATTCCCAATTCTTACACCATAAAACATCACTAAGTCATGTTATCTTTCTTTCCTACTGAAGAAGGCCTTAAAATCTTTCTGGGCACTGGTCTCCAGAAAGCCACGATCCGTCAAAGATGGCTTTAGACAGAACACCTATTTATTCTTTAACCCAATCAGTAAACGGGGCTCATTCACTTCAGAAATATTTACTGAGTGGATACTATGAAGCAGGTACCATTCTAGGTTCTGGGGATCAAGGGATTAACAAATCCTACAGAGATATATAAGTAAATAAACTTATAGTTGTGCTTTGAGGGAATGATAAGGGCTCCAGAGAAAAATAAAGAAAGTTAAGAGACAGAGGACAGGGTTAGTGTTTTCAAATGTACTAGGGATTTTGTTTTTATTCAGATATAGTGAGGCCAACAGATCGGGAGATGGTTACATCGAAAAGTTAGTTTTTTACTCACAGCTCCCAAGAGGAAGGGGCACACCATAGCATTCAGGGCCACACAGGAAGCATCAGGGTCAGTCATGAGGCAGGAGTGAGGGAAAAGAGTGGGCGAAGGTCTTCGTTGTGGTTTTAGTGGAAATAAATGGGTGAGGCTGGTAAGCAGTTGTGCAGGTTTAAGATTAGACAGTTTGAATAATTTTGGTGGGCTCTGAGCTGTGCCGATGGTTTCCAGGACCTGGTCATGGTGAGCCCATGGAACATCTCTGGATGTCTTTCTAAACATCACCCTGGCTGCTGTGTGAACAGTGGGTTGTTGGGGGTTAAGAATAGAATCAAGAAAACTGTAAGGAAGCTGACCCAGTGCTCCAGGAAAGAGACAATAATGGCTTGACCAAGGATAGAACCAGTGGAGATGAGATAAAGTGGCCAGATTCAGGTGGAGAGCCAATGCTGATGTGTTGAATGTGGAGTGTGAAGGAAAGAGAGGAGACACAAATGACTCCAAGGTTCTGAGTAATTGAGTGGGTGAGAGTGACATTTACTGAGTTGTGGAGAACTTGAGGAGAAACAGATTTGAGTTTAGGAAAGATAGAAAGTAATACAGTGAAACAAAATCTTGATGTCTGAATTGCATCAAGAGATTTGAAACTGTTCCAGAGGATCTTAATAATCTCAAACTCAAGAGATGTCTAGGCTGCTAAAAATATCAGTCTTTTCTTTAAGTCTTTTTTAAAAATCTGTGGTTCTTACATAAAATAAGTTGACTCTTCTAAAAATTTAGAAGATGCCCAATTTCCAGCCTATCACCAAGACTACACCACCAATGCCATTTATGAGAGCTGTGACTGTCAGGACTCCAAAATGGCCACGTGAACCCATGAGGGAGACACATTAAGTCCAAATTGTCACAAATACCACATTTGCACATCTATGTAAAGCAGTCAAAGCTTTTAGAGCAAATCAACTGGGTCTAGACTATAAACTAACATTTCATGGATTCCAAGAGCAGCCACTTTTCTCCTTGTTGATGCAGTCATCCTTTCCAGGGCCACCGTGGATAGTTGTGCAGGTACAACTCTAGGGAGCACCATTCGCACTGTGGTCTGTGTTCTTCCTTCCCCACAAAATTTCACTTCCTCAAGAAAACCCAGAAGAGAAAAGAAAAGGCAACCCTCCTAGGTATAGTTGGTGGCTGTTCTCTCTGCAGCCAGAAAAGCCCTGAGCAGTTACTCTTCCTGCAGACTGCTGTCCCTGAAACACCTGCCTTTAGTCACACTTTTGTGGGCATGCTTTCAAAAACTGAAATAGAAACAGACTCATAGATACAGAAAACAGACTGACAGCTGTTAGGAGGGAGGGAAGTTGGAGGGGCTTGGGGGGAAGCTGGGTGAAAAAGGTGAAAGGATTAAGAAAAACACTCATAGACACAGTCAGCAGTATGGTGGTTACCAGGAGGAAGGGGGATAGAAGAGGGTAAGGGGGGTAAGTGGAGATGGAAGGAGATTTGAATTTGGGCGGTGAGCACACAATACAACATACAGATTATGTGTTACCTGAAACCTATATAATTTTCTGAACCAATGTCACCTCAATAAATTCAATAAAAATATTTTTAAAAATAAAATACCACTACTAATATATTCATAAGCTAAAAAAAAAAAAAAAATGCCTTTCACCCAAAGCTCATCAGAAGGCCTCCCTTTTGTTTGATGTCACATGACCTTTTGAATTTTACAGTCTCTGGTGCATTAAACCAAATGTAAGGTGTAGGGCAGCAGATATCACTAGGGGAAAGGGGGAAAGCAAACAAACTTGTGCATTGGGCAGGGCAGGTAGAATGTACTCCATTCTAGAAATGAGAAAATTGAGGTTTGGAGAAGACAAGTCATTTTCCCATGATCCCACAGCTTCTAAATCATGGGGTGGAGTTTCACAAACACATCTCCTGACTTCAGGGTCTTTGGGTATGGAGGAGCCTCTTACTTGAGGAATAGAAAGTGGTGGACCTCAAGCTTCAGTGGCATAGATATTTCAGGCCTTGGTCTTTCCCAAGGCCTTGCTGCAAAGCTGTGGTCTAAACTGCCATTCTTACCACCAGTGCAACAAGCCAAAAGTTGACTCTCCTTCCCCATGCTCTGGATGTAAGCCCCAAAACCAGTGCCCATCTTCTAAGGAACCTCTTTCCTAGAAAGTCGACATCTATCAGAAATGGCTGTTTTGGGTATCTTTTATAATGTACCATTTATTTCCTTCTAATTATAAAAATATTACAAGTTCTTTGTTTTTAAAAATGGAAAATATAGAAATGTGTTCCCTCGTTTCCAAGATAAAAGCGATTCACAATGTGCTATAAGTCATCTGGAATTATATAATACAGATGTTTCAATAACTAACTCTACATACATTGGGATCATAATGCTATTCTGTTTTATAGCCTGCTTTTTCAACTTTATAGATTTTGAGCATATTCTCAACCATTAAATATTCTATAAAAATATTATTTTTGACTTCTGCAGAGTACATTTAGCTACCATATGGAAGTACCATCATGTATTCAACCAGCTCCTTTTTAATGGGACTGTCAATTTCAGTTTTTGCTTTCCCTTTCTCCTTTTATCGTAAAAAAACCACACAGATCCATAAGCACCCCAATATTTGTCATGCACTAGACTCCTCCCTCCTCCTAATTCCACACATCTGACCAATCATCAAGTCCCACTGCTTTCTCTCCTCCCTTCTTGCTCTCTGTCTCTTCCCCTTCCACTCCTACTTCCAGAGCTCCAGTCCAGGCCCTCCCATGTCTCCCTTCTGGACCAGAGAAACAGCATCTTCCCTGGGCTCCCTGAAGTCCATCTGGGCCCACTCCTACCCATTCACCACTGCTACACAGAGTAATCTTCCTAAAACTCCAATTGTACCATGTCACTTCTCTGCTTTTAAGCTATTCAGTGGCCTCCCATAACCAAAGGATAATGCCATCTCCATTACATGGAATAGGAGCCCCTAAGTGATATGGCCCCTATAGGCATGTCTTCAGTCTCATCTCCTGCCACTCTCAGCCTCCAACTTTACACAGCAGATATAGTAAATGGCCCCCAGAACCCTCTCTTGCCCTCAGCAGTCATATTATATATTTTCTAGCTCTGTCACCTCTATCCATATCATTCTGCTGCCCAGAAAAAGCCCTATCACCAGGATGTCTCTTATTAATTTTTCAAAACTCTGATCAGGAAATTTTCCTTGGGGAAAACTTCTCTTGATACCTCTCCCCATATCTTCACCTATCTCCAAGACGGTGTTAGGAGCCCCTCCCTGGTACTCCCACAGGCCCCTGAGCATACATCTACCGAACACTTTGCACATTGTGTTGAAATAACATACACACTTGCATCCCTTGCTAGACTATAAGAAAATCCAGTGCGCAACCAACTCTCTTAAATTTCAATAACCATTGGCCTATACACAACACTTGACACATCATAGATGCTGAAGAAATGTTTAGTGAACTCAACAAATTTTTTCAAAGTAAGTTTCTGGGCGTGCTTAATCTAAAACTTGCCCTACCTTGTTTCTGAGTCCCATTTCTTGAGATTTACTTAACCTGATTATCTACTCTTGATGGTTTACTGATTGTCTACATGCTGTGCATTTTCATGTACATGACTTCATTTAATCTTCCCACGAACTGGTCATGGTAAACAGCTGGTATTTTTTGTCTCCTTCTAGCATTCATTCTCCTTTCATCTTGCACCCTTACTCCAATTTTTCTCTGTAGAACCATCCACCCCCTACTCTAGGACCAAGTGATTTGGGTGGAGTGAGTGGTGCTAACAGCACACAGCAGTGAATGGGCATGTGATCAAGACTAAAGCCAAATAACATATCACATTCCCCTGACCACAGTCATTGTTTCAGGGATGGGCACATGACCAAATGAGCCAATGAGGTGGAAAGAAACATGTAGCTGAGCTGCTAAGATAGACATACACTTTCTTCCCCCCAAAATTTACTGCCAGAACTGCTACAGCCAACTTACCCCCACCTGAGCCTCTGAATGACTCCAACAAAAAGGAAGGCAGAGCCCAGAGAGGGGAGACATGAGTCGGGATGATGCTGCATAAGCTCTGAACTAAGCTGGGCTTGGAGCCACTCCTATGAGCCGGGCCTATCATTTATGTGAGCAAATCAGCTCCTTTTATTTACTCAAGTCAGCCAGAATTAGGTTTTCTAAAACGTGCAAACCAAGACTTTTAATTTATAAGACTATAAAGGAAGTATTATTGAAAATAATTATTGTAAGTTAAGTCTCCAAAATATCACATTAGACAAATTATAGCTAATAAATAGTACAGCTAAGATTTAAATTTGAGATTTCCTAACTCTATACTTGGCTGTTCTCAGTCATGAGGTAAAAACCCTGACACAGTGTAGATAAGGGAGAAAACACACACACACACACACACACACACACACACAATCTCTACACCTTACCATGAGGTTTTTAAGTAAACTTTATGGGTCATTCCACTACACCATCTAATCAAGACATGCAATTATACTAGACAACTCTGGAGGTCTGCCTCACACAGTACAGATGAGTATGTATTCCTAAAAAATGGGAGCACTCATTATATTTTATTGCCCATTTTTATTGTACAGAGATAGTCTTTATTTAAAGAAATTTTTTGGTGATCCTTCCGCAAAGTGAAGAATCTTAATTTGAAAAGCAAATGAGTGCCCTAATTTATAGCTGGGCATTGATCAATCAGGATTTCTTAAAAATAAGTCTGGTTTATAATTTAAAGAGAAAGGGAATACCAACAGCATGTGGGTCATGTATAAAAGACCATTTCCCTACCCTCTGTTTCAAACTTTTGGACAAATAAACTATTCAAAATGTCCAAAATTCTTCTAAAGGTCTCACAGGTTAGAGAGATCCTCAACTCTGTCAGGAAAATTTGACAAAGCTTAGATTACAGCTGAGTTATCTAGTGGCCATTCATTTTTTTTTTTTTAATGTGGATGTTTATTTTTTTAGCATCCACTAAATTCCAAGGACCATGCTAGGTCCTTGGGACACATTATCAAGCAAAATCAAGAGACATTCTTCTCTTGGCACTTACGGTATAAAAAGCACCTTCTGTGTGCTGTGCTAGAAACTGGATATAAAGAGATGAATAAAACTGACCCCACTGCTGCCCTCACAGAACTTGACCAAGTACAATATTTCTAAACTTTTTTGATGGTTTCACTCCATTATTAGGAAAACTCTTAAATGTGTCCCTGATATATGTATATTTACTTGTTTATAAATTTTGTACTTGCTTTACTTTCAAATGTGTATAGTATAAAATACACACAGAGAGAAAGCAAAAAGAATGAAACCAGAATTTAATATAAATACATGCCTCTTGGGAGACCACTGGTCTAGTGGGCTGGACTTCCAATGTCCATGCATTGACCTAGCTTGAATTGCAGCTCCCTTTAGGCATGGTCAAGGATTGACCTACATGCTGGGCCTAGGGCTGGGCTGAGTATTTCTTATTCCCATCCAGGAAGCCACCAATCTATGCCTGGCCACCATCCCTGGTCCTTTCTGGGATCTGCAGACACGTAAAACCACTCTTGAAATCAAGGCAACCGTGGTCACATCAGTTGTTTGACTGAGTTTTCCCCTTTTAACCATTCATTTTGCCATTGGGTAGACATAATGCTTGAGTGAACAATCCTCACAAAATATCTCAGACACCAAGAGTAGCTGGTGTATTGACCAGTGCCAGAAAACTCAAGGACTAAGAAAAACCTCTGGTGCATTCTCTCTAGAAATACATTACCTGGACAAGGCTGGCTGCACACTCCAACCAGGCCTTCAGTTATAAAGCATCAGTATTCTTGTCATCCTTGATTTCCAAGGCTAAATTGTGCAGCCCACAAACTACAAGAAAATGTCATTTCCCTACACCAATGTCTACTCATATTTCTGCAAATTAATTTAACCAACATTTATTAAGTGCCTACCTTGAACAAAACACAACAAAGAGGAATTTATTTTTGCCAAATGACTTGAGCCAACACAGATATGTGGCTTAAGAGATCCAGTTATATACAGAGCCCCCACTTTAGGACAATTATTTCACAGAAAATGATTGCTAAATGGAGTTTGCGAGCCCATGCCCTGGCATCGTTGTGAGCATACATTAGCAGCCAACAGCATGCTTCCTTCCCACATACACTAATGAAAAATGATAGCTTGTCTTTCTAAAACCAAACCAATTATTCTTGTTTTTGTTGAATGGAAATTTAGCTTGTGTTCAGTGACAGAATAACTAAATCGGTCTTATTTGGAACCCAAGCGTCAACGTGGATCCTGTCGCTTTGCTGACAGGAAATGTAACCCAGATAGCTTAGTTGATAAAACAGGGCTATTTTGGCTTTGGAACAAAAAAACTCCACTCCTGCGACTTCAGAGCGAATGAGCCACGTGCCCCCGGCTCCATCTCTCTCTTTCCCTGGCCACGGTCCCCAACGCGGCACGTAACAAGGCAGCCTTTTCCATAACCAGCTGTATCTGCTCCGAGCTGGTGTCCAAACACCCACCTGATTGAGTATCGCCATTTCAGAACTGCTGCCTAATCACATTTTTTCAGGCTGTGTGAACAAAATAATGTTTCTTTAATTACGTGAACTCTTTAGTTTTGATATTTTAATGACATTTTAGGAGATAAAACTGCCGCTTCTCTTACACGGGGCTGTATTAATCAGGTGTGACAGCTGGTTATTTGATACATTTTTAAATCCCACTTGTGTTTTCACACAAGTAATCTGGGACTTGATTCCTCAGTCCTGGGTCTGTTATGTCGCTTGTGTTTCTGCCCATAATGATCAAAATAATTGAACCAAATTAGCACTATCTATAATTCAGTGCTAGCTTAGAGGCCTTGTTTTATTTTTTTAATGAAATTATAAAGCATCCTCCCCTCAGGATAAATGTTAATAAATAAAGGTCTGTGAGATCTGCATCCTCACTGGGTGTCGGTCCAACATACTTTTCCCCTGGGCGGCACCCAGCTGCCAGGCTGTCAACATGTAGTCTTTCTTCACTGAGCATGTGTTCTGTGCTGGGAAGTAGCTCAGACACTTGTGGGGGCTCTTTTACCTGGGTCAGGGTGCTGGGGACCATTCAGTGCATCTTGGAGGCTGTTTGGGGATCGCAGAGTATTAGCACCACATAGGACCTGGGCATGTGTTTGTCGTAAGTGCCACAATTGTTGATTCGTCTCTGTGGTGTACTGAACTGAGAGGGCCCAGAGGACTGGCACATGCTCTTTCTAAGGTAGTAGATGCTGTTTATCTTAATTTGATTGTTACATCAGAGAAACAAGGGCTAGATCTTCTGAATTTTTGGAGAAAATCTTTGTATTATGGACTTCATATTTGGAGAAGGAAAGGATGGTGAAAGATGGTTGCTATATAAGTGATAATCAGATGATGATATATAGATGACGGATGATAGATGAGATGATAGATGATAGATAGATAGATAGATAGATAGATAGATAGATAGATAGATAGATGATAGATAGATAGATGATAGATAGATAGATGATAGATAGATGATAGACAGATATTTTGGTGCTACCTCATAAGTTTTAGAGGTGGCAATTACCTAAGATGTTTTAAAACACTTTTAAGGCCACACATGAGCTGAATCCCGCCTCCAGTTTGCTACTTCTTTACAAACATGTCCTCACCAACCTTCAAAACAACCCCATGAGGTAAGTAAATATTATTATGATTACCATTTACCATAACGGAAATTGGCTTAGAACCACTCAGTACATCACTCCTCATAAGGAACTAGACAGAAGCAGAGCCTGACTCAAGGCAGGAATGGCCGACTCCAAAGTTCACTCACTACACAGCAGTGGTGATTGTTAGCAAGTCCTGCCCACATCTCCCCAGTCTCTCAAATGTACCCTGGACCATGGCTGATGTGTTCTGTTCCAGAGAAGGGGAAAAGAAAAAAAAAAAGAAACACCAATAACCATTAAAAAAAAGTTGCCCTCTAGGCAAACTCATCTGGCCCAAAAGTTCAAACGTGACACTTGGGCCTCCTGAGCGCCGTGCACTCATTCTGACCACAGGCTCTTTCCTCACATTGTTTGAAGGTAATGGAATGAAATAACTAAAAACACCACCTTGAATCTTGGAACTGCGATTCACTTAATGTATATAGGCCTTAATTTACTAAAATGCCCACCGTATTGGGCTAGTGTGAGAAATGAGAGTCATGCTCAGAAATCACTTAAACCAGGTAAGTAAGTGGCACTCAGTAAATTGCCACATATGTGAGTTCAGTCCCTGTCAACTCCAAGGCATCTCCCTCAGGACCTGAACACGGAATCTCTAATGTTCCTTGTATGTCAGGAGCTCTGATTCACAACATACCTTTCCAGGGAGCTAATCGAGAGGAAATCTCAAGACACCTGAGCAGTGCCAGCTGTCCCAGGATAATCATATCTAGTCTCCCTGCATCGTCTTCTCTGCCTCCACCACTAGCACCACCATTCTACCAGTGAAGGTAATGCAAGTGGAAAGCCTAGACTGGAAACAAGAGCAACCGGTTTGGAACCTGGTCTGGCCCTGGCAGTGCCAGCTCAGTTATACCATGAAGCTATTAGAGCTCAATATCCCCAATTGAAAATGAGAATAATAATCGCTATCTCCTAAATTTTCTTTTTGTTTTTGCAGGAATTAAATGAGATGATGTATGTAAAGTACCTGATACATAGTAACCACTTTGCAAATAAGTCTTTTAAGTGCTTTTTTTATTCCTATGTCACCTCTGGCCAACCTTGTCCCAGAATGTCCCTGGGTAAAGAGTGAGCAGATTATACCAAACTAGTTTTTCTCCAAACTTTGAAAAAAGAGGTAGCACCTTGTAAAAAAGGCAAAGTTATACCACATTCAGCCCTGGACTGGGAATCGAGAAATTAGACATTTATAAACAATCATGGAAGTGCCAGCTGTCACTCACCCCACTTTAATGATGGGGTTTAGAGAGGTCAGGTCACTTGCTCTGAAACAGGACTCAGAGTGTGTCATCCCCTAGTGGGTACACACCACAACAAACCATGTCATGTCATGGAAGTCTCAGTTTCTTCATCCATCAGATAAAGATATTGGAAATATCCAGTCCTATAAGAAGGTCGTGTTTTTTGTCCCAGTCCAGCTCTTCACTAAGCCTACACGCAGCACCAGGGATGAGGAGCCTCAGGCAGCAGCTTGCTCTCAGGTGCTCTGCTCTCGGGCAGTCGTGTTAAAGACAAGTCCTGTTTGGTGATCTGCCCAAGTCTCCTTTCAAGCTGGCCTGTGGGGACAGTTGAGTAGTCTCTCTTGGATCTAAACTATTTTCAAGTGGTTCAGGTTTCAGGATGGAAAGGATCCTTTTGATACAGATCAAGTTCAGCTTTGATCATTAAACCATTCCCTACTTCCCTGTGAAGGTCACCAAAGCAGGGAAACTGAGCCAATGCATGCCTTCCAGCTCAGAGGAGGGAGTCAGGGGAGACAGTGGTGTCCCCTAAGCTGCATGAAGACACCCCGTTAAGGCCAAAATCAAGGTGAAAAGAGGTACTTTAATTAGAAATCAAATATTGCTACCCCCTCTTTCTCCCTCTCCACTCCCTGCAGATAAACACTTAAGGTTTATGATTGGATAAAGGTTTGGTTTCATTCCAAGCACAGAAATGGGTTTAGAAGACTTCAGCTTCCTGTCTCCTAACTTTCCTGACCACAAATATTTTTTATTGTAAGCCATGAAAGCAAAGGGTTATTTAATAAATTAACACTTTAAATGCCTTTGGTTCAACCCTCAGTTAGTTCTAAGCTCCATTACTGGCCTCCCTTTCATTTAGCCCCTTCAGTCAGTCCCACCCCGCCTGTCTCTTAATTCCTTTACCTAGAAAGCTTTAGTTCCTATTCTTGCTATATTTTATGGTTTTCCAATACTTTATTGAATTGCTACATTGTAATATTTCTGCCCTTCCCCCCCTCTTCCAAATAATCCTTTATGAGGAAGCAGACACAGTCTGGAATGCAGTGAGGTAAGCACAGCAGTCTTTATAGCATTTTACAAATTTCTCTTGGCCTCAGAAATTGCAAAATAATCACTTTAAAAAAACCAAAAAACTAGCCTTTTGCCTGCAGGACAATGCATGGTTTTTTATTAAAAGAGGAATTTAAATTCCTTCTGTGCACAGACTGTTTTAACTATAAAGACTTAGAAAATTAATTTTTGCCTATAATCTCTTATAGATAATACTATAAAAATAGTTCCTCTTTAAGAAGCATATTTCATGCAAATATCAAAAAGCCTTTTATCTGTGTTCAAGATTTCTTGTTCTATTTCTGTCCCTTGTTTCCTTTTCTTAGCAGAGGATCAGACTTCTAGAGCCCTGGATCCCAGATTTTACTGCTGGGAGGCAGAGCTCAGGGGCAGCCACAGGTTAGCCTGCTTGCTGTTTTACAAGCAGAGAAACTGAGGATCCCAGCTGAACTTCCTACTGTGTGCTAGGCACAGTGCCAAGCGCTGGGACTGAGAATGGTGGGTTCAAAGGGCAAGGGGGGTAGGGGTCCAGACAGAAATATCACGAAGGCATAATGTTGGAGTAGCAGGTTGGGCTGGCCCGTGCCAAACGAGAAGAAAGGTAATGACACACCATCTTTTAAGCAGTATTACCCAAACTTCCCTCACTCGCAAGCTACCTCCAGGATTTTTGCACACCCCAGTACCACCTGTATTATTATTTTAAAAATATTTTTCTTTAGATGATTCACTATTTTCTTTTAATTTAGCCTCATTCTAAGCAATAATATTGGTGAAAGTCAGTTTAATGAGCTGCTATGTATGTTTTTTCTGAATACACATTAAATTAATTATGTAACTATTAAAGAAATGTTCATCTGGGTACCCTAAAAATTTTCTCAGGTACACCACTAGTCATCCCTACAATGCACTCTGGGAAACTGTGCTGTTCCGGACTGAATGTTTGTGTCCTACCAAAATTCATATGTTGAAATCCTAACCCCCAATGTGATGGTGTTAAGAGGTGGGGCCTTTGGAAGAGAATTAGGTCTTGAGGGTGGGACCCTCATGAATAGGATTAGTGCCTTTATAAGAAGAAACACCGAAGCTTGCTTTTCCCTGCTGTCTACCAGGTGAGGACACAGTGAAAAGACGGTTGTCTGTGTAACGGGAAACAGGCTCTCACCAGACACGGAATCCTCCGGCGTCTTGATCTTGGACTTCCCAGCCTCCAGAACTGTGAAAAATAAATGTTTGTTGTTTATAAACCATCCAGTCTATCTTATTTATGTTGTAAAAACCTGAACTGATGAAGACACCTGCCTTAAGATATAAAACAAGCCAGGAAGGGGGACCAATGAGGAACAGGTAGCTAGGACTTGGCGTCTGTAGAAACAGAGTTGCCAAATCATCTTTAGTGGTGGTGCGGGGGGACTTCCCATCCGCATGCATACACACGGAATAAAGCACTGAAGTCGGATGCTCAAGGCGCCTCCTTCCCCATCTGGTGTCCCTCTACCCTTCTGTCCCCGTAACAGACACCCCAGGAAACCTAAGGCCCAGACCCTGCAAACTCACACTGTTTGACAGGTTGGTGGGCCTGGGTAAGTCTGCCCCAATTCATCATGATCACTGGAACAAGCGTCCAAGCACATATCCTATCATTGTAGTCCATGTAGTTCCTTGGGAAGAAAAGCAGAGCTCATTGTTTCATTCAGCTGCCATTAACACAGTAAATTTATTGCTCACAAAGGATCTGATACCCTTCCATGCTCCAAGTATAGGATATTTGGGTTTGCTAATTTTCTGAAGGCAGCTATGGAATAGTAGAAAGAGCCAGGGTATAGAGTCACACTGACCAGATGTCTGATCTTGGGTAAGTTACTTAAATCTTGTGACTTTCAGCTTCTACATCTGTAAAATGGAGATAATGATACCTACATCTAACAATTTCTCATTTGAAAGGGAAAACAAAATGCTTAGTGTATGTGAAAATATAATGCCTAGCACATAACTTGAAATCACATAGCAAATATATTTTAATATGAACTATGCAGTCATTAGAAATAACAAAGTCATAGTAATGAAGATTATAAAAACAATATTTAAAAATCCTTAAGATAACTTTAAATAGTGCAAATATTCTAATATTTCAATTGTAGTATATTCCAGTGTGCCACTGTGTTTATGCATATTCACTGTAATTTTATGTAAGAAAATTATACATATTTATAGATAAAGACAGATAGAAACATGGAAAAATAAAGTTTTGTGTGTTAAGGCTGAGAGGCAGTTTGTTGTAGAAATAAAAAACATTAGCTCTTAAACTGGGCTTTAATCCCAGCTACGCCACTTCCTAAATATATTATCTTAGCTATATTACATAGTCTTGCTAAGCCTTAGTTTTCTTTTCAGAAAACCAGAGACATTAATAATAATAGCAACCTCCTAGGGTGGCTTAACTTGTATTAGTGAATTCTGGTGTTTAGTAAATTCACAATCAATAGTACTGATATTAAGGTGGTAGGATTATGATGATACTTTTTCCTTTTAATAAGGGATCTTTGTTCATAATAGAAACTGCAAGTAGCCAAATTACAACTACATTCTCTGAGTTTCTATTGTTCACCCCAAAGTTGCCCTGTGGGAAAGCGATAGAGAAGCAAAGGCATTGCCACCACTAAACTGCCCCATCAATGCTAACCCCCCCCGGGCAGCTTGTGACCAAACCAGAGGGACAAAGGTTCACCTCCCACCTGGCACAGTCAAATAGGACCTAATGATTCAAGTGCTTTTTTCTCACACAGAACAAATTCATCTGAAATATCCCTGGACTGTGCGCCTACCACTGCCACTTCCAATTTTACTTTACAGCTACATTGGAAAAATTTAAACCCTCTTCAATCGAGGCTGCTTTTATTTGTATTCAGACTAAGACAGAGTGTGTGTGCCAGGGGATAGCTTGACCACTGAAAAATATTCTATTTGACTGCATATATTTTTATCAGTTTGGGAAAGCTATCAAAGCAGGCATTTTCACTTAAAAGCTTGGAAATAAAGCTGATACCTGGTTGCGAGAGGACTGGGGAAATCACACGTAGAAAAAATAAAATCCTTTTGTGTACCCAGTCTTACTTTGCTGTTGTCCTGTACAGGATGTACATTCAAATGTGTTTGCATATTCTAAACTGACCATACATCAGAATTAGAGCTGCATTGTTCCTTTTACAGTGAAACTGTCTATATAGGAAATATCGTACCAAACATTCCCTGCCTCCACCCTGGTTTGTGACTGATTACAGAGTGAGATAAAAGCACTTATGTCCACAAACAGGACAAAAGCCGATATGCATGCAAGAAATCAAAAGAAGGTGTGATTTTAACACAAACACTATTATCAACAACAACAACAAGATTGCTAGAGCTTATGCAAATTCAGAGAAAGCAAAATGCAGGTACTTACACGCTGACAGTTTGAAAATTAGGGGTTGGATTAGATAACTGTAGAATTCAGTTTGGTTCAGTTCAAAACAGCCCCTGGATGCCCTTTTGTTTCCATGTGACCAACTGAATTAGAGTCATTTACAAGAGATAGATATGGCCCACTAAAGGGAATCCATTTCCTAATTTACTATGGGAAAAGGTAATTTAAAGCTGGCCACTTGGTTCTTTAGTGTATTTTCTGGAAGGGCTGAGTCGGTTTCAATAAGTTCAGCTGAATTTTCCCTCCTCCACAGCCAGCCATTTTTTTCCATCTTGTTCTTGCTCAAAAAGCTCGCTCCAAGTACAAAGTGAAATGGGAAGTTGGCAATTATCCTATAATCCGGGTTATGTTGTTAGGTCAACAGAATTGTAGGGCTGAGGGAGCTTAAAGGAATTTTAGAGATTATCGTATCCCACAGCTTTCAAACTTTAAATATTTTGTTAATGAAATCATGTAGAACTCCAACATATAAATTAGGTTTTAACAGTGTTTCACTAGTACAAATTTATTTAAAAAGCTAACCAAAAAAGTCCTAATTTTAACATTTACCTTTCATTAAGTCAACGAATAAGAATGATAAGACTGATTTGATAAATCCAAAATATTGAGATTTGGGATCATGAATGATAGTGAACATGCTTATATCTGCTTCATTATCTAGTTTATTTCTATTGCAAACATAATTCCTCACACAAAGAAGTAGTGGAAAATAGTAACAGTTTTGCCCTGGCCGGGTAGCTCAGTTGGTTAGAGCATCATCCTGATACACCAAGGAGGTGGGTTCAATCCCTGGTCAGGGCACATACAAGAATCAACCAATGAATGCATCAATAAGTAGAACAACAATCTCTCTCTCTCAAATCAATAAATTTTTAAAAATAGTAGCAGTTTTATATTTTTTAAACTGTGATCAGGACAATTCATTCTAAAATTTCAAATGTCAGAAGACATGCCATTCCAGGGTCTTCACAAAAACAAGGCCACTTGCTTCAATAAGATGATTGAGACTTTAATATATAGGATTTTAGAAAATATGAGTTTTGTTATTGTAGTTGTTAAAATTGAATAAAAATATACTTTAAAATAAAATTCAAATTAAATGGTTACAAAACCCCTGAATATGGTTTGAAAAACCACTTATCTAGTCCCCAACCTCCATTTTAGAAACAGAAAGACCAAGACCCAGAATTGAAATGAATTGCCCAAGGACATATTGCAAAGTAAGCAGCAAATCTTCCTCAGTTACCCCTCTTGTTCCTTTATCTCCCAATTCTCCTTCTCTATAAATTATTCCTTGAGCCCTAAAAAACCCCCCAAAAACAACAACAAAAAACCATTCTTATTATCTCTCAACTTTAAAACAAATCTACAAAAAGTCTCAATGACCCAATAGCCCAACATCCTTATCATCTTATTACTTACACCTTTCTACTCTCACTTTTCCTAAAAAAATCTACAAATACTATCTCCTCTTTAATCACCTCCAATCTGATCACCCCTCCAACTTTTCTACTAATTCCAAAGTCTAGTTTCTTTTTGCTAAACTTTATTAATCTTTCATCTACACTGGACTGCAAGCTTTATTTTGATAGAAATGCTTGTGTTTTGCTCATTAACACATCCTGATTATCTAGTAAAATGTCTCACTCATAGTAGGTGCTTAATAAATTTTTGTTGAATAAGCTAATAGGTCATATTAGAGTCCCTATCACTTGTGAATAAAGCAGATTACCAAAAATCTCTAAGGACAGAGTTCTATTTTCAAATAAAACTTGATAAGAGACTAAAAGATAAATGGTAGGTTGAAAGCAATTGCCTCAATTAATTTTTTTTAAAAAAAATTTAATTTAATAAATGGGGAAAAAAATTTTAGTAAAAAGCAATTGGCCAGTAAGGCTCACTACAAAAACAATCATTCAATGGCTCTGTAAACACTTGGATTGTTGTAAGTGACCAAGTACTAATCTGACTTTGTCTCCCAAGGACCCTCTCAGTTTTGTGTTTTATCACTGTACATGACAAACACTTCCTCTTCCATAAGTCTTGCAATTTAGAAGCTTATATATGCCCTTTTGACTTTGCCTATCAACCTGCCAGTTGATTTTGAAGTTCTTCTGTTTCTTGTCAAATGATGCCAATAGAACCAAAGCAGAGTAGTATTTTGTTTCCAAACTCCCATACTTCTAAGTAATCACAGATGATGTTTTTACCTCTGTATATTATTTTATTTCACCTCTGTATAACATAGGTTGTCATTTTTCCGTCCTTCAGTAAAAATTAACTGCTCATTAACCAGCCCCAAATAGCACATAGTTTGGCTATGCTTCACTAAGAAACTACCGTAACAATCTCAATATCTTATGATGATAAAGGCTTATTTCTCATACTACATGTCATGTACAGGACTCATGTCTGTTCCATGACTCTTTTTTTATTCTAGCATCCAGGCTCAGGGATCAGTGCTTATTAAGGACATTTCATTCTACTGACAGAGGGGGGAAAGCAGTTGTTCCTAAAGTTCTGCTCAGACATAGAGTATGACACTTTTGCTCACATCCTATTGGTCAAAGCAATTCACATGGCAAAGCCTGATGCCAGTGGAGTTGGAATATATTCCTGCTACAAAGAGGGAGGTCTTATAGAAGAAGAGATCATATAAAGATGGGAGCAATAAAGAGGACAGTAAATATTTTGAGAGGGAAAGTAATAATACTTCCCTCCACAGTTACAATATGAATATTGAGAGTGATGGAAAGACTGGAGTCAAGATGGAGCCCTATGTTTCTAGTTAGAGTAGAGCACATGATGGTGCCATTTCTCCAGTTCAGAAGTGTGCACAGAGGAGCAAGTGATGAACACAAAGATTATGGGTTCCATTTTGAACATGTTGAGTTATTAATGGCTATGAAATCTCTGAATAAAAAAATGCCTATTTGACACCTGATTTCACTAACTTAGGTTTGAGAAACAAGAACTGTGCCAAGATCTAGTTCTAGTGTCATCTTTATGTAGATTGTGGACGGAGCCACATGAGTGGATAAGATCTCCCAGGGAGTAGGAAGAAGGAAAGAGATGAAGACTTAGAAAAGTGCATTCTTAGAACTCCAAATTCAGTTGTCAGCAGTGGAATGAGAACCTACAAAAGAGACTAAGAAGAAGAAGGAGAAGTTACAAGAGAAGGCCATGCCATGGAAAGCGAGGGAAGATATTTCAGGAACTTGTCAACAATATCAAAATACTAATAACTACCTAATGTTACTAGGTACCAGTCACTGTTCTAAGTTCTTCACACATATTACCTCAATTGATATTCATGACAGCAAGTAGGTTTTATTTTGTAGATGAAAAAACTGAGATAGAAAGGAGTTCGGTAACCTGTCCACGGCCACGGTGGAATGACGTGGAACCAAATTGTATAGCTCTAGAAATCATTCTATAGCATTTTGCTATTTCTTCAACTTAGAAATACAGGTTTCATTCCCCAGCATCAACACTAGGTCTATTCCTCATTTACATATTCCACCACTCCCCAGGTACATTAAGTAGGCAAGAAACAGAATTTCAGCCAATGGCAAGCAGGGAACAGGGCCCATCTGTCTGCAGCCCCATGCCAAATCACCTTCAGGGTTAGTGTTCAACTCACCAAGGCAGCGTCATCAGCATTAGGCAGGCAGATGTCATGTCTCTAATCCTCACTATATTTCAAGGCCATGTAGAAATCTGGAACCAAAGGGCTTTACTCTCTCATGGTCACCTGCCAGTGCTACCATGGTCATTGTCAAAGAAGGTTACACCCCACCTCAGATTTTGGATCATTGAATGTCAGGACAGGGTAAGAGAGCAAGGCCTGGTTGGCTGTTCTCTGGTTCATTTTTTTCAGAAAGCATTTCAGTTTCTGAAAGAGTTTTGCTACTAAACAGCTACATAAATGTTTTTAAACCACTGAAGTCTCATGCTGCAAGTGACTTACTCTCTAATCTCAATTTTATCAACTATAAAATATAGGAAATAATATGGGGTTTTTTTCTGTCACACAGGATTGTTGTGATGCACAAATGAAATCATTTTCACAAATGCAGGAGGTATTATCATTATTATCTTTATCACTATTTTACTGAAGACTAGGTTCAAAATCATGTCATCAACAGGGCATATTGCAGGTCAACCATACTGGACATAAGACTACAATATTTCAGGTTTAAAATAGGCAGGACCTCTTTGAAATTAAGGTTTTGGATAGTAGTAAAGTCTCAGGAATCCAGACTTTGCAAATTCAGAATATATCACTCCTTGGAGGGAGCTTGAGTAAAATGTACCTTTGCCCCAATTATGAAATAACGACTTTATGTGTAAACAAGGCTTCGAGGCAAGTAGTGACCCCACTCTTCAGTTAATCTTCAAAGCATTTTGTGGAGAACTTTAAAAAGTATTTTCAGAGAACCTCTTCCTGTAAATAAGTGATACAGCAATTCTGAAATAATCTTACTTCTTTGTTATGGCAATTCCCATAAGGGCTAGTTCACTAAGCTTTTGTTAACTGAGTTTTCTTAATTAAAATCATATTTGCCAAAAATATTTTATAATTTAAACATTATACCAGGAATAAAAATTACCTCTTATTTATTTGAGTGTTCATTGATGTCAGGCCACTGTTTAAATGTTTTCACACACATAGCATCTCATTTAACCTTTATGACAACATGACAACCCCATGATGTATTGTAGAGGTGATTTTGGTTTTTTTTACCAACAGGAAAGCCAGGCTCTTGGTCAGTGTCCTAAAGCTAGAAAGTCTGATCCTAAAGCCCCTTCTCCTAACCATTTCTCTACTCTCTCTCTTCATTAAGATAACCTTTAAGATTTGATCAAGGCACAGCCGGGAGTGGCTCAGTGGTTGAGCGTCGACTTAGGATCCTGGCAATCTGGGTGCAATTCCCAGTCTGGGGCATGCAGGAGGTGGCTGATCAATGATTCTCTCATCATTGATGTTTCTATCTCTCTCCCTCTCTTTTCCTCTCTCTGAAATCAACAAAGATGTATTTAAAAAAAAAAAAAAGATTTGATCAAGGATAGGCCAACTTTATAGGGACTTTACTGCTATGAAATATGCTAAAAGTGTCAGTCTTCACACCATCAACTGGCATGTTCCTAGAAGACAGTAGCCACCCTTGATCAAATTTTTATTAAGTCCATTCAGCCTGGCTGGGTGTCATTATCTGTGGATGCCACAGGAGGTTTAATACTCATGATGACTTCCAAGTTCCTCTTTTTGCCAGACAACTGATAAGTTTAAGAACTGATGTATGTAAGATCACAAAATCACCCCCCCGCAAATGGGAGGTGGGTGTGGAAGTTTAGCTCAGGGTCTATTAGGCTCATCTACGTTCTTCCCCTTGACTCTCTGCTGACACTGCTCCATGCAGCAGTCCTAGCACTTAGAGAGAGGGTAAAGGACAAGAAGCATTCGTCTTTCTTGATCCCTCCTAGGAAAGAAAAAAGAACCAGCTGCAAAGGGCAGTGCAGTTTTTCGCAGTAATGTAGGCTTTCGAGGGAGCTGGCTCCAATATCTGGAATGCGCAACTCTATCTGCAACTGATTTTCTCCCCAACAAGAGACCCTCTGGAACGTAAACTTCAACCAAGAGTTGGATTTTTCTTACAATGTCAACAATTACTTTGTTATTAAAGAAAAAATCTGGGAGGGAGACAGCAGATGGACACATCTGACAGGGGGCAGGGAGGAAGGAGCAGTGTTCCAGGTAGTGGAGAAATTGCTCAAGGACAATTTGTGTGTGAAAATATAACCCCTATAAATCTGCCAGAGCCAACAGGGGTGAAGACAAATCACTTACAGAAATGTGTCTTCTCTCCCCAGCAAAGCTGACCACAGGCTTAATTTAGGTGCCTGCCCTGCTTGTGCTGGGTTTCAGATTTTTTTTAAGTGAAGCATGGGCAACAAAGAAGTAAATTGATATCAGTTCCCCTGCCTTGTCCCATTAATAGCATCTTTTGCCTCCTGGTATTTTTAGAGCTTTGATTCAAAATATAAAAGTCTATGCCATAATTCACACCAGAGAGCATATCATTGCCATGGCAATAGAATATTGGCCTAAGAGCAAGAGAGCCAACTTTTGTTCCCAATGCCACCTTCAACTTTCTTGTTATTGTAGGCATGATCAAAAAGAAAGGAAGAGCTAATCCATTATTTAGCCAGTTAAGAATTACCTAAACTGCTCATTCAACCCAATCAGATATAAGTCACATTAGGTCAAGAAATTCTTCTTTCTTGTTCATGCAGTATATCCCCAGTGTCTGAACCATGATTAATTCAAAGTAAGACATCAGTCATTATTTGTGGCATTAATGAATGAATTATCCATCCATTTGTACATCCTCAAAAACTAATACAAAATATGGCTGGGTTTTCCTTCTATGGAATTGCAAATGACACTCATTATTTCTCTCAACTTTCTCTCTGAGGCCATGGGTAAACATACTTCTATATTGCTTTAACTGCTGGTCCAAGATTTTGAAATAGGAACACATCTCTGGGAATATCATGCCCCAACAAATATTTCCACTTAATTTGCAAACCCTGCCCTACCAACTCTTTATTGCAGTGGCCCACTTTCTTAACTTCATGTGTTCACCAGCTTGGATAATGTAGGTTGCAGACAATTAAACAAAAAGCTGTGCCCGGAACTATTGCTCTCTAAATTACCAGATTCCAGCTTTATTCCATCATACTTTTTTAAATGAATCATCTGTCAGCTTTTCATGGGAGGTTTTAGAAGAGAGACTTTTAATATGACCTTGGTTAAGTTACTTCTCTTTTCTGGGCCTTCATTTTCTTATCTCAGAGAGAAGGCAGTTGGACCAGATCAGTTACAACAATATGGCAACACTCAGAGTGGATGGAAACCATGGACACATTTTTATTTGACCTGCACATAAGTTTTCAGTTTTATGTTAGTGTATGTGTGGCAGAGGGTGGGAGTTGGAGGATAGGAAAGAAGGTAGGGGAGGTTAGTTGTTTAGCTGCCAATAGATAAAGAAATTTTCATATAAAAATCCAGAAATCCAAATTTCTGCTTTCTCTTTAGAAGTCAGATCTTCTAGCAATACTGGGTCCAAAGTCAGTTAGGGACTGTCTCCTTTACAGATAGTTTGATCTCTCTAGTTCTCCCAGTGCCCCAGATCAACGTCGCTCCTTAAAGTTAGCTGTCCTACCCCTGACCTACGTAAGCTTTGAATTTCCTAATATTATTCTACAATTGTATGAAATACAATTGGGTCATTAGTAAGCATTTAATGAGGTCTACATTGGGTAAAACTGTGTTGTCACTATATATGATTTATTTATTTTTAAGATCATGGGTACATTTGATGTTCTGAGTCTCAGTTTCTTCATCAATAATGAGGAGAGTGACCTGCTAAACAAAGGACTATGAGGACCAGAGATGCCATGCAACCCTTTGGCCTTACCACAAATCTAAAGCTAAAGGTGTAGAATGCTACCTGTGTTGCTGCTTCTTAAATATGCCCAGATATTAAATTTGAATGACTATTAACTATAACCATTTTCTCGTTGACATTATTCTAGTCAATGAAGTAAATAGCATAAGTTGTAAGACCGTACATTTTTCCCATAGGACTCAATAAAGCTATTTTTATTTTGAATGGAAAATGAATACAGTCCATAAATTTAGTTTATTTTTTCTAAGTAAACCCTTCCATTTCTCGAATTCTGTGATTCTGTGGGTTTTTTAATGCCTTTCTCCACCCAGTACTGGAGATATTCTATAAATATCATAGTGGTAGAAAAGAAGAAAAATGAAATTGCCTAAATATGTTCTAAATGCTTCTCAATATGATTGCTTTCTGGCCTCACAGGAACCCTGAAAAGTAGATATTATCATCCTACTCTTACTGTGATAGACCAGTAAGAGCTGAAACTAACTCATCGTGGTCTGATTAGAATCCCAAGCTTTTCCTACCATACCTCATGGCTTCCTAGAAAAGTATGTTTCCCAAACTGAAGACAATTACATGATTTTAGAAGGAAGTAAGCATCAATGAGTTGAATATCCCTTCATTATTATTAATAAGTAAATATATACTTCTCATCAAGAAAGTTATTTTAGGTGTAGAAATTTATAAATCTCTCGGCTTTATCATAATTATTTTTTACTGTTGAGTTTTATTTTTTAAAACTTTTTAACATTTTTATTTCCATTTTACTTACTTTTATGGTTACGTTCTGTTTACAGCAAGTGACAGTGATTTTTCTTTTAGTCATAAAAAATTTTTAAAGTGAGTCAACATAAATAATTAATTAGTTAATAACTGGGGAGTAACCATACAGGTGACAAATTGATAAGGCAAAAATCAGAAAGGAGACACACTAATGTCTAAAGTTGGAGAAACACTAACCTGAAGAGGGAGGTATGTGGTCAAGTCTCTTGAGAGAAGCCCACTTTATCTACAGGTTGAAGTTCCTCCCCAGGGAACATCCATCTTATTGGCTGACTATGGAAAAGGGTCAGAAATAATTGTGTTGTGTCAATAAGGAAATATGTTAATCAAAGATCTCTTTATGTATCCCCAGTGTTCCTCCTCAATCCACCTCTGTCCTGTCTCCCAACTTCATCCCAGCCCACCTATTATTTTTCTATTAGGGAGCTCCTACATTTTAAAATTCAGCTTAATTGGTTGCTGACATATCTGGCTCCTCTCTTGTACACTGAAGTCACTCAACTCAAATAAAAATTTTCTTCTCTCCTCAGTACAGCAAATGGAAAGTATCTGCATACAAAAATTAACATAAATAACTAAAAATTCTTTCTGTGAGAAAGATCATCACAAGAGCACAAAGCAGAAAACACCAAGCATTTAGAAACACAGCATCAGCTTTATTTTATTTAAATGCTCCATTGTTTGTAATAAATACTTAATAGCTTGAAAATCTAATTTTTTCCACTACCAATTTTATCCTTGGCACTTGGCAAAAACTGACTGTTTTTCTTTTCTGCTTCTGTTACCCCAGTGCAGAAGCTGGAGATTTGGGTATATGAATCCTGAATTATGAACCATTACAACAAAAATATCAACTCTGTGCTGGGAGTAGCACCAAGAGGTATCAAGACCTAGACTGTTACAAATTACTGAGAGCAGACTACATCTCCACCCTGCTATAGAATAGAAACTCAGAACATGCAGAGACTAGAGATAGAAAGTCTATAGGGGTAGTTGAAATGTAATGAGGCCGTTTTATAATTTAGAGGACACAATTATATCTAAGTTTTATACTAACCACATCTTATTCATTGCATAATAATTGTGGGATTAAAAACGTATGACAAATGTACCATAAACTCCCTATCCACACCATAGCAGACATTACTAATCAATCATAGCACTCTTTTCCTGTTGGAATGGGGCTGGGAAGGAGGGTCATAAAGGGCAAGAATCTTCCCTTTGTCCTGGTGTTTCTATCTTATGGAGTGAGCACCATTAATGTAACACTTCTGGTATGGCCTTATCTCTTCACTTATACTTCCCTTGGGAAGGAAAAGAGATATAATCTAATTAGTGAGCTTTGAAAGAACACCAGTCATGGATTGCCAAGCACACTCATCCAGAGAGCATGTGCCTCTGATTCTTCTCTACCAGCTAACAAATGTATCACTGAAAGCCTTGGCCTGAAGGGGAGACTTGAAGTGACTCAGGGCTGGCTAAGACTGGATGTTGTTTATTGCCAGAGGTAAGAATGAGAAACTTCCTTGCACAATAGATATAACTCAAGATTCTTCAACATCAACTTTAGCAATAACAAAGGTGATGTTTTGACTTTTTCTTTCTTACTCTTTTGCCCAGTTTTATTTGAGTCACACCTTGGGCCAAAAAGTAGGGTGATATTTACTGTATCTTTCAAGATCCCCACAAATAGCAATTGATTAGAGTGTTCACAGGAAATTAATGTGAAATCTAATATACTTCAAGACCCATAAGGTGCTCAAGTTTAAGTTAAGAGACATAAAGTCAGTGTTGTTTAGGGCAATCTGCTGACCACCTAGACAAGACCCTACAATGGAACAGCTCTTTCATCACCAAGTTCCAAAGACTTTGCAATCCAGAGAATCAATTATGTCATTGCTGCAGACATAATCTGTCCCAATCACCTAACCCAACTGATCAAACTCTTAAGGAACTCTCATATGCTTCTCATGGAAATATAAATTGGTGCTATCCTTTTATGAGCCAATATAGCAGCATGTAGATATATTGAAATTTTATTTTCACATTGTCATGGCAATTCCACTTCTATGTATCTATCTTACAGAAAATGCACAAAAAATAATATCCAAGTTTATTGCAGAACCTATTGTAATGATAGAAAATTGGAAATTACCTAAACATCCCAACAACAGAGAAATGGTTAAATAGTGATAGGATATTATGCAACAGTTGTTTTGTTTTTTAATCCAGTATATCTATACTATGTGTCAGTGAGTGGCATGGGGATAGGTGAGAAGGGAATGTCCAATTATTATTCTACATTTCTTCCATTTTAAATTTTAAGTGAATATGTATTAATTTTATAATGAATAATTAATTAGAAAAATTGAACACTGACTTAATAGTTTTAATTCACAGCATTTTTTCTCAGTACAGGATACTGTTGCCCATTATTTAGGGTGCATATTATCACCATCCCTGGAAGCTGAATGAGTAATCAGAAGACTGGTGGGTGAGCATAGAATTGGGGCCAAGCTAGCAGTCGTCTGGAGAGAGAATTCTCCCAGCCCCAGGTGTGCCTGCTATAACATGAACAATACATTGGAGAAAATGTTGAAACTACCAAAAAGCACAAAGGAACATAATTGACTTAATTCTACTATTGACATAAACTTGTATGTTTTAAGTTAAAAATATTTTCTTTTGAATATCTTTCCAAGTCAATAAACATGTTTCTATTACATTCTTAATATGTGCATATTTTTCCTTCTTAGGGCTGCACCAAGATTTATTTAGCCAATCTTCTGTTTCAATTACTTATGTTGCTTCCAACTTTTTGTTATTTTAAACAATTGTTCTTGTATGAACTTTTATATTCTTTTTTATAAACTTGTCCAAAATCTCCCCTAGTATAAATTCATAGAAGTGAAATTTCTGGGCCTGGGGATATGCTGTATCTACAGGACTTAGTATATATTGCCAAATGTCTTTCAAAAGGACTGTGTAAATTGGCACTCCCCCCAGTGGGGCAAATTCCATTCTTTCACTTCCAACCCAATACTGGCTACAATTTAAAATCTTTGCCAAGTTGATAGGTCGTAGATCTAATCTCATTTTTAATTTAAAATTTAGTCACAAAATAGTCCCGGGAATGTAAAATATAGCATAGGGAATATAGTCAATAATATTGTAATAACTATGTACAGTGCCAGGTGGGTACTTGAAATATCGGGGGGACCACTTTGTAAAATATATGATTGTCTAACCACTATGCTGTACACCTGAAACTAATTCAAAATAATATTGAATTTAAACCATAATTAAAAAATAAAAATTTAAAAAAATTTATCAAAAGTGATAAAGAGCACTGTTTAATACATTCACCAGACATTTGAATTTGTTCCTGTGTGACATCCCTGACACTGTCCAGGAGATGGTAAATGTGTTGTTAAAAGCACAGACTCTGGACTGATTACCTGAGTTTGAATCCAGGCTCGGTCTCTTTCCACCTATGTGGCCTTTGGCAAGTTGCTTAACCTCTCTGCACCTCAGTCTTCATCTAAAATGCGGCTAGTGCTTACCTCCTAAAGTTAAGTACACGCCAGCATTTAGGACAGCGAAACTGTTATTGTTTGCCCATTTTTCACTTGGTGTGTTGGACTTCTTTAGGTGGACATGGTGAAGGAGGCAAGGTGAGGCATATCCAGACAAAGTACCAGCATAAACAAAGGCATAAAGGAACAGCGGGGGTCATGCTTGCTCCTACATTTGGACCTTTCCAATATTTTCATGTGTTTTAAAGTATGAAGAACAGGAATCATTTCATGCATTGTTTTCCACTTCATGAAACCTACTTAAACCCAATGGAAAAAACAACTTTGACAAGTCATGGACATGAAGTTTTCTTGAT
Organism: Miniopterus natalensis; assembly: GCF_054644295.1. Lineage (NCBI taxonomy): Eukaryota > Metazoa > Chordata > Mammalia > Chiroptera > Miniopteridae > Miniopterus > Miniopterus natalensis. The sequence continues at coordinate 27,831,122 of NC_142094.1, read as the reverse complement.
CTATGTATGACACTGTCCTCCTGGGTCTAGCAGCTCCCAGGCTGTGATGTCTTTCAGGTATAATGAGCCGTTATAGGTGATGTGTAGCAGGAACAGTGAAGTATGACTGCATTTGTTCCAGAATTCTATGGGTCCCAGCACCTGGAATTCAAAATGAGAATTACACAAGAATACTAGCACAAAGGAATTTTTTGAACCCAATTTTGTGCTCTAATGTTGTCCTCAATGTTGAGTGACACTAGAAATAAACACAGTACAAGGAATTTCATAGAGGGTCAAGGGAACCTCAGAGTTCATCTAGTTCAACCTCTCCATTCACAGAGAAGCCTTCTAACTTTTGGAGCTTAGAAGTCTTCTATGTAATTTGTGTTAAAATGTTTAAACTCAACCAGTGTTGATGGATCAGCAAAAGACAGAGGAGCCAAAAGTACTCTACTTCATTCGGCCCAGACATAGTGGCCTAGATGGCTTGAGGCACTTTATGAAGGTGGAATTCCATAGCATATATTTGAGAACCATTTGTCTAATGACAATCAGCCACCTTTTCCTCCCAACACCAATATACGAAACTTTTCTTCTCAGAGCTTTGCCTTAAATAAGTCACCCAACACCACTTAAGCATTTCTGAGACACTGTTTCTTCATGTCAAACAAGAGTACTGTTTTAAAAGATGCTTTCCAGAACAAACATTTCATGATTCTGTTTACAGGACTATATATTGACTCAAACAACATACTTTCCTGAGACAAAGTATTTTACAACCACAGAAAATCACCCCCGTAATTACTATTATTGAAAAATAGCCCAAGGGGTCAGCACAAATTCCAGCCAGACACAGGATACAGCTCAGGGTTCCTCATTTCCAGATCTTGACAAGCCAGGTACACTCCAAATGGGTACTGCTTCAAAAAACAAAAACATGGGTACTAACTTAAGCAAGAAGGGATTTAGAGGATCAGCTTATCCAAATTTACAAACAAAACTTTTCAATACTGAGAAAAACTTTCAAAGCTACTTTTAATATCATCTTCTCTGTGATGTCTTCCCAAGCTGCTGCATTCCCTGATCTTTCTCCATGGTACCATGGTCCTTGGGGGCTAGACCTGTGCTTTTCATCTCTGGTTGCTCATTAGAATTCTCTGCTTGGGAGAAAAGGAGGAAAATTTTCCTATGGCGTGTGTACCTACTCTCAGAGATTCTAACTTAATTGACCTTGAGGCGGGGACCCAGGGTCATATCTTAAAAATTCCCCAGATGAGCCTAGTATGCAGCCGTAGTTGACTGACACTAGTCTAGATAAACTGACTCCAAAGTGGGGTGCATAATTAATCAGCATGCTGAAATAAGTTATAATTTATTTTTATCTCATTCTTTTCATTTCTTTATACTTTGAGTGTATTAGGATATATTAGTACATTTGTAAGAGATTAGTGCAATAGTAGGTGTATAATTTATAAACAAATACACATTTACCTAGCTTGCATTCTAAAACAAGGGTTTTCTGAGAGAAGTATATCTTCCAAAGCTTGAATCACAATAATTCATTGGGTAAGTAGCCATTCCTACTAAGTAGGCATTTCTTTAATTACAGTCTTTGTCTACTCTCAGCCAACTTCTATATTGGTATTTGCCTTTCATTTGTGCATTACATCTTGTCCCCCAAATTAAGTTGTAAATGCCTTTAAGGCAAAGACTGTTTTCTGCTTTTTACTGTTCCCCATATTTCTTGGTATGGTATATGACCCATGGCTGTTCAACTTTGACCAAGTCTTAGTTTCCTATTCAAAAACATTGATAATAATAGTACTAACTTCATGGCATTATTATGAGGATTAAACCTGAGACAACTCATACCTAGTCCCTCACATACATTATGGACTCAATGAATTAAAGCCATTGTATTGCTTGTTTATTGGATTGAATTCTTATATCCCATATGGAATGCCAAGTATCATGCTAGCAAATGAGAAAAAATGTATACAATACATGGTTCCCCTTTAAGGAAGTCATAGTCTGATAACAACATCAACAAAAAACCCAGACATTTAAATATTCAATCATAAGGACACATAATAGATGCTCAGATTGACATATGTATACAGTACTATGAGAATATAGCTAAGAGAGTGATTAATTTTTTTGAGTGCCTTGAAGCATAAATAGGAGTTTTCCAGCAGACAAAGACGAGGTATATGCTTGGAAGCAGAGCATAAACAAATGTATAGAGCTCTGGCTCTCAAAGCGTAGTCTGGGGATCCGGGGGAATCCCTGAAAGCATTTCAGTTGGTTCATCAGGTAAAAATAATGACTATAATAATACTAAGATACTATCTGCTTTTTTCTCCTTGTATTTTTTTTTCCACAAAAGTATAGTGGCATTTTCCAGAAGCTATATATATGACTTAGGATATCAACAGATTAAATGTAGAAGCAGCTATGAGAATCCAGCTGTCTTCCATTAAAGAGATTTGTAAAAATGTAAAACAATGCCTCTTTTCACTGTTTCTTTGTTTTGAAAAATATAATTTTATATAAAAATATGTTATGTCAACATATAATGGATTCCTTATTGTTATTTTTAAATAAGTTAATGAATATTGTAAACTATTTTTAATATTTCAATTATACCTAATATGGTAGATATCAAGATATATATATTGTATACCTATTGTTAATATATAAAACCATCATAAACAAAAGCTCTTTGAGGTCCTCAAAAATTTTTTTAAGTGGAACGGGTCCTGAGACCACTAACATAAAAACATAAAATTTCATGGTGTGTTTAAGGAATAAATGAATAAATGAATACATGCAGTTTGCTGCCTCCAGTTCTTTTTGGAAGTAGAGAGAGTATAAATTATAAATATATACATCACACATTCACACACAATGAATATTATTATCAGACTCTCTCGGCCCATGAATAACAGATTAAGTACAGCAAGAGGCTGAAAGGGTTAATCTGAATTTATTGGTAATTTTTGGAAAGGAGGAGGGAGCAGATTTAGTTTATCCAGTGAAAGTCATCGCATATAAATTTGCAAACTAAAATACTCCCTGGGCTGAGGTCATGTGTTTAATTTTAGCAAGTAGGGTGAATATGTTTGGGTAGGTATTTATACTAAGCAGTGGACTGAGCTGGAGATAGGTTTGACAATGGAAACAGTGATATAACCTTTATTATTTTCAATGCAAAAAAAATGAACTATTAATGTGATGTTCTGGTTGAGAATTTAAACTCTCAAAAAATCTGGAAATTCAAAGTCATGGTACCCATAGCAACCATAACTCTGCCCCCTTGCATGCCCAGTGTGGAGTATTTTGTATTGCAGTACATGCTGTGAAATCTATGCCTAAATGTGCTATATAGCAGAGTTACAGTTGCTGTGGGAACTGTAACTTTGAATTGCCTGCCTTTTGTGTCATTAAACTTTCAGCTGAAGTATTGCATTAAAGGAATTTTTTTCTGCTACTGTGTTTCCTCATTTAAAAACAATTGATTGTGTATATATTTTTAAATGATGTAAATGATGTAAGAGCTAAATGGAAGGATAATACATTCTTATTTCCGAGATATATGCACTGATATCATTAGTGAATTATAACATTTACATATTTCAACCTGCAATAACAAGTCATAAAATAATCCTCTATTATATAGCACCTTTAATCCTGAAGGGTCCCATCACACACATAGACACACAGTAACTGAACCACCTTGGACGAGAAAACTCAATAAATATTTAACATTACCCAACAAAATTATACAGTGCTTTAGGACAAGCAGTAAGGAAGAAAGGCACTGTCATCCAGTGGTTGGAACACTAACCAAGGAGTGGGAAATCTCATGCTCCATTCCTACGTTGATGATAACATCGTCTCTCTTCTTGACCTCAAGTCAATGCGTTGAATTCCTCACAACTCTGGATATTCCATTTCCTGTATCTGTTTACTGAGGAAGTATTTCTAGGCCCAATATCAAGAAAAGACTTCAAAAGGTCTTTTGGTTGTGTCTACTGCTCCCAACCAAGGAATATACCTACATATTCAAGAATAGGCAACTTCTACTCCAAACTTCTACTACAAAAGGCAAAATAGTAAATATTTTAGGCTTTGAGGGCCATCTGGTCTCTATCGCAACTGCTCAGCTCTGCCATTTTAGCCATAGACAATACATAAATGAATGAGCTTGGGTGAGATCCAATAACATTTATTATGGACATTGAAATTTGAATTTCATGTAATTTTTATGTATCACAAAATATTGTTCTTCTAGTGACTATATTCAACCATTTAAAATGTAAAACATATTCTTAATTCATGGGTTGTACAAAAATGGGTGGTAGGCTATATAGTATTGGTATGCGACCCCTGCTCTAGAGAAGTTTGGGTTGTATGTCAGGCTCAGGCTACCTTTCGAGAGAGGTGTGCTTTTGAATATTTAACTAGCTCTCCACCCACAAAAAAGTATGTAATTGTTTGTTTATATAGTTATAGATGTGTATACATGTGTATATCTGTGGTGTATAACTTCATTATACATTTTGCTAATACGCAGGAAGTACACACAAATGTACAAATAATAAAATGTCCGTTCTTCACTGTAAATCCCATATAGCCAATCTGTTCCTATTGAATGCTTTTGTTAACTATTTGATGAACTCTATAGCTAACTTATGATTGCAATTAAAAAATGAGTGTAGTCCCAATTTGAATGTTGGTTGATATTTTCATTTATATTAAGGAGTAAGATGAAAGTAAAAAGAAAAAAGTGTATCCCAGAACTTCACCTCTTTTGTCAATGACATGAGCGACCTCTTTGCTAAATCAGAACATAGCTTTCAAATATTTCCTCAGTTTTGTTGTACTATTCACATATTATTGACTACAAATGTGACACAAATTTAAGTTTAATATGTGTATTAGGGTTCTCCAAAGAAACAGAACCAATAGGAGATAGATATAGATGATTAGATAGATGATAGATGATGATGATGATAGATGATAGATAGATAGATAGACAGACAGACAGATAGATAGATAGATAGATAGATGATAGATAGATGATAGATGATAGATAGATGATAGATAGATGATTGATAGATAGATAGATAGATAGATAGATAGATAGATAGATAGATAGATGATAGATAGATGATTGATAGAAAGGTAGATGATGATGATAGATAGATGATTGATAGATAGATAGATAGATAGATAGATAGATAGATAGATAGATAGATAGATAGATAGACAGATATAGATAGATGTCTCCCATGACGTATGAAGGCTAAGAAGTCTCAAGATCTGTAGTTGGTTCCCAGGAGACCTAGCAGAGCTGATGTGTATTTCCAGTCTGAGTCCAAAGGCCTGAGAACCAGGAGAGCCTATGTTGTAAGTTCTAGTTCAAAAGTTGGCAGTCTTGAAATCCATGAAGAGCCAATATTTGAGTTGATTTCAAAGGCTGGGCGGGGGAGTAGGAGGGGGACAACAAAACATGTCCCAGATCAATTAGTCAGGCAGGAGTTTCTTCTTACTCAGACTTTTTGTTCTATTCAGTCCTTCAACTGATTGGATGAGGCCCACCCACATTGGAGCGGGGGGAGCAATTTGCTTTACTCAGTCTACTGATCCAAATGTTAATATCATACAAAAACATCCTCACAGACATGTCTAGAACAATGTTTGACCAAATACCTCAGCACATCATGTTGACACATAAAATTAACCACCACAATCTACTATATTAACATTTCCTCCATCACTTTCTTAGGTCTAAGCAATCAACAACACAATAAATCAAGCACTAATTTGTAACGTTTGGTGAGTTCTATGGTCTGAACACTCCCACCACAGCCGATTTCAAGTCACCAATGTAATGCCAGTGGACATGCACTGGGAAAAGATGTACAGTAATACACCATTATATTGCATTGCAACCATAAAAATACCAAAAGTAAAAATAACCTCAAGTATAGATAATGGTAAAATAATTAGAAAGTTATAAGTTTTGAATATGTATTACCTTTGTTTTTAATTCATTTAATTGCAAGTGTATATAATTTAATGTTTAATAATAGATGTGTTTAACAGCTAACTTGCAAAATTCCTGAAAATGTAACTATCAGCTCCGATAAGTCCGTAAGAGCTGGTTCGAGCACAGTCTGAGAATGGCATTGTGTAAGTCTTGAGTGAGACTCATCTGGTCTCCTACCTTCTTTGTGAAAAGCCTGCCCAATTTCATTTTGGCTAAAGCTAATTGAAGATGAGAACAGAAACAATCTCACTATTCTTCTTGGTATTATTTTTCCTCAGAAGTACTCAGATCTCTTTACACCCTTAGTGAATTACTACATTTACATATTTCAACCTGTAATAACAAGTCATAAAATTATCAGTCTGTGGCCTGGCAAAATGTAGGTGGAAGCAGCCAAGGGACTTGCTGGCGCTTCCGTGGGTTTGGTTGATGACCTAGCACGGGGGGCTGCCCTACACAGATGACCAGTCTGGATAACTCTACCACAATTATCTGAGAAATTTCAACAAAGGCAGAATTAGGGTTTGAATTCTGCAGATAATTATAGCCATGGACAAGGAGACATAGAAAATCAGTGAAGAATGGTCCCCTTGACTTTCAGTCTAGTGATTTACCTACCATACCCACTCTGCTTCTAAGTAATGAGTTACTTAATGCTTGTCAAGTAATTTAAGATATAAATCACCAAATACAAGGCATCATTAATGTCCATTTGAAACTGCACAGAGAAATTTTTAGTAGGCAGTACATGAGTCCCCCAGTGGAGCCAAGACTTTATGTCTGTACATTTCTTGTCTTCATTTCTAAAAATCAGGTATGGCAAGATGTTTTAATAACCTCAGATGGCTGGGACCTCTGTTTTTGAAATGATTAAGATAGCTGTTCCCAGCAATCCCTTTAATACCCAGCCAGGGGTCAGTTTGATCAAATTTTTTATCATTATGTGGATCACGAATGAGTCTGAAGAACAAGGAGCCTGTATAGGTCACTACCACCCTTTCCCCGAGCACCTCACTGCCAGAGATGGAATGGTGTGGCATTCTGGATTTAAGGACAAAGTCACAACTTAGTCAAAAGTCATACATACACTACTGTAGTGCATGCACTTTTTAAAAAGTAGGAAAAAAAGAAGCTTAGTTATTCCTAAACTAAATAACCCATGAATGTCAAGGGCACTTGAAGGCAATGAATTGTTAAAATTAAAAGTTTCTTGGGTGTATTTGTGATTGGGGTGAGGGAGTGAGACTTGGCTTTAATTTACAAACAAATTAGAAAAAAATAGACTCAGCATTGTTATTGTAACTGGACATGGCCTGGGCAGATTTAATCCAACTTCCCTGGGAATACTTGATTAATCTTAGGCTTGGGAGGGAAATCAAGATAAGATAGGAAGCCTCCATCTCTAAGGGCAAAGGAACTTGGGGCTTCCAGGGCCAATAAAGGGCATCACATGACCCCTCCCAAGGGATCTATTTATCCAGCTTCCCTGCTTCTCTCTCGCTCTGGCCTCCAGTCACTAGGAAATCTGTCCCAAGCTACCGGTCTTTCCTGCCCGGGCCTTAGTTGGAGACCTACCCCCCAGGAGAGTCCAGGGAACGCGACAAATAGGAGGAGCCCCCAATTTAAGATGTAGCTCAACCTTTGACCACTAGAGGTCTCCTGAAAAGCAATGACCCGTATCACCCGGTTTAGCCTCCCTCAAACCAATCGACTTGTTGCGTTAGGACCTGGCGAGCCTGCTCCGCGGGAGGCCGCCTCGTTAATAACGCCACCCACCCCCCGCGCACCACGGCGCCAGGCTCCCCGGGGGGGGGGCAGGCGCTGGCTGACCCTCAGAAAGTGCTCGCTCCTCAGCCCACGAATCAGCCTCACACTCTAGGGCTACCCTCCTGGAACCCCACTTCTTGGCTGAGCAGGACGGGGGAGAGCCCCTAACTCGAGGTCCCCAGGTGGACATTGCGGAGCCCCACGCACTTCCAGCGCGCGATGGGCCAGCCAAGGAGCCATCGTGCAGAATCACCTCGCATCAGCCCCACCGACAGGCCAGAGCCCCCCTCCCCGCGCCTCGCCCCCCTCGTTCCTCCCCGCCCCCCTCCACCTCCTCCCTGTGCCTCGGGATCGCCAAAGTGATCCGAGTTTAACCGGTGGAAAGAGAGCAGGGAATCATTCACCGGCCCTGTTCTGATCCATGCGGTATTTTCTGGAAAAATTAGAGGCTTCTAGCTGGAAGAAGAAAGAAAAAAAAAAGGGGGGGGGGTAGCCGAGGAGAAGCAAGAAAGGAAACAGCCAGGTTGAATTCCCAGTCTTTATCAAGCCATTCGCTCACCAATGAGAGAAAGCTGCAGTGGCAGATTCGAGCCACATGCGGTAGTGTGTAGCAATTAGTAGATAAAATGCTGACTAAAGTGCTAAAACATGAAGTATTATTGTAGCCAAGGTCAAAAATGCTTCAGTTGTCTTTTGCAATTTGCGGGAGGGGAGGCCCAGAGGTGCGCAGAGAGGTTTGAATTTTGGAAATGGTCGCCTTCTTTCTCCAAACTGTACTTTTTTTTTTCCTTTTTTTTTTTTTTTATGATCCTGTTTATTATAGTCCAAGCTGCCTAATTATGTCACTGCTGGTTTTTGCAACTAACTTAATCCTTCTGATCCTTTATGAAACGATTCATAGACACTGAATAATGTGTCCACTCCTCCCTCAGCCCCTTGAGGGGTGAGGCTGATTTTTCATTTTTTACCTTTTTAATAAACCACATAGCTTAAAACAGGGTTGGATTTTTTGGCTAGCAAAGCAGCGGTAATATATGTTTGGGTAGAGGCTGCTGTGTTTCAATATAAAAGCCCAGAAATAGTGGGTCAAATAAACATACACTGCTTTCCTCCCCACTCCTCTTTTCTACGCAGTGAGTCCCAGCCACAAGCTTTTTTTTATAGATAAATAAAGCAGTTGCTTTCATGATTATAACTGTCCTGAATGGATTGTCTTCTTACAACATTCAATCTGTTTATGAGTATTTACTTTACATTAGCCCAGGGACCCTGCACCGCAGGAGTTTGCCTCTATTCCCCTGGGTGTCGGTGTCTCAAGTCTTACATCTGCTCTGTGATTGATGGAGCCTTGAATCCACGTTATTACTCTCTCACAAGCAGAAATCAAACAGGCTATTAACTACATTACTTCAAAGAACTGTTTCAATACAATCTCCTTATCTTAATTGAAACTTTCTTTGTATGGATATTTGCTACACAGATAATTTACAGGTGCCTATCAAGGATAATATTAAAGGGGTAAAATAGAAGGTGTTTTTGGGGGGAGGTTTTTTTGTAAACACACACCATTGTGATCTATGATTTTAAAAGCCATTCACAGTATTGGACCCGAGGTTTGATTTATTACATTTTATTATGTTCATGGATAGGGTGGTGGTGGTGCTGTAAAAAGAGAGGGGAGACACCCCTGTGATTCAATTTTGAAATTTAACATCCATCTGATTACGAGCCTGCAGATATTCAAAAATATTCAGACCTAGATCCCTGCAATTGTTAACATCACAAAAACCTTATCGGGAGTTTGCGAGCAGAGAGATTACGCAGCATGCTGCCTAGTTCAGCACCTACCTTGAGCAGACATAGAAACAGGGTTTCTAATTAGATAAGGTCCCTTACAGACACTTAAAGTCTTACACCACCAAAAACAGTAGAAGTTGCTTCGATGCTGTAAAGAGCTGTGTATTTTTTGAGAGAGATTTAATATACAATCGAGGGATACCCTCAGGCATTCTGTTGAGGTTTCTTGCACAAATGCTGCTGCATTGGTCATACAGGAAACTGACTCAGAGTCGATCTTATATATGATCTTGTCAAAATACTGCAACTCAAGTTTTTGAATATAGGATTATTTGAACTGAATGTATATATGTATGCTAACAGGACAGACTAACTGAAGCCTTAGGCATCTCTCATGTAGTTAAAAAAAAATATGTAAAATGCCCTTCCGTCAAGTCCATTCATATGTTAAAAAATGAACAAAATGGGTTATTCTAATCAAATGTCTGCAGTATGCCTCATAAAGTTAAAGAGGGAGAGAGAGTGGGAGAGCTGTAATTTCTCTTTGTAACCCATGTTTATAAAACAGAAAGATCAGATGAAATTTCAAGGCAGATAATTAAAGAGTGATGGGCAAGTCATAATTTGGCTAATACCAAAGCTGGGAGACTGTGCATTGTTACAGTGTCCTTCATGACGCAGAGTTGCGATATTACTTTAAATTATTAAAATAGTTTTCGACATCTTTCAGAATACCGGCTGTTTGGCACGGGCTTTTATTACTTATTGTAATTGGAGGATCTGCCATTTTCTTTCGTTTATCTCTGTGTGTATGGAAACGAGATAGATCTTGCCTTTTATTACTTCCCCATGTTCTGAATCAAAAATGTGGTTTAGATAATGTTAAGTGCCCTAATTCTTACTGCAGCGGACGCAGACGTTATGAAAAGGCATAAAAAGACACACAGAGGGTCTTTCCAGCCCAGGTCGCCGAATCTAAGGCATCGGCGCTCTGCCGGGTGCATGAACTTCAGCCATGTGAATATAATTTTCATTAAAGTAATCCTGTTTCAACTAGATGCTGTGACTAGAGGTGAAACGTTGCGAAAGCGTTAAAAATAGCTTACTAGTAATTTCAACATCCTGTAATTTTATCACAGATCAAGTTTCAACTGTCATACTATACAGACCTTATTCCCCATATAGTACATGTTTACTTTTTGAGCATGCCAGACCCACTTCGGAAAGATTGGTGCCAATCTAATAAAGCCATCGGGGGCGGGGGGGCGGGAAGGAGTGGGAGGCGAGCGGGGGGCGGGGGGGCGGGAGCGCGGGGGGGCGGGGAGCGCGGGGAGGCGAGTTCACCATTTTACATCAACACGCGAGAACGCGATCGAGCCCGGCGGAGGACCGGCAGCCGGGGCGGGCGCGAGGGCTTTGCAGCCTCTGCCTGTTCCTTGTTCTGTCGCTCTTAAGTTTCTCTGTGTTTGCATAATAGCCGTGCATGCAAACCTCGCAATCCTCCAGGGCTCCAGAACAATAAATATACACATTTAAAGCCTTTATTGTCTTACGGTTCGTGCCCCCGGTTTTCAACAGCTTAATTTCTGGTTGTATTTAACTAGTTGGCAAATGGATTTTTTTTTTTCAGTTTCAAACTATTATTGAGGAAGCTCCCCTCCCTTTTTTGGCGGGGGAGGGAGTGGGGGTGGGGTAGGAGTCGGTATATTATTCCTGTAGCGCTGGGTTATATAAACACATTATCATTTGAGAGCGCCCTTGGCGTCCATCAGCATTGTAAACACGTACTAGTGTATATACTTCAAAATTAAAGAATGCACACGCAGAACCGGGAGCCTGAATTCATATTCCGAGCAGACTCGCTGCTCGCATTTATTGATTTATCATGCATCGTTTATTGTTCCAGTCCCTAAATGCAGCCTCTGTCCGTTCAATATTGTTTGCAAAATCCTGAGATGTGTGTGCATTGCTCACTTGTCTTTCTGTTCTTTTATTTATTTATTTTTTTGCTGAGTATTTTTTTTTTGCGAAGCGAACAAATGCATTAATATTTATATGTTTATATAATCGATAACCCACTTTTTCCTTCCATGTAAATAGGCATCAAAAGATAATTTAACAGATTAGTTCTCGAAAACATGGCAGTGAGGAAGCGTAATTTAACTATCAAACAAATCTACATGTCTAATAACAGCAAATCTGCTAAGGAGCATTAGAAAGAGGAGCAGCGCCCCGGAATCTCTGCAGGAAATGTTCTTTATATTAGACATATACAAGCAGGTCCTGTCAGATGCACAGCGGAGCTCATCAACTCTCGTCTCCTCCAAAAATCTCATCAGACACCCATAGACAAGGGAGATTGGGAAGAGGGAGATCTCATCTTCACACAGTTCTAGGGTGGATTTTATTTTTACAGACCTTCCTATATGTTTTTTGCCTTGATCCATCCGCTTCCCGCCGAGATCGGACGGAGCCTTTCTCCCGGTTATGAATTTGATCAACCTACATTTGGAGGGAAACCTACACAGTTTTGACAGGAGCTTAAAATTGAGTCGTCAGAGAAATATTAGGACATATTTTCAATCATTTTGGTGCCGAGGGGGAGGCAAGAACTCAGTTTTATATTGAGACATTACGCCGGCTGAAGACAGAGAATGTTTTTCCCTGCCAGGACCTGATGCAATCCATTCAAGCCAACAAGTTTGGAGAGAATGTTGAGTTCAATCAATTCAGAACGTCGAGATGGAGCCCAACTCACTCCAGGTATTTCGCTCTCCTCCGCTCCTCCGATCCCGGAACCCCCCGGAACCCCCCAGCCCCCCAGCTCACCCACACCTCTACACCCACCCACACCCCCCCACAAACTTTTCACCAAACTTTTACCCTCTGCATCCCCCCAAATCATTTTTATTGTTTAAAAAAATCCCTGCACCGATCATACATACATAATGTAATTTTACCGCCTCAGATGGAGAGGTAGGGAGAGGTGGCGGTGGGGGGGCCCCCCGGAGGTTTTTTTTTTTTTTTTTTTTTTTTAAGGGAAGCAGAAAATTTGTGGGCTCTATTATTTTTACACCCAGCTTTATATCTGTTGGCTCTTCTGTATTAGGAGTGTGGATGCCTGTGTGTAAATGTCTGGAAATAGATGTTTGTGCTCTGATGGCTACATTATTTATTTGGTGCTTTTTTTCCCCTGCAGTGGGTCGGCTCACCGTGTGGCTTGCACGGACCTTACATTTTCTACAAGGCTTTTCAATTCCACCTTGAAGGCAAACCAAGAATTTTGTCCCTTGGCGACTTTTTCTTTGTAAGATGTACGCCAAAGGATCCGATTTGCATAGCGGAGCTCCAGCTGTTGTGGGAAGAGAGGACCAGCCGGCAACTTTTATCCAGCTCTAAACTTTATTTCCTCCCAGAAGATACTCCCCAGGGCAGAAATAGCGACCATGGCGAGGTGGTAAACTTATATCTCCCTCTCTTCTTTCTTTATTATTTTCCCCCTAGTAATGCTTATTACAGGGCAAGCTTGAAAATACTGTATTCACTTCTGCAGGCGAGCAGGATCGACTCCTTTTTTAAAGGGGTAGCGCCACTAGCTGGGGCTCGAGTATTTTGCCATTGTCAGAGTTTGGCTGTCAGCTTTACAAAGAGGATCCAACTGCTGATTTTAGTCAAGATCAAATAACTTGTTCGAGAAGGGTTTTGTTCAAGGGTGTGTGTGTGTGTGTGTGTGTGTGTGTGTGTGTGTGTGTGTGTGTGTCGCTCGCTTTCCTGCTACTGCCCCTTGAACATCACAAGCTTTTTATATTTTTTCGCCTTTTGAAAATTTACCTTCGCTTCTGGCTCGGTTGGGGCTGGGTGGATTTCTTTCGGTGGGTTTCGATATTGTTCACGTTTTTTTTTTTTTCTTGGTTTTTTTTTTTTTTTAAGTAAGTATTTGATATGTTTAAGAGGGCGGAAATTACGAAATGGAGGCAGAGTGAGATCAAAAGCTATTGAGTTGGCAAAGACGTGTTGAATAAAGTGATAAATGACAGGTACTGGAATAATACATTCAAATAACTTGCAGATCTGCCCGGGCGGATTTCAAAGCGGTCGTGTAACCGGCACAAACACGTTAAGCATTAACAACTATCTCTCGCCCCCGCCCCTCCCCCTCGGACAAGCCATTTGATGTTCTAGTTTCCAATTACTCCACGCCAAGTGGACGTCTTCCAGCGCAATCTGCGGGGATGTGTGGGACGGGGACCGGCAGGGAAGGGCAGAGGGGTGTGTGCTCGCCCCCGGCCTGCGGCGCGGCGTGCTCCGTGCCCAGACGGCGCTCCCGGGCGGGGTGGGGAGGCACCGAGCCTCCCGGCACGTTTCTGGGAGGCCGGGGGGGCGCTCGCCGCGCTCCGGGGAGGACGCCGAGGTGAGCCCGCTGTCACCCGGCGCCCGGGCGGCCGCCTCCCTTTGGCTCTGTCATTTTCTTGTGTGACCGCAGTTCTGCGGGCTCCCCTTGTCAGCTGACCGACCTCAGCGCCCTGGTACCTACCGGGGGAACTATTTGGGGGAGTCTGTGCCCACGGCGCGGCTGGGAGGGAGGGCGCACCACCCCCTGGCAAGGCTTTGTGTTGCCCGTGCGAGAGCAGGGCAATCAAACTGAGACTTTTGAGGGCAGCTAGCTCTGTGCCAGGCTCCCGAGCTTTCGAGGTAGGTGTAAGGCTCTTTTTGTTAAATGAATGGTTCCCCGTTTAACTCATCCCGGAGCTGGGAGCTGCCCGCCGGTCCTTCCAGAATTCCTGGGTCTGATGGAGTTGATTGTACTTTTGGCATCGCCAGTTCACTCCCTCTCCCCAGGATCGAATTACCCATCAGTGGTCTTTGCCAGTTAATTACCGGAGTTCGTCAAAATGTTCGCCCTTGGAGATCTGCCCCTTCGGAAATAAGCCCCGCCCTCCTCTCTGAACACCCCCCCCCCCAACCCCCACGCCCTCCAGGGCCAGCTTTGGGTTTTAAGCGTTCACGTTTCCCGACGTCTGCCTGCAATTTCACAAAGGTGTTGTTTGGAAATACTGTGAAAAATCCTGCAACCTACCAACAGGTTGAGCTCTTTCCCCCGCCCAAGGTCTAGCTCGGCCCCCTCCCCCGACCCAACTTTCCTGCGCAGCTGTCTTCCTCCTCCCCCTCTCCTGATTTCTTATTTGCTTTTCAAATTTATTACTTCAACATGGCCTGTGATCTGGAAAAGGGAAGGATTAAATATCCAGAAAAGATCTGGTGCCTAATAGACTTCTGACTAAACCCAGAAGGAAATTATTCAGTGTTTTATGGGATATTTTGTGGTCACTTTTTTTTTTTTTTTGAATTGAAATTGGAATATTTTTTAAAGACCCCACTCGGTCCAGTTTTAATTTCTGTTGGTGTAATTAAATAGTGAATTCTGATTTAAGAGTAAAAACCAGTATTAGCAGAAGGCTGCATCTATAAGAACTGTTGATATTGAATAGATGTATTTTTAAATACACGATTTAAAAAAAATTGTTCATTATGGGGAAATGAAAGTGAACCATTGTAATGATCTGTGTGTTTTGTTACTGCTATATAAGCCATACCTGAGAAAATTAATCTTGCCATTTAAAAGTAAACGCTAGGGGATTTGGGGAGGGAGATGGCTCTATTTATAATCCTCAGCTGCATATACATCGTCTAATATTATGCATGATTTGTTTTTTAATGCTAACACGGCTGGTAATTAGCTGTATGATTATACTTGTATATTTCATTAGGACTTTGGCTGATGTCATTGTGAATTATTCAGCCATATTAAAACAATTTTCAATTGAGATAATGACACGCCTCAAAATTATGCAAATACAGGCTGCATTGTGCAAAATAATTATGACAAATGTAAAGCAGGTAGAAAGTTTCCCAATGCAGATCGGTTTTCCACCCTGGTGATGTCATTTTCCCCCTGGCCTAAGTTAGTCATTCATTAGCAGAATAGCAGCAGCAGTCTCCTCTGGAGGAGATCCTACAGAAACCAGCACTTACTGCTGGCACCTAGAGGGGGCAACAGGGCCCTCTCATTAAGAAATTTGCTTTGTTTTCACTTACTCCATTAACTTGTTTATATACAGCGAAATGATTTTTATTATTGATTTTAAATAGTTTTGAATGATGCATTTGCCATTTTCAATGTATAACTGCAATAGAAAGGTTTCTTGGTGATGTGCACTGTTACTTGGAGAAAATGTTCAGCACATTTAATCAGCCAGTACAGTTTATTTTAAGTAACCAAATGGAGGTTAATAATTTCCTGATTGAGCTGACATCAGCATCCATTTCGAAAGGACAGCCAGGACTCAGTATGCTTTTTTGGCTTAAGAGAACCAGTCTGTCTTTTTATGATTTCTTGAAGTGTAAATACGTCAGTTCTAAAAGCAGGAAAATTATCATTGTGTGAGATTACAAATAGCATTCCTGTGTGGTTTGCTATGATCTGTGAAAGGCTTTTGGGAGGACTATTTTCTTATTGCCCTTTGTAATAATTGTATGAGGCTGGATACGGCAGAACTTTGTATGCCCATTTTACAGGTGAAGACAGAGGCTTGCAGAGGTTGTATGGTTTGTCAAAGGTTGCCAGGCTAGAACCTAGGCCTTCTTGAGCTTTGGGGTTGGTTTATTTTTCCACTGAAATCTACCCTTGAAATCAGAGCTTGAATACATCACAGTATGTTCTAGAAGTGCAAAATGTGGACAGTTTCTTGTAATTTTAGAACTATGACTAGTCAGTCAGCTTTGCCAAAGGTCACCAGATATTTAGGTAGCATAACTATTTTTATTCTATAAAGTTTAGCTAATTCTAGCCAGTGGTATATAACAGTTACACTTTAATAGCATTATTAATAACCATGAATACTTTATTATTAGTTTTAATAATTATAATGATTTGCATGCTTATACACACTGCTGCCTTCATTTACTTCCAAAGAGTCACATCCTGATTCTGCAACTTGCTATTTATATGATTATTGAATAATCATAAACACTCTGAGCCTCAGTTTTTTTAGCAAGTAAATGGGAACAATAATAAGGTTGACTGTGGATTGTTGTGAATATGAAGAGCCATTGTATTGGCAAAAGTACTTTATACACTATAAAGTCCTTAAATTAATAGAAAAGAGTTATGATTATAGTGATCTTTATTCTAGATAGTATTAATTTATAAACAATAAACATAATCATTTTTATGTCTGTGTGGAGGTTTCTGGGCCTAATCATGACACTATTTTAAATTGTCATGAAAGTGAATAGCAAGGCCATATGCAAGGAGTTAAGTGTCTTCAGTAATTACCCACAATTGCCACATTCAGCCAGTAGCTCTTCAGAGGAGGAAAATGGCAAAGTAGGCGGGTAATTGGTTCTGTTACTGGGTAACTTCTGATTACATTCATTTTCAAATTGCCAAGTGCTTGATCTATTGGCAATATACCCTCTTAAAATAGGTGGATGTACAAGCATGGATTTCAGCCTGACAGTCCATGGGCTGGATTCTACAGAAAGGTTCGCTGGTCTGCAACTAGGAGTGCAGATGAGTAAACTAATGATGCCGGTAAGTCAAGATCAAACACATCTGGGCATTACAGATTATAGCACACAGGCAGGATTTCTAAAAGAGGTTTGACTGTCAGCCTCACCATGGGTTAAAATTGGTTAAAAATGCATACTCCACAGCCCTCATTGAAATGAACTCAAAGCCCTGGCCTGGCAGTTCAGTTAGTTAGAGCATCATCCCCATACCCTAAGGTTGTGGATTCAATCCCCAGTCAAGAATCAACCAATGAATGCATAAATAAATGGAACAACAAATCAATGTCTGTCTCTCTCTCTCTCTTTCTCTCTCTCTCTCCCTCCCATCCCACCCTCTCTCTCAAAGTCAATTTTAAAAATTAAAAAAAAAAGAAATTAACTCAATTAGAATATCTGGAATTGGGGTCCAGGATTCTGCATTTTAAACAGTGTTACTCTAGCTGTGTGATCTTGGGCAAATTATAAACTCTCTGTGCCTCAGTCTTCTCTTCTGTAAAATGGGAATATAGTACCTACTCTCTAGAATAGATTAAATGAGTTAATACATGTAAAGTGCTTACAGTAGAGGTTGGCACATAGTAGATTTTTCAATAATGATTGAGTCATTATTATCATTAATATTAGTGTTACTGTTCTCATTGAAGTTTGAAATCTCTACCATGGACCCTCTTAAAAAAAGCTTTTCTATGAGAGGGGCATTTAGGTTAGTTTGCTAGAATACGTAGCCAATTCATGTCCCCCCAAATCAGGTTGGCTTTCATTTATATGGTAGGTTTAGCTGTTTCACCAAAATAAAAGGCTCTTTAAGGATTTACATTTTAGTATTGACTAATGCTGTCACTGGATTGGCAGGATTTTTTAAAAGATTGACTGATTGTATCACAGCTGTGGTTAGGCAGACACATTCTGAAATCTGGGAGGTACTGGATTGGCCTTGCTCTATCTGTGGATGTCCATTCAGTCTCTGGTCTGTATCCATGTGCTGAGTTTTTAGAAATTTCTGAGCCTCTTCAGTGACCTCACTAGCCTTGGACATATTTTTTTTTACTTTTCTGAGCCTCAGTTTCTTCATCTGTAAAATGAATTCAATGATCTCTGCTTTGCTGAGAGAATTAGAAATAATGAAAAGGGCCTTGCAACTAACATAGTACTCATACAAAAGAGCTCAACAAATTATGGATGCAGTTACAATAAGTTATTAATTATTTTTAGTAGTGATCTTAAGAGAAGGAATATATTTACTCTCTGACAGGCAGGACCTCTGGTACTAGGGTAAGAACTAAAGAGTTATATGGAGACAGTTTATTGGACAGTGACAAGCATTAGCAGACTAACGCCTGAAGGTCAAATCTGGTCCATTCTCTGTTTTTGTAAATAAAGTTTTATTGGAACATAGTCAGACTCATTTGTTTATGTATTGTTTATAGCTGTTCTCAAACTACAGAGGCAGAGTTGAGTAGTTGTGACAGTGACCATATGGCCCACACAGTGGAAAATATTTACTATTTGGCCCCTTACAGAAAAAGTGTGCTGACCTATAGGGATTCATCCACAGTAAGAAACATGATTGTGTACCTTTTGCTCTTTCTAGCTTGGGTTTGAAGCAAGACCAGTAATTTAAGAAATAATTTAACATTACTATGTCCAAAAGGTTTACAAATACAAAACTGTATTTCAACATTGAGTCTAGGATGTTAAAATTTGAGAATCAGTAGAATAGTTAAAAGTTATATTTTGTAAGATGAAGATCCTAACTTTAGCCAGTGTTGGTATCATCTATCTTAAGTTAACCAGAAACTGCTTGTTGAGCGCTAACCATGTGCTCAGCGCTCTGGTAGGTACAGAGGTGAGTGCAAAACAGTTCACAGTGTGGCCCTTTTTCTCAAGAAGTTCATCAATCTTGATAGAGATAAGACCAACACGTTTTTGAAAACATAAAAAACAATGAATGTAAGACGCTATATAACACATCGGTGAATTGTGCTGCCAATACATGCAGAATGCGTCCAAAGGAAGACTCACTATCTGCATGTTTTTGGAAAAATAATTTATTCAGCTTGTCAGATGTTGATTGAAAACCTAGTATGTGCTGGACTACAGGATACAGAGATAAAGGGGAATGTCCTCAGCTCTCAAAGAGCTCATAGCCTAGCCCCATGGACAGGTAGTGGTCACAGAAAAGCTGTTTGCTTCTTCTATCTGTATTCCTAGTTAAATTGGGAGATTAACTAAGGTGACTATTTGTAGCCTTTCACCATTTTTCCAAAATCAGGAAGTGCTATCTTCATCTTCATAGTCTCAGTCATTCCATGCATATTTATAGAGCACCTGGTTTGTGCCCGAGCCTGTTCTAGGCCCTCAGGATATAGCAGTAATCAAGACAGACAAGCCCATGCCCTCAGGGAGCTTACAGTCCTCTGGTGGGTTGTAACCTCCCATGGACTTTGCATTGTGCCTTCTGGGATGGTTGTCCGTGTGCTCCCCCTTTGCCTTCTCACCTATAGAGCTCTTCTCAGGAGCAGAGGGTTATGCCTTTTTCACTTCTTGATTCCTCCACAGTATTCAGCGCTACTCACTTTGTATTTATTAAATGACTTACAAAATAATTAAAATGCCCACAGCCTTCTTTCCCACAGCCTGCTTTCTTTAAGTTTGGCCCAATTTCTTTCTGGCAGAGGGCCTATGATCAGTCGGTCATTCATATGCGGGGCCAACTCCAGCACCCCACCCCACACTTTTTCTGTTTTTCTTTCTCTTCTAAAATCCAGAGTTATTTTGCACCATCAGATGTTAAAAAAAAAAAAAAAAATGAGGCCCTAGCCTGTTTTGCTCAGTGGTTAGAGCATCGGCCTGCAGGCGGAAGGGTCCTTAGTTCGATTCCAGCCAAGGGCACGTTCCTCAGTTGCAGGCTCGATCCCTGGCCCTGGTCCAGGAGGGTGCGGGAGGCAACCAATCTACATGTCCGTCTCACATCGATGTTTCTCTCTCTCTCTGTCTCTCTCCCTTCCACTGTCTCTGAAAAAGAAATGGAAAAAATATCCTCAGGTGAGAATAAAAAAAAAAAGTGAGATTTTTTTCCCTCCCTCCCTCCCTCCCTCCCTCCCTCCTTCCCTCCCTCCCTCCCTTTTTTTTCAGGAGCACACCAGAGTAATTATGAATATTTGGGACTGGATGATCAGGTTAGAGCCAGCATCTCTATCTCTTTGAGTGCTTTTCCAATCTCCAGCCATCATCCCATAAAATGTCAGGGCTTTGGGCTGGCAATCTATGAGAGGACTAGATTTCTAAGACGGAGAGTCACTCCTCACCTGAGTGTTGATGGACAGTTCCTGTGAGCCAGCATGTTGTTCTGACTGATGGCCTTAAACTATTTGATAGCGAGTCAGAATTGTAAGCAACTAAAACCTCTCTTAACATTTAGAATGTCAGGCACATACTAAGGAAGTGTTATTTTTATGAAGTACATGAGTCCATACATGTAAATACTTTGTCATTAATTATTAATAAAGCATACCATTGTTCATAGTGGCATCTAGTGATACATGACTCAAGCTCATTTATCAAAGTCTAGTTTTAACCAATATCCAGAATATAATTGCTCGAATCAAATGCATTTGCTTGTCATTTTTTTTTATAGCCAGGGTAGTTGGATATTTGCCATCTTCTACTCAGAATAATATTGTAGCGAGTGATTACCCGTTGGCTTGGCTTTTAAGGAAATTTAAAACAAATTTATCGATTGTTGGTTTAAGGATTCATTCGCCTCTCATAAATGTAGTCATGGATCCTGCAGTTCTTGAAAAATCTGTTTCTGTATATAACTCCCTTGCACAAGGATCGCTTTTTGTAGCCACACTGTGTTCTTCTCCATCTTGCTGGGGATTAGAACCTGGGTTTTAGCCTTCAGAGAGTATGGCTCACATCCTGGACTGTGAATGTCTGTATTGACAACACATTTCAAACATGCAGATGATGATTATTATTGAAATGGTTCTTTAGAATCATGCTAATGGCATCAATCTCCCAGCACATACTTGCGTAAATTAATTCTGCTTTTAAAATCAGATGCACTGTTAGCAGCATTAAAGATGGATATTTGACATTTACCACCCAGGCTAGGACGGCTGGCTTAATTACATGAATTTTCTGTAGAATCTTTATGGCTGTATGAATAGACTTACAGTGGTGTGTGTCCTTGCCCAAATGACCATCAAGTTCACAGTCCCATCTCCACCTTTGTGCCACAATGAGAAAAGAGGGGGTAGAGGTCACGTGTTGCTAGCCAATCTAGTGGCCCCATAAACATCGTTCCCCCTACCTTTCTTCTCTCGTGACTCCGAGTACAGCCCAGCTGGGAAACACACTCCCTCCTCCCCACAGTTGAGTTCCAAGCCCGATCAGTGGCACTAAACATTAAACTCTTGTCTTTGAGAATAATAGGCTTTGCTTTCTACACCCTCAAGCATGTTGAACTACTGTGCAGGCTGGAAAATAAAAATGTTCTAATTGTGTCTTTTAAATAAGCATAGGAGTGAATTAATTAGACCATATTTTGTCTTTAGTTGCTTAGTTACACAATAGTATTCCCGAACATGAGTAAGATAAATTGGCTCTTTTTGTGCCGCCTGTCCCTTAATCATAATTATTGTATTGCTTAGGAGAGTAAAGCATACATAGATTTTGAATTTTTTATTAATAGTCAAAAATATGCATATGATATATAAAGTATATGCTGATCAACCTGTTTTATATGCTTTTATGTGGGAAGAAGTTTTATTGTGGTGGTAACATTTGCATTAGTTGCTCAAAGATGTAGTTCTGGGAAATACATAATTGAAATGTTTTTGAATTGCTTTTTCTGGCCTTTTCAATCTTATTCAAAATAATAGTGCCTCCAGTCCTGGAGCAGTCATTCTCATTTGATTTAACATCTTTCTTTGCACTGCATGCGCAGCGCCCAGTTTTAACCCTGCAAAGCCTAGATGAGGTTCTGTGATTCATGGGCCTCGTACGTTACACCTTATGTTTTGGGGCCCACGCTGTCCGGGGGCGGGGCAGGGGGTGCTCAGAGCGCCTGCATCCTACAGCCATTACTCCAGTGCCCTTTGCTCTTGGCACACTTCCACTTTCCTTTCAGAAGGCTCCAGGGTTAGAGATCATAAGAATTTATTTTAGCTTGTCTTCTGGGGTCTTGCAAAATGGGAGGTTGCTACTGGAACTTGGGTTTCCAGCCCCCTACCCCCACCCTCCACTCCACCCCGAGGAGGACGACAAGACTAGGACAGCTTGATATAGTTATTGAACAATGGGAGAGCCTGGCTTACGACCCGGAATGCATGCTGGGTAAATGTATGTGAAAATTGACCCCATTGTTCCATTGTATTTGAAAAGCAAGTAAATTATTTACAGATATTTGCTAATTAAAGCACATGTTGTTTTACCGGCACAAAAGAACACTGTATGTAACTGGAGATGAACTAAGTGCTAATAATTTAAACTTGCTAATTCTGTATTTTCTTTTTAAGGGAGGAATATGTTTTTAAAATAAGTATATATGCATATTAAAGTGTGCGCGCATGTGTGTGTGTGTATATATATGTGTGTATGGAGTTTTGAGTTTTGTTTTTTTTAATCTCCTATAAGGAAAACCTTGCTAGCTACAGAGATAACAGGCCAAGGTACTGTCCAGTTACTTGTCCCTGGACCTCCCCCAGGCTCCCAGTGGGACATCAGAGATGGAAATCGTTTTGACAGAGTCCTGTTGTTCCTTTGGTCTGAGCTTTGCTTGCCATCATCTGGTGTGAGCTCAGCTCAGAGTTCCCCTGAAAAAAAAAGGAAACGAGCCAGATCTTGTACCAGAGAATAAAAGTCTCCTCATTCATTGTCTTGTCCTCAGGTTTTCCTCAATGCCGGGCCCAGTTTAGTTGTTTTTCTTCTCGGACGATCCAACTTTGGCTGGCTTTGTTCTGGTTGGAAATCTGCATTAGAGAATGAAGGCCACTGACATGCACCAAAGTGGTCAGACGCAGAGGAGGTAACTGATAACACTCTCAGAGACCTCCTGTCTTGAAAGTTGGCGTTTTCATAGGTGCAGTTGGTCCTCTGGGTCTGCCATCGGCACGGGCTCATTTGGTTTTAGGCATGACTGGCCGGAGATAGTTAATAAAGAGGACCAAGGAGACTCTCTATGGTGGTCTCAGAAAAACGCTCTTGTCTAATTTGCCACTGGCATTTTAAGACTCACAGGATTTATAGGATCGGAGCGATGGAAAAGAATGGGTCTAGCCCTCTTTATTTAAAAGATGCAGAGACTCAGTGCTGGGCATATGCTCAGAGCTAGTGAGTGACAAGCAGAACTAGAACTCAGCACCCTCAGGCTTCTTTTAGTTCTTCATTTATTTATTTAGCATCTGGTTCTTGAAAGCTTCTATCCTGCTCTCTAGGAACTTGCAGTCACATTGGCAGTTGACTGATACACAGATAACTCAGTGATAATACTGTGCATTGTGTAATGAAATATTTAAAAGGGCTCTTTAAGCCCCATGACTCCCACAGCAGGCACACGGTGCCTCTTGCACATTTTGCAGGAGAGGGTTCTTAGGCTCAGTCCTTCCAGAGCGCCTTCTCTGTGCAGGCCAACGCTGCGCTGGAGAGACAGAGGTGGGGAACCAGGTAGGCCCTGCCTTCATGGAGCTACCTTTGGACGCGGAGCACGCACATGACTAATCAAACTACCACAAATAAATGGGTGATTTTTGTGGTGCTGTCAGTGTGATGAAGAGAAAACACGGACCTATGATGGGGTGCCTGATCTTGTTAGAAAGGTCTGTGCAGGCATCTTAGAAGTAATATTTGAACTCAGGTCTAAAGACATTCTGGTAAAGATTGGGAAAAGATCTCTTGGCAAGACATGGAGGTGGGAGCAGTCTCCCTTCAGCATGGTTTCTGAGCTAAACCTAATCTTGGTGAATCCAATAAACAGATTACAGAGGCCCTCTAATGCCCACTGGATGCACCTATTTTTCTACGTCACTGAAACACCTAGATAGCATCTTCAGAGCTGATTTACATTGTCTGGCTGTGGAGATGGTAGAAAATAGAGGTCAGCAAGGCCTTTAGCCCAAATCTGGACTGCTGCCTGTTTTGTAAATAAAGTTTTATTAGCACACAGCCACACTCTGTTGTTCACAAATTGTCTCTGGCCACCTCCACACTATAGTAGCAACAGAGACTATGACGCACAGAACCTAACATATCTGGCCCTTCACAGAAAATGTTTGCCTGACCCCTGGTCTAAAAATAGCTTGATATAGGACCTTTTATTTATTTCTCACAACAATAAAATTATGAGGTATTATGGGCAGGAATGTCATCCAAGATTGCCAAATCTTTCCATTTTGCCAGAGAAGTGCAAGAAATCTATGTTTTTTGTGTGAATTTAGTTGGCAGTTCAATCGAATTAAAAAAACACACAAACTTGGTGGGTCAAACAAAAACATATCTTCAGTCTAGATGTGGCCCACAGGCCACCTTACAGTCTCTAGAGCAAAGCTTGGCCCATTTTCTGTAAATAGAGCGACAGGAGCCTGTTGATTCTGAAGGGGCAGCAAAGAAAAGAGTAGGGGCTGCCAGGTAGATGAAGCCCTCACCATTCTGTCTAGTCTGAGTTCCAAAGTTGGAGGGACAGAAAGAATGGATGTGCAAGGAAAGCCGGGCTCTGTCTTAGGGCCCACAGGTAGGCTTCAGGGAGGAGAGCCCAGGGATTGAGCTGTGGAAAGAAAGAAGTGTGTGAGTGGGCAGGTGGCCTGTAGCCATGCTGAAGTGGCCCCAGAGAAGGGAGCTTGTGATCAAGCCCTTGAGAATAATTAAGACTTTCATGGGTGGAGATTTTTGAGGAATGAGGGTAAGAGGGACAAATCCTAGGCAGAAGAACCCATAGGCAAATAGGAAGGAAGGACATAATACTGGATGTGGTCTGCATTCAGCAAGAGTGCAGGGGCCTAGTGGAAGATAAGACTGAGGCCAGACCTCAGGGAGTCTAGCAGGTCAGGTTTAGAAGAATGGACTTGAATTTGAAGGTAGTGCTGATTAATAATTTCACATATGTCTTTTCTCTTTCTAGTTAGAATATAAAATTTTAGTCTTGGAGCTTGGTAGAACCAAATGTGGATATTTACTCTGTCAGCTAGTAGCTGTATGTCATCTTGGTCAACTTTATCTCCCTGGAGCCTCAGTTTCCTTATCTGTGAAATGGGTTAAACTTACTGGACTGTGAATATCAAGTGAGATTTACATGAGCATAGAGCACCAAACCATGGACTGCTTTACCCCAGGCCTTTAGCTGATGCTAGTTATCGACCCTAATCCTAACTTTATTGGCCCATTGAAGCCTGTCATGGTCCTAAACTTTTATAGTGCTTAATAAGTAATTTATTGGTTGAGTCATTGGACTACTCACTATTATTTGAAAAAAAATAACTAACTAAATTATTAATTTAAATAAAGTTAAGCTTCCTGGTTCTCCAGGAAGTTTTTGATCCATGTTTGAGGTTTCTAGTCACTGTGAAGGGGACACCCTCAAACCCATTGTGTTCTGTTCCATTTAGGTCTTAAAGGACCTTTAGGGGCATCTCTTCCACCAGCCACAACAAAATAAAATGAGATGGGAGAGGGATGGAGTCAGGAGACAAAAATCTGCATTTCAGATATTGGATCTCAGTATGCCAAAGAAAGTGCAACCTGGTGCTTCAGGTTCCTCCCCTTTCATGATGCAACCTCCAGGAAACCTGCTGTTGAGCTGCTGATTGTGCACAACACTGAACTTATTTTAAACACTCTCACTTTCCCCTCATTTTCTAGAAGCCTCTTCTATTTCCTCTTCTTCAAAACACCCCTAATTTGAGAATGTGTTTCACCCCCTTGTCATCTCCTTCTCTGCCTCTTCTGTTGGTGGTAGTGGCAGGGAGTGTATTCCAGACCAGCTCCTTTAAGATGTGTAGCATTTGGGCTCTTTTACAAAGCAAAATGCATCAGGGAAAGGATGTAAAGGGAAGGGTCCCAGCCGAAATGGCTGGAGGATCTTAGAAGATGGATCTCAAAATAGACTGCCTGCTGGGCCGTTAAATCCTTTTGCTTTGGGTTAATCCCACAGTGTATATCAGATTACTAGAATTCAGATGAAAACACTGCTGTAATACTCAGTCTCTTCACCAAATTATTCTAAATTCTAGTGTACATGGGTTATAAATATAGAAAATAATTGAATTATGTATATCTTAAGTGAAATAACCTGTTCTGTTCTGTTTCTTGTGAATGTTCTCCATAACAGTCTAATTGTGTTTTGTGCTTCTGGCTGCTGAATGTGTGTTCAGCAACAATGCAATAGGTTGTAAATATGCACCCCGACTATCTGGGCAGGCAAAAAGAAGATTCTAGTAAAAAGGCTCAAGATGTTTTTCCTAATGCAAATTATATGAGTCACATAAATGGTAGTGTCTTTTAAAATTATCAACAGGCTCTATTTTTTGTTTTTTTTTCTTTACAGTGTAAGTCCCGTTTCCCACTCCACATTTTTTATGCTACCAGATCAGTAATTCAATAGACAGCTAAGCAGGTGTTCAAATCACTCCTGACCCCCAGAATTCCTTAAATGACCCCTCGAAGCAATGGAGTGAAAACATTCTTAGCATGTCAGAATATTTAGATATTTTAGCTGCCTCGATATTTTTTTGGTCTTAATTTTTAAAGGCTATTTTCTGGTTCCTGCCCCCCCCCCGCCTTGATTTTTAAGCAAAGAAGAGCCTTACCTGGATGTTCGCCATGAGGACTGAAGGATACATGTCTGTAGGACCTACAGATTGTGCTTGTAAGCAACAGAGTTCTAAGTGGTCAGCTATGTCAAGGCCCTTTAAAAGATGGATCTTGAAAAGGTGGGAAGAGGAAAAGAGAGATAAGGCTTGGGATTCTTCTCTGGTAGCTAAGGACATAACACAATATTGCTCTTGAAAATCATAACATTTCTATTTCTAAATATAGGACTTTTGACTATAAACTTTCAGTTCAATTCAACCAATATTTATTAGTATATACAAGGTACTATGGGAGTGATAAAAAGATTAATAAGGCCGAGCCAGTTTAGCTCAGTGGATAGAGCATTGGCCCAGGAACTAAACGGTCCTGGGTTTGACTCAGGCCAAGAGCACGTACCTCAGTTACAGGCTCATCCTCAGCCCCGGTTGGGGTGTGTGCCAGAGGCAACCAATGGATGTGAAGTCGATGTTTCTCTTTCTCTCTCTCTTTCTCTCTCACTCCCACTCTCTGAAAAGCAATGGGAAAAATATCCTCAGGTGAAGATTAAAAGAAAAAAAAAAGATTAATAAGATTAGCCCCTCTTCCTCTAGTGGCTTAGAGGAGATAAAACATGAAGTTAGCCTTACTGGGTAAGATTCTATTTTACTTTGCCTTTTCCATCCTGAAAGGTATGCTCATTTTATTAAATAGTATTCTTGGAAATTTCTATGAATGTCGCTAAAAAAGAAAAGACCTCTCGTATAGGCAGTTGATTCAGGTCTCAGGCAGTTGCATAAGGCATTTTCCGATTGGCCTGTCAACTTCTTAGTAGAAATTAATTTTCAGGCATAATTGAAACTAGTATTTAGCAGCTTATTTCATATATCCCATGTTAAAGATGGGTGTTTTAGTTATATGTTGTTGTTTAAAATGACCCCAAGAATTGTGTCTTAAAACAACATTGATTACTCAGTTTGTGTGGGTCAAGAGCCTGGGTAAGGCTTAGCTGAGTGCCTCTGGCTCTGGATCTCCCAAAGCTCTGCTGGGGAGAATCTACTTCCAAGCTCACTCCATTTGCCGGTTGGCAGACCAAAGGTCCTCTCAGACTATTGAACTGAAGGCCTCATTCTTTGCTGGTCTAGGCTTCCCCGAGTCTCTTGCAATGTCACATGGGCTTTTCCATGGGCCGACTTCCAAACATGGTGGCTGACTTCCCTCAGAATGTGAGAGAGAAACAGAATCCCCAGTCCTTTTATAACCTAACCTCAGAAGTGACATCCCATCACTTTTGTTTAGTTCTCCTTGTTAGAAGTGAGACATTATATCAGTCCCACACTCAAAGGGAAGGGATTACACAAGGGCGTGCGTACGGGGAGGTAGGGATCATAGGAGCCATCTTCACGGTTGCCCACTACCATCAGCAATGGAACCAATCACTTTAGTATAAAGCTCTTCTGATGAGGGTTGAAAGATATTCTTCTTATCCTGTCTTGCTTCCCCTCCCCCCCCCCCTTTTGTTGTTATGCATTCTCCTTGGGTGGTTCCTTCCAAACACCCATTCTTCTGGGCATATAATTATAGATGACGTATATAATAGCCAGCAGATTGCTTTAATCTTTTAAAGATTTGTTAGTCTTCGAGCATGTCAACAACTATATTGAGGGTTTTTAAGCCTAATTTCTTGATCAGTGAATTTGGAGAGTTTTGTGGAATGAGAGTAACCTTCATGTTTTAGGCAAGGAACAGAAGACCCTGAGACCTGTGTGTTTCTGAAGGGCAGCAACAGTGTCTTACTCATACTTAACTCTCCATGGCTGATACTGGCACAGAGCAGAGTAAAAACAATACAGGTTAATTGGATTAGATGGAGCTGAGTTAGGGAAAAGCTAGAACAAAATCCCTCTTGACAACAACATTGGATGAAGCTCAGCTTATGAATTCTCCCTTAAAGGTGGCAGGAAATCCTCCTAGATTTCCTCCTTCAAGTGTTTTTTCAAAATGCCAGGTAGCAGCCCTGGCCAGGTAGCTCAATTGGTTAGAACATCATCTCCATATGCCAAGGTTGTGGGTTCAATCTCTGGTCAGGGCACATACAAATATCAACCAGTGAATGCGTAAATAAGTGGAACAACAAATCTCTCTCTCTAAAATCAATGAATAAAAATTTTTTAAAAATTTGAAAAAGAATGCCCAGTAGTATTTACTCAGCCATTTAGCCATCCATTCATTTGTTCATTCATTCTTTAAGCTCCACCTAGGAATGTGTGGAAGGTAGAGAAGGCAATGGAAGTTTCAGCCTGCCTTCAGAAAGCTTACCTTGAGGGAAGCTTAGACTTTATTCTCTGGTTTATGCAACCTCTCTGAGGAGGCCAAAGAGTTGGAATCTTGGGTCTGTCCTCTGTGTTGGCTTCTGCACCACAGTCTCTGAATAGTAGTAGAAAGGTCACCAACTGTGGTTGCAAATTGGCTCTTGCTTTAATCCTGGCTTATTCATAAATACTCAATATTTTTCTAAATTGAGTTTAGGGCTTCTGATTGAAGCCCGAATCATTTACCACGACAGAGCATATCACCAGTGTAGGAAAACTAGAACTTAAAAATACAAAGCCCCTTTAAGTAATCCAATATAGGATAATTACATTATTAAATAAAGCTGTGTGTCTCAAATTATTCCTCTGCCATTGTACATGTGAGGATAATAATGCTAACTGTGCTAAGTGAACGGAGGGGGGAAAAATTGAACAAGAGGGAGCATGTCTAAATCATATGTTTATGTTTAAATAGAGGCTACACAAAACGGGAAGATTTACTTGGTTTCTACTTTAAAGCTTTCTAAATAGGCGTGAGGGTTTTGGTGATTCTCTGTGGAGACTGCTCTTCTCATTAATGACAGCAGTAGATCAAGACCCTCCGCCAGATCACTAATAATCTTGAAGAATTCAGACGGTTCCCACCATGATTTTCATACACCAACAGGGCAAAAGCTTTCTTCCTCCTTTTTAGGGTCTTTGCAGAATGTGGGCCCTGCTGGACTGCATATCTGGGCAGAGTGTCATATGCCTGTAAAAGTGGGTAGAAAAGATCAGGAGGTGTAAAAGTAATGGTTGGGTGGTGGTTGAGTTTGGGCTTTAGTATTACTGTTTTTGCTTTTATACTTCCTATAGATAACTCACCTGAGCTTGAACACTAGAATTGGTCTCATTAATGTTTTTTTTTTTTTTTGCTTATGTTTGAATAACCAGAGCTAAGTATGTGGATTTTTATCATGGCAACCCGAAAGTAGTTTAAAAATAGACTGTGGAGTTAACATCATATCCATTTGGTCAAAGGAAGGGTGGGCAGGCTCAACCATTGACTTAAGGCACCTCTACACATACCAATTGCTTGCCTGTCTAGAGAAGAAGCATCTAAGATTCTGAGATGTATTTTCTTGCTTTCCGTGTAAATTGTTTGTACTTTTAGGGAGGAGAAAAGGTACATGCATGGTAAACCCAAAAGGAAAGAAATGGAACTGGGAATTAATGAGAGGCTGTTTCTGGCGCTTTCTTTAGAGATGGCTTTTGGTCAGGGGAGCAGGCTGCAGCCCAACAGGTTTTAGATTAGCGTGTATTAAAAATGTATTTAGGAACATAAAATATTTAGGATTTTTGAATTACTTGTTTGACACACAAATGCCTTTGGCGATACCAAGAAGGATGGTCACATTACATCTGACGTATCGCGCCTCAGAGCAGTCTTCTGTTTGCTTTCTCCCTCTGCTCGTGCCAGGATAGATTTTCAAAATTCACTGAGTCACGAGCTTCGCCCAAATGGCTCCTGGAGGTGGGGAAGGGGTTGGAAGACAAGGAGCTGGCTTGGGAAATTGGAACCCAATACGCTAATGAGCCTCCATGGCAAATCCATTTGATCATGTTAAGGAGTCAAATTAAACCTCAGTGCATACTTGAGAGGATATCTTCATCACTCAGACAACAGAAAATTCTTCACATTTTTAACTGGCTCATGAATGCTGATGTCTATAGTCTTACTTTGGGGACAAAAACACAGTACAAGCTAAAAATTACAACCTTTTTTGTTGCAAAATGACTTTACATCCCATGCACCCCAGGAAATTGGAGGGAATTAGGGGAATATTCTGTGACCCTGGGCAGCAGTGGAGTTGAGTGTTACTACTGAAAGGGCTTAAGAGACCAATTTCCCAGAAAGACGATGATGCAGCCAAAGCTGGCTTCTGGTTCCACTTCAGTTTTCTCCTCTCTGAAATGGGCCTAAGACACTCAGAAAGCCCTTGTAGGGATTAGGTAAAATAATGTCTGTTAAATTCATAGATTAGTGTCTGGGTAAATTAATGCATCTCAGAGTTTCCACTGTTGTGTCCTTGAGAGCTGAGGAGAAAGACTTAGAAGCCCAGACATTCTTAATTGTTTTCTGGCACAACTTCCCTTTGGAGGGATCCAGCAGGAGCTACAGGGATATTATTGTTCCCAGACAGAAAATTAAGAAGAAGTAGGTTGCCCTGGCTGGTGTGGCTCAGTTGGTTGGAGCATCATCCTGTACACCAAAAGGTAGCGGGTTCGATTCCTGGTCAGGGCGCATATCTAGGTCACAGGTTCAATCCCCAGTCACACGCGGGAGGCAACCGATCAATGTTTCTCTATCTCTATCTCTCTCTCTCCTCTCTCTCTCTCTCCCCCCCTTCCTCTCTCTAAAATCAATTTTTTTAAAAAAAAGAAGAGGTAGGAATGCACACAGTTACTCACAGGTGACATGTGAATACCACTCACCCCTATTCTTTGATTTTCAGTTCAAATGATATTATATAATAGTAATAATGGGCATCATTTCTTGAATGCCTACTCTGTGTTGACCAGTGTACTATAACAACTTCAACAACTACCCTATGAGATGGGTTGTTTTATACTAATTCTCCTTTTTTCAGACGAGATTTTGGCAAGATGATGTCACATCCCAAGATAAACATGGGCATTAAACCCCACAGAGCTGCATTTGAGCCTGGCTGGGTCCATGGGACTCAGAAGCCAGTGCTTTCTCAGTGTCCCTTATTTTCTCCCACCTCGGATCATCCAGAGATGGAGTACAATTAAAATAAGTATTTGTCGCATGCTTAGGCCCAGCATGGTCCATGGCACTTTGAGAAGTACAAGAGAAGTAGAAGTTAAACAAAGGCACTTGCCTCTAAAAAGTCTCTGCAATTCAGATGTTTACTGGAGAAGGCAGAATTATGTAATTCAGCAGCCAAGACTGATGCCTACCAAAGACTTAACATTATGTCACAGGCAATAAGAACAGTAATTCCCAGGTCGGGGACCAACTTAGTGTTGATATCATTTTATTCTGCCTAGTAAGGATATTTAAAAAGACAACTGCCAACATCTACTGCCATCCTCATTTCAGAGGGGAAAAAAAGAGTAACACCAGACAAAAGGAGGAGGGATGAAGTCTTAAATGGAAAGAGGGTGCAGAGGGCCCCTCCAGATCAGTGTGGCTCCCTTCTCTCTGCTCTGCCCTGGAAGGCTGACCTGTATGGCCTCCATTAACAGAACTCCTGGGCCCTGTGGCCTCCAGTGGGGTTCAGCCATGGAGGTGCCCTGCTAGAAAAGGAAGAGAGGGAAGATAATGAAGGCAGGTATTTATTTATTCCCTGCTCTTTCCTGTGAGTCTCCTCCAGGCTGATAGTGTCCTTCTGAGGAAGAGTCACTGCCACTAGTAGAAGGATCTGCTCTGCCCCTGGTTACCACCCTCTCTCCCCTTTGACCCTTTGGCCTAGGAGTGGTGGTAGCTGAACTGCTGTTAGCTCAGGTTCCTATACTGTCTATCTCTTATGGTTTTTTACATCCCACCAACACTTTTGCTATTAGTCCGTTTGTAAACCCTCTTTGGATTATCATTACTCAAGTCTTCCATTTATTTCCTATTGGGATCCTGACTGATACAAGGATAGTCTTTGAAATCTAGCAAATTTAGCTTCATGAAATGCTCACT
The DNA here is from genome assembly GCF_054644295.1 of Miniopterus natalensis. Classification (NCBI taxonomy): domain Eukaryota; kingdom Metazoa; phylum Chordata; class Mammalia; order Chiroptera; family Miniopteridae; genus Miniopterus; species Miniopterus natalensis. Next base: position 27,798,157 of record NC_142094.1, on the reverse strand, counting down.
ACATTGTCTTCATTTTTCTCATCTCACCACTGGCCAGTTAAAGCTTCATCTTATTGACCCACATTACCATTCTGTTTCACCTGACTTTCTTGGACCTCTGATAGGCAACTATGTGCCTATAGAGTGAAACCTTTTTACTCACTCTGTAGGTATCCTGTTAGCAGAACTCACTAATGTGGGACAGGGACAGTGATTGGGCATACAAGTAGGTACCTTGAATAACAGGTACCTGAGGGGTGGCCAAACCACCAGTTTCAATGGTGGCACTTTCTTCTCTTGCCTGAGTCCTTTGGTGCACACTATAGGCACAAAATGCCTGGCCAGAATGCTTAGGGCACTAGCTGATGTGGTTGCCACTGGTCTTTCTAAAAGTCGACACTGAACAGTTTTTTTTTAAATCTATAGTCTGTATCTAATGAAAATTTCCCACTCCTGTGGAACTAATTGGACTGTTATTTTGGTTTTACAATTTATGTAGCTAACATCACCTGTTGGTGTGTTTTGTATTTACATCATTTATCACATTTAAACTACTACAAACGACATTTTTAAAATCCAGGATGTTTGCGGAAAAATTAGGTGAATATTCTGTGTTTTCCTGTTCTCAATTCATTCCCACCCTGTTAAACCCTCTAATATTGGACTTATGTGTTTATTGCACTTTGGATTCTATTAACATAGCTGAATATCACTCTCTTCAGCAATGACCTGTTACTGGGTACGACATGGTGTTATAAGGAAGGTTCCATTCATGTTCTCTCCAGAGGAATGATAAGGGGGGATCCTTGAATACCATTGTTTTACTCAGCATTGTTTCATTGTAAAGTTGATGATGTGCCACAGGAACTTAACTTTTGTTTATATCAATTAGCCTGTGGTAAAATTGGTTTTGTTATACTGTACATCATTTTATCACAGTCCTAAGACTATTGATGACATTAAACAAGAACTTACTGTATTAGTAAAGGAATAGGTTCAATTGTGTGTAACAGAGATCCAGAATTAAAAGTTACTTAAATAAGTTATTGGTTCAGCATCCCTCATGTCGTTGCCTAGAGGTAGGTGTTTCAGAGTTAGTGTGGTGGCTCTGCCCATGAAGATGAGTAGGGACCAGGCTCCTCCCATCTTTTTCTCCTCGGAGATTTGCCCTTATTTGTATAGTCCAAAGGCACACTCATCCCCATTGAGAGCATGGCCTGGAAGTTGTACACATCACTAATACTCACGTCGCATTGGTTTGAACTTGGTCACCTGGCTGCATCTGGCTATAAGGGAAGCAAGGAAATGGTGCCTTTATTCCGTACCCAGCAATTTAGTGGTTTATTACCAAACAGAAAGGAAGAATAGATATTAGGGAAAAGTTAGCCACAGTTGGGGAGTATTAAATTCCCTTGTGTCAACTAAGATGTTTTCTTACACATAAGCCAAAAGGGCTGTGCGATTCCACTGACCTTGAGCTGACTCTGAGACATCTAACTTGGCAACGGGGGATTGGAGTCTAGAGGAATTTTTGGAACCGAACTGTAGAATGTAGTCATGGGCTAACAGGTGAACATTAGAATTCCCAGGGAGAATGACTTCTTCAAGCAATGTTTTATAGAGAAAGAAGACCTGGACCCAGACAGCATCCAAGTATACATGTTTCTTGCATTCTTCTAGCAGGGAGATGGAATAAAGAGGAAGGGGGATTCAACAAAGCAAAGAAATAGGGTGGTGGCAGGTGCTGGGCAGGTGCTCTCCAAGGGTCTCTTGAATATCTGCGCATCTTGTGAGCGGAGCCACCTGATGCCTTTGTTCTGGACTGTTTTTGAAGGATGTTTATTTATATAGTGAACAAACAGTCTTGGAGGACAGAGCTAGTGTCTTCCTCCAGAACAAAGGGCAAGCATGCTTACTGACGAGTATTAACGATTTGGGTTCCCTACATTCAGGGTCCTTCTCCTGTAATGCACCCTACTGCATGTGCAGGTATTATCTAGCCCTCTTTCCATCTCCTTTTGGGAATTGGGGATAAAGAACCAACACAAAGGCTGGTACTTTGACTACAGCTATTGCTGTAAACCATCCTTTGTATGTGACCAAGAGTCCTGTGTCCTTCGCCAGCATCCATGAAACTGTGGCAGGGTAACTTGTAAGTTTGAAAGTAGAGTAAAATCTCAGACTCTTTACAGGTCTTAATAAGAGGGAGAGTTTCAGTTCAAAGGTAGGGCTGTTCATTACCGAATGCTACTAAGAGGTCAAGGAACATGAAAACTAAGAAAAGGCCTTGGTTTAATAATACAGTACAGCGGTTCTCAAAGTTTTTGGACTCAAGGCCCTTCACACTCAAATTACTAAGGATCCCAAAGAGCTCTTGTTGATGTGAGTTATCTCTATTGATAATTAATGTGTTAAAAATTAAAACTGAGAAATAAATTTAAATACTTATTAATTCATGTAAGAATAAAAATAATATAATATCCAGATGCAAAAAAAGAATGTCAAGCTGACCCTCACAACTTATACAAAATTAAGTCAAAATGGATTATACTTCTAAATGTGAAACTATGAAACTTTTGGAAGAAAACATAGGGGAAATTCTTCATGACCTGGGATTAGGCAAAGAGTTCATAGATATAACAACAAAACCACAATCCATAAAAGAAAAAACTGACCAATGGACTTGGTCAAAATAGAAAACTTTTTCTTTGTGAAAGCCACTGTAAAAACAAAGAAAAGACAAGCTACAGAACAGAAGAAGATATTTTTGAACCACATATCTGATGAAAGACTTGTATCCAGAAAGCACAATAACTCTCAAAACTCAATGGTAAGAAAACAAACAACCTAATTTTTAAAATGGGCGAAAACTTAAACACACACTTAACCAAAAAGGATATGTGGATGGTAAATTAGCACCTGAAAAGATGTTCGACATCATTAGTCATTAAAGAAATGAAAAATTAAAACATGCTGAGACACCATTAAATACATATTAGAATGGCAATAATAAATTAATTAGCAGTGATGTACCAAGTGTTGGCAAAGATGGGAAACAACTGGAACTCTCATAAATTGCTGGTGGGGATGCAAAATGGTACAGCCACTCTAGAAACCAGTTGGACAGTTTTTACACAATTAAACATACACTTACCATATGACTCAGTGATCCCTCTCCTAGGTATTTACTGTGGAGAACTGAAAATGTATGTTGACATAGAAACCTGTACGTGAATGTTTATAGCCGCTCTGTCTGTAATCACCCAAACTGGAAACACCTCAGTGTCCCTCAGTGGATGAATGGATAAACAAAATATGACACATCCATACTATGGTATACTACTCAGCAATAAAAAAGAACAAGCTATTGATACGTGTGGCAACTTGGATTGATCTCAAAGGCTTTATGCGGAGTGAAAGAAGCAGTCTCAAAAGATCTCATACTGTAGGATTCAATTTATATGACATTTTGGAAAAGAGAAAACTACAGCAAGAACAGATCAGTGCTTGCCATGTGTTAAAGCACATAGAACTGTACACCAAGAGAAAAGGGATATTTAACCAAAGAACCCATGGACATAGGGAGCCCACAGACACAGACAATAGTGTGGGGAAGGCCTGGGGTGGGGCGGGGGCTGGGTGGAGGGGGGGAAAGGAGGAGAAATGGGGGACATCTATAATTCTATCAACAATAAAATTTTTAAAAGGAGATATTTTACTGTAAGTTAATTTAAAAAATAAAACTAAAATGGCAATATAAACCCATTATGTAAATGTAACACATTTTATGAAGTTTAACCACATTTTCAAAAACAATGGGGAATCACTGGGGAGAAAAAAGGGAAATCTGTAATACTTTCAACAATAAGATAAATGTTAAAAATATTAGTAAACACAGTGGCATTGTTTTACATTTTTAAAAATCTCTTTACTATCTAGCTTAATAGAGACAGCTGGATTGTCCTATCTGCTTCAAGATTCTCTGCTTTGCCATGCCGTATGTCATGTAGTCTCTGGAAAACCCCACCTTGAAAGAGACTAAGAGTGAAAAAAGCAAATAATGTCTGAGTATTATTACGATCATTGTTTTGACTCCATGGACTACCTGAAATAGTCTCAGGGATTCCCCAGGGTTCCTGAACTGCACTTTGAGAACCACTGATACAATACACTGTCCCAAATTTCAGTGATTTTCATAGTATCTTGGCTTTTTTTTCCCCATACCCACCTGTCCCCATGTTTACTTAATGGTTTTGTTCAAATTGGTCAAATTTTTATACATTTATTAAAAAGGAAACTTTCTATATCTCTTGTAAATGAGAAACCAGTCCCACTTTCCCATAAATGGAAAGTAACCACAAAAATAAATAAGCAATGATTGCCTTATATTTAAAAAAGATAATAAATTTACCCATAAACCATCTAAACTCATCTCTACATGGCGTGCTTTGGAAAACAGCAATGACAGCGACAGCTAACTGACTTACCACTTCATTTACGTGAACCCCTTTAATCCTCACAATTGTTGTGAGAGGTAGATAGTATTACTATATTTTTTTAAACATATTTTAAAAAATTATCTATATATAGATATATATAGATATATATATATCTATATATAGATATATATATATCTATATATATGCGCACAGGGAGGTTAAGGAAGTTGTCCAGTGCTCCACAGTGAGTTACTTGAGGGCTGGGATTAGAACCCAGGCAGCCTGAGTCCAGAACGAATGCTGTGTTGACAGATAGGAAACCTGGATTCTTGTCCAAGTGCTCAGAGAAGCTGCCACTAGGACATGTCCTTGAACCTTATTATCCTCATTAATAAGATGAGGAAGTGCACTAAATCAGGGCCTGCGAGTTCAAACACGGGGCGCCTGCCCCAGGGACCAGGCAGGTAGGGAAAATGTGGGCTGAGTGCACAGCAGTAAGGAGTGGTGGGGACAGCCGAGGCTAGAGATCTGTCATCTTGTCTATGGAAGGCAACTGCTCCTCACCCTCACTGTTTTTTTGTTGGTGGGGGTGGGTTTTTTCTTTTGTTTTTGACAGATATACTTTTATTTTCTTATTTTGCAAGAGAGGCTGGAAGTCTGGATACTTTGTGAACAATTTATCAGTGTTTAGAACACTCGCAGGAGCCAGCCATACACACGGGCTGGCTGATTTATGACCTCTTGACTATATGAGCTCCTCTGACTTAAAGGATTCCACGACTGAATAAGCTGTTTTTATACAGTGGTAGAAACAAAATCCAAAGTACAGAAAGAGGCAGTTTAAAACATTAATGAAAGGGGGTATGGATTTAGAAAGTGTCTCAACACAGCCTACATAAATATTGATTAGGAGCCAGGTTAATTGAAAAGCCAAGGTACATTAATAGAATAACAAAGTATTTCTTTGTGTTCCTATTGTGTTGTATTAGAGTAAATCAGCAATATTTATCCAGTGCTAATTCTCAGTTTGCAGACAGCTAATGTAATTATGAGACGAGCTTATTGAAATTCTTTTCTTAGACATAGAGACTTGCCCAAGAATGGTGAGTATTAGGAACTTTAGTCAGCACTTGTTCAGAACAGTAAAAGCAAGCATGTGATTTATGCCATTGTGTGTACAAAGTAATGCTTCCTGAGACATTTTCTATATATATATTGGTTGTTTTGTTTTTTGGGTTGGTTTGTTGTTTCCCCCTCCTCCCCTTATCAGATTTCCTTCTAAATCCTGGCATTTGACAATGTTGCAGGGCCAGTTTCTCTGTGACTCCACAGTAAAACATACTGGTGGTTTCACAATTAAGCCAAATTTGGGTTTATGGCTTATGCAGGTTTATGTGAATTCCTGTGTTTGTTTTTTTAGATATTGTACATATATTCAGAAGGTCTGTTTCAGAGAGAAAAAGAGGGTGGACAGAATCTCTGGTCTGAATCTTGAAAGATGAGTTTATTCATCAATGACATCATTAGGACTGTATTTTCTCTTGGTTAATAAACTATTTGTTTGTCGGCTTTTGGAAGCCAGCCAGAGCTAGTCATGCCATTTCTTGGAAATGATCTGAAGCAACTGGTAATTGAAATGATAATCATTTGATCAGAGTGAGAGCTATTTGAAAATAACAGTCATCTCCAAACTTGTCTCTTCTAGTGAACCATATTTGGTAAAATTGTTGTCAAATTCCATCTTGGCTAATGTTGAGACTGATATAGCATGATAATTATTTTCCAGTATATTCTAAACTCGATTCCTGGTGTGCCCTGTCCAGAAGCTGTTCCCATATGTTTTGAAACAATAACCCAGGCTGAATTTTTATTCTGACATTTAATAATCACCATGTAATAGCTATAAAATGCGTGACAACTACAGATCTTTTATTTCAAGAGGATAGAGTAGTGAATCAGAGTGAAATCATCCGTTGAAATGGTACTTTGTAATATGCCCCATTGTTTACATAAAGCATTGAAATATTTTTTCTTGAGCGGAGGACAAGAACAGTTTCCACTTTGTCTCCCATGTAGTGGAAGTTCATATTTAATCGTGATAAGAGAAAAGATTCCATTACGAAAGTTTTACTTTTCATTTTTGATAGAGTATTTGTTATTTTGCTACTGCCTGACAAACTTTCTTCTCATGAGCAGCTTGGAACTGGAGGAGGAGAATTGTAATTTTAGATCCTACCTTAAAACATTTTTAAAAACTAAACCCAGGATTTTTTAATTGTGTGAGGCTTATCTTAATAAACCCTTTTTTGTTTTGCTTTGGAGTCGTGTGTGTGTGTGTGTGTGTGAAGTGGAGGAGAGGAGGAAAGAGTCATGTTTAACAGCAAAATTAGCCAGAATCACTTGTGAATTCCTTTTGTTTAATCACTTAGAGACATCTTCCTGTTGTTGTTTGTCAAAAATATTTCTCAGATTTTGTAAGCTTGGGGGTTTTCACAGCTAAGCTTTTTTCAGAAATGTGAAGTAAAAGAAATGAAAGAAGTCAGCTCAAGTTGAAATGTCAAATGTTTCAAATAATTTAACTTAAAACCCAGTGAGATGATCTTAAGCTTTTTCCAAAGAATCTTTGGGTAAGAGAGGCCCGCCTCTGCTCCATGTATGGACATCTATTAAATATCTTGCTGGATTAATTCTGAGTCAGAAAAGTTGGTTGTTTCCTGGAAGCAATTAGAGATGCTTAAAATTCAAATTTATGATCCATAGGAGAAACTTAAGTTTCAACTACTTTTCTTAGATTCAAAGGCTTTCTCCTCACTCGCCCTCTCGCCTCTTACCCCATATGTATTAAAAGAAAAAAAATCAGTTCATTTCTCAACTTACAAAGTTTTTAAGAAACATGAGAATGTGTAAGTTTCTTTCAGTGGGAAGCACATAACATTTATGAAGTATTTCTTTTGGGATTACATCACAGTTTTATTTAATTTTTAGGACAAAAGTTAAATTCAATATTTGTGTATAAGCCAAGGGAAAATGTACCATAAACATAGGAATTTTAGGGTGAGTCAGAGTTCCAAGAATCCCAGATTTACTTAGACCATTTATATAGAGACAGGCTAACCATTAGTCATCTAGTTCTCACTTTTTACTTTTGCAATTAATTGCACTTAAAAATTAGCTTTCACCCAAGCGGTTAGATAGGCAGAGTGGGTTTTGGCAACTAGCATTAAAAATGGCTGTTAGAATTACTGCCCAAGTTTTGTACTTTCTGATCATATGACAAATATATCTTATAAATTATTCCTCAACTGGACAACCAGCAGTGAAAAGCCATTGAAACAAAGTGAGTTATTGAAAATTCTCTGTCACTGAAAAGCACATTGTCTACTTGCATAAGGTTAAACTGCTAAAATGGTGTTTCAGACGGGCTTTGCTGAAAATTTATCGTTTACCTCAGAACCACAGATAATGTTTTTTTGTTCTTCCCCAACCACCTATTGTAGGATGAAGTCATTGCTGTTTCTGAAAAAGTGATAGTGAAGCTTGAAGACCTGGTCAAGTGGGTGCACTCTGATTTCTCCAAGTGGAGATGTGGCCTCCGAGCTGGGTCCATGAAGGCAGAGGCCTCGGGAAGGAATGGACAGAGGGAAGCTCTGCTGAAGTACAGACAGTCAACCCTAAACAGTGGACTCAACTTCAAAGACGTTCTCAAGGAAAAGGCTGACCTTGGTAAGTATAATTTGCACTTCTAAATCAAATGTCTGGGCGTATACAGTAACCTACTTTTTTGGTTGTAGATTCTTCTGGAAACCCTGATATGTATACACACACAATGATATATATACATACATATATATATACACACACACACATATACATATCTACATATATATATAGTTCTTGAACTTCGAAGGGACCTGGGCATATAGATAGACAGATAAATTTTACCTGTTAGCTCACAGGACCTTCTATGTGTGAATCCCTGGGCCAGAAACTGGGCGCTATAACACGTAGCCTTAAGCAGCTTCCAGTTGGCATCAAGGCTTAAGGCTTACTTAGGGCACCTAAAATTGAATTAATGAAGAGTTTGAATATCTGTTCTAAGTAGATGGCATGACATCTGTGAACACGATGTTAGCGTTTCATGTTTTATGTTGGACAGAAAGCACAGTGAGGAAGACAGATGAGGCCCTTAGTGTGGAGCAGGAGAGCAAAGTCAAAGCTAGAAACTCTGGTGGGCATAGGTTTTCCTGAGCTTTTAAGCATTTTTCTTTCCTTCCTTTCCATCTTCCTCTGCAAGTTTGAAGGAGAACTTGGGATACGGATTAGTTATTCTCATTCGTATTTGAATCCTGACTGGGATGTTTATTTAGCTGTGTGGCCCTGGGCAGAATATTTAACCCCCAATCCTCAGTTTCCCCACCTGAAAAATATTGGAACTTTACAGGGTCACTGTGAGATGTAAGATATAAAGGGTCAAGCACAGCGCTTGGGGCTCCATAATTAAGTTTGTTGCTTTTTCTTAACACTTTTCTCCTCCAGTGACTTTTTTGTATCCTCTCCTTGTGTGTGTGTGTTGTTTTTCCTTTTGTCTGTGTCTCCCTGTGGCATTCACTGACATACTCTTCTAGCATTGCTCAAGACCAAAGTTGACCTCTGATTTAGACTAGTTATTTCCTCTTTAGGCAAAGAGGAACTTTACTTTTAACATATTAAGGCATCTTTTTCTTTCATTCTAACACAATGCTGATTTTCATAGCCCTATTTTATGCCTCAATGTGACAACTTCCTGTTTTTTTTAATCTAGTGTTTAACTATTACAACAAACGTAAACCATCTTAACTGGCAAAAAGAGACTGAATAAAACCAGTTCCCGACTGTCTTTCATGTGCTTCTGGTTGGTGATGAGCTGTACTGTGTTTTGGGAATAGCATTAATACATTCTTGCAATTTGAGTTTAATGATCAACAGTTTCCTGGCATCTTTGGGTAGATGTCAGACAGTAATATTTTGGACATGGCAGCCTGATCGTCATGTGCACAGTTAGAGAAAATTATTAATCTAGTGGTTTTCCTTTCAAAACCAAAAGAACTCTTTTTTTAAACGAATCTTCCTCCATATGCTGTTAGACCACTCAGTTCTGTGAATACAGACTGGTCGTCTGACATGTGACAGTGCTGAATAATACATCTGTTTTGTTACTTTCCTAATGTTTGATCTAAGTTGTGTCGCTATTGTCTCATTTTCCTTAACATTAAAACCTTTCTTTTGTTTGAATTTTTTTTTTAGTTATGGAATATACTGTTACTAATAAAAAACTAAACAGGAAGCCCACAGGGGACAAAAGGATGTGTAGATGGTTAAGCTTGATGTCACCCATATAAACAAGAGTATTTATAGCAGGGTTATTTTGCTTTTGACATTGATAGTTTATTAATGAACATGAAAAGAAACCAAATCTCTTAATTCCATCCAAAGATTTAGAGCTTTTGACCTTTTTCAATTCTAAAAAAAAAAAAAAAAAAAAAAATGTCCATGATCTACATTTTGAATAATTGATTTCAGAAGAAACTGGTTTAAAGTGAATATTCAAAGTACTTAGTGGTTTTTAAATATAGTTGTTCATTAGACACACTAGGGGAATTTTAAAAATAATAGTCACTGCTGAGTCTGCTTCCCCAGATTCTTCTTTCAGTAGGGCTGAGGCAAGGCTACAGAATGTTTACTGAGAGAAGGCATTTTAAGTAATTCTCATTTAAAAATTTTTTTTTTTTTTGTGCCGAAGCGGGGTGTCTCATTTGGGAAACAACTCTACTATTAGTGCTGAGGAAGAGAAAATAACCAACAGGAGACTTGATTGGAGGCTCATCTCTGCTGAGCAAGAAACACCATGTACTTTTTCTTTTTTTAATGTAAAATACCCCTTTAAGGATAGAATTTGGGGCCTTGAAATTCTACTCAGTTGGTATGAACTGTGGGGAATTTGAGACAAATAGCTTTTGTAATTGGAATGCACACTGTGTTGTAATAATGTGGAAAGAGAAACAAAAAGTTTCCTTAATGTAATGAGTTTCCATTATCTGCTTGATCTAAGGTTTACAAGTCTACATTGTTAGGATTTATATTGGGGAGACAGGGGGTGTCATTCGCTGTACACATTCCTGTCCCAGCAACTTTCTCTTCAACCTCTTCTCTGTCTGCAACATCAAAATATTTGTTGTCTGTACTTTTCTTTCCACACAGTGGTTTTCTTATCTCCCTTCTCTTGGCCACACTAAAACCACTTCCAATACCACATTGTTAATGGAAGTTCACACACTTATTAGGTTTTTCCTTCTGTAGAACCCTTCCAACTCCTCATTGTTCTTACCAAAGAAAGAAGATGAACTCTGAGATTACTTAAGACCCCCCTCTTTTTTTTTTTTCTGGTGGAAGTAAGCAAAGAATGGAAAGATCTCACCTTTCCGTGGTTAAAGTAAAACTGCATTATGTTATTTTTCAACTGAGTTATTTCATCATGTTAAAACATCAATAGAAACAAAATAATTAGGCTGACTCTTAAAGAAGGGATTTTACCATATAAAAGCTAATTAAAGAACTCTACTTGCTCAATGTTTAGGTAGAATAAATTCCCTTTAATCTCAGTTTGTGTCACTTCCTGTCTCTCTCTGAATAGTAAAAAAAACACACAAGAATGTTCTCATAAGTGCGTGTCTGCCAACAAATTAATACTCCACAAAGAGAAACTCTGCCCCAAATGGCAGCTTCCAATAACTGCTCTGATTCAAATCACAACTCTTTTTTTTTTTATTCCCTTCCCCTTCAAGGACAATATTTGCAGATGTCATATTTGCTTTTTAAAACTCTCTGGAGTTTTCATTTAAGATTCTAAAGCACTGGTGACTTACACGACAGATCTAGACAGTGGGAAAACAAATAATTTTAAACAACACCTCCGAGATGTGTTAGAATACGAGCGGCCCCTTCCTCTTCTTTGTCCTAGTCAAAGACAGAAGGTTCAATATGAAACCAACTCGAATTGAGACTTTACTCAGTGAGATGTTTTACCTTCTTTCAGGCAGTAGTTTCATACCGAAGTTTATAGGAAAAAAACACCCTATGTTAAAATAGAAGGGTTAAGGAATGTATTATTCATAAGCATAACGAACACAGGAACCTGTTTTTCCAGAAGAATCGGGTTGATTAAATCATTCACTACACAAGCCTCTCGTTATTTATTTTTGTCTTTAGAATTACAGTGCTTAGCTTTTGTAATAAAGTGGACTTGATGCCCATATTTGGTATGGCAGTTGGAACTCAGCAAATGAAGAATTATTTCATTTTATAAAATCTTTAGCATCTAAGGAATATAAACACTATCAGTTAACTGTAGCAAACTTTTAGTTTTTTATTCCTTGGGCAATAGTTTGTAAAAAAAAAATCAGATTATTTTATATAACACTGCTTCTTACAGAGTTCCTTTAAGTGAAGTATGAAAGCTGCAGTGTAAGCTTTATTGGCCTATAAATATGTCATTATAGTTGGACTACATTTATATGCTTTGGATTGTTGTTTAAGCCAAGAAAATATGTCTCTACAGGTTGACTTTTTATTGAAACCCTTTGAGGCATACAACAGAATGTATTTTAGGCCAAGGTTATTAAAACAGCATTTTCATTTTTTTGCAGCAGACTCATTGTCAATTATGCTGCCACAAACCGTCTGTGGATAGGCAGTTATGAATGGCTTCATCTCCAAATGTGTCTTTAGAAAAAGCAAGAAAAGATAGAGGAGTCTGAGCTGAAATCGAGAAAAGAGGCCAAAAGGTGTGGGTGTGGGCATGGCTGAATTTAATGATGGGGGTTCCCTCAATTCAATTTCTGTTTCTAAATTCCCATCAGATTGAGAAAGAGTGGCTTCCCCTGTCCACTCTGTGGCTGAGACTTTTACTGTACTTGGGGAAACAGACAGCATGGTGATGTTGAAAGAGCAGCGGATGGGATGTCAGGAGAATCTTGGCTCTACCTGTAGATCTGTCACTCACTGGAGAAGTCGCTGTGTGTTTACACATTCGGGTCCCTTGTGTGTAAAATGGGGAATAGTGTGTACCTGGCTTTATCTTATTAAATTTTTGAGACAATCAGCTGAGAAAAAATTAATATATATGAGAGCATTTAATACTGGAGTCTAAGATGGTATTATCATCATATTATTATTACATAGTACAGTGTTAGCTTATCTGTCCCTTTTTAATTTCCCTAGTGATTTAGGGCAGGGTTTGCTCTCATTATGATCTGCCTCAGTAGAGCACTGTTATTAAAATCCTTCAGATCCTTCTTTTATTTACATATATTTTTATAATATATAAAATATAAAATATATACAAATATGTTTTATATATGTCTTTATATAGAGATATATATCTATATCTTATATTAAATAACTTTTCTCCTCTCTAAAATTCTGTCAAAATAAGCTGGGCCGTAAGTGGCCAGTAGTATAAGTAACTTCTCAAGGACCCACAGTTAGAAATTGACTATAGCCTTTGCTTGGAAATTCTGGAGGCCTTGTATTCAAACGGCCTCAGATCACTTTTGAGTTTGATATGTCAACCTGCTTCCTGGGATGTGGCTGTGGGAAGGATTCTCACTCAGTGTTGAAGTCAACAGACTAAACGTCTCTAATAAGAAGCAGACAGTTTGTCATAATAAGGCTTCTCCACCTAAGACAGCCGATGAACTCGTTAGGCTTCTTACTAGGACAACCTTTTCTTCTTTCCTTCCCTCCTTTATAGATGTAAATTTTCTGTGTATATTAAACAGTCTTGTGAGGGTATTTGTTGCTTATAGTTTAACTTCCATAGCTATACTCTTTTCCTTAAGATAGAAACTAGGAAGGTTTCTTTGAAGATAAAATTGTTGAATTACCCAATTCATGAATATTCTGAAGAATCCCTACAGGGCCTCCTTACTGAAACAGATTTGGCCTTGATAGTATCCTTGAGTTCAAAATAGAAATCAATTACATATGGGGCTTATCAGAAATTTGTGAAGATACTTTCCAAAGTATTTTCTCGCAAGGTTCTCTGGCAATATTGTTGTGCGAACCATGCATTCTTTAAAAAACCTAATCGTAGCACAGTTGACACTGGAGAAGCATGCTGTTCAGGTGCCAGCGTGGCTCTTGCTTCAGTGCTTGCTTCGTGCCATTGTGGAGTGACGGCCCAGAGGACCTCTGACAGGAGCAAGTTCACACTTCCAGGAGTCTGCATCCAAGACTCTCAAGGCTTGGAACAACTTAGCGACAGGATGTTTTCTAAGAATCTGGGAACACATCAGGGAGATTATACTATGTCATTTGAAAGTTAAAATTCAGCTTGGCCATCTAATCAAATAGTTGAGCATTGTCCTGCAGTAATGGTAAAATGATTGTGTAAAAACTGTCTTTAAAAAATAACAGCCACATATGTTGTCTGCACTCAGCCATCTTGGCTATTGCTGCTGGAAGGAAAGTCTTTGTAAAATCGAACAGTGTGTGAGCCATTTAGCAGCTGGTCATCAATACCGCTGTCTAGATATTTACGCTGCCATCACTCACGAAGGGCTCAATCTAGCCCTTTCATTTGGAATTTCTGTTGACTTTTGGGTCTTCTAGTTTTTCTAGAATGAAGAATGTTTTTTGGAACTCTAAATTGATACATGCTTTTGATGATGGATAGTCATCTGAAGAGAAGATTATAGAATTTAAGAATTTATTCTTACTTTTAGAATTGGAGATGTCAGGACAGAGGTTGGAAAAAAGTGAGATTAGAATTTTCAATGCTATTTTGATTATTCAGGTTGCCAGTATTTACCTCTTGGATGCAATGTATAAACAAGATAAGAAACTCATGCTTTTTTGGAGCTCGATTGATGTTTCCTCCCCTTTCCTTGAAATAGTACTCGATTCTCTCGTTGTTTAGCTAAACAGCCCCAATTTTTAAATTCTTCCCCAATATGTGGTTTCAAAATCCCTCACCATCATGGTTATCTATCTCAGGACGCACTTTGAGTGTTCGTTTACACCAGTTTACCCATTTACATTGTACGAGCTCGTCTTTGCTGAGAACTCTAGAGCCAGACTAGGAGTAGCTTCCGGCGCAGAAGCCATGATACATCCGTCCATCAGTCTAGACAGCCTCCAGGTAGGACATGACACAGGCAAAATTATTAGCCTCTCTTTCTTAGAGTTGTATGGTCTTTTTCTCCTCCTCAAAGCAAAAAGTTATTCAGCCACCACACCTCCTAAAGTTTAGTTACCTGTTTGTTTTTTTAAACAGTAGTATTAAATGCAGAGTGTTAGCTAATGAATATCATTGTGAAGTAATATGGCAGGAGCCACTGTGACTCAATATCAGTGCTATGCCTTTCGGGCGTCTGTAATTCCTGTAGTTGTATAATGTAGCATTTAGGGTAGAACTTGCCCAAATTGGTTTTTGCCTCAATAAAGTTCCACAATTGAATACCAGCCTGATGTCTAGCTTGTTTAAGCTGCTCCAATCAAGTAAGATAAAAACCAAAAGGTCTTCCCTACATTAATATATGTGTTAGTTTAATTTATTATCATCCTCTTAGAGTCCAGCTGTTTTATGTGAGGGTTTTTATTGATTTTCTGGTGTTTTGTCTTGATCGTATGGCCATATCTATGATAAAAAGACCATGATGGGAAGGCAACCAATCCATACTTTTTTTTAGCTTCCTTAATGAGAAATGTTAATTTTACAATGAATTCTCTGTGGGGTCACTATCTGATAGGGAGATAACCAAAAATGGAAAAAATTCAGCTGTAGTCTGAGTCTTATGCTGTGTATGTCACCTCTAGTTTCTGGTCCCATACCTGGGGTCTCCTGGAAAAAATCTTTTAAGTGGCCTTGGTTTCTCACAAGGTCATAAATTTCTGGTACCATATATAGATTAGCAAACTTGGAGCAATAACTCCATCTGCATTTGGTGATAGGAGAAAGTCTACTGTGAGGGGCAAACCCTGTCGGTCCACAATGGGCTATTAAATAGCTCTTGAAAAGTACAACATTGTGCCTTAAATTGCTTTAAAAATGAGGTTTGATTCAACAGTCCTCCTTCCGGTTGGAGGTGCGTAATGCTCTTCTGTTTTTATTGCAGCTCCAAAATGTTTTTGTTTGCCTTCCACTTCTCTCTAGCCACTGCGTGACTACTGACAGTAGGCAGTTCCTACAGCTGTTATCATGATAGCATTGCCTAGGATCACAAAGCACATATGTCCTACATGTGAATCGATTTGGCTTTTCCAGAGGGTTTTGTGAGCAGTTATTTGATTTGGGCATTTAGGCTTAATTCTCTTTAGTATTGATGCTGATTCTTCCAAACAGCTCGTTTATCTCTTAGAGTACTTTAAAGGTGAGGTTTTATTACAAAACATTAATTTTCCTTAATGTCAAAGATTCACTCTCCTATCTTCCTCTAACATTCTGTGTTTTAAATCTGCAGTTTGTACAGGTCACTACAGAGGAAAGCTGAGGTTGGACTTTTACCCCATTTTAATAAATATATTTATTTAGGACAGACTGGAATAACAGTGAGTTTTCCAAAGCTTTACGGAGCGCTTCATGCACAGTAGGGGGCTGAGCAAATAGTGCTGCTGATGTGCAGTGTTTCTAGCTGCCTTGCCCTGTGTGTTTTCCACTATTGTGCTGGGATAAAGTGGTGTCTCTTCTTTTCCCTATAATTCCAGAGCCATGCATTGCCTTGAACTTGCTTCCTTTGGACCTCTCCGCTTACTTTTTTCACTTTGTAATCTTTTCTAGCATCTTGTATACTTCTGACTTTTCTTTAAATTTGACTTTCAGCCTATAGCCCCCAACCCTCGACCCTGTCTTCGATAACCTCATGCCTGCTGGATAAGATACAGATGTAGGCAAGCACCCAGGGAACTGTTCAGTCCCAGCCTCCATTCCTTTTCTTTTCTATTAAGTAACTTTCATTGTTGTTGTATGTTTTTGTCTTACCAGTATTATTCATGCTTGTATTACAAAATATAGGCAATATAGATGAATATGAAACAGAAAAATATAACTTGCTTGCTTTCCTCCCACCCAGAAGTAACTGCTGTTAGCATTTTTATATATCCATATGCCAATGTATATGAATGTATGTATAGGCAAGAATTCACATGCATACTCTTTTCCCCCACAGAAATGAAGTCTAATGTTTGCCCCCCCAATTTAAATTTATATGAATGTATGTGACAATGCTTCCATGTTGTAAAATATCCTACACTCTTTCGCTCTGTCCGTATAATGTTTCATCGTATAGGCGTTTGTGTTGTTGGGCATTTCAGTAGCTTCTGTTTGCCTACAAACTCTATGAAACCCTGGTAGCTCTGCACACGTCCATGGCTGTTTTTTTGTACGGAACATCTGTAGAGGTGGAACTGCCAGCTCAGAGTGCGCCCAGAATGTTAGGACGGCCCAGCTCCCTACCTCATCTCCTGTCCCCTCTGTGCACCTTCTGCTGTGGCCTAACTAGTCTGACTGCTCCGTCTTCTTTCTCTTTAGCCACATACCTGCCCCCCATACCCTCCAGTGTGTTTTGAGTGGCTCATACCTTGAGTCATTCCTGGAATGTCCCTTTCAGGTTTCTTACCTGTAGAATTTCTCTCTTTTATTTAAGACTCGGTTGAAGCCCCTGAAGCCCTTGTTAGCCATTCAGCTCAGGATTTTCCCTGCTTAAGGAGCTCTTATCACACGATCTCTCTACCACCTTATTGAGCACCTTCCTCTATAACAAGCAATATAACGCGGTATCTTTTTTTATGTGTTTATCTTATCTTCCCGGTAACAGTCTTAACTCTATTGTGTAGGCATTCTAACATCAAAGCTATACCTAGTAGGTTAAGTAAACATGTGACTTTTATGATCAGCCTCCTGAGAAATCTCTGGAGTTCTCTGTTTTGAGTCTGTTGGGGACGCCTATGTGCGTCTAGTTATTCACCTGACTTCTTTGCCAGCACCTCCTAGGACCCCCTTCTAGTGGAGGGGCTGTCTCATTGGTACCTGGTAAGAAAAGCAACGTACTTGCAGTAGTTAGTTTCTAACTATTCTTGGCTTAATTCATAGTCAACCATCTATAAACTCATTCTGGGAAACTCATGGAGAGAGATTTTGAACATGCTTTAGGCTAGCCTGATAGGCTGAGGATTGTTGGTGTTGGTGCAGGGTGGTGTCGTGTGTGGCCATTATTTTACATGTTAAAACACACTTTTTAATTCCTCTCTCCCTCAAGGGAAACTTTTTCATATTTCAGGATTATAACAATGACAAAAATGTGCAGGGGAATAAACCAATCCAGACTGGACTTGCTCTGCCTTATCTTTTTCAGTATCAGGTTGTTTGTAATCTGTCTTTTTTTTTTAGGTGACATGTTATTAAGGAGATGGCTTTAGCAGGATAGCTAATACTTCTTATGCGAGGCATTTGCACTGTTTTAATCCTCAGCTCCCTTAAAATGGTTACTTGCAAATCATGGTGTAGGTATTCTCCACCTTCCAACTACCCATTCTAGTTCTTTGGTTCACAAAGAAAGTATTCTGTTAGGCTCTACAAAAACAATGCTTCATGCTTGGCCTATTCACTCAATAAGAAATAAATCATTGTTTTCGTAGCCGTGCTGATAATAAGGCAGATTTCAAAGTATGATGAAACGTATACTTTTCTAGCAGAGAAAAACCTATAGTTACCTGTCTAATTACCCATCACGTGATGCCTGTGTGTAAATATAGGCTTTTCACATGTGCAGCTTCTGTGTGGGTTGCTGGATTTTTTAATTGAAGATGCTCATTTAGTTCCCATTGTTTTATATTAATGTTTTCAATCAAAGATTTAGAAGAATGAACAAACATAAAAGCTACCATTTTAGGGTGGCTTCTTTTTGACCTATACATGGACTTTGAAATAAGACAGATCTGGATTGCAATCCTTGCTCCATAAACTGTATGACTTAAAAAATAGTAATTCTACTTTGATGGCTTATTTGTGAAACAGAGTTAACAATACCTGTCTCATGGGACTACAAATCATCTCTCCCTCTCTCTCTCCCTTCCTCCCCCCTTCTTCTCTCCCTAAGATCAATTAATAAATAAAAATTTAAAAAAGAACATTAGTTTCCTTTCCTCTTTCCTTTAGAAAAGTAAACCTGACAAAATGCTCTTTTCTCCCCCAAGAAAGTTAAGTGGACAATTCCAACCTAAAAGGATACCGAGATATAAATAACAGCAGTATGTGAGTTCCGGTTTATTCACAAACATTTGAGCGTCTATTACAAGGCACTGAAATTAATTCAGGGTTAAATAAGCCACGACCCCAGTTTTCTAGGGGTCCGAAAAACCTCACGGACTATTTATTGTGAAGAGCTTTTAATGTGATGTTTTAAATCGAATTCTCTATGCTTGAATTTACTTGTGTGTATTGTCCTGCAAACCATCTGCTTGTACTTCCTCTAATCACTCTTCAATCATAATTAACAGCTAATTCTAGTTGGCTAGAAAACTCGGTGCCAGGAATTCATATGTACTTTGGGATATCACAAGTGAAATATGTGAATTACCGCCTCATCCGCTTCTCCTCTGGCTGTGAACTGGCTGTTCTTGCAGTTTATTGGGTGTGTATTGGTAGGTGTGTGATGCTTGTGTGTTTTGGGGATGGTCCAAACTGGAAATCCCGTTTGTCCTTGAGGTGCTTAATAATTCCAAAAGAAACCGAACCACACTGCTAAGGCCATGGTTTTGTGTGTCATTTTCTCTTGGAAGTCACGAGCAAGAATTTTCGATGTACATCAGGACAGGCCGCATTATGCTCCAATATCACGATGACTAACACAAGAAAGGTTAATTTCTTGCTAGGCACAGTTCGTTGTGGTGTGCAGGGTTCTACAGAACAGGCTTTCCCCCTGTGAGAGGCACACTGGACCTCCGTGTCAACATGCGCTTCGGTGCTCAAAGGCCGTGGGAAAAAGACGTGGAGAGGTGCACACTAAATGTTTGCACTCAACAGTAACGTGAAGTAACATGCATCGCTTCTACTCATGTTTCATTCGTCAACAAAGTGATGAATTCCAGGGTCATGTCTTACATCAAGGAGGGCCTAGAATCCTAAAGCACCCTTAGAAGGAGAGGAAAAGTGGGCATTGGGTGAACATTTGTAATATCTCACACGTGCCCTTAGGATAACGATAAATCTCATAGAGTAATAACATCTCAGGGTTGATAATCTAGTTATAAAATTCTACGTATAACACCTTTCCTGCGCTTAGTACTAACTTAAATGACCTCTGTAGAACTCTTGACTGTTTGACTTTGTAATATTTTCAGTGATTGGGAACTCAGTACTTTATAAGGCAGTTCCATTTCATCTTCGATCTGTCTCTGTGTTAGAAATTACTACTTTTGATTAATTAAATTTGAAAAGTATGGCTTATAGTATAAATGACTGTAGTAATGTTGTATGCTATTGCTACCAGTTTTGTTCCTGTAACAACAGAGAACAAAGCAAATTTTTCTTGTTCTTGAAAGTGTTTCAGATATTTGAAAATAGCTACCTCTACCCCCAGTTTTCCATTCTCTGGGTCAAAACATCAACAGCCTCAACCCCACGTGCCTTATATAGCATGACTTCCAGTTCCTTCACATTTTAATTTTATTTAATGCGAAGTAATTGCTGTTTAAAATTAAAAACTAAAGCGGTATAAAATATTTTTTGTTAACCATAACTTTATTGTTTTGGCAGGACTATAGATCACTTTAACTGTTGAATATTTAGCATGCAAATTGGATACACTATAAATATAAAACATACATTAGATTTTTAAAATTTAGCATAAAAACAATATATATCTCATTAATAGTTTTTATATCAGTCCTGCGTTGAAATAATATAAATATTTTTGATAGGTTGGGTTAAACAAAATATGTAATTGCAATTAAATTTACCTTTTCATTTACATTTTTAATGTGGCTACTAGAAAATTTTAAATTATAGATGTGGCTCACAAAATATTTATATTGGACAGTGCTGATCTAGAGAGATTTAGACAGCTGTGAGGTTTTGCCAACACTTTTTTTTGAAATAGAATCACTGTTGTATGCACTGAGTGCTTAAGAAGGCTAGGGCACTATCCTTGCTCTGGAAGGAAGGTGAAAATGAAAGGCATGCAGGATTGCCCTCAGGAACTCATAGTGGAGCAGGGCGGACAGACACAATTATGTTGTAGGATAGAGTTTAGCCAGGGCATGAATGAAGATACAAGCAAAGTGCACCGGGAGCACAGAAGAAGGTTCCTGAGTGCATGTGTCACAAGTGAACAAACTTGTAAATACTTAAAGAACAGGGATTATGACCCCTTTTCTTTGGCAGTAGTTTCATGTATATGATTGTTGAACAAACGAGGAGATTCCCATCCCATATGATCTCTCTGTTGTACCAGGATATTACTAGAAATGAAGACTCTCGTGGTCATCTCTGGCTTAGATCTTTTTGAAGGGTCTACTCATCCCACTAGGAAGTTGGCCTTAGTTCAAACTTGGCTTTCCAGACAGAATTCCTGTACTTGATGTTAAGTGCTGACCTTTCATTGTCTCCAATTAATACACAGTGGTTCCTATCAAGCTTGTCTGGTAAACAGAAGAAATACGTATATTATATATTCCTCGTTAAAACTCCCACTATTTTACCAAAGATTTACCACTTCCACCCAGAAAGTGTTCTGAGATGTTGAAAGGAAAATACTTAAGCTTACAGCTCTTTATTTGCATTTATAGAGTTTCATAACTCTGAAGACTTTTCATGCCTATCAATGCATGTTCTGTCAATAAAAGGATATCAGTTGAAACTCAAAATGTTATACCTTCATCTTCTCATTGGGCGTCCTTAATTCAACAAAGCAATATTTTCATATCATATTCTTAGCTTGCATTACCTGTAAGCTAAGAAAAAAAGTTAGCAGTTGTAGATTGCACACGATAGAGCTTTTCCATGAAAACGTCAGCTTTCTATCTAGTTACATTACCCATGGTTACAGATGGGGCTAGTGTGGTTAATAAAATCAATTCATACAAAACAGTTTCTCCTGAAGACAGTGTTAGTGGTGGATTTCACAAAATCAGAGACTTTACCTTGGGCAGAGCTTTCTCACTGAATAAAAAATTTCTCCTGTTGAAACTGTTCTGGGAGTGAAGATAAGGTGGTATAGAATCTATACTGTAGATGGCAGGCTCAGGGTTTGGCAGGAGGTGTACTGATAATTCTCAGCTTTCTTCCACCTCCCCCAAACTTTAACTTACGCTATAGGTCAAGTGCCTAAATGTTCTGCTGGGGAATCAACTGAGTCATGGATTCTAAATTAAGGACTGATGGGTAAATTTTTGTGGGGGTTGTCTTGGGAAATACACATTGTCTTGGGAAAACATTTATAGCACTCATCTGATTTTGAAAGGGGTCTGTGATGATAAAACAATTATGAAATACTTTTTATGCCTGATTATCAGTTACCCTTTTCCCCAAAAGCCACCCCTCAGGGATTTCCGCCAAGTATATTTACTGAATTTTCCTAGTAATCCATGTACATGTGACGGGGAAAGACAGTTGGATTCAGCTGATCTGATGATGCTTAACCTTTGGGGTTGGGAGGTAGCATAGGTGACTATGACAATCTAAAGAACACCATGGACTCCCCACCCAGAATATATATACATCCTCAAAGGTGGAATGACATTTGAGGAATTCATAGACATCCTCCTGAAACTGGTTTTTGAACTCTTGGTTGAAGACTGCTGCTTGATTCCTTTGAAAGTACAGAATCCTCATGCTGTGGAGAAGAAACACGAGGGTGCTGTGTGTCCATCCACAGGGTTGGTGGGATTCTACTCTCCCATACAAGTATTTTTGGGTTTCAAGCTTGTGTGGGAAGGAAGCACATGCCTTTCTCATCCAATGTATTTTTCTTTTATATTTTCAAATTAGAAGTTTTGACAGCAGGGATGGACAATCAGTAATTCTTATGTTCTGCTGTCTGGATAATCACGATATGCTATGGACACCTGGTATGTTTATTAGTTATTTTCTGTTTAGAGTGCTTGAAAGGGGTCTGCAATCATGGGAAGCCCTCTGAAAACTCCTTCTGGTGAAGTAAAGCACCCTTTTGTAATGTCAATACATTTCATATGGCTTAATTTTTATATATCACATTTTTCTAATATGCAACCTGCCTAAGGATTCTTTTGAAAGCCTTTTTGTCAAATTGACCCAATGGCCACTTCTAACAGCAATTTATTTATCATATGAATCAATCTCATGCTCAATATTCTAAATATTTATAAAATGATGACTTTTGTTTTTATTTCGGGAGCTCTGCATATTGTTCATGGATTTAGGTTCCGTCTGTTTCCTGGGAACATGAGTTGAAGCCCAAGATGAGAAGCCTTTTCTTTTTTATTCTGATCAAGACCTCATCTGCCATTTACTATCTAAACTACTTACAGGGAAGGGAATGAGGGTCCCTCCCATACTCTAGCCTTTAAGATATTGTCTGGCATGTGGTAGGTGCTCAGTGCATATGTTGGATGAATGGAGGGATGACTGGGCTTTGAATCTTATACTTGGAGGCATCATAATGGTAGAAGTCTGGCAGACCTGGACTTGAACCTTGGATCCCCAACTTAAAAAAATCTTCTGAATAATTCCTACCTCAAAGGGATATATTGTAGGATTTCATTGAATTCCAGGTGCTTAAGACAGTGTCTGGCATAATAAAGCACTTGATAAGTGGTAGCATTATTTAAGTGTTAGGCCTTAAATTAGAATAGCCTAGGCTTTAGTCATTTATAAACCAACACCACAATTTTTGTCATATCAATAACTCCCTATTTTATTACTTAATATTTTTCTTTAAATTAACTGCTTTTTTACTTAAACAATTTTATGTATTAGGAAATTTTATATTATAACTGTAAATGGAAAACATATCACTTGCTATAAATAACAGTGAAGTTAAATACATAATTCTTAAAATAAAAAGAATATGTTTATCCATGTACCAGCTAAAATTGACTTGGGTACCACTAGTGTACCCACACTTAAGTCATTTCCTTTGAGGCTTTTCTCTTGGGCAATAGCCCAGCCTAGGTTATTGATAGCAATGAGACCTACTGGGGCTGTGGCGAGCCTCATGTCAACAGTGGGCTGGGAAGGGCTGGAACCAGTTGCACTGAATTAATCTATAGGCTTAGAAGTGTAACTGCCACACAGATGTGAAGTCTGAAAATAACCACCATGCACCTGCCCTTTTTGTGTGTCCGTTACAGTGTTAATTGAGCACCAATAGATGCTGTAGGAACAGTAGAATAAAGACATGACTCTTACCTTTGAGAAGCCTTGACTCTTATGAATGGTTTAATGCCCAGCCCCAGAGTGGGGATGTGGGCTTAAGAATCTCAACTCTGGGCGGTTTCTGGATGATCATGGATCCTAATGGGGTGAGGAAAAAGTCATTGTTATTATTACCTAACGGCTCCAAACAGTGATTGCATAACCTTGAAAATTGAGTCCTGGGTAAAAGTAGTTTCTTTAGAAATTTGCCTAACCAAGGTGATTTGCTGAGATTGAATCCTTTGGATTGTCTTGATAAAAACGACTCCCTTGCCTAAGCGTTGGGTTCAAACTAGTAAAAAAGGAAACACACACTGCTTTAAATGGAAGTGTATTTTAGCAGCACACAAAAAACAAAGGTGAAGGCTCACATCTGTGTTGTGTTGTAAAACGTATAGAAGCTGAAACAACACTAGAAACAGGCTCGTGGTCCATACCACTCTCCTAATCATTTGCGTTAGGATGCTTGTTAATGACTCTACCAGCGCGTTACTACTCAGAACGTTACTTGTGGTTTGAGAAATATGTCTGGATGTGTTTGCCAGCAACCTGATACCATCAGTGTTCTAAGACCATCCTCAATTTGACTATGCTCGACTCTGTTATGCTGCGAAAGAAAAAGACAATTCAGCAGGGCCTTGCACCATTGCCTAGAAACACCACGGTTCTGAATACAAATATGACTCAAGGTAAATGAGTCATTAAAAGAACAGTAGCATAAAATATTTGACAAATGAACTCCTGAAGTTTGGAGTATAATAAATTTTACCCTCCAAGCAGTTCCTTCATCCATCCACCAATAGTATTTGTTGTCCATTTGAGTCGCCAGAAAGCATTTATGGTCTTAGGGTAAATGATTGGTAATTAGGACTTACAAGGCTATAAATACATAGCAGGGATTCAGTGATATCATAATAAACCACAAGAGAAGCTAGAGTGGTTTCTAATGTTAGTAGAACCTTGAGAACTATTTAGAGCCATGTTCTCAGCACCACAGTTGGGTATTTTTTTTACTGGTGGGTTGGGAGGGAGACAGCAACTAGTGTATTATCAAAAAATGTGCAGTTCTTTTCCATGAGGGCCAATGGGAGTAAACGGGCTGTCTAGAGGAGGTAAGACTAGTGGTTTTAAGTAATGCATGAATCTTTTAACAAGCAGAATACATACTTAGAAAGAAATTAAATAGTCCCTCCCATCCCTATCTTAGTTCTCTCATTTCTGGCGCCTTTCCTTTAAATGAGTTTTATATAAATGAAAAAAGACAGCAAGGGAGAGGTCCCAGGCCTTTCAGCTCCTTGTCTCCAGTTTGTGCAGTTTATCTTCCGTTTCAGATTCTAAGACGTGAAGCATTCATCATTCCAGCCCTAGACTTTGTTTCCCTACCTTGTTACTTGCTGGTTTGCTAGCAGCAGAGACATTGAAAGAGATACCTACCCACACCTGCCTCCTGGCTTCGTTCACAGCCACAGGAAGGGTGGGTGGCCTGTCAGTGGGACCGCAGGAGCTAGGCTGAGCCCAGAACCACAGCCTGGTGACATTACAGCAGTGTCTCAGTTGAAGATCCAGCCTGACAGCCGCTCTGTAGGTCACTGTCACTGCCCAGCAGGACCAGAGCATCTTATATTTGAGCAGGAGCAAGATGATTGTTTGTCAAGTCCATTAGTCCCACAGGAAGTTCCAAGGAAAATGGTGCACGCGGAGTGTTGGCAGATGTTGAGAATTGCCTGCTGCCTCTTAGCTGCACTCTTGATTTCTGCACCTATATCTTGGTTTCAGGAGACTTTGATCGTTCTTGACTATGCTTTTCTTGAGCCCCTTCTGTGTGCATTTACTATAATTGTATCTAGTATGTGTAAAGCACTGGGAAAGAAATGGCCTGTGCGGTCTGCACACCTATATTGATGTCATTAGCAACAGTTAGTAAGCGCAGTTCAAGGGCAGGGACAGATGTGTCTGGTGTGAAAAACATTGCCAGGGTCTGCCCCAGAATGATTTTATTTTCACACATTTCTTGTGGCCCTCAAATCCCTTTTAGATTTGCACCTTTCTTGATTTTGAAGTCTGGAATCAAACACAGAGTGCACCTTGCTGGATAATCGGATCGAATCAAGGGTGAAAATGAGCACATTAACAACTGAAGGGCACATGCAGGTGCCGGTCAGAGTAGACACACACCTCAGGGCTGGAGAAGCAACCGGGGACTCCTGGTGTAGCCAGGAGTTAACCCTGACATACCTGGACTGTGAGTGGTAGGGGGATCTCCGATCTCCCAAGGAAGGATCCAGGGATGGTGAGGAGGAGGCAGGGAGCACTGCAGAGAGGGGCTGCGGGGTGGCTGTTTACTAACCTGCATGAAAGTCTTGATATTTCACCTGGTGAGGACACAGTGGTGGGAGCCAGCCCCCTATAGTCCAGTGCGTTCACACAGGGGCAAGAATCCTTCCAGATTCTGCTTGTAACTTCCTGAAAACCCACCCTACAATGCTTAACTGAGTAGTGCTCTTCAAAATGCACCGACTAAAAATAGTTTCATCTGCAGTGTGAACATAGTTTCATATTTATACTAGCATCTGGCCTAAGGAATTGAATACTCCATTCTTTAAATAGCTTCACTCCAGCTCTTGAATACTCTGAGAAGAAAATGTCCCCCAGTCAAACACCTTGTTTACATAGCCATGCTTAAATGCAAACAAGTTCCCTTATTAAAATGCAGAAGAATACTAATTTGGGAGTTAATGGTGCTTTGGGGTATTCTTTGGGGGTGAGGGGGAGAGAAGGAGGGATTGAATAGAAAATGAATTTCAAATATATCCATTTGGGGGGAAATTCCTGAGATATCTACACTGTTAAATTTTTTGTATTTTACTAAATTTAATTCACAAACATGTAAGTAGTCTGTGTGAATTTGGGGTGCCTTCTTTACTATCACATCATATGTGAAGCCAGTTAGAGTGAAGTTCTTGGGAAGAAAAATTTATGCTGTTGCTAATGCCCAACAATAATAGAAATACAAGCCTAGATATACTTTAACTTTTTCTACCAGCAAATGCTTTGGGGCCAGAAATCATTTGCCAGCAGGCATTGGATGTACTTTTGTTAGTCTTAAGGGGATACTAATGGTTAGTCCCCATGAAGAAAAACGTGAAAATAACACACTAAAAGGTAAACATTACGAACGGATGGCTAATGATTAGCTGTTACAGTCCAAAGGGGCAGAGTATTTTTTTTATAGTTTTATGACCCTTGCCCAGCCTTTATTGAAAGAACATTGTATATTCAGTTATATATTTCAAACTTACACCTCCTTTGAACATCCTTCTTTAAAGATCATAGCAAATATTTTCCACTTCGTATGTTACAGGGAGGAGGATTTTAAATGTTTACTGGCTTTAATATTATATTAAAGAAGAAGAACAGATGATTATTTTTTAAATACAGCGCATGAACCCAGAGAATGGGCTATACTAATTTTCACCCTCTCATGAAAATTAAGTAAGGACAGTACAATTGTTTTGCCTGGTAAATGAGTTAGTATTTAGCACATTATTGCTACAAGATAATCAAGATACATGATACATCCCTGTCTGAAGTGAACAGCTTTTGTGCACATAGGTCAGTTCAGAAAAATAAAAATGTTAACGGGTTGCATTTTTTCCCTTATTTAAAACAAAATAGGCTTTTTTTTTTTTTAGCCCCTGGAGGCTCTAGTTTTACAACTTAGATTAACTACTTTAGTAAATAAAAGAATGTCAGTAGAGCATTGCCCACTAAAATGTTAACATGTGGGTAAATTTGAGGAGTGTAACAGAAAGGCAACTTTTCAGTCATTGATGTTGAAATTAGATTTGAGGACATGGATTGTTCTTCACGGTCGAGGAAAGTAAATGCTTTGGCTGAATGAAAACTATGTATATTCTCTGGGAAACATTGAAATGTCATAATTTAACCACTTTCATTTTTCACCAGTGGGACTTTTCTAGATAAAAATCTAATCTAATTCTAAATCATCCTTCTAAAATGTTTTTCCCCATCACAAATGTAATATCTTTTTTTATTACTGAAAGTAAAGACATGCAAAAAGAAAAACTAAAATTCATTCGTAGTCCCACTACCCAGAGGCTAGCACTGTTAACAGTTTAATTCCAGTTTACTATATTTTCTTGATCCTAAGATGCCACTGGTTGTAAAGATGCATCAGTGATTTTCAACAGCTTTTGGAGATGAAGAAACAGTTTCATTCCAAATATAGACATAATTTTTAGGTACATCCAGAGTTCAGAAAATTAAAAAGTGGAAGAGGTGGGCAAGGAGTGCATTTTAGAACTGAGTGTAAAAAGCCCAGTTCTGGCCTTCTTTCCCAAGAAACCATACTGCTCCCTGGGTTCCCAGCTCGCCATGAATCCTTCCCTAGTCCAGGATCTTAGAATCGTAAGGAAACACAACAGTTCAATGGAATCATATCTTACATCCGTGGTGATAATTCTTTTTTGTTCTTCCAGTGATTTGAGTTTACTTACTTTACATAGCCATGGATTTTTTTTTTTAGTCATGGATTTTTGTTGTTGTTGACATGCTCTGAATTTTAGAAAGTTCTTTGTTTTTATATTGGACACAATACTCTGGCTCTGCCACATTTACCTGTTGGAACCAGTTCCCTTAAGAAACCATATAAGAGGACCGTATAAAGCCTTCTCCTACATAAAAGTCTTTTAGATACTTTAAAGGCAGTTTTCATGTTGCTTTCAAGAGCACCTGAAATCTTGGTCATTCTGACATCTTTTTATTTCTAGGTTAAACATCCCTGGTGCTATCAACCTAGAGTATTCTGTATATTCCTCTTCTGTTGATGTGCTTCAGTTAGTTAATCAATGCCCATTTAAAAATACTGTCTGCAGTATTATGAAGTACTTTCTTTTGACTCTTATAGAAATTTTGGTTCAATAAAAAACTGGATCTTTTTATATGAAATATTAAGATAGTCCATTACCATCCTGTACTTGTGCAATAATTTTTTAAAACTACATAAAAATGCAGTTTAAGACTGCATTTTCCCTTATCACATTTAGCATTATTTGCTTTCAGCCAAGTTTCAGCCCTTTATGATTATTTCATCTTGACTCTTACACATTTGTATCGTATCTTCTAACCATGTCATCTGCACGTTTGAGAAATCTCCTATGTCTTTACTCAAGTAGTTGATCCAAACAGGCAACATCAAATAAACACAAGTCATTATTATTGCTTATGTGTGATGGTTTTCCTCCTTGAACGTCTTTTTAAGGTATATCTTTCTATCCTGACTCCAAGTGACTTACAGAAAGAAGTTGTCTTATGGGTGGCTGTTTGTACCGTCCAGAGCTTCTAGTTCAGAGTCAGGAAAGTTTTGATTGGCCTTTAGTGAATCATGTGCCTACCTTGCCTTACCTTCAGCCACAACCACAAGTCTTTGTGCATAAATAAAGGGGATATAAGTGGTGTGAGATGACACAGTAGACCTGGGTAGATGATAGTTCACACACACTGTGTCATGTATCGTAACGCAAAAAAAAAGGCCTTTTCTTTCATCCATGTGCTTTCTTATACAGTGATAAACAGAGCTGGGTGATGGATAAATGGTCACCTTTCAGCTAGATGATTTATATTGTGCAGACAAACTGCCTGAACATTTAACTCAGTTTTTCCCCTTCCAAGCAGATGTTTTGGTAGAATGTAGACACAGGCTCCGCAGATACCTTCCTGGCCTGTGAAGGTTAATGTCTCTGTTAATATCTTTGCCATTTACAACAGAAGAATGATGCTGGTATTGCATTTTGACAAAGTATTGTAAATATAGCTCCATGTAGTAAAGGGGAGCTGCCCAGGCCCTTAGAGTAGGTCATGTAACCTTTGGTTTGGATATGCTTGTATTCATGTAGATAACCATCTGTTTATACATTCTTATATTTATTTATTCATTCATTAGTTTATAGTGTATAGTTAGTTTGTAGCATATAATATATAGTAAATATATA
The DNA here is from genome assembly GCF_054644295.1 of Miniopterus natalensis. Taxonomy (NCBI): domain Eukaryota; kingdom Metazoa; phylum Chordata; class Mammalia; order Chiroptera; family Miniopteridae; genus Miniopterus; species Miniopterus natalensis. Next base: position 27,768,302 of record NC_142094.1, on the reverse strand, counting down.
AGGGCCTATATTATATTCAGGCTCCATGAAACTTTAGCATTTTTTTAAAGATTCTTGAAAATATTAATTTGTTTATTGCATGGCAGTGTTAGGTATAGCCCATTTCATGAAAATTAGCTAGGAAATAATTTGTAGGTACACAAATACACCTAATCTAATGTTCAGTGATAAAAATCATAGAAAATTTAACATGGTGAGCTAGTATACAGTCACAAATACTTACATATGTATATGAGCGGGTGTGTAAATATACATATATAAATATACAAATTTATTTATTTGAACCAATTGTTTCACATAACAGTACTTACCCCTACTATGAATGACGCACTCTAGGACTTTCTTTAATCTTCTATATCACTTATTTAATGTTGGTTGCAACCAACCTAATAGGGTTTGTAATCCTACTGATGGGCTACAAACCTCAGTTTAAAAAACACTGACCCTGAAGTAATCATTTTGCATAATGTCTCCTTCCTGGTTAAGCACACTATTTCCAAATTTAACTAAGTGTTGATGGGTCCGAATTCGACCAACTGTTACATAGGTTCTCCCAACCTGGTAACAATCACTACAGAATTTGTGTTTCTTTTCCAAAGTCTAAAGTGAACCCTCCCAAGGTATCCTATTTCTAAGGCTGTTACCGGTACAGTTCTATACTCTTTTTGGTCATCTAATATAAAGTATTGTCCTAAGTAATTAAGCTGCACATGGCTAAAAGAAAAAAGAAAACCCCACAATATTGTTCATTTATAACACAATGCCCTTAATCTTTCAGAAAATGTGGGCAGGTTTGCAGTTCTTTCCATATACAGTGTTTTTAAAGAATCCATTTTTTAGGCATTGTCTGTATTGGTGTGTTACTCCTCGGCGGAGAAAAAGCAATAATTTCCTGCCTCTTCGCCTTGGACCCAAAAGAAACTGCTTTCAACATCCCAAAGACAAAGAAAAGCTTCTATTTATAGGCTTCATGTGGTTTCTAAAATTTTAACCAAAGTGAATAGAACAATAATAAATTGCTTTCACATTTCTGCCCATAGAATTGTTTATTTAGCATTTTCTGTAAAACAAGAGACCTTCCATCCGCATGAAAAGACTGTATTTTGATTGCCTGGGAGATTTGAAATGATTTCTAATCTTGCCACAACTGTCTTCTGCTGTATAAATGAAATGTTTCATTTTCAAAGAGACTGTCAGGATATTCTGAAGACAGTTTCTTCACTGCTCTGCAACCTCCCTCATCCCCCACCCCCCAAAATAAAGTGCTTTGCTTTGTATTTTCCAAAAGAACAATGGCATTATTTTTTATATTGGGAGGTATGATTTTCAGCAATTCCTAAAATGCTTATTTTCTAGCAGTTTCTTTGTTTTATTAAGCTCATAGGATTCTTTTTTGATTCACTAACTATCAGTAGTTGCCAGTTTTGTGGGATGGTCAAATAGGACAGGAGCCCTTTGAAGATGGAGCTAGAATTGAACCTAAAATATCGTCTGTCTGCAAACCATTATTTCTTTTTTTGGTGGTGGGGATTGGGGGTGGAAAGGTCCGAGCAATAATCTATAACAAAATGTTCTTCCTTTAGTGAAATTAGTCTTTTCTTGATAGTTGGACAAACCATACCATGGGACTTGCTGTTTCATCAATTAGCCTTCCTTTACCCTAACGCTTAGCATTTTTCAAATTATTTCTATTTTCATACACTCTGCATTGCTGATCTCCAGACCTGCCCTGAGTGTAAAATAAGCTCGGTTTTTGTTTTTTTTAAAAATATATTTTTTTTTATTGATTTTAGAGAGAGGGAGGGACAGGGATAGAGAGATAGAAACATCAATGGGAGAGAGAAACTTCGATCAGCTGCCTCCTTCACGCCCCCTCCTGGGGATGGGGCCCGAAATCCGGGGGGATGCCCTGCCCCAGAATCAAACTGGTGACCTCTTGGTTCATGGGTCTATACTCAACCACTGAGCCACTCCGGCCAGGCTAAGCTCAGTTTTTTAATGACACTTGACCCAAACAATTTTCACATGAGAATCATCATGTTTTATTGTCTCATTACTGGAATATATCAACATTTTCCCCAACAATTTACTAGATGCTTTAATTTTGTTTAGAAATAGCCTATGATTCTTTGGATATTTTTTTGTCCTAAAGTTTTGATCTCCATGCTAAATTACCTGACAAGACTCCCTTTCTTCAACTGATGCATTCAATTAGGAGATTTTTTTCATAATTTGCACTTAAAGAACTAGAGTCAAGTTTTAAGCATATCTTATGGCTTGCCTTTACCAGAAAAATGACTAACATCAGAGCAGAGAAAAATAGTCGGCTGGTCCACTAATTGTGTTAATATGATCAGATCTCCAAGCTGCACTTAATCAATATATTCTGCCTTGATTAGCTATACTGAAATACTTGAAACCCTGACTTATAATATAAAACTCAGACATACTTATAAATGCCAATAGCTTTTATTTACTTACAGTCAACAATTGATGAAAAAGCTCTTACTTAAATATATTGACTTTGAGAACAAGGGTGCAACCAGAAACATAATTCATTCGTTTTATAAATTTTCCTCCCTGCTGTGGACTTTAGCCTTTGGCATCTGACCTTTAACCATAATCTATGGCTAGATAGAGCCAGGGCATTGTAGGAATGCTAAGGTGAATTCAAATTGCATAACGCTTGAGAATTCCAGTTAAAACAAGGTTGACTGAAATTTAAAACACACTGTAAAAGAGACAAAGGAATTGTTATCAGAGATGAAATGTATGTCGAAGATATAGGAGGATTATTGTGTCTGTTTCAGATGTAATTTCATGCCTGAGAATTTACATTGAAGGAAAAATGGTCTGGATCCCATTAGCGAAAGGCCCTGTTTTGCTGTCAGTTTAATTAAATGGAAACTGCTGGCAAGAGCGCTGAGGAGGTTGATAGAAGCAATACTATTTTGTACGTTGGAACAGGAAACTGTTAGGTCTTCCAGTTTGAAAAGCATACAAAAATGAGACCTGTGATTCATTTTTGTTTACAAACTCCCTCCTCGTTTACAGTGACCTGAGTGATAAATTAACTACAGTAAGTTATACACAGTGTGCGAGACAATGGCTTGATCCCAAGACACGAAATGCTAATCTCTGATGAAGAAGGTAGAACTTATTTTAATGTGACTTCTCCCCTAAACAAGGCATTATTCAACAAAGTAATTGTTTCCTTTGGTTTATTTTTCTGTAAGTAGATTGAGAAGAGGGGGAGGGGCGTTCAGTTTACTTTAAAGTGTGTGTGTGTGTGTGTGTGTGTGTGTGTGTGTAGCCAAAGAAAGAAAGAAAAAAGAAAGCGGGAGAGTAAAAGAGACCTTGGAACAGTGATTTATCTGTTAAGTGTGTTTGGCATCCTGCCTTTTGGCTGGAATTTTTGAGAGAAACATATTTGGTTTACTTTAATGGGCAAAAGCTCTGAACCTCATTTGTAGGGGGAAAAAAAGAGCATGTTTTCTTTCCCCTTTTTCAGTTCAGTTTATTATATCTTGACATTCTGTCTTGTAATTGAAGAGTAATTCTGAATTTAGAGGGAAATGCGAGCGGGTCTTCCTCCCCCACCTCCTCCTCGTGTTTCAGAGAAAAGGGCCAGCTGATCCCTAAGTTTTATCTTTTCACAGACACCCTTCGAACTGGCACCAAAAAAAAAAAAAAAAAAAAGATTGTTTAATTTTGCTGAGACCACGTATCTGTCTTTGTACCTTGGACTGTGCCGAGGTTGTTATGTTTGTGTCTATTCTAATGATGTGAAGTCAGTATGTGTTTTTGGAAGGAAATTTGCAACCTCCCTTAAACATAGGTAGCCCGTGAAAGTATCGGATACGATGCTGTCATGGTGGATATATGACATTACGCATTTGGCAGAGCCCAGAAGCGTACAACACAGAGAGTGAACCCTCATGTAAACTATGGATGTGGTTAATAACGTATCAGTATTGGTTTATCAGTTATCAACAAATGTACCGCACTAATGCAAGATGTTAAAAATAATATTTTGCATGAAGATACTAGCAAAATAAAAAAAAAAGATTTGTCAGTGGTTTGCAAAGTCCAATTTTTCCCCTTAGTTTGGTGCAGCTGTTTTATCACTAGTATTAACTAATACGTTCATTGGATTGTCATCACCTTACTAAGTTTGTTGGGGGGATATACCAGAGTTACAAAGACATAGAAGTTGGGTATATGATTTCAAAAAGGTCTGATGAAATATTTGGGCCATCCAACATTGGGGAATTTCTGTGGAGCTGTGTTCTTTCTCTATGTTCACATTTTGTCTTCAACTCTTTTAATTATGCTTATTTTTTTATATTGCAAGTTATGTAAGCCTATCGTGTTAAGACAATACAAAGAAATAAGAAAACATTTAAATTTCCCATAATAGGTCATGCTGAACTAACTAGTACTGTATTTATTGTCATAATCATTCCTGTCTTTTTTGTCTCCCTATATATGAGGGGTTTTTATTTATGCAATATCTTCGTTTTGTGTTTGTTTTTGTTTTTTTAAATTCTCACCTGAGGATATTTTTTCCATTGATTTTTTAGAGAGAGTGGAAGGGAGAGAGAGAGAGAGAAACATCAGTGTGAGAGAGACACATGGGTTGGTTGCCTCCCGCATGAGCCCGAACTGGGGCAGGGATCAAGCCTGCAACCGAGGTACGTGCCCTTGGCCCAAATTGAACCCGCAACCCTTCAGTCCGTGAGCTGACACTGTAACCACTGAGCAAATGGGCTAGGGCAGTATCTTCAGTTTTATATTGGATTTTTTTTCACTAATGTGCTCTTTTATACACAACAGATATTCATCTACAGTATCATTTTTCGTAATGGACTCTACTATATTTTATTATACGGAAATGCCATAATTTATCTGGCTGTTCTCCTTCTGACTATGATAAACAGTGTTCTCAGGAACATCCTTGGAGTTATAACATTGTTTGTATCCTTAGGATAAAAATCCTAGAAGGGAGACTTGTGAGGTCAAAGCAGGATTTTGAGATTTTTGCTAGGCTAAATTGTAAAGAACACTTTTGGAGTATGATTGGTTAAATTGTAAAGAACATTTTTGGAGTATGATTGGTTAAATTGTAAAGAACATTTTTAGTAGAATTACGATATCATGTATATTGGAAAATCCCTCAATGCTTGGCATTGCTGAAGCCAATATAAAATGAAAAATACGTTATTAAGTTTCAAAAGAAGCTGGGAAAATTTAGATATAGCCAATCCTGGGCAGACTTGTGCTTTGTGTGTAGAGCATATTTTTATACCCAGAATTCTATCTCCAGTACTCATACTATAATTAGGAATAACAGCCCCACTCTAAGAGGGCCCCCAACCATTCCCTTCTCCACCTGCCCAAACCTCTCACAATAGCCCTTTGGGGGCCATATTTACACTAAGCCTTCCAGTGGAAGATACATACCCCCTGCATTTTTTAAAAAATATATTTTTATTGATTTCAGAGAGAGAGAGAGAGGAAAGAAGAGAGAGAGATAGAAACATCAATGATGAGAGAGAGTCCTTGATCAGTTGCCTCCTGCACGCCCCCTGCTGGGGATCCAGCCCACAACCCAGGCACATGCCCTGACCGGGAATCGAACCTCGATCTCCTGGCTCCTAGGTCGACGCTCAGCCGCTGAGCCATGGCCCCCCTGCTCTTTTTCCTGCTTGTGCTGTGCCTGTGTGTGTGAGAATGTTCATCCCCATTCTCTCTGTGCAGTCACAGGCGAATATAGGGGGCCCGCATTAGAGAACTAACCTGCGATAGGCTGGGACATTGTCGAAAGGGTTAATCTGAAAGGCTGTTGCAGCCAATGAGCATTTATCCTGATGATGTCACGGTGGTGATATCAGAGGCTCCAGGGAGCTTATTATGAAATTACTCAGAACTGGAAATATTCATTCCACTCTTAGTGGCTTTTTTGAGTGCGACAAGAACAAGGATAAGTGGGAGTTTTAATAAAACAGGCCTATGTGTGTTACCCCAGGTTCCTGAAGATCATTATTCTGAGTACAGTTAAATTAACACACAGGCACATACACACACACCAGATGCTGGTGTAAAAACGGGGAGAGGAGAAGCTTTTAATCTTTGTTATTGATTTTCCGTGTGTACAGTTTTATCTAAAGAGTACAGTTTCACCAGCCATAGTGAGGCTGGCTTTGAGGCCAGAGAAAAGCTTTGGTCCTTAGAAAATAAAATGAGATATTCAGGCAGCTAGTTTATTTTAATTTCTTTTTTTCCCCACTTCATGACAGTATTTCAAATAATTAGGTTGATTTATGATTACGGATAGTTTTAAGATGTAGGATGCTTTCACAGTGCAGTCAGTGCTGGTTTATTGTATCTGGCCTGATCCAATTATAAAATTGAGTTTAGTCATGTAATGATTCTCTAACTAAAATATCAATCACGGTGAGTGGACTTTTGCGATGTATATACTGGGAGTCAGTCTATTTTGAGCTTCTCCAAGGCACCCTCGAATGTGAATATGCTTACTTGGCTTTACTCTTTAACATGGAAGAACACATGAAACTCCGGCTAAATTTAGCCTCCCAGCTAATGCACATGCTTAGTGACAGCAAAGGGGGAGGTTTTGATGCCGAGCAGGATATGATAGACTAGAGTAATTATTTCTGCAAGACAATGAGCTCCCTACATTATTTGTACAAATAACACAAAGTGATTATTTGGCTATGTCCTGGTAATGAAACAATAAAGATCATATTTAATTTAAAACAGTATCCCCCAGGGTCTTCTTTTTTTTTATTCAAAGCATTTTTGGCTACTAAAACAAACATGATTTGCTGCTACAGTTAACAACAGCAATTTTAAAGGAGACAGAGAGAGAAAGAGAGATTTTTTTCCCCCTCCCTTTCCATTAACTCTAGCATTCCAGAAATCACGATAAGGGCATGTGGGACAGGAATGTTGAAATAAGTCGCTTATTGAAATAAGTCGCTTATTTCACTATTCTTTCCATATTGTTCACATAACTGTTTATTTACAATAATTTGAGTAATCTCAGAGTTCCTCCTAGAGGCTTTTTTTGGCCTGGATAGAAAGTGCAGCTTTAAGATATTTCTCCTAAAATAAATTTGAGACGGTCTCATTTATAGTCAGCAGTGCCTTGATTACTTGCAGACACACTGGAAATTTACATGCGCTTTTCTCCTTTATAAAACACTGATCTGTTCATATCATTAGTTCCCTCATGACTAGCGCTTGGCTGCTTGCCAAGTGGTCTAAATCTGTAGTTGTAAATCGTGAGTTGAAATAGCAGAAAGTGGATTTGTAACTTAAAAAGTGTAAACAGTTTGGAAAATGAAGTAATTTTGGAGTATGATTGATTGCCTTGTGATTGTACTTTAAATTAGCCTGGGGTCTCGGGGGCAGATATGTGCTCTAACTGCTTATTATACATTTTCAGTTTGGGGAGGAATAATAGCATTGTTGGTAGGCTTTTAAACAATGTATGCATCTCCTGGAGTGACCTTTTAGGAAATGAATAGTTTTATTGTGTGTCCATTACTTTGCCTGAAACAACATTTTTGAGTTATTAATTTGACTTGGTTCTATAAATAAAGAATTCAAAATGCAAAGCAGCTGTGCAACCCAGAGCACCGTATATCACGCCTGTGCTACAGGACCCCTGTTTGAGATTGATAATTCACAGAACAAACGGTTTCTTGGGTGATAAATTAATAATGATTTCTGAAGCCTATGGTTACCAAAGATTAGCCTTTCAATATTGCAGAAGCCAAAAATTATTATTAAGGAGGACAATCGATTCGTTGGCCTTCTGGGGCACTGGAAGTACAGGTCTGCTTTTGTTAAGGGATCTCAAATCATTTAATGGCATAGATAGAAAGTGGGAAGAGCCCAGTGGATAATTTCTGGGCAAAAATCGCAACTGTGATAGACCAGAAAGATCTGGAGTAGGAAAGCCTGAGCCCAGATATCTCTTCCCCTGACTTACCAGCTGGCTCATTCTAGGTAAGTCACTGAGTCTCCTCCAATCCTCTTTTTTCCCCGCCAATAAAATGGGTATAAGAATTCCAACCTCAGAAAATTTTTGTGAGATTCATATGAGACAAGATATGAAAGGGTCCTGGAACTGTAAAATGCTCTATATTGCATATTGTCATCGTTATCACCATTACTATTGTTATTATTGCCACTACTATTACTATTGTATTATTATTACATTGGCTTTGGTAACTTTGTCTTTTAATAGCGTGAATGGCTCACGGATGTAAATTTTGAGCATCAGTCTCATTCACTTTCTGCTTTCATAAGAGAGAGGTCTAGGAATAGTTCTTGTTTTGTTTCGTTGTGTTTTGTGGTAACACTAGAATTCTAGTCTTAGTTTATGGGAACAATTTTCCCAGTATAGCTTTTCTTTGTATTTTTTACTTTTTTCTTGTCAAATTCAGTGTTGCTTAGGGATCACATTTTGTTCCCATGTTTAGAGATGAATCTTAGTTCCTTAAGCATTTATTAGAGCTTGTACTGCATGCCAGGCAGAGCCTGTTAGGCATAAGGGGCGTATTGGTGAAAGAGTGTAGTCTTTGCCTTTGCAATTGTCCCAGCCTCAGGCAACACTTTCCAATAGAACTTTCTGTGATGATGGATCCGTCCTGTATCTGTGCTTTCAGATCAGGGCCCGCCAGCCACATGTGGTTACACGGACCACTTGAAATATGGCTAGTGTGACGGAGAAAATAAATTTAAATTTTTTTAATTTGAATTTATTTTAATTCATCTAACTTTAAATAGTTGCATGTGGCTAGCAGCTATTGTATCGGACAGCCCAGCTCCAGAATAAGGATTGGCTAGTTTAATTGCCAGGTTGCAAAGTCAACCTAAATATTTAGTAAGCACATGGAGACTACATTGCCTGTGTTTCTGTTCTCCTTAATGAGACACAATGCCAAAGCTCAAATAATTGCTGTTTGCGTAATTCCAGTGGACAAAACAGATGAATTGCTTTTTAGTGTACATGTTGTTGAAACAGGGAATTGGTATGTATCGATGGGGGAAATGAAAAAAATACTCAAACAAGGAGAGAATGGTGATGATGCTGAAACAGGGCTACTGGCTGGGAGGAAGCCCCAGCCAAGCTGGGGATGTTCATTTGGCTGCCCCTGGTGAGCGAAAGTGATTTGAGGGCATCAATACCCAACAGTCGTAAGTACAGGATTTACGAACATCGAACTACAAAGGACTCCCTGCCCCACAGAGAGAACGTAGCACTTCTCTTTTTCATTTCCAGTTGTCAAAATCCATTCATGTCCATGGGACAGAAATGTCCAAAGGTATCGGGTGTGGATTCAGCTATCCACGTCCTGAACGCACAAACCTCTGGGAGAGTGCTGGACGTGGCCAGAGCACGTGTGGCCTGCTCCTGGGAGGTGCTGCCTCCAGACCTCTGCAGCATTGGACCACGATGCATCTTTGCAAGCGATCAGGTTCCTCAAAGTCCTTTCTCGGTTCCTACATGAGCGAGTTTCCTCTGGGACAGGAAGCAGCTTTTGGCACTGTGGAATAGTATTTAAATACTTGTGGTGAAAAGTCTAATATTAGAGTGGGAACAGAAAGACTTTAGACATCATGGAATACAATCTCCTGATTGTGTTTTTATTTTTTAAATTCAGTGTTCCTGGTTGAGCAGTGGAGATCTTACTGAGAATTCAGAGTAGATGGGAGACACGGAGGGGTTGGATTACATCCCATGCCTCGTACACATCTCCAATGTCACCACTGCCACTTGACACTTCTCCTCTCCCCATCTCATTCTTGTCATCGGGCCACCAATAGCAGGTCCTCCTCTCCACCTTCTCCCACCCAGGACCCTTTTTTTGCAGAGCAACATTGCTCAGGCCCAGTCCCTCCAACTTGCTTCCCCATTTCCAGGCCCTTGGCAAACAAAGGGCTTTCTCCAGGGCCAGGTTCTCTGGTAGCCACAGCAGGCTCAGTGCCTAGGGCCCATGATACTTTTAGGGGCCCACAACAATGTTTCCATTCCTTTCAAAAACAAAGGAAAACACAATGTCCTTTTCAGTTGAAGAAAATGTTTTAATATATAATATTTATATATTCATCTTTATACCAATGCAATCCTAAAGTATAATTTTTAATATTTTCCTGTGGAGGAAGGGTCCCAAAGAGGCCATCATGCCTAAGGTTTGAGGGCAGTCATAATGCAATATTGTCTTTCCCTGGCCCACTTTCCTTAGAAGGCAGTGTCCCTATCATTTTACAGAAGAGGATTCTGCAGCCCAGAGAAGGGCTGGAGTTTGCCAAGATTACCAAGCCAGTGCCCAGTGTGCCACTCCTTCTGAATGCTCCTTCTTCATAGGGCATCAAGAAGACTGCTTTTCAAAACCATTTATTCCAAGGCTGGTGTTTCCAAGCATAATGTAATTGTACTTTAATCAATAACAAATTTCCTGTGGCACAACTGGGAAGGATGGGGAGGAGAGAAGCCCAGTAACTGTGAACTGTTGTTTATTTGTCTCTCTTAAACAATGTTTCACGTTAAACCAGTTGCAAATGATATGAACTGCATTATAACCATCTTGGAAAAATAGCTGACGATTTCATAAATTCATCAGGCTTCCTGGTTCCAAAGGCCTCTCTTAAAATAATAATGTGTCCTGTGCTCAGAAAATACTACCTGCCTCCACTTACTGGGCAGTGAAGGAATTATAATTGCAAAACCAGAATGGGCCCCTCCTGCCTCCTCCCAGGTGGCAGGTTCTTTGCTGACCCTGAACCGGAAAGAGGAGGATTGTGGCTTCCCAGGACGGGGACTCCTGTCCTCCGTTTTCTATGATCCCTGGGTCCCAAATGTCGTCACTCAGCTAATAGGTTGCTCCTCTGGGCATCTCCCCTGCCCAGAACACAGCTCCCAGCTCCATCCTTTGTGCTGCCTCAGTGGCACTCCCATTGTGTCCTGGGTTTAGCTGGGTGTAGGCCTCTCTCAAAAGTCCTAAATAGTGGTTATGACCGGGGCCTATGGGATCAGACAGAACTGGGTTTGAGAGTGACCTTGACCAAGCTGCTTAATCTCTCTAAGCCTCAATTTCTTCATCTATTAAATGGAAGCAGTAAACACCCCTCACAGGGTCGCTGCAGTGATGAAATATGCTTCAAGGGCTTAGCGCCTGCCTCTCAACAGGGTACGTTCAATAAAAGGCAGTTGTACTCTGGCGGGACAGTGTTTGATGACTGAACATTTGGACAGGCAGCCTGAAGATTTTAATTTGTATTTTTCTTTAGTTTGGCATCAAACGTTGTAATCAGGAAGTGTGCTTGGCATTTTGCAACTTGACTGTATTTTACCTGCCCAGGTGTGTGAGATCACCTCAAAAAATGGTTCCAAGTCAGTTGTACTTGAATGTTGTCGGAGATGAAGCAAGTCTGTGAGGTTTAAGATCTCAGCCTGGCCGGGCGTGGCTCAGCGGTTGAGCGTCGACCTAGGATCCAGGCGATCGGGGTTCGATTCCCGGTCAGGGCACATGCCCGCGTTGCGGGCTCGATCAATGACTCTCTCATCATTGATGTTTCTATCTCTCTCTCTCCCTCTCCTTTCCTCTCTCTGAAATCAATAAAGATATATAAAAAAAAAAAAAAAAAAAAAGATCTCAAAGCTACAATGTCTGTTCCTCGGTGCGGGTCCCTTAACACCTGTCTGTGGCATGGTGTGGGGCACACGAGGGTGCATCGGGCAGGAAACCCACACCTGACGTGGGTTTGCTGGGCTCCATTACCTCCTGTCAGACATCCCAGCCCCGGAGGTGACTTCAGACTCCACCAACCTGAGTTTCTGAAGGGTTTCACCAACTGTCGTTACAGAGCCTTGTTGGAAACAAATGGCATTTTAAAATGTTTTTCTTTTTGCAGGTTTAGAAATCTTATTTAAATCAATGTAATGAGACACTTCGAACAAACTGTAGTCATTCTCACTTCTCCATGTGTTGGAAGGAGCAGCATCACAGCTAGAGAGCTGGGGTTAAATCGAGCTGGTTATTTTCACACAGACGCGCATCCTTGCCATGTGCTCTGACTTGTCACAGTGTACCATGTAGGTAGAGTTTTTTTTGAGTCTGTACTAAGTAAATTATACTCTGGAGGAATTAAGAGGGCTGTTATTTCACTGTGATTTTTGAAAGAGCCAGAAACCTCAGAGCTGAGCAAAATTCCTGGGCCAGGTCTCGCGCCTTCTCTTCCAGGCCGTCTTCATGTTTAGAAAACAAGATTCTCTAATTTTCTAGAATGTTCTACTGAAGCAAAAGTGTAAGGTTCTATTAAAGTGCAGAGGTTGCGAGGTCAAGGGAGTCATCACTGTATCTTGTACAACAAGGATGTATTTATATTTTAGCTTTGAAATTAAAAAGGAAATTTTTAAAGAATGTGAGTAAAGATAAGAGAATTACCTCATTTCTTCTGGCCTCTTCATGGTTACCCATAAAAGAGTAACTTATTGATTAATACTTACAAAAGAGCATTATAACCCAATAACTTGTGGTGGGAAAATTTATTGGAAGAACCTCTTCCACTAACTTGTGCATGAGAACATCCATCCCAGCTCTGAAGCCCAGGTCAGCTAGAGGAAGGTGAGAGAAGACGTGCCCACGGGGAAATGGGAGCCGTCGAAGCCCCTCGCTTTGGTTCTTCCTATTGTGCATGGGAAGATGAGGTTTTCCTTCCAGATTTCGAAGTATGAGCAAAACAATAACAAGAAATAATCACCCAAAGTGGTAGATTATATGGCTTTTTAACCTAGAAATGGGCCCCCTCAGCAGAAAGAACAAGGATGACTTTAAATAATCTAATTTAGGGGGGAAAGAAGGTGGTAAAGGGATCTGGTGGATCTCGGCTTCTTTCTTTGCTGTATAAGACAATAGATTGAGGTTCCTTCCATGCTGCTCGGGTGTTTCTGACCAAATCCTTAGGATAACTGGTGTTGGAAGTCGTCTAAGCTTCAAGATTTGTTACTGGAGCAAGGCAAGGGGGTTTGGGGTGTCCTGCTGGACTTGAAGTAAGGACCTGAGAGCTTAACAGCCAATAAAATGAGAGCTGGAAGCTAATTTTAGACAAGAGCAGACCTCGGTCTCCTAGTTCAAGCCCTTCGCCCCCTCCTCCCATTTACATGGAAGAGTGCAATGGCTTTGTCGTAGGTGGGGTGAGAGAGAGGTGATTTTCCTAAGTCAGAGAAGGAGACAAACATGGAATTTTTATAACATGTAATATTTGCTGGTATTTAAGTATACTTTGGTGGCATCTTGGCTGGTGTTCAGAGACTCTTAAAATCATCTTGATTGTGAAGAGTCACTAAATGGGGCTGTTAAATGGTGCTTCGCGAATTACATTTAGCTACAAAGTGTTGGTTGCGTCTTGGCCTGGTGAATGATAGCACCTATTATTTAGCTGTTCTCTGTCCTCATCCCACCTGAGGAACAGAAACAAATTGGGTTTGAATTTCAGTTGAGGCAAAATATATTAATAATCTCCTTCATAATTAAGAAGGGATCTCGACTGCTTCTATGCACGGAGTGTGAAGTCCTTGCCCAGGTGAGCATGAGGGTTATTTTGCAAGACAAGTGCCAGAAATAAAAATGAAAAAGGAAGCATTGAAATTGTAGGCGATGTAATTGATGTACCCATTTTTCTTCTGCATGAACCTGCCCATAATCCATATTGCATTTTTTAAACACCCTTTTGTTCAGACTATTTCACCGAGTGCCATTCTTGAAAATTTTCAGACTTAATATGAAATAAAAAAGCATGGCTGCCAGAGCTGGGGCATAACACCTCCAAAGAGCAGAGCTCCGTAATGTGCTTTGCATACTGACTCTCCATCCCTTGGCCTCAGTAGTTCCTTCTGGAAGCCAGAGCCTTCACTCCAGCCACGGCACCTTAATTCGAGCCTCTTCACTCACAAAGATGCGTCTCTCTCCTTTTGAGGTAGTGGCAGGCAGACCTGGGCACTGGGCTCAGATCCATTCTCCAAGCCTCCTTAGCAGTGTAACTGCTGGCAAGTCACTCTTTCTTATGCATCAGTCTCCCCACCTGGAAAATGGGGGTAATAACTGCTTCCTGTAGGGTTGTCTAGAGGTAGAGAGAGATGTGTTCATGACCAACAGAGAGAAGGGACTCAGTGAGTGATGGTGTTTTTGTCTGTTCACACCTTGTCTGTGCATCCTTCCAAACTCAGCTCGAGCTGGCTTTGCCTAAAGTCTCTCTTGACACTCCTTTGGTACCAAGAACCTGCCTCAGCCGTGACTCTTGTCAGAACACTTATTTGTATATTTGCGCACATGCCCACCACCTCTACCAGGCTGTACATCCTTGAGGGGAGGGGCATTGGCTCTCTGATATCTTTCCTCCTGCCACCTGCCACCTCCTAGTCCACAGGAAGTGGTGTGTGACCAGTCGATGGAAGGCCATTTTGAGCATCCATCAAAAGGTACCGTCAATGCTATCTTTTCCATGATGCAGAGGGAACAGTCGTGTGAGCTGTGTATGTGAGGCGAGGGTCCGATGGCTGTGGGTCTTTGTCCTGGGATCCAAAGTGGAGAGGTAATAGAAATAACACTGTTGCTTCCACTGAGCCTACAGTCTGCTTTCTAAGGGGTTAAACGTGGAGAAGTGTGCTGATGGAGTGTTTTATACAATGGCAGTCTCTTGCAGAGGTTATCTTCCAAATAAGGCAAAAATCAAGCTTCACTTTGGGGATTGTTTTGAACATGAGACTGGAAGGGATACTTTAATAGCACAACCTGAAACGAGAAGTTTGCTTCTCATTAGTTCATAAATTCATGAGGATTCACAAGGCCACCGGCCCACTGGAGCGTCTCAGATTCTCAGGCATCTGCCAGAGCCCCTCTCAGAGGCTTGGGGCAAACAGAAGGCAGCTGGGGTGTAAGGAGGACAGTGTGATAGTGAATGCCAGGTGACCTGGCCCTGCCATGAGCTGGCGACCTTGGGCAAGTCATTCACCTTGTTGAGCTTTCAACGTCCTCTTGTACAAAACTGGGGTATTTATAGTAGACTTCAAGAGGTGGCGTGTTCCGGGAGGGTTAAGTGAATCTAAGCACATGAAGGGGCTTTATAAATTGTTAAATGTTATTCAGATGAGTGATTATACTATGCATAATAACCTATTTGTAATTATACAGTTAATTAAGGAGGGTATGCATGCAGGAACAGGAATTGAAGGGCGTAGGGGATTACGGTATCAACATGTGGGTGAGTAGTTCCCAAAATGTGATCAGAGAAGCACTAACCTGTTAAGGTGAGCCATGAATGACCAAAAAAGGGGGAGAGAGGGGAGGGGAGGAAAGTGGAGGAAAGGCGCAAGAGAGAGGATTCCACCGCAGAATAAATTCAAGGGACGGAAGCATATTCCCTCCCATCGATTAAAATGCCCATTTGCATGGTGAAGACCCTAAAGAGACCACCCGTGTAACTTTGTTAAACTCGGTGTTTTCCATACTGTGGTATCCTCTTTCCACTAACACGTGGCAATGTGCTCCCTCCTCTCCCCAGGAACGAGTGTTCTTTGGACTACATTGGAAAACAGCTTGCAAAGCAGTAATAATAGTGGCTATCTGTCGAGTGCTTACTATGCCCAGTACTAGCGCCAGTCCTTCTCATCTTTTAACTCGTGTGTCCTCCCAGGAAGGCTCTATTTTTTATGTCCATTTGGCAGATTAGAAAGCTGAGGCTCTGAGAGGTCATCGTTTCCCAGATCTAGTGAGTAGCTGGTGAGCAGCATGCCCTGCTCTGCGCTTGCCCGTGAAAGCACATGCTTGCCCACATGCGACCTTACTGGCCCTTCTAAAACAATGCTTGAACTGCGGGGCTCAGACTTTCCAAACTCTCAAAGCAGCTGACCCTCCTGGTCACCACTGTGCTGGTACCGATGAGCAGGTAGACTATTGAGGCCAATGCTAAGGGATATGTGACTTTTAAATATGCTGCTTACTTTAAAAGGCTCAACTGTGTTACCAGGACAAGTGGGTAATTCCCGCTTTTAGTTTCCGTGCCACCTGTGGCTTTCTGGCAGGGAGACAGCTCTGACCCCGTTTTTCCCTTAATCCTTTCGTGTTTATACGTCTGACTTCAGGACCTTTCAGACACTCTGCAGTTGCTTCAAACTGGTTTTGTTTCTTATTTTCATCCTGTCCCCAAACCTGAATTTCACCATGTTTCAAAAGGTGCATTGGCCCCTGGGGTACCTGTTAGAAAGCATTAATCCAGAGACTCAGCTCAGCCGTCTTCATGCAGCGTGGCCGGAAGGGGGCCCAGGAATCTTTATTTTAAGAAGTCCCTTGGTGGTGCTGATGTGGCCGGTCCATAGAACACATATCCCCGCTTGGTTTTCATTTAACCTCTGAGTGTGGGGACGCCCTACTGAGTTGCCACTTGCCAAATGGGAACCCTGGAGGAATATCAGGCAAGGCTGAGGCAAAAACAGATTTCCGTTCAGAGGGTTCAGCTGGAGAGATGTTAACAGAGGGAAGCCTTATAGAGGTGTGGTTAGGGCGAAGAAGACCACGAAGGGAGACTGAGGCACCCAGGGTCTAGTAATATCAGGCAGCAAGGGGAGGAAACTTGCTACCTGATGGAGGCTGGAGCCCGAAGGAACTGTCTGGTGGAGAGGTGCAGCCACAGCCAGAACCGTGGTGCCGAAGCTGAGAGGGAGAGGGAAGAAGCACCCCAACTCTCTTTCCCTCACCTGACCTCCTGCTGGCCCCTTCCCATCGCTGAACTAGGCAAAAGCCACAGTGTGAGGAAGCCCTGTGACAGAACTCTCAGAGGCCACACAGCAGGGCAGAAAGACAAGGCAATGGAGCCGGGGGGGGGGGGGGTCGGAGTAGGGGACACCAAACGGGACAACCAGAGAACAGTCATTTGAAGTATTAACTGAACATTAATTGGCATTATCATTAATGGAAAGCCTCCCATGTGCTTCACTTGTATCCACCACGTTAGGGATTCAAACCTGCTAGAGACCCAGCTCCTGCCCTTCCAAGGACCCACCGTCTAGAAAGGGGAGCCTAACGTGAATAAGTTCACTGAAGTGTAGCAGGATGACTGTATCTCAGGAGCTACAGTTATGGCTGTATTGCAATAAAACTTTATTTATAAAAACAGGCATCAGGCCATATTTGCCTATAATTTGCCAACCCCCGTAGCACAGGTAACTCGTGGTGCGAAACCGCAGAATTAGAACTGGAATTAATGTATTAGTCACCAACAATGTGTTCATTATGGCTTTTATGAGAAAAGGGAAGTAGGCTTGTATATTAGAGACTGGGGAAAGGAAGACTTGTGCAGTGGAAATGCTTCTGAGCGGATGATAGGTATTACGGGAAATGTGAATAAACCGGATTCCTCCTCCTGTCTTGCATGGGCTTCCTGGCTACTCACACTGTACAAAGGGAGTAAAAGAGCGTATCCATATCCTTGGCCTTCAGTGGCGCTCTTCCACGAAGCACGGTGCGGACACATTAGAAGGTGCCAGTTTTTATATGACTGCGCTGCCGTGAGATTGAATAGTGGTTTCAGTTTCCAGTAGGTTTTATAAGTATCTCTTTCCTTCAGATGTTATACTAATTTTTGTATTGTGCACACTAGAGAAAAAAAGAAGAAAGGGGGAAAATACCCATTCTGAACGTCTGATGTTCTGCTGGCGTTGTGACGGAGCAGAGCCGTTTGTGGAATCGGCACCAGGTGAACTTGCAGCCAGCTACAGCAGGAGAATAGATATAGCCCAGAGGACAGGGCTCCTACCAGGTTTTAGAGTTGAAGCTTTATATGTATTTTTAATTTTACTGTGAATTGATTTTTATCATTCACCTAACCAAAGGCAGTGAGCAAGGATCTTTCCTAAAGTAACAACACAGGGTTGCTTGCTGCCTTTTGGCCTTTGCTGGGGTTGTTTATCAGCACAATGAAATAACAGCCAGTCTAGTGCCTTTTCCACCTGTTTCGTTCTCCCCTCCCAGTGGTGTTTCTGAACATCTTTTCTTAGGATCATGGGAGTCCAGGACTGAAAGGCACTATGAAGACTATGCCAAGTGCCCAGAACAGCCCATTCCTACCAACTGCCTCTCCAGGCCCAAGTTGTCTAACACATTGGTCTTCAAATTTCTTTTCTGGTGGACTCTCTAAAGCCATCCATCCAATGTGATAAGCCCTTGATATGTGGCTTGTCCGAATTAAGAGATGCTGTAAGTGTGAAATGCATACCAGATTTCAAAAACTTAACATGAAAAAAATAATGTAAAATATCTCACTACTAATTCTTTATATCACTCATTTGTTGAAATAATACTTTGAGTATATTGGGTTAGATAAAATAGCTTTATAAAAAAGAATGTACCCTATTTTATGGTAGCCTTGCAGAGCATTCCAGCTATATTTAAAGGGATCAGCATCATTAACCTTTATTGCTCTGGCTTTTCTGAATTCAGAACATCTCAACACAGGCCAAAGTACCCTATTTGTACTGCCAGGCTTCTCATTTAACAGAAGTATGTGGAAAAAGGGAAATATCAAAAGCCTGTTGTTTAAGATGACTTGAAACATCAATAAAGGAGGCTTATCCGAAACCAATATTTTTATTTATCTCTAGCGGTTATAGTAATGCTGGGGTGGGTGATGGGTAAAGAAGGAGATTGGCTGTATTGAATGCAGGCTCCTTCTCCGCCAGATGCTTTGAAGAGTGAGTGATATAGATGTTGAGGACCTGTCCCATTCCCATGTCGGTTGCCCTAAGAAAGTCTTCTTGTACCCTTGGGGTTAGGATTCTTCAGTTTGAAGACCACTGCCTTCAGATGAGTCACTGATAGAAGATAGAGGCCTTTACCCTCTTTTGCCTGGTGAGCTGCTCTAGGAGCCCTATGATGATATGAGCTCTTGGAGGTCAGCGCAGTTGTTTGGAGATGGCTCAGCACTTTGAGGGTGGTCCACAAACTCCTCAAGTGGTAAGGTTACTCAAAAACAAATTTAACAAAAAGGAGTCACAAAAACGAGATGACTGCCTACACTCATGACCTTTCATCTTAAAAGGTCGCCAGCCAATGACTGCAGTGCTGTTTGGTAGATAACTTTGTCCGAATTCCTTCAGCCTTTTAGGGAGACCTGTTCGTTCAGAGCCTAGAGTGAAGGAATGACATGACTGCTCTGACTCTAACGGAAGGCTTCATATGTTTATTGCAACACTGTCTTTTAGCAATTATGTTTATCAATGCTTCTTCAGAGATCAAGGAGAGCGAACGAGAAATTAGGACACTGATTCTGTGCCCTCTGGAAGTTTATATTCTCGTTGCTGGTTGAAGAGATACCTCTTTTCCTCCCAAGAAGTAACTAAAAGCACATCAATACAAAAAATATAACCCTTGCCAGTTAGTCTTCTCTTTTTTTTGTATAAAGTAAACATAACATAGCATTTACCATTTTAATCATTTTTTAGTGTAAAATTCAACGGCATTAAGTACACTCACGATATTGTGTAACCATCACCACCATCCATTTCCAGAACTTTTTCATCACCCCAACAGAAACTCTGTACTCATTAAGCAGTGACTCCCCAGTCCTTATTCCCTCCTCCCTGCCCGTTCCCCACCCAAGCCCCTGGCAACCTCTGTTCTTTCTGTAAGAATTTGCCTACTCTAGATGGTGCATATAAATAGAATCATACAATATCTGTCCTTTTGTGTCTGGCTTATTTCACTTAGCATAATGTTCTCAAGGTTTATTCGTGGTGTCCTGCTTAAGAAAACATTGTGAAATCAAGGTCATGAAGATTTCCCCCTGAATGTTAGTTCTTAAATCTGAGTCTTTGATCCATTTTGAGTTAATTTTATATATGGTGTGAGGCAAGGGTTCAACTTCATTTTTTTACCTATGGATATCTAGTTTTCCTCCACACCATTCGTTGAAAAGATTCTCTTTTCCCCAATGAATGGTCTTTGGCATCCTTGTCAAAAATCAATTGATACATATTTGAAAGTTCATTCCTGGACTCTATCCCACTCCACCACATTTTCTCCTTATGTAACTTTGTAGTGAGTTTTGAAACAAGAGGTGTGAATCTTCCAACCTTGTTCTTTTTTAAGACTGTTTTGAATATTTGAGATCCCTTGAAATTCCATATAAATTGGCAGATGTTCCCACATTTTAAAAAAATTGCACAGTTAAAATGCAGGCAAACAAAGAATTAAACAACATGAGATACCACTTCACATTCTCCGGGATGACTTTCAAGAAGACCAATAATAACAAGTGTCGGAGAGGATGTGGAGATATCAGAAACCTCATACTCTGTTAGAGAGAATGTGAAAAGGCACAGCCACTTTGGAAAACAGCTGGCAGACCCTCCAAAGTGTAAACATAGCGTTAGCATGTGATCCAACGATTCCTTTCTTAGGTGTATATACACAAGAGAAATGGAAACATATGTCCACACACATTTTTAAACAAATGGTTTTTTTTCCTGATAGCAGAATTATTCATAATAACCAAAAAGTGGAAACAACCCAAATGTCTCATAACCTGATTGAATGGATAAATAAAATGTGGTATGTCCATACAATGGAATATTAGTCAGCAATAAAAAGGAATAAAATGCAGATATACTCTGCAATGTGTGTCAACCTTGAAAACATGCTAAAGGAAAGAAGCCAGTAACAAAGAGCCACCCACTGTATCATTCAACTTGTATTAAATGTTCAGAATTGGCAAATCCATAGAGACAGAAACGATCGGTGGTTGTCTGGAACTGGAGAGGGGCGGGAAGTGTGGGAGCAGGAGGGTTCCGGGCTTCTTTTAGGGATAATGAAAATGTTCTAAATTTAATTGTAGTGATGGATGTACAACTCTGAATATACTAAAAGCTTGTACACTTTAAATGGATGAACTATCTGGTATGTGAATTATATCTCAGTAATGCTATTAAACAAAGGACATGAATGGGGCTGAATATATTATTTTATACGTTTCCTTTCTTTTCGCTTAATATAACAGAAGCATCTTCATTGACCTGAAATGTTATTTGATTTTATTATTTTTAATAGCCACACAGTTGTGTGTGTGTGTGTCGGTGTACGTGTGCTCATGTAAAATGCCTCCAAAATACTAGGCAAAGGGTAATCACTATTAGTCAGTCCTACAATGTGTGGTGTTTAGTGTTCCACACATGTTTTTTCCCCCTGATATAAACCATGTTGAAACTTTTGAGATTTATTTAGCCTGATCAGCGTTGACTACTTGTGAAGTAATGTCCATGAAAGCAGTGGTTAGTCACTTTGTTAAGGCACACGTTTGTATCTTACGTGCTAGGGAGACCGAGGTGTGGAAGCTGATCATTTAGCTATTGATCTGCCCACTATCACACCGTAAATACATGTGTTCATGAATTTGGGGGTTCAGGAGGATCTCTCAAATGTAAAGCGTGCATACAGCTGCTCAGTAATGGGAGTGCAGCGGTGGCAGGCATAAGGTACAACTTGAAAAATAAAAGGCCGGGTAGATATTCCAAGGGAAAGATGGCAGAAGGTACTATGATTGAGGCCAGTCGTGCTAAAAATGATCCAGTTTGCTTCGCTTAGAGCCCCTTTGGTTTATGATAACCACGGGGCCGACTGGAGTAGCTCCTTGTAAACCAAGAAAAGGTTGAGTTTAATTAAGTTCAAATCCAAAATAATAGCCTTCCCTGGGTCACTAGTAAATAAATAAATGTATAAGTTGATGTCTGAGAAAACTTCTGGCACACTTTGAGAGTAGGAGCTTTTGTCTAAAACCTGGCTCCCTAGCATTTTCATGGGCTCTTCATACTTTCTCCTTCAGATAGTGAAACTCATCTATACTAAAACGAATGGCTGACTACAGCTTGCCAGTTAACCCTGTGAGGGGGAGGCACGTTAAGGTAGGGTAGGCCCCTTTTAGTCACACCCTAGATGTGGTCACCGGTTCACCTACATGTCAGCCTGTAAGTCTGTCTCACCAGTAGATAAACTTATTGCATAAGCCCCGTCTTGTGTGACATTTAAATTTGGCTGAGACCAGCCATGTGGAAATAAGATGCAAAATTCTCAAAATGAGATCTCGAGTGGCTCCTGAGTGTGGCCGAGAACCCAGTGACCATTTGGGAGAACCTCGGAGGTGGAGCTGGCTTGCCTCCCAGTGGGATCATCTGTTACTCAGAGTGAGGGCAGCGTTTGGTTTTAGTTTAGCTGCCTTGTTTTCTTTTTTTAAGCAAGGAAGCAACAGTGAGGGCAAAGCTGATATTAACATATTAATACATAGTTTTATATTTGTGTGTTCATCTATTGGAAGTGGCTCGGTTTTGGAAACAGCTGGTGAAGACCCCGGGCCTTGCATTCAAAATGTTCTTTGTTCTGTTTGCAACCACGCACTGATATATTTTCCCACATTTTCTTTTTTATAAGTTCTCCAGTGATGTTTTTGTTGCCTGTCCTGGGAAGATCTGTCTTTCCATTTATCAAAACAAATGGCAAGCTGGGGACCATTTAAAGTAGTTTTTTTTTTAGTTAATAAAGCCAATCTTCTTGTTCTGTTATGTTAAAAGTACATTATCTTTTTATTGCCAGTTCTGTATGGTTGGGTCTGTTTTCTGTCTTAGCCATCTCAGGCTGCCCCATTGCTTACTGTGTAGAGAATTACAAAGTCATTAAGGGTGGAGCAGCACCAGCTGACTTACAGTACAAACCATTTCTCAAAATAACCACAACAGTGCAATACTGATGTGTAATTTACGTCACAGTATGTTTTTATGAAATAGTTTGTGGCATTTTCATTTCTATTCCGGATGGAATCTTGTTCTCTCTCCCTTTTAATCAGGCATTTAATTTATTTTCATTATTAATATTTTCCACTCCTTGCTTTGGCATGCGTCCAATTTAACAGCTTTGATGAGGAAGAAAAAAAACAACCACCAAAAAAAAAAAAAAACAACTGATCTTCCCCCACCCCAGCTCCTCAACATCAGTTTAACTGCAAATGTATTTTCCCCTTTGATGTATACTAACTTTGGGGACTAAGTTTACTGCCTTGAGAAAGATTTAGAAATATGGTGGGGCACATTACACATTTACATTTACACGGAGTGGTAATCAGGAATTGATAAAGTTGATGCACAACTTTGGAATTTTAAACACTTTCAACCAATGCAAGCTATTTAGTCATATGTACTGATGCATTTTCCTTTTACAAATGTCTTTCTGTATAATGTCCTGTAATTAGAACAGGAAATCATTGAGTAACTGTAAGATGAAAAAGAGCACTTAGACTGAAAGGAAAATTACCTTCCGAGAAATTATATTCTTTTTTTTTTCTCTTTCTTTTTTTTACTGCATGCTACAATGTTGATAATGATAGTAACAGCTGTAGCTACTCTTATCTGTAGAATTTTTATACTTCAGTTTTCTGGAACAAAAAAAATTATTTTCAGTAATAATCAAAAATGAATAGACGGAAAATAGGAAATGCCTAATTATGACAAATATTCAGTGTCACAACAGAGCAGCAATTAAATGGAAACTTCATTATCATTGTCAATAGCAGTAAGAATTGGACTAGTGCCAGGTATATATAGTTGATGCTTTGCGGTTGGTTGCTAGGAGCACCGTGAAAAGTATAAAGCTTCGAGAAAGGAATGTCTAATGTAATAAAGTAACAGAAAGAAGCATAAATCATTGCAAGAGGCTCTCATATTGATATTATTTTACTTAAATTGTCTCAAAATCAGACATCAAGTTTTATAACAGGAACAAATTCATATTTGCTTGGAAAACAAAAGAACATTTTATGTTGCCTTTGAAGGTCGAGGGACATTCTGTCTCAAAAGTAGCCTTCATACATATTTGGAATCTTTTAAGTGAAAATCTTTAAATGTTTGTTTCTATTGGCATCCAAATGCATTTGCCCTAATACGATTAAGAGAACTAAAGGGCAAAATACTTGGCAGATTTTTCACTTGAGGTAATTAGGTGCAGGAAGGAACATGCATACTTTTTCCACCAGGCTCTATAAAATCCTGGTGTGAAGGGGTTTTGTGTTTTTTTTTTAAGACTTTTTTTAAAGCTTACTGATGTTAGAAGTAGATTATAGTGGTTTTCAGTCAGCATAATAGTGTGATGTTTCTGAAACAAGCCCTGCCTCCTCCTCCCAGAATGAAAAAGAAAGTTACATTTCTAAATTGCCCTGGAAGAGATAAAAGCACATTTCTCCTCTGGAATTTATGTTTGCAGCCTTCTGTGCGTTTGGCCACCATTATCTATTTTTTAAAAATAGCATTATGGATATTTGAAAGTCAATGCTCCATTAATTCATTGTGTTTGCTATTTCATGCATCTCTCTTTGTACAAAGACAACTTGGGCAACAAGCTACTGGGAATGAATGCCCGCTCGTACCCTTCCCCTCCCCCGCCCGGCCCAGCTCTGCGCACTAAAGCCCTGCTATACGGTTACTGTTTGAAGAGCCTGGGTGGGGCCTCACGTTATAATTACAGTTTCTCTGTGGAATTCTGTTTTGGACTTTGAAAATATATAAATAAGTGAAAAATTGACACTGAGAGAGGTTAACAAAACGTGTAATTATGATATAAGCGCAGGATTAGAGTAATTTTGGTTGAGCCTTACACGCGGTGTACTTTAGGTATTAACTTTTTTAATAGGCAGAGTTCTTTTCGCTGGAGTTGAAATGAGGTTTAGTAATTTGAGTTCTCTATTCCCTTTGAATATTTCATTTAAAAATAAGCATATTCACTCCCCCCCCCCCCCCCCGGTGGAGGGGGGAATGAAAGGATGAGATGACATTTTAATAGAATATTACAATTATGGTTTTAAATGTCAGTCTTTGGTACCAGCAATTTATTGCTGATCGTTTTCTGTTGACAGAAATCGAGTAATGTATACATACCCCAACCAGCTACAACCGACTAGCGTGTGTGAGAGGGAGATTCCTTAGAGTAATGCTTTGATTTCTTTTTCTATGAGGGTGTGGTTGAAAGAAAATCTTTGTTCCGAGAACACTTTGTTTGTGTTTTGCTAAACAAACGTGCAGTTTATCCATTCTGAGCTGTATCTGCTGGGCCATTCTGAATTGGAAAGGGGAAAGTGTCCCACACAGCATTTGCAGGCAGCCCTGTTTCGTGGGTAGCTTCGCCTAGGAGTGTCTGTTTATGTGTATCTCAAATGCGTAAGGAGGAAAGCAGTAGCTGAGGAATTTCAATAAGAACTCTTGAAAGGGTTGTTTGGTTTTTTGTTTCTTAGTGTACTAGGGCAAAATAAAATATGACAGCTGTTGAACACTTTAATATTTCTGTAGCTGTATCAGGAGGAAGTTAATCTAATGCAAAGGCTTAGGAGGGACTTATAGGATCCTAGAATTTTAGATCTGGAAAGCTCTTCCAAACTCATAATTTTATACTCTGGTATATATACATTTTATATTAAGGTGACCACACTTTGTCTTGAGAGGAAAAAAAAGTGTTTCTCCACTTAAATAAATATGTCTGCTTAAACCCCAAGGAAGAGACTCAAGGTGTCTTCACTGGGTGAAACTTTGACCTAGATGAGTTGTTGGTTTTTCCAGGTCTCACCTTTTCCCTGAAACTTCTCTTCACTCTCACCAGGAATCATTTGTTCACCACCACAGGAGTCCCGAGGGTCTCGTGGGCTTTCTCTGGTTTTTGTAAATATGAACGGCAGCTCCTCTGGGAAATCTAATTGTAAGGTTGGAAATTTGCCTCTGTCCAAATAATGCCAAAATTCTGGTCTAAATGGGTGGTTCTGTTCGTGAGCAACAAAGTTATCATAATTGATGTTTTGGCATCACTACACATGGCCACCGTAGATGCCTCTGGCCTCTTAGTGTGGGGAGAGGTTAATGAGGGGCAGGGGTTCTAGGCTTGCGCAATGAGAGTTGGCTTTATTTCCTATCACGTGGGTAGAAAGCGGAAAGTTGATATGCGTAAAAGGTGTGTCAATGTTAAATCGTTACAATGGGAATTGCCGCGTTCCAAGATAATAACAAGCTAACTTAACCAGAGCAGAATTCTGGCTTCTACAGCTCTTGGTGAAACAGAAGTCTCATTTTACTTGATCAGAGGCCCCCATCCTCATTCCTAATGTTGTAAATAAGTGAAACCCCTATTTATTATTATTATCATCATTATTATTATTTGTGCTCATCACGCTTAGAGTTAGAAGATCGGGTTATATTCCCACCTCCATCACTTTCTAGTTCTCGGAGATCCTGGACTAGTGACTTGGGTGTCTGAATCTCAGTTTTCCCATCTCTAAATTGGGAGATATTAACAGGTAGTAGTGCTACTAATAGGGTTGTGTGAAGAACAACAGAGATAGGCTATGGGAAACACATTTGTAAATTTTAGTGATTTATCAGTAGTAGCAGAAATCACAACAGGGTTTGTTCTGCTTCGTAAACAGGAAAACAGTCCTTTGGTCCCTCATACTTTCAGTTGAGGGCTTTTTCTCATTTGCTGTCTTCTGTGATGCCTGCAACAATCCTGGGACAGCGGCAAAGAGAAGGGACTTTGGCCTTGCATTCTATCCCAGGTACAATGGTGGTTTGGATAAGAGCATGTACCTGAAAACTGAATTTATATAATTTCTATATAATTCTCTGAGAGAGACCGAGAGTTCCAAATGCAAGCTAAATAAGTTACTATAAGTCTATGCAAAAAGCTCAACTCAGAATCAGAGTTTCTGGGCCCCAACCTTAGAGATTCTGAATCGGTGGTTTCTGAGGGGCCTCTGGAATCCGTCTGCCTTTTTGCAGGCGCCCTGTGTGAATCCGACGTGGGCAGTCCCAGGAGCACTCGGAGACATTGTCTCCAGAATGAATGGACATCATAGGTCGTGCTTTCATGACTGAGGGTCAGAGGGAACTTGCTGGTTTTCTCCCAACCAGAAAGAGAAGGATCTGTGGCGTGGCTAGTGTTTTAGGAACTGTGTGAAGAGGGAGGGATAAAGGTTTCAAGCCAGGATGAGGCGGAGAAGGGGGGAAAAAGAAAGAAACTATTTCTAAGTACAGAAGATAGCCAGGAAACCAATTCCATCCAGAACAGAAAATTGGAAAGGTGTTAGAGATGGCATCGTCATGAATAATGGTAGAGAAAACCAGAAGGGGAATGAAGGGATAGGACAGAAGTAGAGTGGTCCCAACAGGCCAGGTGACAACTTCTGCTATAAAACTCTGAAGCATCCAGTCTTTCTCCCTCATTCAACTCGAAAAGCTGAACTTTCTCATTTCATTTCAAGAACACTTGGATAAACTAGTGTAGCTTTCGCCCCATCACTGAAAGCCAATAACGCAAACAAGACAGAATTTTGGAACCAACAAGTATTTATTTGCACAGTATTTCCCATGCACAGAAGATGGTATTAGGAGCTGAGCATGCTGAAATAATCCTGGGGCTTCCTGGTTACAGCCCTCTCTCTCACCTTGACCAGTCTTGGGCAGATCTTGATCATCTTGGACAAATAGAGTATAAAAATACACTATGGAGGTCTGCTTCTACAAATAGTACTTAGATACTCTGGAATTCTGATGATATTTGCTGACTATTTCCACTAAAACTTTTTTTGTGATTTAACTCTATAGAAAGCACAGGTGCCTTGGTCTGCTGTTAAAATCTCACATTGGCCTGTCTTGGGACATGTATCAACATCTCAAATTTCTTTTCATTTGGGGACTTACCTCCAATGTAAACATATTTCATTTTCATTAAGTGTGCCAGCTGACAAAGTGGCTACCCACAAACTAGGCAGGAGTCTAAGAAATGTAAACTGCTAAAAGATGTCATCTTGAAAGCAGCTAAACATCTCCATTCTCAAAGAAGCCTGCAGCCCGAGGAACTAAGTGAACATAATTAGAAATACATCTGGGCATTGGCCCCCTATCTGAAAAGGTCGCATGCACACCTTCCATTGGTACTGGTTGTGTTCCATCATTATGTTCTGCCCTCGCTCAGCCGTCCCCCACTGGTTACCAGATGGCCACGATAGTGTTGGTATCCTTAACAACTGTCTGGTGCAATTCCCTGCAGCCTGGTAAGGGCTCGAAATACTGAGCATTTTCCCCCTTCGGATGAGGAAGTGACATATCTGGGAATTGCTCACAAACGCCCTGATGGTGTGGTTATAGAGAGTGATGGCAAACTGGGCCATGGAACCTAAATTCAGCGTGTCGTGCAGGTGGCAGGCTACCAGCGGGGGGTGTTTACCACTTCTCAAGCCTAAGATGAAGGAAGGGTTCATCCATGCAGAATCTGGTTTTCATAAAGAAGCACTTGATACAGGGAGGTGTAAATAAGCATTAAGATCATTGTAAGAGGGAGCTTCATTAAAGTTGCTGAAATGGTCTCCTGAGTTAAGTTGGTTCTGATGAACCTCTTTGACAAGGCTGCTTTGGGGAGTCCTCTCAGCGTGGCTCCCTGAGATGTGCCAAGTTACCAGATGGATCTGAGGAACATTAGAAGATAGGGGGTAAGGATGGGGGGAGGGCAGAGAAGGTGGATGTATCAATCAAGTTGGGATAGATCATGCTGCAAAAGCAGATAACCCCAAGGCACGGTCTCACTTAAAAGAATAAAAAAAGGTTTCTTTCTGCTTATATATCCACTTAGGATCAACCAAGGACCCTCCTCCATGTTCCTCTCGCTCTAAGACCCAGACCGGCAGAGTTGCCGCTATCTGAAACATTACAGATGTTCAGAGCAAGGAGAGGGGAGAGTGTGCTCAAACGCTCGCTCTTAACGGAGACGCTCACTTCTGTCACATTTCGTTGGCCAAAACAAGGCATGCGGACGCTTGACTCCAGTGGGCCGGGCGGCACGGTCTTTCCACAGGACCATTGAGAGAACCAGAAATACTTGTTGAACAGCACTAACAGCCGCCAGAGCGCACAGCGCTGCCCGTTGGACCCATGGACGTTTCTTGGGGGCCAGATGGCCTCTTCAGAGCCTTCAAACATTGAAAGATTATATAATAAAAAAATAAAAAAAGGGAGCCATACCAGACCTTGGAAATAAGCATAAAGAGACTCAACAGAATTCTGATTTTTCCTAAGATGATGACTTTAATGCTTGAAATAGATATCCGATTCTTTCCGAAACAGTTTCTTTGTTTCGCCTGCTTGCTGATGACCCACAAATTGCTTAAGCCGTCTGTAGGGCCATCCCCCTCTTTCTTCATTTTCCCCACTTTTCCGCTTCTCGGCAGGTGGCCCGGGGCGTGTGCGCGGAGCTTGAGGGGCGAGGTGGGGCTGGGAGGACGGCAGCCTGCAGGGAAGGTGACCGGCTACCAGGGCCCCCGAGGGCTCTGTTCTTAGTACAAAACCGGGAGGGGTTGTGGAGGTCTCGCCGGGGCCACGGCGGTGGGAGGCAAGAGGGTAACGCAGGTGTCCTGCTGTCTGTCTAGGAGAGGACGACGAGGAGACGAACGTGATCGTGCTCAGCTACCCCCAGTACTGCCGCTACCGCTCGATGCTGAAGCGCATCCAGGACAAGCCGCCTTCCCTGCTCACCGACCAGTTCGCGCTGGCCCTGGGGGGCATCGCGGTGGTCAGCAAGAACCCCCAGATCCTGTACTGCCGGGACACCTTTGACCACCCGACTCTCATAGAAAATGAGAGCATATGCGATGAGTTTGGTGAGTCTCGTTTTTTTTCTACGTGAAACCTGTGCGTGCCTGTCTACTTGTTTTCACTTCTTGCGAAGAGCAGTGATGGGGAACAGGGTTTATTTTCAAGCCCGATGGGCTACCCCACCCCTGCCATCCCCCAGATGGTTGCGGCCTAAGGCATCGCTGCCTCCTTGGCAGCCTCTGTTTACTAGGGTAAAAGATTATTATTTAGAATTTGTTGTTCAATATAGACTCTGAAGTTGCTTGGTCGACCTTGAAATTGGACTTTAGGACAGGAAGCGTTCGTGTTAGTTTTTTCTTAAAAGGCTCTGGCTATTCAGAATCTGATTTTTTATTTAACTGATCAGTGTTATAAGGAACTGTGAACATGCACCAATTGTAACCATTTCAGTACTACAAGGTGAATAAGCAGGAAGTTAGACAGATGAATGGATAGATAACAGGTCCCCACACCCATGAATTGTTTTCATATATATGTATATTTACATATATATTCATCTTTGGTGGGCACAGCGTACAAAGAAATAGATCTAAATCTTTATATATATACATATATCTTTATACACTGTGCCCACCAAAGATGGATACATGCGCACTTATCTTTGCCTGCACCTCTGCCTAGCCGATCAATCATTTGCCTCTGTAGGCAGAAGGGAAGGAGGAAAAGATGTATCATCAGTTTGGAAGACCTTGCACAATACAGTGCAGGACTGGAGGCAAGCCAGCACCACAGCTCTCACAGCTCTACCTTCTCATCTGTTGGTTGAAGAGACTGGATCATAGCAGTGGGCAGGGATATTAGAATACCGTGGGGGCACTTTATCAAAATACACACAATCCCCAGAAATTCCTATACTTACAGAGACCTGAACAACCCCCAACCTCACCTGCTCCCTTCTTTGGGAATAGCCACCACTGAGGCACCAGGTGATGACTGCCCAGGCTGAATCCCTCATGGGTACCTGGGTAGAGAAGAGATTGAGACTCTGGCCTACAGAGCACATGGGGTCCCTTGAGCTGGAACATTTCGTAACTCTGTTGGCTAACATTTCCTCAAGGATCCCTAGTGTGCAGATTATTGAGATTCAGATTATTCTGCTTAATTGCTACAGGCATGGTGATGGAAGTCCACTCGTGCCTCTCCAGTCTGATTATTCATGACTCCAGCAGCCCTGTAGCTGCTGTGGGAGGCATGTTGTAAGTAGGTGTGTGGCAGAAGAGAGGTGAGGATGAGGGGATGGGATATGATGATCCAAGAAGGAAGGGAAGAAAGAGAGAAAGGCGACCTAAGTTAATTGGACATGATGTTTTTTTACAAACTATTTTTACAGATGACTTTCACATTGTTACAGATGCTTATACTCTGGCTTGTCAAATGACTGTCAATCTGTAATAGTGTCTATACAAGTCATTTTTCCTTCTTCCAAGAATAATTTATTGTCATATTTTTCGTTTTTTTATTTATTGATTTGAGAGAGAGAAAAAGATTTGTTGTTCCACTTACTGATGCATTCATTGGCTGATTCTTGTACATGCCCTGACCAGGGGTCAAACCCACAACCTTGGTGTATCTGGACAACAAGCACTCTAACCAACTGAGCCACCTTGCCAGGGCTATTGTTATGTTTTTAATATTCAAAAAACCTTTATATTCAACTAGATGAATGTATCCAATACATTTTTTTTAAATACCCTCTCTTTTCACATCAGCATTTGCAAATCTTTCGTTTTCAATACTTTGATCTTGAGTGTTTCTTCTGTATCCCCTGCGCCCACACCCTCCATCCTGCTTGGCCCTAAAGACGTCTCTAAATTCCTGACACGAAATAAAACTCAAAGAATGCTTTCCTTCCTTTAAGAGTATTCAAAATTAGAGTTCCACCGTGTAATATAATGAAAAAAATGTTTCAACCTTTTTGGCTAATTTAGGAGTTATTAGTCATTGAGTTTCAAAGCTGTTGCATCTAGAATTGGTAATAGAAAGAAGTTCCAGTGTAACTGTGATCACAATGGTTAAGTTTCTAAATTGGTTTTAAATGTTCTCACGAACACAAGCATCTGAGTTTTCAGTGTTTTCCTGAACTTTCCTCTGGTATAGCTAATTTTAATGTTCTTTTTCTTCTCTAGCCTCTTAAAGTGGAAGCTTTCTTTTGGAATAAAGGTACCTTTAAAGAGCTTCTAGATGGCTAGTTTAATAATTAGAATATTAGATTTTTTTAAGTTACATCTGTACTTCAAATAGTTTGCACTTAGAGTATTGCATTTTAGTAAGTGAGCCAAATAAATAAATAAAAGCTTAATTTTGACCTGATTTGAGCACCTTCACCAACATCCCTCCCCCACCTTCCACTTTTGGTCACACTCTAAATTTCCAGAGAACACCCATTTAAACCTCCAAATGGTTGTATTAGAAATCAACATGAGTTAAAGGGTTTGTTAAAACGTGGGGTTGGGTTTCTCCAACCAAGTAACAGTTGGTGGAAGAACATAAATTTAATTAGTGACTAGCATTAAACAAATGTTCCTAATATTAAACACTGCCAGATGACTGAAACACTTCTGTCAGATTACCGCGAGTGCCAGGGGGCCCGCAGATGAATTTCCACACAGTATATATTCTGTACCACACGTTCGGTGACTTCAGTAATTGGTCAAATGTAATTTAGGTAACAGTATGCCTAGGCTGTAAAAATCAAATTTTATTAGCCATATCACCAGGTGGATGAATGGTGGAGCTGATGGCAAGGAGTTTATAGCATTTAGCAGCTACACCTTTGACACATGAAATTCATAAATTGTCATAAAATACCTCCAAGGCCCTTCTCAAAAAGGACAGTGTCTACTTTCCTATGATTAAATAATGTTTATTTTATTAACTAATATATTTCTTGCTTTCTTCTATTAAATAGGATTATGGAGTAGGGCTGAGAGGGGTGTTCAAAAGATAAATAAAGCACAGTCCCTGCTTGTTTTGAGGATTTAAAATCTAATTGGGGAAGACAGGATTAGCACACCTGAAAGGTTCACTAATGTTACAAGAAAGGCAGTGAGTAAGTATTTGGTGAGTGTTGCAAAAAGCGAGTGCAGTAGGAATTGAAGTGGGTTGGGGGTGCGAGAGGTGAAGTGACTGGAGATGGTGGTCATGGGGGGAGGGGTCAGGAAACGCCTCATGGAAAAGTCAAGGCTGGATCTGGATTTCCAGAATAGAGAAAGAGGTTATTAGAAAACTTTTAGAAATATCTAGATCATTTAAAGTTCCATGTTAGGAATGGCTGCCTTCACCCTGGGTCAACTGTTGGCCTCTCTTGGGGTTCTTTGCCCTTAGCACCCTCAGTGAGCCTTGCCCTCTAGGTGGGTTTCATAAATGGCCAGATGCTCTCTCTACCAGGGAGACATGAATGTGAGTCCTTGGACCAGGGCTGGGGGGAACCCAGGCAGTGGCTTTGGAATTGGAACTCAATGTCCTTTCTTGGGCCCAGACGCCCCACATTTTCTTCGCATGCTCTGCAGCTTACTTGCATTCCCTGGGGTTCATCTTTGAAAGTGGGCTTTGCTCTGTGTGACGGCCTTGCCCCACTGCCTAGATACCTCCCCGCTCCCCCGCCTCCTCACTGTTGTCCACCGAAGAAACAAGTTTAATTGAACAATAAAAGAAAGGCATTGAAATCTATCCTGAATCCCTAGAAATAAATTCTCCGTGGAATTTTATGAAGCTGTTTAATGAAAAGTTTGATTAGAAACTATTAAAAAATAATAATATAGATGAAATTTTATCATTTGGTCTCACATTACAGTAGTGTCCTTTTGATTTTTATTTACATTGAGATATTCCGGATAGAGTAAATAGATCCTGGTTTTAATTAACTAGCCTTCTTACTCGGGAAAGGTTATTTTAGGCTTGAAGGGTTTTGATAGCATACCATCTGCTTTCTTCACTGTTTTATTCAAACCCTTCCCTTGCTTACAGCACTGCGCAGTGTCTAAACCTATGACATAAGCATAAATTGAATCATATTAGTGGTAGGTGATTGAAAAGCTTCGGCCTCCACATCCTGCCCGCATTCTTCCGTCTTGTCAGTCACAATGCTCTTAAAGGCAATGTGCTCTCTTCTCAGCACAAGAAAACTGACTATATTTAAAACTAAAGCAACTGGATCCCTATTAAAGCATTATGAAAACTGGTTGTATTGCCCATGCAATTAGGAAATGAGATTATAATAACATGTGGGGAAAGTGACATTATGAATGACAATTTTTCTCATAAAAATCTTTAATTCCTGCCCCCACTGCCCTTCTAGAATCTCCTAACATAAGGCATTCTCCCACAGCCCCCCCCCTTGCTTTTACCTCTTTTTATAATTCAGTTCCCTCTTTTGTAAAACACATTGTCATTTATATTGTGTTATTGTCTTTGCTGCAGAGAAAACGCACACATGCAAACATATTGTCTATTTTTCCTGTTAGAACAATAAAAAGTCCACGAGTTTGTAATGCACAATGTTTACATTAATGTCACACAGATTGATTTCACATGTGTGAAGTGTTGACAGCTAACTCCAAACAAAGGCAAACGCAGTACAGTAGGTAAATGGATAACTTGAAGGTACTGGCTTCCATCAGAGAGATGTAAGTGGACCCAATATATATAAACTAGATGAAACCAGCCCTTAAAAGTGGGCGGGACTGCCCTGGCTGGTGTGGCTCAGTTGATTGGAGAGTCATCCTCCACTCCAAAAGGTCGCGGGTTCAATTCCCAGTCAGGGCACATACCTACGCTGTGGGTTTGGGGTGTCAGTGGGAGGCAACGAATCGCTATTTCTCTCTCTTTCTCGCTTCCTTCCTCCTCTCTCTAAAAATCAATGAACATATCTTCACGTGAGGATTTTCTTAAAAAGTGAGTGGTACTACATGGATTAAGATATGTTTCATTAAAAAAATAATAAAAGATAAAGTTTATTTCAGTCTGCGTTTTCAGCTGCAAAGAGATATATGTTGTGCTTCCAAGTTCTTTGGAGTTGGGGTGTGTGTATGTGTGTGTATTTCTCGATTAAGAAATGGGATACAGTTGAAGAAAGGGGATGGTAATTTGCCAAGGATGAGCTGGACTGCCATCTTGGTGTTTGGTCCATGTGTAGAACACCTTGAGCTCTGACCTTCAGGGAGAAGAAGTTGGCTATGTCAATATTAAAACATATACTCTGCAAATGGGCAGAGGGGACAGAATGGTAGAGTGAAAAGAGTGCTAGGTTTTCAAAAACAGCCCAGGTTTAACTAAGGCTCAACTGTCCGATTTGCTATTCCTCTGAGTGAGTACCTAGGCCCCTCACTTATCCCTCTTAAAAGCAAGTAGTAACAGCTCACTCACCAGGCTCAGAAGAAGTCTGGATACACTTGATTTAAAAATAAAAAAATAAAATATCCTCTTGATAAATGGAGATTCTCTACTGTTTCTATAGAGTGTTAGACCTTGGACAACTTGTAGTCATCTAAACCGATCTTGCTCATCAAATGATAAAGGAACCATTTCCTTAAGGCTCCGGACTCTTATTAGGACCTTGATGGAAAAAGAAAAGTTTCCTACTTTTTATAATGTTTTAAAGAAGCTTTTCTGACTGCACTGAATTTTCCCTTTCCCAGGTGAAATAATGACATTATAGACAAAAGAAGAAAAAGCAAAGGGAGGGAGGGAAACAGAAGAGGGGACAAAACCCTGATTTGCAAAAGAAAACGTAGGGCCTATAAAATTATTTTGAAGCATAAAGGATGAGCTAGGCTCAGCCTGTTCCCTCTAAACATCACATGTTTTGCTGGAAATGAAAGGAAAGGCAGTTGTTTTGTTAAGGATCATGGGAATTTGTAAGTGAGTAAACATTTTTTTCCTTGCCAAAGTAGGTTTCATGGTCACAGTGGATTTCGATGCTCAAATGGCTTTGTTCCTGGCCCCGGTCCACATTCGGGCTTTTGCTCCTGCCTGTGGTGCCCACCGATCTCCCAAAGATAACTAGGCAGACATTTCTCTTTAATTGAAGCCAAGTGGGAAAGGAGTTGTGCTTCTTGTATATTGCTGTTTATGCAGAAAACTTAACCTGCAGAGGTCTCACTTCGGAGGACTGCTTGGTCCTGGAAATTTTCTAGAGGTTCTGTATATCATTAGAGAGTAATTTAACCAAGACCACTCTTGGTACCTTCTCTTTTTTACGTGTGCTGCCAAAGTAGGGACAGAGAGAATGAATGTTAAGTTCATCATACAACACAGTAAACCAAATCCAAATAAATCTGCCGGTGGAGGTGTGTTGGATGTGCTTCGCAGTATGTGTAATGATTAACATATGGCCTTGGCTTCCAGGACAGTAAGACACAAAGAGGGCTGGAGAGCAGGCTTCCTTGGGCAGAGGCGTTAGAAGCTAGGGTACCATCTCTTGGGGGTTAGTGAAAGGAATTTTTATGTTCCTACTATAAATTAATTTACAGAGTAATGATATATGGAATGGGTAGGATTAGTAGATTTCTTTTCTATTTTTAAGACTGGAAAGGATACTTTAAAATAACTCTGGACTCCTTTTGTAGCTGAGTGGACTCAATGGGCTATTAAAAACTATTTGGACTCACGAGTACAATAAACCCTTGTTCACCCCAGAAGACAGGATCTGTGTCTATATTGGCTAATATTTCACCTAGCATTTTCATCTAGAAAAGCAAGAAAGTTATATCCCGTTGCATTAGCAAGATCAACATATTTCTCTCTAGGGTGACACAGATATTTTTGTCAATTAAAAAACACGCACTATAGGAAAGAGCCTGACCATTGAGAAAAATCACAGGCAAAATGAGGTTAGGGGTAGGGATGGTGGGATGAGGTTGAGGATAAGTCTGTATTCACTTGATTTTTAAAATCCTCTTGATACGTGAAGATTCTCTCTAACCCCCTCATTCCAGGCTGTCAGGGGAGCTGGACTGATTAAGTTCAATCCAGTAGGTGAACTGTAGGTTAGGCTGTCCGGGGATGCGTAGAGCCCAGCACATTGCCTAACACTGTGTTCTTAATCCATTCATGCATATCACCAATGTCTATTACATGCCTACTATGTGCCAAGTACTCCTCTGGTCCTTGTGCACACATTTGTGAATGAGAGAGAATTTCCCCCTCTTCAGGAATTTACACTGTGGTATGTGGGGAGAGGAGTGACACAGTTCAGGATAGCCACGGACCAAACCTCATACATATAGGTCATGCCTGTCAGGTTGAGAAGATTAAGTGAGTTAATGACTTAAAGCACTGAGGCAGTACAGGGTAAGGGCTACTTTAGTAGTTAGTGTTATCTAGATCTTCGTGTACCTCTTACACCACCCAACACAATCGTAACCACGTATTGGGTCTATAGTGGTCTTCAAAACACACTCACAAAATTGTTTCGCATCTATACTACTGGGAATAGTGAGGTATCATTGGCTACTAAAAATCATTCAACATCCGTTCATTCTAGAAATATTTGTTTGTCCTTCTGCGTGGACAGATATCATGGGTCTGGCTCCTTCCTTCCATCCAGCCTCAGCTCAGATGTCTCCTCCCCAGGGAAGTCTCTGACCTTCCCCTTTCCGCAAACCCAGCTCTATCCCATCATGCAATGCAGAGTTATCTTCCTATAACTCATAGCTATCTGAAATTAACTCCTATATTTGTTTCTTTATATGTATATACTCTGTGACCCCATCCCACCCATACTATAAGAGCTGGGAACTTTTCTGTCTTGTTGACACCATGTGCCCAGCGACCAGAATAATATTTGGTACTGAGTAGATGTGTAATAAATATTGGTGAAATGAAAATGGATACATGCATGCTGTGGATACATTGCTCGCCCCCATTTTGCAGATAAGGCCATTTAAGCATGGGCAATGTCACACAGTTATCAAGTAGCAAAACCAGGATATGAACCTGGACAGTCTGGCTCAGCATCCATGCTCTTAACCAATTACACTAGACTGCTCTCAGACAGTGGACTCAACTAAGAAAGAGCTTTCAGGCTTCCTAAGATCAGGCTGACTGGAAACCAGTCACTGATCACCAGGCTTCTTGATAATGAACGCACAACAGGATTTAGAGAGATCGGTGTGTGTTGCGAGTGGTTAGGAAGAGAATGATCATAAAGATTAAAAATCTGAAAACCATTGGATTGGGATCAACAAACTTTGATGCTAGCCGCTGTCCTCTCTTGTCTATATTATAACAGTCTCCCTGCTTTAGCCCGTCTATCCTTTGGTCTCTTTTCAGGGCACCAGCCAGAGTGGTCACTTCCCTGCTCCAATCTCCCAATGGCTTCTCATCTCATCAGAGAAGTAGATACGAATATAGAGCCCTTTAAGGGCTGGAACTATTTAGAAGTTGAAAGGGACAGATAGCGAACTGCCCTGTGCTCTCAGGGACTCTTTCTAAGACATGGGGTTGCGATGCTGACAGGACTTTCATTATCTACCTCTCTAATTTTCTGCTTAGGACGCATTGACTTTCCCAACTTGGCATCCTCCTATAATGAAAAAATTATAGGTTTAATTTCAAAAATTGAAATGTATGCAAGCTTTCCTGCTTCTGTCACTTCTTTATAACTGTAGCACATAAATCATTTCCCTTTTCAAAATTAAATTTTGCTTGCCATGATTTGGTAATGGGTTTTCAGAGGAGGCAGAGTAGCCAAACTCCTGGCACCAGTGCCGGCTGTACTGCCTACTCAGGAAATCTTCTCATTGCTGGCTGGCCTGGGCCTTGATGCCATCATCTGGGCTTTATGCTCCCTTTGGAAGTTGCCTAGAAATTCTCTCCCTAAGAATCTCTTCTGTGAATGGCCTTTTTGGCTCTCCAGTCTCCATTTCGGAAGACTAAAGAACAGATAGGACTTGGGCAGAAAAAGGCTGGTGTATCCAAATACTTGGGTGCTTATCCATTCATTCGTTTGTTCATTCATTCATTCATTCATTCATTCATTCAGCACTGACTGTTTAAGGCACAACTGCAGGCTTTTGTTGGGATATCATCTGCTCTCAAGATACTTAAAAATCAAGTTGGCTGAGAGAGGACCTAGAACAATGGCCTACTACAATTATTACCCGTGATCCTCTTAACAATCCTGCATCTTATCATGAGCAACCTTGTGGTGGCACAGCTACAACATGGTCACAGACTTAGCCCGTTGCTGAAGTGGGAGTTGGTGCCTTCACAGCCCAGTCTGCTGACCCCAATGGGCAGACTTTTCTAGCGCAAAGTGAGAGGAGCATGGAGCTAGGAGTCAAGAGTTATTCTGATGTTCAAAGGAGATGATCTCTGCCAAGCCTTGTAAATGGGAAAGCTTTGCCCTATAACGGACGCTAAAAGACAGTCAGCTAAGGGCTCACTGAGGAGGCTGAGAAGTGTGAACGAGGGCCCAGATGTCAGGGGAGGCCTCTTGGAGGACGTGCCTCTTCAACTGAACCTTAAGGGATTGAAAAAGGAGGGAGTTATTTCAGGTGAGGAGGTGGAAAATAATCTGGACTTTGAAGCTCAAGGAAAGAGATTGTTTCCTTGACCATTTTTAGCTTCCAGCATAGATGAGAAACAGCCTCCACAAGCAAAACTTTTTTTCTTCTTCCTAAAAGATGTTACCTTCCCTTGAGAGAGCACATGCTCCTGGGCCCACAGGTTCCACTATGGTTAGGGCCCAAGAGAAGCCTCTTGGAGGGAAAATCAACTTGTCAATTATTAAATTGGAAATGTCCCCTTGGGTATATAAGAAACAAGAGGATGGATTCACCAACTTTTCAGAAGGGGGTAAAAGAGTGAGGTGCCTTCTGTGTTTCCTGGCTGGTTAAAGGGTTGCTTCTGGGCTGAAAGAGTTGCTTTAGAATAATCATCTTTAACACCCTGCTCCTTGTTCC
This sequence comes from Miniopterus natalensis, assembly GCF_054644295.1. Classification (NCBI taxonomy): domain Eukaryota; kingdom Metazoa; phylum Chordata; class Mammalia; order Chiroptera; family Miniopteridae; genus Miniopterus; species Miniopterus natalensis. The sequence goes on along the minus strand of NC_142094.1, from coordinate 27,728,645 downwards.
TTCTGTGTTACTCGGTACTTTTCCAAAGTTGGTTTTTCCTTCTGTTTGGTATTTAAGTCAAAGGTTTCTATTGCATTTCTCTTCACTGGATTCTAAGCTCCTAGAGGGGTAAGAATCATGCCTCACTCATCTCTGTATTAACATGTGTTTGTTGAAATAATATAAAAACCCTGCTAGATTCCAGAGCGCATCAAATCTCCACAATCTTATCTTCTTTCTTAGAGACAAATATTTCTTGACCTCAATCATCAAGCTTTGATTAATTGACAGTTGATTTAATTCTCAAGGGAAAATGTCCAGCTCAAAGGAACTGTTTCTTCCTCAACATTTACTCACCTTTTCAAACCAGAGGAATGTTCTAAATAAGTTGGTCAGTATCTTTGGTTGAAGATTGTCCATTTGTTATGATGCTTTACAGACCCTGGAATCTACACAACCTAGAAGGGTGTTCTTTCTGAAGAAGCTGAGGAGCATCCTTAAGTTAGGGAAAACTGTAACCAGAAGTGTCAACACATCGACCTTTCCAGCCTTTAACCCACAGATATCAAAATTCATTGTGGAAATCAAGAAACAGTGGTAGGGCTGTTAGCATACAATATATCGACAAGTTTTAATTAAATATGGGCTCTATGGATCAGGAACATAATATAGATCACAGTCCTGAATCATATCAGAAAGTGTTGGGAAAGAAAAGGCTTGGCCAGTATAGTGTTCATTATTAGGAAGACTACTTGGTGGATGGCATTTATGCCCCAAGGATTTTTTATGGATCATTGACTTGCCCTGTGTTATTTGTAGGTGAGGATGAGGCCTTCTGTCTCTCAGAAGAGTTCGGTAGAGGATCCTGGATAAGACATTTTCACAACACACAGGGTTTAGCAGGTCACACTTTCTTCCTCACAGTTTCAGACATGAACATGGTTTTTAAGATAGAGAATAAAGTATCTTAATGAAGATATCACACACAGGACAAGGACCTACATCAGGGCACCGATTCCTGCCCATCTCCAGAACATACGCTTTCAGCTAGCTGGTACTAGTTGGTTCTTTTGAGGTTTGTCTTTACCATAGCACATATGGCAGATCCTGTGTTACAGAGAATGCATTTCGTCCCACAGTTCTTGAAAGAAAGGAAGTTAACCAGTGTCAAAACTAGAACAAATCAGGGACCATTGTGGAGCCCCATCAAATTGTCTTGTTGACCCGGGGTGCCAATGCCATTTGTCTGAGCTGAGGAGGTGGATTCAGAGATGTGGAGAGCATGGCCTCACCACTCCCAACCCTGGTAACTGCTCATCCCACACTCAGGCCTGACATTCACACCTTACGAGGGGAACGTCCTTCACATGGAAGAGCACCCCTCACTTTCCAAAGAGCCTTCCCCTGCTCTTCAGTGTCTTGCCTATGAACAGTTCTGTAGCCAAGAGGACCGGTATCATCGACCCCACTGGGCAGCTGAAGAGCTGATCAGGAAAATCAGTGCTCACACATTAGTGCAGCAGTGATGAGACCAGAATGGGACTTGGCCATCAGCTTCTCCACCTGTGTTCTCCATGCCATCCCCCGGAACGTGGCCCAGTGCTAAAGGACAGGACATCACAGCTGCAAGATTGTATGCAGCAAACCCTGATTAACTAGAACCTTCAGTTAACCTGATGCCCCTCCCCATCCCTCACCCCCTTTGTACAGTATTTCAAAAATGAAAACAGAGTAAATGGTGAAAAACAGTTCAATGTTTTCCAAAATATTTTTCTCATTATGAAATTATTTCCATTATGGAAAGTACAAGTAGATTAACAACAATAATAACTATTGTCACTCTTCTCTGAGCATGTGCAGTACGTCAGGCCTTACGCTAAGTTCTTCACACATATGACCTCACTCCTGAGGGTGCCTCTCTAAGGAAGCTTAATCATCACATCACAAGGGAAGAAACAGAGACTGAAAAAAGTTACATGAGCCCAGAGTCACACAGCTAGTAAGTGGTCGGGCTGGATTCCAGATCAGGTTTGTCTGGTTTCAGAGCTGGTATGCTTATCCAGGCTCGGATACTGCCTCCTGAAATAGTACACATAATATCATCGCTGTTTATCTATTCCGTTGTAGTCCTTTTCCAAAGCATTTGTATTTACTTGAGCATGTTTTCTATATGCAGTTGTTTTATCTTAAAATTTTAGTTACTCTAAAATGAACATTTCCCCATATTATTATAAACACCATTTTAATGGTTGCATAACACTGCATAAAATGAATTTATCGGGGATCACATAATCCTTTTCTATTAGAAGCTTATATTTTTCCTCCAGGATTTTGCTTGCTGCTTTAATGTATAATGTGTAACTAACACTGCAATGAACATCCTTATATGTAAAACCATCAGCATTCTGATGGTTTCTTTAGGACAAATTCCAGGAATCCCTTATTGCCAAAATTCTTTTCCTTCTAAGCAATAGCAGAGATATCAGATAATCAGAGCCTGCTCTAGGCTTAGTTCACAATCAGCTCTATCTGCTGAACTTTTACAGCTATGGTTGAGGACACTGAGAGCCAGTGTTCGTAATGAAGATCCAAGAGTTTTTACTTGGCTCTAAAGCTCAACAAGAAAAACATTTCTTCAGTGAATATTGGGCTTAGGCGACAAAGTGAGCTCAGGCAAAGATTTTCACATCAGTGTCAATCTCCTGAAGAATTTACTAAAATTTTTATTTTTAGTCTCAGACCTCCTGAATTTGAATGGGTGATGTCCTATTACCAATATTTTAATCACACTTAAGATTACGACTCAGTGCTGTAGGAATGCCTAAAGTCAGGGTCAGTGGTGATGGTAATGGAGAATGACAGCAGACAAAGTAATTACTACCTCCAGCAGAAGTAATTTTTTCCTTTTAAAAAAAAATTTTTTTTAATCTTTATTGATTTTAGAGAGAAGAAGGGAGAGAGAGAAATAGAAACATCAATGATGAGAGTCACTGATCGGCTGCCTCCTGCACGCCCTCTACTGGGGATGGAGCCCACAACCCGGGCATGTGCCCTGACCAGGAATCGAACCGCCATCTCCTGGATCCTAGGTCAATGCTCAGCCACTGAGCCACACCCAGCCGGGCTAAAAAATTTTTTAATCTTCATCTGAAGATATGTTTTTTGAATTGATTTTTTTTTTTTAGAGAGGAAAGGAGAGAGAAAGATAGAAACATCAATGTAAGAGACTGGTTGCCTCCCCTACTACACACCCTGACCTGGGATCGAACCCACAACCTAGGTATGTGCCCTGACCAGGGAATCGCACCCACAACCTTTTGGTGTATGGGCCGAGACTCCAACCAACTGAGCACCCGGCCAGGGCTCCTGCTTCCTTAATTGCTTCTGTCCAGGTGTGATGGAGAAATGACTGAGCAGCCACTGGTGGTGACATGAGTTTGTAGAGTGTGGCGAGGAGCAGCAGCAGATGGCAGGGTGTGCTGCTTGGGTGAAATGCCTTGCCTTGAGTAAAAGCGCAGAGCCATGATTTTGGAGGGATACACTCCGTGCTCTTAATTACCAAGAAATCAAGAAAAAGCACAATGCACTAGAGAGGGCACTTGCCTGGGAATCGGGAGAACTGGGTTCAGAATTGGACGCTCATACTGAGCATGGAGGTTAAGCCCCTGGGTTAACTAACCCCTGTCTCCATGTCTCAGATGTGAAACAGAAGGTTGGACTGGATATTTGAGCTTTCTTTGGATCTCAGTCCCCTTTGAGAATCTGATGAAAGCTATGAATCTTCTTATGAAAATATGCATGCAAATACCATCATCATCATCATCATCATCATGGCTTTGAAGAATGTTATAAGCAAAAATTAATATACCAAGCAAATATCGCAAAGTCTGCGTATATTTTTCAGGGTTTATAGGCTATGTAAAACCTTCCATGAAGAACCCCTGGTCTGAAAAGTCTAAGAGCCCTTTCTGTTCTCACACACTTGCATTCTGTGAAATAAATAATGATTTGTAATGATTCTCTGTAAACTTTACATTTTCTTAACTGTGACAGCTCATTTCTGAGAATTCTGGTTAATTAAAAAACAGTAATAATAACTGTAGCTCATACCTCTCATTGAGAGTGGACTGTAGTCAAGCACTCTGTTAGGTGCCTAAGTGTAGTTAGTGTTTCTCCGTGGTATCCCTTTAATGAATTACGTGTATTTAATAGGATTAATCCCTTCAGTGATAGGCTTAGTGAAGCCAACTTTAACATTTATTGAGCACTTGCTAGGTACATTATCTCCTTAAATTCTCATAATACTTTGAGGTAGGTTTTGTTATCCATTTGGTAGATGGGGAAACTGAGGCTCAGAGCTGTTTAAGAAAGTCCACCAACAGAACTAGTTAAGTGGTGGAGCCGGTATTCTGACTATGGACTTTACATTCGGTACTCTTACAGTGTGGGCTGCGCTGTGCTTTTTATTTTTATTTTTGCTCTTTTTAGTCACTTGTTAACTACTCTAATTCATTTAAATAATGATTGCAAGAATCAATGCCCAAATTTCTGGGACTTTTGTCAAATATATAAAGCGGTGTTTCTACAGGGGTAACTGGGCATTCCCCTGTGGTCTCTGCTTTCCCGGCCCTCAACAATGTCCAGTTAGTGATTCGTGTGACCTTAAACATGGCCAATCCCCTCAGCCTTATCTGACGAGTACTGAGCACGTGCTGTAGGTGACTTATTAGGCTGGGGAGACCCTCGGGTTTGACAAGGTTTGTGCCTTCAGTGAGTACAGCATCAGGCCTGAGGGGTCCGTCTGCGTGCACCACCGGGTCTGCTCCCCTAGGTCAGCGCGCTGATTACAATCTAGTTTCCACAGGGCAAGCTCTGGCCCGTGGGCCACATCTGGCCCATTGCCTTTTTATAGAGTTGGGTTGGGACACTGCCACGCCATACTCATGTGCTTATGTCTTATCTTTGCCTGTTTGGGAGCTGCAAGGGCAGAGGTAACTTTGCTCCACAAAGCTGAAAATATTTATGCTCTGACTCTCTGCAGAAAAATTTGCTGACCCCTCTACAGACCAAACAACTAGGTAGTATATTTCATCATATCTAAGACAACATTGTAACACACATCATTTTTATTTGTATTGCTAAGAAATAAAAAGCATTCTAATTGTAAGATGCCATCAATTAAGGGACCACCGATTCTGGAGACGTCAGAATGTGAGAAGAATTGTGCGTCTTACAATCAAAACTTGGTACTTTTCAGAGATGTTTTAGAGGCATTTAAAAAAATGTAAATATGGATTGTCTTAAAGATTATTTTCCCCTACCCATAAATCAACCAATCTGTTGACTTCCCATGAAACCTATAATAACAGACCATGTGATGGGACCCAGTGAATTAGAAAAACGCTGGCTTTTTGGCATCTGTCTTCCCAAAGACTGTTGCTATTAATGAGTGGAAAAATATTTTGGCATTGTTCTCTGAGACTATTTTCAACTCCTGTTAGTATAAATATTTAGGGTGTTTTCAGCACAGTGGCTTGTGTGGCGGTAAAATTGTTAGTTCTTTTATCTTAGGGCTGGAATATTTAAACAGTATGCTTGTTCTTAAAATGTGTTATGAAGCTACGTATGAAAGGCTTTGTAGTACTTTGAAATGGGAAGCTTCTCAGATGCTGCTTATGGTCAGATTTTTACCAGTCTGAAAAATATGCTAATTACACACAGGGCTCTGAACAAAGAAAGTGAACTCAATATTACAATTTTAAACTTCCTCAAAACAAAAACAGGACACTACTTAGGGGGAGGTAGCAATTAATGTGTAAACACTATGTGCCTGGTTTGTGAACACAAATTGATCATTATGTGTGCACACGGTTGTGTATTCACATAAACTGCATGCAGAGTGTCCATTTTTGAGGATATAAGTCATGGCATTCTTTCATTTTTTTCTTCAAAAATAGAAATTTAGGAATTCTGAGTCAGGCCACTTATTTATTTGGCTAATTCGACTGCAGAGTAAATTATTAATAACCCCCAGATGTTGTTTATAGTAATTAGGTATTTTCAGTTGTGAAATCGTATTTTCTTTTTTGGTGCACAAGTGATATTTCTTAACATTCTGTACAGCCTCTGAATAAAAGTTTCACGGCAGAATAGTTTGCATGTCCTATGTCATTGTTTCTAAGTGAGCTCTTCATTCTGCACATTTTTAGCTCTAATTGCCTTTTTTCCCATATGTCTAAAAATAAATATTTGCAAGTTTTGCATTCTGCTACTCATTGTAATACATAAAATATTTGTACACTGAGCAAACTTCACTGATAATGTTCGCAATGAGCTATTTAGAGAAAGTAAGGTTTGTGTGGTAAGAGGAGATAAATTACATTTTTATTAGCATAAATGCCAAAGAAAGCCTTTTATCATATTTTGAAAGAATATTTTTAAAGGAGTGGCCAGATTATTTGACCTCTGGGACTATTTAAATAGAATCATTTGGAAAAAGAGATCCAGACTCAGAAATAGTCAGTTTTGCTATGTAATGGATATTTTAAATGCTCTTTGGAAGGTGGCGATTAATTTTTGATTATCAGGGACAGGGGCCCCACTATGTAGGTTATCCAAGGCCCTGACTTCCTGGGCAGGTCTCCTCTACCTTCATTTGAGTTTATTCCAGTTCATTAGCACCTCCACCAGAAGGTTGGCAGAGAAAAGGAGAGGAAGAAAAAATGAAATCACTTCTGCTACTCTTAATGGCCTTTGGAAAGAATGGATCATGAGTGAAACAGAAACCAGTGGGAAAAACAAGCTATTGGATTTTCTGTGTTTTCTTTTATCCTTGCCTTTCTTCATCGACACAGATAATCAATAGTTGGCTTAAAGACTTTTAAATGAACTCTACAGTGGAATGCTTTATAGTTATAATAGCAATATCATTATTCTTTTTACACTCCCAAAGACTGGGTGAATTCCAGAGAGGTAAATATTGTCCAGTCTCCATGTTGGGATGCCCCTGAGCTGTTTTTCTTTTTTTTTGGGGGGGGGGGGGTTATAAAAAAACCTTCCTCCAATCAGTTTTTATGCACAAAATTTCCCTCCCCACCCTCATATTAAAGGTAACAGTTATCTGTATGTGTTCAGATATAAACATCTACTTGGTCACCACTTTATCTTGTGGTCATTTCTTATGATCCTGACCTAGCAATACTTCGCATTAATGAAAACTGGCAGGTTTGGTCTTCCTCGCTGTGTTTGCTTCTTAATGTGTTATATTTACAGTTCACATAGAACAATCTGTAACAAACGTTCCCTTTTATCAGAACAGCTGCCGGATTTATACCGTCTCTCAAGGTTCTAGGAGACGTGACAATAAAGTAATTCTTCAGTGTTTGCATTACTCAGCCATCTTTTTGATATGTATTCTTTAAGGCATCCTGGCTACATGCATCTCAGATTTCAGCCCCTCTTTTGGACCACCGTGCAGCCCAGAGCTTTTGAGCTTTGTCTTGGACGCTCCTTCCATCAATCAGAATACCAAATTTACATTGTTAGGTTCCCTGGAGGTGTTAGAGCTCTGGATTCAGCAATTATTGTGAATAAGAACCTTGCAGCCAGGGTGAGTGCCAACATTCCAAGTGCTCACACAATGGAAAAGAGAAGTGGTTTATGTTAGAGTATGGTCACATTCTTCTGATTAAACCCACTCAAAAAAGACAACATTGTAATATTTTCCAATGACTGTTTATCATGAATTACGTCAGCCTGCGTTTAAATTGCTATTATTTCTCCTTAATGCTTCTTGGTGCCTGCATAATTTACGGCACTGGCAGCCTCGGGACTATGAAATAACCTTTCACAACCAACGCACAATAGTAAAGAACATGGCGTTTTTGTTGTTAATTATTATAGGACTCCTTTAACTTTTACAAAGTGACATAAAATATTGTTGAGGTATTTATGGCTCCAGCTACTTTTACATGGATCTATTTTGCTTCTGGCTAGTTCTTAACTAAAGCAATCATTTGTGGTTATTAGGCCGCCGGAGATATTATGTCAGAACTGGTTTAAGAGTATTATTATGTATCACATGTCATACACTACATGTCAGCACTTGAGGCTGTCTTTCAATAAAAACAAATGTAATTTTAGTTTCTGCTCTTTTAGGGATCGGCGATTTGTAAGTTAACCTGAGTTCACTCAAAGGTGTCCCAACTGCTGGGGAGGGAGCCTGTCTCAGCCTTCCACCATACACTGCTGGTCTCTTTCCTGTGGATTTAAGACCTTTCCAAAACAAACTTTGGCAAAGGTTTAATTCAGAGTGAAGATTTGCTTCTGGGGAGCAACAGAATTAGCAAGGACTGGTTAATTGCCCGTGGCTGAGCTGGTTTTCATTTCCCCATTTTGTGGTTTTTCTTATAGGTTTTCTAAGCACTAGGTCTTCTCCTTATGGCTGTCTGAAGGGAGGAGAGCCCCCGGCCCATGGAAGACCTGCCTCACACATTCTAAGACCCTACCCCAACATTCTGGGGCAAGGTCTTGGGGGAAGGGTGATAGAAACAAAAGGATAGAAACATGTTTGAATTTCCACAAAAGTACACTTCCAAGCAAACTTTGAATTAATATGTCACTCCCCTGGGTTCCAAATACTATGCATATTTTCCAGTCCTTGCTTATTTAAAGCAAGAAAGGAAGGGTGTGCCAGAAAGTTTTACAAAGAATGAAAACACATTAATGACTCATGTGAACAATTACTGATTTTCTTAACATATAATTTCTTAATTACTGTCAACCAAAATAATTTGCATGATAATATTTCCCCCCTCCCCTCCCCCATCTGTGTTTCAGAGCCATAAAATAGTGATCAAAGAGCCTGTTTGATCAATAGTAGGGAAATTTAATTCCTTAATTCTTAGTGGATTGATGAGACTCTGACATTGGATATTCTTTAGAAGAATCACCTCCAACACAATGGGCAAAATGAGCTTTCCAGTAAAACAAACAGCTTTGAAAAGAGCTCAGGGGCATTTTCTTTAGCTTGAATTCAAGGAGGAAATTGTGACTTTTATGAAACTTGCATAAATTTACATGTATCCTGTCAGAGTTTTAAAATTAGACAACATGCCTGAATGCCCTGGAAATGAGTCTGCCATCCAGATTTAGAGTGCTTTTAGCTTTTTTAATTAAAGACATTTCACAAGCCAACCCCAGAGAAGGAGAGAGAATTAAGCATTACATAAGAATGCAGCAAAGTTTGAGACTTAATGAGTGAATATTACCAATTTATAAAGGAGATAAAAGGTGTGAAAGGAGCAGTTATTGGGAGTTTTCTGCTTTTTTTTTTTTTAATGTAAAAAATGGAAGAAGTGAAAAGGCCAGGCTGCCATTTGCTGGAGCCCTCATTCTGGAACTGGTTCAAAGCTCACAGAACCGACTGTGGGGCTGTGAGGCTTGTTAATGAGCGCTCGTGGCAGTGAACTGGGATCATGGGTTTGTCACATAAATATATCTGTATGTGTATATATATGTATGTATATATATATATATATATATATATATATATATATCTCAGAAGATAGAAGGCAAGAGTGGTTGCTGCCATGTGGTTGTGAAAAACCCAAAACAATTAAAATCATCCTAAAGACCACGTGTATGAGTACTCACTGCGCAGCCCTACAAGTGCTCATTTTGAATTCTTTAATAACTGCTGATACTGGAATATAGTTATTGAAAATTGTTTTTAGCTGCACATGTTATACCATTTTAAAAGACTTAGACTAAATACTGTCAGCCTGTGTTTGCTTTCCTAGCGTGTTACTCATTTATTGAGAAATTCAGAATGTAAAACATCTGGGGATAACTCGGTGTGTGCAAAGTCATCTTCAAAATGTGTATATTTCAGAACTTCTTTTGTGTATTTATTTAGAAATATGGGAAAATTCTGTAAACATGTTCTGGGATATATGTAGCATTTGAATATGAAAGGGAAAGTTGGCATAACTGAAAACTCAAATTTCATTTTCTATAAATATTTCTCTGTTAGAGGAATGGGTTTCTGAAATTAGAAGATTCAGATGATGGTTAGTGATATTTAGAGGGAAGAATCTCTCTTTGCCCCGGACTGAATGCGTGAACCGGCCACGTCCTTTCTGGCCCTTTCTGAAGTGTGATGTGACGTTTATATCTAAATAAAAGAGTTAATTTTATTTCAGCATTTCAAAGCCTGAGCTGGAGCTGTACAAACCCAATGGCGTAGATATAATAGAGTACAACCAGAAGGGCTACACTGCTGCGGTGGTAATAGCTCCCTGGTTCTGTTCAACAATTAGTTCATGTATTTTATAGCTGGGCCTTTAGGAAACTAGTGCCATCAGCACAATCACAATAATTGGGAGATGACACAACATAGAGAGGAGTCAGAGAAGGGAAGTTATTAATGATTTGTAGTTTTCTTCTTTTGGGAAATGTAAAAATAAGACCCAATATCACATAGCTCTTTTCAGTTCTTATACATTTTACATTTTGTAACCATTTTAGTAGCTCTAAAGCCCCAGGGTCATTCCCCTGCCCCAGGTTCTCTAATTCTCTTCTTTTTCTGAAATAAAATGTGTTCTTTGTGATATGAACAGAGCTTATAAAATTAACTTTGTTGGCGTAGTCCAGTGCGCTGGACTAGATGAACTCGAAGATCCTCCAGATATCTCTTTCTTGAGATTCTAAAACCCATTCTTTGGATGAGGTCCTCTAGACAGCACATGGGTTTCCAGCTAAGGGACATTCTTGCTTTATTTTAACGCACTAGGACATGGAGTCCTTTGAAAACCTCACCACTTTCTTTGTGCCTCACAGCCACCATGATCCCTTATTTGTGGCTTTGGCTCTGGACTTGACAGGATTTGAGGGCCATCATCAAAGAAATATTAAAATCAATGTGTTTTCCATGGGCAAATATTTCCTGGTCTTATAAAGAACTAAAATGACAGCAATGGGGTGGGAGCATACTTTATGGCAAGGAAATTGACCTAAAATTTAAACCAAACCCCACAGTGTGAATAATCCACAGAGATCTCCTATAATTGGAGGACAGGGTTAAATTTGTTCATTGACCAGGGCAGCAAAACCCATTTAGCCAGTGTCACTCACTTCCCATCTAGTTTCTTAAGAGTTTAGATAAGGTCTCTAGATCAAGGAAATACTGGAAATAAGCCAAGGAGACATGCCTCTGAGTTTATCTCTTTCCCCTTCCTGGACTTTCAACACACTGGGGCAAGTCTCCCACCCCTTCCGTAGCACCTAGTAGGTGTAGCAGAACCAGGTGACAGTGGATGATTCAGAGATGACTATTTTGAGGATTTTACCCCTTGATGATGACCAACTCACACCCATTCCTTTGACTAACTCTTATCTGTTCATTAAAATAACACTGCTCTTTGGACGTGCTTTGTTAGCAGAATAGTTAAATGTTTGAAAGTTACCTAAGTGCTTATTAGAATATTCATTAGTTCATACTGCCCATGGGTTTTGCACCTTAAATGTAAGTGTGGGATCTTTCCCCAAAGTGCCTCCTTTGGCCATCATTCATCATTAATTGAACAGCCCTGAAAGAAGTACTGCTGTCTTAGAGTTCCATATATACACAACAGAGTCCTTTTCAGTGTATTCACACCAACTAGACCAAGTGCCATATTTATACACACAGGGGCAGGTCATTGCCAAACTATGAGGCATATTCTTATACCAGAAGAATGAAATACTGATGAGCTGATGGGACTGGTTGGTTTAAGGTGGATTTGAAGGGGTAAGAGGCTAAAGATTTAGAGCAGACCAGCAAATCAGAAACAAAACGGTGAAAAGTGTGTGTGTTGAGAGGGAGGTAGAAAAAGAAGGACGAGAGAGCTGTGACTCTGAATAGAAAGACTGCGATGTGACAGTGATCGAGTGCAGGGAAGCCTTACTTATAAAACTAATAAGAACGGCCCTCGCCTGTGTGACTCGGTTGGGTGCTGTCCTGTGCATGGAAGGGATGCCAGTTCAATTCCTGGTCAGGACACATGTCCAGGTTGTGGCCCTGATCCCCAGTAAGCGGTGGTGCAGGAGGCAGCCGATCAATGTTTCTCAGGTTGATGTTTCTGTCTCTCTCTCTTTCCCTTCTTGTCTCTCAAAGTCAATTTTAAAAAATCTTTTAAAAATTAAATTAAGTTAATAATAATGGTACTTTTGGACAAAGTTAAGAGGGATATTCCTGATCTCTCAGTCAAGCCACAAATATTTATTGAATGGCAGCTGTTTAGTTTCCAACAGTGCCCTAGGCATATTGGAGGACACAGCCTATTTGGGAAAGTAAGTAAATGTATTTGAACTGATTTAATAAAACAAATTGTACATAGAAGAATAAAGAGCTAGCTGTTGCTATGAAGACTATGTGGAATTGAGAAAAGATAATAATTATGTCCTGAGTGGTCAGGGCAACTTCCTGGAAGATCCTTAACTTGGAAGAGGTCAGAAAAGGCTTAGGTATGTCCACACTGTTCGGTACACTGTGTTGACAACTTTGAACCTGAGGAGACTTTTTGTCATACCTCTAGGGAAAGGCAGTCAGAGCAGCTGGTCTTTAAAGCCTGTTGGGATTGGGGGAGTTGTGGATGAAATAATCTACAGAATATAGCGCCACTAATCCATGGAGATAAAAGATTTGGTTGGAGATTATGAGGGATCTATGGGTAATTTTTCATCAATGCCCCACTTGCCTTCCAAATTGTCACAGTAACATTTACCTGGTAAAAGTGGTTCTCCTTTTTCTTCCAAGCAAAGGGCCCTTTGTTGATTCTCTTGTTGTTCCTTAAGTTAGTTAACTTTATTGAGTTTTCTAATCTTGTGTACAAAAATAATAACACTTATTTCCTGTGGTTGTCATAAAGATTGGCCAAAATAATATATGGGAAACCTTCTCATTATAGTATAGTAGTCTTAAAATAATAACAGTAGTGATGATCGAGGTCACACAGAGATGGAACTAGTGGTATACCCTCTCCTGCTTCACTCCTTTTGTGTCTTGGGTAAAGAAAAGAGACTTCTTATCACCCTGGGGAACATCCACCCAAGGATACAGCAGACATTGACTTAAATGCCACCCCCCCCACCCCACCCCACATAACCAGCTCCATGTTCAAGCCTTGGTTTTCTTAGCTTTAAAATAAGCACGATGCCCTGGCCCATGCTGCTCAATTGGTTGAACGCCTTCCTGTGTACCGAAAGGTTGCCAGTTGGATTCTTAGGGCACATGCCCTGCTTGCCAGCTTGATCCCCGCTAGGGGAGGTGCAGGAGGCAGCTAATCGATGTTCTGCTCTCACAGCGATGTTTCTCTCTCCCTCTCTCTCTCTCCCCCTCTCTCTCTAAAAAAATCAATTTAAAAATATTTTTTAAAAGAAATTTAAAATAGATAGATAGATAGATAGATAGATAGATAGATAGATAGACAGATAGATAAAACAAGCATGACAGTCCCTTCAGCACAGTGCATTATTCATCCATCCATCTGTTCTTCTGTTGGTTAAGGTCATCGCTTGTCAGTTCAACAAATATATTTAGGAAGAACTTATTATGTACCAGATATTGCATTAGACCCTGAGTCAAACTTAGTGAATTAAACAGACATAAGTCCCCTGCCCTCCTGAAGTCTAAAATCTAGGGATATGAATAGTAATCAAGTAAATATACATTTTTTATATATAGTCACACACACACACACACACACACACCCCTACAGGCCACAATAAGAGCTACAAGCCCCAAATTATTGCTGTCTGGAGTCAGTGAAATAATGTATGTGAAAATGCGTCGCAGGCTATAAAATGTAAAACTTCAGCGACTCTAAATTTTGACTGATGCAACGCCTGCTGTCTCCGTGGCACCCGTGTCCACTGCACATGCTCAGTGCCTTCGGCTTAATGGTGATACCACCACTCCTTGTTCTTGGAGGCTTATTTCAGAAAGAAGCGTGGAAGGGAACCTTTCTGTTGGGTTTATAATAGCAATTACAAGCTGATAAGGGCAAACCATTCATCAAATGATCATACCTCCGGACTTTATCTCTTTGGGTCAAATGTTTCCTGATTGATATTGACTCCCATATCTTAAGCAGCTTAGAGTAGATAAGCTAGAAAAGAAATTCCTTTGAAGGAGATTTGATGAAATTATGTTTTCTGATTTTTTTTTTCTTTAAGGAGAGAGATTAACTTCTCACTGTTCTTCTTAAAGAATACAAAAATTGCCAAATCACTGAATTGAGGAAAATCCAGAAAAGTTTTCATGGGTAGATATTGACCAAGTTCCTACTATACCCATATTATCATCCTTATTAATATTCTGTTTTTGTTCTGAAATTGTTTGGAAAGAACCTTCAAAATATTGAGAATGACCCTGTGCCAGATACTTAGGAATGGACAATTATTCCAAGAAGAGATAGCCCCTTGATTACTATATATAAATGCTGTAAGTAAGAATCTTGTAGGTTAAGTATAATTCATTTTCATGGAACATTATTTGTAGAAGGAAATGTTTTAAAAGTAGGGAGGGTAGGTTTCTGACCATGGGCCTGATATCCAGCTTTTAATTGAAATAACCATTGTAATTAATCAACTGTGTACTCAATTATAAAGTATATAATTACATTCTGAACAGTAAAAAGCTTCCTAAAGTGTATATAAATCACTTAAACAGGGCCATATAGTAACTGATCACATAAAATTATATTTAATGAGATGTGTCATCCGTCGCAGTGTTTTCCACACAGTTCTTATCTTACATCTTTGTGATTCATCTGTGCCTTATTTTTTGCTGCAACAAATCTCACAGTCAAAGAACTTCTTTATCTTGGCCATAGGGGTTAGTGACATTATTTCAAGCAGATTTACATGGGTATCTTTAAAGAGGGTTTACAGGGGGTAAGATTTTGGATCACTTCTAATAATTTTTTTTGGAAAGGTAATCTGGATTTATCTGTCTGCCTTTACTTGCTATACATTTCCCTGTAACAAGCATGGGCATTTATACTGAAGTTGTGGTCTTGCTACCGTATCCACAGTTGGCATCTGTTGCCTTCAAATTAGCTAGATGACCTATGTTTGCTTGTGTACTAACTGCAGTAGCTGCTAGATATTACAACAGGGGTGTAATTAGAAAAACATGCTAAATACAAATCGCTCTTGATCAAGTCACTGCATGTTGAGAAGTATAGGAATAACTGGTGATTATATCGTGGCACCTATATTGATGTAAGTCCTTCAAGTTTTATGTATACAGTCAATCAAGTCATTTTAAGCAGGCAGACCCAGGGCCATTGGAATTAAAGCAAAGGAAAAGCATATTCATATTTTTAACTTTGGAAAATTAGAAAAATTTATATAATATTTTTATAAATATATTCCAAAATGACTCTCATGAATGTATGCTCTAGAGTTGTTTGTTATCTGGTAGAGATATACCAAAGACCCTGGTCTTGCAAATCTGACATGTGCTTCAGAACAGATAATAAAGAAATACCTGAGTAACTGCTAAAGGGCTAGTTTTCTAATAAGATGGTCATACCGCTCATTTACCTCCTTTTCACTTTCAGTTGGGTCCAGATCCCTAGTGCCTTTTCCATAAGTGAAGTCAGACTCGTGTTGAGCGATTATACCCAATCCTTGTTGCAAGAAACAGAGCCAGACAGGACAACCAGCCAGGGCAGGACTGCTGAATGGGTGACATGAAGTCCTCTCCTCTATCTCACTGGGAGCTCATGTGGTCCTTTTGGTTCCCTGCTTTCCTGTATTACATACTGGCAGATACTTACCGTGTAGATAGTCGGTTGGTTCATTTCTTCCTGTGTTCAATGGACATTTGTTGATAAGTAACCATGTAGTTTTATGTTGCCCTATGTAAGGATACAGAGCTGGTACAATCAAGGGCGCAGCACAGTGCTGACCGTTGAAACACTCACATGTTACTGAGGTTATGCTGGAATTTAACAGGCACTCATAACATTATTGAAGTAGGGTGGTAAAGCTCAGTGAATCCTTCATCTCACATTCAGTGGACAGAGAGAAAGATACTTATCATTTTTTTATTTCAATGATTCCCTTGAATATTTTACTGGAACTGCTGTAATTGAGGGGCTGGCAAGTTTTACAAGTGACTAATATATTAATCCCACTCTTCCCTTCTGCCTTAGGAGATTGTCAGTTGAGTCAGGGCTTAAAAATGGAACTTGATGAGATTTGCTCTAAAGATGTTGACTAATACCAATTAAACTCCTAAACATCACAAGCAGACTGATTATGTCTTTTTCACTCTTTAAAAAAAACCCAGAGATGCACCTACTTAATAACCTGCTCCATGTCCTTAATAAAGAGCAGGCTAATTAAAAATTGGTTGCTAGCTGAAAGTGAATAAATGAAGAATCACATATTAACATAGGCATCGGCAACCAGCAGAAGGAGCTGAGCAGGAGCTGGGGGAATGAAAGAAGTAATTGTGAGCCTTTTATCACCGAGGGTGACATGTACTAATGTAAAGTTGTGTCATGGCGACAGGGTACTGGGGTAAGGAGGCTCTTGGTGGGGTGGGTGGCCAGGTTGGTCTCTCCCTGTATCTGCAATAACAGAATGAAAGAACAGGGAAACAGAGTCTGTTTTTCTCTTTCTCCTTTCATCTCACCCAATCCTGCCTATCCATCCAGCCCTATCCTACCACAAGTCCTGCACCAACCTTGAATCCCTCTGTGTGTCTCCTGAAGGCCTCAGCAAAGAAAGTCTTCTCCAAAGTGTTGTGTCTGTCTCACGGTGTCTGGTGAGAGGATACTGGTCCCTCTCTTGTGCTCAGTATAGCCCAGCAATGTGGGACTTTTTTTTTTTCTTGACCTTACTTTTCTATCCCTTGAATCTAAACCTTTGCATATGCCCTTCCTGGAAAAGAAACCACCCCGTTATGGTCTCACCCCTCAAACTGATCAACTTCTCCCATCCTGCAGATCTCAGCTGAAACATTTTCACAGAGAAGTCTTCCCTACTGTTTCCATGAGTTCAACAGCCCCGTGGTGCTCCCAGAGCTTCTACTCTTGCTTATTGATAACACCTACCCATCCATTTTACCATCTCTCTCAGTTTTCCATACCACAACCTCAGATTTGTGAGAGTTAAATGCAGGGATGTCTTGGAAATCACTGTGTCTCGAGTCTGCAGCCTCCATATCCTAGGTAACCAGTAAACGTTGAAGGGATGTTTCAGTTCTGACTCCCCACAAACTCTATGATACTTCCCTAGAAAGCAAGAATCCTGTCTCATGTTTCTTGGTGACCCCCATAAAGCTAATGGGTGTCCAAGAAATATTCATTCAAAAGAACTCTTAATTCTGGTGTTATATTTCCCTGAGCTGAGAATGAGAAGAATTGGTTTTTTGTGTGTGTGTGTTTTTAACTTTTTAAATTCTGTGTAGGACAAGGAGAGAAACGAACAAGCTTGGGCTTGTTTCTTTCTTAGTTGGAAGGAGTTCCATAAGCACAAAAATACTAGTTGATAGTAGTGAGTGAGCAATCGTATGTTGAGTGCATGCCAGTTGTCACTGCAACGTGCTTTACAGTCTGTCTCTTCCTTGGCCCTCTCAACTCAGGGAACCAAGTCTGTTCCCCAGGAGGATCTTCGAGCAGGCTGCTCTGTGTAGGCAGTTAGCACAGCGCCGAGAAGATGAACTCTGAAGGCATATGAGCCTGGGTCTCGGTCTCCACTCACTCTCACTTACCACCTTTGTGCTCCTGGGCAAGTACTTAACCTCTCTAAGCCTCAGTGTTCTCATTTTTAAATTGACGATAATGATACCACCCACCTCAAGGGGATGTTATATGAGGATTAAGTGAAGTGCTGCACATAAAGCTCTTAGCACAGTGCCTGGAATGAAACAGTTGTTAGCGATTTACAAGATATACCACAACTCACCGAAATCAAGGGAGATCTGCTAGCCTCCATGCGCTCTCCAGAACTGTTCATGGGACAGTTGAGGTAGCAGTAGGTATACAGAGAGACCTAGGATTTATCTGTGCAGAATATTCCAGAACCATGATGTTCTTGCCTGCATTTTTATTTTCTTCCTCGCCTCCCTCCACCCTAACACTTGTACGCATCATGCAGACCTGCCTCCGCTCTAGGTAGGCCAGGTATCTCTGTGGCTTCCCAAAAGTGAACTGGAAAGTTTTGTGTCATAATGTATTTATTTTGATATATTTTTTATTTTGTAAACAACCTCTTTTTTTTCTTTCTAAGTATTATCCTCAATATTTTTCCAAATTGATTTCATAGGGAAAGCATAGTCTTTGATTGGAGTTAATCAAAATGAGAATATATGGCCAAAAAGTAGTGGGAAGTCAAATGTAGGAACCATGAGCCAGAAACAATAATGTCAATAATAATAGTAATAAGTAATAATAATAACAATACTTATATGCCATTTATCATGCGTCAGGCACTCTTCTGAGCCCTGAGTCATTTTCTCCACTTTGCAAATGATGAAACTAGCCATGTGAACCATGTGAAAGAGGGTGTAATTAGACCAGTTTGCCCTTAGGACTCTCTCCTGATTGAAAATTATTTTTCTCCACTTAATATTCAACAAAAGCGGGAGGTGACCTGGCCACAAGTTCAACTCTTGTTTAGTTTAGACATTTGACTCAATTTATAGATGTCTGTGCTTTTCTAGCTTGATCATGATATTGGAATGTCAAAAAAAAAAAAAATGTGGGGAAAACACACTATAAAATAAAATCTACATTTACTGGTAAGAAGCATAGGGCACTTGGCATCAGCGGAAAGCTTAGTCTTTGATGTGGAAATAGAAGAGTTCTTACTGTTTCCATTTGGGTCAGAGAAAGAGATGATTGCTCTATGATAAGTTTAGTGGGTTCTAAAGTTAGATGCAATAATTGATGAGCCACAAGTTGTCCTGCTTTGAGGCTATGCAAGTATGAAGTACTCATCTTGGGGAAAATATGGTCAATGAGGGACCACACAACAGGAAAAGCAGAAAATATTTAATAAGACAAGTCCCAGTTATCCTGTGAGTGAGACTTTGTTATAAGATGAGGCCACTTATGTATCTGAGTGTGGGCGCCTGAATGAGGATGATAGAAGAGACAATGCAAATGAATCATTTTTGGTGAATCATCTGACTGCCTGACTTACAGAAGCCAGCCGCTTGCAGTGTCCCTAGTCTGGACAGCTGCCTAAGGAGGAAATACTTCATTTTAGGTATGGCAATGTCCTCAGTTTTAAACATAAATTCCCCTGTTTTTGAAAATATTCACACAATGCCTCTTGCATGTATTCAACAATAGTTGCCTAGCAACCACCAAGAAGCATTTTTGGAGTGCAAGAGGTCTAAAAATGAATGAAGAGCAAATACAGTTTGAGTTGCAGCTGAGATGGCCAGGTTTCTGACACCAGTTTCAAAGCAGATCTTCCAGGAATCAGGCCACGCATCTTTAAGAGTAATGAGATCTGGTTTGGCATCTTTAGAGACCCACCAAAGTGCCCAGTTTATCTTGGACACATGTGAAGAGGGAATATGTAGATTTAAGAGGGACCTCTAGTGCAGCATGATCCACTTTTCTCCCTTGAGGCATAACTGCCTCCTACCAAATCCCAAATGGATGTGTAGATAATGGAGTTTTGGAAAACTCTTAAGAAGAAGGATTATAACACCTTCTCTGGTAATCTACTTGATGATCTTTCAGCCTTCGGATGAAGACCGCTAGATAAAGACCATGGGTTAATCAAGGAATTAAACTCCTCTCTTCAGATTACTAATTTATACCATTGATTGGGTCTCCCAGTCATACTTTCTTTGAAACGAAAAGAACCAAAGAGTTCCAGATCAGAGATCACAAACTCAGCTACCCAGAGATGCCAGCAGGGAACTTAGAGGAGGAAGGAAACTTGAGGCTTATAAGAAATCAGGAAGCAATAGATACCCATGTTCTGTCTAAAGGAGCAGCTGTTTTTCAGCTCCAATCTTTTGTAGGCATAAGAGCCCAGTATTATCAGATCTCTCAAATCTTTAAGAAAATTCAGACATACTGATTTTTAAGTAAAACTCCCATGATTTTCAGTTGATGACAATAATTAAAAAAAAATGTTTAAGCTAAATAAATGAGGCCACTGGACAAATTTGGTCCATGAATCTTGTCTAATGAACCCCTATCTTTTTCAGTGAGGGAACTGAGTGAGACCTGGTGAGTGAGAATACTTATTCAAATTCAATGAAAATGTGAACTCCTTAAAGGCAGGAACTGTATTGTCTACTCTATTTTATCCCCAGCTGGACTAGCACAGGGTCAGGCATATGATGGCAATTCAACAAATATTTTATTGAATTGACAAATATTAGATATGAGAAACAAAACCAGGACCGATGACCCCTTTTTTCTCCTAAATGACCTTCCTGTCTTCTATATAGATATAATTTGCTATTCTCTTTTGCCATGTAGTGGCTTATTTAAAATGAGATTTGATTAATAGGAATGTTTGAGTGAAAACCCCATAAGAAAAGCCTTGGACCCTACCTGGGGTTCAACCTTCCTATAGATTTGTCTATACTGAGACTTCTACAAACAATAAGTTGCTTTTTCTTCTTGGCTGACCATATTAAATTCCACTTAACTTATTGTCTATTTGTTGAGTTCCTACAATGTGCAGAGGCCTCTGTGTGGTGATTACTGATAAAAGGGATTCAGGTGAGCCTGGAGGCTTCAGAAAAGCTCAACAATTGATTTCAGAGAATGAAGATACTTGGCATAGTCTCTTTTTTATTTTTATTTTTTGGGACCTATTTAGGCAACACTTTATGGTATGGTAATTTCCTTTCTTTGCTTTTCATTTTGAGATTTAAAGTTGCCCAAAACACAGAATCATCACAAAGACATGTTCTCCTCTTTTAACCACCTAGTTATTGCCTCTATGTTGGAAGGCTCTGCCAAAGTAGACAACAGTCAGCTTCGTAGGAGGTCTACCAGATGCTGTGTCAAATGATCCACTACCTTTCATTCACTTATTCTTTCTTTCTGGGTTCTTTCTACAAGGTGCTTACCTCTGTGCTGAGGATTCTGATGTTTCCAGAGTGTCAATAACTCTCCCACCAGAGAACTATTGGCCTCTTGAAATGCTTGAAGTGGTGTGTTACTTCCATGTGTCTGTGCATATAATAGTAATAATAACGGCATCAACCACTTATTAGTGTCTCTGAAAACTGAATAATGTGCTAGGTAGGCTGTCTTTTCTTACCTCATTCATAATCTTTCTTCATCATAATCTTTCAAGGGAGGGATATAATCTGTTTTTGATAAATGGGCAAATTCAACCTGAGAGAAATGATGACTGTCCCAGGGTCACACAATTACCCGGTTTGTGAAGTTAACGAAGATCTGCCTGCTCTCAAAGCCTGTGCCCTCTTTACTTCCTTGTGAAACTTGGGTATCCAGCATCAGTTTTACCAACGTCACCAGCATTTGGGCAATGAAAGGAAAGATGCCGTATCTTTTTTCAGAAGCAAGCTCCAGGGACATTTTAAACTAAGTGGATGATTTTGCATGATACTGTGTTTAATTTCAGAACGGTGTCCTTTGCTGGCAAAGATAATCAGATGTAATGTCATCTGCAACCTCTCCGCATGCGTGATTTCATAAAACTGGTGTATCAGTTTATTATTATAAAATTAGTATAGCATAGAACAAACCCGGGATGCAAGCCAGACGAAATAGACAATGAATAGTTATATAAGGTTTTGGAAGCACATGCAGTAGAACACAAGCTCACTGTATTTTCTTCTCAATTGTCTGCTGTTTGTTAATGTTTCCTTTTCAACATGATTGCATCTCAGTTTAATAGCACTTGCCATCTCAGGCTTTATGGTGCCAGGCCTGACATAGTTACATCCCCTCTCTGCTAAAAATATTGCATGTATATATTCAACCGCAGCCTGACATGTTTAGCTAATGGTTGTTACTCAGGAGCTGTGCGCTTATATAATTAAGTGATGTATGTAATTTTGTGTTAACACATTTGCAATGTGTGTTTCCCTGGTGATTGCAATGCTTTATTCTGTGTAAAGTGTGACATTTTAATTCCCACTGAACAATTTCCTACCTTGATTCGCCTTGTTTTTTGTGTAGAAGGGGATTATTTTGCAATCAAGATAAAAGCATTATTTATGAAATTTCTAGACTATCCCATTACTGGGAACTTTTAACTTCAGATCAATCTCCTATTTTATTGATCTTTGTTAAAAATCTTTATTAGAATTTAAATTTAATCTCTACACTATGGATTTGCTCAGACTTTTGTCTGCAGGCACCTTTTTTTTTTTTTTTTGGGCAGCTTTGTAGGGATGGGGTTCCTTAAAAAGTAATTCTCACTAGACAGTCTGCCATCTTCCCCAGGGACCTTTATTTCTCTTAGGTATTGCTGACCTTTCCCTGTTTAGGGTTCTCCAGGAGAGCAAGCTTCCCTGTGGGTTGGAGGTTCTTGGCAAAACAAGTCAGATCTGTAGATCCACAGGCAGGGCGGGCTCCTGTTAAGCATTTAGGAGGTTGATGATGCCTGGGTGTCAGAATTACATAGTGGAATTAAAATATAGATATACATTTCCCCCTTTACTAATGGCAATTGTGAACGAGGGAACCTCCAGCCACCTTGCCTTCTTCAGAGGTATTTCTTTTCTTCATTGGGATCAGCAGTCAGTGCAGTTTAATAAACATTTACTAGATACAGAGAGAGTGATATGTTCAGTCAGTGTTTATTGAGCACCTACTGTGACAGTGCTACCATGACCAAGACAGACATCTGGAGATGAGGGAGAATAAAGAAGCTTTTCAGGGGAGATGATGCCCAATGCTAGTCTAAGAGAGTAGGCTCCTAGAAGTAGGAGATGGGGCAGGAGGGGCAAAGGCCAAAAAGGAAGGGCACTGTGGCAGATGAAGCCCCCCGAGCACGAGCACACAGGTGTGAGCGCAGTGAGGTGCTCAGGACCTCTGTTTGTTCCTGTTGGAAGGCAGCAAGGATGCTCCAAACCCAGGTAGGCTGCGGTCCCTTTCTCCTGGTCCCCAGAGGTCCTGAATTCCCAAGGCCTCGCTTTAGCCCCTTCGTGTCTCAGCCCAGCCCAACAAAAGCAAGCAGGTGGCAGGCACCGAAGCCAAACGCTGGAGTGCTGCCCTCGTGGCTTCGCTAGTGCTCTCCTCAGTCCCTGCCATTTGGGTCTGAGCAAACAGCTGGGAGTGTGGCGCACAGAAGTCCCGCCAGAAGGACCCACGGCCCGTGCGCTCCAAGTGAGCTTTCTCAGTTGTATGTTTTGGCATTGGAGCACAGTGGGAATGTCCTTGTCAGCTCCCATTTGCCTTTATTAATTACAGTTCCTTGGAAAGTGTGTTTTAATAACGTGGTCATGGGATGACACATCTCACCCTGCAGAGACCCAAGAGGAGGTATCCAGGGCCCATTGAAAAGCCATCTGCTGCCAAGGCGCTGCTGCTTGTCCCATGCGGCCAGCAGACACCAGTGTCTGTCACAGCTCTGCCGCCCACTGGGCCATTTGGGGCAAATGGGAAGGAAACTCCCTGGGCCGCCCTTTTCTGATGTGTAAAGTATGGGTTCGGACTAGATGGCACCTGAGGTTCTCCTTAAGCTCTAGAATTCCATCACTTTATAAATTACTCAAGTGAAGACTCCTACTGTCATCATAGCTGCAGATTCACCAACTCCTAGCATCCATCTTTGGTTCCAAATCCCTTTGAAAAGCCAGGAACCACTTTCTGCACTTCATGTCTTGTAATGATTCCCTGGCTCTAGTATTTTAGGAGGCCGTCTAGAGGAGCGCTGGAATCTAGATTTTAATTTTTCAAAATACAAAGGGAATCGTTAAGCCTCTGAATATTCCTAGGATGGATCCAGTAATCCATTTTATTAGCCGGTCCCAAGAGGCTGTCACCTAGCAGCCCTCTATTGTTCCCAGGCCCCGCCCCCACCCCCACTTCCCAGGGCCCTGAGGCTGTGGTTAATAATGTCAAAAGAATGTTTTAAAAATTGCTCTTCTGTTGATTCCAAAGAGTCAGAACCCTCACGTGGTTAGAGTCCTGGGCTAGGAGTCAAATTCTAAATTTAATTCCAGCCTCTATGAACATCTTACTTCTTTCCTTTCTCACCTTTTATCCATGTTTCAGTTTTCTCATCTGCAAAATAGGCATAAGATGCCACGCTCCACAGAAATATTTGCAAACAGCTCTGCTGTACCCCAAGGACTGGCATTATATTGGGGCAGAATATCATTTTCCATTCCATAATAGGCATTAAACAAAAGCCCTTTTCATTGTGCACCTTGCGTAAACGCCCTGTGCTTAAATGCTGATGGATTTCAGAGGTCAGCAAATACCGGCCCCCTTCTTTATTATTATTTTTTTAAAGCTAAACAAGGCTAACTAGGGAATTCATTTTGGAATAAAAAGACATGAAAGAAAGGGCATTTCAGCTTGCACAATAGTACAAAGGAGAACAAGAATCGTCATGTTTGCTAAAGAACTCACAGCTGTTTAATTCTGTAGTAAAATTACTTTAAGAACTTTGCTAATTCAAAGACAAAACCAAACAACTGTTGTTGAAAAACTGAACTTGCGTGTGTGAGTGGAAAAGCCAAGTTAAGATTAATCTGCCCTTAAAATCATATTAAAAATACAGAGCATTTTTTTGTTAATGCTGGTTGGAGGAACGGCTTTTATCAAAAGAGAAGACACATAAAAGAGGGAAATGGTACATTTACTGGTAATAAGATGAAAAATAGTTTATGATCTCATGTACTTTGCCCCCAGCTTTTTCTTAAGCTGCTCTGTCTGTTTTTATACCAGGTTTGTTTGCTTTTTGGGGATGGGCCTGGTAGGCAGGAAATTGTCAAAAGGCGTAGAGCAGAAATTTTAAATGGTGTTTTTAGAAATTCAAATTAAATACCAAATTGGGTAACCAATTATTAAATGTGGAGTTCAGACTTTTATAAAATTTAGTGTTTAGAGGTTATGGATAAATTCTGTACCTACACTTGGTTCTATAAATTCCAAGTTTCCATATGTTGCCTATTGTCTGAAACAAATAAATTGTTCCTTTTTTTAAAAAAGTGGTTTCTTCCATATTAGGGAATTATTCAGACTTCTTTCTTTGGTTCCTATAATTCCAAACCAGTTGGAACATCAGTCTATTTTGGGTTATGAAGGAACTTTTTAAATGTGGGCATGATTTTTTTTTTCAGGGTTCTAAATCTCATAAAAATCAATTTGCCACATATATAGCAGTTACGGTAGTAAACATAGTTAAGTCATTGTATTCCAGAAAGACAAAGTTCTAATTTCCATATTATAAGTCCCCCCCACACACCCCCTTTCTTTCTCCACATGGGAGGGCTGCTAAACATAAATTCCAAAACATATAAAACAACATAAGGTTGTGATTTGTGACTCTTTCTGTCAAAGATGGGCGTTCTTACCTGTGTTTGATTAAACTCTCTGGATTTTTATGGTTTTCCCACGACATCACATAGACTCGCCACGAGAGGGCAACCGAGAGTTGACTTTCAGCTAACAAAGCTAGAAAATGGTTCTAATATCAGCTAAGTGTTTTAACTTGCTAAGGATTTATCTTCCCCGCCTTCTGATTGCCACACAAGTAGCCTCTGAGTTTTCACTCACAGCAATAATAATCCAAATAAAGTCCTTCAGAGGGAAAATATAGACAGGCTGGTGCAGACAAGAGCTTTTGCCCAAATAAGGATCCCTTTTGTGGAGACCCCATGTGCTAGATAACCATCAGCTGACAGTTGGTCATGAGTTAATAATGTTGGATGCTGAAATATGCATACCATGTGCTATAAAAGAGTGTGAGGGACAAAGACAAATACTGCTATAGTTAGTATCAGAAGCATGCCGTAGGTGTGCAGACTGCCTCGCTGGGTATAGGTTATACCCATCAAAATAGTTCATAACAATTATCATGTTTTAATTATTATACAGTAGGAGGCATAATATTCATTGCCTGTTTTGTTGATGTTGTGGGGATTTTGGACTTGGCCTCTCTACATGTTACTGCCTAAAATACTATAACAACTTTTGCCTTCTGAGAAAAGAAAATATTTCCTAAGCTTATTTCCGTTGCTACTATTACTGTTCTTTTATTTTTACAATGGGAACCTTAAAAGGGGGTGAGGGGGCTCCCTAAAAGGTGGGTGTGTAGCCCTTTGATTGACATGTTTATCTGGAGAGCCGTTAGCCCTCTAGTTATATTTTGGTGTTGTTGCTGCCACAGGAATAAAAAAAGTGAGGGCCTGGGGGGTATAGACTGTTTTCACCTCCTGAGACCAGTTATTTGGGAGGATGGGAAATTGGGCCAAGCGGGCACTGAGAGCCATCCTCTCAGAGTGATGCCCCATGGTCTTTTGGTGCTGAGAATGACAGAATGACTGGAAAAAGAATATGTCTCTTCCTCTGACCCCTGGAGTTCAAATCTTCTAGTTCTATCAACTTTTCTGGGCTTTTTAGAGCCTGTCTTCAAAGAGTAATCTCACTTTCTCCCTGTAAAACTGTGGGACTTGACGCACGTTGGCAAAAACAAGAAGGCCATGCCCTTGCCCCTCCGCCTGACATAACTACCTCTCTCCTTACTTGCAACTGAAATCTCCAAAAAGGAAAACACAGCCAGACCATGAATGTATTCAACAATTTGTGGTTAAGAGGCTTCTACCTTCCAAACTGCCAAAATCACTCAAGATCTATTTTCTCTTACTCAGTTTGCAAATGGCTTACATTATACCCAATCCATGTGGGTAGCAGAAAAGAATAATTAGTAAAATAACTAATTAGGCAGCCTCTCTTTTTCTCTCTCTCATTCTCTCTCCCCTCAAGTCTGTTGTCCAGGCTTAACATTTGCTTTGACATCTTAGTTAAGGAAGTTAATGAAATAACATCTTCATCGGGGCCATTTATTAACTTTGAGTCAATGATTACCAGATTTGAATTTTACAAAGAAAACAGAATTTTCAGATACTAACGTCTACATGTGACTATCCTGCATAACAGTGAATAAAATCCTTAATTATATTGAAACTTCCGAATCATCACTTTTACTGATTATCCTAACCACAAATGTTAATCTTGTCCTGTCTACACTTTACCACATATTTCCAAGGACAGATCTACAATTGTAACATTGAATTGTTGACTAAACCCGCATCACCCAAGAGAAAGGTAATGCAAGCCACATGTAACTTAAAATTTCCTGGTAGCCACATATTAAAAGAAAGGTAGAATTCATTTTAAGATTAAATATATTTTATTTAACCGGCACATCCAGACTATCATTTCAATATGTAATCAACATAAAATGTTATGGAGATATTTTACATTTTTCTGCATTGTCTTTGCAATCCAGTGTGCATTTTCCACTTAGGGCACGTCTCCGTTTTGGACTCCGCCTATCTCAGTGGCCCCATGTGGCTGGTGGTGTTCATGGTGGACACAGCAGCTCTGAGCAGTCACAGAAATGATTTATCTTATACTGACAAAAAAGGGGAAGAAGTTCTGACTTTTCCTGTGTAGTCTTTGTTCATCATAAGATTTACGTTAGGACTTCTGATGGTATCCGGCCGCTGTTTCTCCACGCTCACTCAGACTCACTGAGCACCCTAATTGTCCTTAATTCAGTATGCCACTGAGTGTTATGGACTCTGTCACAGCCTCTCCATGCACAGCTCTGACCCTTTCTCTTCTCACTGTGGACCATCACTCCACCCTATTCCAGATCACTCCCTTTTCTACCATGTGTGCTCGGTATCACAGTAGAGCCTTTAAAGTCATTTTCTAGTATGTGGCTCTGATATATCCACAAACAAGTGAAGCTCAGAGATAGTACTGGTAGCTCAGGAAGGTGGAAGGGAAGAGAGGGCTTCATCTGAGCAAAGAAAATTATCCCAGAGTCTCAGACAAACAAGAATTGTTATCTTTTTACTGTTAAGTAAGATAATCTCCTACTTCTTTAAATTATTCTTTCTGAAATGTAGAAAAACATAAACAGAGCGAAAAATCCCCATTAAGTACATATTTCTTTGGGGATTTTTAAAAAAAGAAATCAGCAGTTTATTACTTGATGACCTTTTACTTTTTATGTGTTTGTAAAACAAAAATGTGTCTTGTAACATATTAGTCCAGGTCTGTAAGAAGTTAAATATCTTCATGTTAATACACACACACATACACACACACAGAGTCTCTTCTACTTATCTCCAACTAGGGGATTTTTTTTTTTTTTTTTTAGAGATGTAGCAAATCAATTATCCTCAGTGTTGAAAATGGAATATCTCATTTCCAAACCTGGAGAAATGGCTGAACAAGAATGTTCTGTTTACATATGAGTTTAAAAACTGTTCTGATATTTACTGCTCCTTGCCAGGCTGTTCGATACAAAAATGGAGCTTTCATTTTTTTTCTGTCATGTTCAATAGCAACGCCACAGAACTTATCAATCATAGGCCAGAATGAGCAGGTTTATTGATTGTAACAAAACAGAGAGAGAGGGAGAGACAAAAATTAACTCTCTTTGTTTAAGAGGTCCTATTTTTATAAACTTTATAAATTATAGAAATCAAAATGTCCTTAAAAAGCATTTCCAGGATGGATCCTTCAATAGCCTTAAAAAAGGCAAGTATCTTAAACCAATACTCTATTCTTATTATAGACAATCATCCTAAGATAGACTAAATCTGTGTTTATTAAATAGTTCTCAAAAATGGAAACATGAGTTATTTTAAAGTCTTAAGAAAAAGTACATAGCGAACATTGAAACAACACACCCATTCTAAATGGAACCGCTTTCGCCCAGTTGTTTTCTCAGCAGCCTGCAGGATCTTCTCCGTTAAGGGAGGGCCCTGGGATCTGGGGCCTGGGAGCGGCCGGGGGTGGGGAGGGGGCCATGGGCACTGGCATCTGAGGACTGTGGATGTGAAAGTGGAAGTTGGAGCCACTGTGGCATTTTTAGAGGCCAAGTTTCTTGGGTTGAGTTTGAGACTTTATGCCAAGGCCTTGCAGCGGGGGAGGAAAGCAGACCCTTTGTGTGCAGTATGCACATCTAGGTGGGGCTGCCACTTGTACCTAAAGGACCAAGATAAGTCCTCCGGTATCCACTCCGCCCTGATGTCTCTTCACAGAATGTTTGGAATTCTAAGGCAGAAGAGTCTTCCTCCAGGCTCCCGATGCCATGGCAGATAGACCTTATTACCTCAAAGACAAATCAGCCTTTTCGAAACAGCCCTGAACCACCTCCTCCATGCCCGGAGGAGACCTTTCCCTGGGGATGGCTCCCCTGGGGACTTCGGGGTTAGCCAGAATAGACCAAAGGGGAGCTAACAGTCTGAATGGCCTGGCTTGGATTTCAGTTCCAGAATTCTTCTAGAGAGTCAACCTTCTGGAAACCCAGACTCTCTCCTCGCCCTACACCTAGATTTAGCTCCCAGATTTCCCCTTACTCTGCAAATGGCAGTGAAAAGTATCTATAATTCCTTCTTCTTTGCCAGTGCCCCTGTGGACGAGCCTATTTCTAGAACATTTCTGCATTCCTTTGGAATTCACTACATATTTCAGAATAATATACAATAACATTCGGTCATTTAAATTTCTCTCCCCCCTCAAGACACAGAGATGAAATAAAGATAGAAATCCGCCCATCACAGCTGGTAAGACCTAATGAAAAGAAAGGTTTGCTTGTGTTTTAATGGCAAGAATGCACGGAGTCACATGCTTTCAAACCAATTAGCGGTACAGATGAGTTAACAAATCGCATTCCATTTCCAGGGTGGGGGGAGGAGAGAAGTCATATCTGTACTTTTAAGTGTTTCTGAGAAATGAAGACCTCCAGGGCAGAAAGAAGGCGGGCCAGGAAATAGCTATGCAAATCACATGCCTGTAAAATTGCTAAAATTTTGATCAGGAGCATTAATAATTGCTCTAGCGTTTACCAGTAGGAAACAGGAGTGAGTAAGACTGGGCATGTTTTGGAAAGGATTACATGAGTGTTTACTTACATGGTTTGTTGAGCAGTCAATGAAGTCCACGGCTGTTTTGGACTTAAGCTGCCCAGGCAATCCAGGTATGACAAATGCGGTCACACATTCCACTCTCATTAGTGACTTTGGGGGCTCTCAGTTATTTTGACAAAGAGCCAAAGTGACTAGACCTCATATAAAGCCTGTTTCTCTTTTTTTTTTTTCCAACCTCTTTCTAATAACACAAGTGCTTACCCTTCCCCGGGAAGTAGGAGGGCACCTGGATTCTGTGAGAGCAGAGTTCGTTGGAAATGCTAAGTTGTAGGGAGTAGGAACAACTATGGTTCAAGCAACGCCGGGGCATGGCTTGGGCCAAAGCAAACTTGGGCACTCAAAGTGGCGACATCCAGAAAAGCCAGAAGTGATCACTGTTCAGGGCTGCGTGGTCTTGGTGGCATTTGAGTGTAAGCGTGTTTGAGTTTGGCTCTAGTTTCGGTCCACAACTCTGGGCTCATCTTTTTAATGCTTTTATTTGAGAAAAAAATTACATTGAAAAATGGAACTGTCAGAACAATTACAGACAATGATATAACGCAGAGGGTTTGGGGGGGTTTTCTTTTTAACGTGCCTATTGCTTTAAATTCATTATTAGGTTGGAATGTTCTACAAGATGGAGTTGTGCTTGATAATGGCCCTGTGTGCTCATATCCCAGATAATACAGTTGTTTCTCAAATATTTCTCTTGGGTATAAAGGGCTGTTTATAGAAAAACAGAATGAAACTAAACTTTAATATTCTTCAGTCTGTATGTAATTAATGCTTTGTCGCTTCATGGAAAGACTCAACCCGTTAAGAGATGTTGAGTCCCAGCAGCTACAGTTTTCTGGCACCATCCTGTTAGGTGTAGCAGAGTGAGTATACGGAATAAACTGTGGATTTAAAATAAAAATTTCAGGAACTCATTTATGAATTTTTAAAGTAAAAATGTTGTCTTTAAGTTAAAGCCAAAATGGGGGCTGAGAGCTTCTGTTTTTCTTTTCTATTTTCCCCCCCAAGTATTTGAAAACTGAAATTCTGTAAGAGATTATCTGTGAAATGCCTTTCTTTTATTACACCCATAAATTTCAGGAGTGGCTTTGATCAAGCCTTCTGCCATTCTTGGTTTCTAATCTTTTATTCATACGTTAATAACTTTAAAAACACTCGTCCTATTTTTGTGGTAGTGAAAGAGGAAGTTTCTAAATAGTCAAAAGGGAAACATTGAAAATAGAACACAGTAAATGATAACTAAATTAGGGTAGGTTTTTTTTTTTTCCTTTCCCCCAGAAAGAGCAATGCTCCATGCTGAAACTTGCCAGAGTATTTTAAGATTATTGTCTATAAAGAAAATGTTCCAGAGAATTGATATCCTCAGAGGAAAGGCATTACAGAAATGCAAAGTATTATCAGTAATGCATACTATACATAGAACAATGTTTGTCAGTCCTTAATACTTCAATCAGTGGAGTTTAGTTTTCTGGCTTGTGTTTAGTGTTTAACACACACACACACACACACAACTTGCAAATCAAATGAGTTAACGCTCTGCCGGCTTCCTCTAGACATTGACCCTGAGGGTCATACTCTTAGGAAAATGATGCCTGGTTTTCCATTCTCCTAATTCCAATCCCCACCAACAAGCAAGTCCTTTCTCTGAGTGGAAGCTCACAAAGAATTTCTCGAGAGAATATGTAGCTGCATTGGCAACAAAATCCTCTCTGCAAAGCGAGAAGAGAGAGTTGTTAACTGATGAGTCAATCCAGCTTTTATAGCAGTTTATCTTCGTGGTATTTCCAAGAGTATAAATGTTACCAAAAAAAAAAAAAAAAATAGACGGTCATGACAGGAAGTACACAGTTGAAAAAAACAGGGACAATTGAAGCCAAAAGCAATTTACTTTGCCAGTAACTGGTTACATTTCCTTTGTTTTATTATTATTATTGCAAGAGTGGGGTTGAGATGAAAGTTTCCCACACCTGTGCTGACACATAACTTGTCAGAACCCATTGTGAAGTAAATATATAAATGAATGCCTGCGACTCTTGAGTTTCAGATTCTAAGAAAAAAAAATTTTATTTTGCTATATTGTCTTTAAAAAGAGACTATAATTATTTAATATGTGATGGAGTTAAAAAGGGAATTAACTAAACAAAACACAAGGGTTAGATGTCAAAGTAGCCTGCAGCCCTGGTGGTTGCTGTGTCTCCTGGGATTAGCACCTTAGGAACAGCAGTGACTTCTCCAAGGTGAATGCTTGTTAATTTCATGGCCCTGAGGAAGAGGGACAGATGGACAGTCGTAGAAGAAAGAGTTTTTAAAAACCACAGGGATCTTCCACTGATTGGGCAGACGAGTCAGTGGCCCACTGCAAGGGGCTAGTGTGCATGGCTCTCTAAGTTGTATTGGAACTCTGTGGCTTTAGTGGAAATCTTGTCACCTGCTGCTGAGTCAGGACCCATTGGTGGGGACCCTGCTTGCTGTCAAACCTGTAGGATGCCGTTTGTTGCTTGAGGTGGGCCGCAGCACCCTCATGCCATGTGGTATTCGGGAATATTTTCATTTGGGGAAAGCTCCCTGGTGACTACCAGCCCAGGTTAATAATATAAATACCTCATTATGAGACAAAGTGAGTGTATGTGTGTCCGTTAGAAGTTCCTTAAAGCAGAGGCTCTGGATAAAGTCTGGTTGTCTGGGCTGGAATCTTTCTGCTACCAGTAACCTGTTGTATGACCTCAGACAAGTAATTTCATCTCTATCTCAGTTTCCTGGTCTGTAGAATGGGATTCATAATTGCACCTTCTGTTGGCTTGTTGTGAGTTTTAAATGAGTTATTGTATGCAAAGTGCTGGCTGGCACAGAGAAAGTGCTCAGTAAGGATCAGCTCTTATGATTATTATTCATGTATGACATTAAAAACATTCATGCAAAGAACACTGACTGAACTCTATGAGTGAGCCAGGCCAGGGATCCCTAGTGGATTATATACACATGGAAAAGTAACTGTGCATTTATTGCTCCATACTATTTTTTAAGTAGAGCTCACTCCAGTCAGTTATGCTGTTGGTAAGTGTACTGCTGGCTTCCCAGAATGGCTTTGCTGGTAGGGATCAGTCTCATATAAAGCGCTGGAGCTGGTGTTAGTTCGGAGTCTAGGATTTAGTGTTTTCAGTAGGTCCATAACCCTTAGCTGTTGGGGGGTGGGAGGGCTGGAGGGGCAAGGGGCAGACTTGGGTTGGTTCAGGGCAACTGCGACCAGGTAGGACTGTTTTTTCCACCTGACCCTTGACCACTATCACACCATAAAGCATTTATTTCCACTCACCTACCTAGCAAATTATTTGTTTTCTTGACCCTGTAGGAAAAAAAATGTAGCTTGGGGGCCAGAAATTTTGCTCTCCCCAAAAGCCAGACACTCCATCTCAAAGCATCACCTTGGATCTGTGGATCCAAAACGTCTCAAATTGTATTATGGGCTCTGGGACTTTGAACATTTGCTCCTCAGTGCATTTGCTCATTGCATGTGCGACAAGCTTCTGGCCCCAGAGAGATGCGAGGCACAGGGGCTTAACAGGAATCAGGCACCAAAGGCTGTAGGTCTCCTGTCTCAATTCCCACAACAAACTCAAGCCACTAGTTTATATTCCTAGAGCTCAAGGCTAAGGACTAAAGGTGAACACAGTTTTACAGGTGACCAGTGTGACAGGTGCACCCATGGTCAGGTGGGCAGGCCCAGCTCATGAAGACACAAAGGAGAGATATGTGGGCATCTTTATTTCTATTAGTTCCTCATTCATTCAACAAATTCATATTATGCAATGGTGCCTCCTGGGTTGTGTGCTGGGGCAGATGAGAGATGAATCCGACCCGGTCCCGTCCTTACGGACTCTCTGGTATAGTGTAATAATAATAAGCCATAAAGCACAGCTGAAGTACAAAGAATAAAGTACAAAGTGATACCAGCCTAAGAGAAGGTCAGGAAAGGAGTTCAGAGGGCAGACTAAAAAAGGAATTTGAGTTTGAGACTTGAGCGATTGGTGGGATTTAGCCAACATACCTGAAATATCAGCCTGCTTGCCTTACTAGGAACAAGAGGCTTTTTTCTCTTGATCAGATCCTACGTACAGTTGAAGTTTGTGTGACCAGAATATTAGGTGCGAGTGTGTTCTAAATTTGTAATTCTCAGAATCTGCCGGGGAGGGACATGTGCTCCTCTGGTTCTGAAAACAGCTCAAAGAATGGAGAAAACAGACCCGATTTGGGGATGACTTATTGTCAGTTCCCGGAACCTTTGTCTTTATTTAAAACAGCCTGTTCAATGCAAGTTCTCTCTATCTAAAAAGCCTTTGGGATTTGAAAGCTTTTCTGGAAATAAATGCCTTTTAGGTTCAAATGCTTTTTTGCCAAAATGTTAGGAAGGAAAGATCACAGTAACAAGTCTTAGAACAGAGGCGGCATTGTTTTGTTCCTTTCAGTGAAATGCCTCAGATCTACCCCAAGTTTGTTTGTCAGCTCTCTGCTCTGCTATTATTTTGATAAGGGGACATGAAAGTACATCCTTTCCCAGAGATCATTAAAGCTTAGCACTCGGGCAGTTGTGGAAACACTTGTGTGCTACAAATCTTCAAACCAAAAGAGTCCACACCCTGGCTCCAGGCTGAGGACCGTGTCAGTCCTGGAAGGTGGCATCATGCTCCCCGAGGGGAGCAGGAGGTCAGGATCCACAAAAAGGCCAG
Organism: Miniopterus natalensis; assembly: GCF_054644295.1. NCBI lineage: Eukaryota > Metazoa > Chordata > Mammalia > Chiroptera > Miniopteridae > Miniopterus > Miniopterus natalensis. The sequence continues at coordinate 27,693,818 of NC_142094.1, read as the reverse complement.
ATGAAGTCACCAAACCCCGCGCAGGGAGGTGGAGAGAGCTTAGCCCTCTCTGCCAGTCTGGCAACTCCAGCAAAGTCCTCGGAGCTCATCCCACACACTCGGTGCTAGTCACTGCTGTGTGTTTACATGAGTAATGAAGCTGCCGGGGGAGGGGAGTTGTAAGCCTCGCGCGGAGCCTCGCAGCTCTCATTCGGAGGGAAGCTGACAGCCAGGCCAAGCCCAGCGCAGACGCCCAGGCCGGCGGAGCAGCCAGGCAGCTGAGCTTGCATGAGCCCGGGCATCGGCAGGCAGATGTGTGTCGACTGGAATGGGTAATCGCCACTTTCTCTTGGCTTGATTTCTGTTTGTGAGCTTGTTTACCTTCCATAATTCCAGGCTGGCTTTTCGGGGGGTGGACTTTCAGAGGATCCTTCTGGGGAAGTGGGAGAAGGGAGAGTGGATTTGGGGGGGGGGGGCGCGCTCTGAGCTGGAGCCCCAAAGCCACTTTTTTAAACTTTTGCCTGATTGTAAAGGCAGCTCTTTTGACTAAGCTTTAGGAAGAGCCAGCTGTTATCCACAGTAGAAAATCAAATTAATGGGATTAACTTTGTTTGGAAAATGAGTACAATATAAAATGTCCTAAAACCACTGGTTAACTGCGTGGCACGAGTGAGATTAACCACAATTAGGAGGGTTTGAGTTGTTCGTATTTGGCACTGTCATAATCATAAAGAGTGTGGGTACCTGGAAAGGTCTGAAAGGAACTGCTTGGGGTATAATTCATTCCTTTGGAATTCTTCAAGGGCTAGTTGGTTAGTTGGTTTGTTTTACTTTTGTTTGACTTGGGTGACTGATGAAGTTAAATGTGAAAGCTGATGCCGGACAGCCGTAGCCCTCAGTAAACAGCAGCTTCCCCCCCCCCCCTGCTTTCTGTATGGACCTTAAAGAGATTCAAGCTCAACATCAAGGTTGAAATATAACTTTGATTTGCATCTTGTCTGTGGCTTTTAGAAAGTATAAATAATCTCCCTTGAATCTGGCTAACCCCAGTGTGATCTTTGGAAGTTATTTTAAATAACCCTCAAGATGGTCATTAAAAAATATATTGAAAAGGAAAAAAAGAGCATGCTGATTTAAACATATCTGCCAGATATGTTCAGATTTGAAACATGCTGGTCGCAATGTTATTAGTAAATACACGTAATGCTATTTTTTTCCAGATTGTTATCGTGAATGCCTCTCTCTATAGCTCTCTCTCTCTACTTATTTGTATAATTTGAGAAAAGGCTCATGCCTCCAATTTTGAAGAGAGATGTTTTCCAACATAACATTACTGTAATACCATAATGCGCTGGCATATAACCTAGGTTTCTGAAAAGATACAAAACAAAACAAAGGATCATCTCGGAGCCTGGCTCAGGCTGTTTCTTTTCTAACAACGAGGAAATGCATCTTCCTCTCACCATACTTTAGAGCTGAGGGCTTCATTTTATTGAGATTAATTAGACATATTAAAGTGTAATAGATTTGCTCTGGGGAAGAAGTACAGAAGTGTATGGTCTTCCAAGATGCAACCCCTCAGAGAGAGAAGCGTAAAGGAAGGGCTGGCTACCACAGATGTGTACATTTCCCTGCACACGTGATGGGGGCCACTGTATAGTAAGATGCTCGGTTTTTAATAAGGGAACCCATGCAAATGAAAATGTATATCAATCGTTTTCCATTTGTTTTCAGCGCCAAATCTTAAAGGCAGACCACGCAAAAAGAAAGCATGCCCACAGAGAAGAGATTCGTTCAGCGCCGTTAAAGATTCCAACAACAATTCGGATGGCAAAGCCATCGCCAAGGTACAGTTGTTTGCGGCGTGCTGTTCATTTTCCTGCACCTCTCTGTTTCTCCTTTCTCTCTGCATCTCTCCGCTCGCGGGTCCTGGCGGCAGTTTGCAATTCCAGATCTAACTTTGGTATTCACAGCTCGCTGCTGCGTCGGCTCCCGCCACCTCCCCTGCCTTGGGGGCTGGGAGTGGGCAGTGTGTAAGCATTTTGATTAGTCAACAGAAAGACTTCCCACCTCCCAGTTTGGCCTGTTGGGTGAAGGACAGATGATTAAGCGCCCACGTCACTGAGGCTGAGATTTCATAGTAGGTGACACAATGACATAGTTTACTCGGCTTGTGTCAAAAATAGAGCAGCTGAACCATCCTTTTTCTGAATGTGTTCAGCCAAATCTGCTTCAGAGATTAACTGAGGAGGAATTAGAAATGGCTAGAATTAATCCTTTTAGCTATGTGGTGTGTTTCTTGTGTTTTTTTGTGTGTGTTTTTTTCAAAATCACCTCTAACTTACCTGAGAGTAAAATTAAAGACACATAGCAAAATTTTTACATTACACATATACGCATCTGTACGTTTATATGTTTTTAGAGATCTCTCTTAACGCAGAGTGAGGGTCCCATTTCTAGGCTGATTTTTGGGGCCCCAGCCCATGCTCATGCTGCCTAAGCATTCTTTGGAATCTTGAAAGTCCGTCCGTGCCTGAAGCATTTAGCAGCCGGAAGTGTGAAGTGTCACTTCATATTTTTAGACTTATCATTTTTCCTTTTGTGAGCTCGGATCAGATTTCCATGGCTCCGTTTATGGGGTGTTTGCGTGGAGGTGTTGTTTCTGTGCCAAAGGCAGCAATCGCCCCCCTGGGACCTGACTTCAAGCCTGGATATCAACTGATACCACATTTCCAGGTTCAAGGACTAAACTTGTGAAAGTGGGAACATTTTGATTATTGGTGAATTTGGAAGATTCTAATGTTGAAAAACATGAATTCAGTTCCATGCTGAAAATCCACGCTTTTTCTGCCATGTACTCCACTCCTCCCAGTGTAACAAAGCAAGCCCTAGACATTCACATTCTGTGAGTCTTATCTTCATTGGGAATTTCTGAGGATCATTTCTTCATGCTTCCAAGATTGCAAAGGGTTAAAAAGAGATCAACCAATAGAAACGTGTATTTTCTGGCTAAAAAAACCCCACCTCTTTGCCTTAAGTTACTTTTTGTTCTGTTCATTGAACCATCTGCAAGTGAGTCCACCTGAATACCAAGTGTGACATTTTCTAGTAATTTGGACACCTTGACCCTCGAGCTACCTACCTAGGGTTTCGGCTTCCATGGTCTTGAAGGATGTCAGCAGGAACAGTTTATTCCCTATGAATGTGGTTTACAAGATACTGAAGAATGGAGCGAGAAGGTTTGAGGATTGTAACATTCAGCAAAGCTTGTACTGCCGATGTCTCGTGTTGGCTCCCGGCCCCATACCTCTAAGATGGCATCACGTGTTTATCTCAGCATTTCCTCTACCTGAGCCCAGCAGGGTGAAGCTCCTTCTTATGTCACTTGGAGTCACTACCAATGTATGCCTCTGGGAGTTTTATAAAACTCACACAACTGACCTGAGAGCACAACCCTCCAATATCTCTCTCCCTGGAAAACAGAGACTCACACTAAGACCCACAAAACTAAAGAGACTAGGAGCCTGTTCTGAATTTGCTGTTCACTGACTTATCCTTCTTAGGAAGGATGGCCTCCAAGCCTGGGTTTTCTAAGTGACCATTTCTACCCCACTGTCCACCAGTGCAGCCATTCAGAACTTTTACCTGGAGGAGGATTGTCCATCGTTGGTTTCAGTGGTGAATGTATGGATATCCTGCAGCAGCCAGCTCCTGGGGACTGTTCTAAATGTCCAACTCTTCTTGGAGTCTTGGGTTATAGTCCTGCTGTTCCAGTGGTTCAGGCAAGACCACTTCATATAGAAGAGAGACTGATGGGTGTGATGGAGGTTTATGTGCTGGCACCAACAGACTGATGTAAAATCCCTACAGAATGAACGGCCACATCTGGGTCAGAGCTACCGTTAAAAAGGCACCTATGTCATCAACTGGTCTTTTCTCATGAAACGCTACAGTAGAGATTACAAACCTGTGACCATCTGATCCTTTGCTGAGCTGGGAACAGCATTTCAGGTGACAGTTAGTTTGCCTTTATGACCAAGAGCTGTGTGATTTTTTTTTTTTTCTTCTTCAAAGTTTCTCAAACAGACCATTTCTAACTACAGGTAAGCACCAGCTTTCCGCAGCTCCACATGGCAGGGCGCTCAGCATGAGAATCCACTGGGTTTCTTGGGTACATGACTAGGAAAGCAAGTCGAGTAATCTGCCTGTCGCCATCAAAAAGTTGTAGTTTCTCAATGCAAACATGAAAGCTAGCTTTACAAGACTGAGAAGTCCATGGCTTTCCGAAGACAGCAAAGGTCACATGGGAAAAAGGCCACCATTTCTCTAAAGATACAGTGAAGGTGTCCAGCTCAAGTCCTGCTGTTTTCTTTGGGATCATCTTGCATCATCTTGGGGCCCAAGCCTGTTCTTATGGTGACCTGCACAAGAGAACTCTTCTCAGCTTAGGTCTCTAATGAAAGACCTCCACTGACAGTAGGCAAAAGACTTTTCACATCCTGTAAGCACTTTCCAAAGGACAGAAGTATATAACAGGTGGTTTATATTCTAAAAGGAACATGAAAAGAAAGCCATGGTATGCAGTCTCTTCTTTCATTTAAATCACAAGCATACTTTCAATATTTTACAAATAGGGTACTTTCATTGTTTTCCACGTGTTTCACCCCCTTTGCTTCTCAGAACTACCTCCATGGCCTATCCTCCCGGGTTCCCGGGGAAGAAAATGAGGGTCTCCTAGCACGTTAGAGACTGAATTGAGATTACTCTAGCTTCTCTCCTGCTGGTTCAGCACACCTCACTGCCCCAGTTGAGAGCTGGATTAGTTATCACTCAATCCAGTGAAAGGATGTGGTTAATATCAAATAAGTGGTGGCTCATTGAAAGCATTAAATGTGGATTCTTTAATTAGCACTTTCTCAATCACTTGGGAAACCCCAAAGCTCTTAGTGAACTCAACAGTATAAGACACACAGGTCGGGAAAAACAGATCTAGTAATTAACTGTTACCCCATCAAAAGAGTGGGCTTTCTCAAGGTCGCCACGAAGACTAGCTCCCATTTAATATTCCAGTAGATTAAAATGCTGAGGCTGTTTTGGGTAAATGTGGGAAGGAATTTGGCCTGTTTCAACCCAGAAATAGAATAACACCTTAAAGGGCTCATTTATATGAACTGGAGAAGGGTATGGAGCCAGTCTGAGAAAGGCAGCTGCTGTTCACTTCTTAGGAAGCACCTGGTTCCCCAGGAGAAACCTGCTGGGAAGCCCACTGAGGTTCAGGATGGAGTTCAGTAGGTGGCAGCCTGGCTTCGCCTGGACACTTTTCTGGGATGCAGGGAACCTGAATGACGTTAGGCCTGATTTGGGCACCCCCTCAGTGCTTTCCTTATGCGTCTGGGTGTTTCTGCTCAGGTGAGGCAGAAGGTTCGGCAGCGATCTAGACCAGGAGGGACAAACCTCCTACTCCCATAACAATGGCGTTTCTGACCTAATAATATAGGTGATTGGCCCATTATCACTACAGATTGGAGACTCAGCCTGTTTTATGTGTAAACCTTACATCTACTCTTGTTTGTGCAAGACTGGGGTATAGGGTGAGGGAGACCTCTAAGCCCAGAGCCCTGCCCCATGCTAGCCAAATGATAATGCATAACCTCACTGAGCTTCAGTTTCCTCATCTGTAAAATGGGGCTAAGCCAGCCTTTTATGATCCTTATGTATAGAAGGTGGACTGTATGAAGCCCACAGCACAATCTCTAGCTCATTGTAGGTGCTCAGTTGATAAATCACCTTTCTAAGCTGTAGGTTTTGTAAAAACTAGTCATTAAGATGTGCTTTTTAATTGAAAGTATGTTTTCACTACCAATTTAATATTTTTATAAGAGTGTCAATAGTGTTTAAAACCACAAGCCTTAGAATTGAGACTACCTGGGTTCAAATCCCAAACTCACCACTTACTAACTTGGATGTGATCTTGTGATCGTGTACGTGGTGCTCACCGTCTCTGTGCCTCAGTTTCCTCTAACATGAAAATAATAAATTGCCTCCTTAGAGTTGTGGGCCTGGATGAGATAATACCTAAAAAGTGCTTTGAGCAGAGCCTGGCTCCATAGTAAACACTCAGAAAAGGTTGGGACCAATACAGATTAAAACCTGAGTAATTGTATGATTTCGAAAAGCCCTGAAATTATAGATTTCATCAGAACTTTAGACTCAACTATCTAAAATTTGGCAATGAAGCCCACATAAAAGTTTCACTGGGTGTTCGCCTTAATATCTACTGTTACAAGGTACGAAAGTTTGAAGATGCAGTGAGTAAAAATTCTACATGGAAAAATGTTTTAATACCATTTTCACGGGCCTTTAAAAATTAAAATCTTATCTAGAAGCCCAGTTGAATGAGTTGTGCAGGAAGTTTTATTTTTAGCCGAACCAGTCTGAAGATATGAAACGATCATGTTCACTTGAGAGGCTAAGCAATAAAGAAAACCTTTTAAAAGGATACACTTCCCTTTAATAAATAAGCATAGCCTTTTATGTTCTTAGTGCTCGGGAAGGAGAATCTGAAGGGAAGAAGGAGAGAGGTCAAAAATCTGAAATGGAAAATGTTGTTGAGTATGTGGGACATTTTTATTCATCCCATTTCCCCAGCCCTTGCCCTCGTCTCTTCCATGTTAGATACGGAGATGTAAAGAATATTGGAATGTACACATTCCCCACGGGCGCACTTGAACTTAAAGTTTGACCCTTTGTACTTCCCCCTTTTACAATTAAAATAGCTCAGCAACTTCGCGTTATATTTAACAACCATCAAAGGCCTCTTGTAGAACATGGCAGTGGGGAGGGAACATTAGGTTAGCCGCTCGGTGTGCCAAGTTCCGTCTTCGCCTCCAGTATGGACGGAAGAACATCTGGAGCATTCACCGCCATTTATTTTTTAATTATGGAGCTTTTCACTTACTCTTCTTGGGTTTTTAGCTGACCTCTCCTCCTTCCTTTGTGGCAAGTTCACATTTCCTATTATATCCTCAGAGCTGGCTGAAAAGCAAGCAGCCTCCTTAGTGAGTGGGATCTTTCCTTTCCCACCAAGGGAGGGGGGCTCTGGCTTCACCCTCAGGTGAGACAGCAGAGGCCTGGCTGATGTTCCTGATGCCACCGTCTGCTGGCAGCCACATGTTTTTCCAGGTTGCTGGAAAGAGTAGCAACAAGATACGTTTCCTATGAAGAGATCGACTTGTCTTTCATTTTGATACAAAGTACGAAATATTAAGAAGGCGGGGAATTGTTCAATGACACGAACAGATGGTGTCCCTCAGGAAAAGTATATAAAGAGGCAAGAGCATGGTCCCACCAGTTGCAAACACTGTTTCTGGTTTCACATCAACATACTGGTGAGGAGTCTGAAAGAGGCTGACATCGTTGGCAAACTATGGCCCCCTGGCTTCCGGTTTCTATAAATAAAGTTTTATTGGGACACAGCCACACCCACTCGGTTACATATTATAAACAACGAGTGCTTTCACACTAGAGTCGAGTAGCCTGCAGCAGAGACTGTTATGGTCCAAAGCCTACAATATTTACTAGCTGACCCTTTACAGAAATTCACCATCCCCTGGTCTAAGACAATTCATATTTAGTGATGCTTCTAAAAAGCTATTTCAGGGCAAGGGTAGCTTAGTGGTTCACTCTTCCCGCTCCATAAAATGTGTCACTAGCTATCTCTTTGTAAACAGTCCAGGGCCGTGCTCGATTTGATGTGGCATTTTCCCCCCCTTTTCCAGGTGAAATGTGAGGCCAGGTCTGCCTTGACCAAGCCGAAGAACAACCATAATAACTGTAAAAAAGTCTCAAATGAAGAAAAACCAAAGGTTGCCATTGGTGAAGAATGCAGGGCTGACGAGCAGGCCTTCCTGGTGGCACTTTATAAATACATGAAAGAAAGGAAGACGCCAATAGAGCGAATACCCTATTTAGGTTTTAAACAGAGTAAGTACACTTGTTTTCATTTTTGAATTATGAAGACTGCTCAGATGCTTTGACTTGGAAAAAAAATATTTTTGACTCAGGATTATGTTGAAATCCTAATCTGGGGGTGATGATGTTCTCTGTTTATACTAAATCTACAAATTGTCCAAGCCAGGAATTTTTTTCCCTTCCTCTTTCCGCCACATTGTTCCCTTCTGGGGCAGTTGCAGTGAGATATTTATAGGCTTGAATCCACTGATTATGACTGGAAATAGACATGTTGAAAGTTTCTCATTTTCTGTTTTGTCCATCTTGAGTGTTTGCAACGCCTTTCTTCTGAGATAATAACATGACGTAGCTTTATCAGGCACAGATGTTGCCTTTGAAAAGACAGCTTTTACAAGGAGGACATTTAAAGGTGGGCAGAGCAACCACAAAGAAAAAACATATTTACTAAGCCCCAGATTTGTTAGGAGATGGCAAAAACCTGGTGACTTCAAAGGAAACAAGAAATACACAAATTTGAACCGAGGACCCAATTTTGAATTACTTTGACAGGTCCACTTAACCATCCTCGGTATATATTTATGCAGATCAGGGAACTCGTAGCTGAGCAGAATTCCATATTAAAAAAAGAAGAAACCCAGATCCCATCTTGATTTCACAAATGAATATATATTTGGCCTCTGTCTGGATTTTGTGGCACACAAAGCGTGAGCCCCTGGCTTGAAATAGTATTTTCTCCAAACGTATCTCCCTAGATTAAAACCATGTGTCATTTTGATGAAGAATGTCAAACCTGCATGTTTTACATAACAATTTACATACCTAATAGCAACTGGCACTGATTGCAAGAGAACACTCGCAGCCATTATAAACTTATATAACTACGAATGATTACAATGTTTGTCTGAAAACTGGTTGCTGGAAATAGAAGTAAAATTAATGTACTATGAACAGCTTTGTTGCATTATGCATTGGTTCAGATTAAATCAAGGCCGAGGCAGGGCTCTTGATAGCTTTGAAACAGTGCAAGGTTCAATGAGGCTTTTCGAACATGTTGTCAAAGACCATTTTAAATTTTTTTTTTTATTTTGTTTTTTATTTCTCTTACCAAGGAATTACCTGAAGTCCAATTTTCCCCTCTTGTAAAATAATCGAATCCATAGCAGCCCCATTCCACAGTATTTGTTACAAATGAACAGGGTTGCTAGCCATTTGGCATAGTTGTTTTAACAGCATAAACACATGCAAACCCTGTAAAAGAAATCTGTTTAAAAGAAATATTTTTTTGCAACACCACACAGGGCCAGTTAGGGGACTAAATGGACTCATTTCCTCTGTGATCGAGTATCTTCCTTCCCTTTGATCTGTTGTATCACTGATGCCTCAAGGGTGAAATATTTTTCCTGCTCACTTTGAGGAGCCACATGTTAGTGAAATACAGTATGAGCTTTTAATATAGTGCTGCCATCAGACATTCTATTAAAAAGATAATCACATGTTAACCTGGCTGTTATTTATTGATTATGGAGAGTTCTTGTCCGAAGGAAGCATATATTGCCCTTTAATCAATGGCTTTTTTCTAAGGGTTGAACAAGACCAGCCCCAATTTGGAAAAATTCCAGTTTCCCCAAGGACACTGTAACTTAGCTCCTCACGGTCTGCTGATGGCAACAGGACACAAACTGTGTTGTCCTTTATCCTAAAAGTAGAATCATTTCCGTATTGTGACTGTTCTTTAGAAATATTTTAAGTGGTAATAATATATCCTGCTATTGAGTGCCCTTTGGCAAATTGTTTCCTAAGAACTTAGATCTCTGGGGTATGTTAGTATTTCTTTTTTTTTTTTTTCTCTTTCTCATTGAAAAACAAAACAAAACAAAAAATGTTTTAATTGACATTTCTTGGAAATATGTTAATGCAATGCTTATCTAAATACTTATTGTCCCTCTAACAGTTAACCTTTGGACTATGTTTCAAGCTGCTCAAAAACTGGGAGGATATGAAACAGTAAGTGTTTAAGCAACTTAAATGAAATAATTTTGCAATCTAAACCCCTCCCCCCCTTGACCAAAATAGAGACAATGCGGAAGCAAAGCATCACCGACTGCCTTTTCAAATGGCTCTACACTTTTGGGGGTTTATTGGGCCGCTTTTGGAAACAGTCCCAATTAGTTCCAGGTTTGGCAAAATTGTAAACTTGTCGTAAAAACTACAAGTGGAAAACATATGTAACTCTCCCCTGTCAGGGAAATTAGTTGGGTCTGTAATTTTTTCCCATGTTGAGAAAGGGCTATTATTGTACAACAAGCCAAGATTGCATAAAAGAAATTTCCCTTGGCAACATACCTGACATCTGCTCATGTCTAATATGGGAAATGTATTAAAGGCTTTCAAAAGTAATCAGTATTGGCCATTAAGGAATAAAATGCAGCAGAGTCTCCTCTCATTCGAGGGCAGGGAAGCTTTATTAGACAGGGGTCAGTGCCGCGTAAACAGGAAGTTATCAAACTTATTCAGAACAGGCTCTGACACTCTTTATCAGCTAATTCTAACCGACAGGAACGGGCTATTTTTAGCACGCAGGACAATTTGATGGCTACGGATTTTTACAGCATGTATTTTGAACCAATAAAATGTTAGAGCAACAAACTAAGATTAAAATCTTGAAAGAAGAAGAAAGAGCTGCATTAATATAGTGCGCAGAGATGACATCTGTAATAAAATCAGTTGACATAGGAAGATGTCGTCATTGGAAATATTTTCCCCTCCACACAATGATCAGATTAAGTTGTGCAGTTTCTTCTGCAATTGAATAAGAAATTGTTTTTTCTTTCCTTACAAAGTAACCTGGGATATCTCTGTATCGTAGTAAAATGACAGTAAGAGACACAAAGTCAAGAAAATGAAATTCATTTTAGCCCAAACATAATAACTAGTGTTTCTGGCCAGATATAGCACATTGTTCCACAAACTAATAGAATAGTTTGATGTCAGGGGCTTGGGATGGAAAAAGATGGCAAGCTCTGTATGATTCAGGTAATCTAGTATTTACTGTAAAGATATCTGCTGTGAATTCTGACTAAAAACTCTTTAATGTGAGTATATGTGCATGTAATATGTTTATTTACTATATGGGCTATACATTTATGTTTGTGAGGAAATATAATTCTGATATGAACTACATGTAAAATGTGCATTTCATAGACATGAATTTACTTAAATACTTGTTTTATCAAGTGCCCTACGTAAAAATAAACAATGTTATTTTTCACTTGGTTGAATCTGTAGATGGGACAAAGAGACTGACTCTTTGCCACTGTGGCTCATAGTTTTGCAAAATCTTGAACTAATTATAGCTTTCATCTATATGAAAAAGATGATAACTTATGTGGGGTTAGTTTCATAAATTTAGGAGTCAATCCCATAGCCGAGACTTTTAAGTCTAACTTTTAGTGTTTAGAATAGGAGTACACATTTTTATGAACTGTGACTACAGATAAGTTCATGATATTGCGCAATATTATGAAATGTCTTTTTAAACCCAGGAACTTGTTGTTATTCACTGATAGGGAAAGTGCCAGCAAATTTCACAGAATCAGTTTTTCCTGCTTTTGTGTCTTCTGTATCTTCACAAGGATTTTTTCCCATGCACCAGCAAGTTGGTGTAGAGTATACAAAAGAAACTTCTGATAAGTTTCAGGGCATTGGCAGTACTCTTTGCAAAGTAGTATTGATTTTTTTGTTGAATGAGTGAATGAATGAATGAATGATCACACAATTAGAAAATCACTTAAACCCATATAGGGTGGGGCAAAGTAGGTTTAGAGCTGTTCATGTGGAAAATACTACAATAATTAATAAATAATAACACAAGAATAAACTGTGTTTCGTGTACTCACAATTATAAACCTACTCTTGCCCCACCCTGTATTTACTGAGTGTCCTACGTGTACAAGGCATTGTGTTGGACACTCTAAGAGATGCAAAAGTATCTAGGCCAGTGGTTCCAGTCGCTTAGCATTCAGGAGAGGTGGGCATTGTAAGACAAGGTGGAAAAAGATCAGTGCCCTGTTCGGGTAAAGCACTTCCTCATGTAGAGATGAGGGAAGGGAAGGAAGGCAGATTGCTCTGGTGCCAGTTGAGCAGAATTTTGGAGAATGGATGGAATTTAGGCATGAAAGGTCGTGGCCTTCCAGGAAGAGAAAATCAAATGGGGAAATAAAACGTGGAGGTAGAAGAACGTTGGGCATAGAGAGTTCGAGTAACTTAAAGTTGAGGGACCAGGTGGCTAGGATGAATGACCATGAGAAAAGAACGGAGCCCAGTGCGGAGAGATCTTGGGCGCTAGACCCCGGAGTTCTTCAGAGGCAGCGGGGGGGCGGGCGCCCCCGAGACTGATGACAAGCCGAGTGTCATGCTTTGCCACTTGCTCTGCTTCGCTGTGTGTGAAGGCGGAGTGAAGTAGAGAGGCTGGGACGGAGGGATATGGAAGGCCAGGTTGGCATCTGCCTTTTATCTGGCTATGAGCTTCATGTCACTTCTGCCAGTACAAGAGGACTCGCGACCTCTGACCTCTGGGATGGCCCTTTTCCCTTCTTTCTTTTCCATTCACACTTCAGATCCCTCATTGTTCGTTGGGTCCCTACCATTCTTCATAACACTCCAGATTTTTTCACCTCATTTCAGGCAGTGAATCTCCATAGCCATCTTTCTATAAAATCTTCATCTAGGGCCATAAACTGGATGAAGCTAATTGGTGGGATTTTTTTCCCCTCCCTCCCTCCCTCCCTCCCTCCCTCCCTCCCTCCCTCCCTCCCTCCCTCCCTTCCTTCCTTCCTTCCTTCCTTCCTTCCTTCCTTCCTTCCTTCCTTCCTTCCTTCTTTTCTTTCTCTTTTTAAAAATGCTTCATACTACCTGTTGGCCTTGTGGGCACTTAAGGTTGCCACTCCCATTCTACATTTAAGCTTTTGAATCTCCTAAGTAAAGAATACATTTTTCTCTTGGTATATTTTGGCTAATAAAACTGTGAGACGTTCGGTGAGAATTCAGTTTTGAAGTTAGTCCAGAAGCTGAATGAATAATATCCAAAGCCTGGAGACTTAAGTTGTCATCACAGTGCTAGCAAAGGACACTTATCTGTGAGATTATCTGATACCAGAGCAAGTGTAGACTTGTCATTTAGAGCTCAAAAGAGATCTTAGAATCTTCTAGATCAGTGGTTCCCAAAGGCTACTCAACAACTGGGGTTCAAATTTTCAGTGAGAACTTTAAAGTATAAGCCATTGTCTAGGCCTCCACACTGAAATACTAACTTTGTGGTGGGGCCTGGGCCTGAGAACCTGAGAATGAATCCCTGTTCTTAAGCTGTCCAGGTGAGGTTAATTCAAAGCTAATTGTAACAATGATTGTTAACACTTCACCTACTGGCCCTGGCGGATCATAGCTTCAAAATGGGGACCCCATTTAAGTCAAATGCCAAAGATTAGAAAGTTATCTTCATGCCATTACAAAATAAACATCGAACATACTGACATTTTGTTGGCCCAGAGGTAGCCCAAAGTTTCCCATGAGTGTTTTTCCATTTGGTAAAGTGATAACCTAAATTGGGAGTCAGTAAGCTATTTTCATTTTGAATGAGGGAAAGTGTAACACTCTATAACATTTTTATTTTTCACAAATTGGCCTTTGTGTAGAAAAAGATTCTTACCATATTCCAGTCCCTACCTTTGTTTTACAAATGAGGAAACTGAGGCACAGGAGGTGAAACGAGTTGCATGGGTCATCATGGCATTCTTCAAATTCTGACATGCTGAGGATTTTGTGCACAATTGTGTTAACCTCCGTGGTCACTGGAAGTTGAAGGAGATTTGAAAATGATCATTCTTTGAGGCTTCCTTTCTTAGCAGTCTCTTATGTATCTAGAATGCGTTCTACATCTTTGGGATGATTCTTGGAAAAAGTATCTAATAACCTACCTTCGTTAGTAGCATCTTTCAGTCAGTTCTTTGTATTTAACACTATCCATAGCAGATAAACTATTACTTGCTGAAGCTTTATCTGATTGTTGAGAAAAATGTGTGAATTTAGGAGATGGGTCAAGAAGTCTGGATGATGTAAACATTCAGCAATAGTAAAAAATTTCAAATCTAAAATTTGTAAATGTATCTCTTCTTCTGCTAACTTGTGATTGGATAAAGACATCCCTCTGGAATTCCTTCTGGTTATAAAAAGAGTCCATCTTAATTGGTTTGTTTTTGTTTGTGGTTATAAACTATTTCAAACCTTCTGGTTTGAATTGTGGATTATGGATTATTTCATTTCAGTTCTTCACAACCCTCAAATTGAATTAAAAAAAAAAAAAGAGCAAAAGTTTTATGTTAAGACTTTATAACATTTGACTAATGGCTGTATTCAGTTCTCTTGGGCTCCTCTGCCTTTGCTGGAAATGTGTACTGTGTGTCTCTGCATCCTTAGATTTAGAGATCATAAATGTATTGAATGGATTTGATTTCCTAAAAAACAAAATCCTGGCATTTTGATTGGTTGGCAATAAGGACCTTTTCAGTCCTATATCCAGCTTTAAACAGTATGGGCATCTACAGTTGAAGAGGCAGAACTGGATAACATTGCTGATGAGCTAAGAGGCCTGCACTTCAGCTTCTGGTGAAGCAATTAAAGCTCGCAGGGTAGCTCGGGGTATTAGCAGGATGCAGCATGCTGAAGGTGGTTTGCTAAAGTGATTTCCATTTGGCTGACCATTTGATGGCATGCCAGAGGCAGGATTTGGAAAGAAGGTAGTAGAGCAGGCAGATGGGACTTAAGTAAATCTTACCCTAGAGGCAGAAGACCATGCCCGTGGTGCCTTCATAGAATGTCAGGTAGCAGCCCCATCCCTTCCCACGGGTGAGACAGGACCGTTATTTCTCATCTGGAGGAAGTCACTTTTTCTTGCTGGAAGGATTAGGCTTTGACATGAGATTCTGGCTTTGAAGAAAGATGACAGAAAATGACAAAAATGACAGAAATTCTGTCATTTCAAGACATCCTCTGAATCTACTAACCCTAGTTCTCTGGACAGACAAAGCCTCTTGCTTAATTCAGAGTTTTCGAGGCCAAAGATGATGTCATGTAGTTTTGAAAGGCTCCAGTTCCTGGAGTACTACCAGGAAAAAAAAGTCATCTTCCCTTAATTCAGTCCGCCCTCAAGGTGTCCTGAGAAAGACGCTGTTTCTCAGGGCAGCCTGGGCAACACTGCTTGCCGGAAAACTCTCTTCTTGACTTCATATTTCCTACACATTCTAAAGCCATGGAAACGCTGAAGTCCTCAAAGACTTCTGATTGCTGTTTCCTCACTAGGCCACAACAATGCCAAGGTTATTTCATCCCTGCATCCTCAAAGTGTAGTGAAATCAAGGCTCGAAGACTGTGTCTTGGGTTAAAACAGTTTTCCAGTTTTTTTAAGTGACAGGATATTTTTATAAAGTAAAATTGTGGAAGGGATGATTCCGTTCCCACTCACTGGACCTGTTTTCTTGACAGGGGTGGGCATTGTGGAGAGTTAGTCTCAGGCCACCTTTACAGCACCATATGGGCTCTAAAGAGCAGTTTGAAAACCACTATATTTATAAGCGATGAAACTTCATGAGCATAAAAGGCTTGTGTGCTTTCCACAGAATGGCTTGGGTCTTACCACACTAGAGAAAGAGGTAACTGTCAGTTTCTTCAAAGTGAGATTAGGTCGCACACACACCTAGACTGGTTTCTTTTACTTGGGTGTGGTCTGCTCAGGTTTTCATCCTGCTTTATAGTTAATGGTATGGGGCTGTGTTTTCTGCTAAATTAGGAACCCTTGAAAGATGTAACATCTCTTTCTTTTCATGATACCTCCCACACTCAACCCTCCACCTCCGTGCCTCTGTGCCTGACAGAGGGCCCTATGACAAGAAGCAGTAGAAGATGGGCTGCTGTCCTGAATCTCTGTCAGCTGAGTGAGGACCCTGAAGGAGATGACAGGGAAGCACAATCCAAGAGAAATAATTGCCTGATAAATTTGGCCATTTTCTTTAGGAAACAAAGAGCCAGAAGTTCCTTGTATCCTTACAAACCTAAAATACATAGAAGGTCAAGTTGAAATGTGAACGAGACCAAGAGGCCTGAAGGTTAATGAGAGAATTGATCAAACTAACCTCTTGACTGGATCAAACTTTCCAGCTGAAAGGGGTAGGGGCCTGGATACCGGGAAGCAGACGTTGGTTCTGCCCTAAATGGGGTTTAATGCTAAAACATCCAGAAGGACATTGGGCGACAGAATAAAAACCCTAAGCAAATGCATAAGTAGGCATGACAAAGGCATATTAGGCCAGAAGGCCGATTTATGCAGGTGGGAGCACGATGCCTGGTGGCCGGGCCAGGAGGAGTTCTCACGCCCTTTCCTCTCCTTCAAAGGACTGTGTGACCCATTAAAAGTTTGGACAATGGGAGGATTTCGATATTTCTTGCTTTAGAGTCCGTGGTCAGCATTTGTATTAAAAGCGCACCTGGGTACAAAAGATAGAAATGGAAGCTCGGTAAACAGAGAGACCACTTCCTTGGAGGGCCAGCCCTTATCTTCACTCTAGATAAGTCCTCACTAGCCAAAACTGTATTGAAAGATGGGAACCTGCTGTGGCCTGCGTACTGAAGGGTCCTGGGTTCGATTTTGGCCTAAGGCAGTACCTCGGATGCAGGTTCGATCCCTGGCCCCAGTCAGGAGGCAACCAATCAATGTGTGTCTCTCACATCAGTGTTTCTCTCTCTCTCTCTCCCTTCCATTCTCTCTGAAAAGCAATGGGGGAAAAACAAAAACAACAAAAAAAAGATGGGAACCTGCTAGCATGGGGCCAACATAAACCCTTAGCTTGTTGCTCATGGCTTATTAGCACCAAGCTCCCTGCTACCACAGTTTCGATCCTAGAGTGAGGAAGATTTTTTTTTTTTTATAATTCATTATTTATTCTTAAAGTTTTGTCACCTCTGTGATAGGCAAGTGTTTAATAGGGCATTCCCTAGTCTAGATGATAAGTTGTGGGAGGGGAACATGGTCAGTTTCCACACATTAAATATCCCTATCAGCAGTGGTCTCTTCTTCATTACATTTTTCACAATCTGTATTATTTTGTTTAGGGATTTGGTCAGTTGTTTACTTCTGGTATCCCCCCACAAGGATGCATTCATGTTGGGTGTTGGGTCTGGTTACCACTGTTGCATCTCAGCTGCTAGCACAGTACCCAGCAGATGGGGGATGTTCAATAAATAGTGAATGAATGGATGAGTGAATGGATGGACTCAGATATAATTGGAACTTATCTGTGGTGAACATAATAATAAAACCTCTGTTCTACCTAGACACACAAGTAGTCAGGGTAGAAGGAACCATAATTTTACTTGGTTCTTTAGGAGAGTACAATTTCAGAGGACTGTTAACCTAACCCACCTCCTTAGATTCTTGCTAACCTCATAGTTATGCTGTTTGCCCACGAGCGAGAGACTCAAAGGTCAAAGTTGAGAATTTGTAACAGAAGCTGTACTTCCCATAATCATCGACCTCACTTAGAGCAAAAGGCCTCCCGAGTTCTCTATTTTCACCCTGCTACACGCATGGGCTATTCAGGAGGTCCTTCTGATATGGAGGCTGCTTTGATGAAGTGGGAGATGGTCTGCGCTTGGGACCATAAGGCATCAGTATGAACCTTGGCCTTGCCGTTCTGCTGCTGTGTGTCCTTGGGCAAGTCATGCAGCCTCTCTCAGTCCCTCTTCCTTCTGGGAATGAGATTCCTATAATCTGCCTCACAGGCTGATGGTAGGATTAAATGATATTATGGATGTGAAAGCTCTTTATAAAATATGAAATACAGTGCATATAAGACATACAAGATGACAAGAGTGATTGTCTGTTCTGAAGTGATGGCAGGGACATACACAGGCTCCTTTCCGACCCTGCTGGGCTCCCCAGGGCCCACACTCCTCATCTGAGGTAGGTTAGAGGAGGGGATCCTGTTTCTTCTTCCCTGATACACCAGTCTCACGTTGATCAGCCTGAATTTGTATTATTTAAAAGGCCAGAGGGAGATTGTAATTAAATGTAACATAATTAACAAAATATGTATTTTGAGTGTTTTGAAAGGGGCTTGAAACCATTTATTATCATCGAAACCAAGCCACAAATAAAGGAGGATTTTATTTTTAGTTATACCGGCTATTAGATGTAGAGGTGGCTCTGTCTAATGAGAACCATTGAAACAAATCCATTCAAGAACGCTTCGCAGGAAACTGAACAATGCCGGACCCACATTGTCTCAAGGTCCTGTTGGGCCTGTTGAGAAGGGTTTATGGAAATGAAGGGGCTCTTTTTATTGGAAATGGAAAAGGTACCATTTACCTTATAATATTTAAGCACCCTGCCCTCCTTAGATTACCATTTCAGAGCCCCTGGTTGCAAGTTGAGATTTTCCCCCCACAGATTTCTGCCTTTAGCCCCTAAGTGAACTCCGCTGGCAGCTCTGGGGTATTTTTCACAGGAAGCCTCCTGCTCTGATTGTATTAAATGCCACTGGCTCCGATGCCACGCCCTGCCCCCTGCACATTCCAATCGCAGCTTTCCTGTGACCCTGTTTAGAAACTTTCACAGGGACCTTTTATTTAACTTGTTCTGTCTTCCTAGTTTCAAGGAAACACTAGACTTGCTGGGATGTCGCAAATGATGGGGTTTCCTGCAATTAATCATCTGCCAGATCACGCATCTGTTATTTCATGAAATCTTAATTTATGTACAAACATAAAATGAAAGAAAAAAATAAATAAAATAAGACCATAGTGTGCCATTCAGTATAGTGCAAGCTGTTTGTTTTTCTTCGCCTAGCTCAGTAATGCATGTAGCTTGTGTGCATTTTAACTTTGGAATATGTTCGTTTTCATAGGGTTTGATTGATACCCCATTTCCCTGACCTAAGTGAATAATAAAAATAAACAGCTTGCGTGACATGGACAATTGTAGACTCTGATTTTGTGTTGGTGGTTAGAGGAGCTGTCATAAAAAATGAAGCTGAAATGACTGCAGATTCCATAACCAATTTGATCAGTTTATGTCGCGTTTAAAGTGGGCAACGTAGCACATAGTTCAAAAACCAGAAGATACAAAAGCATGTCTGCTACCCCTTTCCACACCCATGTTAATTCTGTTTATTTAAACTGATGTACTAAGATGCATTTTAGGAAAAGTTTATTTTATTTTGATGCTTTATCACATGACATAAAGGGACAGAGTACAAGTTGGGGACCTTGAGGGGTGGCAAATGACGACATAAGTATCAAGGGAGATGAAACTTGGGTGAAAACGCACTAAGGGAGGCAAAATCTAGAGCCAAAAGCAGAATTCCATTTTTATTGTAAAGAAAAGTGCTAAAAGAGAGATCTCACCGTAGGACCACAAGTCTCCCCATATCCTCATTTGGACTTCTCTGTTTCTGGGTTCCCGGAACAGACTGTCCTGCTCTGTCTGTCGCATATGCATTGAGGCATGGCCCTGCAAATCTCTTCTGATGCGAGATTGACTTTCCCGTTGCCATTTTTTCAGATAACAGCCCGCCGCCAATGGAAACACATTTATGATGAATTAGGCGGTAATCCTGGGAGCACCAGCGCCGCCACTTGCACCCGCAGACATTATGAAAGGTAAAAACAAACCTCTTTGGAATTTTGTAAAGTCCTTGCTTAATTGAAAGTGTGTTCATTGGAAGACATTTCTGGTCAAAGATAAGACCAGAGGTAAAGGACCTTTTAGGAAACAGAAGATATCGCTTGTGGCATTAATACTTTGCATACCTCCTTGTGATTTTTAAGGGGCATAGCTTTCTCTGGTTACTGGGGCTAAAATTAGATGTTCCTTTAAGTTTGCTTTTATCCTGTGACCACTTGCTTGACAATACCATTTTCCACCCCGCAAGCATAGACTACTCAGCAAGTTCTCTGTGGGTTCATTCACTATGAGAACCTTCAGAATCTGGGAAACACAGGTCTGCAGTGTTACTATGAGGTTGCCATGTAACTGTATTAACATTGAAATGTATTCATGTTGAATGTATTATTATTGCAAGGTAAGCATTTCTTTAATAAGAAAACTTGCCCCAGATAAGATCTGCTGTTTTCTCCCATCTTGGTATTTTTCTTCTATGGCTATGCTTTTGACCCGGGAAATCCCTTCTTGCCAAGCTCTATGTGGTTTAGTTTTTCTAACGATTAAAGCTTCTTCAGGAAGTTGATAATAACGCCAACAAGAAGTAATGCCAAATTAGATTACTCTGAGGACTGTCTGCACAGGAATATTTCCCGTTTGTGTTAGGACTGTGTTACTCACAATACCGAAGACCAGTGAGCAAATCCATGCGTTATCCTTGCTCTGTGCTGCAAGCCCAACTTAATTTGTTTAGGTTACACCAACTTCCCTATCAATGGCATTTCCCTCCCAAAGTATTGACTGACTCAGCTTGTGAGATCCAAGTAGAGGTTGCGTGTGTGTGTCTGTCTGCCTGTGTTTTAATAATGGCCATGGAAGGAGAAAAGCAAAGTCAGCTGAACAAATAGGCCAATTAGCTTGCTAGTGTGCAAGTTAAACACAATTGATAAATTTGACTCTTGCTCTCCACAAAGTCAGTTACCATTCCAACTTCATCCCAGATGCTTAACACCAGCCTTTGGAACATACAAATGAATCTTCAGATAATGTCGTCTGACACATCAGCCCTGAGTCATACTTCTTTACAGTTGAATTGTATTCTTATCTGTATTGCATTTAACGCAGAGCTTCTTTTAGTATAGCCATCCAAAGAAACTTACAGTGTCTTTATAGTTTATAATGATAAGAAATTGATTTGGGTTTAGTGCCCCATGAAAAATTCCCACAAACGTTCCCAAGAGATTGCCTTGCTTGATGGTGTTATAATCCAGGAGGATTTTAAAAAATTGGTTACAGGAATTCAAATTATTCTTCTTCATAGCATTGTTTCCAATATAGTACATCAATTTCTTAAGTGTGTTATTTCTCTCGGTATTTAATACAGAGCCCACATTCTCACTGTACATAACAGGTACACCACAGAAGCACTAGCACAAAGTAGCATTGTTATCTCGGGTGAGTGTTTTGTAAATGGCGTCCAAGGTATCATAGTCAACTTGGTTTTGACTTACGATTCAAGGCTTTAAATCAGAACATTTTCAGTAGAAACACTGTACTTTCAAATAGCTTCTATTCTGATGGTGAAACTTCTTTACCTCCAGGTGCAAATGTTCCCAACACGTGAACCATCAAACTTAAAGGATATCAATTAAAATTTGGAAAAGGAATGTATCTTAGCTGTTGGCTAGCTCACCCAGTTAAAGAATGAAAAATTAATCAAACGCATTACAAATATCACATGGTCAAAAACAAATAGATAAGGTTTGGGATGGAAAAAAGATTGAATTTATTAATAGGTGTGTGAGTGTGTGTGTGTGTAATTTACTCAAGCAGTTGTGGATAAAAATAACCTCAATCTTAAACGAAATGGCAAGGTATATTCTTTTGAAGACTGTGTACTTTGTTTCATGATTTACCTCTTCCTGGAGTAGCAGAATCTCAAATGCCAATCGAATTGGAAAATTCTAGTAGATACACCTCAAACTTTAGCAAATAAGAAACGTTATTAAAGATGTTTAAAATTTCTCTTCTCTCTTCATTTTTGGGAGTAGGATGGATATTTCATAAAGGTTTGGCTTCCCACTGGATTACATTTTTTGAAAAGCTATGTATTTGAATTTGAACTGTGAATTTGTTTGGTCAGTGTGTCTTAGTAAAGAAAACAGAAACCACACTAGGTATTCAACAAAGAGAATTTACTGTTGGAGTTGCTTAAACAGGTGTCAGTGTGAAGCACTACATTGATACGATGGTAATAACCATTTTCCTTAGGGCTGGAAGAATAGAGAAAAGAGGTATTGCCACCCAGGTATTCTGAGAGTGGGCCTCACAGAGCTGGGGTTCAGATCCCTCCTGGGGAGAGGACCCCAACCCGTGCTGGTGCTTCAGAGGAGGAGCCCTGGGGAGCTGGGCCCAGACCTAGAAGGCTGTGCTCCCTGGCAGGTGCTAGACCTCACAGGAGAGGCATTGAAACTGCTCTGGGATCATTGAAAGAAATTACGGGCTAGAACCAACCCCTGCAGCTGAGTTACTACTGTTGGGTTGGCACTGAAATGAAAAGCAAGCGAAATACAAAGAAAGAAGCTCCTCCTCCCCTGATCGGGTAGAACCCCATTTGCACAACCCCAATGGGAAGAGAGCTGACAAATGAGACGTAATTTACAAAGCCCTAGTCCCAGTGTCACCAAACAGAGCACAGAGGGTGGAATTGGAGTTGAGAGACAATAGTCCAGCCACTAAGTGGGGCCCCCAGCATGGAAACCCCTGTGCAGAGCCTGAAGCCCAGGTTTGAGCCCCGCTGGCCCCTGGTGATTGTCAAGGTCCTTAACCCTTCCTTGGCATTTCCATTTGCCAAATGGGCCCCTCACGTTGCTGTGATCAGATACAAGGGTGTCTTGAATAATTAGTAATTGATAAAAGTTAAGTGCCCAAATTTGCAGATGATTGATTCTTTTAAAAATAATCATACTCTACTTAAAATAACGCCACTCTTTCTCATTGGAACCCTTCATGACCTAGAGGAGTCGGCTGCACTCCTGTGTGTTGTGGAGGGAGAAAAGTTTCGGAACTGTACTGCTCTGGACGGCTTCCTTCCTTCCCTTCGATGGTTTTAGCAGAACAGGTCAGAGGACGCTCCGACCTGTCCCGGGACCTGAAAGAGTTCTACTTTGGGCAAAGAAGAGCTGAAGCTCTTGAGTAAAACTGTACTTAGTGCTTATGGCTGATTTCATTCATTCTTGCTAGTTACAGGCTGTGCTCCCACAACTAACACAGGAATAGATTGGTGAAGGACCACCGTTTGCAGGAAAGTTCAAGGAGTTGGAGAGAGTCAGATGTGTGGGCAACCACCTAGCTGGCGATGTTCTTGGAAATTCGTAAAATCCTTTCAAATCAGACCGGAGCCAGAGGGGTTTTTCCTCAGACACTCGGTCCTTGCCCTGTTCCCCTCCCCCCAGCTTCTCTGTCCTAGAAGATGAAGAAATGAGCGATCTACTGTACATTATCCACTGATTTATTTTTCATGCATTGTGGCTCATGTTTCCCGTAAATGTTTTCATTTTCCAACCAGAAAAAAAAAGAGGCAGTTCCCCAGTAAATGTTGCTTGTGTATTAGTTGTGCACTTTTGGTTTATTAATGAGTGTAATAATGAAAGTGCGGGTTGCTGAAAAGAATCAATGGGTGTTTTTATTTAAGGCATAGCAGGAATGGTACAATGCCTGTGAATGCATCATTGTCGCTGAAGGCCTGACGCGTCCAAACTTGCCTCTGATTGGTTTAAATCAAATAGGTCCAAGCACTTCATAAAAATGTCTTTGTCAGCCTGGTTTTGCTTCCAAACCTATTCATCTCTGTCAGTTTTTAATATTAGTACCAGGCTCCTGGCCATAGTCCATTAGTACTGTACTTAATTGCTCATGTTACAGATGATCACCAATATAAAAAGCATTAATGTCTCCCCATCGTGAGACTGTTGCTATGTAGACGTCTCAAACTGAGCAGAGCTTATGAAGTGTGGTTATTCTGGACATTTCTTGCTCAGGATTTATAAAGTTACCATCGAGGATAACGCAAAGGAAAAAATGCCCACCTCCTCCTGGGCAGGACCCTTCTAAGGGAATATTTTCTTTCTTGTTCCACTCTTTATTTAAGGTGCCCCAGATTGCTTTCTTCTATCAGTAAAGGAACAGAAAGGAAAATGGTTACTTTCATGGAATTCTCTTGGTTCGATTTTTCTGGAACAGTAATTCATTTTGAAGGCTTTGTTTTCACATGCAGATTTGTTTTCCTTTTAAATGTTTTTAAGCACATGCAGGGGGGAAAAAAAGCTTTACACAGAATACCAGATTACTGGTTTTGATTTTCCTGAATAAATTACATGGTCTGTTTCTGTGGAGCACATGAAGTTGTTATTAGGGACTGAAAAGGAGCATTAAGGCGAAAACACTTTATGCTGTGCTTTTCTGAGTATTTAGAAAATCAAAATCATAAACAAAGTGTTTGTTTGGGGGGTAAATGAGCAATTACATTTCATCTTCTTGCAGACTTCATGCCCAATTTCAGATTCTAACCTCTTGCTTTTCCCGTAAGCATTCCTCGGGCAAGACTGTCCTTCCGCGTGGCTCAGGCAGCTGGCTTCCTTTGCAGTGACTTGGGGTGAGCTGTACCCAAGCCAGATGCATTCGGGCAGAACCTGGGTGACAGTCAGCTGGAGCTTCGGACTTTTTTCTCTGAAGTTGGAAGGCAGGGTGTGGGAGGTTCATGTTTTGAGGAACATTAGTCTGTGCTTTAAGATAAATGCCAAAAATATATCAGGTTCCAAGGAATTCAGCTAATTATATTGTTGGAAAAGGCCAAGGGAAAGTAAGGTGCGTTACAGTCCTGTTCATGTCTGTTCACGCCCAGGACATTGGTGTTTTCTTGCTCATTTTGACACCCTTGAGGTTAATCAATACACAATTCAGAAAGTCACAGACAAGATTGCAGCAGTTTAGATTTGAGGGGTCCCTCAGCCACCTTCTAGACCAGTGTAACCCAGTGAAATTTTCTGACCCGTCTGTAAACTGTTTGCTACTGGGTCATGGTGAGCCAAGCACAGCAACTGCAAATAAGCATCAATACACTTGCATAACAACCTGCCAGAATAACTTTATGTCTGTTGCATCTAATAAAAAATTGAGGCTTGTATTTTGCATGTCTTTTTAAATATTGCCTTTTTCTAGTAATTCATTTTTATGGTATTTTACAAGGATCAGTAGATAACAGATGGGACATTTAGGAAATCAGTCCTTCACCCAGGGCACTGGAGAAGCACTGCTCCGCACCAGTGGTCACAAGCTCAGGTGTTCACAGGAGCAGTAGCCTAGGTAGTGCAGGTGGCCAGGCGGGAAAGTGGGAGCCTGGCCCACACAGCGCAGGCCAGGCAGGCCTGGAAGGATCAGCCAACACCGTTGCCTCAGGCGGATATATTCCCTGTGCTTCCAGACCTTCCTTGTTTTCGAGATAATTTTTATGTGAAATCACCTGACTTGCAAATATTGGCTCCAATGTTTCTGAGAAGATTTTACATAAGCTAAATGAAACGTGCCCATGGGCAAAATGTAGCCTACAGGCGGCCAGGTTCTGTGAGGACTGAACTATCTTTGGCGTTATGCGAATCCAGCCTCTGCGTAAACGCCCTGCTGTGGGAGGGCGAGGGAGATGCGCCCC
The DNA here is from genome assembly GCF_054644295.1 of Miniopterus natalensis. Classification (NCBI taxonomy): domain Eukaryota; kingdom Metazoa; phylum Chordata; class Mammalia; order Chiroptera; family Miniopteridae; genus Miniopterus; species Miniopterus natalensis. Next base: position 27,668,454 of record NC_142094.1, on the reverse strand, counting down.
GCCGCTGCTGGCGGTGCTCCCCAGCTAAACGCGTCCGCGTGCTGAGCCCAGTGCCCCCCGTAGCTTCCCAGGACCCCGCCCTGCCCTTCGGTGCTGCCTGGCTCTGCTTCCTCCCTCTGCCAGGTGAGGTGCCGCCATCCGCTTGGCAAAGCTCCTCTCTCACTCCAGGTCTCCCTGTTCCCGTCATCCAAGCCCCAGAACAGGATTTAGGGACTTGGCCCAACTTGGCTTGCTCTTGTGTAGATGCCTCCCATTTGTGTCACTTGGAATACCCAGAGCTGGTCCAGATGTGGTAAATAGTACTCCTTGGGACGTGGGCAGCGTAGGCCTATCAGTGGAGCCTAAGTTGACGTTTGAAATTGGCTAAGAAGCCCCGTCCCAGTGGCCAGCTTTTCTCGGGCAGGGTCGATTTGCCATTTGCTCGACTGCCTTTCTGTTTTGCTGCTGCCCTTGAGGGGCAGTGGTGTCTTTTGAACATCTGCCATGCGCAAAACATTCTCAGGGATGATGAAATCGTATGAACCAATAGTTCAGCCTAGGATCAAAGAGATTTCCAACTAGAATGAGCAGCCTTCTAGGAGGATCCAGAATGTGAACTGGATCTTAAAGAGGTTACGTTAGAACTTGAGATAGGTCATCATAAGTTGCCTAAAGTAATCCAGTTATAGAACTCAAGAACAGTCAAGAAACTTTTTTGAAGGCCAGGACCATGTAGTATGATTTCTTTGAGACTCTCCAGGGCACCCAGTACAGCATCATAAACATATCAGGGACTCAGGAATTAGGGGTTGAATGAATTAAGTTAAATCCAAACTAAAAAGGACAGTTTCCACTAGGAAATGTGTGAGGAGGTCGGAGCTAAGTCAGGTGGGAGGGGCTGTCAGGAGCGGTCTAAAGCTGAATTTCCAAATTAAATACACCAAAGACAGGTATTATGGTTTATCTTCTCAGTGTCTTTTAACTCGCTTGCCCCGAGGTCCAGTGAGTAGATCGTGCCCCATCCTCACCCATGGTAAAGTTGACCAATCTGTGGACTTGCATGTTCCTTCTAAACTTGGTAATGGGGGCTCTGGCCAGTGGGCACCCTGTTGGGAACACCTCTGCAACACTGCCACCCGGGCACTCTCATCTCCCCTTTCCCCAAAGCCACAGAAGGCCCCGTGGCCCTTACCAAAGACCAGCAGCCCAGGAAATCTAAGACAAGGTGCTGAGATTTAAGCGGGCTGAGGCTGTGCTGCTGCTCCCCCGTCCACACCTCCCCGAGCTTGTTCTTACAAGGGACCCGAGTTGAGTGGGTATAAGCACACTAAGCCTGGAGTAGCTTCTTATCATCTGTAAAGAAATTGCTCCCTAAAGGACATTCAGGTAATTTCATAAGCAAGAGCCCCCCTCCATATCACTCAGCATGCCTAACATGCTCTGATAACTTTCCAATGCCTGGATATTTCCAGAAACTTTTAAAAAGGAAAACAAAACCCTAGCCAAGCCCTGGAGTAGAAAAACTGGTTTCTGTTTTAAAAAAAAAAATAAACAACAGCCTTTGAAAAAAAAAATTTCTATTTAAAAATTCTTAAATTTGTCTCAAAATGCAAGTTGTAATTAATAGAAGTTGGAGTTTACACAGTTGAGTGTAAAAACACCCTCAGGCACAAACTAATCAAGTGTGTATGTCATGCTGTAAACTACAGCAAGTTCTTTGTTTGACCTAAAAAAAAAAAAAAAAAAAAAAAGCTCGCCAAACAGCAGTTTTTCTTTGTCTAGCTCCTTTATTGTCTCATTTTTGTTTTCACCCTATCTCCCCCACCCCACTTCCCTTTGAACCTTGCTATTGTATTTAAGAAACTTTGCAGTTCCCATGTTTTATTGATAGTTTTCATCAAGCATGAATTTAAATTTGAGAATAGATTAGGTGTCTTAGCCCCATTTCTTTTTGATAAATAACAAGAGGTTTCTACTTATGATTTTCTGTCCTCGGGGCTTTATCATTAAGATTAAATAACTGTACTCTCAAGCATGCCACTGCACAAACATCTTTTCAATTATGTGAGTAACAGATGCCTTCACAAAGGAACTATTGAAAATTCAGAAAGCATGTTTCCAAAAAAGAAAGGGGGGGAGAAAAGTATCAGATGACAAAAGAATGGAATTGTTTACCATTAAAATATATCCTTCACTCTTCCACCAAAAGCCTCTTGGAACATTTTGTTTTTGTACAAGTTATTACAAAGTTTGATCAAAATAATAAATGTTTGAGGGGATTGTTGAGCATTTCAGAAGCTCTGGAATCCATGGTATCTTCACATGCATGAGACGTAAATGCCATAGCTGTTGGCCTGTTTTGACACACAGACACTCCTGCCTTCACTCGTTGGATGCGAATCACACTGCAAACACTGTAGTTATATTTGTCTGTTATTCCTGACATAATGTTCATCTGCTCTTGAAGCTTGAATCTGAGTTAGTCATTGTTTTCTTATTGAGAAGAATTGCTGCCATCTCGGCTGGCTGGCATCGGGGAGGGAGGGCTAGGTCTGTTTACGGTCCATGCCCTCTGTTGTGAGCCAGTGTTTTAATCCCTGGGGCATAAAGTCAGCCTTTTTTTTTTAATAAGCATTCGAACTTTCTTCAGTGTGGTCTTCATTAGAAAGGCATGGGGCTAACATCAATCTGCACATTCTTAGAAGTGGAAAGGAGGCGTCATAGGAGCAGAGCCCCCAAGGGGCTTCCAGTCTAGCTGGGGAGACAGTGGGAACCTCAGGCTTGGTCAGAGTAAGTGCTCCAGGCTGGACTTCATGGAGGATACGGTTCTTGAGTTTCTCTTGCCATCCAACATCAAGTTGGGCCTGATCCTGAGAGCTGAGGCACATTGTAAAAACATTAGTGTGCCCAGTGCCCAAGCCATAGGGCTGCCTTGGTTGTAGGGGGGTGACCCTTTGTTTCCACGCAGGTCCGTGGCCTTTGAGAACAGGAGAGTGCTCGCTCTTCGAGTTCCTTAGGAGCTTGGACTTCCCTTGACCCAGGGGTGATCATTTCAGTATCTCCCCTGCAACGGGGCTTCTGAGAAGCGTACGAAGATGCACAGCCGCCTTGCTGAGCGGAGGGCAGCTCAGACTAGCCGGGGCAGGCAGATCTGTGTTTGAGCTCAAATTTTGGCACTAGTAGTTGCATGCCTTTGACTAGTCATTTACTCCTTTAACTTTGAACCTCAGTTTCTTCATCCATAAAATGAGGTTGAAATAATATACCTGTGGGTATTTCCTTTTGTAAGGGTGGAGGTTATGTCTCAAGTGCCTGGTGTTAGTAGGAACTTAATACATGGTGGCTGCTATTGATATTGTCATGTTTAACCAATGTGGAAGAACAGCCTGAGGTTTTCCTCCCCACTCTCCCACCTCACCTTTCACCCAGGCCTCCGAAGCCCGTGTAGCTCAAATTCAAGGGACCCATTGTCCCTGAGCTGTCCCTTTCACTTTACACCTTGGCAGAAGTCAAGCTGCCATCTTGCTGGGTCTTAGCACCATGGACCTTTCTTTCCTCTTTGCTTAATTAGGGTCACAGTCACTCCAGGACCCGGAGATAGGTGTCAGAGTTATCAAGGGGCCTAAGAGACAACTCTGCCACCACTTCCAGGGGAAAGTGGAATTAACTCCTCGAAAAGGTTTTTTTGTTCATATTTTGCTGCCCCTTGAGTAGGTAAGGAAGCCCCTGGTGAGCAGGTCATTTTCCCAGGGAAGGGCTCTGCCGAAGACAAGTGTCCACGTGCTATTGTTGATAATAGTCGTCCACATACTTTTTAGGTATCTTGGCATAGAATACAAATGATGCTTTGTAAAAAGCTTGGTACGCTTTGCCCTTGGTAGCATTCTCCATGTTGCATTCTCCCATTTTCTTGGCCAACGCCAACTTTATTTCCCTCTGCTCCCAAAATATTCTGCTCCCAGTCACCAGCAGATCTTCAACCCTGCATTTTTTTTTTTTTCCCTGGCTTGGTACCATAAAAGTACCTATGAAGTAACTAGGGTGAGGTTCAAATACAACCCTGAAGATTTCCCCCTTCTTTCCCCTCAATCTCCAGATTGAATCAGTTCCAGAACATTATTATAATATCATTTTTCAGAGCTCTATAAATAGATGGATTCTCATTTCTCCTCTTAAGTACTGTTTGCTAAATGTTTTGGCCCAAAAGTTCAGTCATTCCACGCAAGCATTAATCAATACAGGAGACATTAGTGGTTACTCGCTCAGATGAGATTTGACATTATTTTTCCTCTGCCTATGGGGAGGGGAGGGCAGTGTTGCCAATAAAGATGAAGGGTCTTTTCTTCTTTTGTATGAAATGCAAATGACGAGGACATGGACGGTGTACATTTCTCAAACGTGAGGCTGCTGCTTTTTGTTGAGGAACAGAGGAAAGGCCTCGGAGGATTTTAGAATTTGTAAATATAAAATTATGTGCCTTGGTGTTTAAAAAAAATAATAAAAGAGAGAAAGAGTTGGCAGGTTGCCAGATTACTTACATTACAGTAATAGATTTGCTGACCCCTGACTTCTGCTGTAGAGAAATGTATTGAATTTTTCATAATATCAGATGAGGCAGATCTAAAATCCTAGTACACTGAGCACCATTATTTAACTTGGGATTTAACAAAGCCGAAATCTTTTCAAACCAGCAATTTCTTGTATGATGATAATTCAGTGGCTCAGACGCTAATAAATCAAGGTTATAATGCCATTGATTTGTTCATTTTAATTTGGGTTGATTTTAAGTTGTCTTTATTTAAAAAAGAAAAAAAGAGAGGAGAGAAAAAAGCCTTGCTTTTCACAGTGACTGAATTTAATAAGAATCTCCTTGATAGCAAAAGGCTCCCCTACTGTTTCTGCTTTGGGGTGGAAAATGTTATTCTTGTATTATTTCTAGGGGGGGAGAAAATCCCATGCTGCTACCAATCTTATGCCTATGGAAAGATGATATTTTTTAATACATGATGGCTTACCTATTTCAGATCCATTAATGGCATCATAAATAAGCATTTTGCTAATCTGAAATGTGAAATCTGGATAATAATAAAGACCCATTTATCTACCGAGCTTTCAGTCCCCAGACTAGATGTAGATCATGGCGGGGGGGGGTGGATATCTCTCTAATGAATATATTGCTGCTTTTCCCCATTACTTCCACCCACCTAAAACCCAACCCGCATTCTCAGAGTTGCAGTCCATTGAAAAGATTTCTCCCTGGTAATGAGTTCTTGGGGGCTGAGGTGCATTTTTGCTTTTATCTGTGCAGATTAGAAACTGATTAAATCTTTGGTGTACTACAAATATTTGAGGAATAATCATCTGCAGGCACAGGCATTTTGCATTATACCGAATTCTTTATATAGTACAGACCTCAGCTTCCTGCATTGGGCAATGTTGACCTTCTATGGGCTAACCTGTTTTCAATGCTATCACATGTACATTAAACGTTTAAATGCTCAGAAACCTATAATAGCTTTCGTCCCTTATGCTGTACAAACTCTTAATAATCAAATGATAAGATCATATCCTGTGGGGTAATTGTATTGTACCATGACAGGATGACTGAAAAACATTCAGTGAAAATTGCAGCAAACGGAAATCACTACACGAACAGCGATTGTTTGGGTGCCGTGCGAGACCATGCCCTGTTCTTCAGGGGCTTAGCTGGTCATATTTCTACTTGTTTCCTTTTAGCTGCTGCCTTTCTTGTTTTATTTTGGGAGTCTTTTTTCCCTGAGCCGCTATAATTATCTTTCAGTGATTTAGAATGGAAAAAAAACACTCAATTGACCTTTACACACACACATTCTCTCTCCCTCTCTCCCCGCCCCCCCCCCCCCCCCCACACACACACACACTTTCTCGGGCTCTCTCTCTCTCCCTTTGGAAGCCTTGAACAAGCAGGACTTGTGTTTGGATTCAGTTTTACCTTAGTCATGCCTCTTTCCAGATACAAGAAGCATTTAATTCCAGATTTCCTGCTTCTGGCTTTAGGCCTTTGACCAGCAAAGTGCAATGTATTTTTTACTGCAGTCGGCCAGCCAGCTGCTGGATTGAGTGAAGGTGGAAAAAAAAAAAAGAAAAAAGAAATGAAATGGAAATGTTGCCCTGCCTTTTGAACTTGCAAAATTGTATAAGGAAATTACAGCCTCCTTAGCACCTATCTAGAGAGCTGGGTTGGCCTAGGACTGCCGAACCCGAGGCGAGGGATCCTTGAGGCCCACTGAGGGTGTCTCTTCAACCCCAGTCTTTGCTTCTGCTCTCCTCCCCCTCCCCACACTCTTCTTTCTCAGCGAAGAGGGTCTCTCATGGTGTGACCATAGAGAATGGAGTTGGGAGAAGGGTGATAACCATTGAAATATCCAGACTTCAATGCTCCTTGGATTCCCATGACAACCAAACAAAAGTAAAACAAACCTATCTGCCCCAACAATAAGAAAATGTTTTCATTGACATTAATTTAAAATATTCTCTCCAATTTAAACTATTCAATGCATTTTGCTCCCGGATAAAAGTCCCCAACTTGCCGATGCTGAAGGGGATCAAGTCCCTGGCAGAACCACGCAGATAAAAGGAATTGGGGAGAAAGGTGGGACTTTACAGATGAGACAAATAAATTCAAGTATGAACAGGATTGCTTTTTTTCTCTCTTCTCTGCTTAGTTATGCTTTTTATTATATAAACATTAACTGTAATATTACAGTGGGAAACAGGTATTTGGCAGCCATATATTATTTTAGTAAGTCTACATGGAGAGAACAGTTTCCAGTTTTAGCAGCTGTAACATGTTTAAACTCAGTTTGTAATGGGATCTGAAGATAACTATTCCCCATGGGCTGTGTTGATCTTCATGGCTGGCCCACTGCCAGATGTAGGGCTCGGAACTATTATTCACGCCTCCTTGCACATACCTTGTCCGAGCATGCTCAGTAAATGAAATTTGTTCCTAATATGCTATAAATTGGGATTTGATTTTCCCATCATCTACTTGGTATTTTATTAAAGAGTGAAATATTATGATCACAAATGTCCCCATGTCTGTACTCGCAACCCTGAACAATTGTGTATGTTTAAGTAGTTGAGATCCAAATTGCGTAGGTAGAAACCAATCTCAGGATAGCTAACAAATACCCAAACCAAAGAAGTTTCTGCCTGGGAATCTTAGTTTAAAAATTATTAGGATTCCCGATACTTGAACAGATTTATGTTGTTTATAAGCCAAGTACATTTTCGTCATTGAGTCAACTTGTCTTGTTTAAAACAAATTATGTTTGCTGTATTAAAGTTCATATTTTTAAGGCTGAGTCTTGTATTAATCCCACAGTGAGTCATTAATCATACCAAATGCATTATAAAAACTTTAATCACTGAAGTTGAAACTGAGATTGTAATGCAATCCATCCCTTTTAATTACATCAGCTATTTTTTCCTTTCATATCAAGCACTACGTCGCAAAGGGGAAACAGATTAAAACTAGAGCCTTTTGATGTTTCTCTTTTTAGAGCAATTTTATATGCTTTGTGTAAAAAGTTATGTAATTAAAATGTTTGAATTTTTCAGCCCTCTGATTTTTGTGGCCGGAGCGGCCTGTCCACCTTCCTTCTCACTGGGGCCCTCTTTTACTTGGCTCCCCTAACCAGAGCTCCTCATGCTGAAGTCACCTGCCCCCTCAGAGCTGCTGCATGAGACAGCTGTCTCTCAGCCGTGCTGTGCCTGCCTCCCTTTAACACCTTCATCTTAAGGGTCTGGTCTATATTTTGACGTGATGAAAATAAAAACTTTGGAGATGGGCAAGAGTAGGTTCAAATTCTACCTCTATCAAACTGTGTGTGACTCTTAGGCAAATTCTTTAGCCTTTTTGGCCCTCAGCTGTCTCATTGGTTAATAATAATAATAGTAACAATTATTATTATTACCGGTATGATTATAATAAATAATGTTGTAATTTACTTCATAGGGATGGTATGGAGATTACATGAAACGATATATATTATGTACCGAGGACAAATACTAGTACATACTAGAATATAAGGCTCATGAGGTCAGAGTCATTGAATCTTTTGTTTGCTACTGTAGCGCAGTGCCTAGAACAATGCCTCGCACATAGTAGGTGTTCAATAAAGAGTTGTTGGCAGATTGATGAATAAACATCAGCTGTCGTTATTGTTGCTGTTATTGTTGTGATGTTGCTGGGACTTAGCCGAGTTCCATGGGCAGCGGCGATGATGTAAACTTGGATGCTTCCATTGTTATCCTTGGTGTGTAGACTCACAAAACCAGAAAGCGGTCTTGCAAAGAAGTGTGTAAGTCAGCAGGCGCCGGTTTTGAGTAGGGAGGTGACTGTGGACTAAGCTTCTAGAAAAGCATTGGCGTCACTGGAAATGAAGTCATGCAATAAATTGCTTTTATTGGGAAAAGAAAATAAACCCATAACGTCGATGCTAATGGAATTACCTGATTAATCACCCCCTGATTCATCATCTCTTCTGATATCTTTTTAGATTAATCCTGCCATATGAAAGGTTTATTAAAGGGGAGGAAGACAAGCCCCTGCCTCCAATCAAGCCTCGGAAACAGGAGAACAGTTCACAGGAAAACGAGAATAAAGCAAAAGTATCAGGAACCAAACGCATCAAACATGAAATCCCTAAGAGCAAGAAAGAAAAAGAGAACGCCCCGAAGCCCCAGGATGCGTCCGAGGTGAGTTGCTCTCCTCCACGGAAATGCCACCAGGGCGTCCTGCCTCGGGGTGTCCCGGAGCCCTGCGCCCATAGCTGTGACCCTGCACAGTTGCAGTGCTAGCCTGAGTAACCAGATCATCTCAGCTTCACAACTCTCCAAATAGCGGCCCTTTCCCTTTGCTCCAGAGCTGAAGGCAACGCGTGGTGTTGAATGGGATGGGCCAAGGGTGGTGCCCAGAAAGATGCGAACACGGAGGGTATCCACCGACTCTGAGATAGAAGGAGCCAATTTGAAAGCTGTGACTTCTTTCCCGTTTCACAGCCAGTCTATCTGAGGAGGTGGTGTGACTTGAACACATGCTCCATGGCATCTAGCAGGGAGGGACGTTGAGATTGATGGGCCTGATCAAGGAGGCTGATGTGTCTCTGCAGGACCTTCCTGGAAACTTTAGGGACTCCTTTGCCTCCTGTAATTGACCTGTGAGCGGCAGCCTTGGGTTGAGACCAATTCAGAAACAGCTTAAGTACATATTATTTATGGGGAAATTTTGAAATGGTTCCTCTGAAACCATTATTATCTCTCATGTTAACAGGTAGTTTCTGAACCTTTTAAAACAAGCCCCGGCTACCCGCAGCCCCCGACAGTTCTTTGGTAGAAGCCATTAATGTCAGCACACAGCCAGTCATGGAGGCTGATCTGGGCTCTGTTTCAACATGAATAATAAAAACCCTGCTGCCCATAAAAAAAAATCTTAGCAGCCACATTTGGAGACAGCATGTTCTAGGATTCAACCCCAGAGGGAATTTTGTTGCTGATATTAAACACCCCCTAAAAAATCAGGTTTATAATGAACACATAAGAGACTCCCTAATTAAACACTGCTTTAAAAGACACACAACACAACACCACAATCTCCTAACTAGAATTCAATTTACCCCATTGAATCCTGTGTAATAAGATAGTAGTAATATGAAGATGAAATCTATTTTTGTTTTAATTTTTGTTTAACAATTATTTTAAGCTCTAGAAATTAAAAGGAGGGGGGTGGCTACAGAGATTTCTACATCTGCAGGCTTGCAACATAAATGGCCAAAAGCAAGGAAATTCCAAGTTATGTCTCATCCTTCCTCTATCCTGTTGACCTGGTGATTTGTTATAGGATTTGGGCTCAGCAAGTGCTATTAGATACCATACATACAGCATTGCCAAAGCACCAGGGGGCAGACTGAGGACCAAGAGGCCAGCTGACCTTTGAATGGCTCCACTTTGGGGATGAAGTTTAACATGGTTAGTTTATAAATTGTGTAAGGAACCCTCAGCCCATGCCCTGAGCCCATCAGCTTAGGAGATGACCATTGTCAGGAGTAGAGCCAGACATCCTACAGTCCATAGAAACCCTTAAAGCCTTCCGGCTCCCTTTGTCCTATAGATCCCAACAGTTTCCTTCAGGGAGCTGTTAGTGTCTTGAGTGTGAAAGGTTATTATGATCAGGTTATCTAAACAACCCGGAATCTGCCCTGGCCAGTGTGGCTCAGTTGGATGAGCATCATCCCATGCACCAAAAGGTTGCTGGTTTGATTCCCGGTCAGGGTACATGCCCAGTTGCAGGTTTGATCCCCAGTAGTGGGCATGCAAGAGGCAGCAGATCAGTGTTTCTCTCTCACATCAGTGTTTCTCTCTCTCTCCCCTCTCCCTTCCTCTCTCTCTAAAATCAATAAAAAATAAAAAACATATTAAACTACCTGGATTCTCACACCCTCTTCAAGGTTGACCTTGTAGTAAGATGTGTTGCCCACTTCCAACAGAGACCCTTGTTATTGTCCAGGTATATTTCTTCTCACTAATCATGTGTCTGGAGCTTTTGGTCAGGGTTTTATCGTTGTCATTACTTTAATTGTTTTTAATTTTTCGTGTTTTCAATATGAAGTAGTGAACTCAATGGCGGTAAGAGGGCTTATAAAGCCCTTCTAGTCAAACCTGACATCTTCAGGTAATTGGAATGCAAGTTTCCTGGTGGGAAGATACCATTTAACATACTGAGGGCAAATCATAAAATTCCATCCTAGAAAAAGCATCTTTTACCTTTTCTGTCTAGCTTTCAAAGACCTCTCAAATCTATTTTACAACCAAAAGCGTAGGACTTCGTGTAACTGAAGGCCTAGGTCATTGAAACTTCAGTGGAACTGAATATCCCCTGTAGCCCCCCGTCAAACTACAGTCCCATCAGAAACTCACAGTTAAATGCAATTTGCCTTTTTCCCTTGCTGTACAAATTTTCCTGTATTTTCATGTAATGTAAAAGCTCAGGAGACCAATGATGATTGTTAATGTAGCACAAGTAATGATATTTGCCCTGGAAAAGGCAGTTATTAGTACAAGAAAGTGAAAGATGGCACGCAAAGGCTCTTAGGTATAACACCTCTCTAAAAAACAAGGATGTCTTTAAGTGAGTTTAAGGAGAAATATCTATTAAATAGATGTGATTCCTTAAAATTTTTTGTTCCTGTGCATCCCTACACCAGCATCCTCAGTCTTACCGGAAAATGATACTGTGGTTGAAGCTTCTTTTCTTAACAAAGAAAAACAATGTTCGTGGGATGAGATGGAGGCGGGGGGGGGGGGGGCAGGGGGCGGAGACCAGTTCAATACAACTGTTTTGGGACTGTTCTCCACTAAGACATGTCAGGGCAGGATGACAGAAGTTTTGAAAGAGCTTGTCAGTCAGCTGGGTCACAGATGGAAAGTTAAACTGACCTTCCAAGGTCAAAGTTTGCACAGCTACATAATGCAATGAATGGGTCGAATTGTGCCCACGACTTCTGTCAATAGGGACACGTAAAGATCGTCCATCTCATTGACTACAATTTATTTCAGTGAACAGAAGAGCTGTCTTTGAGGTGGTTCTCACTGCCTGAATTTTGACAGCTTCATTTTTAGATTTAATAGAAACGTAGTTTGCTGCAGCCAAGAAGGATTTAGACCCTCCTGTCCCTCAGGTAGACAGGCTCATGTTGCATCTGCATCGTTTTTCAATATTTCAGCTTATCTGCATGTCACATGGCACTGAGTAGAAATTACCAACCCTTAAGCATCGATAATTTTATGCCTCCAATTGGACACATTAGGACCAGATAGGCTTCCTCAAAGAAAGGCAGGGAGTTATAGTGAGTTTGTTGTTTGTTTGTTGACATGGGGGTGGTTAGATTTTTGAAAGAGAGATGCTTTAAAAAAAAAAAAAAATTCTCCAAAGTGTCATAAAGCACAACATGTAATTTAAAACCCATTTGGATAATTGACTGATTTGACAAGAAGACAACCTCAGAATTAAACTATATATTAGACTCAAGGAGTGATACGATTGTATACCGCCAGAACATAGCACTTTGCTATTTTGATAAGTGTCTCATGAGGGACTCGAGTGAATATGCATATTTCCCCTAATGTTTCTGTAATTTAGATTTCTTTGTTTGGAGCTGTGATTGGGGAGTGATAAAGCTTTTCAGAAACTCCGTGAACTGATTGACAAGCCTGTTTTCAAGAAAAACCGCTGTGTGTAATATTTTCTCTCGCAGCAGACTGTGTCCGTGCCCTCGGCGTCCTTCTGACTGCCTTGCAATCTCTCCCCAGGTTTCATCAGAGCCAGAGAAGGAGCCAGAGACCTTGAACCAGAAAAGCATCCCTGAGCCCCCGCCGGCAGCGGACGTGAGGAAGAAGATGGAAGGCTACCAGGATTTTGCAGCGAGGCCCCCGGTGTCTGCAGCAGACGCAGAAAAGGACAGCAAGACAGACCAAGGTGCCAACGGCGAGAAGGTGGCGGAGGAGGCGGGAGAGAAGGGGCCCTCTCCTCCCCTCTCCAGCGTCCCTGCGGCCCCCGACAGGGACCCGGGGGCTGCCAGACAGCCTCTCACCTCTCCCGGCGCCCTTGTGGACGCCAAACCAGAACCCAAGCCCTGCTGTTTTACAGAGAGCCCCGAAGATGAGCTCCAGGACGCATCCTTCCCCGGCTTCCCCGCCACGCAGCCGCCGCTGGCGAACCAGAGCGAGACGGACGATGACAAGGTGCCCGCCATGGCAGATTACATCGCCAACTGCACGGTGAAGGTGGACCAGCTGGGCAGCGACGACATCCACAACGCCCTGAAGCAGACCCCGAAGGTCCTGGTGGTCCAGTCGTTTGACATGTTCAAAGACAAAGACCTGACTGGGCCCATGAATGAGAACCATGGACTCAACTACACCCCCCTGCTCTACTCCAGGGGCAACCCCGGCATCATGTCCCCGCTGGCCAAGAAAAAGCTTCTGTCCCAGGTGAGCGGGGCCGGCCTCTCCAGCAGCTACCCCTATGGCTCCCCTCCCCCTTTGATCAGCAAAAAGAAACTGATCGCGAGGGACGACCTGTGCTCGGGCCTGTCCCAGGCCCACCACAGCCAAAGCGCGGACCCCACGGCGGTCAGCCGGCCTTCGGTGATCCAGCACGTGCAGAGCTTCAGGAGCAAGCCTTCCGAGGACAGAAAGAGCCTCAGCGACATCTTTAAGCATGACAAACTCAGCCGATCGGATCCCCACCGCTGCAGCTTCTCCAAGCACCACCTCAGCCCCCTTGCTGACTCCTATGTCCTGAAGCAAGAGATTCAGGAGGGCAAGGAGAAACTCTTGGAGAAAAGGGCACTCCCCCACTCCCACATGCCCAGCTTCCTGGCCGACTTCTACTCTTCCCCTCACCTCCACAGCCTCTATAGACACACCGAGCACCATCTTCACAATGAACAGTCATCCAAGTACCCGTGCAGGGACATGTACAGGGAGTCGGAAAATAGTTCCTTCCCTTCCCACAAACACCAAGAAAAGCTCCATGTGAACTATCTCTCGTCTCTACATCTGCAAGACAAGAAGTCGGCTGCAGCCGAAGCCACCACGGACGACCAGCCAACAGACCTGAGCCTTCCCAAGAACCCGCACAAACCCACCGGCAAGGTCCTAGGCCTGGCCCATGCAGCCCCAGGGCCCCAGGACAGCAAGGGCGTCTCCCAGTTCCAGGTCATGAACAGCCACAGTCGAGACTGTCATCCCAAGGCCTGTCGGGTGTCCCCCATGACCATGTCGGCTCCTAAAAAATACCCCGAAGCACTCTCAAGGTCGGCAAAACCTCACCACGTGAGACTGGAGAATTTCAGGAAGATGGAAGGCATGGTCCACCCTATCCTGCACCGGAAAATGAGCCCCCAGAACATCGGTGCAGCGCGTCCCATTAAGCGCAGCCTGGAGGATTTGGACCTTGTGATCGCTGGGAAAAAGGCCCGGGCGGTGTCTCCCCTGGACCCATCCAAGGAGGCCTCCGGCAAGGAGAAGGCCTGTGAGCAGGAGAGCGAAGGCAGCAAGGCGTCACACGGCGGGCACTCCGGGGGCGCGTCCGAAGGCCACAAGCTCTCCCTGTCCTCCCCCGTCTTCCCAGGTTTGTATTCTGGTAGCCTGTGTAACTCGGGCCTCAGCTCCAGGCTCCCGGCAGGGTATTCTCACTCTCTGCAGTACTTGAAAAACCAGACTGTGCTCTCTCCACTCATGCAGCCCCTGGCTTTCCACTCGCTTGTGATGCAGAGAGGAATTTTCACGTCGCCGACCAATTCTCAGCAGCTGTACAGACACCTGGCCACGGCCACACCTGTAGGAGGTTCGTACGGGGACCTTTTGCACAACAGCATTTACCCTTTAGCTGCTATAAACCCTCAAGCTGCCTTCCCATCCTCTCAGCTGTCGTCGGTACACCCCAGCACAAAACTGTAGGCCCAGCTCCGCCCTGCAGCCCACCGGCGTGGCTCCGAGAGCTTCACTCCTTACCCCGGGGTGATGGCTTGTAGAATTAGAAGCCAGTGTTTCTTCTAATCGGTTGCAGCCAAAGCGGCCGGAGCGGGAGGTGAACAGACCGGATTTTTCTGGGACCACACCAGCCTTGGCTGGTCAGTCTTGAGTCCCTTGCAACACGGACGCCCTCGCGCCCCAGATGGTTCACTTCGCACGGGGGTCCTGTGGAGGGATTTATGCGTGTCCAGGAAGAACTTAGAGGACCCCGGCTGAGTTCCGATGGTCAGGAAACAATCTGGGCAAAAAAAAAAGGGGCAGGCATTTCAAAGGAAGGGGCCAGGAAGACTGGCAAACGTATGCCAAGGGAAGCCCCTGTTTTCATAAAACTCTCCAAGGTTCAATCAATGCAATGTATAGTGAAACTTCAATAGATCTTTCGTTTTGACACTATTGAACAATCCAGAGAAGTAAACACTGTTAAATTGACTGTATATATTTGCTTCTTAAAACTACCCGTATCACTGTTTGCTCACCTAATTTATATACAGGTAGTTCCATCTTCTCCCAGTTCCTCTTTGTCTTTTTTTTTTTTTAATTAAACAGTATCGCTTTTGTTTGCAGGTCTTTTGTTTTTGTTTTGTTTTGTTTTGTTTTGTTTTGTTTTAAAGGCTGACTGACTGTCTTAGTTTTTGATGTGTGTTTGTAATTCTTTTCCCCCACATCTTATCATTTTGAGCAGCTTTGGGTGGTAAAGTTAATTGTTTACAAATTGAAGCAACTGATTCTAGTGGAACAAATGAGAAAGAAACAGTTGAGCACGCCATAGTGCAAAGAACGCTCCTTTGCAGATCCGCAACTCACGGACTTTGTTCCTCATAAATGGCATAGTTGAAAGAGCTTTATACACTGCTTACCCGACCAAATGCTTTGCTTTGAAGTATTGGGTTATGTGAAAATATTGAGCATTGTACTTACCTTATCTAGGCTGTGAAACTGTCCTACATACCAGAGGAATCATAAAAACAAAAACCTCACTGGCAGCAAGCTGCTGAATAACAACAGAGTCTAGAGGACATACTTGTGGGCTGCACAGATATTCTAGGAATTTCAGAAATTAGAACAGGAGCCAAAATGATTTACATTGGTGTTGGCCCTGATTCCTTTGAGCAGCAGGGGAAGGGGGGTTGGTAAGAGGATAGACCTCGACTCTGCGGAAGAAAAGGAGCAGCTGGAGGCCATGCTCCAGGTACCTTCCCTGGGCCTCGGTCTTTGGAATAATAGGTAGTCACGTTGCCTTCAGCAGATTGGTTTCTTGATGTTCCCAAGAAGAACCTTCCAGGCCATACCTTGGGGGATAATTGGCATACTGGATTACCCATTTCCAAAGAAAGCCATCCTCTTTGGGCTTCTTGGGCGTGACTTTTACGTATATGCACGCACTCACGGTGGTTGGTGTCATGTTCTGTAACCACCTGGCAATACAGCCCGCTTTATAATTTATTTCATTGTTGGAAAGAAACCGTCAAGCTGTTCAAGCAGTCAAAAAAGATGTGGAGAATGTATATTGTCATTCTTGCCACTCTGTTCCATTTGCTGCCAAGAGGTAACATCAAAATGGATGCATTTTCTAAGTGTGTCCAAGGTCGGTCGATAACAGAGAGTGGTTTTCTTTCCAAGTCCCATCCCTGCTGATAAGAATGCTTTGATGAACTCCCCAGCCAACCCTCCCCTCCCCCAACACTACCAGTAGACATTAGAACCATAGTTAACCAAGTCTTTTACCTCTGAGATATTTAATTCTATGAAAACTGATGACAATTTTCAACCTCTAAATAGGTAACTCGACTGCAAAATACTCAAAACTGGTAAACAATGAAACTGCGGCTCTTAAACGAAGCCATGCATGCCGTGCATTTGTATTGAAATGTCTCCATGATACGAAGCCAAATATTCAATGTAACATACTTAATATCCAAAGGTGGAAACAAAAGAATGTAGAGATCTAGTGTTAAGAGTTCCATTTGCTTCAATTAATTATTTACCTTCCTGTGGAATAATATATATATATTTAATAGAACCATAGATAGACTAGTAGAATTTAGATTATAAATGTGTGAGTGCAGATTATCCTGCTATTGCACAAGATAGAGGGGGGAAAGAATCTCAATTCCAGCTGGCGAAGCGCTAGCCAGGACCGAAAGAAGAAAGTTGCACTAGATTGGATGGTCACACAATCAGAGGACATGCAAGATAGAGCAACCGCCAGTGTTTCTGCAGCGGACACGGGCTAGATCGCACGTGGTTTCTATGAGTCTGTTTCTCAAAGAAAGCGGAGGGCCGTCTGTCCCTGGTGGAGCTCACCTATCCATTTGGAATATGGGGCATTTGTTTTCCCCACTGGGATGATTTCAGTCTGGTTTCATCATGTTGGAATTCGATCACACCATTTTCAAACAATGTTAACATAGTCCAGCTTTTGTTTTTCTCATTTCTTCCAAGAGGAGACTCACTGTTTCTGTCTGAGGAAGCTCATACCCTCGGCAAAAACATCAGGACAAATAAAGAGAAATGGGGGCATGCATTCCCAACAGAAGCAGTGTGTTATTTGTTTTAAAACTCTGAACAGAGATCTTGGAAATCTTTCAAAAAGACCATTGAATTCTTCACTGGCTGAGAACTACATTTTAAAAAGTCTTAAATAAGGCTTTGTTTGCATTGTTTGAGTTCAAGGGGCCTTATTATTGAATGGAATTGCACAAGCCTTTCTTTGTGCAATCAAACCATTGTTATTGGTAGTTCTGCAAAGGAAACTGTGGAATCTAATTGGCAGTGGAGTCATAAATCTATTTACTGAGTGTGGCTTCCAAGAAATGTTGCAATTCAAAATGCACTAACTCCGTGATTTACTGGAGATTTGGAGATTCTAAATAATGTTTTTTTAAAAGCTTTTCCATGCAACTTCTGGTTTAACTTTTGGCAACTCAACATAAAAAAAAAAAAAAAAAAAAAAAGAAAGAAAGAAAAAACAGCCAGAGTTTCAGAATTAAGTATTCTCCTACTAAGTGATTGGAACTTGTAATATTTGCCACAGGACTGACTTATTTATTTACTAGCTAGAAGCTCTTAAGTTCACTTGTTTATCAGGGCATATACAGAAGGGTTTGTGAAAACTCAATGTTGACTTTACAACTTTCTGACCTGGTGCATGAATTCTCAAGTACTGTATTTCACTGTGTTGGTGTGTCTGATGGAAATTTCGAGGTGATCCTACAAAAATATTTTATGTAGTGTGCCTTCAAAGAGAACCATTTCTTTCTCTTCACTTGTGTCCCACAAAGTCACATTTGGTGGTGGTCAGCCAAGTCCCATCTGGTCCAGTTTTACTCTTGTCCCAATTTTAAAGAGAAATGGGAACAAGTTTTCCCTGGTGAGACCCACACCATTGCAATGATTATCTTGAGCACTTAAATTCCAGTGTTGGCTGTTGATGTATTTGATATTCTGCTTGTCTCCCCATGGTTGAAATATGTCTGAAGAATAGCAGCATAATCTCTTGGCTGTTTATACTTTTTTAAATTTTCCTGTGTTGTAAATACTGTATACTTTTGGTGATCCCAGCTATGTAACCTCTGCTCTGTAAGGTGATTATTTGTATATAGCAACATGGCCCAGTGATATTATATAGTTTCCCAATGGAGAGGTTATTGAGTAACCTTTGCATTAGTTTAAACACTACCAGAAGAATGCTGAGCCAACTATAAACACTCAATTTTGTATGTTTTCCAAATTGTACTTATTACTGCTTTTGATACTGTATTACGTGCCAATAGTTTCCCAATCACATAGCAGGCAAGAGATATTTTGTACTTTTTGATCCACTGTAATATTTAATAAAAAATGTTACTATCTGTTTCCTTTTGTGTCTGAGTAATCTGTCACTTCTTCCTGAGAAGCTCCATGGCCTTGCCAGAGTATTTTCTACCCCGTTGTCTCCAAAGTGGATCATAGTAATAATAATGGTGGTGGTGATGGTGAGGTCTGTAGTTTGTTGAGAACCTACTGAGTGCCCAGTTGGCACACAGAATCTTTAATCTTCACAATGCCATGTAAATATGGCTATGCCCATTTTATTGCGAAGAAAACTAAAGCGTAGAGAGGTCAATCAACTTGCCCAAGATCACCTGATAACAAATTGGCAGAGTCAGGATTTGAACCCAGGGCTCTTCCGTCCATGGCTTCCTTTGTATACCATACTCCTCTCCTGGCAGATAACAAAAATCACTATTTATTCAGTCAACAAAGATTTATTCATGCCTCAATTGCCAGGCATAGCAGTAGGAGCTGGGAATACAATGGTGAGTGAAAGGTGAATATTGCCTCTGGAGCTTAATCTTACGGGAAAGAGAGAGAACCAAATAGTCACCTGTATAAATATAAAACCTCGGCCTGACCTAGTACTGGGGAAAAGGAGTGTGATGACTAAAGTGATACATGGAGAGGAAATGGTGACTCAACTGATACATTAGGAGTAAGTATCAGTTGACCAGATGAGAGGGAATTGGAGGAAGACTAATCCAAGTACAGGGTACCATACGTGCAAAGGCCCCGAGGCAGAAACAAATGTGGCTTATTACAGGAATCGAAAAAAGAGCCTGTGTGACAAGCATAATTACAGGGCCCAGGGAATGAGATGGAGGTGAGGGTAGGGACTGTAGCAGGGCCAGCCGGATATGTCCCACTAGGCCAGGTTGAGCGTGTTAGACTTTATCTGAGCAAGAAGAGGTTTACCTATGGAGGTGACCTTTTCATATCTGTCTCTCTCAGCATTGTTCTCTGGCTGCTGTGCGAAGGCAGATGGAGAGCGATCTAACACCAAGGAGGTCATTTCAACCGGGGTGGTAGAAAGGGAGAGTGGACACATGACAAGGGCACCTAGAAGGAAGGACTAACAGACTTGGTGGATTAAATGGGTCAATGGATAGGTACTCGGGAAGGACTGAAAAGCTAGGAAAGCAGCATGTTCTGATGTCTGGTGATGATAGACAAAGACTTCTGAGCTTTCATCCCCTTAACTTTGTCCGTCCAGGCTTCCCCTGGGTTTTCCTCAGCTGATTATTAGTTGAAATGAGGCATTCACAAAGTAGCACCCTGTGCGCTCCCTTCTCAGTGTGTCCCAATGCCTGGGGGAGGGACAGGTGGGCAGACTCTGATGAGTGTCTTGGTTTAGAACCCACACCATCTGGTCAGGATGGACTTTGAATAGAGAGAAGAGAGCAAGCCACTGGCAAGCATGTCACCACAGCTGGGCGAGGGCGCCACATTTTGGTAAACGACACAAGACCCTTTTTCTTACTGAGGTTGAGCCCCTTAAGGCCCCTGCCCACCCTCAGGCCTCCAGGAGTGGCTGCAACAGGCCAGGGGCCTCACTCTCTTCTTGGCGGCTGCCATCGCTTTGTTAATCCAAACTCAGCCAGCACAGGAAGAACCCCGGGCCCCATGGTGTCCTTGCTGTCATTCTGATTCATGTGCGTTTCACCATCTCACGTGACTTGCCATGAGTACATCAAAAGAATGTTCTTCCATCTATGACACATCCAGTATATACAGATCTGATGCTTGAATCATACATAATGGGAAACATCATGATAAGTTATCTATTTTTACCAGGCCCAACTGGCAAGCTCTGTTGGGAGGAGGCTGCCGTTGCTAAAGATGTCACTCAGAGTGCAAAGGCAACGAAAATGCCCAGTGATTTATTATAGGAAAGTGGCCAAAGTTGACAAATGTTTCAGGGCTGATAGTGGCCAGGAAAGGGGGGATCATTGACATCAATAAGTTGTAAATGGCAGGAGGGGGAGGTGTGGCGGAGAGCGACCTCTGGCCAGGAATAATGTGAAGGAAGGCTGAGCCTTCAAGATTGACCTGGGGAGTACAGTAAGTCACATTAATTTGGGCTTCACTATTTCAGGATTCCTAAATTTTGAAATCTCCTGGCTAATTCCTGTGATAAAAAAACATTTGTTTAACCTTCTTAAAAGAACAAACTATTTTTAATCATGCTAGCCATAACTATGAGCATTCAACCAGCCTAGCAAGGACAAGGTGATTTGCTCCCTGAGGCATGCATACAAGAACCACCACTACTTTAATTACTGCAGAAACTCCTTCCAGAACAGAGATGTCCAGTGGAACTTCCTGAGATGGTGGAAATGTTCTGTAATTCAGAGTTTTCCAATACTGTAGCTACTAGAAAATGTGGCTACTGAGTCCTTGAAGTGTGCCTACTATGATGAAGGAACTAACTTTAATTCTATTTCATTTTTATTCATTTAAATTTAAATAGCCACATGTGGCAAATGGTTACCATATGGAACAGCAAAGCTCCAAGAAGGTCCAATTGGCCAATGTGCATATGTGGACAGACTCAATTACAGGTAGGTCAATATCTGCCCATCAGCTTGAACATAAACACTAAAGCAGGCAACATGGTGTCTTCTTGCCAACACTTCATTAATTGATTAGGGGTAACTATAGATTTAGCACTATTTTTTCACTCAGGATTTACACATTATAGGCATTTAAGTACCAACTAAACTCACAAATAAATCATTGAGAAAGCATTAAGAAAAATGTCTGCAGTTATGGCATTTGGTAATCCAGTCCAGCCTTTTATGTTAAATCTGATTGTGTGAGGCTCGAATGCAACTTCTAGAAAGTCTATGCAATGTCGGCATGGCCGTGTTCAAGCCACACTGCTTCTCTTCAATATTTATCTCTGGGGGTCAGAAGAGTGTTCAGCTTGAGGGAGATGGCCAGGTGGAGAGAGGAGGACCCTCGGACCAAGGGTGGAAGAATCCATGACAAACATAATTTCAGTGTCCTGGCCCTTGTACTTCACACCTGGGTATGTCCTGCCACCCTGGCCCAGAAATTCAAGTGAACAGCCAAAAAACGTTGGCAGAACACCCTGAGGTTGTTTGTAAATTAATGAAGCAAAAAGAGACTCCAAGAAACAGTATTAGGAAAGAAAAAAGAATGCAGTAGAGACTTTTTGAAGTATTAGAGAATAGCATTAACTTTAAGCCTATGAACTGGAAAATTTCAGATGAAAGAAGCTATTTTTGACAAAAATAGAAATTGACAAAACTTTCCCAGGAAATATAAAAGTTAAATAATGATTAAAATTTGATCAAGAGTCAAATAGTTCTCCACAAAAAAAGCACCAGGTCTAGGAGGTTTCAAGGAGTGTCAGAGAATTGAAAAGGAGGAAAAGCTACTCAGTTCTTTTCATGAATTTATTTTGACCTCATTACCAACACTCAAAAAGGACAGTGAAAAGTGAAATAAATATAGACCAAACTTACTTGTAAAGCAGATGCAGAAATCCTAAGTAAAATATCAGCAAAATATAAGTTTATGTTTAAATATATACATTCATATATAAATATGCACATATACATATGTGTACCTACATACTAAAATAACAAACGTATTTTAAATGTATTAAAAACAATATTTTATAATGACCAAGAAGAGTTTATCTGAAAAATATAAAGAAGGTAGAACATTACATGTAAAAACCACCTGAAAAAATATGACTTTGGATCCACATCTCAAACAATACATAGAATACTTTCAAAAAAGAAAACATGGGAGAACTGTTTTGTAATCCTGGAGTAGAGAAAGCCATTCTATCATTCAAAATTTAGAAACTATAAAAGACTGATTACCTACATAAAAATTAAATTTCTATATGCAAAATAAATACAAAGTTGAAAATGCAAACATTACTTTGGTAATAAATATTGCAATTCATACTGTAAAGGGCAGATCTCTCTATTATATAAAGGGTTCTTAGAAATCAGGAAGACAATGGTGAAATAACAGTCAAATGTACAAATCTTAAGTGTACAGTTCAATGAACTTTGACAAACATGTACAGTCATGTGACCATGACAGAGAACAAAATACAGTTCACCTCTATTTTGGCAGAATATTTTTCTCATGATACTTTCCAGTCAATTGACCTACTCTAACCCAGTAGGCAATCACTGTCTTGATTTCTATCATCAAATTTGTTTCACTTGTTTTTAGCACTCTTTAAAAAATTGGGATACACAGATATTTACCATCACTCCACTGTTTTTACTTAACATAGTACTGCAGGTCTTTTTCAGTGTAACATGATGGAAAGAAAATAAAAGGCATAAAGTTTGGAAAGCAAGAAATAAGATTGGAATTTTCATTAACGATATGATTATTTATGCAGAAATCCAAGAGTCTTTACAGATAAATTATTATAATGAATGAGAGAGCTCAGCACATTGGTTGGACATAAGATTAAAAGACCCAAGTCCATAACCTTTTCATCTACCAGCAATAATTAAAATGATACTTTAAAAACTTTTTCATTCACAGTGGCAATAAAACCAAAAGGTACATAAAAATAAATCTAACAAAATAATTGGGAAAGCAATTTGGCAAAATCCAGTAAAGCAGCAGACGTGGTTACTATAAACTCACGAGAATACTTTGAGGCATATACTAGAACCTCACCCTTGTGTTAAAAAGTGTAAATGGGGGGCTGCTCATTGCCACCGATGCTCATCCTACACACAGAAACACAGAGACACAAAACAACATGAGAGTCCATAAATGGAATAATATACAGTCATGAAAATGAATATTTAAAATGTCTATGTATCAATGCAAAGAAACAACCAAAAAGGTAATGTTGAGTGAAAAGCAAAATCATGTTGCAAAAGGGTTCACACAGTCTGATAAAAATTCAAAGTATAATGGTAATCCTGTTTATGGATATATTTAATGAATACGTGAAGACATAAACAGCAGCACTTTAACATCAAGTTATTCATGGGAAGGAGGAGGAGAATCTGGTGGGGAAGGAGGAGGCCTTGAACTGCCTGTAAGATGTATTTCTTTTGAAATCTGGAGCAAAATGTTCATATTTATTGAATTTGGGTGGAAAGAATATGGTGTTATTATGACTATTTGTGCATATGTAAAATTGTTCCTACTTTGTACAATAAAATAATTGACATGTAACTCCACACATGGAGTAAAGACACATGGGTTTACAGCCTCCAAGCCTCAGTTAACTCGCCTGTAAATTGGGGATAAATAACCCCTGCCTCGTCTTCCCTCAGTGTTGTCAAAATACGAAGATGTTTATTTATTCATTTTTAAATATATATTTGTATTGGTTTTCAGGCAGAGGAGATAGAAACACCAGTGATGAGAGAGAGTCATTGATCGGCTGCCTCCTGCACAACCCCTGCTGGGGACTGAGCCGGAAACCCTGGCATGTGCCCTGACCGGGAATCGAACCAAGATCTCCTGGATCCTAGGTTGAAGCTCAACCACTGAGCCACACCAGCCAGGCAAAATATGAAAACACTTAATAAGCAGTGAGGTTCCATGCAGCTGACATTATTATTATTATTATTATTGCTGATGTCTAGGACTGTTGCACCGCACTACTCCAAGAATCACCATTCACGGAGGAAGTGCCAATTCCCTACCATTGGCCAGCCCGGTGCCGAGAATCTCAAATGCTTTTAGCCCACGTATTCCTCATAACAACCTGGAGAGATAGGCACTGCGCTGTCATCGTCCTCATTTCACAAGCAGATGCAGGCCTAGAAAGCCTAATGCATGACCCAAGGTTCCTGGGAAAATGAGTAGAAGAGACAAGTTTAATCCAGGTCCATCTCATTCCAAAACCTGTGCTTTTGATCACTAGGTGACTATTTCCCAGCCCAGGCATGTCAGCGTGCATACAAAGGTATCTCCCATCACTCTAGCCTGTGTTGTGGGGACTCCTGCCTGCCTCCTCCCTTCCCCCTCACCCCCTCCACCTACCTTCAGGGCAGGTGGGACTTTTTCCTGGTTGCCTAGTGCAGAGAAACTCAAGGAATCTTATTAGAAGGGTTCAGATCCCTCAAGAGTACATCATTCTGCCCCTTGGATCTGCTCCCAGTTCCTCCCCAGCTGAGAGCCTCCACAGCCTGGCCCTTGGCCTCAAAGCCAAGAGGGGCTGGGAAGCTGTTATTTCACTGGTGCCCGTGGATTAAAGAGGAGCAGCTCTCTGTTTTTCTTTCGGGGCAAAGTTTTACAGATTTCAGGACCACGATGGGAATGATTTACAACTTAAGCTTCTAATCCATGTGTGGGTGGGACGATGCCATGCACAGAGCAGCAAACAGGCCTGCCCAGAGTGAGAGGGTCAGGACAGGGGCAGGGTGGGTCTCCAACCTCTCTCCCGAGAAAGTGAGGCTGCAAAGTAATGGGACTAGTTTCAGGAGCCAGGAGGATTCCCTGTACAAGCCCTCTTCCGTGTGTGTGTGTGTGTGTGTGTGTGTGCTATTTCCACATACTGTATATAGCCTCCTTATGACAATCCTGTGGGGCTATGACACTATACTTTGCATATTGATGTAGTCAAACAACTTGTCAAAAGTCATCTAGCACATTTATGGCAAAGGCCCAGACAGACCTTCTGGCTCTAAGAATGTGTCTTAGCCCATCACCCATTCTATTGCATAGTGGCCTCAATAGGGATGAAGTTTTGTTGTGTAGGAGAAAAGCATCCTGTCGACTCCCTAGCCCTTGAGCACTGGGTTTACCCCGCTCCCTCACTTGTGTGTCTGATTCCTGAAAGGCGCTCCCTCCGTGTGTGTAAACCACGTCATAGTCAGGAAGTAAGTCAAGCTTCCTTTCATTTGGGGAATTCTACACAGGAACCAAAGGCAATGGTCTTCCCCAGCCTTGGCATCTTCTTAATTACCAGGCAGCTCAGATCTTAGGAATCTCAATGTTGGTGGATGAAAAATGGACTTTTTTATAAGCTCTAATTCAGTGACCTTGTAATAGCAATGTTTATCAACATTTTGTTGCACTACAAACAAGGCTCTGAGTTCTTCGTACGCAGTGTTTCGTTTTTCCATTAAAACTCTTCATAGATGAGGAAATCGGGCTTTAGATAGAATAAGAAACTTGCCCATTGCGGTCCAGCTGGTAAGGGTCAGCACTGTGCTTGTGAAATAGGACTGCTGGCTTCAGCCGCCAAGTGCCCAGCCTCTACCTTGGACCGAAGAAGTTGGACTTCTCCCTTCGGGCTTTGCAGCTCTGCCACCAGCTCCCAGTCCCGGAGTGAGGCCTGCCCACAGCCACCATGGGCCCTCTCCGTCTTTTTCAGCTTCTCTGAGTCTTTGGATGGGCATCTCTGGGAAGTTCATCATTTATTCATCATCTCTTCTTGCCCTATTGCCTCCCCTCTCCGCCCCCACAGTAGATGGCATGTTTGTGCCAGGCCACAATCCACCCACACTCCTAATTTTCATCAGAATCAGATCCTGGGCCCTGCATCCTGCCTCCTGAGGGTGGCCTGGAGAAGCCCACAGAAATGTGGCAATGATAAGGTTCCTCCACCCAACTCAAACTACAATATGCTGGTCCCCACAGCAAGTAATTGGGGGGGAAATATCCTCTTCATAACTGCATTGGGAAGCTAAATCATCATTAGTGTTTTAAATTGAGGATGGAGAGTTTAAAGCTCCTGCAGGTCTCAGAGGCATGGGAGAACCATGGGCATATCCTATGGTGCTCATTTCCCCCATCATTTAAAAAAACCTTAATTTTATATTGAAATTAACACCAAAATATAATAAAAGCAAAATTCTTCTGAGTTTAAGATAAAACCAAAGACATCAAAAAATGTCATATTTGCAGCAGGCTCCTTTGGGCTGCAATCCAGTGAACACTCACTGGGTGACTCCTATGTGCCAGGCACAGTGCAGAGCTGCCAGTGACCACACTGAGGACGGCAGCCTCTTCCTGTTTCTTCCAAAGCTTGAGGTCTAGCAAGGAAAACAGATGTAAAATCAGTACTTCTAAGTGTGTTGAGTATTACAAAAGATGACAGTCAAAGAGCTTTAAAAACAGAGCAAAGGGAATAGTAAATCCAACTAAGATTCAGAAAAGGCTTTTTTAAGAAAGTGACTTTCAAGGGGCTGGGCAGAGTGGGGCAAAGGGTGGGGGGGTGGGGGAATGGGGGACATCTGTAATACTGTCAACAATAAAATGTCTATTTTTTAAAAAAGAAAATGACTTTAAAGCAGAGATGTAAGAAGTGATAAATGGGGAAATAAGATATATGAAATCTCACAAACAAAGAGCATGGGGTGTTCTAAGAACTGAGAGATGGGTCTGTGGTTGCATTGGGGAAGCAAGATTTTTTGGGGAAGTCCCTGAATAAAAAATATTCTTATATTTAAGAAAAACACAGACTTAGTGCATTATAACTGTAGCAACCCCCTACCCCCACCCCCCACCCCTCGGTAAAACAAGAATAGTCAAATATTAGTCAAATAAATGATTTGACAGAATTTACCCCTTATGAGATACTTTACATTCCAAAAGAATGCCTGGCCCCCAAAACCAACTGGAAAACAATAAGAAACAAGAGAATTCAAAGATGAGTTGGAAAGTAAATATACAAAATCAATACTTTTCTTAAACCATTACTTGTTAAAAATTGTGGTAAAAGAAAAGATCTAATTTAAAATAACAACCAAAAATAATCCTAGAGATAAATGTCACAAGTAATTTGCAAGGCCTTTATTAGAAATTCTTTAATAGACTATTGACAGATCTAAAGATGACTTAAGACGCTGAAAGAAAACTACTATCTTTGATGAAAAGACACCAACTTTTCTTAAATTAATTTATAAATTTAATGAATTCCCAATTAAAATAGCAATCTTTTAACTTAACAAAAAGTTTATTTGTAAAATAAATAATGAAGGTTAATCAGAAAAACTTTTTTTTTAAATTTTCCTTAGAAAATAATTTATTCTATTCATCATATCCCCCTCCATCAAACATAGTTTCACATATTGAAACTGACCTTAGTATTTCTTGCAATGTGCACAATTCTGGCAAAGGATTTATACAAATCACTCTGATATTTTATTTTGTCTTTTTAAAAAATGTTCATCGTGACTCACAGAATTGATTTCATGACCTAACGGGTCACATACACAATGTGCAAAACACAGAGAGACATTTTCCACCGTTGTGTTGGCTGCTTGATGACCAAAGAAACTAGCTGATCTGTTACAGTAGCAATTTTCAGCCTTTCTCATCTCATGGCACAGAAACTAATTACTAAAATTCTGCAATACACCAAAAAAAATTTTTTTTTGCTGATCTGACAAAAAAGATCATTTTGATTCATTCACACAAGACAGCTATTGTTGTGTTGACTGTTGTCATTTTTTAATTTGACAATCTGAGGGAAAAGAGGTCAGTGCCCTGACTAAATAGTCGGGAATTGCATCTTTTAAAATTTTTTGTGGCACACTAGTTAAAAATTTCTGTGTTAGACTGTTGACTGGTACAGGACCAGTCAACAGTAGTAGATATATATCTTACATTGTCATTCCCAATCCTTTTTGGTGGGAGGGTTTTTAAGAGTGCCAATTATGGTCTGATTTAGTGAGGCTCCAATGAAGGTTTCCATGGCTAGGTCAACTATTAGGTTGGAGCTCGTGATACATTTTCAGTACTTTCTTGGAATGCACCTTTGACCTCCAGCCCAGCCCTGTAGGCCTCACATCTGGCCCTAGGAGCAGCAAGTGTCCTGGCCCCCCATTCCCTATGCCTAACCTCAGCATCCACAAATATCCCCAGAAAGCTTCTTGAAAATAGAAAACAGTAACTAGCCCAGTCTGATACTAAAACTATTTTAAAGCTATAATAATTAAATAGTTTGTTACTAGGGGAAAATAGATCAATGAATAAGAATGAAGAGTTCATAAATGAAACCAAATTCATATGAGAACTTAGTATATAAAATGGTAGAACTTCAAAACAGGTAGGAAAAGGTAATTAGTCAACAAATGGTACTGGAACAACTGACTCACTGGAAAGGAAAAAGGAAGAGCTGGATCTCTACCTCACTTATTACGCTCACTACAATTCCAGATGGATCAAAGGTTTAAATGTAAAAAGGAAACTATAAAAGTTCTGGAAGAATAAATGGCTGAA
This sequence comes from Miniopterus natalensis, assembly GCF_054644295.1. Classification (NCBI taxonomy): domain Eukaryota; kingdom Metazoa; phylum Chordata; class Mammalia; order Chiroptera; family Miniopteridae; genus Miniopterus; species Miniopterus natalensis. The sequence goes on along the minus strand of NC_142094.1, from coordinate 27,639,882 downwards.
TTATACACTAGCAACAGAGGGTGCCTTTCTAAGAGGGACCTCAAACCCAGAAGCCATAAAGAAAAAGATTGACAAGTTTGACCAAATAAAAATTGGATTTTTTTTGTAAAAATATACTATAAACTAAGAGAAAAGATAAATGACAGTTTGAAAAATATTTAACTCATGTGACATGAAAGCAGCTAATTTCTTTCATTTTTAAGAAGCTCATGCAAATAAAACAGAAATGATGAACAATGCCTATCAGTAGTCAATTACCAAAGAGTGAAATAAAAATATGCAATATGAAAATATGCTCAATATTACTCATAAGGAAAGACATGCAAATTAAAAAGCAACAAAAGACTGTTGTGTTTTTTTAACTCATTGTTTGAAACTAAAATGATGAGGCCCTGTTCTGAGAAGGCTATGGAAAGGGAAGCACTGAGCCGTGGCAAGGGGTAGTGAGCTGGCTCATTTCTGAAAGGAAACTTGGCAAAAATAATCTAATTTTAAAGATTCTGCTATAGACTGAAAATTTGTTTCCTTCCAAAATTCATGTGTAAAATCCTCATATCGCCCCCTCCAAGTGATTGTTTTAGGAGGTGAAGCCTTCAGGAGATGATTAATGGGATCAGTGCCCTTTCGAAAGAGACTCCAGAGAGTTTCCTTTCCCCTTCCACCATGTGAGAACACAATGAAATGACAGCCGTCAATGAGCCAGGAAGGGGTTTTCACCTGACACTGAATCTGCTGACGCCTTGATCTAGGACTTCCCAGCCTCCAGTTCTGAGAAATAAATCTCTGATATTTATAAGTCACCCAGTTTGTGGTATTCTAACAGCCTGAATGGACTAAGACAGATACATATCTTTTCACTTAGCAATGACTCTGCTGGGAATTTACCTATATAAATATAGCTGCAGGTGTTGCTCAAGAAATGTGTACAAGTGTGTTCATTGTAGCCTTGTTAATAATAGCAAAACAAGGAGAAGAAACCCACCATTTAGGGGTTACCTAAAGAATGGGGATCCCATATGATGGAATCTTATGCAGCTATGAAAAATAATGAAGTAGTTTTGTACATAGAGAGACGGGAAAAAGAGGTGCAAGACTGTTTATACAGCATCATCAATTTTATAGGCATCGATAGGTAGATAATAGGTAGATTATGATGATAGATACATAGATAGACAGATAGACATGCACACTGGTATAGGCATAAACAAATTTTGTGAAATTCTGTGGCTACCTTTGGGCAAAGGCACAGGCCTGAGGGATACAGCCTTTCACATTTCTTTTTATATTTTTGTTTACTACTGGAAGTTTTAAATATATAGATTAACTATGTTCATGAATTAAAATATGAACATGGGTTATCTGGGTGGTGGAATAATGGATTTTTTTCCTTCTTTAAATGTTTGTACTTTTAAAAATAGATTTTGGGATAAGCAACAAAGAAAACGATACCAGGTAAGGTCTTGACCCAAAGGAATAAATCTCAAATGATGGCTTGTCCTACTGCTAGGGCCCAGGGGGAGGTGTTTCCAGAGGAGGAGACTTCCAGCATCTCACAGATCTCCCCACCAGCCTCACGTGATGATGGGCTTCCCATACATAACCACCAGGGAATTCAGCTTCAGCATCAACAGGGTTAAAATAAATCAAAGGAAATCAGGCTTAAAAAGAATGTCGTTATGATTTATGCAAGCATTTCCTCCCTATAGATAAAAGTGGGTGAGATGACAAAAACAGATACAGGCTCACCTCATGTCTTTTCTCCCCCTTCACATAGTTGGGAGACTAAGCTGGCTCACACCCATCCTGCCTCCTTCTGGGCCCTGCATGCCCCAGGGGCCTAACCATGCAGCAGGTGTCAGCTGGATTCCAGGACCCCAGGAACATGTCCTGTGCTCCCAGCTGAGTCGCCTACCTCTCACTGCAGGTTTCCAAGGCTCTTTCTCTTCATGCTCTTCCTGAAAGGCAATTCTGCCCGATCAATCGTATTGAGACCAACTCTGCGGGCAGCACCACACAGGGTGCAAGAGATGGTAAAGCATGGCCTCTACCTACACTCAAAGCAGGATGCTTCTGAGGAACGTCGGGAAACAATTAGGCAGCCTTGGGAAAATAGGCATTTAAAGAAAGAATTTCAGCCAAGAATTGGAGATGGAGTAGACGGTGTTAGTTGACTGACCCAAGCTCCAGCTAACCTGTTCTTTATCCATGCAGCCAGGGGCAGCCCCTTAACACTGTTCAGGGAAAGAGATATAAGCAGAAATCTTTGGGTGAAAAAAGAAAAGATTTGTAAGGACAGACTCAGTCAGTACGTTCCTCTGACCTTCTGGCCCTTCGCCTTTTTGCTTCATTTGGGAATGTGGTCACGAGGCTGTAGGTGAAGTAGACATTGTACAACCAGTGGCAACGCGCATGGGGGTGAAGCCTACACAAAAGAGGGCAGAGTGGAAGAAAGAATTGAGTCTCCGCTCACATTGTGGGGACACTGCACCATCCCTGATGACCCACATCTGGATTTTTCATTATGTGAGAAAGATAAGCCTCCCCTTTGTTTAAGTTACTGCTAATTGGATGTTCTGTTATTTTCAGACAACTTCATTATTAACTGATTCACCTTGGTCTTAAGAGGAAGTAGCTCTGATATAGTGGAAAGTGCATTGACCTTGGAATTGAAGGATTTGGCTTCAGGTTCTAGTACTAAGGTTTACCAGGATAAATTATTACTTGACTGTTCTGGGTTTCTATCTCCATAAGTATAAAATGGAGCTATAATAAAGCTATTCAGGGAGAGAATGGAGGACTCCATAAAAAGGGAAGGCAAACGCCGCTGCATATAATAGAATAGGTCTCAATTCAATAAACATCTGAAATTTTTTTTGTTGAGAACATGGAAAAACATCCAGGAGGTGAAGCTTACCTGGAATACAAAAGAGCAAGGTGAGGTGGATTGTAATCCAGAAGGAGCAGATAAGGGGAAACCTCAAGAAATGTCAACGAAAAGGCAGTGGGTAAGTCATCTTGCCTCTTGAAATGGACCTGCAATCTAGTTTCCCATAGATGCCTTGGGGCAAATGGAAATGCTTATGAACAGAAGATTTTCTTTTTCCCTTCCTTTCTTCCTTTCTTCTGCCCTCCCTCCCTCCCTTCCTTCCTTCCTCTCTTTCTTAAAAGATAAAATCTATTTCAAAACCATGTAGAGAAGCCCAGCCAGGTGTGGCTCAGTGGTTGAGCATTGACCTAGGATCAAGGAGATTGAGGTTCGATTCCCGGTCAGGGCACATGCCTGGGTTGCGGGCTTCATCCCCAGGAGAGGGCTTGCAGGAGGCAGCCGATCAATGACGACTTTCTCATCATTGATGTTTTAACTCTCTCCCTTCCTCTCTCTGAAATCAATAAAGACATATTTCTAAAAAACCATTTAGGGAAAACACAATATGTTCTGATTCACAGTGGAGAAATAATGGGGCCTAGTTTTTCAACCACTGAACCCACAAAGAAGATTTATGCATTCTTCCTTTTCCTTCCAATGGGACAAAAACACAAAGCCACTGTGTGTTAAGTAAAGAATTAGGAGCTCTCCATCCTGCTCTGTGTGTGTTCTGGGATGTCCTCCTAACCTCTCTGAACATGAATGTCCTCATCTGTAAGATGGAAGTGCGTGGAAAGGGGTGGTAGATAGAGAAGTTGCTTAGATAAGCTCTTGAATACATTCTTCTATTTATTGGTTTCTTGCTGTCTCTGGGGCCCAGAAGGGGATGTACGACTGCTCATTTATCCCATAAATGTCTATTGAGCACTTACTCCATATCAGGCACTGCTTTAACCACTGGAAATGTCATTGTGAATGAAACAGACAACATCCTGTTTCCTGATGCAGGAGACAGACAATAAAGGAGCAAACAAATGAAGAATTGGATCATTTCAGAAAGTGATAGGAGCTGTGAAAAAAAAAAATAGGATGAGGTAATGGAAGAGAGCCTGACTAGGGGTCAGGGAGTGACTTGAAAGAGATGGGTCAGGGCCTGCCCCTCTGAGATTACACCTTTGTGCTTAGCCAAAATAGGGAGTCAGCCCCACCCAGCTCCCTGCAGAATTCCTGGCCTGATCCTTTGACTGGAACCCTGACTGGCCTCACTGCAGATGTGTTTCCAAGGTGGCATGCTCCAAGTCCATGATGGCATCCTAATGAGCCTAGACTGGGGGACTTCATGGCCCATTCGAACCATCAAAGCAGGTACAGGCAAATCTGATGGTATCCAAAGGAGGTCAAGAGCTATGGAAGCCAATCCAAGTGTAGGCAGAAATACTACACTTCTATTTTATCTAGTTTTTAAAACGTTATTTTCTTCTTATTTTATGGGGATATTCTTTAAAATGAATATGATATATTATTGAGATAACAATAGTAGCGAACACTTAATAGTGTCTGCCATGTACTTAGACATTGTTCAAATGCTCAGATATATTAACTCATTTAATCTTTACTACAACTCTATGAAGTACATACTGATATTATCTCCATTTTACAGGTGGAGAAATAGGGGCCCAGTGAGGTAACTGACTTTCCCAGCTCCTGAGTGACCAAGTGGGACCTGGAGCCAAGCAATCTAGTACCATAGTCAGTTCTCTTATTTAACTATTACACTGTGCACCCTTTGTGTACACAATCTGTTTGTTTTTAAGCATATGCATGGTTTTATTGGAGGTTCAAGTTCAAATTTTTTAGAAATCTTCTGTTAAAAGGTTGAAGACCACAGCACTGTCTATGATATCAGAAAAAACTGGGTTTAAATTCTTATTTTTAAAAAAATGTATTATTCATGACTCTCATCAGATCTTACTCAAGGGAGGCTACTACAATGGCGTTTAACAGTTGGGGAGAGAGATCAGGCTCCAGTCTGAATACAAGGGCAAGAAGAGATTTATAGCCAACAAGCAGAGTGGGGGGTTACTGGATGGAAAATTACTAGAGGAAACAGGGGAGTAAGGGAAGTTCTGGGTAAATCAGCTGATGGGAGTTCTACTGAAAGCAGGCCAGGGTGGGTGATGAGGAATTTGATCAGATATCAAGGTAGTGGAATATTCACTAAACTGCCCCAGCAGGATTTTGGCTGAAACTGGACTAAATGGGCCAAGGACAGAGCTCAAGGCTGAAGACTAGTCAGATGGAAGCCTTGGAACGTGCCTGCCTCAGGTTTGATTAAGGAAAATCTTTGTCATCCCCAGTGCTGTTACTTCCTGGTTGGTTTAATTTAGATAAGTTATCTAAGCTCTCTTCAAGTTTTTCATCTGAAAAGTAAAGATAATATCTTCTTTATGCATGATACAGATTAAATGAAATAATGCTCAAAAATAATTCACAAACTCCTTGGTCTAGTAAGTGCTATTAATATAATTGTTATCAATGTTATGGGTGGAAATTAGGCTCTTCCACGGATCTCGTGAGAAACACTTCAAGGCTGTCCGCATGGGAGATTGTGGTCTCTGGGCCAAGTGGTTTATTTGTGATGCAAAAATCAAAGGAATTCCCCTCCTGGTTTCCCAGTTTTTCATCTCCCTCCCTCCAGCCATGGAAAAAGTTCAACCATGTCTTCAGCAGGGCCAAAATAAAAGGCAGTGCCCAGAGTTTCTGCTTTATATCTAAGCTTAGTCTTTTCGGAGCCCAGGAGGTCTGCAGGCCCTGGTTGCTGCTAGATCTGCATGGTCACATGCTCCGGGGTGGGAGAGAAGTGTGGGTCAGAGATAGAGACAGAGAAAGAGACACAGAGAGAGAGAGAGGGAGAGAGAGAGAGAGAGAGAGAGAGGGACCCAGGAGCTTTTTCAAAATAACCAATTAGCTTCCCAAGTTTTCCCAGGCTTGCATTGGCGCCACCCTCCTAGCAAATGGTCTTTTTCCCAAGTTAGCGTGACAGGCCTCTGTGGTCTAGTGCCTCCTCCTGCATCATTTTGACTTCCCTTGCTTTCTTCCTTTCCATAACTAGCTAACATGGAGAATTAAGTCATTCCTGATGCAACCAGGCTCTCGAGACTCTTAAATGCCACTGAAAAGTGTATAACTTGGCACGATGTTATTGCAGTGCAGTTTGTAATACATGTCAAAATATAAAAACATGGCATAATTTGGGACTCAAGGATTTCATTTCTGCAAATGTATCCTAAGGAAATGATAGTACAAGAGTAGAAAGACATGTCTGAGGGTGTAGCACTGTTTGACACAGCAAAGCTTGGACAATAACCTAAATGTCCCTCAGTAGGCTATTGGTTAAACACATGACAATCTTTATATAGTAGAATGCTATGCAGCCGTTAACTGTGTTCAATGATTAGTAAAAACCATGATATATTAAGTGCAAAAAGCAGGGTACAGAATAATACATATAACACAATTCTATTTTTGTAAAAACAGAATGAAAATCAATACAAAATGTCTGCTTATACGTGTGAATGATGTGTAGACACATGTGCATAAAGAGTAAAGCCTGGAGGGTAAACGCTTAAATGTTAGCAGTGCAGCCCTACTTGGTCCTGGTATAACAGTCATTTGCACTGCTGACTAACTAGTTCCAGCTTCCAGCCTTCAAGGCACATAGTAGAAATGCGCTTCCCAGCTCCACTGTGGTCAGGTGGGACTCAGTGAGCGCTCTGGCCAATGCTGCAGGCTGAAATACGTGTCACTTCTGGGTCAAGTATTTACTTGTTGGCACGAGACTTTCGACGGCTGTCTTCCTTCTCCCTCTGCCAGGCAACCAGCAATGTTCTAAATGGCAAGTGGCAGCTCTGTCTACCTGAGGCCCTGGGTGAGAAAGATGATGACCTTGGAGCAGGTGCCCAGGCCAGCTTTCTGAAGTGATGATCATGTAGCTTGTGGAAAAGATATCAGTGGTTGGGAATTATTTGTCACCTCAGCAAAACCTAATGTATACCGATGTTCCTTGACTTATGATGAGTTTACATCCTGATAAACCCATCATATGTTGAAAATATCTTAAGTCAAAACGCATTTACTACACCTAACCTATTGAACATCATAGCTAGCCTAGCAGATCTGAAATGTGCTCAGAACATTTACGTCAGCCTAGAGCTGGGCAAAATCATCTCGCTGTCGCTGCCCAGCATCACAAGAGAGTATCTATCCTACGGCATATCACTAGCCCGGGAAGAAATCAAAATTCAAAATTTTAAGTATGGTTTCTACTAAATGCATATCACTTTTACTCCATCTCAAAGTTGAAAAATAATAAGTTGAACCATCCTAAGTCTGCACTCCCGATAATAGGTATTATTTTCCTCTTTTACTTTAGTTATGATAATTCCTGACGTTTTTGCTAAAGCCAAAATATGGGCAATATTTGTGGGTCAGTCCAAGGCCTTGGTGCCGAAGCATCTGGACTAGAGGACTGGTTTGCGGCCTCAGGCCAACCATGGACCTGACCCCCACCATGGGGGGGGTTGCTGGGGACGGAGAAGGGAGACACCAGCATGAAGAGGGGCAGGCAGGGCCGGATGCACACAGCAGGCCGTCTCACCCGAGCTCAGGCCGCGCTGCCAGGAGGCTGGGGGGTTAAGGACCCCCCCCCATCATAACAGAAAGTACATGTACAAAACGGGGCTGTGTTTAAGGGAAATCCTTAGTGCTATCGCCAGTCTAGTCTGAAGTTTAGAGCCTCCCATCACAGAATAAAAAAAGCCTTCTTGTCTGCATTCTCCCCTGCTCCACACCCTGCTACCAGAATAATCCTAAACAGCAGTTAGATGGTATCACTTCTCCTCTCAAAAACCTCCCCCTTGGGTGTAAGGTAATGTCAAAGACCTCTAGGCAGCCTCTAATGAGGCTATGAATAGCTCAGACTTATTTCCTCCTCTCTTTCCTCAGGTTCTTACCCTTCCCAGGAATGTCCCCCCCTCCCTCTGACACCACACTCTTCTCAGACCTACCCAGCCCTCAGGGTCCCAGGTGCGGCCCATCACCTGCAGGCAACCTTCCTAGATGACCACAGCTCCAAGGGGAGCCTTCAGGGCCCTGAAGCATTTATTTTCTCTGCAACCTGGACTGCAGTGTTCACCTACTACTTTTGATGCAATTCACCTGGTAGCTCTCCTTGAGGGCAGGGATCACGTTGGATGCATCTGTGTTCACAGGCCAATACTTTGGACAAGAAACTGCTCCATAAACACTTGGGTCATAGTCAATGTCCACTACCTATGAACCACCTCACCCAGCTCACCTTCAGAAAACCTCCCCAAAAGCAACATTTTCAACAGCGTTTCAGAGAGGCTTGGGAGACACATGGAATTAGTTCAGGGTCATTCTTTGGGTCAGTTCTTAGAAGCTGGTAGAATTGTCTGATCAGATAGTACTATTAGAAAAAAAAATTAAGTATATTTTAAGAAAATGTGGTGTACTCCATCTAGTGCTTTACCTGAAGAATTATAAGATGATACTTTAAAATTAAGGGAAAGGAAAATCCTCTACATAAAGATTCTATGGCATTAGATTTGCCACAAACCTTTGGGAACAGCTAGCATGATCTTTAAAACCCAAATTGACCCATTAGGATGGCTATTATTATTTTTTTAAAACATAGAAAATAGCCCTGGCTGGTGTGGCTCAGTTGGTTGAGAATCACCTCATGCACCCAGAGGTCACTGGTTCGATTCCTGGTAAGGGTACAAGCCTGGGCTTCCGGCTCCTTCCCCAGCAGGGGGTGTGTAGGAGACAGCCAATCAATGTTCTCTCTCTCTCTCCCCCTCTCCTTTTCTCTCTCCCTTAAACCAATAAAAAATATTACAAAAATAAGAATAAAAAGCATAGAAAATAATAAGTATTGGTGAGAAATTGGAATCTTTGTGCACTACTGGTAGGAATGTAAAATGGTGCAGCCACTATGAAAAACAGTATGTCAGTTCTTCAAAAAATTAAAAATGGAACTACCATAAGATCCAACAATTCCACTTCTAGGTATGTACCCAAAAGAATTGAAAACAAGGACTTGAAGAGATATTTGTACATCCATGTTTATAGCTGTATTATTCACAATAGTGAAAAAGTGGAAATAATCCAAACGTCCAATGACAGATGACTGGATATGGTTTATATACACAATGGAATATTATTCAGCCTTGAAAAGGAAGAAAATTCTGACGTACACTACAACATGGCTGAATCTTGAAGACATTATGCTAAGAGAAAGAAGCCAGTCACAAAACACCAAATACCATATGCTTCCACTTATGTGAGATACTTGGATTAGTCAAACTCAGAGACAGAAAGTAAAAGTGTGGTTGCCAGAGGCTGCGTGGAGGGGAAACAGAAAGTTACTATTCAATGAGCATGAGTTTCGGTGTAGAAAGATGTAAAAATTCTGGAAATGGATGGTGGTGATGGTTCACAACCTTGCGAACACACTTAATGCCACTGAGCTGTACACTTAAATATGGTTAAAATAGTAAATTTTGTTATGCATATTTTATCACAATTTTTTAAAAAAGAGATGGTTATAGACATTAAAATTCAAGATGTTGCAGAGGAACAACTTGTATTTTCACTAAACATTTTTGAAATGAAATAGGAGAGGAGAGAAACTTTCTTCCAGGTTGGATAGAACATGGTCCTGTTACTTCTCCCCTTGCCGTGGGAAAATTCCCCGAAGTCCTTCTCCCAGGAGTTGGTTGGGTCCACCGTGGGCACCTCACCTGGGGCCTAGGAGCCTGAGGGTTAAATCAGTCTTTCAGACCTTGTCTCCTTCCTATTCTAAACGGGATGAAAAAGGCATGTTCATTTATCGATTCAGTAGGCACTGTTCTCGTAGGCCAGGGCTGGTCAATCATGACCTATACTTGTAATTCTTTTTTTTTTAAATGTTTTTATTGGTTTCAGAGAGAAGAAAGAAGAGGGAGAGAGAGACAGAAACATCAATGATGAGAGAGAGTCATTGATCGGCTGCCTCCTGCACGCCCCCCGCTGGGGATCGACCCCGCAACCCGGGCATGTGCCCTGACCGGGAATCTAACCATGACCTCTTGGTTCATAGGTGGACACTCAACCACTGAGCCATGCCGGCCAGGTCTACATTGTAATTCCTTACTGCTTTTCCAAAAGCCAGCATTGCTGATCAATCACACATTTTTCCCACTGAGAACAGATGCAGATGCAGAATCCTTCTCAACACACCTGTAAGCGTAACTAGTAAATGGGTGTGAGCATGAGACGAGAGTACTTTGCCATCTCTAGGTATGCAGGCCCTCCCTCGGGGCTTGCGGGCAGCTGGCATCCCAGTCAAACCCAGGGCGCGGCTTGCTGTTGAGAACTGGGGCCTACTGGGGAGGAGGGTGAGTGGCGGCTGTTGCATTCGGTAAGCAAGTGGTGGAATGTGGCCTCCGAGGACCCGAAGCCGGGCTCGGCCATGAGCCAGCTCTTTAAGCAAGCCTCCAGCGGCAGGCGTGAGCCAGTGGCTAAATGAAGGTATGAATCAAAACCAACATTAACCCGATTTTCCCTCTGCAGTTAGTATAAGATTATGTAATGTAGAACTTAAGGAAGAAAAACAGAAACGCATAGAGCCTGCTGTGTGTTGGTGTGGACCTGCTCTGCTAATATTTTTCTTGGTTTAGAGAAACTCGGAAGGCTCCTATGGAGCTTCCATCTTCAGAGCTACTGGATTCTCTTTTTCTCTAATCTGGTTCTGAAGGCACATCCCCACCCCCCTTCCCTGCGTCCCTGAAATTGCCCTTGAAGTCCTTTCCCAGTCATCTTCTCCACCCAGAGGGAACCACTATTCTGACTTTTATTACCATTGTTTAGTTTTCCCTGTTGTAGATTTCGTATAAAAATCAAAGTGTATGAGCTATTTTGTTTTACTTCTTTCGTTCACACAATTCTTTGATATTCACCCATGGTTTTCTATGGATCCATAGTTTGTTGTTTTCTCATTGTTGAAACATTCCATCATGTTAATACACCACATTAAATTTATTCATTCCCTTGCTGCTTTCTAGGTTTGAGCTATGATGAATGAAGGTGATACAAACATTCTTGTACATAAATTGTTAGTCTTTTGCTAATTTTTAATTGTGAAATTTTGTCTTTTTTATATTTATTTGTAGGAGTTCTTTATATACATGGTGTCCTCCCAAAAATGTGTACACACTTTAACAGCTGATAGCTCAATTTTGAAAATAAAATGTATTTTAATAAACACTGCCTTTATAATTATTCAAAGTGTGTGTATGCATTTTTTGGGACACCCCATATTTGGGATTCAAATACTTGCCCATTTGCTTTCCTGATGAAGTTTTTAATACACAGAAGTCCTTCATTTTAATAAATTCCAATTTATTAAAATTTTATGATTATTAAATTTTTGTATCCTGTTTAAAAATATATTTACCTATCCCAAGATCATTAACATGGACAGAAATCACACATATTTTTTCTTCTAGAAAATTTCAGCTTTAGGTCTACATCCACTTTGCATTACTTTTGGGACATAATATGAATAACAATTAAGGTTCTTTTCTTTAAATACAGATATGTGCTCCAATACCATTTATTGAAAAGGTGAACTTTTCTCCACTGAATTAAAAAAGGACTTTTTCCGTAAATCAAATGACTGCATACGAGTGGGTCAATTTATAGCCTCTCTATTCTGTTCCATTAATTCACTTTTCTATCCTTGTGCCACTATCACAATATCTTAATGATTGCAACTTTATAGTAATATTCCGGGCAGTGAGCGGGGGTGAGCTAGAGATTGAGCTCAGTCGTGTGACCAATGATTCACTCTTTCGTGCCTCCGTAATGAAACCCTGATAAAAACATTGCACACTGAGGCTTGGGTGAGCTTCCCTGGCTGGTAATCATACATCAATAAGCTGGGTGGGGGACATGTCCTAAGAACAAGGTAGCTTCATGTCTGGGGCCCTGCCAGGCCTCACCCCATGTGTCTCTTCATTTGGCCGATGCTGATTTGTATCCTTTATAATAAAACTGTAATAGAAAATACAGCACTTGCCTGAGCGCTCTGTGCAGCCTAGCAAGTTACCTAACCTCGGGGAAGGGTGGGAACCTTGAATTTGCAGCCAGTTGCTTATTAAGCGTGGGTTTCCTGGGAGCTTGCAGCTTGCTGCTGACTGCAGAGAGTGGAGTTTTGTGGAGAACTGAGCCCTTACTCTGCGACGCCTGCACTACCTCAAGGTGGTCAACATCGGGACTGCGTTGCACGCACATGCACACCGAGGACTGGCATGTCTTTTTAGAGAAGTGTCCCTGTTAGCCTTATGCAGTTCCCCTCTTTATCCCTGATAATTTTCCTGGTTTGGAAGTTGGCTTCATCTGAAATTAATATAGTTACTCCGGATTTCTTTTGATTAGTGTTAATATGCTCTCTCTATCTCTATCCCTTTACTTCTAATATTTCTTGTTGAAAACATGGAGTTGAGTGTCGTTTTTCTGTTAAATCTGAGAATCTCTGTATTTTAATCCATGTATTTAGACCACTGACATTAAAATTGATTATTGACATAGCTGGATTAATAGCTACCGTATTTGTAACTATTTTATATTCATTTACCTTGTTCTGTTTATTATTTTTTGTCTTCTATTGTTCTCCTGCCTTCTCTGGTTTTAATTGAGCATTTCATATGATTCCGTTTTGTCTCCTGCCTTAGCATATCGATTATACCTCTTTTTAACATTTTTTAGTGGTTGCCCTAGAGTTTGCAATATATATTTTCAATGAAGAAAAATAACACTATACCACTTCACAGGTAGTATAAGTACCTTGAAATAGCATATTCCCAATTCCAACCTCCTAGCCTTTTTAATATTGTTATCATTCATTTCACTTATCCATTGCTATCATCGCCCAATATGTTGTTGCTATTATTTTGAACAAACTGTTATCTGTTACATCAATTAAGAATTATTTAATGAAATGCACTGTAATTATATTTTGGGTGGCTACTGAGAATAATCACTGTTTTCTCATTACAAGGATTGTCCTAAAAATTACATTAATGAGGGTCAACCATAATGGCTTTAGGTATTTAGCTACATTTAAATGTTACATTTGCTTCTCAGCTTTGTCAGTTCCCTATAAATGGATTGCCATAGGCCAGGACCTTCTCGTGAGCATTGCATTTAATGGATATTCCTTGTACTGATGTTTTAGTTAAAGTGAAATGTGTTTGCATTAAAAGCGTATTTATTTCCCTGGGGAAGGGGGGGAGAATTTAAAAATTAAAGGTTTTATTTTACCTTCATTTATTTCTTCCCTAATGTTCTTCTTTTCTTGATATAGTTCTTTTTTTTTTGACATAAAATTAAGGGAAATCAATTTTCCTTCTCTCTGAAGAACTTCTTTTTAACATTTCTTGCAACACAAGTCTACTGGAAACAAATTTCCTCAATTTTTGTTTGTCTGAGAGTGTCTTTATTTCTCTTTTACTTTGAAGGATAATTTCACTGGATTCAGAATTCCAGGTTGGTGGTTCATTTTTTTTTTTTTTTTTTAACACCTTAAATATTTCACTCCACCTCTTTTTACTTTTATGGTTTCTGAAGAGACGTCTGTTGTAATTCTTATCCTAAGTCTTCTGTTGGTAAGTTGTTTATCTTCTCTGGCTTCTTTCAAGATTTTCTCTTTGGTTTTCTGCAGTTTGAATATAATTTGCCTAGATGTTGGGATTTTGTTTTGTTTTTGGTATTTATCCCGCTTGGTATTCTCTGAGCTTTCTGGATCTGTGGTTTGCTATCTGTCATTATATTGGAAAATTCTCAGCCCTTATTGCTTCAAATAGTTCTGTCTTTTTCTCCTAGTCTTCTCTTACATGTATGCTATACCTTTTTCAAAGTTCTATATAGTTCTTAGATTCTGTTTCATTTTTGCATGTCCTTTCTTACTGTTGCATTTCAGTTTTTGAAATTTTTATTGACACATCTTCAAGCTCACTGATTGTTTTCTTGGCTGTGTCAAGCCTGCTCATAAGCCCATCAAAAGCATTCTTCATTTATTTTACAGCATTTGATTCCCAGCATTTTCTTTTCCCAAGAGCTTTAATATCTCTGCTTACATTACCCATATGCTCTTGCATGTGTCCACTTTTCCACTAAAGCTCCTAACATATTAGTCATAGTTATTTTAATTCCAAAATCTCTGCCATGTCTGTGTCTAGTTCTGAATCTTGCTTTATCTTTTCAGACTGTGAGTTTCTCTTTCTTTTGCCTTTAGCTAGCTACATAATTTTTTATTGAAAGCCAACATGAAGTATTGGGTAAAAATTACTGAGTAAGATAAGCCTTTCATGTGAAGTTGTATATTTATCTGACTAGGAGTTAGGTGGTGTCTATGATTTGCTATAGCTGTGATGTCAGAGGTTAAAATTTCTTCTAGTGTCCTTGTTTTTTGCCTCCCCTGTTGTTTTGTGTTTTCCTAGAAATTTCTTAAATAGGGCCTGAGGCCTGCAGGTCTTTTAGCTGCTATCCTCTACTATTACACAGGAACTGGATTGATGTGGTAGTAAGGTGGGGTGGGGGGAGTTTTCTCTAGTTCTATAATTAGATATCAGTCTTTCAGTGAATACCAGTTGGGTATTTCCCTTTCCTTGGAGTGGCTGGGCTTTGGTAAAACCTCAGCAGGTTAGACACTTGTAAATTAGTTTCCCTTGAGAGGACGTCTTGTAGAGGAGAACTGAAAACTCTGGTCATATTTTGGTTGCTTTCCCCTCCCCCTGCTGGAAGCCTGAGGGGATTTTTCTTCAATCCTCACAGTGACAAATTGATAGGACTCCTGGAAATAAAACTCACAACTGTGTGAAGGCCTCCTTAAAACAGGGCCACCTCAGAATTTTTAACTCTCATGCTTGTCCACATTGCCTTCAGCAGCTTGTCAGTATAAAGTGTCCTACCAACACCGGCCGCAGTGAAGGGTGTCTGCTCCTGGGTTTCTGCTCCATATAAGCTGTGATCCTCTGTCTGTCCTGTTTTCAGGGCAGCAGTTTTCTCTGTGACCACAATTCTTGAAAGGAGGTCAAGGAAGAGTTGTTGATTTTTAGTTGGTTTAGATTTTTTCTTGTCATGAAGACAGGCATGACAACTTCCAAGCAATTTACATGTTGAACCAGAAACCATAAGTTCACCAGGTCTATTTTTGAAACTTAAATTAAGAAAGTGAGCCACCATATGTTCATATTAGCAGAAAGTAGAATGTCTCTATCTTGGAAGCCCCCACTGTATTGTTCTTGAATCCCAGCACTTCATCTAGTTAGTTAAGTTTTCAAATACCCTACAGGGATGAATTGCAGAATCTGACCAGTCCACTTACAGATTTCCCTTTTTAGCCCTTGTTTCTATCATTGCAATGACTATGTTAGACTCTGTCACCATTGAAAAGATAGGCTCTCCCCGATCAATGCATCCCTGCCTACTACTGCCACAATACTACTCGCAGCTGAGAATGTAATAGACGGTTGTTGATTTTTAATCTCAGTGTCATGTATGTGTACTTCACTCTTGGACTCCTGAGTTTATAACTGCCCCACTCACACATTCAGCTGGTGTTCCAAAGTGAACCTACAGTGCCAAGTAGATAATTTAATAGAGGCATCTACAAAACCACATATCCTTATCTTCATGGTAAGTTCCCTCTCATGTGAGCTTCCTTTCTTATAAGTAAGCTTTACTTAGGACCACCTCAGTTCATCAGATCTTCAAAAGAAAAGGGTTCGGGTCTAGATCCATTTGCTTGCCTCACCTGCTATGGAGAGTTTAATTCTGTATTCCAAGGAAGGTATGGAAAGGAAGCACAGTTAAGGCACCTGTAGATCTTCATGGACTCTGATGCTAGAGCCAAATGGCTTGCATTTGCACAGAGCTAGAAGAATTTGGGAATTTACAACCAGCATCCCCACCAGCAGAAGTTCCTTTACTGTGCCGAAAGCCAAGTTCCCTTGCCTCAGGTTGGATAAATATGAGGTGTAATTTAACAACCCAAGGCTCCTCTGTGGGTTCAGGGTGAAGCTGCCTTGTATCCTTGCTGGTTTCCTTCCTTTCCTTTCCCACCACATTCTTATCCATCTCCCTGGGAAACACTGCCCTAAGCAACCACCTCCTGATGGCTCTCGTCTCAGAGTCTGCTCTTGGGGAAACTCAACTTCAGACTCCATCCAAAGGGTTCAAGGTGGTGAGTGCCTTCTGCTCTTACATTTTCATAGCCAAAAGGGCCCCCTTAATTTATTTCAGAGTGATCTGCTTTCTCCAACAGAAGTGGCTGGCACCATTTAAATGGCAGCTGCTCATACAAACAAATTTTCTATTCCTGCCTAACCAGATTCTTTGCTATTGGCTGTTTCCAATCTTTTAACTTAATATTTTTCTTGTGACTCGCTCTTTAGAGGCTGAAAAGGTCAGGGCCCACTTTAGCCAAATAATTAATTTGATTGACTGCTGTATTTAAGGAAGCTTGCTTGAATATTTACTCTGAAATTGGTAAGACTTTCTGACTCCCCCTTTTCCAGCTTCTCCTTTTCTCTCTCAGTGCCTCACTCAGGCAAAAATGACACTCATCTCTCTCCCCAGTTGCCCCGTCAAAACCTATTCATGAGAAATGGTTAAACCCTTCAGTGGCTGAACTGAAGTTTCTATTTTTCTTCTCTCAGTATGGGATGGGGAGGGTTGGGTCAGGGTATTTAATATATACTGTTTTTTACATAATGAAAAGCTTTGGATGGTGTTTAAGATATTTCAGGGATCAGACAGTTAGTATAAGGAGCATAGGGGCTTTGAAGATCCCCCAACACCTGTCCCTCATAAGTGAAAGTTGGTTGTAGGCAGAGTTTGTAGATTAATCACAGTGCAAAGGGGGGTAGCTCTGTTTGGTTGAACCTCCCTCTGCCCCCATCTCTGTGTCTCACTGCTGCTGGTAAGAGCTCAGGAACAGGTAACTTCAGCCCTTGCTCAGCAACTTGGGTGGCCAGGGGAAGTCTACATGGAGTACTGGACAAGGCATCAGGTTCAGCAGAAGGCAGCCTTAGTTCAAATCCTGGCTTTGCACTTGCTGGTTGTGTGACTCTAAGAAAGCCACTTAACCTCTCTGTGGCTCCATTTTTCTGGAAATAAAATGAAGGTAACAATACTGACCTCCAAGAGCTGTTGTAAAGCATAGAAATGAGAGCAGGTGTGTGCAATTCCATCAGGTAAACACCTTAGAAATATTCATCCCTCCTCTCCCCTGTACTGCAGTAAATAATATTGGCTTTATCTGAGATTGTTCTGCTTCCCTGGTTCAAAAACTGACCCCAATTAACTCCCCAAATTAAGATTATGGAACCTCAAAATTAGAAGGCATTTTTTATTATCTCATTCAACACATCCCTTTTGCAGATGATGAAACTGAGGCCTGGGGGTTCTGTGGCCTTGTTCAAAAGCCTGTTCTCCCTCCTCTATTGCTCTTTGTCCCACACCTCGTTAATTATCACCTTTTTGAAGTTTGTGTTTACAAATCCAGGCTAATGTTTAGCCGTTTGCATCTCGGGTATTATTTTGTGAGGAGTTGCCACATGGGGTTATTTCAGGTATTTAGCAATGGTTTCCCAAAAAGCCAATGCTGTGGATTCCTCACAGCTCTTCAGAGGTGCCAAGCCAGTGCATGGCCACTGGCCATAGGGCCCAGGTGCTTCTTTCCTGAGAGAGGGCTGTTCTCTCTGGAAACTCTGGTAGCAAATCATTCTTCTATGGCCATGGTGGTGAGGCTGGAGGAGAGAGTCTCAGGCTGAAGACAATTCCTTTGGCTTTCTGACCTTTAATGGGTAGCTTTGCCAGACAGCTGTGCTCTGGGAAGGCAGCCTGCTCTCTGTCCCAAACCCAGGATTTGTTGGAGATCCAGAGATTCAGAGGAGTATCTTCAGGGCCAGAGACCTCAAGCAGCCTTGAGAGTTCCTTGCCAGCCAGCTTGCCCTTTTCTGCAATGTAGCCCCACCAGGGCTCAAGGGTTCCCCAGCGCCTCCTTGGAGACTAAAACTATGAAAACAGCTCAACTGGAATACAGTCAGGAGGGCCCAGCAACTTCAGAAAGAGTTGTCCTCACAGTGTGGAAAGCAGTAAGTTCCAGCAGGCAGAACAGGAGACACATGACTGAAACATCCTGGGAACCTTTGCAGACCTCAGCACGCTGAGCTGCACAGCACCCCACTGCAATACCTCCCTCGCTCCCCAGCTTCTGGGAGAACCGGGGGAGGAGATTCCAGATTCTGAATGTTGGCAGCAGAGTAGGTAGACACATCAGGGTCTGGCTGGGGTTGGGGACAGAGGACAAGTTTAAATATACCCCGGAGATGATTCTGATGTGCTGCCCCCACCCCCTAGGGTCGCCAGATGCAGCAAATAAAAACACAGGACACCCAGTTACATTTAGATAAACTTTCAGATAAACAATGAATACTTTTTAGCAAAAGTATGTCCTATGTGATATTGGGGACATATACTAAAAAATAAATTGTTGTTTATCTGAAATTCAAATCTAACTGGGCTTCATGTATTTTTCTGGCAACTCTCCCATCCTCTCCACCCTCAAACAGGAAAGTGACATTTTCAAATACCGTTCTAAAAAAAACCCACGTACTCGCTGTCAAAATGCAGAGAAACATGAAAAATAAAGTTAAAAGCAGTCATAATTTTACCATCCACAGTTGTTAACCAATGTTAACATGTTAATATTTTGGTTTATTAAAAAATACATGTCTATACACACACACATCTATGTGTGTGATTTATTGTCAGTCATGTATTTATAAAATTTGTATTATACCACACATCCAAATATTTAGTTTTATATTATGCTTTTTCCCTATAACATTATATGTATGTATATATGTTTATACATATAATATTATATGTGATATATTTTTATGTAAGTATATATGATTATATGTGTACATATATATGTAATATGTATAATATATATAAATATATAAATACATACATAAATATATGTAAAATGCTTTATTTCACAGTACCTGGCATAAAATAGGTGCTCAATAATTATTGGAATAGATGACCTGCTTTTTAGGTATTTATACTCCATCCAGTTCCAAAAAGCTTTGAAATTGTGCACAGAGCTATGTATATTATTGAAACATAAATATAAATGAGAAAATCAGAGGAAGGGAATGTGAAGGTAGGAAAATAAGTTAAAGTCAGGGTTAAAGTGAGTGGTTAAAAGTCCTTAATGAGCAGTTTTGAATAAAGGCGAATTACAAAGTCTTCCAGCAGCCAGGGAAGAGAGAGCAAAGGTCAGTGGCTAGAGTCACAGAAACAAAATGAAGGTTAATAACAAGAAGCCAGCGGCTCAGGGAAAGCTTAGCTCTTTCTAGCACGGAGTCTAAGACATTTTTCTGGGTCTTCTTGAAGAGATTTTCTGGGAGAGAGTGTATAACAACCTCCCTAAAACAGTACAGTTGTGAGTCTCAACTGGCTATTTGAAGAAACACCCGTGGAAGCATTATCGGGGCACATCTAAGCTTAATCCCATCAGGGTGACCGGGCCAGGGAGGAGAGGGCACAGCCTGCGACTCTGATCCACAGCTTGCTGGGGACCACAGTGCAGGGCAGTAGAGGGACCAAGGTGGAGGTTGAGAAGTGGAGGGTCAAGTTGGCTGGGACCCCCCAGGGCTTGAAGCTGGTGGGCCAGGCACGTGCATACACTTGCACGCCTTTGGAAAGGGGGTACCAACCCCTTAGCCTGTGTGGAGCAATCTGCTGCCGCCTGGAGCAAAGTGACGGGAGGGAGGCCCCACAGAGGAGGGGTTTGTGGAGGGGAATCTTCAGGAAGTGCTATTGCAAACACCTCATATTTCAACTCTGAAGAAAGCATCCCTGGGCAGACAAGCTCACAAAATGTTCACAGTTAGTGGTGGGGTCGTCCTGGGCCTACATGAGGCTCAATCATGGCCCCCATTTCCTGGCCCATAGAAACATGCGCCTGACTGACGGCTGACATACGAGGTGACAGGCAAGGAGATGGTTTCCTTGGGCTGCGTGTGCATCTCAGTGCACAGCTCCCCTGAAATGAGCCAGGGCAGATGCCTCCACCGCTATTGCATGAACTACAGACTCCCAGTGCCTCGTCATGGAGGAGGAAACTTGGCTTGGGAAAGAAAATCACGATGAATTCAAAACAGAAAAGTAACATCTCTTTTAAGAATATTATTTCTGAATGATCGTAAGCACAGTGTAAATTCACTGGATTTTCTACCCAGATCAGTGTGTGCAGAAATAACTTGTGCTGTGCTCTTGAGAAGAGAGAGTTTTATGATTTGCCAAATGCATCGTCTTGTTGAATCCTGACACAGCTTTTAGAGGGGAAAATGATGGCTTGGCAAAGGTTAAGTGACAAGGCCATGCAAGGTATCTCCTAAATCCCCAGTTTCCCAACTCCTAGCTCTTTACATGTGATGTCGATGGAGTACCTTAGCCCTGTGCTTGACACTAGTAGCAGGAGCTCAGTAATTATTCATTTCCCCACCTTTCTCTTCTCCACCAAAAAGTAAGGATATTTTTTCCATTGATTTTTAGAGAGAGTGGAAGGGAGGGGGGAAGGGAGAGAGAGAGGAAACCATTGATGTGACAGAGACACATCGATTCCTTGCCTCCCACAAGCCCCCAACCAGGGGACAGGGGTCAGACCTGCAACCCAGGCATGTGCCCTTTACCAGGAATCAAACCCACAACCTTCTGGTGCATAGGCTGAGGCTCTTAACCACCGAGCCGCGAGGCCAGGGCTAAAGGAATGCTCTTAAATTGAAGGCTAAGAGCATAGCGGCTTCCATGGGCTTATCTGCCATTTCCACTTTGCCCAGGTATCTGCTTTTCCATGCATCCCAAGTGGAAATGCTCTAAACATATGCGCTTCATAAAATGCCTCAGAAACCAGTGAGAGTTGTAGAAGTCTTCTGAGGCTCAAATGTATAAGATTGGTGTTAGAATCACTTCCTAAACTTCTGACCCAGGCTTGTCACTGACTCTGTGACCCCAGACCTGTCACCATGTCTCTCTTTTCCATATAGCATTACCAATGCCACAAGGGTTTTGTGAGTGCTCACATCTGAACTGAGGTACTGGGAGAAATACCAGTGCCCCAGGCTGTGCATGCTAGTGAGAAGTGCGAGGCAAGGAAGACACCTACAAATTCTCAGCTAATAAGGTCAAGGAAATGCTAAAGTCTTTAGATGACAATAAGGGAGTAGTGGAATTTATAATAATAATAGCATGATTATAGTGCTGGATTTGAACTGTTTTCAGCTTAGATTGGAAAGTCAATAACCATGCACTGTATGGGGTACTTTCTATGTGATCAGGCTCCTCCCATTAGGTATAGAATTTAAGAATTATTTCAGGCTTAAGAATATATTCTGACTTCAAATTCTGTATATATTTGTTTTAGGTGCAATTGTAGGGGAGGGGGAAGAGGGGATATAGGGTAGGGGGAGGGCAGGTACACAATGCCAACCAATGCTGACCCTAAAGAGATTACTCTCTAAGCAAATGTCTCCAGAAGGTCCACCTGTGGAGTGAACAGACCTAGACCAGGGCAGGCTGCCTGGTGCTGCAAAGGACTACAGAAGACATATATTTATAGCCATTTTTAAATTCAGAAGACCACACATATCTATAGTGGACACAAGGTGAACAGGATGGGACATAAATGCAATTTGATCAGTGCCTCAGGTACAGGAAAAGAGACTAAGGTGCTTTCAAAAGATTTCAGTATTAAGGGTTGGAACAAAGGAGGTTTTGCTTTCTGGTAACAAGAATACTCTGTTAACCAGATTGGGCCATTCCCAATTTGTCTATTTGCAGACTCTCGTCCCTATGCCTCCTTTTAGCCAGAAAACTCCCCAACTATGAGTACCTCCAATATATGAGCTCATTTCCCCGCACTTACTCCCAAATGGTCAACATCTATTTGCAACGTTAATGAAGTAAGGACCCAACTATCCTTGTTCATGAGCTATTACCTCGGTATTGATTGTAGCTTTAATTGACAATTACTTGAATGGGTCGGGCTACACCGAGCTTTTATTAATTTTCTTTTGTGATGCTCATTACTAAACTTCATTGCAATCATGTTACAATGTAAACTCCCCACTGTGGCTAACTGAACTGGAAAATTCCACTGGCCATTTCCCAAACCTGGAAAATAAAGAATTTGGTATTGTTAAATTTGATATCAGGAGCCTAGACCTTGATTCTATGGGTAGAGAATTATGACTATGGCAGTGAAAATAAATAGAATTTGCTGAATTATTTTTCCTTCACTGTTATTTCAGAGGACATGTGTTATCCAGAGACTTGTTTTCCCTCTCCACTTGCTGCCTAGGGAAACAGTGAACTTCATGCTGCTGTAAAATTATATTCATTCTTCTAGCTCGATTTCTTTCTTTCTTTCCTTTTTTTTTTTTTTTTTTTTTTTAAAAAAAGGGGGTGGGGATGGTGGGATGGTGCAGTGAGGTAGGGGAGATTGTGTGGTTTTAGGAATTTTCATTTCCTTTAGCTGAGCCCTATAAATAGAATTTTTGCCACTCTCTAAAACAAAATCTCTGATTTCAAACCTTCTTAAAATAATAACCGAAATATAAATATCAAGACCCTGTTGGAAATGAAAGTCAGAGCATCATCATGGGAGTTGTTGTGAAAAGGGCTTGCTTCTCAGAACACATTTAGATATTATTTCTCCCAGAGACACATTTGGATATTGTTTCCCTCTCATAGCGAGACTTCAGAAATCAGAAATAGCTCTGGCCTTTGTTTCTTAGAGAGCCTTACACTAGCCTCCTTTCAGTGCCCTAATTGTCCTTGACCCTCTCTAAACATGTTGGAATTATAAATGTGCCTGTTAGGCTAAATAACAACCACATTTTGAAAATGGGAAAATTGTAGGGGTCATTCTTTCTGGTCTGTAGCTAAGACCAGGGGGCATACGATGGGAGAAGATGTAGGGGAGGTGAAACATTTTCTCTCTTAGGTTCTGTAAATCAAACTAACAAAGGACAGATAAACAGGAGAAAATTAATACATATTAACTTTTCCTTTTATGTGTATGGAAGCCTCACAGAAAAGAAGTGAATACCCAAGGAAGCCGTTAGACTTGGAAGCTTATATACCATTTTAACAAAGTACAATAGATTGTGGAAAAGCGACTAGACAAAGGAAAGAGGGATTTTGGCTCCTAAGGGTGGTAAATTATGGGAAGGTAAGTGTATGAAGAGAACTAGTAGCAGATAAGGGTTATTTAGTAAGGTTTGTTTATGCAGACCCTTCAGTGCTGTCTCTGTCCCCAGTGATAAGGGCTGCTCTCCCCTTCCTGGTATGAAAAGTAAAGGGGAGAACCTTCAGAAGGAAAATGTATGCCCTGCTCTTAGGCAGATCAGGGAGGGCAGAAAGCTCCTCTTGTGCCCATCATTTCTCAATTGCTTTCAGCTCAAAATAATCTTTATACCAAAGTAGCATATTTGGGAGTGGAATATTTTGATCCCCTTTAGAGGTGATTCAGAAATGTGACTTACGACACTGGATTTAGCCAAAGCAATGAATGTAATGTGATACAAAATTGATCAGAGTTGGAATTCACTTTGTTATGAGTTAATAAAATGAAGCCCCTCCTGTGGTTTTCTGAAAGAATAACTGGTACAGCATAAAAGAGTGGATTCAAAGGTGTATCCATAAAGGAAACTCTGACTTCTTGGGCCTGTTGCTCTAGAAATATATCCAGTGAGTGTCTACAAAAATTTCAGGAAAAATACTGATTGGCTTCTAACAAATCCAACTTTCAATTAATCAGATTGGTGCAGTACTTCTTTGTTTTGTTTAGTTGACGGTTAAACACTCATGGGAAGTCAATGATAAGAAAATTGGCTTCTATTAAAGAGGATATTTTGAAAGAAAAAAAATAACAGAGATAAGTTTACTTTAAGTACAATCATTTCTGTCCTATATGAAAGGCTATGAAGTGTGATGGAAAATGCCCTTCAATAGGAATCAAAATTCTTATGGCTTAATGTCTCTAGACTTCATTATAAAATGAGGGGTTTGGTCCATATAACCTCTGAGGGACTTTCTGTGCTCTTAAATGCCATGATTTTTGTCTTGCGACATTGAGTCACATGCAGGAAAAATAGTAGGAAAAGTACTACACTGGGAGACCAGTGTAGTAGGAAAAGTACTACCCTTTGAGTTTTTGTTCCCTCAGCCAGGTGTGTGACCTTGGACAAGTCACTTCACCTTCCTAAGCCTCACTTTTCCTTCTCTGTACCATGAAGTGCTATTGAGAAAGGTAACCTATACGATCCTTTCCACTTCTCAGCGTCTTCAATTCAATGTGGGAAGCAATGGCACCTGTTATAGTCACTTCTATCTGTAGACTCGAAGAAGCTATAGTACCCAGTTACTTAGTTAAACACGAACCCAGGTGTTGCTGTGAAAGTTATTTTGCAGATATGATTAACATCTACAGTGAGTTGACTTTAACTAAAGGAGATTACCCTCAATAATGTGGAATGGCTTTGCCCAACCCATTGGAAGTTCTTAAAAGCAAAAACTGAGGTTTCCCGGAGAAGAAAAAATTCTGCCTCAAGACTGCAGCATTAACTCCTGCCTGAGTTTCCACTTTGCACTATGAATTTAAAACTTGCCAGTCCCCACAATCGAATGAGTCAACTGCTTAAAATAAATCACATATATCTTGTTGGTTCTGTTTTTCTGGAGAACCCTGACTGATACAGCTCTCCAGGTGAGATGGGAAATTCATGGCTGTCAAAGGAAGATGCACTGGCATTTCTTCTACTTTCTACGGTAGGAGTAGGGATAGAAACATAGAGCACAGGTTATCTCGGTGGGTATATTCAGCTCACAAACATTTCTTTCTTGGGTCTGCAGAGTTTGTTTGTTTTGAATTAGTTGACAACATTAAAAAATACGAACATATCACTTGAAGTGTAAATTTGTCATCTCTTAAATAATTGGAGATCTAGCCAGCTGAGGCCTGCATTCCTCCTGCAAGGAAATAATCAGCTTGAACTAAATCCTCAAACTGGGTTACTTGTCACCCTGGGGGTATGCAAAGACTTTCCAAGGAGCATCAATTTCCAGACACTCAACTTCCATATGTTCTCATTTCTAAAGCTGATGCACTTGGCAACCTGCTTGTCTTCTGAGCCTCAGGTTTGTCCCCTTTTTCTACTCCCCTTTACAATCACCCTTTTCAAACTTTACAAAATCTGGTAGATACAAAATGTGGTGTCTACCCCTTCAGCAAAGGATTTGCTGACTGTAGTGGGTTGAATAGTGACCCCCCCAAAAGATAGATCAATGTGGAACCTCAAATGTTACCTTCTGTGGAGTAAAGGTCTTTGTACATATAATTAAGGTAAGGATCTGGAGATTAGATCAGCCTGGGTTAAAGTGGATCCTAAATCCAATGACCACTATCCTTTTAAGAGACTGAAAAGTATGAAACAGCCACAGAGACACAGCAGGAAAGGCCATGTGCTGACAGAGGCAGGGACACTATCTACAAGCCAAGGGGCACAGGGGGTGCCAGGAGCCAGCTGAAGCTGGGAGAGAGGCATGGAACCGACCCTCCCTCAGAGCCTCCAGAAGGACCCAACTCTCAGGACACCTTGCTTTTGGACTTCTGGCCTCCAGAACTGTGAGATAATGAATAATTCTTGTTACTTTAAGTCACCAAGTTTGTGGTAATAGGTAATGGCCGCCCTAGAAAACTAAAGACAACTCTAATGGGCAGTGCTCACTTCAGAGCGGCCCACTGACTTGGTCAAGGCTTCACCAACCTCCCTCTGTCCAGGCTCGCCCCCTCCTTTCCTTCTAAGGTGTTGATCCCTAATAAACATCTTGACCCCCCATTCGGTTTCAGCATCTGCTTCCAGAGAACCCAACCTGCCATGCAAAAGAAACGCTCACCTTTTACCCACCTCAACTCTCTATGGTGGGTTGTCTCGGGGTATTAAACTTTCTGGGTAATGATAAAACAATTTGAAATACCGATGCTGTTACTGCTGTTATGAAAAAGTTCCTATGCCCATTTACTTGTTTTTATAAACCTATCTCATTCTAGCATCAAGTAATATTCATCCATGCATACATGAGCTAATTGGAAAAAATAAAACCCCATCTCTCTCATATAGGTATGCATTTTAAATAAAATTTTAATTTTATGTTTAATAATTATTCATAAAAAATTTACAAGTGTATTGAGGTTGTTGTGATCAATATTTCCAGAAGAAAAAAATGTAATACCTATGACCTATGGTCACGGGAAATAAACTTTCAATTTGTATTTTATTTATGTTGTAAAGATGAATGAAAGTGTGATAAAACACTTTAAATCAAGCATTATATTTGAATAAAATTTCAAGGGGGGAAGAGGAATTAAAATGTGAGTTGAGGAAAGAAAGTAAACTTTCTGTTTGCCAAAGAAGAACTTGTTTGTGTATTTTCTTATGGTTGATGGTGGTTATCAGCTTGCTATGGGGTTTAAATTCTATTGGAGTGATGTAAATTTTTTATTTTAAAATGTTACCATTTACAGCACTACACTAAATTATCTTTTAAAAATAATTATTAAGCCTATGATTAAAAAATTTTAGATGTTTACCTAAAATCTGACAAGGGGTTCATGATTTTCCAAAAAGTTTTTGGGTGGTTTATGAGCAAAAAGCTTGACTACCACTGATCTGTGTAGCCTGTGGGCATTTCAGTCTCCCGCTTTAGCTCAATAACTGAGTATCTCTATGCTAAAGCCTGTGTCAATCCCCAAGTGCAGTTTCTGGGAGCAGTGTCTCCCCCAGGTCTCTGAGGAACCAACATACCTGCCAGGGAGGAAGGGGCTGAAATACAGACGGGTAGTTTTGTCTAATTCCCACATAAGCTCTTTAATAGAGCCAAGGGCCACAGGAGAATGCTCGGAGGGGCAAGAGAGAGACTGACTTACACATTCCCCCGAAGGAGTTTAAGAGAAGCTGCTCCTTTTTACCCCTAACTCCCTTAGCCCTCAGCTTGCTTTCTTCCCCTTTTCAATGAGATTCCATAATGAGCTGAGAAAATGAGATATCTGAGGAGAATGTATAAACTTTGTACTATTGCTATTTCTTCCAAAATAATAAATATGACTATAATAAACACCACCATTTATTGAGCGCTCACTATGTGCCAGGTGAAAAGTGAATGAGCTTAATAGCTGATATCAGAATTCCTCACAGGAAGGGAATTGTCTTTTGATGTTGTCATAAACCCTATTAGGAACTAATTCTAAATATCATCCAGGGGAGGCATAGTAAAGCAAGAAAATTTGGGGGGAAAAATATGACAAATAATAACAGCCAACACCTTTATAAATGTTTGCTATGTGCCAGGCATTGCTTTAAGTACTTTCTATAAAGAAATTCATGAAATCCTCACAATCACTGTTATTTTCCTCTTTTTAAAGATGGAGAAACTGAGGAATAGAGATTTAGTAACTTGTCTCAGTGCTAGTAAGTGGTAGAGTGTGGACTGTCTGCAGAGTCTGTGATCTTATCTATGCTATATTAAGACATTTTTATAAAGTGATAGCAATTAAACCAATATGGTGTCATTTCATCATAGAGTGAGGACATAGAACAGAGATCAGGATCAGACCCATATATAGAAAATTAACATATGATAATTAGGCATTTCAAATCAGTAGCAAAAATGAAAATAAAATTTCTATTTCACACCTATGCCAAATTATATTCCAGATGGATCAAATGTATAGGAATGTAAATGTATCAAAAATTTTAAGTTCTAGGAGAAAATATTGGAATATTTTTATAATGTTGGCATTTCATCCTAGGCATATGAAACTCAGTATCTATATATTTTTTAAAAGATTTATATCTTAGCTACATATACAGTAAAAACTTCTGTATGGAAAAAATACACTACGAGTAGGAAGAAAAACAATACTCTGAGAAAATATTACAAATATATAATAAACAAAAACACAGAAACCATAGTATATAAAGAGCTTCTATAACATTAGGATAAAAACAAAAACAAACATGAATTCACAGAAAAAGAATGCAAATGGCAAGTAAACATAGGAACAGATGCACAATCACATCAGAAGCCAAACAAATGCAAAATTGAAAAATACTGGATATCATTTCAAAGAAAAATATTAGCAAATATTAAGATATTTGAAAATACGGCAGCTGGAAAAGGCTGAGATCTTGTTGGCATTTTGGTGTAAATGGCAAGCCTTTGGGGAGAACATTGATAGTAGCTATTTCAATAGAAAATGTATATTCCCTTTGCCCTAGTAATTATAGAGAGAAATGATCATGTCTCCAATGTTCAAGAACATAGGATGAGTGCACATTTCCCTCCTGGGTCAAGTTGCCGTACCTTAGCCTGGTTTGCAGGGCCCTTCGTAATGCGGGCCCACACACCCATTCAGTGTCACTGCCCCACACGGGCCTGAAGGTCCCAAATAGCATCCCTTCCGCCATGCCTTCCCTCATGCTGTTTCATCTTCTTGAAGGACCTTCCCTCCTTGCTTCCACCTCTCCTCACCTGTTTCAGGGCTAAGCCCAAGCTCCATCTCCTTCGTGAAGATAGGTCCTTCGCACAGCACACCACCGAGTAAGGGCTCAAAAAATTCAAGCTTTTGTTACTTTACTATAATTGACCCTTAAACTCTCAGGTGACTGGGTATGTTTTCTTCACAATGTGGTTAACAGTTTCTTGAAGACAAGAAATACTTTGAGCTTCCTGTGTGAAGGCAGTGCAGTTTATAGGGTTTTAATATCAGGCAGACCTGGGTTGGACCTAGATCTGTCATTTTTTACCTATAACACATACTAAATCAATTATTACTATAATGACTATGGTTGCTTACCGGTTCTCTGCATCATCTTGCTCCATCTCATCAATGTCAAAATAGAATCAAACCCATGGAAAGCGGTCAGCAAACTCTTCATGCAAGTTGATTAGCTAGAGGTTCAAACTGTCGTGTGTTCCAGATACATGTAAAGAAAGAAACTGGACCACTTCTTGCAGGATATACAAAAATAAACTCAAAGAGGATTAAGACTTAAATATCTGCAAGACCCGAAACCATGAAACTTCTAGAAGAAAACATAGGCAGTCACTTTTTTACATCAGTCTCACAATTATCTTTTTGGATATGTCTCCTTGGGCAAGGGCAACAAAAGCAAAAGAACAAAAACAAAAATAAATAAAAACAAATGGGACTACATCAAACTTAAAAGTTTTAGCACAGTGGAGGAAACCATTAAGAAAACGAAAAGACAGCTTGCTGAATGAAAGGAAATATTTGAAAATGATACATCCGATGAGAGGTTAATATCCAAGATACATAAGGAACTCATACAGCTTAACACACACACACAAAAACAAATAATGCAATTAAAAATGGGCAGAGGACCCGAATAGACATTCTGCCAAAGAGAACATACAGATGGCCAACAGACATACAAAACAGATGCTAAAATCACTAATCATCAGGGAAAGCAAACCAAAACCAAAATGATACCACCTCACATGTGTCAGAATAGCTATCATCAAAAAATCAGTGAGCCCGGCCATCGTAGCTCAGCGGGTGAGCACTGACATGTGATCCAGGAGATCGAGGTTCGATTCCCGGTCAGGGCACATGCCCGGGTTGCCGGCTCGATCCCCAGCAGGGGCAGGAGGCAGCCCATCAATGACTCTCATCATTGGTGTTTCTGTTTCTGTCTCTCCCTCTCCCTTCTTCTCTCTGAAATCAATAAAAACATATTAAAAAAAAAAAAAATCAACGAATAACAAGTGTTGGTGAGGATGTGGAGAAAAGGGAGCCCTCGTGCACTGTTGGTGATATTGTAAATCACTGCAGTCACTATGAAAACAGCATGGAGATGCCTCAAAAAATTAAAAATAGAGCTGCCATATGACCCAACAATACTATTTCTGGGTATTTATCTGAAGAAAATAAAACTACTAAATTGAAAAAATATATGCATCCCTATGTTCATTGCAGCAGTATTTACAATAGCTAAGATATAGAAGCAACCTGGATGTCCATCAACAGATGAATGGGTAAAGAAATCGTGAGATATATATATGTATGTGTATATATCTGTTAAATGAAAATGAAATGTATTGTAATAAACACTGCCTTTATAATTATTCAAAGTGTGTGTATACATTCTGAGGGACACCATATATATATGGGACATATAAGAATATTACAGCAATAACAAAAAACAAAATCTTGTCATTTGGGACAACGTGGATCGACCCAGAGGGTATTATGCTGAGTGAAATAAGTCAGACAAAGACAAATGCCATATGATTTCACTTATATGTAGAATCTAAAAACAAAACAAAACAAAAAACAACAGAAACAGACTCATAGGTACAGAGAACAAACAGATGGTTGCCAAAGGAAAGGGGTTTGGGGGAAATAAATAAAATAAATAAATAAATGGAAAATAAATAAAAAATTTTAATTACAAATGAAATAGTCATGTGTTCTACCAAATACACTCTAAGTGACACTGTGTGTGCGCGCTCACGTGTGTAGCCTCTCACCCATTCATTCACTCACTCACTTACCTAAGAAGAATTCCTTTTCGTTTGCTCTTAAGCAGGCTAGTAACATTCTCAGTTTAGAAGTAGCCAAAGAATCAATCTCGACTCTGTTGCTAGGAAACTCTGTCTTTGGAGCAGAAGTTAAGAATCAATTTCCCCATGCTTTAAAGAACATATATTTAAGTAAATGACTTCCTCAGAAATATTGATTCATTCCAAAAGCATTTAAATAATATGGAAAACAAGAAGATTTTTATGTGGAAGCTGCATCTTGAAAGTGAAGTAGACACGCGCGTAAGAAAAACATCTTTACACATAAAATCCACATCTTGTTCACAGAGAAAATAGGCCTTAATGCAGTAGTAGAACTATTTATGTGATGAACTTTCACGGGCTATTGCATAAATAATGATTCCTGAACTGTAGGAACGTTTTTATGTGAAAACTGCCTTTGTGAACTTTCCTAAGAATTTGGTTTTGTGATTACATCAAAGGATGAATTTATATTAGCAAATGAAACTTTGTGAAGACATGAAGACATTTTCTAATGGAGGCATCATAATTAGAAGCACATTTTCTCAAAAGATGTGTTTTGAAAGTGCTTGTGCCTCTTCATGGCCTCGGTGTCTTGCCAAGGATTCTCTTGGTCGGCAACTGGTTTCCCAAGCATTCTCGGACATCAGCAAGCCCTGCTCCAGGGAGGGGTGCCAGCCAGTCTGTGAGATGTTTCTGCAAGAACTTTTGGCTGCCGTACCCGCCTAAAGCAAATGTTTGTTTGCTGCAGTATGTGAATCAAATGCTTTTGTGTGAAAACACTTGCTAGAGAAACAAATGTTTGTTTTGGTAATCCACATTTGGACTGTTGGAACATTACCACTTAAGATATTGGTTTGAAAAATATACATTTAATTTGCAAAGCACCGGTTAGGATCAAGTATGTGACACAAATCTAGGCTGTAAGGAAATGAGGTTGAAATTGGACCCAAAATTTTCACTTCCCCTTGTCAGAAGTGAGTAGACAAATGGTGCCTTGTTTTACGTGTTGCTGTATGTTACTGAGCAACCGCATAAAAGAAAAAAGTGATTTACTTCCTCCTAGAAATGTACGACATAAATTATCAAAGATAGCAGCAAGAGTGTATTTATCTAGTATTAATATTTAAATGCCATTTTCCTATTGAATGTACCACATGCTCCATATTAATCTTTAGATTAATCTTTTAGACTTTGTATAAATTGATGTCTCCTAAATGGAAGATCTCTCCTTACAGGTCAGTTTTGATTACCCAGGCTAACTGGCAGGAGGAAAGGTACAGACCCCCAAAACAGCAGGTGATGCAGAAATAAGTTTTGGCCTCAGAGAACATTAAAGTTTTTAGTAGCAGAAAGAAACTAATTACACTTTAAGGGAGAGAGATGTTCAGAAGGGAGCTCAAGGGATAAGAGGGTTGTTTTTGTTTTAAATATATTACACATGGTCATAGATAATCCATAAATAGAAAATCAAACTATAGTATACTGAGGCTAAGGCTGAAGTTTTTTAAATTAAATATTTTTATATCTTTTCTGTGCATATTTTTAGTTCTGATGAAAGCCAGGAGTATATGTAAATTTATTTGACCTCCCTCCCTCCCTCCCTCCCTCCCTCCCTCCCTCCCTCCCTCCCTCCCTCCCTTCCTTCCTTCCTTCCTTCCTTCCTTCCTTCCTTCCTTCCTTCCTTCCTTCCTTCCTTCTTTTTTACAACTAAGAGTTGTGTACCACTAATTTATTTTCTCTTGTGAAAATAAATTACAAGATCTAGGTTCATCTGAAAATTTATGAACTGAAACCTATAATCAAATCACTGTGTACTTAATAATAAAATAAAGTTACAGCCCAAATTTTTTGCTGCTGGCCTTAGTCCTATTTGATCTTTGGCTGAAAAAAGAAAATTAAAAAAATCGTATTTCGAAGTAGAAAAGGAAGCCAGTATCAGTTCAGAATAGCCAAATAGAAGGATTATTCATTAGAATGTTGAGAAACAGGACTTCGTATCCTGAACCCACCCATGGCTGTTTCCAGTTGTAAATTTCATTCCGCTATTGAGAAAGATAAGTGATATAATTCATGTATTTTTGAAGTACTTTGAGTTCCCCAGAACTTAATAATTCAAAGTATTACAGTAAATTCCCATTTATTCTGAATCCAAACTACCAGAAAGCTGAAATAATGAGAATTTTTTGTGCAATTTATAAAATGGTAATATCCCTGGAGCATTAAAAGATTCTAAATTCTTTTGAATAGTCACAGAAAGATTAAATTTTGTCCAGCATAATTTTGTGGTAAGAATGTTTGATAGAGTTCTAATTCTCTGAAGATAGTAATTAATCCATGTGTAGCCTATGGTAATTTTTCTTTTCAGCTTCAGTTTAGAAATAGTATCTTTGCATTTCCAGGGAACGATGGCTTTGTATTTCTAGCCTAATCGTACCTTAAAACGTACCTTCCAGTTTGATAACGGATCACATGTGTCCTACTTTGTCAGCTATAAATGACTCATGTGGTTTCAAATAAGAAACACCCACTCAAGCTAGCTCAGGAGAAGATGTTATTTATTGCGACGGCACCCGGCTCCTTCGCAGAGCCCGAGCCTGAGCTCAGGCATAACTGGAGCTGGGATCTGGGGGTGCGTGGGAAGCCTGGGAATTCATGTTTCTCTGCCTCTCGTCTCTACTTCTCTTTGTTTATCTGCCTCATCTTCGCAGTCTGCAGACCAGTATCTTGTTCCCTCCACTAGATGGAAAGTGGGCCCTGTATGGTAACGACGCCACGCAATATGGGATCAGGCATTGGAGAGACACCAGTGCTCTGGAGGCCTCGCTTGCATTGTACGGGGAGAATTAGGCCTGCTGGAGCCAGGCACCCATTCAGCCTCTTCACCTCCCAACCCTTCTGTCCCCCAGGACGCTGATGGGGAGGAGGGGACAGATACAGCCTAGGGAGCTAGACAGAGCTCCCTCTAAAGCCACAGACAGAGGGAGGGGCAATTACTAGAGAGGGGGGCTCAGAGTGAGCTGGAAGATCTACACCAACATTTCTCAAACTCTTTGGCCTCAGAGTCACAGTATAGTCTTAAAAATTACTGAGGACATCAAAGAGTGTTTATGTGCATTATAGCTATTCATATTTACCATGTTAAAAATTAAAACTGAGAAATTTTAAAACATGTAACGTTTAATTCGTTTTAAAAATAACAAACTCATTATATGTTAACATTGATAACATTTTTATTTAAAATTATATTTCCCAAAATACAAAGAAATTAGCGAGAAAAGTAGCATTGTTTTACATTTTTTGAAATCTCTATAATGTCTCTCTGGCTGGAAAACAAACAGTCTAATTCTCATATTTGCTTTTACATTTAAACTGTTATGTTATTTTGGCTGAAATGTATGAGAAAGCCGGCCTCACACAGATATGGATTTGGGAAAGAGAGGAATATTTTAGTACCTTTCCATATATCCGTAGACATTCTGTTTTGACAATATACCAAAACCTGATGAGATAGTTGCAATCTAGAATCTGAAATCATATCAATGAACAAACATTTTGTTTTCTGTTGCAAAAGTGTGCATTGCTTTACCTCACACTTTCACCCAGGCTTGATTTTGTAACATGGTGCATTGGTCATTTGGAAAATGTTGGTTGACTGAGTTATGCACATTTTCTAAGTGCTGATGCATTTCATATGATATACATAAAATCACATTTTCTAATATCACTACCAATCTCACCAGAAAAGTTTTTAAGTGTTGGGAAGCTGTCACATTTATTGTGACATATAAGTTTTCTAAAGTCTATTTTCACTTGAAAGCTTACATTTTAGCATTGGCAACAGATGCTGTCAATTGCATGACTTTTAGTGACAGGCTGACTTCACTCATTTTTGAGGAAACATCTGCCAAATAACCAAGTATAAATAACCATAATTTGTCTAGGTAACCAGTTGTTCTTTTAAGTAAAAATGTTTTTAAAAAAACAAAACAAACCCAGAGGCTAGTTGAGCTCACAACTCAAGCAACCACACAGTGCTTTTCCTGGAGCGAACCATCATATTTGGTCTGCAGTGCTTTATTCATATTTCTTATTTCATCAGACAGAACACTAAAAACACATGTAATCAAGGATCAATATTTAATAAAATTAATAATTTTAACTGATCCATCAAGGACATTAAACAAAACTTGTTTTTCCCTCCACCTGACAGTTAAGAACACTGTAATGACTGCTGGAACAGCCTCGTGTTTCTCCTAAGATGACAGGAGTTCCATCCATTATTCCTTTTTTACCATTAGTGAAAATGTCAACATAGTGAAAGCAAATTACCTTTTTAGTGTTATTATAAAAATAGTTTTACTTCATCATATTGCTGAAAGGATCTCAGAGATAACATACCTCATATGATAAAATATAATAATAATAACAATATTCAGTTAACCTAAAAGACCACCACTGCCAGGGATCTGTGGTCCTCACTTAGGTAACGCCTGTTATACGCCAACCTGCTAGACATGCATCCACATTAGCTGAAATCACTGAGCAAGCGAATCTTACTCTTTTGGTATAATACCTCTTGGTAACAAAAACAACAAAATATATATCCATATTACAGAGCAAAATATCACATTTTAAAAATGATGACTTTTTAGTAATTAGTCCTAGGGAGAATTTAAAACTCAGACCAGTAAAGTTGGTAAAGATCATCCAGTGGAAGAATATTCAAAACAATAAATGCTGTGGTTTCTGTTTGATGGGTTACTTTGCAGGAACTGAGAGGGCCATGCGTGGAGCCATGTGGTATGGCAATTTTCCAAATCACATAAAATTAAAAATGCAAGGAAATTCTTAATGTTTAAGTGACCACAAACAGGTTAGTGAGTTAAAACAATAACAATAAAAACTATAACACAAAACTAAATTTCAAAGGAGGCAGTTACCACATATAGTATTGATTTGAGATCACCACTGTGAATTTAACTAAGATTCAGAGATTCGGGGCTAAAGAAAAAGTGATTTAATCCAGGCTCGACAATTTTCTGGCTGTGTAACCTTAAGCAGGTGTCACTGAACCTCCTGGGCCTGTTTCCACAGGTGTAAAATGGAAGCAATAGTCCATACCTCATTGTTTTCGTTGTAGTGCATGAGCTAATGTATTTAAAGTGCTGAACAGTACCTGGCATATGGCAGATATTAAAAAAAGTTATTTCTATAAAATTTTTAAGAGGTAAGCATTGATATAGCAGAGAAATCCCACTGCTTATCTAATAAGATAGTATTTACTCTAAAAAAAAAACCTTTAAAACAACAAGAGTGTTAGCTAATAAGCCAACAAAGGTGATGAAATGTAATAATAATAATACTCAGTTAATCTAAAAGGCAAAAAAAGGAAGCGGAGAATAATGAACTGATGGAATAAGTAGAAAACAAATAGCAAGATAATAGCCTTAAATATTATCATATCAATCATCACATTAAATGTAAATAATCTGAATAAACAGCCCAATTAAAAAGCAGAGATTGTCAGGTTGGATTAAAAAGCAAGACCTTAATTATAAAACGCCCAAGAGAAATTTGCTCTAAATATAAAGAAAAAATAGGGTCAGTGTAAAAGACTGAAAAGAGATGTACCAAGCTAACATTAATCAAAAGAAAGCCAGAGTGACTATATTAATATCAGATGAAGTTGATTTCAGAGCAAAGATAGTGACAGGCAGTAAGAAGGTCATTTCACAAAGATAAAGGGATCAGTTCAGCAAGAAGACATGAAAATTCTATTTATGAACCTAATAATAGATTTTCAAAACACATGAGTAAAAAGTGATAAAACTGCAAGGAGAAATAAATAAATACACAATCACAGTTAGGGATTTCAATATCCTTCTCTCAATAATTGATTAAACAGGTAGATTAAAAAATTAGTACAAATATAGAAGACTTAAATAGCACAACTAACCAACTGACCTTAATTGACATGTATAGAACATATCACCCAGTGACTGCAGAATAGACATTCTTTTTAAGTGCACTTGAACGCTTACCAAGAGAGATGTTCTGGGCCATAAAAAAAAAATCTCAACACGTTTAAAAGAATTCAAGCCATACAATGTATGTTCTCTGACACAGTGATATTAAATTAGAAATCTGTTGAAGATCTCCAAATATTTAGAAATTAAAATAACACTCTTCTAAATAACCTATGATCCAAGAAGGAATAAAAAGGGAAATTTAAAAGTATTTTGAGCTGAATGAAATGAAAACAGCAAATCAAAATTGGTAAGCTGATGCTAAAGCTATGCTTTTGCAGGATTTCATGCACTAAATGCCTGTTGTAGGAAAGAAGAGCAGTCCCAAAATAACAATCTCAGCTTCTACCTTAAGAAACTAGAATGTAGAGCAAATAAATTCAAAGTACGCAGAAGGAAAATAATAGAGAATATAGTGGAAATCAATGATCTTGAGAACAATAAAGAAAATAAATATAATAAAAGCTAATTTTTTGAGATCAATAAAAGTAATAAATATCTAGCCAGACTGATTAGGAAAAAATAAGAGAAGAAACAAATTATCAATATCAAAAATGAGAGAAGTGACACCACTACAGAGTCTACAGATATTAAAAAAGATGACAAAGGAATATTACAAACAATATTATGTGAAAAGTTTTACAACCCAGAAGAAATTCACAGATTCTTTGACAGATACAAACTAGGAAAGCTCTCTGAAGAAGAAATAGAGAAACTGAATAGACCTGTATCTATTAAAGGAAATAAATTTTTCAAAGAAACTGTTGAAAAGAAAATCCAGGCCTAGATGGCTTTATTGGTGAATTTTACAAAACATTTGAGGAAGATATAATACAATTTTATGCAAGTTCTTTCAGAAAACTAAAGAGAATTAACTACTTCCCAACTCATTCTTTGAAGCCCTCAATCTATATATAGGTTAAATGTAATTCCACTTAAAATGCCAGCAGGAATTTTGTAGAAATTGACAAGCTGATTCTAAAATTCCTATGCTCTCAAATAGCCAATACTTTGAAAAGGAATAAAGCAATAGGACTAACAAACCGAGTTTAAGACTTATTATAAAGCTGGAGTAATCAAGACAGTGTGGCATTGGTTGGTGTAAAGGCAGAAAAATAGACCAATGACCCAAAATAGAGAGTGTTCAAGTTTAAAACTGACTTTCAAACACATGGACAACTGATTTTCTATAATGAGCAAAGGCAATTCAGTGAAGAGAGAGTAGTTATTTCAATAAATGCTACTGAAATAATTTCAATAAATATTGCTGAAATAATTGTTCATACAGGAAAAAATAAATTTTGATTGATGTATCACACAACAGACAAACTTAAACCATAAAATGGATCACAGACCAAATGTAAAACCTAAAAACTAAAACTTTTAAAAGGAAACAGAGAAGAAAATCTCAGTGACTTTGAGTTAGGCAAAGACTTAGATATGATACCAAAAATGTGATCCATGAAATTTAAAAAACTGATAAATTCCACTGCATCAACATTAAAATTACTGTTCAGAGAATGAATGGACAAGTCACAGACTGAGAGAAAATACTTTCAAACGATATATCTGGTAAAGAACTTGTATCGAAAATATAAAAAGAACTTTCAAAATATAATAGGAAAATAATACAATTTTTAAAGGAGCAAAAGATTTGAACAGACACATGGCCAAAGAAGGTATACTGATGGCAAGTAAGCACATAATAAGATATTAAACACCTCAATAAGATACTACAGCCTACCCGTTTAAATGACTAAAATTAAAAAGAGTGGCCACCAATATACGTGTACGATGGAATTGAACAATTAAATAAATGGATGGTGGTGGTGGGAGCCAGGTTTTTCACTATTCAAGATAATCAAATGGAGGTGGTTGGACTGATCTATGTAGTAATGGTTTAGAGTTGAAAAATTAGTTTAAACTCATGTTTAGCTTAATATAAATACATGATTACAAACAGAAGTATTTATGGATATGGAAACGCACATGTGTTAGTGTATACATGTGTATTTTCTCGTTCCGTCAGCTAGAAGCAACAGTGTGCAAAGTGAGCCACGTGATCCTGGTTTCTAACACCATTCTCCAATAAAGGGAACCAGAGCGTTTCGGAGAAATGGCTGATTCTAGAATTTGTGCAGAAAACACATAGATGAGCCCAGAGAATTTTGATGAGCTTGGAGAATTTTGTAGTACCAGAAAGTAAGAAGCTGCTCAAACAGAAACTCAGAGATTGAGGTGCGTCAAGGCACCCAGGGAGCAACTGAAAGCGCTCGCCTGGCTGGGGTCAGGTGTGTCAGGTCTTGTCACGGTCAAGTTCGTCTTTTTTCATCCTTTCCATACGGTGCTCACTGGAAGGCAGTCACTAGGTGTAGCCCTGGCTTAAGGAGTAGGGACTTCTTACATATTTAACTCATATATAAAGATAAATGGGAATCCTTCTCCGCTGTTATTTATTTACTCCATCATTTTTATGGCTTCATGAATAGCTATTTTACACTTGGTGTTATACTCCAACACCTCTTCATATTGTTGCTCAAATTGTTCCAGCTTTGGCTATCGAAAGCACTTACTTTCCGGTGCAGCAAGATGTTCCAGGCTCATCTTGTTCTGTTCCTATCCCAGAAATAAAATCAGCCATTCCTACGAGGAGCTCTGGTTCTTTTTAGTGGACAGTAGTATTGAGAACCAAGATCTGAGATCGGGGACACTTGCTGCTGGTGGTATGTCAGTATATCCAGGCCTTCTCGGTGGACAGAGCTAGGATATAGACATGCCATAAACGCGAGTTCATAGTGATACTTCAAATTTAATCCAACCCTGCAGGGCATGTGCCACTCTTCCTCTTTCCGTCCTTGAAACTCCCTTCCCCAACAGTGGGAACCTGGCTCCCGTTATCCTCAATATTATTACTCATTTGCTCAAGCCTAAAATGCACAGGAGCTAGTTTCAGAATTGCTAGCTTGATTACAGTGAAATACAACAGTGCAGCACTTAGAGAATAATTTTGATCTCTGTGGCAGAGGCAATAAAGAAAGGGAGTTAAACGTAGCTCAGGATTCAGAGTCTGAAGCTATCATTTCCTCAGGTTCAACCTTGGACAAGCTATGTCACTTACTCAAGCCTCAGACTTCCTCATCTGTACAATGGGAATAACAATGGCATCTACCTTATCGGGTCATTGTATCCTGGCTGTAGGAAGTAATCAGTAAATGGGAACGAAGTGTTGTTTTAGATACATTGAGGAAACCCTTTTAATATACTATGCAGAGTGAAAACAACCAAGGATGAATCTCAAGGCTCCCCTTGTGCCTAGACATTTTCTAGACTACTACCAAGGAGCTATTAATGGAGCGATAAAAATGAGACTCACTTTTCATCACACAACTTTCTGTGCTGTTTAAAAGTTTTATCATGTATCTGTATTACTTTTATATTTAGAAAGACAAACTTCATCTTAAAAGATTATTTGGTTTATTAAAAGGCTGACTTAGTGTCTCAAATAAAAAATTTGAAGACAATGTCTGTGAAACTGGTTTTCCTGAGATGCAGCGCTGAGCATCCTCTGTCCTGGCCGGCCTGGGAATCGGCCCCACAGGCAGCATCCTGGCTACTGATCCCTCCTCTCATCGCCTTAGTTAGGGTCCGTATCCTATTCTTTCATAGTATGAGAGACACAAATCCATTAGTAAGACTCTCTTCAGTATGTTCTCTTTCATTTATTTATTTGTTCATTCAACAGATGTTCACTGAGCATCTACTTTGATCCAAGTACTACTGTAGGCGCTGGGGATATAGCAGTCAATAAAACCAATAAAGATCCTTGTGCTCATGGAGCTTACATTCTAATATGAGAATGTTGCCTGTATCTATTGCTGCTTAATAAACTACCCCCAAGATTAAATTAAGAATGAAAGGAAGTGTGGATAACTGGGGCAAGAACATTCCAGGCAGAGGGAACAGCAAGTGCAAAGGCCCAGAGGCAGGAATGTGTCTGGCATGTTTAAGACAGCAAAAAGGTCATTATGTCTGAAGCCAAGAGAGTGAGGGGAGGTCTCAAGAATAGTAGAAGATAAAGTCAGAGAGGTAAGGAGGGGTCAGCAGATCATGTAGAGTCTTACAGGTCATTGTAAGGACTCTGGCTTTTACCCTTAATAAATGCAGAGACTTTGGGTGTTTTTTGAGTATGGAAGAGATACAACATGACTTGTGTTTTCACAGGATCCCTCTGTCTGTTATATTGAGTATAGACAGGAAGCTAAATAGAAGTAGGGAGACCAGTTAGAAGACTATTGTAATAATTCAGGCAAGACATGATGGTGACTTGAATTAGGGTGGAAGCAACAGAGATGGCAATAACTGGTTGGATTCTGGATATATTTTGAACACATACCTCTAAAGATTTGCTGATGAATTGGACATAGAATGGGGAAGAAACAGAGAAGCCAAAGATAATTTCAATATTTTTGACCAGAGCAATGGGAAGGATGGAGTTGGTATTTACCAGATAAAGAAAACTGAGATCAGGATTAGGAGAGAATAGATGGTCATGTTGAGTTAGGAATGACTTTTAGACTTTAAAGTGTAGATACATAATAGGAAGTAGAAC
The DNA here is from genome assembly GCF_054644295.1 of Miniopterus natalensis. Lineage (NCBI taxonomy): Eukaryota > Metazoa > Chordata > Mammalia > Chiroptera > Miniopteridae > Miniopterus > Miniopterus natalensis. The sequence continues at coordinate 27,598,589 of NC_142094.1, read as the reverse complement.
ATGTAATTAATTGTATGTGTATGTTTTTATACATGTATATACCACACACTTTTAAATGCATAAATAATTTGGTAATATGTATTAAAAATTGTTAACAGTTATTACCTCTGGGTAATTGGAATCTTCAAAAGTGGCACTGGGATGTGAGAGGGGGAAGTAATGATTTTTTTTTCATTTAATACTCTCCATACGGTGTAATATACATATATATATATACTACCATGCCCTGTATTACTTTTATTACTAAAAATATTACATGAAATTTGAGTGGTTGGAGAAATGAATCAAGTCACCACAAACAAATGTTATGAGGAAAGCCCACACTGGAGCAGGATATTGACAATATTCTTTCACGCTCTGACACTGACTTCTACAACAACTGGGGATTAACTAATTCTTACCCTCACTTCTTCCTGGGGCTTCTGTGAAATTTGGAGTGTGTAAACAGCCTCTCTAATTCACTCTCGTCATCTCGAAAACAGTACCAAGAGCTCTCAACGCTTACCTACCTCACAGGAAATTTGAGGTTGGCTGAGATAAGGTGTTCAAATACTTTGAGCTACCACAAAGACAGGTGCTCATGTAGGCAGGATATTACGGGTCCTGGAATATCAAAAGACACAGTAAAAAAGGCGCTGTTTCTGCCTTTTGATCACGTAGGAATTTTGATACTCTTGAACTACTACTCTTCTTTTAGCCTGCTGAGGAATGAGTGTCTCTCCCCCAACAATATTCATTTGAGCATTTTTTTCATGCCTTCTGTCAAACAAGCTTTCCTTAGCCTTTGATTTTTATCAAGATTTACTTGACTTTATTCTTCAAAGCATTTAATTCAAAGTTCGCTCTATCAGTGGGTGGATTAGTTGAGTAACTGAAATAACAGTGTTGAATGCCATAATAGTTTGTTATAATATTTCTCTTCACAGGAGATATGCTTACCAAAATCATGTCCTAATGAACATGAAGTGTCTAAATAGCAGACGTCTTTAAAAGAAAGTTCCTGCTAAATGCCGAGTGGGAATCATAAACGACAGCTCTACAAAACGTTCATTCAGTGCCTCTTAAGTACTCTTCTCAGGCCATTATTATGTGTTGGGTACAGTATTAGGTGCTAAGCATACAAACAGAAAACACATGTCTTTTCCCTCATGAAGCTTATATTCTGCCAGACAAATGCCACATTGTATTTTAAATTTTGCACAACTGGTCTAACAAAGTATTTGAGATGCTGTGTGAAGAGAAATTTAGAGGTTGCTAGCAGTATCCATTCTGGGAGATTATGTAGTTGATTACTATTATTTTGAAAAACTTACCTCCCTTTGGTCCCACAGGGGTAAAGAGAGAACTACAAAGTCGCCACCAATCAGAATCACAAAGCAGTCAGTGGAAAAGCTTGCAAGTTTCAGGAAAGAAGAGCCGCCTCAGTATGTGAGAAGACCTTTCTTAGAACTTGAAGTTACAAGAAACCAGGCTGAATGTTCTAAAAACAAACAACCTAAAAATAGAAAAAAAAACACCCAAGCAAAAATTATGAGAAATAGAGGCTGGACTTTCGTGGCTATTATGGACTGGGGCAGCGGTGGTGGGAGTAAATTGCCTTTGAGGCTCCTTCCCAGCTTAAGGAACATAAAATAAGTAGAGCAATTGTGAAGTTAGATTTTTCTCTAGAGGAGGATTTCTCAACAACCAAATACACCCAAGATGCTAATATTCTATTCATATTTTAAAATTATTTAACAATGATCTCAAACCAGAGATGAGTAGAGAAAACAAACAGGCCTTGTTAATTACTGAAGAGAGAATAAAAGTATAGCTTTTATCAGATATTTTTTCTTGCCTGAAACTCATTAGAGATCTTACCATTCACTGGTCAAATGTCTGTCAAATTTAATAGTAAACTACTCATTGGTCCATGATCAGTCCACACAGACCCATCACCAGCCCCAACTCCCTGGAAATCTTGCTAAAATCTTTCCCACTGCTTTTGCCTCTCTGTTCTAATTAAGTTGCCACCCACATTTCTGGTTTCAGAGCCTTCAGACAACTCGTTTCATCTTATGATAACCTAACTTGCCACTCCTCACATCTGTAATTTATTATAAATAAGACCTCTTGGATTGGCAGCCTCTCTGAGTTGACTGGCACATGGGCACTGAATCCTAAGGTAATGAGCATGTAATTGCATCAACTCCTCCAGAGCTGATTGGGAAAATGCCTCTGACAAAGACATTGTCTGTCTTTGTGGTGAGACATCAGAGGAGGAGGTCATGGTTTGGTCTCTTTAGGAAGAGTCCAGGTAAACCTAACATCAGAATTCATGGTACGTTACACGTGACCACCAGCTCCTCACCTTGCAGCCACCTGTTGGGTTGTCTCCTAGATAAAGATGTTTTTTGTGTTGAAAATAACCTCAGGGGTTAGGACAATAATGGCCTTAGTAGCTAACACTTTATTGGACACACTTTTCTTAGAACTTTACAGATAGCTTTATATATAGTTTCTTATTGAATCCTTGCAATGGCCCTCTGAAGGTCCTATTATTACCATTTTACAGGGTCTGGGGCTCAGCAGTTAGTGCAAGTGGCACCCCTGGGACTGGAATCCACAGTACTGTGATTTCAGCGATGGATGGAGACTGAAAGATGGGACTACGGGACGGGGCTGGGCCATCACACCTTTTCCTTTCTCTACTCCAAGCCTGACTGCCCTGCCTTAAGGGATCTCTTTCATCTATTCTTAACATATAAGTGTTTATTTTCTACTTATTTTGTTTTACATTAGGGAAATATTTTGTAATTCAACTAAAGCTTCTAGTTAATGCATTCAGATATTGTGAAGTTCCCTGAAAGTTCCTCTCTACATCTCTGTAAAGTTTTGCTAAAGAAGGACCAGTTAAGTGAGCAACTTACTAGATACAGAGTTGATGAGGGAAACATCTCTCTCCATTTGAAGGGGGCAAACCTGGAGGGTTTGCAAGGATGGGGTGGACAGAGCACAGTGAATGTCTGCATGTTTGGGGTTTTGCTGCTGAAACAAAACAAAAGCATAGTTTTGTACAGGTGTAATTTCAATGCTGGTTACTGATCAGAAACTGACACTGGAACTAAACCCCATGAGTCAATCCAACAAATCTCTAATCTTTGTGAGGACAAAGAATAGCCTTCATTCTCATCTTCATATGCCTAGGCAGCTAGCTGAGTCCTACCTATGATGGGACTAAGCAAAGTTTTGGCTGAATGCATGGCTTTTTCCCCCTCCAAATGTCATATAAATGGTCCAAGTTATCGACTGCTTCCCAGGAAGTTCACAGCAGAAAATTAAACAACAGATTATTTTCACTGGTGTTGATAAGACTTATGGTACATTTAGTTCAACACCCAGTTCTCCACTCCAAGCATTTTATTTTAGTAATTGATTTGGATTGAAATCAATCTAAAGTAGAATCATATCTGCAAATTTTTATTGAATTTAATTTCTTGGAATGGTTTGCTGTGTGATATAGCACAAGTGTTGGAGTGTACCAGGCACACTATTCTAATTTCCCAGAGAAACTCTGAGTGACTGACTTGGGGATGATGGCAGTTTTGTTCTCATAATTGACTATTTAAGAAACACTTTGGGTGTCACAAATCACAAAACCAAAAAATTCTGAACAAAAAAAAAAGTACAGTTGAATTTCCCAGAGTGGAGCCGGAATCATGAACTAACTCCATTCAAAGTCTTTGGCTTGGATGCATGTAGATGAGGTTTGCTCTGGGCCCCCGAGTGTTTCTTCCCTCAATCTGTTCACCCCTGTGCCACTCACTCTTCACAGCCCTTCAGGCCTTTCCTTCCCTTTTGCCTACTGAAAAGAGAATTCGATAAACTCAGTCATGCCAAGATGTCCCAGGTGGAAGCAATTTAATGTCTCCCTCTCCCTGTAAAAAGGCTGGCAGGTAGAAAAATCAAGTCACTGGTGTCACATTAGCGGCCTGGATACATGTGAGAAGCTTTTTCTCTACTTAAACATTTTTTTATAAAGCCAGAAGCTTGATCCTCTCAGTACCTTTATGTTGACAAAACAACTGAAAAAAATGGCCTCTGCCCTCCATGAACTTATGTGTAGTTGTGACATTTATAGGCTACTTTGTTCCTTGAGCTACAGACAATTTAATGATAAGCATGCTCCCCAATACTAACTGTAACTACTTGTGTCCTTACTACTCTAACAGAGAATGTCAGATGTGATCTCCTGGTACACCTACTAAGCGCATGCTGCAGATTTCTCAGCTACCCAATAAAAGGCAAACAGTTCAGCCTGACACTCAAGGTCTTCCATGATCTGACTCCGCCTGCCTAGTCAACCTCATTTCTCACTAATCCCCAACCAAACGCAACTAAACTATTTTAAGCCCTCAGCGTACCCTATATGTCAATGCTTTTAAAAGTTATCTGTTGCGATGGAAACAAATTACTCCAAAACTTAGTGGTTAAAACAATAAATATTATCTTATTATCAGTTTCTGTGGGTCAAGAATTTAGAAGGCCCTTAACTGGGTTCTTCTGGCTTGAGATTGCTTAGGAGGTTGCTGAGACTTGAGGATCTACTTCTGAGGTGGCTTCTGTGCTCATTATTGGTGGGAAGTCTCAGTTCCTCTTTACCTGGTTCTCTTCTAGGACTGTTTGAACACAGTTGCTGGCTTTCTCAAAGTGAGTGATTCAAGAGAGAGTGCTTATGTGTAAGCTGTCACTTTTATGGCCTAGCCTCATGAGTCACATAGCGTCACAACTAACACCAAAGAAATATAAAGGATTATAAGAAAACAGTAGGAAGAACTCTATGTCAACAAATTGGGCAATCTGGACAAAATGGATAAACTCTTAGAAACATACAATCTTCCAAAAGTGAATCAAGAAGAATCAAGAGAATCTGCACAGAGAGATTACAACTGGAGAAACTGAACCAGTAAAAAAAAAAACTCCCAACAAACAAAAGTCCTGACCGGATGGCTTCACAGGTGAATTTTACCAAATATTCAAAGAGCTAACATCTATCTTTCTCAAATTATTCAAAAAAATTCAAGAGGAGGGTAGACTCCCAAGCTCATTTTTATGAGGCCAACATATCCTAATTCCAAAACCAGATAAAGACACTACAAAGAAAATTATAGGTCAATATCCCTGATGAACATAGATGCTATAATACTCAACAAAATATTAGCAAACCGTATTCAGCAATACATTAAAAAGATCAAACACCATGATCAATTGGCATTTATTCTGAGATTGCAAGGTTGGTACAATATCCACAAATCAATAAGTGTGATACATCACATAAACAAAATGAAGGACAAAAATCATATCATTTCAATGGATGCAGAAAAAGCTTTTGACAAAATCCAGCACCCACTTATGACAAAACTCTCAGCAAAGTGGGAATAGAAGGAACATACTCAAACGTAATAAAGGCCACATATGACAAACCTACAGCCAACATCATAGTCAATGGGCAAAACCCAAAAGTGTTTCCTTTAAGATCAGGAACAAAACAGGGATGTCTGCTTTCACCACTCTTATTCAACATAGTACTGGAAGTCCCAGTCACAGACATCAGACAAGGAATAAAAGGCAACCAAATTGGAAAGGAGGAAGTAAAACTGTCATTATTTGCAGATGACATGATACTGTATACAGAGAACCCTAAAGTTTTCACCAAAAAACTACTAGAATTGATAAATGAATTCAGTAAAGTAGCAGGATACAAAATAAATATTTGGAAATAAGTTGCATTTTTATACATCAATAATGAACTATCAGAAAGGAAAACTAATAAAACAATTCAATTTACAATTGTGGCAACAAAAATACCTAGAAATAAACTTAACGATGAAGGTAACTGAAAAATTATAAGACATTGAAGAAAGGAATTAAGAAGATACAAGTAAGTGGAATCATATGCCATGCTCATGGATAGAAATAACATCATTAAAACATCCATACTACCCAAAGCAATCTATAAATTCAACACAATTCCTATCAAGATACCAATGGTGTATTTCACAGAACTAGAACAAATATTCCAAAAATTTATATGGAACCACAAAAGACTCCAAATAACCCTAATAAGGCCATAGTAATCAAAACAGCATGATACTGGCATAAAAACAGACATATAGGTCAACGGAACAGAATGGAGAGGCCAGAAATAAACCTACACCTTTATGGTCAATTAATATTTGACAAAGGAAGGAAGAACATACAATGGGGTAAAGACAGTCTATTCAAGAAATGGTCTAGGGAAAACTGGACAGATACGTGCAACAAAATGAAACCAGACCAGCTTCTTACACCATACACAGGAATAAACTAAAATGGATTAAAGGCTCAAATGTAAGACTTGAAACCATAAACATCCTAGAAGAAAACATAAGCAGTAAAATCTTGAACATTTCTTGTAGCAACATTTTTTCTAATGTATCTCCTCAGGAAAGGGAAACAAAAGAAAAAATAAACAAATGGGACTATATCAAACTAAGAAGTTTTTGCACAGCAAAGAGAATCATGAACAGAATGAAAAGACAACGCATTGAATGGGAGAACATTTTTGCCGATACATCTGATAAGGGGTTAATATCCAAAATTTATAAATAACTTATAAAAACTGAACACCAAAAAAAACAAACAATCTAATTAAAAAATGGGCAGAGGACCTGAATAGACACTTCTCCAAAGAGGACATAGAGACTGCCATCAGACATACGAAAAGATGCTCAACATCGCTAACCATTAGAGAAATGTAAATTAAAAACCACAATGATATATCACCTCACACCTGTCAGAATGGCTGCCATCAATAAATCAACAAACGACATGTGCTGGCGAGGGTGTGGAGAAAGGGGAACCCTAGTGCACTGCTGGTGGGAATGCAGACTGGGGCAGCCACTGTGGAAAGCAGTGTGGAGTTGCCTCAAAAAATTAAAAATGGAACTGCCACTTCTGGGAATGTACCTAAAGAAACCTGAAACACTATTTTGAAAGAGTATACACACCCCTTTGTTCTTGCAGTGTTATTTACAATAGTCAAGATTTGTAAGCAGCCCACGTACCCATTAGTAGATGAGTGGATAAAAAAGCTGTGGGACATTTACACCATGGAATACAACTTGGCCAAAAAAAGAAGAAAATCTTACCCTTTGTGACAGCATGGATTTACTTGGAGAGTATTATGCTAAGTGAAACAGCCAGTCAGAGAAAGACAAATACCACATGATTTCACTCATATGTGGAATCTAATGAACAAAATGAACTAATAGAAGAGAAATAGATTCACAGAGACAGAGAACAGATTGACAGCTGACAGAGTAGAGGGGATTTGGAAGGTTGAGTGAAAAAGGTGAAGGAATTTAGAAAAACAAACTCAGTTTGGTGATTACCAGAGGGAAAGAAGGGGAAGGCAGAAGAGGGTAAAGGGGGAATAAATGGTGATAGAAGGAGACTTGATGTTGGGGGGGTGAACACAAAATACAATATACAGATGATGTATTATAGAATTGTACACTTAAAACCTATATAATTTTATTAACCAATGTCACCCCAATAAATTAAATTTAAAATGGAAAGAAAAAAAAGATCACCATCTCTCTCAAAGCAAGCTGATGTAATTTAAAACACAATTTTTAGCAAGATTTGGAATGATTTTGCCTCACTTTCTAATTATCAAGCGTGCCAGATTGGTATTTTTCCTATATTCAGATAAATAGAAATGTGTGTTAATATTTCTGTAATAGTTTAATTTGTTAATTGACCCTTAAGGTACTTTGTTTATCTGAGTACACAGATTAGCAGGCCTCTCTTTTTAGAAAAATAAAAATTTTTTCTAAAAAGAAATGTTAAATATTCCTGGTTACACTACAGGTTTAGAAATAAAATGTGGAATATAACTGAGCCAGGATTGTGCATTTCTCTCCCCTCCCCTGAGGTGCTCCATGGGAATAAGCACTCAGGGAGGTGCATTAAAATAGTGAGTCTCCTTGTGGCTAACAGCAAGTGAGCATTCTAGGTCCCTAATTTTTTATCAGAGTGACTTACACTTTGGGGAAATTCTCTATCATTAACCTAAAACTAAGGTTACATCAATGGATTTTTAAAAGAGTACACTGTAAAAAAGATCACATGCAAACATTTTAATAAAAGTTAGTTATACCAACCAAGGCTATCAAATATTAGTCTTATAATAATCAACACCAGCTACTGGGTAAGTCTTTGTTTGATTAAACTGACTTGACAACACTGTTTACTTCCATCAGTCCAGCCCAGAGTGGGTACCTAAGGAAAAGGCTAGAAAATGTCTCCAGGAATCAGGATTGTATAGAAGTTTTAATCACATGACCTTGGCTTCCTTATTAATCTCTGGTACTTCAAAAAATATATAACCTGTGATATAATACTTTTTTATCCAAAAGGTTGACCCACATTTAATTAAAGATTTAAGAAATACAAACAATGCCAATTATACAAGCATGTCACAGAAAATAACATATCTTACTATATTAAAAAAAAAATCTTGTCCTTTAAAAACTCAAAGGTAACATCCTTTCTAGTAGCTAAGGCTATGTATGACCCAGTATAAATCATTTTTATACAACTATTATAGTAATGAAGCAGTTATACATAAACATGTAAACATTTTAAAATTGTACTGTCTTTGAAATGTAAGTACAAGTCAACTCCATCTACATTATAGTTTAAGACCAATAGAACACTGAAGACAACTACCAGGACATAAATGGTCATCAGTTTAATTATTGTTCAATAATTCACTCTAATAAAAACAATGCATCTTGATAAATTCTGACGTACAGGAACAGCCATTTTTCCTGCCAAAGCCCTTCTCATCTTGTTCCTGGCACAGCGTCTATCTGGTTAGTTGTTTCTCATTCATGGAAACACAGGTGATTACATTCAAATGGCATTTAACACAATTTGTACCAAACTGCCCTATAATTTCATTTTGTATTAATTAATTAACTTCTTGGTAGGCGGCTGAGGCGAACATCAGCCTAAAGAGGTATTTCACTCTTCAACCTACCATACATGAACTGTCTCTAACAGGGGATCTTCCATTTTTAATAAAGAGTACCAGGTAAATACATTTTGTAGAACTCTAACAGGTAAAGATAAGGCATTTATAATAAGTGGATTTAGTTTTTGACATATATGCACGTCCATTTAAAAGAAGTCAGGGGCCTGGCTGGAGTGGCTCGGCAGGTTGAGCATCGGCCTGTGGTGCAGGAGATTGTGGTTCGGTTCCCGGTCAGGGCACAGGCCCGGGTAGCGGGCTCGACCCCCAGTGGGGGGCCTGCAGGAGGCAGCCGATGGAGACACTCTCTCATCATTGATGATTCTATCTCCTGCTCCCTCTCCCCTCCTTTCTGAAATCAATAAAGACATACAAAACCCCCCCCAAACACATGTCCAGGGGCACTGCAGACAGTTGAGGACTTAATAAAACTCACCAGGAGTACGCATGCCTGATATTTTGAAAGACTGTTTACCTTAGGAGGTGTGTGTTTATAATAACAAAATGTCGTCTTTGTCCTGTGTATAAAAGTCCCACTTTGTAGCAATTAAAAATAATACTATCTTAATGCTGTTATAAGTAATTTATATCCCAGAGCTTGAAATGTAAATGTAATTTTCTAAGATATTATCTTCAGATCATCAGAATTATCATATCATAAAACATCTATTTTATTATGTTTCTCCAATTATATTATCAAGATATGACAGCTAACTCTTTGTTTGAAGTTTATAGCCTTCATATACCAAGAAACAAATTAAAAAGACAAACAAGGAATGTGAAAAGCCATCTCATAAAAAGCTGAAATGTCTTTTATTACATGGCATATTTTTCTCTGTCGTAAACTTCCGGTGTAGGAAATGAGAAAACAAATACTTCTTTTGACAAACTCCTTAACAAAATGTTTAACTCAGTATTTTTAGATTTTTTTTTTTTTTTTTTTTTACTGTGGAAGGGAGGGAGAGAGGGAAGGAAAAACGGGGAGAGGGAGAGAAGAGACCCAACTTTGTATTGTACCTTTTGGGGGAACTGAGCTAACATTTAATGAGAACAATGTCAAAGGAAGTGCAGCTGAAGACTTCACCCAATTTCAAAAGCTCTGTAACATACAGTAAAATGGGCCCCTAGAAACAGCCTGAATACTTTTGGCAGGGGAGGTAGTCCACGGTGAGGTTTCACCTAAATGGTTCCAGGAAGAAGAGCTTCAGCCTTGTTTCAAAGTGCCCCACTGAGGGAACAACTGCTAGGTAATTTCTCTATGAATAAATTATCTTTCTTGTATAACTTAGACCCTTCTTGATATACCATGCATAAGGAGAAATGACAAGAATATAATTTGGAAGTTTTAACACTGATTTGTTATAAGGAAGGCTTCAATTGAAAAAAAAAAAAAGAATTCATAGATGCCAGCCTCAGAAACAATTTTGTCTATAGCATCTTCTAGCTCAATAATTTAAGGGCAATGACAGTCACAAATGCTGTCAAAACAGCAGTGAGCCCAGACAGTGTGGCTCAGTGGTTGAGCGCCAACCCATTAACCAGGTCGTCATGGTTGGATTCACAGTCAGAGCACATGCCGGGGTTTCGGCTCAATCCCCAGTACGGGGCATGCAGGAGGGAGTTGATCAATGATTCTCTCTCATCATTGAGGTTTCTATCTCTCTCTCCCTTCCTCTCTCTGAAATGAATAAAAATATTAAAAAAAAACAACAAAAACAAACAAAAAAAGCAATGAGGTTTAAAAAATAAAAATTCAAATAATAATATCCTTTAGATTTTTAATATGCTATTTACTAAATTGGTAATCACAACAGAAATTTACAAGAACCTTCTAGTTAGAAAAAACAAAGTAATCCTACTTTCTTACTTAGGTTTTTATACATGTGATTGTGTCTAAATTCTATCAGACAAGCATATAGGGTTTCCTTCTCATCAAATACTATGTCTACCCTGATGTCGCCAGTCACAAGAGACCTTTTGTATCATTGCTCCCTGGAGTCCTAATTCTTACTAGAGTCCTGAGCAAACACAAAAGTAACCTGGCAGTTACATCATTCCATATAAATGAAAAAAGACTTTGCTATCTAAAAATAACGAAAGGCTCCATTTAAATTAATGTTATTTTTGTCAAGTGTTCATTTTACTTTGTAATAATGTAGTTCTGATCCAAATAGAGCTCTTACGGGTTTAAAAAAGATCTCTAGAGATTATATGCAGGGCAGTAATTTAATACTTATTTCTTGCAATGACATTTAAGGTTCACTGTGATTTGAGATTTTTAGTGCTGTTGCTGACACCTTATGGAAACTTTTATTTGGAAATTCTGATTAGATTCTGTTCAGCTCTTGTTTAAAAGAAGTATTATAAAAAATGAATTTTTTGTTCCTGTAAAATATTCAATCTCTTGCTATTTATTCCTCACTTGATTTCGTAATTGTTTGGGTGACTGTGATTGGTTGCTATGGAAATTACCTCCTATGGAAATGATTTCGATGTCATTATTGTAAGAATATGACTTTTAATGAATAATATCAATAGCAGACATCAACCCTTACTAGAAAAGGAAATCTAATTAAAATTTTTAAAAGGGGATTAATTCTGAAAGTTATTATGATGGCCCACTTTTCTGATATCTTTTAATCGACCACCTGCTTTTAAAACAAGTATTAGATGAATTTTAAGGTGTTAATCAGCTACTCACTTCCCCAAATTCCAATATCACAGTGGAAATTAGCACCATGCATAGAAAAATGGAGTAAAGAATATTTCATCTACCTTTTCTCTAAACTAATAAATGTATGTTGCACTATGAGAGTTAATGTCTACAGGATTTCAGAGCTCATCAAGGAGAAAACTTTGACTAGCACATTACAAATTCCCTTTAAATATGAAGAACTTAATATCCCAAAATGTATCCAAGGAATTTAAAAGGTCAGTGAGTTAAATAGTTAGTTAAACAATAGATGAGAGCCAGTGAACCATTAGATGAGAATTCCAGCATGCTAAGAAGTTTTCTTGGGTGGATTCTATAATTTGTGGTTTGAATAAAACTTTTGAGAAATTCCATTAGTATTAAAATTCTCACAATGAGAATATGGCTCATATTTAACCATTTTAAATTACTAGACAGTCTCTCCCCAAAGAAATTTTAATGCTTTCTTCTGCCTAAGCTCTTGTTCACTGCCTGGTACTAATTTAGGAATAAATTAACCCTTCCAACAATTAGGATATTGTCTAGAGGGTGCCTCTTACACTCTGCTTGGGAAACCACTTATATTCTCAGAAATCAGAAGTAAAAGAGCAGTTCATTTCTTCATTATAATATATTTTTATACCTAATAGCTTATTATTGATTTAAATCACACTATCTTATTTATCTACATGATTTCATAATTCTGAAATCATAATATTACTCCACCTACAGTGCTTCTGAATCAAGCTTCACAGTTAAACATTTTGTTAATGTTTTCTGCATTACGGGTTTTTTATACTTGTGCCTGCAACCATGATCTAGGGTCTAAAATGTGTTTGATAGATTTCTGCCTTGGAGCTGGCACTGGCTTGGCTTCAAAATTGGTTTTAGTGTCTGTTTGCGCACCATCCGTAAAACTATTTTTCCTGGCAGGAAGAAGTTTTCGAGGAGCAGCCATTGGTTTCTGTAAGTGATGCACTAGGGTTGATAATTTGGTATCCAAAGAAGAGGACTGAGATACACTTGTTTTTTCCCGGTTGTCTTTAACCAATGGATCTGGGTTACTCTGTGTTTTTAAGCTGAATGGAACTTTATCAGGAGGAGGAAGGGGAGCCCGTCTCTTTTTCCTTTTTCCATCATGTAGCTGCTTGCTTGCAGAAGATACGGTCTTTTTCTGGATGGCCACTTGATGGTCACCATCAAAGAGTGTGGCCCAAGGAGATGGTGAGGATTCTTCATGCTGACCAATAAGGAACTCTCCATTTGTCTCTTCAATTTTTTTTTGTATTATGTCAGTTAAACTTTCAAGTTTTAAAGGTGAATCAATGCCTGTAACAATTTTAATAAAAAAATGCATGGGAAAAAATTCAAAACAGTATACGTTTTAACTGAGTAAGTTATTTTCCAAACCAATATGCTATCTATAATAGTCATCAAAAACAGACTAGGATAGCAAGTGGTTTTTAAAAAATCATTTACTTGTAAAAATAACCATATCAGTAGGACCAAAAATAAGAAGATCATGCACTATTCACTGCACACACACACACACACACACATACACTCGTGTGCGTACACACACGTATATGTATATGCTTAAATATATGTACTCCTAAGTAAATGAGTAAAGTCCAACTTACAAAGGAATAGTTAGATCAAATTTTTTTTCAATTACTTTCCTGGATTTAAAAATCTATTCTGACTTCTATTCTGACAATGGATTCCATGTTTATAAAAGCCTGATATGTAAACTGGGACAAACACAATGGATTCTTTCCTGTAGACCACCAGAGTCTCTTTAATAGGGTAAAAATCCAAAACCAGAAACCCAGAGAAATAGAGAGAAGCCCTGATACCATTTTGGTGATAAGAATATAGGGTAAAACTTTCCTTGGTAAAAACGAGAGAACAGAGATAAATGTCTATTAAGTGAATCACTGGTATTTTCAAATGTGCAAACTCAAATGTATCATTTTTAATCTAACATTTTGAAGTATATGTGAGTGCAGGGACATTGGGGCAAAATAGACTAGAACTTGGTCTTGACTTGTGCTTACGCAGAACACTGTTCACTGAGGCAATCCTACAAAGATAACCACCCCTTCAAAGTATGAGAAAATGAAATATTAAAGAGTCTACAATTTTTAAATTTTCCAAAGCATTAAACTTCATCATTTTTTTTGGCCTGAGGTGAAAGCTTCCACTTATTAATATTCATTTATCAACACTACTTTTAAACAAATTTAATACAAAAAAATTACTGCACATGGTTGTATTTTACAATGTGCAACTTTACATTTTCAGAATTTTTATCAGCCACTCAGCTAATATTTATTTTAGTGCACTCTTATTCATTTTGAAGCCTTAACATTTTTGTTTGTTAAGCATTCAAACTAAGAAAATGTGTATTCATTAATTTTGTATTAATTCATCTATTAAACATGAGTTCCTTAGTCTATAATCATAGTCTTTTTTCATTCATTTTCACTGTGCCCAGAAAATTTTAGCATTTTAATGTTAACAGAATAAGCTCCTTGTGTGTGGACAATGTTGTTTTTGTTATCCTGCAGCTTAGAAAAGACAAACCCCACTTACTCATATCATGGTAGACTGAGGTCGCCTCTTTTGTCAAGAACAAAGGTGGTTGCCGTGGTGACATAATCTCAATTTTCATAAGTTCTTCACAACAATGCTTCCATTGGCCTAAGAAAGACAGGAAAAAGGCAGGCTAGTTTAAAACATAAATGTGAAGTAGTATATTTCATTTTCAATAGATATCAACATATTTTTGCTTTGAAAAATAACAGTGAATTCATAAAGCATTACCTTAAGAAAGCCACAAAAATACAGTACTACCCATAATTTTAAAGTCCAAGTCTAGGCATAAAAGTAACCGATTTTAAAAATAAAGTTCTATGCACAGATGTTAAGCTAAGATCTCTAGGCTATTAAATACTATACTACTTCACTAAATGGTCAATAACTAAAATTTCTGTTTATGGAAAAAATTTGTACAATTTCTCTTCTTTTAAATATTAAGCTAAAATTCCAGTATTTACGACAATTGAAAGGTTAAAAATCAAATGAAATATAGTTACCTAGGAGGAAGTAGAAAAAGAAGTAAGGGGTAGAGTTCACAAAAATGATTTTAACTTTGAAAAGTCTAATTAAGAAATAAAAATTGGTTATTTAACAATTATCTCTTGATGATTACTGTGCTTTTAAAAAAATCGTGCAACTCTAGAAAAACAATTAATTTTCACTTAAGTAAAAGATATACAAAAGCCTATTACTATAAAGACAGAACACTTAAAATTCTAATAGAATCAAATTTATTTTAAGAACACTTTAAATAAAGCCATTAAGCATTCAGAATAAAAAAATACTCTTGAATAAGTTGTTTCAATTGTTAAGTTAAACTTTAGAAGTGTGAACAACATTAATTTTTCTTTTAATTATGTTTTAATATTTTCATCTTAAATAAAATTCTCAGATTTCTTTCTTCTGAATGGATATAAAAAAGCTTATGCTTTCCACGTTTATTGTGCACCTGCATGCTGGGTAACAACTGTGTGAGAAACTATGTGTCTATATAGCCGTATTATAAAAGTTTAAGTTATTGAGGTTCACCATTCTTAAATTCTTACATCAGTAGAAAAGTAAATGTAATACACATGTGCCTTTTTAGACTGATTTATGATCTGTATTTCTTTTCTTTTCATTATATTCTCAATCTCCATATTCAATATCCAACTTAGTTGTTTTCCATGGCTTAAAAATTAAAGACATTTCCTGTTTAGTCAAATTAGCTATTCATTTTTGTTGTTTTAAGTCTGTCATAGCAATATGGTAATATATGCATACATTTTAAATCCATCACCTTAAATAGTTAAGCAACATAAAAACCTTTCAGTATGTTTTATTACACTGCTAAATACAGAATATCATAAAAATTTCAAAATAAGCCACATAGCAACTCATAAAGGGAATAAACTCTTGAGTTTGAGGCTTCAAAGGTTGCCCTGCAGAATTTAAATCTAGTAGGATCTGAGATCTGATAACTTATTCCTCCCCTCCACTTCCTTTTTTAGATAAATATATAAAAGCCAGCTTTTCCTTCTTGAGGGCAGAAAAAAAGGCCATATCTAATGGAAAAATAATGAAACACTTTAAACTAGCAAATATTTCTCTGTCAAACCTTACACAAATTATAAAGTGCAGTATTTTCTCTATATTGATAGATGAAAGCTTTTGATGGTTAAACTGGTAGCA
This sequence comes from Miniopterus natalensis, assembly GCF_054644295.1. Classification (NCBI taxonomy): domain Eukaryota; kingdom Metazoa; phylum Chordata; class Mammalia; order Chiroptera; family Miniopteridae; genus Miniopterus; species Miniopterus natalensis. The sequence goes on along the minus strand of NC_142094.1, from coordinate 27,582,567 downwards.
GAATACTAATCATGCTGAAAATTGGAATATAAAGCCACATTATCCCATGTGTTACTGAAGTCTGAGGTACAAAAAGGTGGTATGTTCACTGGTCAAGGCTTTACAGCTGAAACATTTTACCAGTGAATAAATTAGTATGCTCAGTTACACATGCTGCCAATACGCTCACATAAAAATAAAGACCCAGTATAAAATATTAAATGAATGTTTCATTCACATAAAGGCTGTATATTGAAGATGTTTACCACAATATTTATTGTTATAATATTCCCAGTAAAAATAATTTGTTATGCTAAGCTGCTTATGTAGCTCAATATTTATATTATTAAATATTTGAGGAAAAAATTTTAAAAAATATATATATCTTTATTGATTTCAGAGAGAGGAAGGGAGAGGGAGAGAGAGAGAGAGAAACATCAATGATGAGAGAGTCACTGATCGGCTTCCTCCCGCGTGCCCCCAACTGGGGATAGAGCCCGCAACCCAGGCATGTGCCCTGACCAGGAATTGAACCACGATCTCTTGGCTCATAAATCGATGCTCAACTGCTGAACCACAACTGGCTGGGCGAGAAAAATTTATTTTTGACCCACCATTCCTAGCTCTACCCATTTTGATCATCTAAGACAAGTGGCATTCCTCTTTTACATGTTTGTTAGCTCTCAAATATTAAAAATTAACTATTACACATAATAGCTATGTATGGTACCAGGTGGGTACTGGAAATATCAGGGGAAGCACTTGAAGTGTATGATTGTCTGACCACTGTGCTATACACCTGAAACTAATACAAAATAATATTGAATGTAAATGGTAATTTTTTAAAAGATTAAAATAATTATATGGGAAAAGAATTTAGCATTAACTGTTACATCCCCTTTGCCTCCCAACCTCCACTCTTCAGTGTTCTACAGAACTAATTACATTAATGTTCTCATCATCTCTAGTTATCTCACACTTCTGATTTTCTACTCTTAAACTGAGTCAAATATTTGAAATTTGCTCTAAATGTTAAATTATTCTTATTTTATCTTATTACTGGATATCTATCTTCTACTTTGTTCTACACGTCATTATTTCACCTACGATCACAAGAGGCTACCCTATTACTAGGAAGGTAAAAATTTTAAAGTGCAAGTCAATCTTTAGGATTGTATAAATGCTTCCATCTTTGCTTCGTATCTCCATACACAATAAATTCTAAAGTACAAATGTAATAGAATTTATGCTACTTTTCGTGAAGTTGACATCCAGACTATAATACCCTGGCATTTTTACTTCCTTTTACCCTTTCTTCCTCTTTTTATGTACATAAAATACTAGAATCATTTATAAAAATCAAAGTGTTTTGTAAGTCAGATTCTCTAAATCAGAGCATGTAGGGAAGCAGTTAAAATTTTAGCTGCTTCACAAACAAAAGGAAGTTGTTGTCTTTTAGGCAACACACCTATGATCAGCCGAAATTTAAAAAAAAAGAACTGTAGAGCATGTTGATAAGCATGGAACAAATATTTAAACATCTGCTGAATGCTCAGGGATAGTACTTAAGGAAAAACAAGTCCTAAAGAATCCAAGAAGCCCACGGAGGGAGTCCTCCCTCTGGTTCCCTGTAGCAAACTAGAAACCTCTTCAGGACTCAATTTTCTCATCTTTAGAGCAGAGGGAAATAATTTCTACATCACTGGGATGTTATGAGAAATAAATGAAGCCATATGGTACGTGGAAGGTAATCAAATTTAGTTCCCTTTTTTGCCTCCTGCCCCAACCATCACTATAATACTGGACCAGGCCATGGATCAGAGTAGGCTAATAAAACTTAATCTAAGGACTGCAGATATTAACTCTTTTATAGAGTTTCCCAAAACAGCCTGTAAGAAGTCCTAAAATCCCTCTAGGGATGATTTCTAGGAGTTGCAGAAGTAACTACTATTGTTTGCAAATAGCTCTGCTTCGTAATTCTATAGAAAAGCATTGTAAAGACATAAAATACTGGTTGAATCTACAGCAGACTTAATTTGATTAGAAATAGCCATTATCAACAGTCTACATTTTCAATATACAATTTCAATATTTTCCCATTGATAAAATTCCTCTTTAAATTGAGACTATTAGGGCCTCATATATTTTATATACTGTCACGCTGTTTTATAATCCATGCCACTGGACTATATTATTGAAACTGAAAAACAATATGTATGGTTTTTAAAAAAATCTCTTTGGATGATGTCCCAGATGATACTATAACAAATCTGGAGTTAACAGAAGGTTACAGGAAAATGAGTCTCTTTCTGAATATTTCAATATTTTAGGATCATTATTATCTAAGAGAAGCTTTTTATTCCTCAAATAGCTTCTTATCAACAACATGGATGGATCTTGAGAATATCATCCTAAGTGAAGTAAGGCAGACAGAAAAAGTTAAGAACCACATTGATTTCACTAATCTGTGGGATATAAAATTGAAAGCAAAAAATGCAGCCTGGCCGGGTGGAGGGCTCAATTCCGGTCAGGGCACATACTTGGGTTACGGATTCGATCTCTGATCAGTGTGCATATGGGAGGCAGCTGATCAATGCTGCTTTCTCTCTCTCTAGAGCACGCTCTCTCTCTCTATTCCTTCTTCACTCTAGAATCAATTAAAAAAAACTATATTAAAAAATGTGTTTAAAAAAAGAAAACAAAAAATGAACCAACCAAAAACCAAAAATTCATATACACAGAAACAGTAAGTTGGTTACCAGAGGGAAGGGGGATGGGAGGGTAGTATAGGGTAAAGGGAGCCAAATATATGGTGATGGTAGAAGATCGGACTTTGGGTGGTGGGCACACAATGCAATATACAGATGATGTATCAGAACTGTACACTTGAAGCCTATATAATTTTATTAATCAATGTCACCCCAATAAATTCAACTTAAACAGAATATGTATTTGCAAAGAAGTATCTCTTCAATGAAAATCATCTAGTTCCCACTTTCTAAAATATGAAATTATCTTAACATGAAAAAAAGTCATAGACTGTCTTCAATCCATAATGTGACTTCATTTTTGTAAGAAACTACTTAAAATCATAGTTTGTATTTATCAAGTTGATTTTTGAATATTTTAACAATTAAAATGTCATAGACTTCTTATAAAAAGTAAGAGGTAGGGATACCAGAAATTCAAAGGTACACTATACTCTACTATAGTCAGTCAGGCACTGCGGAAAGGTTAAGAGCAAAAAGCATCATCGCATTGGTGACATATTACCATTTTATTCAAGAGCATAAAAATTTCTTGGTACAAACTATAAGATTATAATATGTATAATTTTAATATTTAGATTGCTGAGTATATCCTTTCAGGATACATGAATATACTACTAGAAAATCCAAACATCAACTTACTAAGATCAAAGAAATGCTGCCAGAAGGCTTCCATCCACTTCTGAAGATCTTCTCTATTGTCAGCTGCAAAAATATGACTTACAGCCTGTCCTGCAACAGGGTTGATGATAGAGAAATTATGGATTCTTTTCTTGGCATTTTTATCCATTGCTCGAATTCTGGTCTCCTAAAAATTAAGACAAAATTGGTGTTTTACAAGAGAATATTTTTGTAATGGTCAAATAAATGTTTTATTGCTTAACTACCGTATTTATACCAGATGCAATTATAATCTTACTGCCGATCATTTAAAATTTTAAATATGTAAATCTGAGAATTTTCAATATTCAAACTCAAATCTAGAGGGTTTATAAAACATGCTTTATGTGAAAAGTACTGAGTAATGTTTCAGAGTATGTTACAGATAGCACTTATGTTAAATTACATGAGCTTAAAACAGAACCTGTTTTGATCTCTCAGCTTAAGTAGGAGTTTGCTGTCTTTTATATACATCTTAAAATTTGCTATGAAACAAGTACAGCATGTCACAACTGAAATGTGAATTATGTTAACTATATTTTCAACAGTAATAAAACAGAATCAGTAATGTATGTTTCTTATTCTAATACTCATGCATAATATACAGTGTTATCAGTTAAAGCAATAAAACCATGACTTAGTGTTTACTGCAGCAAAACAGTTAGGTTTTCCTCATTAACATTTATCCCAAAGATCCATAAAGTAATTTCATCCTCATAATGGTAAAAATTATGTTTTCAAATGTTGAATGCAAGACTCTAGAACAAAAGCAAGGGTTTCATTCATGCTGACAGTCTAAACCGTTTTTCTGAGTGGTACTAAGTATGACATTGTGGTGATGCTTTTTACGTTTACATGTAGAAGAGACAAGTGTATTCCCAAGTCACACACAGGCACTGCCACGCCACATGACAAGCTCTCAAGTGCATGTAGTTTCCAAGGAATCTTAGTGGAAAAAGTCTGGAAGAGAACTACCTATTATGCAGACAGGGGTTTAGCTGCCTGAATAAGGATTGTTATTACATTATTCCAGAGCATGTCCATTAGAAATATAATGTGAGCCACAGATGTAATTTAAGATTTTCTAGTAATCACATTTAATAAGATAAAGCTGGTGAAAATAATTATGTAATAATTATTACACCATTTTAAAACCATACCTTTTATGTACCCCAACATATCCAGAATACTAACATATAATGGATAAAAACCTTTCGAGATTTTCACATCCTTTTTGCACACTAAGTATCCAAACTCTAGTCTGTCCACAGGACATCTCAGTTCGGACCAGCCACGCTTGAAGAGCCTGGCAGCCACTGCCGGCTGGTGGTTGCTATGCTGGGTAGAACAGTTTTGGAGGAGTATAGCTAAGCCTACCGGACTGTGTGCAGAAGAATATTTGGCTGGCAGTTGTAAAAGCCGGTTAAGAATGGGAAGAAATTCTTCACTCTGTTGAGTATAGAGTGAAGAGAGGCTGTGCAGTCACACACCAAACCCAACATACTCATATAATAATGTCTATGTGGGTATTACTGAAGAAGCAGAGTTAGGGGGAAAAAATCTATCCATTCCATGAAAAATGGGTATATACACGCAGGTGGACACCATATACTACATAAGTTCTTTTCTGAAGGAATTCTTATTCAAATTTCACAAGAGGAAAAATGTATGCTGTATAAAAAGTAGTAACATAACTTTGAAACTTTGGAGTATCACAAAATATCACTTTAAAAATATAGGAATGTGAGTTCAGAGAATTGTAATGGACTTATGGCCAGCATTTTAATTTTATCATAATCAGGTCTTTTTACATTCCTACACATTGGTCATAAACTTCATGAATTAACTCTTTTAAGTAATTATTTATAAATATTTAAAAATGCTGTCCCAAATGGCATCCTTGGAGTCTGGAAATGCATGTAACCAAGCTCTTTAAGTGTAAAGCTTATTATCACTAGAAGAGAATGACTTGGCTCTGGGAAGAATCTTTGGTATGCTTCTCTATCAGGTTAACTAAATGCTGACTCAGTGAAGGGTAATGAGGAGCCCTTTATTGTTGTATTTTTAAAAATCCAAACAATGAAATATGAAGTATTCTTGTTGCTGAAATTGTGCTTCCCTCCACCCAAATCCATTTTAATACAAATTTCTGACTACCTTTTGTATATAGAATTAAAATAGATTAAACTTTTAAGTAAAAGTGTAATTTTTTAAATAGGTGAATATGTATATTTTTAAATAATACCAAGGTATCCTTTCAAATGAAAATAGCTAAGTAGCAAATCTGATGAACTGAATCATTTATATCCTTCTAAGAGAATATAACACAATAATATATAAATACTATACACACTCCATTAACCCTGGTAACAATAAATACTACTAAATTTTTTTTAAACATGAGAGGATTTTAAAAGGTGCAAATGAAACACTAAATAGATCATTTGAATTAACTTCTGTATTTTATCACCCAAAAAAATTTAACTAATGGGAAAATTTTAAATAAAAAAACTGCATGTTAAAAAAAAAAAAAAAAGTGATTAAACAAACTTTCTGATGCCAGAAAGTTCATGCAAGCTATTTTTCAGTGTGGGGAAAGTATCTGTAACAGTGTTTAGGAATTCACTTCTCAAACAAGAAATAGATCAGAAAACAGAAGGTGACTTTTAGGATTGTTATCATTATGTGCTCACACAATGCAAAGATACTGGAAGTTGGGTAGTTCTGCCTCTACTATTTATACCACCTAAAATATTGCCTGGTAGCTGCTAAGTGATTGAAAAATATTTAGTGAATAAAATAATGAGAAAGAAAAAGAACAACCCAGATAATGATAAAAAGTTTTACATCGATAGACTCAGATCCCAGAGATAATCTCTAATTCAGCTCTTTAATTTATAGATGTTCTATCTAAGGTCAGAGTTTCTTGTCTTGCTTTTGATAATCCCAAACCTTCTAGTTGACCTGGGAGGCTTTATAGTCAACTTTTAATGATTTGTGGTTAGATTTGAGATTATTCATTTTAATCCTTGCTGGTTCAACTTTTGTCAACCAGCACATACTGAACTGCAGCCTTCCACAGCAAACTGAAATCAATAAAGATATAATTTGAGAAACCAGCTTTTTAACAAAATATAATTTACCGAAGTCAAAGGGAAATTTCTTCTAGGTTGTTCATTATTTTGAATCAAGAGTGTACTTCAACTCTCCATTTCTGTGGTAATGGAAAATTACTAGATCAGGATAGGTCTATGAATTGTGTCTGACCTCACTTTTGACTACATGACTATAAAAAAATCTACTTTGTACTCAGATTATGGTCTCTAAATACCCTTTCCCACTAAAAAGAATCAGAGCTCTTTAGAAAAATGGTTGATTCCCAGTCTGGGTCAGGAAATGTACAGGATGATCCTGAAATATCTCGTCCCACCAGAAATCAAAGATTACTAGCGTTTTATCAAATGGACCAACTTGAAGAGGCTTCCAGTAGCCAAAGATAGGACAATTTGAATATGAATAACAATGGAAATGGATTGTGTCACATGAAATGTCTTTAAATCCATCAATTCATAATGATATTTAAAAACTCATTAGTCACCTTTGAAGGATGCTAGGGAACCACTTCATTGTTTTGGTAACTAGGATATAAATGCAAAAAAAAATTTTTTTAAATCAAGCCATTATCTTGCCTTTCCTATAAAAACTGTACCTCAATCAAACAGCTGATAAAGTAGAAGTATCTCTGCTAATAAATGAAGAAAAAAATTTTAAATGTCACCAGTTTGCAATCCCTAATGAAAAAAAAGATGTCAGCAATGTTCAGCAGTGGATATTAATATGAATGGAAGGCCCAGACATATTATATGCCTCTGGATAAAAGTAAATAATATTTCCTAAGACATATTCTTATTAACCAACATAAATCTGATCCAAAAAAGAAGAAAAAAGACAACTCAAAGATGCAATAGCAAAATCCAGACTATAGAACACTCTGTAGGATAAGTGACCCAATTTCTCCAACAAATAAATTATGTGTGATTTTGTGTGTGTGAGAGAGAGAGAGAGGGAAGGAGAGAAGGAGAATGAAAGCCAACAAGATTAAGAGACTTAAGAGACCTAATCAATCAACTATCAACTGCAATATATGGCCCTTATTTGGATCCTGATTCAAACAACTGTTAAAAAAAAGTACAAGACTGAGAAATTTTAACACTGTCTGGATTTTTGATGATATGTTGACTATATATCTATACATTTTCAGAAGCATGACAATTGTAATATTTACAAATAAAATGATGCCGTCTTCAGGATTTCCTAAAAGTAATTCTATGGTGGGGGTAATGTGTGAGAGTACAGTGAGTTCAATTTATATTATCCTCTTTATAGATTATCTGGAAATTTAAAAAATCAATTTAAAAATAAAACACAAGTACTAAAAACTAAGTGCTCGCTTTCTTATCTATAATGCAAAGACAATATTATTTTACTCATACCTTTCTCACAAACATGTTCTAAAGATAAACAAGTTCTTTGAAAGGTGTTTGTTCTCAAGTCTCGTTGATCAGGGGGGAAGACAAAATGTTGCTGGCTAAAATCAAATTTAGACTTTATATATACTCTAATAACAAATAAAGCAAGGCTCACAACACATGACATGGAATGTCTGAAATATGTAAAGCATAACCATAAATTAAACCAAGCATTAGGCATAATTAGTACTAGTGTGATATAATTATTTTCCATTTATGTCAATGAAATCAGACATAAACTCCTACTAATGGGAAAGGCTGTTGCCTGGCCAGGCGTGGCTCAGCGGTTGAGCATCGACCTAGGATCCAGGAGATCGAGGTTCGATTCCTGGTCAGGGCACATGCCCAGGTTGTGGGCTTGATCCCCAGTTGGAGGCGTGCAGGAGGCAGCTGATCAATGACGACTCTCATCATTGATGTTTCTCTCTCTCTCTCTCCCCCTTCCTCTCTGAAATCAATAAAAGATATATTAAAAATAAAATCTTTAAAGGGAAAGGCTGTTGAAAAAAATCATGTTTTGCTGTATTTAATGAAGGTCAATATAAATAGTAGACAGGGTTCAGACATTAAGAGGACTAGCATAATTCAAAGAAAAGCCCATGTGCTTTATAATAATTTTACTTGCTAGGGTCCATGATAAAAACAATGGTTAAAAGCAATTTCAAGACAATTTAACAAAGGTCTATCACCCCAAGTAGTGTTATTGACTTGTTTAGTACAGACTTTATTGTTCATTAAAATGAAGTGATGCATAATATTTAAATCAAGAAAAGACTATTGATCTCAAAGACGCATACTTCTTTTCTATTTCACTCCCCACCTTATTGACAATGGATAAAACTTTGATTAATAAAATGCTTTCTACAATGTACAGGAGATTCAGTGGCTCCAGTTAAGTACCCCTTGTAGAGAATGTCTTAACAACATTCAAAGGGAAGTTTTTGAAGTTGAAGCAATCACTTTGAAGTAAATCATCCTTTCAAATTTGGACTGAAAAGAAGAGGGGAATAGCTTTTAGGCTTTTCTTTCCTTAATGTGACTATTTCCACAGATGGCTCCCTATGAAAATTAATGAACTGTCTTAGCCTTACAGGAAATGCCATTCAGAAGGACAAGAATTATAGTTAAAGAACAAATCCTGTGATCAAAATAACAGAACTATTAATAATATACCTTAGCAACTGCAAAATGTATATTTTCACATACTTTTTAAAGTAGCATTAAGCAAAATTATTATTTTCTAAATCTTGAGAGAAGAAAGACAACCAAAAGAATGGAACTCTGATTTGTATTTAATACTTAACAATTAAGCCATAAAAAGATCTTAGAGATTCAACATTGGAAATGTACTAAAAACTAAAAACATTTTTCTTAAAAATTTTATTTGATGCTTACCTGCTCTAGATATCAGAAAATACCAAGTTGACATTTATCAAAGCTCCTGTTTATTTAAGAATACACTAATAGCATGTGTCCTTTAAACATTTCCAAAGTAAGCAAAACAATTAAAACATGGACCTTATATTTAAAAACGAAGTAATTTAAAACACTGAATAGATAAAAATCTGTAAGTTTATTGTAATATGGGGGGGAGGGTCAAGAGACATGACATTTCTTTGCTACTTTTGAAGGGTTAGTAACATCACTCCAATACATATTGCAAATATCAATACAATACCAATAATTCAATACCAATTATTTACTCAGAAAACTGGCAATTTAAACATTAAACATTTCTCCTGCCTTTTCAGGAGGGGTTGAAATTCATTCCTAACTTGATGAGAAAAAGTCCTCAAAAAGAATATAAAAGAATGTTAGCTAATACATGAACAAGGAAGGGCAGAATGAGAAAAACATGCAATCTGCAAGTTAATAACTGATGCAGGCAAAGGCAATCACAATCATCACCGTTTACACTCCTCACTAACTGTAAAGAGGAAAGCTTACCTCTATACTCGAGAGAGCTAGTGGTCACCACCTTAGCCCAGCACTGTCAGTAATAAGACCACCCGGTATCATGTGCCTCTGAACAGGATGCTCTATAAACTATTCGTCATTATCTATGAAATATGTTTGTAAAAAATATTTTAGAAGACTCTAATCAAGCCTCTGGGCCTAATTTAGGGTTCAGAAGAACAAAGGATGCACAATACTTAAATATTCCCAGGTTGAAAGCGAAAGCTAAAAGAACACTTTGGGGACAATGGGAAAATTTGAGTATGAACTGGATAGTAGGTGATATAAGAAAATTACTATTAATTTGCCTAGCTGTGATAATGGTATTGTGTATATATTTCAAATGGGTCAAATAGGAAAATTTGAGTTTGCGTATGAACTGGGTATTAGATGATATAAGGAAATTATTGTTAATTTGCCTACCTGGGATAAGGGTATTGTGTATATATTTCAAATGGGTCAACAAAAACTAGAGATAAGTAAAGAGGCTTTACAAACTTTCAGTTATAAGATGAATAAAGTCTAAGGATCGCATATAAAACAGGTGACTGCTGCTGATAACACTCCTGTACAACTGAAATCTGCTGAGTAGAACTTCTCGCCAAAAAGATTAAAAACAAAAAAACCGTAATGCAATGATTGTAGTAAGGATTACACAACTGTATATTTTTCAAAATTATCAAAATGTACTTCTAAAGTTGGTGAATTTTATTTTATGCGAACTCAACCACCATAAAGTTGATTAAAAATTAGATATATGTAAAGTGTTTAACTCGCTCCCCTTACAAAAAAAAAAAAAGATAAAGCAAATATGACAAAATGTTAACTGCTGAATATAGGTGGTATACAAGTGACCACAAAAGCATTTTTTCAACTTTTCTGTAAATCTGAATAACTTTATCAGCTGAGGAAAAAAATAAGTAAAAATTAATTTAATTAATGGGAGGTATAATTATATAACAGTCATGTTTTCATAAGTTAACAAATAATTTTCTTGACCAAGTTGATATTTGACATATTTAAATAAGAAGAGCAGTGGAATTTACCGTTAAGAGTTCAGTTTTCAGGTGAATAGAAGAGTTAAACCTGAGGTAGAAGTAGGAACTGCAAAAAGAAAAGTTTCTACAAAGAAAAGGCAGGAATTAGCACTGGAGAAAATTAAGATGGGCAATATTACAAAGCTACAGAATGGAAGATTTTCCCATCTGTTTAATCTTTGCAATTAGCAAGTAAATTACATTCACTTTCCCAACTTTAACTCTTACCTCATAGTTTAATCTTTTTTTTAAATTGATTCTAGAGAGGGAGAAAAAGAGAGAGAAAGAGAAACATCGATCAGCTGCCTCCTGCATTTGAGCCTACAACCCAGGCATGTGCCCTGGCCAGGAATCGAACCGGTAACCTTCCGTTACACGAGATGACGCCCAACCCACTGAGCCACAGCAGCCACAGCTCATAGTTTAACCTTCCCTTTTTAATTTTAGACAAAAGTCAGAAACAATATAAGAGATACCTGTCATCAGTTCTCAGAGTCAAATATAACCCATGCTGTTCCCAAGTCTAAGGCAAGTCTATGCAAATTACTACATTTCCTGTGAATTTGCAATGGTCAATTGTGGAACCACCACTGGGATTGCTAAGTATGCTGATTTCAGTCATCTTAATAATGGAGTCGATTGAATACAGAATCCCATTAGTTGCTGGGTCATCAGCCTTTATTACCACAAGGAAAAACGAGTCAATTGAAAAAAGGTCAATTCAGTCAGGCCATGTAAACACTGTTAACCACTTTTCAGGAATTAGACCCTTGTCATCAGACAAGAAAATACAGATATACTGCCTATAATACAGAGGAGTTCCCTTATAACTGCCCCAAGCCACTGCGCCCAGAGGTAGATTGGGGCTTTGGGCTCAGAACCCCATTTCAGGACTACCTTATACTTCAAAACTGACTCAGAGTAAGTATTGAGATAGAAAAAAAGTCTAATTTTGCCTTCTAAATCTAGTCTAGTAGCGTGTCTATGAAGAAACAGAAACACAGTCCACAAATTTTTATCTATATTTCTACCCACTATGAAAAGAGTGAGCCATACAACCTTCCTTGTTAGCTAGACAAGTTCTATCTCCCCTGAGTCTATTTCTTCACTGAAAAACAGAAATAACATTCCTGTACAACAGGGCCCACGTCAACCTGCTCTGCCTACCTTAAAGAACTGTGATAAAATAAAGGGAATACCTTGAAGACTGCTTTCAAATAAAACAAATGACTTTAAAAATATTTGTTTAAGTTACATTTTAATTTGGTTTATGATTATCTATATTCCACTGTATGACATGTAAGAAGAAAATTCATAGACTTCCATTTTTACCACCCAGCTACCTAGTAAGCAGGTTAGACAAAAATCATCTATGTAGAATTCTTGCCAAAAATTTAACCTGGCCAGTGTGGCTCAGTTGGTTCAGTGCCGTCCTATGCACAGAGAGGTTCTGGTTCGACTCCGGGTCGGGGCACATGCCCGGGTTAAGGGCTTGATCCTCAGTAGGAGGCGTGTAGGAGGCAGCCAATCAACGTTTCTCTCTCATCGATGTTTCTTTCTCTCCCTCTCCCTTCCTCTCTCTCTCTCTAAAATCATTAAAAACATTAAAAAATCACTAGTGAAATAATTAGTCAAATGCAGATTTGGGGACTGGCCTAGATTTTTCAAAAATATCATTGTAATGAAAGACCAAAGGAAAAAAAAGGCAGGTAGGGCACAAGTTAGATAAAAAGGAAATAAACAAAAGACATAGTGACCAGATGCAATTTGTGATCCTTGATGGGGTCTTGGATAAAACAATAAATAAAAATGAGAAAAAACATTTTGGGGACAACTGGGGCAACTTACCCTGTGTATTAGATATTATTATTTTGTCAACAATAAATTTCTTGAGTATGCTAATAATATTATGGTTATTAAGGAAATGCCCTTTTTAGGAGAAACATTCTAGGGAAAAATGTTATGCTTTTTGCCACTTACACTGAAATGGTTCAGAAAAAAATTTAAACTATTTAGAGAGAAAGCAAATGTGGCAAAATGTTAACAACAGATAAAGAATCTAAATAAAGGGTACACAGGGGTTCATTATTCTATTCTTTCAACTTTTCCATACATTTGAAATTTTCAAAAGACTAATAAGGTGGAGAAAAGTGAATTCTGCTTAAACAAAACAAAAGAAAAAGTTAGCAAATAATAAAAAATATCAATTTTCCAATAATAAAATTGTACTTTCATAAACTTAATTTTCTAAACTAAAATAAATTCACTCTGTTGTAATATTGAGGTATATTATTTAAGAGCAACATCAATCTTTCTAACAGACAAAACAGATAAATTAAGTGAAATTAATTATATAATAAAAGGTCTCACTGAAGGATTTCTTTCAAGTAAAATGCAGTGTAATTTCAAAAGGCAAGATAGAAACAGACCCTATAATATTACTGGAAAAGGTCATAGAAATTAACTCAGGTCCTTATAGATTAGCAAACTAGTATCTCCATGTTCTTCAGGACGTATCACTTTACACTTTTCTTCAAAAAAAATTTAAAGACAAGTACAACATGCAGAGTAAACAAATGGGATGGCTCATATTTTATCATATACTTCAATTCATCCATTCCAACGGCAAGCAAATCAAAACAACTAGAAACAATTAAAGTGTAGTCCTTAGGAAGAAAAACAGATATTCTGCTCTATAAATGCCACTGAAGTACTCTACAGTGGAAATGCTAAAAAATGGGGGGGAACCTCCAGTAAACACTAAACTGAGATTACAGATGAAGATCAATTTAAGATCCTGGGATAAAAGAAAGTAAGTCTGGCTTATTGTGAAGAGATTTCCTATAGATTTATGGGTGAAAGAGTTGTTACTAAATTTTAATCATCTCCTTTGTATCAATTGTGTGTGTGTGTGTGTGTGTGCGCGCGCGCGCACGTGTGTGTGATAGATTCTCTAGGTGGTGCAGTGCTACTTTTAAATGCAGTGTAAGCACTCAAGTATTCTAAACGAACTGTCAGGCTTTCCTGTTCTGACAGAAGGTTGGACAACTGCCCATCAATCCCATAAGAAATCAGAGGGTATACTCAGAAATGTCTTTTTATGGACTCATCTAAATATCAACTAGAAAGAATATCACTATAACATGAGCTAACAATTTATGTTTACATAATCTCTTAACTAAATGAATTCATGGAAAATTTAAATATCCTGTTAATGTGGAGCTATATTCTCAGCTTTAAAATCTATTTACTGGTATAGATTTCCAATTACCATGTTTTCTTAGGAAATATACAGCATTTCCTTCATAGAATTAGCTCTATAATGAAAAGAAAAATAAAATTAACCTATTTTTAACAGTACTTACCTTTTCTTTATAAGATGGCAACAATGTAAATTGCATAGAAATAGACAAACTTCATTAAATGTTATATTTTTATTTTCAAAATAGCATTTTATTTACCTTGTTAATGGACACTACCAAAGCTGGTTCCACTTTAGCTTCAATTTCTTCTGGAGTGTAAAAACAATAGAGTTTACCTCCTCTCAAAACACAATACAACCTTCTCCAACTAATCAGGCCTTCTAACATTTGCTGGGGGGGAAAAAATCAAGAAACAATCAACCTTAAACCATCATTTATCATCTTAACTGTAAATTCAACAAAATACTTAAACTATCAGTTAGTTTTTTGAAATTTTTAAATGTGATAGTTACCCATTAATTTACTATATAATAAGTCAATAGCCCAACACCAAAGAGTAAGTTAATATTAGAGAATAAAGGTCTGGTATTCTCAAAAGCATTAAATAAGCAAAATGGAGGTAATGATTACCACAAAACATTTACACACATAAAATCATAAATCAATGCAGTTTTTAAAAGCTAGTCTATTAAAAACGAGTACTCAGAATTCTACAGCAATTCACCGACTCAGGAAAATTATAAAAATAACTCAATATTCAAAATACAATTTTCCCTTACTGTTCTTAGAACACTGGAAAATGTTGACTACCCTGTACGAATGCAAATTTTCTTTCCTCTTAATGGAATCTTTTAGAAAACGCTATTGATTCATTGAAGCCCATAATTAATTATTTACTGAATATAAATAACTATGGTTATAAATAAATCAGGAGTAGGTGGCACAGAAGCAGCTTTGGAAGCTCAGAGGCCTACACTGTGCCAAAAGCTGTCTGCCAGAAAGGCCTTTATGAGAAAGGTGTTGAGCAGTCCTCATCGGTTTCCACAAGGAGTCCTCTGCTGCTGATTATTCTGTTACTGCAATTCATGAAGCAGAGGAACCTGGAGAGGTAGCTCCTTAAACATCCAAATTGCACTAGACCCCTCCCCTTCCTCCCTTCTCATCCCCAGGTCTCCTCCCCAACCCCCCAGTCTATGTCTAACATGGAGAAAACTGTTGTTTTTAAAAGAAGGCTCTCAAAAATACTTCTCAATATCAGGATTAAGATCTACACTGGAGCTATAATTATTGTAGCATATTGAAAGTCCTCTAACCTGCTGATTAAGAAATCCTGCAAATGCATCGTCAGCCATACAAGCTGGCTGGGCGACTAATCGGCAGCACATGTTGCCAAATAAGGGAAGCCAAAATGAAGACTCCTCTATTTAAACGAGAGAAAAAAATCAAGTTACAAATATATGTTTAAGGTCATTACATATTTTTTTCTTTTTACAATTTTTTTTTTTTTTTGCTTTTCATAAGGACATATATAAAGGTTCATCCTACTCAAATACCAGTACCATATTTAATGACAAAATCAAAGAAGAGATGATATTAAGCTCATAGCTTATACTATGCTATAACCTGGAATAGACATGAAACTTTTAGTTTCTTGAGCTCTCATTTGATCTTAAAATACTTAATCAATAGAGGTAGTTCAGGGTATATAAGTAAACTCATTTAATAAAAAAATTCTAATAAAGTGATTTCTGTACGTCAAATTCTAATTTTGCTCTTTCATTATAACTAGCAAAGTGATTCTCTGAATAAAACATTTCAGAGCACAACTTTAAGATAATAATTGAATAGCCCTTTTTGTCTTTCCTCTCCTTCCCCTTCCCTAACTGAATAATTCACTTGTAAGCCATCAGATGGAGTTCACCAAGTTGGCATCTGTTCTGGGGTTGGGGTGAAGCTGTGGTGTGCCACAGCTGGGTGCTAGAGGACAGGGAGCGTGAGTAAGAGCGCTGCCTGGCATGAGGAATCAGAGCCTGAATGGGCTCAGGAGGACAGATCACATGGAGCACAGCCTAGAACCGAAAGGAGACCTCTGCTCAGGGGATGGCCTGGTGTTGGGAGTCAGGCCGGAGCAGGGTGAGGAGGGTGTCTATGTGGAGTGGCTGCCTCATGCGAGGTATCAGAACCCAAGTAGCATAAGACGAGTGTGCACATTTGGGGGAGGGCCAGCAATGGAAGTCAGAGTCTGAGGGCAGTGAAGAAGCCGTCCACACATTCGATGACCAGAAAAGTGTGTCAGAGCTCAGTAAGAAAGGCATCCAAGCAGAGGGACAGCTGGGCATGGGTGTCAGAGCACAGGCAGGCTGGGGAGGGGGTCCACAAGGGAAGAGGGTGAGGACACCCAGGCATGGGGAGGTAAAGCCCAGGCAGGGAGAGGAGTGTCACCTGGGTGAGGGGCTGCCCAGAATGAGGGGCCAGAGCCCTAACAAGAAGTAACGGGGAAATGGTTGCTCTCAGGGAGGCTGATCAAAGAAGAAAAAACATGGAAGATAATAGGAAACAGGCTTCTCACTGTCAGAAAAAGGACTTACAAATATGTGGAATGAACTCTCTGTGGTGTTGGATTAGAACTGGATGTGCTGGTATGAAAGGGTTTTCAACAGATAGAGATTAAGAAATACATGACAAAATATATGTGCATATAGGTAGCTGTCCACGGAGTGGGGCTAGGAAAAGCAACACTCTAACAGTGATACTCTAATAGCAACGAATATACCTAGAGCCCAGAGCATGTCTTCTAAATGTTATTTCCACTAGAAAGAACCAGCATTCCTTGGAGAAATGGCCGATTCCAGGGCTGGGGCAGGGAAAGTACATGATGGGCCTGAAATATCTTGTTATGCCATAAAGCAAGGGAGTTCTTAGGAATGACGAAGACCTGCCAAAACACAGACGGCATCTTGAATGTGCTCCTATTGGCCAAATTGGAGACAAACTGAGCCTCAAAATAAACAATGATATTAACAGATTATGATGCACTGAACAAAACAGAAAAACTAAGTCCATAGTGCTATAAATACATCAATTAATAAATTGAAAGTCCAATAAGAAATAACCTACATAGTTTCAATGTACCCCCCTTCTCACACACAAAATATGTATTTATTACAAAAGGGGAAACAAAAGAGGAACTTTACAGTAGAAAAGCTTGGTAGACACCACCTTAATCCAACGATTAAAGTGAAAATCATCAGTAATAGGATGAATCAAAATTACATGCCACCTAATGGATGCACTGAACACAACATCACTCCTGTGATATTTCCGCCAAAGACGTATATCCAGAATCTTAACCCAAAAAAACATCAGACAAACCCAAACTGAAGGACCTTCTACAAAATAACTAACCATGATGTGTAAAAGTGTTAAGGTTATAAAAGCCAAGGAAAGACCAAAGAACTGGTCCAAACTGAAAGAAACTAAGGAGGCATGATAATTAAAGGCAATCTGTGACTCTGTACTGGATCCCCCTCTGTCATGAGGAACATCACTGGGACAATGGGCAATACCTGAACGGAGTCTGAGAATTAAACGGTAGTAATGTATCATTATTATTTTCCTGACTTGGGTGGTTGCAGTGAAGGAGCCGGATGTCCTCCTAGTAGGAAATACATATTAACTTACTTGGGGGTAATGGAGCATCATGTAAGCATCTTACTCTCATATATTTTTTGGGGGAAAAAGATCTTCACATTCAACTTGTAACTTTCCTATACATTTGCAAATGTTTAAAAAAGGTCTTTCAAAAAGCATTAAGCTACTCCTTTAGTATGTGTGCAGGTAGATAAATAGCCTTCAAATCCATATGGAGAGCACCGCATAATTTATTCTGTTTATCAGGGTATACATAAAAACCTAGTATATGGCACTCTGACCACACACAAAGAATTTTTAAAGTCTTCACTGACCCCTGTTGGCAGTACCTATAAAACAGCCAGCCACTGGCTTTTACTATTATTGCCCAAAATGTCTTAATAACTCTGGAAAATAAAACATTTTTGGTAAGAACTACAATTATTTAATATATAGATGCAATGCAGCCAAAGTTTCATACATCAGTTAAGTGAAAAAGACAAGCCTAAAATGATGAGTACAAAGTAAAACAAAACAGTTTTCATTAACTTACCTGCTCAACATTCTATTACAGAATAGCACACAACAAATTGTCCGGGACCATTCAAATCTTTTTATTAATACCTCGTTAAAGATTCTATCTTTCAGAAATAAAGCATTTGACCTGGGAGATATAAATGCATAAACACAATAAAGGAAATGATCCCCAAATGCAGACATAAATAAATAAAACCTAGCTGGTGTGTTCAGTGGTTAGAGCATTGGCCCACGCACCAAAGGGTTGTGGGTTCGACTCGACTCCTGGTTAAGGGCATGTACCTGGGTTGCAGGTTCGATCACCTGCCCTGCTTGGGGTGTGTGTGGGAGGCAACCAATCGATGTGTCCCTCTCACATTGCTGTTTGTTTCTCTCTCTTTCTCTTTCCTTCCCTCCCTCCCTCCCTCCCTCCCTCCCTCCCTTCCTTCCACTCTCTCTAAACATCCTTGGGTGAGGATTAATAAATAAACAAATAAATAAGAATCTTATTTCCTAAAATAGGCAGGAAGTGAAATAAAAATTATATAAGAGTATATATCCAAGTAACACATCTGAAATAGACTTTGATTTATGAATTTAAAATTTATTTTAAATTTGAAAGCAAATTTATTTATATAGTAATCCAAGATTCGTTAATAACTGAAGTTCTAACTATCTGTAAGCTAGTTGTTTTTAAGTTAGGATGCACTTCCTAAAATAATAGAATCATAAATGATGATTAGTTTTTCAGGCCAGTTCATAAAGTTCTATCAGTAATGTACTAGGACCCTAAATACCACATGAAACAATGTGTTTCTCTGGTAAAATAAGTTTAGATTTCATAGCCCACCAAGAAAAAGAATTCCTTCCTGACTGCAGTCCTTAAAAGGGGATATTGGATGTAGAATTCCTTTCCACATACCCTGCAATCAGCTGTTACTTTGTGGAACAAAATGTAGTCACAGCTTCTTTCTTCTTCAGACAAGAAATATGGCATCTTGGCTAGTCATTTAATCTATCTTGGTATCAATTTCTCATTAAAAAAATACTACCCATGTTAAGTAGGAGGGTTGTGAAAATCAAATAAGATAATGTGTATATGACATCTATCATTGTGTCTGGCACACAGTACAAGCTTCTCATAATTTCACATCCAGGGTAGTCGCACTGCCCAAACCATGCCCGTTCCATTTCTCACTGCTGCCTCTTAGTCCTTATGCAACACATTTAATCAAAATACCCAATTCTTCTTTTCTAGCCAAGGGAGGTATTAGGACACAATAAAATGAAACAGGAACTGAGAACAGTTTGACTTTTCATTACTAAAAGATTTTATCTAATTCATCTGTACTTTCAAATGGGGAACAAAATGGAGTTTCAAAACGACAGAAACAACAAAAACAATACACAGGCAAGAGAAAGAACCCAGATAACATCTCAGCTCTATGTGAGTCAATCTCCACAATGTGGTTTCACTGTTTTATAAAAAGTATAAAAATTTCTTGATGGCAAATATAAACCTCAAGATACCATTTTGGCTTTTCCCTTCAAGTAGCAAGAATAAAGTTGAGTTATAAATTTCAAAATTCTTGTATTTCCTTTTGATTTTATAGTTTAGGTAGATGGTAACATAATTTTATTTAGGAAAACCCCATTACACTAACATACTTATATTAATGAAAAAATTAGAAGGTGGCTTTTTTTCTGTATAAAATTTTTCATTATAAGATTTACTTTCAAGTGTTTAATTTAAAAACAGTTTTAGAAAACCCCTATGCCATAAAGACTTAGGCATATAGGTTACTGTTTCTTGAATTATTTTTCAGTGGAATCCACAAGTTCCAAGAGTTCAGGGTGTCACTGTTTTAAGCATAGGTTTTCTTACAGTCTTTAATATGTAAATCTGTATTGTGTTTCTCTGAGGGCCATAACCACACAGTTCCCATGCTTATTTGCCCATGAGCATTTTATTACAGGAGACTCTAGTAATACAGAACATTGAAGACAACTGGGAAATTACTGCTAAATGTGATGTCTCCTTTGTGAATTTTATTCCTTTCCACAACTTTTAAGATGATTTGGTTGAAAGAATGGGGCCTTTCAACATCAAGTCCATTATTCACACATCGATAGTATTTTGAGTCTTTAGTTGCTTTAACAGGAATCATGCCTGATCAGAAAGCACAGCAGAAAGAGCACAGCTTGTCCTGGATTATTTAAAGTCTACCTCCCACTTGCTAGCTGTATGATCTAGTGTGCTACAGTCTCTAAACAGTTCTTTACTCATCTGTAAACTGTAAATGATAAGAAATGAGGAACTTGCGAAGGTCACAGAGCTGGCCAGTGGTAGAAATAGAACATGAATCCAAGGCTGACAGCCACACTATTAACCACTTTATTGTAATGTTTCCTTATAACAACATCTCACAGTGACTAAGGATAAAAACTGCTTTAAAAGTGCTTGTTTGCTTGTTTATTTATTTCTAGTTTATTGTGGCAAGAACACGTAACAGATCTACCCTCTCAGATTTTCAAGTGTACAATACAGTACTGTTCAAGTAGGCACCGTGTTGTACAGCGGATCTCTATAACTTACTCATCTTGTAGAACTGAAACTTTAGGCCCTTTGACTAGCAACTTTCCATTCCCTGCTTCTCCAGCCCCTAATAACTGCCATGCTACTCCCTCTGCTTCTGTGAGTTTGACTATTTTAGCTACCGCATTTCAGCAGAATCACACAGTATTTGGGTATTTGTCCTGTGACCGGCTATTTCAGTTAGCATAATGTCCTCAAGGTTCATTCATGTTGTCACATACTGGAGAATTCCTTCCTTTTTGAATTCTGAGTAATATATCACAGGGCAGTGTCTGGCACATAATAGGTACTCAACATATGGTAGCAATATTGATAGTTCTGGAGAAATGACACAAATGGGATGCCAACAAACTTCATTTGCCAAATTTTCTGATTAAATTGATAATTCTAATATTATTGCAACTTCAGATTTTGGGTGACAAAAGGCTAGACTGTTCAGACTAATCCTTTTACTGAAAATGCTTAATTAACTACAGTTTAATTTTTTTTTTCCCCAGAGCAACAGAGACGTAACAAAACTGTAAAAAATTACCAGTACAAATTGAATAAGTAAGAACCAGTGAGGTAAGGGAGCACAGAAGCTGTGTTTGTCCTGATAGCATTTGCCAATCCCAGCAAATCTGAATTAATGATTTAATGATTTTGCATGATAAGGGAAGCAAAATAGAAATCTGCTCCTGATTTCTGAACAATGTAAGCAGTTTAATGGGAAATTTTCCTCATACTAAGCTATTATCCCAAAGGAATCAGTAACAGGATAGTAGTGAGCCAGAAGTAAACCTACCCTGCTGCCCAGAATTCCCACTGCCTGGAGATGGGGATGGGAGGGGTACAGAGAAACTCAGACTCGGCCTTTCCAAAAGCAGCATAAATAAAATTCTGCACCTATGTCATAGTGAAACTTCAGAAAACCAAAGACAACAAGAAAACAGAAAGTTACCTTCACAGAAGCGACACACTGACAAATTATTTTCAACAGCTAGTAAAAGAAGCCAGAAGATAGTGGAATTATGTCTTTAACAGTAAAAAAATTTTTTAAACTGCCAAATTTCAATACTCTGTAAAAAAGTTACTTTCAACAATGAAGCAAAATAAAGTCATCTTCACACAAAAACAAAGAATCAAGAAGTATGACACCAGCAGAAAAGACTAGAAGAAATTCTAAATTATCCTTCAAGGAGAAGGAAAATGATCCCAGATGTCAGGTTTAAGATGTAAATAGTCCACAGAAACATGTAGGTGAATCTAAATAAACATTAAATGCATAAAACATTTTGTAAAATTTAAAAATCAAATAGAATTATGATACATAACAATAGCACATAGGTCAAAGAAACGGAGTTTAACTGTTCTAAAGTCCTTGCATTGTCCAAGGGAAAGGTAGAACTACTTTTTAATTTTATACTTTCATAAGTATTATTAATAATATTTCTAGATGCAATTTCTAAAAGATGGGAACAAGAATTATAACTTTAATTAGAACAAGGAAAAAATGAAATGATGAAATGACCAAACCTTTAAAAGGCAAGACAGAATAGAAAAACCACCACGGAATAGGAAAGACAAATAAAAATAAAAACCACAGGACCTGATGGCAGATTTAAACACAAATATTCGATCTAATGTGGGTTATAAACTATTTGGTATTAAATGCAAAATGACTAAATGCTCCATTAAAAAATACTCATAAATATTGTCAACTTGGATAAAAATAAAAGTCTAATACATAATCCTGTTAAAAGAAGCATATCTACAATATAAAAATAGGTAGTTTGAGGTAAAAGTGGAATAAAATACACAATTAAAAACTGTGTGAATCGAAGAGTACTAGAAAAATCCATAATCAGCAGATTTTATTACAACTCTCACAATAATATAGAATATGTAAACTAAAATAATTATTTCTATATATTGCTATATATTTCTTTTGGATAAACTACAACTACCAATATCATCCAGAGAGAAAAGGGTTAAGATTAATTTAGCCCTAAGGGTTGGCTTCCTCAATATCAAATTTAAAAATAAGACAGGTCTTTGACTGCCAACTAGAAGGTGGTGAAGTCATCAATTTCAAGTCAAAGACAAGGGTTCAGAATATAAAAAATCTTTCTGTTCTCACTAAGCTGGCCTCACAAACAAATCTCTGGCAAATAACATGGACAGAGGAAAATAAACTGTTCACTTTTGGGGACAAGGGATGGACATATTTGGAAAACCCACAGAATCACTCATGCCTACATTATTTAAGCCAATATCCATTTCAGGGGAACATATTAAAATTAGAAGTTATTACTGTCACCACATATATATCAACATAACATATGTAACGTACTTACCATTTCCATTAATAGACAGATTATGGGTCTTGAAATTGTCCTCAGCATTTTCCAAGGTCAGTGCAGTATGAGCTAGTAAATGATACTTTGCACCACTGATAGTGAGGAAGGAGACATGTTTTAAGTACGCTAGTATAATTTCTATTGCATAAAATACTTAGATGTCCGACAACAAAAAAATAAACCTGATTTAAAAATGGGGAAAGGACTTGAACAGACATTTCTTAAAAAGAGATATACAAATGGCCAATAAAGACATGAAAAAATGCTCAAGATCATTAGTGATTCAAAGCCATGAGGATGGCTATTAATAAAAACAAAAACAAAACAAAACAAAACAACAAAGAAAAACAGAAAAATAGAAAATAACAAATGCTGGCCAGAATGTGGACAAATTGGAACCCTTGTGCATTGCTGACAGGAATATAAAATTGTGTAGCCACTATGGAAAACAGTATGGTGGTTCCTCAAAAGATTAGACATAGAATTACCATATAATCCAACAATTCTACTTCCAGGTATATACCCAAAAGAACTGAAAATAGGGACTCAAATAGATACATGTAAACCCATGACAATAGCAGCATTATTCACAATAGCCCAATAGTGGAAGAAGCCCAAGTGTCCATTCAAGGGTGAAAAGATAAACAAAATGTATATACATATCATGAAAAGTTATTCAGCATTAAAAAGGAAGAAAATTCTGACACGATACAACATGGATGAACTGCAACGACATCGTGCTTAATGAAATAAGTCAGTCACAAAGGACAAACACTGTATGATTGCACTTATATGAGGTACCTAGAAAAGTTAAATTCATAGAGGCAGAAAGGAGAATGCAGATTTCCAGGGGCTGGGAGGACGGGGAACCCGAGTGTTATTGTTTAATGGTACAGAGTTTCAGTTTAGGAAGATAAAAAAGTTCTGGAAATAAATGGTGGTAGTGGTTGCATGCCATTGTGTATGTACTTAAAGCCATTGAACCATATACTTAAAAATGGTGAAAATGGTAAATTTTATGTTATGTATATTTTACCAAAATAAAAAAATGAAAAAAACACATTTAGATGTTATGAATGACAGTTTAAAGTTAACATAAATGATTAATCAACTCTTTATCTCTTTATGCTATTTTATCTTAAGAACATCTGAAAAATATCTGGTTTAACTTACAAATGTTTCTTTAAAAGGATCCCCATTCAAAAATATTAACTGAACACCTAATATGTGCCAAGTGTTATGCAAGGTGATGGGCATTCATGGTAAACGAGACTCAGTATTATATTCTGATGCAGGAGAGGGAAAAAGTAGAGGGATAAATCAAACATTGGCATTTGAAAGCTACAATGAAACTCTTTCTGTGAAAGAAACAACAGGTAGGAGAGCACAGTACTGAGGACCTATGATAGACAGAGGAATCGGTAAAGGGTTCTCTGCAGAGCTAACGGTTATGAATAAAAGGATGGGAACAAGCAGAGAATGCAGAAAAACGCTGTAAGCAGAGAGAACAGCATGTGCAAAGCGGCTGAAAGAACACAAGTGGGGCTGAAGCAAAGCGAGTGAGTGGAAAACATGGTCAGTACAGGCAGGGATTAGATCGCCTAAGACTGTGAGCCCCAGGAGAAGGGTGGGTTGTGTTCCAGGTTCCAGGTGACATGGGAAGTCACTGGAGATCAGTAAGAAGGGGAGTGATGGTATCCTACTCATATTCATTTCCTGAGGCAAGACTAAATCTCTTTTTTCTGGCTTACTAACTTTAAAGATTTGGAACTTTTATCTATAGTATCAGGAAATGGGGGATTTCATTACTAGTCCCATTTTTCCATTATGCCACCTTTGTTAAAATAGCACTATTGCCAAAGCATCTAAAAATTTTGATGATAAATTCCATATCCTGACACCCTGATAAAAAGTAAGTTTTTGTTCAATAACTGTATTTTCTGTGTTAGTAATCTTAACTTTTTTATGTTTCATTTTTATTGATTTTAGAGAGAGGAAGGAAGAGGAGAGAGAGAAACATGAATGATGAGAGAGAATCACCCATCAGCTGCCTCCTGCACCCCCCTACTGCGGATTGAGCCCAAAACCCAGACATGAGCCCTGATGGGGAATCAAACTGTGATCTAGTTCATGGGTTGAAGCTCAACCACTGAGCCACACCGGCCAGGCTAGTAATCTTAATTTTAAGACTTTTCATGGCTTTTTAATTTTCCAAAATAGTAAAAATATTAACATTTGAAACATTAAGGAGCATGTTTTAAAAAAAGAAGACAAACGGACAGACAGAAATATAGACAAACCTTAGAGACAAAGAGAGAAATCTGATGGGAATCTTTATTAACTGTGCCAGGTTATGTTTCATAAACCTTCTTTGTCTCTTGCTAAATCTTTAATAAAATCTCTATTACAAGACAAAATATGTATATAGGTAGTAAGTATGCAATGCATCGGCTTCCTTAGTAAATAATGCCATACCCCACAGAATGTTACTCACTTTGAGAACACCTCGTTTTTCCCAGTTATATTGAGAAATAATTGATATACATCGCTGTATAAGGTATGCAGCATGATGGTTTATCTTGTTTGTTTTTTTTAAAAAACTAAAACTATATTTTTATTGACTTCAGAGAGAGAGGAAGGGAGAGGGAGAGAGAGAGAAACATCAATGGTGAGCGTCATTGGTCGGTTGCCTCCTGCACGCTCCCTGCTAGGGATTGAGCCCAAAACTCGGGCATGTGCCCTGACCTGGAACTGAACTGTGATTTCCTGGATCATAGTGGATGCTCAACCACTGAGCCACGCCAGCCAGGCTATCTTGGTTTTAATATGCAACCATCATAGACCAGAGATATCTCTCAATACCAAATGTTTTTTGTCAGAGTTTATATAGGAAAATTTATGTTTCTGTCTCCAAAACTTTTTTTTAAACAAAACAATGCATAAGTAAAGTTTCAAGTTACATTCTGAATACAACTGGTATAATGTCAGACTCATATGTACAATTTTGGAAAAGTTCACTAAGTATCAACAAATCTCCACTGTTGCTCGAGCTAAGAGCACCGGATTCATACTTAGTGTGGCCATTCTCTGCTGTTACTCACTTATCCTGACAAGTATCTACAGTGCCTTTCATAATTAGCTCGTTTTTTCCCTAGTGTTAGACTATGAGTCTGACCCCCCCAAATAGTTAAGGAAATATTAAAGAAAACTATGGAGAAAGAATTAAAACAATTGAGACTAGCAATTACAATGAAAGAGCAAACACTGCTATACACAAACTGCCTATTAACAATCATATTTGCTGTTTGGTAATTAGGGTGTAATAGTTAAAGTATTATTTCAACATAATTTGCCACTGATATATAGGCTTTATGGAACTGCATTATCATTTTTTCCATTTAAAATAATGGGAAATAGACTCCCTGTTAGCATTTTAGTGCATTTTTTTATTTTCAGGAAGAGGTTATTGACAATGAGTGGATAACTGGTGCAAGGAAGTGATACTAGGTGAGTGTGACAAGAGGCTAGTGTGGCTGGAGTACAGGGAGGGAGAGGGAGAAGGAGAGGGAGAGGGAGAGGTCCAAAGGCAAGCGGGAGGCAGACAGTGTGCATGACAGTGCTGTGTAGGGGATGACAAAATCACTGGATTTTATTCTGAGTGAAATGGGGAGCAAATGGTAGGTTTTGAGCTATGTGCTACGATCCGACTTGCATATTTTGCTGCTGTATGGGTAACAGACCACAGAGGCCAAGAGAGTGAAAATGGAGATGCGAACTAGAAAGCTACTGCAGTTGACCAGCCTAGAGCTGATGAAGGCCTGGAACACGGTGGGAGCTGGCAGGGCGGTGAGAAGCGGTAAGACCCTTCATTGGACGAATGTGAAAGAAAGAGTCAAGGACAACTCCAAGGCTTTCAGCCCGAGCAACTTGAAAAATGGAGCTGTTATTAACTACAATGAGGCTAAGAGAAGAATAGATATGGAAAGTAAGAATTTAGTTTTGGAAAGTTAAGTTTGAGATTTTTTTTTTTAGATATCTAGATTGTATAAAGGGTAGGCAGCTGGATATTTGATTCTGGAGTTAGGAGAGGAAAAAACTTTGGAGAATTAAATTTAGAAGTTACCAGTACATAGAATTTAACGAAAGTTAGAAAGTTAAAGAAAGCCCAAGGACTGAATTCTGGGGCACAAACACTCCATCATTTCAGACTGAGTTGAAGAGCAATGAACAAGGGAGACAGGTGAGGGACAATCACTAAGGTAGAAGAAAACTCAAGGAAGTGGTATCCTAGAAGGCAAGTTAAAAGTCTTTCAGGGAGAGTGATCAACTGTGTTACATGACGCCAAAAGGTCCCGGAAAAGGAATGCTAACAACCGACCACAGGCTCCGGGAACATGGAGATCACTGCTGACCTTGACAAGACTGCATTTTCTGCAGGGTGGGACGGAGGCAACCGGATGGGAGCCGACTACAACGGTCCGGGAGACAATGGGAGGAGGAAAAGTGGGGACAGGGCATATAAAAAGCTCCCTTTTCTGTAAAAGACAGCTGTGAATGGACAGGAGAAATGAGAGGTATTTCAGGATGTTTGAGGAAAATTGATGTAGAGGCGGGGGGTGGTGTGTATTTTCAAGTAGTTGAGAAAATGCAATCCAGTGCACATGTAGGTGGCCTGAGATGAGGCAAAGGCAGTTCACAAAGGAAAGCGGCAAGTAAAGATTCAAATTCTAGTAGATTCTGTAGATATCAAGTTCTCTTCCGATTGCTGCAGCAGTGTCGGTGATACACGCAACAGTCATCAGCTCTGAACAGGAGTGGAGAGAGGTGTTGGAGGTTTCAGAAGAGAGAGTAACATCCTTACTGGAAAGGCTTACCCTGAAGTGAGGCGGAGTGGAAGGCTAGGGAAACAGGATTGCTCAGTCCTACTGAAAGCTCACTTACGGTTAGTGACCATGTGTCTAAAGCGAAACCAGTCAGTACAACTCTTTTTGTCATGATACAGGTGCAGAGCAGCTAAAAGTAAAATTTAACCAAGGTTGGAGTTTTTCAATGTTAAGTATGACAAAAGGAGAAAAATGCCAGGGAAGAGTAAAATGGTAAATCACGGAGCCTGAGCTAAGCTGGAGTCAGAGCACTGAAGGGAGCAAGCGGGGAAGGGGGCAAGTGGTAGAGAGAGTGGAAAACCTACCACGGAGATGGTAGAGCGTGTGCATTACCCGTAACGATAAGACCACGGTGCGCTCCTGGGATGGATGGCTGAAAAGGGCACGAGGACAACGTCACTGGAGGCAAGGGGGCCATGAAACCGAGAGGTTCGGGGAGTCGGTGGACAGTCTACATGGATTTTAAGTCCATCAAGAAAAATGCTTGAAATGGTGGGAGGCAAGGAGGAGGAAAAGAGAGGGAAGAAACGTTTGGTTTGGTTTTTAGGAGCAACATTGTAATTGATTCTCACTGACCACTAAAAACGCTTGAGTATTCTTCACGTGGGAATGGCATCACCTCAGCGCATGGAGGAATGTAAAATGCTGGGGGGCAGGCTGCCGGGCCGAGTGCGCGGGCGAGGGGCCTGCCCAGGGAGCAGCCCTGTGGCCGCACAGGCTACAAGCATGTGGCGATCAAAACAAATGCTCACATTTTTGTCTCAGGCCTGAGGAAATAATTGTGACTAAGACATCTTTCCCTCAACTACTTTAAGGTAAACATGTAAGACACTTGCCTCTATTCTCAATGAATGACGGTGAAAATAACAGTATGAAAAAAGTTACTGATAGCCTCCTCTAAGAATGGTTACATAAACTATGACAGAGCCAGGTGATAATATATGTTCATTAAAATGATTTTGTGAAGACTGTGACGACCCTCAACAAAGTTGACTATAACGTCTAATTATGACTATCTAAATCTCCCCTAAAGCTACATATTTAAAAACCTGGAAGAAAAATATCAGTTCAAAACTATAGAAAGTATTTGATTTAGAGTGGCTGAACTATGAATAACTGTTCTCTCTTCTAGATTATATTTCTCAAATTTGTATTACTTTGTAATGAAATAATAAATGCGGTGAAGCGGTAAGGGATGAAAACTTCCCCTAAAAATCGGAGACATACAAAGCATGATGATACTCCATAAACTTATGTGCAGTTTAAGACACTCTGCCGAGTGATATCTTTTTAAAGATTTACAATAACTACTTGAGGAAGGCAGGGTAGATATATTCAGATGAAGAAACTCAAGTTCGAAGAATGTAATTAACTTGCCTGCAGCTAGCAAGCGGTATATAAAGAGAGAAGGCTACTCTACTGTACTCAGTATCTTTATACTTCATTAAGAAATTGTTTAAAATTAAGGTATTTTTTCTATTAAAACAGAAACAGTCAGCATTTTCTACTGCAAGAATTTTGAATGCAGGGAGCATGACACACTAACCTTTGAATCCATTGTACCACATGCCGTAACTACTGAATAACCATTTCTAAGATCTTTAAATAAATGAAAAAAATATATTCAATAGCTGAGTGATTCGTTAGTTAGGTTTGAACCCTGCGTCATCTTTCACTACTGAACCATTAATACCCTTATTCCTCAAAACATAAACAGCCCATTTATCCTGGACAGGTTATCAGTACACTTGTTTTGTAACTTAAATCTAATTTAAAATGTAGTGTAGTGGCTTTTTTTAAAAGTTAATACACCTTTTTGTCAAGTAAATAATCATTTTCAATTTTATCAGCTTCCACAAGATGATTGTTTAAAATGATGTATATTTATTTGCACAATGAAAAATCATGTACTAAATACTTTTTAAGGAGCATAAGGTAGTTAATTCAGCTATTAGAGGCACGGAAAATCTCACTAAAGGAATTTCAGTAAGCTAAATTCCCCACATAAAACGAATAAATGAAATCACATGAGGGCAAGTTAAAAATTACCAAAAATGTTCACTGTCTTCTTTTAGATCAAACAATACTTTCTGATGATATTTCAAGTTACTTCATTTTTAAACCATGACTAATTACAATGGCAATGCTTCCAAAACCAACAATGATCTCACTTTTAAAACATTCTTGTCAGGATAACATTTTCTTACTAAAACATGACATTCATTCCTTTCAGCCAACCTTAATATTGAGTTCCCAAAAGTTTAATCAGCTACATTTTTACATCAAATGGGCCAATTGTTATAAGATTTGGTATGGGGGGGGGTGTCCAAAAATGTTATGAAAAAATAAATCACTATTTTAAATGGTATCTGAAAAAAATGCACTTTTGTCAGGAAGAACAGCTGTATCTGGTCACATGCCATATTATTTAAGATATATATTGCCCAAATTTGATCTTTTGTGCCCATTTTGGCTAAAAATTAAAAGCTGTATTAGGAATCTTTGCAGTAATCTTAAACTAGATTATTGATAAATAAATAAAGTTGATCCCCTAAGCATTCTAATTGCTGATGCTAATGTCAACCTCGTATCATGGTGCTGAGGAAGTACCAGATAAGAACAGAACTGGGCTGTGAGGTTAACCTCATGCATCCTGATCCACACCAGAAGTGCAATAGGAGGCTGGTATTAGGAGAACATGATTTGGTAAAATGCTGTAAAAGGTTCTATTCTATCTTTTGACTAATTTCAATGGCATAAATAAATGGCACGCAAGGTTCATGGGAAGTTGTTTCATAAAGAAAATTATTGTTTGGACTCAGGTATAAAGCAAGTAGAACGACAACTCTAAATAGAAGGAAAACTTCAACAAATGTCAGGCCCGCTACAGAGGGCTTAATACCAAAAACTTTATTCTAAATAATTCCTCTGGGCTTGGCAGAGAGAGATAGCTTAAATACAAGTCCTCATATCACTCATATTATCTTCTATAAATTATAAACAGTGACTTTAAATTCTAAAATATCTTTCTATATTTTACAATCCTGTATCAAGTTTCTAAACTGCAACGCTTAAGCACAAGCTTGAAAACAAAGTTCAGAAAAAGTAATGCTCTCAGAACAGTCAAAATAGTAGCAATAATGGTAAGAGCAACATTTATTAAATGCTTACCATGTACCAAGTTCAGGGATTATCTTTTAGATTCTCATAATGATCTTATGGAGTTAGATATAATTACATTGTCATCATTTTCCCCCTTTACAGAGGGATTATAGATGGTTGAATCAAAGCATCTTTCAAACAATGCTAGACATAGCCTTCACCTGGAAAACGTTTAAAATGGCCTTAATTCAAAAGAAGGAAAATGTGCGGGCCCCTTTCCTCCTTTTTAAGGACACTTGTAATAGGAAAGTCTCACATCTCCTATGACTGTTTTTCAGTGGATGGGACCTATTCATGGATCATGAAATCAATTTAATAA
Organism: Miniopterus natalensis; assembly: GCF_054644295.1. Classification (NCBI taxonomy): domain Eukaryota; kingdom Metazoa; phylum Chordata; class Mammalia; order Chiroptera; family Miniopteridae; genus Miniopterus; species Miniopterus natalensis. Next base: position 27,550,990 of record NC_142094.1, on the reverse strand, counting down.
TTCATAAACAGCATTTTTTTAAACACTGCAAATAACTAGAGTTTAAAAGTCAGATAATTATAATATAAATAGCAAGGGCTAAGTATTGCTTCATGAAATCTGCTTTTAGAGCTGTGTACTCAGTCATAATGTAAAATGTATTTCTTGCCATGGGTCTCAATCAAAACAGACTGAAAGCCATAATACCTGATAGACTCCCAAGGCATTTTTCACATGAAATATATCTGACATAAAAAGTTACTTAATTACATTCTGATGATTGATATTTCCAGGATCTATACCTAAAACATTTTAGGTTTTTGGTAATTATAGTAAAATTATTGGCATGCTGAACAGCCAACTCTACTAAGACATGCAAAGAAACTCTAGGAATGTAGCCCCATCAACAGTTTTCCCAAGAAACATAAACATCAAATGATTTGTGGATCAACAAACACAATGTTTAAAGAAAGTATCTGAAAGAAACCAGGGCTCCTTGAAGAAACGGTAATTCCAAGTCTGGGCAGAAAAATACAAGGTGAATGTGGAACATCTTGTTCATAAAGCAAAGAAGCTATCAGAGGCTAGGTTGTGTCAAAATGATGAAGGAGGCAGCTTAAAAGCTTCCCATAGATCAAATAAGGGACAATTTGGCTTCAAAGAGAATAATACCTATAACAGATTGAGACACAAATATATAAAAATTCAAGAGTTCAAATAAAAGATAACATTGATCACCTCCATGGTTGCAAGGATATCAACTTATTATTCTAAACTGGGTAAAGAAAAAAAGCAAGTATTTTTTCCTGCCTTTCCTTCATTAGTTTTTTTGCATTTATATCCAGGGAGTTTGTGAAGGGAAGTTCTTCTCTGAAAGAATGCCAGGTTTTAAAAAAAGGAAAAATTTAGAAAGTCACCAAATTACAATCCCTAATGAAATAATGAATGATCAGTAATGGTTGCTAAAACCATTAGATAAAAGATTGATAGGGAACTTTATAACAAATAAATCAGGCTGGCAACATCTGAACCCACTGATCAATTTTAACACGACTAAAAGTGGGACAAGACTTCCTAATGGCAGATAGTAGGAAGTACACAGAATCAATATGAAGTATTATTGCCCTAAAAGAGAACCTGAACCTAATCAGTTCTCTAGATCTACTCCCTAGTTGTAGGAAATGCAAAGGATAGAAAAAGATGTTCAACAACCACAAATATGCAATTAACTAAATTCGAAATATGGGAAATTTTACAAGATCTGGTCTCTTCAATAAATAATAGCAAGAAAAAAAGACAGGAAATTGTTAAGATTAAAAGAGTCATTGTAATGCAACACTGTAGACCTTATTAGATCCTGATTTACACAAACAAATCATAAAAGGACTTTTACAGAATTGCGGCAATTTGAATACAGACCAGGTATCAGGTGATATTAAGGACTTATTTTTTATTTTGTTAAGTGTGATAATGGTGATGTGGTTTTGTGATAAAGATAAAATATTTTTAAAAATCTGTAAGAATAAAGCATGGCATATAGAAATCCAATTGGCAGACTGATATGTAACAAATACTTTGACATATAAGATAGTCCCTTTTCAAGAAAAACATTTCAGCCCTGGCCACCACTGCTCAGTTAGTTGGGGCACCAAAAGGTGGCCTGTTGTATTCCCAGTCAGGGCACATACCCGGGTTGCAGGCTCTAGCCCCTACAGTAGGGGGTGTGCAGGAGGCAGTCAATCAATGTTTCTCTCTCTCTCCCTCTCCCTTCCTCTCTCTCTAAAAATCAATAAAATATATTAAAAATAAAGAAAAGAAAAACATTTCGTCTTTCTGGTAAATACTGGAATTCCAAATCACTAAAAATACACTGTCACCCAAATTCCTACTTTCAAAGTAAGGTATTAAGGATACCTCAGCTGGGTAAATGTCAGACAGCCAAGTTTTGTTTTTGCTTCAGGATGTTTTTCCCATTTAAAATGTAAGCATACACTCCACATACAATACTTTAAAATGTCACAAATATATAATTATCCTATGTCACTATAAATATTGTATTAGAAACTTACGAAATAACAGAACCGAAGGACAAACATGCTTCATGATCTTCTTGAAGCAATGAATTTATTTTCTTCCCTGTAGCTTTACTTAGAGATGTCTTCAGTTTCTTAGCTAATTTTTTTGGTGTGTTGGTTATAGAAGACTCTTCTGTACAGCAACTATATACTTCCACCTTTATCTGAAAGTCTGGCCTTGCTTCATTACTAAAAGCAAGGGTATTCATATGTTAGGAATTTAACTCAGTAGAAAATAAAATTATAACATCCTTTGATATTTTCATACATTTAAAATCAGCATTTGAAGTAGGTTTATGTTAATATATGTTCATGAGACAGAATTTCCCACTGTTTATTTAGTATCTAAGGACCTGAGACAGCCACTACAACTTGCAGAGCTACCAGCTTATAAAGTAGGCCAGCCTTAACTCAATTTAACCAGTCCGCCCAGGCATATTCTTAAAGAAAAATAATAAAATGTCCTGGTCATCTTGTTGCCACTGCCATTTCTCTTTATCGTTCCTTTAATACAGCTATTTTTAAGGCATTTACACTACACACGTGATTTCCTGTAATGACTATTCCTCTAGAAGAAAAAATGTTTGAAAACAAAAAAGGAGAAACAAAGGTTTCTTCTGCTAAAACCTTTAGTTTTCATTTCTTTTTCATAGTCACAGTCTGCTCACCACATGCTGCTACCTCCCCTGAAACTCGTCAACCTTTGTGCCTAATAACTCTAAAATAACATTTCAATATTTGGTTATACAGGGGAAAACAAACAAACAAACAAAGATATAAAGAGATATACTCAAGGCATAAATTCCTTGAGGGCAAGTGCTGTCTTAATCTTTGTATTCTTAGCACAGAATAAAAGGTGCCCAATGAGCATTTATTCAACCAATATGCAGAAGTTCTGTAATTTTAGTAAACACTAAGATTGGCTTTGCCCTTTGTCAGACACAGTGAATCACCTTTCCCATAAAAGACTGGTGATGTTACTAACAATAAAATATACTTAAAACTGTAAAAGAGGTCCATCAGTACATGCTGCCTGTAGATGATCCATCAGCCTCAGAGATTTTAAAAAATGCAGCCTTTTTAAGATTTAAATGGCCAATTCAAAGTTTGCATAAATCTAAGGAATAATTTCCAGATATTTTTAAAGTTTACTAGTTGGCAACTTTTAAACATACAGTATTCCTGGTAATGACTAACAAATGTCAATATTTAGAGGAAAACCAGAGATTCATAAATATTGAACACTTATTAAAAACAACCATAACAAAAAGCACATTTTTAAACAACATTTAGAACATTTGACTGCTGTTATTTTTAGAACAATTTAAAATATTTACAGAATTTTCAAAGAATTATAAATCATGTGTTGTCTTCTCAAGTAACTTGCATTGTTCTTTCCCTGAAAAAAATTATGATTTCTGTCTTTGTGGTAAAACAAACAAAAGCAAAGTGATGTGAAGAAAAGAGTCCATTAACAGGATGACCTTCACAGAAAAAAAAAATGCACTAGCAATAGCTGATAATGGAAATAAATGTATTTAGGTAACTAAGAAAAATTATTTTTTATTCCCAATTATGGTGATATTTTGGGGATCCTAAATAAATTGCTTTGGTTCAATAGAGCTTGTAGAAAGTCCTGCACTGCTGCTAATAACTCAGAACAATGCATTTTATTTTTCTGTGCTATACAATTACTTATGGGACACTGGGCAGAAGCCACAAAACATGGTTTGCAATAGTTTTCTTGTGATGTTATGTGAGTAGCAAAACTCGTACTCTCAAATCTCAACTGCACAGCTCCATAGCTGAAAATGGCAAAAATCATGTATACTGATTTTAAGAGTTAAATAGCTACTAATATTTAGATACTAAGATAGTGTCTTTGAAACCCTGAAAGAAATACAAATCCCAGGCTGATTTAGGGCCACAGAACCTCCAAACGGGTCCAGGAAAGACTTATGTTAGTTAAAAATGATTTCTATGGCTACCTAAGGAGTTCTTCCTGGTGCTGTATTATGACCACAATAAAATGAGCCTGTAAAAGAGCAGAAGCAATAAAAACAGCCCTAAGGATCGCCCAGTGTTTTACTGTTCTGGAGTACATGAAAGAAGTCCACCATAAGAAAAAAGCATCTCAAATTTTACTAAAGTGCCTTTCCTATGGTACATATTTCAGGACCATCTTACAAATAAAGTTCTAATACTATTTTGGTACTTCTGAAACTAAATCTCCTAAATGAGACATAAGAACCTGTTTTATGCCCGAATTCACTTTATATAAAATATTGTTATGAGATTCCCTTGTATTCATAGCTTAGTTAATAATTAAGCTATAAACATTTGTAAAAATTAATAAAAATTTATAATATCCAATGAGTCAAAATATTTACTACTAATATTACATGATTTCCATTTTATTTTAAATGGAAAAGTTTCAAGTGCAGAAGTGGGCTTCTTTTGAATAAAGTAATTTTTAAAATAAATTTAAACACTTAAAGATCTAACACTACAAAAATAACCCAAAGACAGAATTTGATTACTTTCATTCTCTAAAGATAAAGAAGTACTTACAATATGGCTACATTTTCAAAACATATATCTGTGGTTGTTTTATCGACAATGACCACATCAGTATCCAAAACTTCAGCTCCCATTTTTAACAAACAAAAAATGGCATAGCGCTGTGATTCTAGAGAACAAACACAAATGAAAACATTTTACGTCATGATCCATGCCTATGTTATGCTAAAATCTACTCGAAAATGAAAAGGAATTAGCTTAAATACTGGTTAATATATTCTTATTTCAGTACATTGTAATCCTTAACTTTTTTAGTGACTGTTTCGTCAGTATATATTCATACTCTACCCAATTAAAACAATTAAACTAGGGAATATAAAAGATAAAGTTAAAAATATAAGCCTCTTAGCAGCCTAAAATAATCACCAAACTCATAAACTGAATCCCTAGAAAACCCTTTAAGCTTTAATTAATAGCAACTTTACTATTATATATATATTATTACCTTTGTCATTTTGGCTTCCAAGTCTATTTAAGAAAAAACGTTTTCCATTATATAGGTTAAGAGCAGGCACGTTAACAACAGCAAAGCATTTTCCACCAAACTAACAGCCAGGGAGGAAACCACAAAAACAATAAAAAGTAGACATGTGAACACAAAAAACATAGCTGCTGGGCCTTTTAATTTGGTGATGTTTTAAAAAAGTATTAGGTGATTAAAGGGCTAAATCCTCATTATTGAGAAAATGTGGCTCTTCAAAAAAATGTATTTTCTGTAGTAATCAGAAAGATGTATTTAATTCCCACATGCATTCTTTTGTAAAGTAAATTATATTTCCTAATTGAATAACAAATATACTAACCTAATTTTGGATTCTTCATGTAAAATTAATTATGCTCAATATGATTCAGTTTTTAAAATATGAGTAACAAAGCTATCACAATAGACAAGGAAGATAAAGGATTACCATATCTTTTCTGCTTTGCCTCTAACAGCTAGAAATCATTTGAGGTTAATTTCCATGACCTCAGCATTACATGAATTTGTGAAGACTATATAAAGCTGTAAAATGCTGAAGCGGAAAAAAAAAATCAGATCAAGCTAAAAATCTTTCTCTCTTACATCCTGTTAAATAATCTAAAGAAACAAAACAAAGCAGAAAAGATCTCCAACATTCTGGTCAAATGGAAGAAATGTTGCCTTTACCTTCGCTCCTTAAACATTTCTTCTTGCCCCACACTTCCCTTCCCTTACAGTTCATTACATACCGTCTTTGTACAGGTTCCTTTCAACAACTAATAGTTTATTAGATATGCATTATTTTAATTAGTATCAAGTTATTACAGCATATTTCTACTAAAAATCCACAAAACACAGTTCAGCAAAATTTTGATTATTCTGTCAAATGGCATCAATTTATTTGAGTGTGGAAGCAGCCTTTTCTCCCAATAACACAAATTTTTCTATACACTAAAAAAAAATATTTTAATTACAAGTTTAAATTATACATACGTTCTTTATTGCTGAAGTGATCAGAGTCTTTCCACATTAGCGGTATTCTAATACCTATAAAGAGGGGGAAAAGAAATGACAGGTAATAATTTTGGTAAATTTCATTTCTCAGAGTGAAATGAACCTGTGAATTTCATAATGGATTCTGACCATTAAAGCCATTAAAATTTATTATTTAAATATTCTAACACAGATAGATAGTATTTTCTTTAAGAAACAGCTTAGACTAGAAATATAAAATGTTATTTTTACATAATTTACTAAAAAAACCCTAAAAACTATAACATAAGAAATTAATTTATTAAGTGAGGTCTGTAACAAGCTTATGCCATAACATTTTCATTTTGAGATTTATGTTTTATGAAATAAGCGAATTACAGGAAACCTAGTGTTGAATTTCTACCTGGGGTAAATGGTAGCAGAAAAAGTAGTTAGATACACTTCAAAATGTATAGAATAGTAGAGGCAAAAAAGACTTTAGACCCTTTATCCACTATGCAAACTTTAAATATGAGGAAAATTAAGTGACTTGTCTAAGATCACTGGTTTTGGGGGGGAGACCCAGCTCCTGACAAAGAGATCCAAACTCTTTCTATTAGGAAGATTTAACTTGTCTACAAAAGAACTTGGAGATCTTTGTATATTCATGTTACAAACTGCAGCATTTCCCTTCAGAAATAAAACTAAAGAGAGGAATGCATGACTTCTTTCAATCCAAGAAACAAGGCTTATGTTCTAAAAGTGATCTAAACATACTTTCTCTCATTCACACATTCTTCAAACACTAAAGTAATTGTGTTAATGATCTTTATTCCAAAGTTAATCTAGAACTGTGATACAGTCAAAGTTTTTCCTTCCTAGTTTCTTCCATTCTTTCCTTTACTTTCAATACTAGATTAACAGTAGTAATATTTTTTTCTGACATTCCTACACTCTTTATATATTTTCAAAGTTAGAGGATCGAGGTTCTACCAAATAGATTAAGATGTGTGAACTACAGTGTTACATAGCACAGTAGAGATCTCAATGGTGAAGTTAGTTTTAATTACTCAGAGTACAAAAACTATATAAATGTCTCAAGTCTTTGTGGAAGGCTTAAGACACTTCCCTATGACATTTAGGAAGTTTATGTGCATATCTTTCATACCTAATAATTATGCCACTTTCAAATAACTACAAATGTTTATGAAGTAAGCTGTTTGGCTACATTTAGCTTGTGCTTCACTTTGAGATCCCATGATCTTTTGTCTAGATTTTTATTTGCTTACATTTCAAGTTTTAAGGTTCTTAATGCCTATTTCTAATTTCCTTTCACAAATGCTTTATGTTACTCTTTCATCCCCAGCTTACCCAACCAGGCAGGTATGTGCGGGCGCCCTTTCCACTGCTGTCCTAGCAGTTCCACAAAAATGTTACCTACTGATCTCCATGTGCCAAGCTAAACTTTGCATACATCTCATTAAATAATAATTTTTAAAATATTTAATAGTCAAGCGACAGGGTTTAATAGTCAAGTTACAGGATTTAATTGCTTAGATTTGTATTTTCTTGATTAACAAGAAAAATGTTAATACATTTTGTTGGCCAGCTCAGTGAATCTGTTTGTATCCATGGCCTATTTCTCTCTCTTTCTTTTTAAAACGTATTATTTATGATATGTACTTATAAAAGTTAATTATTTAATCTATGTGAGAATTTGAGTGAGGTAAAAATACAACAATAATTATTCTTCTTACAAAAATAATTGCTGCAGCTCCATTTATATCTAATAATAGGTATTCTGTTCTTTACTGATTTTATGATGCCATCTTTATCATATGTCAAAGTGTCTGTTCTACTTGAAGCATATATTAAAGACTACCTATCAGTATCATACTATTATAATCATTGAACCTTTGTAATATACTTCATTGTTACAAATACAGCCTTCCAGCAACATCTTGCTAGTTTCTTTATGTGAATTTTAGAATATTTTGTCAAAATTTCCCCTCCAGAATGTTTTATTACAATTCTATTGTCCAAATTAATTTGGGAACTGATAATGTTATAATTTTCTGTCTTCACACAGAGTAGCATTATACAGTTACCCTTACATTTTTATTAAGGTTATTCTTGAGGGCAGTTAATGTTTTTTGTTATTTTTTTATTTTAAAAGAGATCTGTTTTTGCCATCATATTTCCTAACTAGTTATTGCTGGTTTTGAGAGGAGCTATACCACTTTTTGCATATTTATCTTGAACCTAGCCATTTTTACTGAATTCTTTGTTAATTCAAATAATATTTCAGTAAGTTTCCTTAGATTTTCTAGGTCTGCAATCTATTATCTTCAAGTAGTATTTAATTTGTCTATTTCTTTTCAGTAGTTTCATATTTCATTCTTACCATTTTAGCTAGAATTTCTAAAACTGTGTTAAATTATATTGATACAATAGACATTGTTCTTTTGTTCTCAATTTTAATGGGATTGCCTTTCTTGTTTTATAATTTTGCCTTGGCTGATGTCCTGTCAAAGAGCCTGCTTCTTGCTTGACCACAACTGCTGACTCATTTCATTTCACAACTGTTCTTGTTCACAGCTGTTCTTGTTCTATTAGGGTAGTACTAACTATTTTCACTATCTTGGGAGGAACATGGACCCTGACTTCCTTTGCTGTATATCCACAGCCTGTGGGTCAGTCTTGCCTTTCCCATGCCTCGCTATGTTAGATCCTCAAGAGGGAAAGGTGGACACTTCTTATCTATTTCCCAGGCAGTCAAGTATTGTCAGATGACAAAAAAATGTATAAGCGACCAACTATGTTTCTTTAATTCAGGTTCAAATACTAGAAATTCCTTTCTGATTCTTGCAAATGATTCACTCGGTTTTAGTATACATTGCTCTTTGTCTTTTTTCATGTCTCCATTGACATTTTAATGGTAAAATGAAAAAGTCATAATAGGATGGCTAACTTGATGCTATCAGGCCCTGGAAGCCTGTCTATCATACTTTTCAAAAGTAAATACTGAGGCACTTTGTGAACCTATTTGGCTTTAGTCGCTGAATTAGTAGTCAGCGAGTGATCTCAGACAACTTTGCCACAATGCAACTATTTGATGTTTAGCAGAAATAATCAGAATAAACCTCAATTATTCTTTTTACTTTTATAAAGATATGCCCAGTGAGTGGTGAAGCTGGACATGAAAAACCCTGGTATCTCCTGGCAATCAATCTCAGAAACATTCTTTTAAAAAAGGTGGATTAGTTTTTAATTTTCTTTGTTTTTATTTTTTACACATATACAGCTGAGATATAATTAAGTCTAAGCAAGAAAGAAAAGTAATTACATACGCATCCCATTTTTGGATACTTTCGGTTCCCTAATTTAATCTAAAATTATCTTTTGGAAAAAAGGAACACATGAAGAAATAAATTTAATTTCTATACTTGAGTATAGAAATTAGGAAAAGTTTTTTCTCCTCCTTTATATGCTTCTACTTAAGCACTCCTCTAAACGTACAGTTAATGCTGATTTCATGGATTGCTGCAGTCAATAAACCATATCGAATGACAATAGATGTTAACTCTGTCATGTCGCTTGAGTCTTCAATAGCAATTTAAAATATCTCATTTGTGTACTGAGTAGCACTACATCAGAAGCAAGAATGAAGGATTATGTTTAGTATTTTTAGACAATCCCCTTTAAAGATCTATAAAATTTTATCTATTACATTAAAATCTTTTAAATACTTTTAGTGAATAACTAAACTAAAAAGTACTACGCTTGGCATCAGAACAATACAGGAGGTATAAAACATGTTTTATTCAAGGCTAGTAACTGGAAAGATAAAGACATGAATATAAATAACTATAAAACAAGCAACAGATTTTTATATAGTTCAGTTATTTTTCTGACAAATTTTTGCTGAGGGCAATTCCTCTGATTTAGGACAATTACATCTTATGTAAAATTCAGGTCTACACCTTCTATATGGGAATTTTTGTTTATCTATAAGAATATTTCTAAAAAAAATTCCTTAGGTGAGAGGGCCTGAAATACAGCAGCAGGGTCGCTGGAGCTAAGAAAACAAGGCTTTTGGCCAATGAAACAGCCCAGTTATTACTGAAGAACTGATGGAGGTCTGTTGTTTCCAGTATTTGTACAAAGTGCATTATCTAACTAGCATACACACAAGTCAGCCATGTATTCACTTCAATCTGTGGCATCTCCAAGCCATTGTCTTTAGCTTCCTTAACACTTTGGAGAAACTGAGACAACACAGCATAAGTGCCATCTAGTGGTAAAGGGTCTCCTAACTGCATTAGGAATTCAGAGAAGAGGAAACCTCATTTCTAGCTGGAATAATAGGGAAGACTTTATAGAGGAGCAAACAGATCCTGAAGACAATAGTTATTCTAAGGGCTAACTAGGTGTCAGAAGCATGGGTGTGCAGGTGGTACAGGGAGAGAAATGTCTTGGTAAAGCAGACAGCTTATGTATAGGAATAATAGAAAATATGGCTAGAAAAATAGTTGGGTGAGAGTAAAAAACTCTGGGGGGAAGTGTTTGGTCTTTATCCTATAGGCAATAAAGAACAGTCATCCATCCAAGCAATATTCATAAGCAAAAACTGTGTTAGCTTCTGGGTATATAGTGATGAACAAAACAAACATCATGCCAACCCATATGGAACTTCTAGCCTAGACAAAAACATTGAAACTTATGAGCAGAAAGGGGATGGAGAGTCAAAAGATTTGAGTCTGCAGCCCAACTCAACCACGCACAGGAAGTCATTTAACCTTTGAGTCTATAGAAAAAGAGAACTACCCTACATATTTTGCAAAGCTGCACTGAGGAAAAAACTGCATAATATATGTAATATATATGAAACAGTTTGTAAAATTCTATATATGTAGAGCATATTGGTGAAAAGTATTTTAGAACAAATATTCTGATAGAGGTATGCAAAATAAAATGAAGAGAAAAGACACAGGAAATTAAAAAACCCACCAACTCTAAAAAGTTACTTTATAGAATTTATTCAGCAATATAAAAGTGATCTACTAAAGCATACCTGATATGGCAAGCTTTCCTTTACATGCTGTTCGTTCTTTACTTTCAAAATTCACATCACTGTCAAAAGGAAAAAAAACTAATGAAAAAAAGATCTTTTCTAATAAACAGTTGTTTGAACAATCTTTCACAATTATCTAAATATTAAAAGCAAACATGCACCCATGGATAATAATGACTTCCAGTTAATATGAATTACTTGACTCAGATTTTAAGATGTTTAGTCAACAGCTAGCTGGCTTAAAGGTAAATACAGAGAGCTATTCTCTTTGATTTTTTCATGTAAGTTTTACCTTCCCCGGTGACTATATACTGGCTTACTCTACAGTGAAAGTCTTCTGTGATTACTTACATTTATAAACAATATGTACAATATCTGCCCAGGTCCCAGGAAGTATACTACTTTGGATCACCATTGCATAAATTATATTTCTAGCTTACTGGATTACAGTTGCCTGACAAAGTTAATGAACATCTCAATTATGAATGTGCTGCCCAGGAGTACCTTATCCTTACAAAATATAACAATTTTTAAAGTTACTCTCTGTTCTATATTTATATTCAGTAAGATACTATTTCATTTACTTGAAATTCCAAAAAACTAAGCATATACTAAAATAATAAATTATCTAAGGTGGAAAAGGAAGGGATGGCTCTGTAGAAAGAATAGAATGTGGGGAGGAAAATATTATCACAATAGAAAAAGTCTCAAAGGAAATTCTTAGGATATAAAACACTTCCAGGTCTGACTTTACAATATACTGTTACCACTTTCTTAGAAAATCTTTTAAAATAGCTATATCCTACTAGACCACATCAATCCCATCCTTAAATATTTCTCCAATAGTCCCATTCCCTAATATCCTGCATTTAGAAATTAGCATTCCATTTCTAGAGCAGTATTTCCAAGAGTATTCTTCTTTGTACTTTACTTTTTTTGGGTCTTTATTTAAATTGGCTAGCTAATTTAATTAGGTACTTCAGATATGTATAAGATAGAAACTTTTCATTTGAATACTGTTTGATTTTCTTTTTATTTTTTGTTTTCAGTTATTTTATTTATAGATTTCAGAGAGGGAAGGAGGAGAGGGGGGAAGGGGAAAAGAGAGAGAGCAAGAGAGAGAGAAAAATTGTTTTGTTTTTCCACTCATTTATGCATTCATTGCTTGATTCTTAATGTGCCCTGAATGGATATCAAACCCACAACTTTGGTGTATCAGGATGACGTACTAACCTACTAAACTACCCGGCCAGGCCCTGTTTGATTTTCTAAGAGAGCTTTTAGAGAAAGATTGAGTAGGAGCTTGAAATGTATCTAAGTGATTTTCAGAAGGGTGTAACACCATCTGATTGCATTTCATTCAGGAGGCTTATTAAAAAAAGATTGCATATATTCATTGTCTTGTGCCCAAATTTGAAAATAAAATATATCAGCCTACATCAGCCTACTTTTTTTTTTACTGTCTTACTCGATTAAGCATATAAACATTATAGGTAAAATATGCTTCAAATAAGCTAAAATAACTTACTAATGTACTTAGATTGATAAGCTTATATGGGACATTTATTTACTCAGTGTTCACAAACTCGCATACTAGGTATAACTAGGGTAATGTAGTAGACTAAAGACATACAGTCTCAGAATCCTACCTAAGTACTTTACGGTCACACCAAAATTTGTGTAAAAATAGGGAATTCACTCAGCAAAAAACAGAAGTACTCACTGATTATTTCATAATAATGTTTCATTGAATCACAAGTTTAAGAAAGAGACAAGTTCTACATTTTATACTGAAGTTTAGTTTATCATGTTGAAGCACATTAACTTCACTATAGAGTGAAAAATTCAATTGAATAGTCTCCTATATTTTGATGAAAATAATACACTGACAGGCCCACTAGAAATCAAACACAAATCTCAATTTCCTCAAATTGGAACAAGAAATACAATATAAATCCAGTTGGTTGGCATTTGTAAGTAACACTTCTGAAAATACTTATGCAAGCAATGCATAATATAAATTCTTAAAATATTTATTTCAATGAAAAATATAAGGAAGCTTGAATATGGTAAGTAACTTGAGTGTTATGGAATAGGTCATAGATTATGCTCAAGTTGAGATCCATTAGCTATTATTAAATTGGAATAAACTTGAGGCTTAGGCAGGCAAGTAATATTTTGAAATACTACAACCACCAAAAGCAAACTTGTTGAATATTTACTGAAAAAAATTTTCCCTTCCCAACTATTCAGCCACCTGGCAAAGTATAGCTTTCTTCCCTGTAATTATAAATTACTTCCATAGGCATTAGCAGGACCAGTCAACAAACTTATTATGTACAAATATTATCAAACTATAATATAAATCCAATTAACTATATAATCTTACAGAATAATTAAGTCTGTCATAAAAAAAAATAGAAAGGAACTGAAGTAATTTAGCCTCATATTTCTAAAGCTTGAATTATTTTCAATTCAAATAACTCCTCAAACTATTATTTAGGGTGCTAAAATGTGATATTTTCTAATTAATCCAAATTGACAATAAAATTGTTAAACATTATCTGCTTAATAATGTGCTACTGTAGCTAATAGTTTGCTACAGTTAAATAAATGCTTGTTTGGAAAATCTGCAATGTTAATGCCAATTCCAAATGCTATAATTAGAGAGCCAGCCTGAGGAAAAAGCAAATAACCACAAAATTATTCAAACAAAAGTACAACTAAATAATAGTGTACCTTATTTTTAGAAACCCAGTTTTGAGTATTATTTTGCTGCGATGTGTTATGCTAATTTAAAAGACAGATAACAATATCAAAGACAAACTTTGAACTTTATTATATTACTGCTTGTAGGTAAATAAAATGACCAATAGAGGGTGCCAACCAGCTACTTTGTTGCTCAAAAATCTATATTAAAATTGACCGAGTAACTACAGATTACCCTATTTTATACTGTTTCGTGTGGGAACGTAAAATAGGATTTCTTTGCCAAAATTAACAAGCTATGATGAGAAATAGCACAATGATGAAAGTATTTTACATTTTCTTAATGAAGTAATGAAAGAATTCTACAGCAGATTCTATTACTTGAGAGCAGGTTATAAAATCCTTCACCTCCAATGCAAATCAGTGAAAACTATAACACTCAGAAATGCTTAACATGGAAGTTTAAACTATTCTAAAACTCTGCTCTAAAATTAATACCTTCATGACTCTTCTTGAGAAGAATTTTCTATTTCAAACCTTGACATAAATGCTTCAACAGACACTAACCAATACAAAGTTTAAAATACAAAATCAGTAATGTCTTTAATATATACTATATTTTATTGCAGAACTACCAGCAGTATACAATTTTCACTTGCAACCTATACTTTTTTTTATGTTATAGTATATAGGCAACTAGAGTATAGGAAACTAGTTATTGTGGCATTATTAAAATCACAATAATATTAAATGATACACATAATTAGGTCCTGTTAGTTACTTTGACTAGTAGTATTTTTAAAAAGCCAAATAAAATATTTCAGAAGTTAAAACAAAGACAGATGGCAGGTTGGAGCCATGCTAAAATGTAGCATAGAGCTGAATCACCAGTGCCTAATACATATAGTACATTCTAAGGCATTCAATAAATGTTTAGTAAATATTGAATGAAGTTACATAGGATAGGGTCATTTTGATGAAGCAGGCAGTAGATTTAGTAGATTTAGACTATAAAGTCTCAGGGTTGAATCTCACCCATCAATAACTAGCTACATTAATGAGTTGCTGCTAACCTCTTAGGCACAGCATCTTCATCTGTAAAATGCTGGAAATATCTACCTACCTCACAGCTACTGAATGAAATACTATTTCATATGTATCCTATATCATTCCTTTTTTAAAAATCCTCGACCAAGGATATGTTTACTGATTTAGAGAGAGAGGAAGGGGGGAGAGAAAAACATCGATATGAGAGAGGAACGTCGATATGAGAAACATCGATCGGTTGCCTCCCCCACATGACAACCAGAGATGGAACCTGCAACGTAGGTATGTGCCCTGACTGAAATTGAACCCACAACCCTTTGGTGTATGGGACGATGCCCCAACCAACTGAATCACCCAGCCAGGGTCGTATTCTATATTATTATTAAAAAATGTTAAACAAATACAGGGATTTCTTTGTAAGTATTTATATCTTTGGCCTCAGTATTTAACTTGGAAATTATGTGAAAGAAGAACTAAAATAAAACATTTGTTAAAGTGATCAGAGTATGACTTCCAGTTCCTATAAGATAATGGTAGCCACTTAAATTGAAATCTCTTCACGCATTCTACAAAAGCTTTCAGATCAATAAGAAGAGCAAATAAAATTATCTATAGCTAACATGTATAGCATAACCAGAAAAGAGACTAACACAAACTTTAATTTACATATAAATGGGAAAATTAACAACTGCAACCATGAAAGCCAGCTCCTGGAGGCCTTACCCAATAAGAGTCAAGTATACATTGCAAAACACAGTATCAACTTGTGATCTCCCATAGGAGAAAAATGAATGGACAGAAGACCTGGTGAACACAACAGCAGTGGTTCCTGGGGAACTAAGGGCAGGGGCTCCAAAAGATTCTGGTTTAGAAGTTGTTAGTCTTGTGAAGAGAGACACACAATGGGGGAGGTATCCTTTGAAGGTTTGACCAGGACAAAAAAAAGAAGTGACTGAAGTTAAAAGCCCCAAGGCACAAAACACTATGCAAGAATCAGAAAAGCAACCGAACACAAAACCAACCAACATCCCCAAAGCCATCATTTACTAAAGAAATTGCTCTTCACAGTTCCAAAAATAGAAAATACTTTTGAACTAAGAAACCAAGTAAGTCCTTCTACACCTCCCTTTCCCCAATTACTTGGCATGGAAAATCCTGCATCCTACATATTTCATTAGGGACAAAAAAAAGGAGGAGGGACCCAAATATCCATAGAAAGCTACTATAAAATGAAAGTAGACAGAATCAAAATGCTACAGCTGATAGAAATACTATACCAACCACTCTTCAAAAAAATAACAAAAACTGTAACACGACAATACAAAATACATTAAATAAACTATTGCAAATATGAAAGAAATCAGGAATCTCAAATTTAAAACGTCACACTAGTAAAGTACAGACAAGTATGCAAAATGAAGAGAGAAAAAAACAAGAAACTGGAAAAAAATTATTTCTAAAATGAAAATACAAATTGCCTAAGGATAAAGAGGTAAAGTGCACTAAGGCACATAGTGAATGATATAAATAAATAAATAAATAAATAAATAAATAAATAAATAAATAAATAAATAAACAAACAAACAAATAAATAAATAGTTTAAAACCATTAAAGAGAAACTGATAGACATAAAAGACAGGCAAAGAAAATGCAACTTTTATACAATTTGAGTCCTTAAATAAAAAAACAAAATAATGAGATACAATTAATGCTTTTAGTTGGAGGCTTTAACTGCAGGACAACTTTCTGAAAATGAAAGAATTGAACTACCTAAATTGAAAAGGTCCTAAGTGAAACAAAATACTCAGCCTTAGACATTTCCCAGTAAAATTATCAGACTTTAAAATAAATAAATCTATTTTCAGCTTCTGGAAAAAAGAAAAGAAAAACTAAGTCATTTAAAAAGGAAAAATAATTAGACATTACATTTGTTGATAAGACAACAATGCAGCAAGGTTTTCAAGAAATCCAAGGAATGAAAGTGTTTGCCAAGATATTTGTATCTAGCCAAGCTGCCCTTAAAGTACCAAACTAAAGTACTTTAAACATGCAAGAGTGTGAAGAAAACCGTACTCATGTTGAGGAATCTACTAGTGAGCTCAAGCGTTTCCTCCAAACAGGTGATTTGGGGAAGCACAATAAAAGTACGGATAGCAAACATTACACATATTTAATTGCAGATCAAAGACTAAAACAAAGGTGGAGATACAAATACGAGGTTAGTGTGTAGATATTATCCACTCTCCCAAAGACAAAATAAGAAATGATCACTTTCTGAATAGAATCACCAAGGAAACTAATGATGCCAAACAAAAGAGGCCTTGTTAAGTGGAAATGAAAGACAGGGCCCGTCGGTATAAGCAAAGGCGCTGGAGACAAGAAAATTCAAAGACTGTTTTGGGATAGGAATCTTGCATTTGGCTGAAATAAATTTGTTAAGCAGAAATTTGAGAGATAAGACTATGAAAGTAGTTTGAAATCAGACCACAAAGATCCTGGAATGGAATGCAGTGCTGATCTAAGGAATTTTAGCAAATGGAAACCATTAGCCGCTTTTTAAAGAGGAGGACTGATAGAAACAGTCTTGTAAGTAGATATATCTGGCTATAACCAGCAGGGGAATGGTAGGGATAGTCTAGTTTACCAGTCAAAAGACTAGCAAATTGGCAGACTGCTGTACTAAGCAATCTTGTCCCCTAAACTGAGGCAGTAAACTGAGGCAGTAAACCCTTCACCTTAACAATCTACTGTTTACTCAACCTAGAAAGCTTTCCGTATCCCACTTTTTCTACATAGCTTGAATATGGGTTGTACACAAACCTGGGTATCTTTTGCATATTTAGGTAGTATACTAGAAAGTGTTTTATAACTATACACAGTTTATGAGAACATAAAGCTTTTGTTATATAATTACAACATTATGGTAATAGGACATTTGACCAGTTACTGATATTCTCAGATATGTCGTTCTTAAAAAAAACAACAAAACACAAATGATATAACTATATAACTGATTTCTCAATTTGAGGGGGGGGTCCTCATCTAAACAAAAAAATGACTATTTTCTCAGTTTTCCCAAGAATGGTACAAAACTAGCACTATTCTAGGCGCACAGAAGTTAAGTCACTGTATACACCCATGACTTGGGGCATTAAGGTTTAATTTTTTCCTAAAACCCTGATTTAAAAAGGGTGTAAAAGTATTTGCTTACTTTAATAAATTGAGATAACAAAACCTATTAGAAAAACCCAAAACTCACACGCTAGTTTTGATCTCCTGGTTTTGCTCATCAAGGTACTATTTGATCACTCCTCTGTGTGCCTATCCTTAAATATTTTTCCAAAAAATTCTTTATTTCAATTATTTTCAATTATTTCAACCATCCTTTTCAATACTCTACTGCAAGATACCCTTCTCAAATATCCATTTTATGAAGTCTCTGCAGAAAATAAAGTAATACAGGGTAAACAATGAAATAACTGTAAAGTGCTGTAGAAATTCACTAGGGCGGTCTGGAGTAGTATGAAGTGCACGGGCTTCCTTCTGTTCCCCTCTCTCTCCCTCCCTTCCTCCCTTCCACTGTCTCTAGAAAAATCAATGGAAAAAATATCAATATCCTTGTGTAAGGATTAACAATAACAACAAAAAAGTCTAGACGTATTCTGTATTTTTTTTCAATGTTTTATCATACAATGTTAGAGTAGACTAGTGTTAGTAGACTCATTAAAATGCGATTTTAAGTCTGGAAGTAATGTAAAAACAGCATTTTTCTACCTTAAAGGCTATTTAAACCAACTTAAGGAACAGACTGCTAAGTCTTTAAAGGAAAAATATTTGACTGTTGAATATTCATATATTCTCATATTTTGACAAATCCTGTTTTTTGAATTTGGATATACTAGCACAGTGCTTAGTAAGTGTTCTACAAGTGGTAGCTATTTGGTAAATATTTGACTGACTAATCAAATGGCATAATTTACATAATCTTCAAGGAACAAAAAAACCTATCAGTAGACTCTCATTAATCTTTAGATCATTTTTATGTAATAAGAAAGCAAGAACTATACTTTCCAATTATATTTGATCAGTGAGCTCAGGTTATATCTGCACATAACAAAATGAAGTTATAAACAAAAGAATTAATACAGAATACTCGGATTTTCCAAAATATAGAAATAATTCAATAATTAAGGGAGGCTTTTTATATGAATGATGAAAAATATAAATGTGTATAGCATCAAAGCTATTTTCATCTATCAAAGGAATCAGTAAAGAAACTGACAATCATACACATCCTTCAGCAGAGAGTCCAAGATATTTTTTCTATCCTTGTTATGTAAGTCCAACAGGGGCTCAACTTATTTAACATATTTATAAATCAGCAACTTCAGAAAAGTCATACAGGCAAATTAAGAAAAGAGCCAACCCACAATTCATTTGACAGTACTTTCCCTTTATCTGCAGTTTCCTTTTCTGTTTCAGTTACCCACGGTCAACTGCAGTCCAAAAATATTAAATGAAAAATTCCAGAATAAACAATTTATAAGTTTTAAACTGCATACACTTATAAGTAGCGTGATGAAATCTGACACCCTCCCGCTCTGTCCCACCTGGGATATCAATCGTCCCTGGTCCAGCGTATCCACACTGTATACACCACCTGTCCACTAGTCATTTAGGGCCCATCTCCATTATCAAATCAACTGTCATGGTGCCACAGTGCTTGTCTTCAAGTAACTTTTACTTAATGGTCCCAAAGCATAAGAGTAATGACCTGGAAATTTGGATATGCCAAAGAGAAGCCGTAAAATGCTTCCTTTTAGTGAATAGGTAAAAGTTCTCAACTTAATAAGCAAGAAAAAAAGTTGTATGCGGAGGTTACCAAGATCTGTGGTAAGAATAAATCTCTCCATGAAATTGTGAATAAGGAAAAGGAAATCTGTGCTAGTTTTGCCGTCGCATCTCAAATTGCAAAAGTTACAGCAACAATAAAGTACATGGGAAGAGTTTAGTTAAGATGGACAAGGCATTCGATTTGTGGGTAGAAGAACTGAACAGAAAACATGTCCCAACTGACTGAAATTTTTAATGCCAGATAGCACTGAGCCTATGCAAGGACTTCAGCAAGGGATCCCCTGAAACGAGTGACACAAAAACATTTACTGCAAATAAGGGGTGGTTATATAGATTCAGGAACAGTTTTGGACTAAAAAATATAAAAATTACTGAAGGGGCTGTGTCTGCCAATGAAGAAGCTGCTGCCACATTTCTGGAGAGAGAGAAAGGGAGGGGGCAGAGAGAGAGAGCCAGTGATCAGCTGCCTCCCGCATCCACCCCCACGTGGGATTGAGCCCGCAACCCTGGCAAGTGCCCTGAACGGGGATCAAACTGGTGGCCCTTTAGTAAAGGACAGTACACAGTCAACCAACTGAGCCACACCAACCAAGGCTACTGTAAATATTTAAAGAACATAAATATGGAGGGCAGATATGATTCCTAGAAGAATATTCCATATAACTATGAGAGATGATGTAATTTTAATCCCACACTGTACTTAAACCAGTACTTCTTAAATTTTTCCATTGAAATAGCCCCCCTTGATAAAATACCCTTATAAAAGCTGGGAGAAGGAACATATATCCCCGTAAGTAGAATAACCCCAAACTATGCCACAATTCTAAATTTCTCATGCTTTATCTTAAAAATTCCTGCTATAAGACATGCCATATTTATTCAATTTAGCGTATCTCCTGACAGATAATCCTATACTCTCAGTGATACGTGTGACCTAGTTTAAGAAGCACTGACTTAAACAAATGTATTTCTATTTGAAAATTTTCTAAGATTATGATACTGGGATAATTTCATTTTATAATGCCAGGGATAAATAATAATAAAAATTATTTGGCATTTGTTGAGTACTAATTACGTACAAGGTATTACAATAGGTTTCTTATATATAATCTTAACTTTCAAATGTAAATAGTACCATGCCAACTGTAATGAACAAAATGAGGCACAAAGAGATTAAATAGCTATCCCTAGGAAATACAGCTAACAAATATTAGCTATTTTATATACAAACCTTTACTGTATCACAATCCCATCAACATTTTATTTTTACAGAAACTTCTTTCTCTGACCTGTGTTTTTACCTTACTTTTCAAAAAGTTAATGGCACTGTGAACAGTCCAAAGGCCACTAATGTCTAAAAGGAAATTTTACCAGTGCTCCAGCTTCAAGACTGATGAACTATAAGTGATGTAAGACTATTTATATGAAAAAAGAAATCAACATCTAGCCATCAAATTGAGTCAATTCTTAGGTACAAATAAGACTTGGCAATGCAAATAGGATGTGATGTAAATTCTATACACAAATCCTAGACCTGATCCAAAAGGGTAGCACAGAGAGACAGAAGTTACTTAGCCAGTCCTAAGTAACCTCTCATTAGGTTCTGCCACTAGCTAGTTATATGTCCTTGAGTAAGTTACTTGCCTCTCTAAGACATATTCACCAAATGAAGAGGATGTGCTAGCATATTTTTAAATTCCCTTTCACTTATAAGGTTTTATATCTTTTAAATTTTGCTGTACACACATTTCAACTTATACACCTAAGTTTACATTACTCTTAGCTAGTACCTTCTTTATTAGCATATTTTTAAGCAATTGGTTTTTCCTTTTATTTACATTTCTTTATACTCAACTATCAGTCTTGGTCCTTCTTAATATATTCTGTCAATTCTTGCTTTTTAACCACTTAACTTTACAATCTGGAAGTACTGAACACAAGAGAACAGCCCAGTGAAAACTGATGCCTTAATAGTAAGTTTACTCTGAGCTCTACTGTCAAAATGTTTATGAATTCAGAGGCTACTTCAGTGTACTTATTTTTTTTTAATTATCACCTGAGAATGTTTTGTTTAATTGATTTTAGAGAGAGGAAAGGAGAGAGGGAGAAATATCGATGTGAATGAGAAACATCTATCATTGTGTCCTGTACCCACCCCAACCAGGGATCGAACCTGCAACCCACCAGGTATGTGCCCTGACTGGGAATCAAACTGGAAACCTTTTGATGTACAGGGCAATGCTTCAACCAACTGAGCCACCCGGACAGGACCACTGTATACTTATTTTTTAAAGGCTTTAGTGATTTGACAGTTGACCTTAAGGTTAAATTATATCATGTTTTTAGTTCAAATGTTTAAGTACGTTAGGGGCCACATATAAACTATGCTACTAACCATCTTCCACTTTGATTTGCACTCTGCTCCTCTAATTTCTGTAGCTGTGATGTGTAAGCCATTATTCGAGCATTGCACACCATGAGATTCTTTACTGCATGTAAAATCTGGTCTTTCTGAGTGCTCAGAGAAAGGAGTTTCCATATTCCTTGGCGCATTCGAATTTCTAAGTCTATTTTTTCTTGAATGCTGCAGTCCTAAAAAAAAAAAAAGAGAGAGAGAGAAAAGCCTTTTTAAAGATAGCAAAAATCCAAATTATAACATTTCTTTTTACCCCTAACAGATGGAAAATATACTAGATATCATTATAATCTTATACCATATTGAGAAAGTAACAAAGTTTTATTGTATGACAGCATAAAAATATAGCTGTTTTATTTTTATTGATTGATTGATTTTGGAGCCAGAGCAAGGGGGAGAGGGAGAGAGAGAGAAAAAAATGTTGATTTATTGTACCACTTATTTATGCATTCACTGATTGATTCTTGTATGTGCCCTGACTGGGGGTCGAACCTGCAACCTTGGTATATGGGGACAATGCTCTAACCAACTAAACTACCCAGCTAGGGCAAAAAACTAGTTATTTTAAAAAGCTCCTTGCAAAACCTTAATGTCTTGCTTTATTAGGAAGTCTTTACAATCTATTGGATAAAGAAAACAGAAACAAAAGTGAGAAACATTACATATTCTTACCATAACTGTACAAGGTTGAATAGTGTCTCACAAATATTCCTGTTCTCCCAGAACCTCAGAATGTGACCTTCTTTGTCTAGTGAGTTTTACAGATGTAATTAGTTAAGATGAGGTCATAATGAATTAGCGTGGACCCTATAATTCAATGACTTGTGCCCTTATAGGAATGGCACTGAAGACATAGAAAGACATACAAAGAGAATTCCATGTTTAGATGAAGGCAGAGACTGGAGTGATAAGACTATGCCAAGGATCACCAAGGATTGCCAGCAACCACCAGAGGCTGGAAAAGGCAAGGAAGGATTCTCCCTTAGGGCTTTCAGTGGAAGCATGGCCCTGCCGATACCTTGATTTCAGAATTCTGGCCTCGGGAACTATGAGAGAATACATCTGTTGTATTAGGCCACCCAATTCTGGTAATTTATTATGGTAGCCTCAGGAAACTAATATAATAATATAACAACTAATGTGAACAATACAGCACATGTACATCTTATATAAGTTGGATTGTGGGATGGTAAGATGTGGTTGATGATACTGAATTAACCAAAGAAAAACTTTCTAAAATAGCAAATACTGAATAAAAAAACTAAGATTTAGCATCAGGAAGGTAACAGGATACTTGTCATGGTGAGCAATGTAAAAACCTCAGAAGCAACAGAGTGAAAGCACTATGCTTAGAAAATGTCAGAGATTTAAAGTATAAAACTACTGAATCATTTTAGTTCTGTAAGTTTTTATTCCATACAATGATCTTGTAATGGCCTGACTCTATATACTAGTTTCATATGTAATATTAAAATTCTGTAAACTGAAATGTACTGTTCTGATTTAGTTTACAGTGGCTTTTTAAAAATTATAAATCATCAGATACTTTACTATACCACAAACATGTAATAATGCCCCAGTATGTCTATTTTAAAATTAAATTGACCATCCTGGCTTATGTGATAAAAAATGAATGCTATAATTTATTGGATCAAACTCTAAATTTAAAAGAGTGAATGGAATCTAATAACATTAAGTTCCAGATGTTAAAAAGACAAATCTTTAAAAAAGAAAAGCTGGAAGTTAGGAGAACAATAGTCTATGAAGATTACCCAAAGAGATGCTGAAGTAGATGACTCCTCAAATCAGTCAAATACACTAGTCACATGCAGAAAACAGATGAGTTTAATTACTTCTGTAATTACATCATGTAATCACCACATAAAAATCTGTTATAGTATAACTCAAAACTGGTGTACTATATAAATGCAGTCACTTGCTGGTTTTCCTTCTTTACACATAACTGAACTTCAACAACTCCATATCTTTTTCTGACTTACCAGCTCCAAGTAAATTCTTTAATGCGATCAGTAATTAATTATAAGGACTATCCATGTGACCCATATGTCTATAGAAATAAACTCTGGCAGGCTGGTTGGTACTGGAGAGTGCACATAGGGAGCAACTTGAAGCTGGGATGAACAGCTTCAGCCCCAAACTCAAATATAAACAAATGCCATCTGGTGCCATTACATTCAATTTTGCTTTTTAAATGCTACAGTGAGGCAGCCAGTTGAACTAGCACAGAAGTTCTTAAAGCTGGCTGCACATTAAACTTACCTCAGCCAGAGAGGAAAGCCTTATAAAAAGGACCTGAGCTTATGACCTACTCCAAAACAATTAGGATTTCTGAAGGTGGAGCCTGCTCATTTCCCCCCCAGTTTCCTCTAAGTGACTCAGTATAGAGCCAGGATAGAGAAGGACTGCTAGACTACCTGAAATTCCACAGCACTATGGAAAGTTGCAACAACCTTAAGGAACCAGTAGATGGCCACAGCCACACTAAAGAATCCCTTCAGGCTTCCAGGGTTCCCATCTTGTAAATGAAGACTGTCTCCCCTTGATCACTTATTGATAAAGACTTTATAAAATTATAGACTTGGGAAATAGTGGAGGAAAAAGGAAAGCCAGGTGGTTTTTTTAAAAATTCTTATTTGTAAGATTAAATATTAAGAAAATGAAATATATCTAGCAAATATTAATATTAGAGTTCCATCGTTAGAGCAGGGGTCAGCAAACGAGAGCCCGGTGGCTGCCTGTTTTTGGAAAGTTGTATTAGAGCTCATTTGTCAGGTCTATGGCTTTTGAGCTATAATGGCAGAGTGAGTAATTTCAACAGACCATCGGCCCACGAAGCTGAAAATATTTACGACTGTCCTTTTTCAGAAATAATTTGCTGATCCCAAAATCAGCCAAATTAACGTACTTAGTAAACTGTGACTCTACCCACCCTGCTCTAGGAGACTGGATGTGGATCTGGGAGGGCTACTGTATTAGGCAGCTTGTTCTCCACGCAACTTCTCTCATTCCCATCTATACCTCTCTGGTCAACCTAACTACTCTAGCCAAGAGAGACTCTATGGAGCTGAAGGACCTGCCTTTAGTTAATAAGGGGTGCAAAGTGCTCCTGGGGTAAGAGCTGATGTCTAGTGCTATCCACAATGAAAACAATGATCATGGAATGAGGGCACCCATTAAGCATTCAATGGTGCCCAGCCGGGCGTGGCTCAGCGGTTGAGCATCGACCTAGGATCCAGGCGATCGGGGTTCGATTCCCGGTCAGGGCACATGCCCGGGTTGCGGGCTGCAGCCGATCAATGACTCTCTCATCATTGATGTTTCTATCTCTCTCTCTCCCCCTCTCCCTTCCTCTCTCTCTGAAATCAATAAAGATATATTAAAAAAAAAAAAAAAAGCATTCAATGGTGATGCTTCCTGATTTCAAAGAGGAAGAGCAAGGAGCTAAAAACACCACCACGGCTTCCCGGACCACAATGACAAAATCAAGGCTAATCAGGACCCGGGACAGAAGCATGTTTCCCTGCATCCATGCCTCCCTTGTCTGAATGCAAGTCTCCAGGAAGAAAAGAGAATAGGGGTAGGGAGCATCCTTTTGCTATTTCTTCTTCAGGTTTCTAAATAAGGACTTGCTTGCAATCAAGTCAAACAGAAGCCTATGAAACTGTCCTGCTCTTGTAGGTATTTAAAGTAAGGCTGATAAAAATAAATGGACAAGGTAAGGCTAAATATGAAATAGAGAGATGACTTATAAGTGAAAATCTAGATTATGCAGAAAACAGAGACATACTAGAGTTTAAAAGCCAGCGTGGCACAAAGGAAGTGCAAAGAAAATGGCCTTAGTGTTGGAATAAAGTACTGACTAAAAAAAAAAAAAAAATGAAGTTGGGCTGCTGGTAAGACAACTGTACTAATCCACGTAGAAACTATTAGCAACCTAATGGATATAGGTAAACCACTTTAGCTAAGAGACCATGAAGAAAAAGACTGCAGAAGAATATATACAATACACATTCTTCTAAAAGAAAGTGCCTGTATTTTAAGAATTGTTTATATACAAAATAAAACCTGGAACCTGTAAGTAGTTATCATTCAATTGGAGAAAGAATTCTTAAATTCATGTTTCTGTATAATTTATTTTTCTGCAATGATTGTATTACTTCTCAAATTTTGTTTTTATTACGGTTTTATAAGCTTAAACATTTGTAAGAAAAGGTAGGTGACTGCCCCAACTGCTCAAATAGGATAAATGATAATCATAAAAAGAGTCATCTCTTAAACACATCCTGAGTGCGAGATACTATGCTACGTACTTTAAAGAGGTTCTCACCTTCCAACAACTTTCTGGGACTGGCAAATTACCCATTCCACAACTGTGGCAACTGAGACTTAGAAAAGACAGGTAACTTAGTCAAGGTTTCACAACAAGCAGACTAGGTTTTTACCTTAATCTGACTCAGCAAATCGATACCCTATGCCAGCGATTTTCAACCAGTGTGCCTCAAGAATTTTTAGAACATGCAAACCTGACTATTTAGTATAGGAGCGTTGACCTCTTTCCCTTAGATTGTCAAAGAAAGAAAGAAATGACAACAACCAATGCAACAATAGCCATCTGGTGTGAATGAATCAAAACTGTACCTTTTTTTTGGTCAGATTGGCAAAAAATCTATTTTGGCGTGCCGCAGAATTTTAGGAATTAGTTTACATGTGCCATGAGATGAAAAAGATTGAAAATCGCTGTTCTATGCTGTGAGTAGTCACAGATGACTCTAAGGTTTGAGTAGAGGTGTTTCACTAGAGACCAAAATCTTGGGTCCTATTCCTCCCTATTAGATGGCAAGTTCATTAATATCAAGTGAAACACACCAAATAAAAACTCAGTGTCAGTCAAGTATAAAATTTTTTTATTGACCCTATATGTTCCTATCAGGTTGAAACCTATTACTACTTTGCAGTTTTTCTCCCAGATCTCCACATAAGGAATTCTACAATGCAATGGTTTTAATTTAAGAAATCATTAAGTGTAGTACCTTCCCACATGTAAATAACCTAGCTCATATGTATATTTAAATATTTATTTCCATTTCATGTAGCTAAACTTCTTTCATGACCTTATCCTCTTGTCTACTTTATGTCATACCTAAATATTACTGCTGCACACAGCTCAATACATGTCCTCTTAACGACTACACCAACACCTACATGGTAAGCGCAAGAACCTCTCTAAATGGCCAACTCAGGAAAAATCAAGTTTTCTGCTAACAATCATGACAACGTACATAACAGGATAGGACAGGAAAGAAATATTTTATATTAAAATGTCTGAAATATTTGAAAATGCTGGCATAAAACAGCATAGATTACTGACAAAGGCACTGGACTTTTTTTGCATAACGATTCTTAACGTTTTGCTTTATTTTTCTCGGTACTATTGAAGACTTCCTAACAATTCTGTATCTGCTGAGGTTTTTAACATTCTAGAAAAGATAGGAGGTTTCTAAGCAAAGGTTTTGCCAAGTTTCTAAGCAAAGAAAATACGTTGGACCATACAGAACTGCTAATATTCTACCAATTTTGACCTACGAAACTGACAATTTCATATGGTTTAACCTACTTCAGAAGTGGGTAAAAAAAAAAAAAAAAAAGATTTAGCTTAAAATGGAAGTGAAGATCCACCTTTATTAAAGACTTGGGACTGAGTTTTCTTGCAAGAGCTCAGTCATGGCAAAGAGGGGGAAGGATACCATTTTCAGAACAGGTTTTGCCAAGAAACGATGTTGGTCTATATTAAGTAAAAAGGTTTCTAGCACATTGACATGGCTGAACAGAAAACAAACTTCTATCCAATTCAAACAGAAAGGACTCTCAAACCAAGAAAGTTCACAGTCTGCAGCGAGCCGCCGCGCCCCGCCCCCCGACTTCACGCTGCGCGTGGCCACGGCCCGGGAATTGCCTTCCACCCAATCCGGCAAAGGAAGCAAACTGTCCTCTCCCGGCCTCGCGTGGGCCTCGCGGGCCCCCACGCCCCCCGTGTCCCCTTCCCCTGCAGGGGGACAAGGGCCTGAGACCTGGGGCGCCGGGGGCAGCGGGCACGCGCGGCGGTCTCCCGCACCATCCCCAAGAAACCGGGGGGCGGCCGCAGTGTGTGCAGATCCCCAAGCTCCATGAGCCCCTCAAAAGTACCGTCTCCCAGCCCTTCCCTTTGTTTCTGGCCACGAATGGACACGACTCGCAAGCGGGGGTTCCCGACGTGAGGCCGGCGGGCGGCGGGGCCTGCAGCCGGGCCCCCCACTCACCTGCTGGGCCGGGAGCCCCGCGGGGCCGAGCTCGGGACCCCTGCGGCGCGGCCCCTCCATCTCGGGCCACAGCCCCCGCCGCTCCGCCAGAGGGAAGGTTTGAAAAGCCCGCGCCGGCGGGAGCCGCGAGGGACGCCAACCGCCCGGCCGTACCAAGCGCCGCCGCGGGGAGGGACGCGGGGACCCCCGCCCGGCGCGCGCGCGCAGTGGACGCGCCCGGCCTCCCTCGCCCGAGGTGCGCCGAGACCCGAGTAATTAGCGCGGCTGGGAGGCGCGCGGCGGCCGCGGGTTTAAGGCGCCGGTGGGGCGGTGGGCGGGCCCGAGCGGGGGGCGGGGCTTCGGGAGGTGTCGCCACCGCGCGCACCTGCCGCAGCTCGGGGGCGAGGCGCGCCCTTTGCACCCGGAGCCCTTTGCCTGCAGCCCGCGCACGGTCCCCAGACTCTCGGGGCGGCGGGCTCGGCACTGCGCTCGCCGAGCTCCTGCACGCGGCTCGGGGACGCTCGGGGTCACCAAGCCCTTTGCCTGCATCCCGCGCACGGTCCCCAGACTCTCGGGGCGGCGGGCTCGGCACTGCGCTCGCCGAGCTCCTGCACGCGGCTCGGGGACGCTCGGGGTCACCAGGCCCTTTGCCTGCAGCCCGCGCACGGTCCCCAGACTCTCGGGGCGGCGGGCTCAGCCCTGCGCTCGCCGAGCTCCTGCACGCGGCTCGGGGACGCTCGGGGTCACCAAGCCCTTTGCCTGCAGCCCGCGCGCGGTCCCCAAAGCGCTCGGGCGGCGGGCTCAGCCGTGCGCTCGCCGAGCTCCTGCACACGGCTCGGGGACACTCGGGGTCACCAGCAAGCCGTGGTCTCGCTCCCAAAGGACCGAGGGCCGCTGCTCTTGGCGCTCACCGTGTCGCACAGGGTCCCTTCCTGATCAGGCCGGTGAAACACCAGGTCGGGCACTTCACAGGGACTGTTCTGCCTGATGTTCCTTTATAACTCCAGGTTCCCCTCACCCCAGAAACATGTTCTCTCTTTCAGATGACCTTTCCCCACCAACATCCAAGGTGACGGCAAAATGGGGGATCTTCCCAGAGCCTCACTTCTTGCTGTCCCTAAACACCAACACAAAGACTCTTTTTAATTAAAGAGTTTTGTTATTAATCATAATGGGAAAGTATGGAACCTTTTGAAAAAAACTGCAGTGCCAAAGATTTCAGGCCCTTGCTAGGTCCTTAAAACTCATTGTCTCTGGCCTCTCCTGACTTCTTTTTGAAAAGGCAACGGGAAGCCTCTTGGGGTTGGCGTTTTCTATCCTGAGTGAAGAATCTACCAAGTCAGCCCTCCCACCCTCACCTCATAGAAGGCTGTGGACACTTTTCCTTCCATAAGTAGGGCGACCACAGTTTTTTTATTTGCCTGAAATAGTCCCTCCTTGCATATGTTGTTTCAAGGTCCCAACAATCTCAATGTCCTACGGATTTAATATCCACTTGTCCCAAAGTGGATATTAAATTAAATAACCACAATGTCCATAAGACCCTTTAAAAAGCAGTTGGTTTGAAGATATACTTCTAAAAATATGAATGACTTTCTTCTCAAGTGAGTAATTTGCCTTTTTGAGGCCCTTTGGACTAGGTGATGCTAGAAATTGCCCAGCTAGGAATGACCCTCTCCTTACATTAGAAATGTATGGGTCATTAGAAATGACCCATATCCTTACACATAGCTATAAAATACGTAAAACTCAAAATCACCAACACAGGGCTCACCTCATTGTCTCCAAACGCAGATGTGAATTCCAGCATCATTAGGTACTCTTCCCCGGCACACACCTCTCAGGCTTACTGCTTTGTAGTATAATTATCCTCTATTCAAAGGGAGCTGCGTGAGACTAGTATAGCACCTGACTCATTAAAGAAGTACACACAGGAAGCTCATCATCAGATATATATTATTTCTCTTATAACACACAGCCCTCAGGTTGAGTGCAAAATACTTAATGAAACCATCATTTCATGGAAACAGGGGCAAAACAACCAATTTTAAATTGGACACTGATGTAGGAATATTTGGTGAGTAAATACTAAGTATATAACTGGAGATCATTTATTTACAATGCTCAAAGAAAGAGATTCAGGAAAGATCATATTTAGTAATTATCTGTAGAATAGACAGTTGTTATTAAAGACCTTTCTCTTTGGAGAAGATATGATGTGGTCCTAATCTCTTTATTATCATCAAGGGATGTACGCAGGAAGTGCTTAAGATATAACTATTATATGAGGATTAAAATACCTCAGATTAGGAATGCTGTTTTCTTATTTAATCTCTTGATCCTTTCTTGCTACTGCTAGTTTCATCAAACACAGTTTTCTTTGGTGTGTGAAATGTACATAAAAATAGAATGATCCAAGGAGACTACCAAAAGGTTACAGATTTCACATGCAGTGAAATCTGCAGTGATAAGCTTGAGAATGAATGAATGAAACAATACCAGAAAGTAAGAAGTACATTGCTATCTTTGACCATCTCAAATTTTCATGAGATAACATTTGGGCATCTCTCATTTTAGAGACAACATCCCACCCTCCTCGGGCTCCCACAGTTGGTGGATGCCCATTCAACTGCTCAGGCGTAGGAACTTCAGCTGAAGGTTGAGTGATGAAATTATTGTCCTATCAATATTACTTCCCATTGTAAGTTCAACATTTAATGCTGTTCATAAGTATTTTTTATATCTAATATAACAAATAGATAATATTTAATAATTAACTAAATAGAAATCAGTGTTTGACATCGGCAGGACAGCCAATTTAGATAATACTAATTAATGTTAAACTATATTTTTCTTTTCTTTATTTTCTGTATTCCTCTTTTTAACTCTCTAAATGGCCAAAAGAAAAGGAAATACTGAACTTGAAATCAGCTTTCCTACATAAGAGACCCCATTATTTTTAAAAATGTGATTTGCCCCAGAACAGGTAACTGTTATGATTTCTAATATCCTCCTAGACTCTTTTAAATTTATATATATACACATATATATATATATATATATATATGAATTAAAAAATTCTCTTGGTGCTTCCTTTACTCATCTGTTAATTTGTAGGTAAGGAGTTTAAAATGAACTTCATAGACTAGAACTGTATTTTGAATTATATACAAAGAAAGAAGGAACTGAAATATAGATGCTAAGCAGAGCTGCAGCATTTGCTTAAAGGAATAGACCGTAATCCAGAAAGAGCTGAAGCATCATATGATCAGAGGAAAGATATGGAATACAGAGTATATACGATGACTTATTAGCCCTATGACCTTGGGCAAGCCACTCATTCTCCTTACCTGTAAAACTAGTATCATAATACCCAGCTTGTTTTTTAAAAGTTGTTGGGAGACTCAAATGAGATAAGATTTGAGAGAGTGCTTTGTAAACTGTTTATCTCACACAAACATGAAGCACTGCTACTGAAGGCAGAAAACATCAGTACCTCTGGGCAAGTGTACAGGACCCACAGAGCACTGAGAACTGAATGAGACAAGCTTATGTGAAAAGGGACATATTCAAGATATATCACCTACCACTGAAAAATGATTAGCACCTAGATTATATATAAAGAACTTCTACAAGTCAATAAAAATCCAACTGGAAAATGGTCAAAGGTAATGATAAGCATATTGTAGGAGTGAACTCAAGGGACAAAGAAAATGTGAAATTTGCAATTTACACATTAAGACCCCAAGGAAATAATATTTTATAATCACTAGATTGGTAAATATTAGGAAGTTTGATAATACTAAGGGTTGGTGATAATACAAGTCAAAATGATATTATGCACTGGTAGAGGGAATGTCAATTTGTTCAATCACTTTTTAAAAATTCAGAACTACTTTA
The DNA here is from genome assembly GCF_054644295.1 of Miniopterus natalensis. NCBI lineage: Eukaryota > Metazoa > Chordata > Mammalia > Chiroptera > Miniopteridae > Miniopterus > Miniopterus natalensis. The sequence continues at coordinate 27,518,627 of NC_142094.1, read as the reverse complement.
TAAAGTTGAAAATGTGTATACCCGGCAATTTTACTTTTAGGTATATATATCCTAGGGAAATTCTTGCAAGTGTGTACCAGCAATATTGCTTGTAATAGCAAAAATATTAAAGCAATCCAAATGTTCACTTCAGGAGAAGGGATAAAATATTATGGTGATTTATCCAATGGAATATTTGCTATCAGTAATAGCAAATGAACCATGGATATATGTAACCTTATGGCTGAATCTTAGAAATGTTGAATAAAGAAAACTAGTTGCAGAGGAATACAGAGAATATATAATTTTTATAAAGCTGAAATATAATTTTTATAAAGAGAAACTAAACAACATGTTTAGGAATGCATACATGTGATAAAAGTTTATATTTAAATGATAGCACTAAAAACAAAACTCAGGATAGTGACTATCTCTGGGAGAATGGCAGAAAGTGATACAGAGACAGAGCATGAAGATATAAAGCTACTGGTCATGTTTTAGTTCTTAAGTTGGGTGATGGGTTCACAAGTATTCATTTTCATGTCTACCTGATAACTTTTATATATATATATATAAAAGTTATATTCTTTTGTATGCCACAAACATTTCATAATAAGAAATAATTCTAAAATATTTAAAACATTTTTGTACAAATTAAACAAATGTGATGTGGTATCTTAAAAGATCCTCACTTGGCAACATCATAATATATTTTTTTGGCTTACAAAATTTGACTTACATTTGATTGGTTTCCAATAAGTTTTCCTTTGTGACAGTGTGGAGAGCACGGCTGTAATGCAAGGATACCTATGCCCAGTGAGAGATGCCATTTGGCCATGTGAGTTTATCTGTGAGCACTTCAGAGCCACTGCTCCAGAGCTTGGGTTGGGGATGGGGTGGGTGTAATTTGCAAAGGATGAGAGGTTTTGTCAGCAGGTGGGGACGAAATTAAGTGCAATTTGAGTTATTACTGTTAATGTGACCTACGTATTACTCACAGGCATAAGGGTATTCAAATGACATTAAAATCAGAGAGCTCCTTACTGAGTAAGCAAATCAGCCAGAGGAATTAGTTACAAGACTTGAATAAATGATCCTCAAACGGTGGCACATAAAGACTTTTCAAGGTTTATATGGGCTTGGGCAGCTTAAAAGGAATCATTGTCAAGATCTTCAACTTATGGTCCCTACCATAAACTGATCTACCTAACAACTTGCCTGCTGTCGAGGCCTCACCTTGGCCTCCCTTAAGCAATTTCCTTTTCCTATCCGACAAAGAAAGGCATCATTTGCCCATTCCTATTGCATTGCCCCAGGGTATCAAACCATCTGGGGCCCTAAGGGACAATTATATTTATTGTTGTTGATGTTGCTATAAGTGATGAACCAGGGGCTCAGTGCTTACATTTATAAAAATGAAAACCAGATGTGAACCTGATGTTGAAACCTGTGTCATTTTAGCATTATTTAATATTCACCCATGGATATATAAAATAATTGGAGGGGGAGAATGATTCATACATCTCATTATGAAATTCGTTTCCAGGAAAAAAATTACATTTGATGTATAATATTGGTCCATTATAATTTGTTATATACTTACTTTGTTCTTAACAATTGTGTACTACCAATAATTTTAATAACACAGTACAAAAGAAAACTCTTGAATTAAGTCTTATAGCCACATGAAATGCAAAAAATGTATAAAATTCTAATTTACATGCATAGGTTTGTTACGGAGAAACAAGATAGGATGAGCAATAAAGACCTCACAAGCACGAAGATATTTTATATGAGCATACTATTCTGTGGAGGAAGTGGAATGAAAATATAATTCAAATATGAAAAGGAACAATGTAAAATTTCCAACTTACAGATGAACTTGTTCATACATATTTTTAAATGAATGATGGTGTCTGGGCATCAAAATATTATGGATTCCACTGGATACACTTAATTAATAAAATGCTTTGAATTTTAGATTGTAATTATTTTCAATACACCAGCAATTGTATCCTGTGTAACTATTTAAATGTATGCTAAAACATAACAGATGCTACCTTAAATATACATAAGGGATAAAAAGTCATTTAAAATTATTTTAAGTGTTTTGCAAAAAAAAAAAAAAAAAAAAAAAATTGAAAATTGCTGACTTAGATATCTAATAGCATCACACTACAATACCTGAGTGCATCCATGTCTAACAGAAGGGCACTTTTGCAGACTCACTTCCTCAAGTTTTTCTCTGATTCTGTTCCCTCCACTTCCCACACCCCTCACAGTCTCTCATATGCACCTCTGGTTTCCCGGACACTCTCAGCTTCTTCTTTAGGTAATTTTTTTCTGTAGGTGTATTAATGCCATCAGTTAAGCTAAGGACAAATGTTCTCTATAGATATTCACCTACGTTTTCTCCATCTCAAGAGTATCTTGACTATTATTGGGCCTTTGCTCTTTGGTCTCTCACATAAAATTTTACATCAGCTTCTCAAGTTCTGAAGAAACAAAAAAGGAGTGTATTGGAATTTTTATTGGAATTGCATTGAGTTTGGAAGGAAATAATGTATTAAGATATTGGCATTCGTATCCATGAACATCACATGTTGCAAATTTACATCTTCTTTAATGTCCTTCAATAAAGTTTTACAGTTTTTTTTCTCATGGGCATTACATATCTTTTGTTCCCTATACAGGGTGGGGCAAAAGTAGGTTTATAGTGGTCATATGGAAAATATTACAATAATTAATAATAATATATATGAATAAACTCTGTGTTTTGTGTACTCACACCTACTTTTGCTCCACCCTGTATTTTTTGATTCCTTATATATCTTCTTTCTATTTCAAATAATTCTTTAAAAATATGTCTTCTGTTTGTTGCTAGTATATAAAAATAAAACTGACTTTTGTCTGTTGGTTTTACATCCCAATACCTTGCTAAATTCTCTTTTAATATTTATAATAAACTGTAGGTTTTGGGGGGTATTCTATGTAGACAACTAAGTGTGACTAATAATTCTGGTTTTAAGGGAAACTCGCCATATTATCTTTGTTTTTCTCCTACAAATGTAGCCACCTGAAAGAGTTGCTCAGTGTCTCAACAAGGTCATATTCCCAGATGTTCACTTTGAATGTGTCCAAAGAGGAAAATGGAAAGGATGGGATTTTTCAGAGGGTAGAACAAAGAGCCATGGAGAATAAGTGGACTGGAAGCCTCTTCCAGGCCTACCCAGGGAACGTTCCCCTCCCCTTGAGACAGGGGATCCTTACAGTATCTGCCGACCGGGCTTCCACTCTTGCTACAGACCAGCACTGCTGTGCCCCCAACCCCTCTCCTTCCTAAGTGGGAATAGGTATTGAGTTCCACCAGTTTAGTATATATTGGCTGTTTGGGGAGCAGATGACTTGCTTATTTAGTTCACAGGTTTTTGGTTCAAAAGGAGCCACACCCAGACAGGAAGCACATTTCTCCCTGATGTAGGGACTACAATGTGTCACTCATAGCTCCTGCTCTTTGAGCTTGATGTCCTCAGTGAATGACACTTCTGTTTTTTCTCCTTCACAGGGGGGTGAGTGCATATTACCTATAGGAAGGAGAGTAGATTGACTATTTAGTGCCTAGAAGGACTGACATTGTAATCAGTGACAGTCATCAAATATTTCTGGTTTGGTTCCCTGCCTCAGAGGCTTGCCCATTTGCAGTTAGCCATGACTAGGAAGTATGCTTTGGCGGATGAACCATGAGCAGAAGTGTCTGTGGATCGGCAGCTTTAAGACCAAGTGTGTAATTTACTATAATTATTTTTCCCTTTGTGCCAATGACAGGCAACTTTTCAGATAGCAGGCAGTACAGAGAGAACTAAAGAGAGCCCCCAGACATCTTGTGATGGACATATATTAACAGCAAGAAATGTATCTTTGTTGTTTTGAGTCTCTGGATCTGGGAATTGTTTGTTACTACAGCATTACTTAGCCCATCCTGACTGAAACAAGTTCCAAACTGAGTGACAGGATTTAAAGTGTAATCTTAGCCTTCCCATCTAATACCTATGTGCCAAGTGACTTGACCTCTAAACCTACCTTTCTTTACCTGCAATGTAGGACTAACAATTCTTACCCTGTCTGCTTCACAGGCTTGTGGGGTTTTTGTTTTGTTTTGTTTTTGTTAATCCTCCCCCAAGGATATTTTTTCCATTAACTTTTAGAGAGAGTGGAAGGGAGGGAGGGAGAGAGAGAGAGACACACACACACATTGATGTGAGAGAGACACATTGATTGGTTGCCTCCTGAATACGCCCCAGCTAGGGCTGGGGAACAAACTTGCTGCCCAGGTACTCTCTTGACCAGGAATCGAACCCATGACCCTTTGGTGCTCGGGCTGACGCTCTAACCACTGAACCACACTGGCCAGGGCTCATAGGCTTGTTTTTGGTATCCAGTATTTGCGAACATGCTTGAAAATTGTAAAGTATGTGCAAAAATATTCCAGTAGTATCATTAAGAAGATTGAATTGGTTTATTACCATCTACATAATGCCAATCCCAAGAAGAAAACATTAGGGAAGTTATGAAAACTCAAGACTTAAATCTGATAACAGTGGAATGAGCGACTTCATAATTTCAGCACAAGTAGTGCTAGTTCCATCTAGCATATCTAAGCAACTATGCACACCTCATTTTATGATCACAAACTTCTTTAAAGAGTCTTTGATACTTTTTGGAATTTTATTGTAAATTAAAGAGTTGTGACTAACAAAAATAAAACCAAAGATAATTTTAGAAGAAAAAAGTTTATTTTGGCCTTAGAAAATATTATATTGTTAAGTGGTGTCAAGGTGAATATTTGCTTACCGCAAATTCCAGAGTCAAGATTATTTAAACTGCTTTGTTTTCAAACTCCAGCTGCCTTTTTTCCCCCCCCCAAATTCCAAGTTCCCAGGAGTTGACCCCTCTCTTCTATTGAGATCACCATATCAGAAAGAATAAATCATAGAGTCCTGTAAAAATTCAATTGGTATTATTTTCTGAAAACCCAAAGGCAGGAGAACATGCTGTGACCACTTTGCAGAGTGTGTGAGCCTGCTTAGAAGTTCTGCGTGAACCACTGAAGCTTCCCTGACAGGGAATTCCGGGGCTCAGGGAACTGTTGTTTTTGGCTTGCCATTTGCTGTGTTAGGAATGTCCAGGCGGCTTGGGCAGGGCTCCATGTTAACTCTCTAAAGTGCTGTGTTGGCTGGTGCTATCGCAGTAATGATGATGATGTGTTATGAATAATTATACATGGAACACTTAGCTCTTTCTCTTCTAGGTAAGATACCTGAAATGGATTACTTATCTCTGTCTTTTTTGGCTTTGCATTGGGAAGTCTAAAATTTTGGAATTCATTTTGAGCTGCATAAGTTCTGCTGATTAGCAGTGCTCAAACTAGGTGTTAAATAATAGCTAATGCGAAGTGAAAGCTTACTTTTTGATGATCGCTATTCTAATTTCCTTTATTTTTAATCCTCACCAGAGGATATTTTTCTATTGATCTTTTTTTTTAGAGAGAGTGGAAGGGAGGAGAGAGAGAAGCATCAACGTGAGAGAGAGACACATCGATTGGTTGCCTCCTGCACGTGCCCTGACTGGGACCAGGGATCGAGCCTGCAACCGAGGTACATGCCCTTGACCAGGAATCGAATCCGTGAACCTTAGGTCTGGGCCGATGCTCTGACCACTGAGTCAGAATGGCCAGGGCTGTTCTAATTTCTTTCTACCTATTAACTCTGCCACGAATATAATTTCATTTCTTCAAACTATTTCTCTGTTACTTACAGAAAGAAAAGCATTCATTTATAAACCATGCACTAAATTCCTTAGTTGAAATAAGTAAATAAATTGTAGAACAATGTATAGTGTCAACAAGAAGCTTTTTGTCACTTGTAACTCAAATAATGTGGCTCTGACTTCTTGAAGGACATGGGTGCCTGTGAGAGAATGTAGTTATCAGATACACATCTTTATTTTTTATCTCCTGGCAATATCTTCATCTTGTGGAGTTTTATTTCTTCGCTTTGTGGATATTGGTACAACACTGTCACTCTTTCTCCCTAGCACAGTATAAATAAAATCTGACATTTTACCTGCAAGTTTAATATATCTACCTTAATGTGCAGCTCTAAATTCTTTGAAAAATGCTGTATCATATACTTTCTTCAAAGCTGCAAACTGTCTAACCAAAATATTCTTTAAAAATATTGCTATGCTCAGAAAAAGAAACTCAAATTAAATGGAAAAGACCAGGGAATCTTCCTGCTAAAAGAATCTTCTTCCTGATACCTAATATCTTATTTTTCTGCATAGTTTTTATTTAATCAAATTCTACTTTGCTTCTTTGCTTAATAGTTTTTTACATTCAAGCTAATTACAGACATTACATACAAAATAATATGTATTTTATTATCTAAGATGAAATTTGTTTCTGGTTTTGGACATTATTTACTGAAACTTAGTTTGCTTCTATTAACTGTGTTTAAAATTTATAAAGTTAATAAAATAAAAAGAATGGTTAAAGAAATCAGGATTACCATAAATTACTTTTTAAAAATAATGCAGTTTTAACAAAAATGAGTTTTATGAGCTTTGAAAATGGCTGTAGAAAGAAATTTTTAGAATTCTTAAAAGCCCTTAGTGTATCTTACTGATTTTTCCTATACCTTAATTCATTAATAGAGGAAACAACTAATTATTGATTATGCATGGTAATTACCTCTCATTATTTAAAAAAATATTTCCAGCTGAAAAAAATTTAGGCTGCCCCAGAAAATTTATTTTAATAGAATAACTGGTTAGACTTGTTAAATAAATAGATTTTTACCACATGTATTTTGAATATGAAAATGGTTTGGTAATTATCACCAAATGTACAAGGTAGATGCTATACTATGTGTTTCTAAGGTACAGAATAAAATCTTTTGTGTAACAAGTTAGCAGTAAAAGACCTAGGTTGATGTCAATTCTTTATGGCTTAATCAGGTCAAAAATTTTATGACCATTGGCAAAATGTATTACAAAACTACAAGAGGGAAAAAGATTCAATCATAGAATTTTAGAAATTAGAACAAGCCTTAGAGAGCATCTACCTAGTTCTGTTCCATAGTTTTATAGAAGAGGGAAGAAACAATGTAATCATTATAAAATATTATAAAGACAACAAAAGAATTTATTACTTATTAAGTACCTTTAATATGCTCCTGAGGCATACTGGCAATCTCTTCCTAAAGATCTTTAGTAATGTGATAAATTGCTAGCTTTCATTTATTATATATTCATATAAACATTGATATATACTATATTCTATTCTGGGGTACAATCCCTGATAAAAGATATTTTACAAAATCTGATAAAAGAATATTTTACAAAATGATTTTCTGATGTGGCCTTTTGGATGACAACATTTACTAGAGATGTGAATTGCTTGTTAATAGTGGGCTTACCCCAATATTTTCCATCATTTAAAAATGACTGCTGCCCTAGCTGGTGTGCTCAGTTGGTTGGAGCATCATTCAGAGCACCAAAGGGTCATGGGTTCCATTCCTGGTGGGGGCACATACCCAGGTTTCGGGTTTGATTCTGGGTCAGGGCGCATATGGGAGGCAACTGATATTTCTTTTCCCCCACCCCCTTCCCTTCCTCTCTCTCTAAGAATCAATTAAAGCATATCCTCCAGTAAGGATTATAAAAGAAAAAAAGAAAAAGCCATATATTGTGCTTATTTTCAATTTGGTATTATTTAAAAAAAAAAAAGACTGCTTACAGTATTGGCAAAGGTTTCACCCAGTAGCCATGCATGATTTGTCCAAGGGCTATCTTATGTGTCTCTTTCAAGTATAAAAGCAATATATGAAAGGCTGCTGCTATGATTGGTCTCTCCAGCTGTGAGACTAAAAGTTATAAGTGCTATTGGACCAGTGGACAGTTAAATGGAAAGCAAAGAGAAAGGGAGAAAGAAAAGATGTCAGTTACTGAAGATCCTGCTGTGCTACTTGTTTTCCTGCCTTCCGTATCCAATTGTCATAGTTTATATAACATTCATTGATCAACCAGGAGCTCAGTGTTCCTGACAGTTGCAATGCTTTTTAAATAAAACGCTTCCTTGACTGCACTATGGTACAGCTGCACCCACCACAGAACAAATATATTTATTCATCCACTGAGAAAGGCTTTTTTTTTCTTCCTTACAGCAATAGCAATTTTTCTCTTTAAAAATAAAGCAAAATCTAACTTTTAAGATAGAACTCTTGAACAATAGTCACATGTCTCTCTCTAAAGCCAAGAGAATCTATTTTCAGGTTTTATTAGAGAAAGGTTCCCATTAGAATTGTAACCACACATAGCATTTCATCTGTTGAATTTTAAGTATTTAACTTTTCAGATGCAAAGTATAACAGAAAGACTTGACACCTCCACCCCCAAGCTCAAAACTCTTAAATACTTTGTAAAATTCTATATGTCAAATCAAATAGTTTCTCGGGATCATTATTATTTCTTTCTGTGGCTACATTTCAAACCTCAAATTAACAAGATTAATAGCAAAAGGTTATACAACACTAGGTAAAATGTCAGTCTGATACCATAGTAATCAACTTAAAAAATGACACCACAAATGATTTTGATCGCCATATTGATGATTATCTGAATAAAGTTATTTATACCAGAATGCAAAGAAGATGTCTTTCATGTATCATTAAAATAACTTATGTCGAGTAGTTGGCTAAATTACTGAAGTGCTTTCTGTATTAATTACTTCATATGAGTGTCTAGCAAGAATAGCCAGTCAAAATTAATAACGATCAGTTGGGATAGATTAGTTCTCTTGGCTCTCATTTGCTTGCCTAATAATCAGCTTGCTTTTTTCTAAAATAGGTCAATATAAAAAGAGTCCTACTCATTTACACTTCCATTTTTTAATAAACCAAAACTGCTTAAAGAAATGAGTGATTCTCTTGTAAGTTATTAATCCTTAGAGATATTATAAATCATGTTTTCACCCTTTATATCTGATATGCTCATTTTCTCTTTAATTATTGTGAGCTAATATGATAATACCACAGTAATTTTATTAGTTCTACTTCTAATACATTTTGTAAAAATTGATTTGTTCTAAAATTAATCATATTTGACTTCATAGCACAAACACTCTTCTCGTAATTACACTATTGATTACGGGAAACTTATTTTCAAGATGCTTGGCTAAAAGTATAAAAGGGGACATTAATGTCTTTAATTTTTTAATGATCTTGTTCTCTAATTTAGATTTTTGTGACTCAATGTTTGGTACACAAATGTTTCACTAATTTGGGCTAGAATCCAAGAGATTATAAATCAAACTTTTCGATTTCATTTTTTTTAGCAGAGAAAACAATATTAGCCAAGTCATATTATCTAGTAAGTTTTAGTAAAGAACACAGATCCGAAGTGTCAAGTAAGGATTAAACCTTTGAATCTTAGGCATATTGATTCTTAGGCTAGGACTCTAACAAAAGGTTAAGCCCTTCCATGGTTATATGCTATTTGAGAAAGGTCATTCCCTTTATATATTTGTAGCAGTTACCATTTAATTTAACATTTTTTTCTAAATTACACATGAAGGTTAAAATGGGGGGAAGAAAGTAAGAATAATTGCAGAAAAAAGATAAATAGAATAATTATCTTGAAAATACATTTAAAAATTCTACCAGCCAGTTCTTTTTTAAAAAAATATATATCTTTATTGATTTCAGAGAGAGGAAAGGAGAGGGAGAGAGAGAGAGAGAAACATCAATGATGAGAGAGTCACTGATCGGCTGCCTCCTGCAGGCCCAAACTAGGGATCTAGCCCACAACCCAGGCATGTGCCCTGACTGGGAATCGAACCCTGATCGCCTGGATCCTAGGTTGATGCTCAACCGCTGAGCCACGCCCAGCCAGGCAACCAACCAGTTATTCTTAATGTTAAGTTTATTCTTTAATTTAATTGGAGTCAATTTCTTTCCCACCCACATTACTGAAAAGTAGTATGTTTTCCTAACGGCTGAGTTTATGTACCTACTCAGTTCATTTCCATGCTAAATAAATAGTATGCTTACAAAAGCAGGCCACTCTTCTAAGTGTTTTCTACACCTTCTAAATATTCTCCCCATTTGAAAATGGAATTGGAGCCTGTTTGCTTAGATAATAACTTAATCTTTTCAGTAGTCCTATGATATAAAGTATGAATTAGAGACTTTGCATATAATAACAGCAGCAGCTAATATTTACTTAGCATCCTTGTTTGCAGTCATGATGCTTAGTGCTTTCTATGTTGTATCTTATTTAATCCTCACAACCATGAGGCGGGTAAATAGCTAATAAATGGCCAACCTGGCTAGAACTTGAACTAGATCTGTTTGATTCTAGAGCTTACTTAGTATGTTGCCTTTCCAGTTGCAATGAAATGGAATAGAACAGATTAGAATGGAATCAATACAATGCAATACAATAGGAGAGTCTGTGTCTGATAGGGTTTAGAACGATGTTTATTGCTATTAAGAAGAAATGTCAAAACTCTGATCTCTACCAAAGACAAGATTTGGAAACTCCAAAAGGCTTCCCCATAACCACTCCCAAACCTGATTAGATTTAATTAATGAAGGGTGGTAAAAAGTTTGAGGGGGAATTAAGAGAGTTTAGAAACTTTGTGTCCCTGGAAAAGGGGTATTGACGAGTTGGGGATCTGAAATCATGTGTACCTGGGCCTCACTCCTGGAGAGAGATTGGAAAAGTAGTAAGGCCCCAGAAAAGAAGTACCTGTGAGGTGTCTAGGTTAGTAAGTGCACTGGAGACTGGCTCAACAGTTTCCCTTGTCTCTCTGCAGGAACAGAGCAGGTGGCCCAGAGGGAAGGTCCTTGAGCAGGGCCGCCAGAGCCTAGCAGAGCAGCAAGCAATCCCATGGCACCTTGAGAGTGGCACTGAACTTGCAGACAGACAGAGCGCTGGACCTGAAAGGATCTTGCAGATGGGCCTTGAAGGGACACTCCCAGAAGCCTGTGTGGGCCTGCAACAAAGGAACAAGCAAAATAGTAGCCCTCTCAGAAGATGTCACTGAAGGTAGACGGGGCTGCAGCCAGAGACCCCTCCAGAGGCAGTGACACTATATGACTGCCGCCCCAGGAGAGGCAATAAACCTGAATTGACTGATCATCACAGATTGAAATCTTAAAACTTACTAAAAATATGTAGACCCTGTTCGCATGCATGGAATCTTTAAGTAGAAGCTAAAATGAAGCTTGTTTTTAATTCCTACTGGTCACCCCAGTGTTCCCACACTAGACTGAATGACTTACTTGATTTTGTTCTTTTATTAATTGGCGACATCATCGGCCTGAGGATTTTAAATATTTGCCCGCCAATTTTGCGGGGGAGGGAGGTTTCTGATTATTCTGTTTGCCCGCCCCCATCCCAGGCACTGCCTTCGCCCTGCTGTGCTGTGGAGGCTGAGTCTTGTGACCTGCATCTCCCAGGCTGCTTCCTGTTGGTTCAACCAGAGGAGTCACTGGCAGTAGTTGGAGAAATGGGGGGTCGGGGGGGACAGGAGCGCCAGTGTTCTTCTTCATTCTTTCCCGCTTTGAGCAGTGGTTGTACCACCTTCCCAGGCTTAGCTTCTACTCCAAAGTTCCAGCTGCCATTGGCCTTCGGCAGCATCATCTCCCCTCTTTGCCCCTTCAGGCATAAGGGCTCCAACAGCTCCACTGTTGCTAGGCCCTAGGTGCCTCACCGGGCCTTGTTTCCCTCCCCTCTGCTCACGGCTCAGGGAAGAGGCCCTTGTTAGAGTCTCCTGAATCTTCTGAGTTGCAGTCTCTCTCCTGCGGGTATCCTGACTGATACAGTTATTTATTATTATTATTATTATTATTATTATTATTATTTTTAGTGGGAGCTAAAGATTCAGATGGGAACTAAAGCTCCCATAAGCCACTCCTAGGTAATGGTCTGGGCATACAATTGCAAGTTATCCAGACGTGATTCCTGACCTGATAGGGCTTCTACCGAGAATGAAATTTCTAGCATGTAAGGGCTCGTTTCTCGAATTGTGTTCCTGCTGCAGATCCACCTCATATGTTTGTTCAAAGCTGATGCCCAGGCCTCACTAGGTCTCTTGATTTTTTTTCCACAGGGACACTGATACTCAAATTTGTTGTTGTAGCACAACCATTTATTCAAATGTATAAATAATTCAACATTTGATTAGCATAAAATTATTTAGGTACTTGAAAAGCCATTTCCGTAGCATTACATTGATTAACAATAACAATAAACAAAAAATTAGTATTTGGAGATTATGACTGCAAGTTGCAGTGGCAAAGTACTTGAAGCATGCACATTGGGGGGTTACCATATGTTGGGAAAGCTGAGAGTCACACAAACCTGTAATGGAAGTGATGCTACTTTTTGACCACTCACCTTGCAGTCTCAGTGTGTTTTTATTTCATTAAACAGTGGCAGCACTCGTAGTCTTAGGCAAATCGAGTTAACTGATATACTTGGTGACGGGTAGGGAAGTCTCCCAGTTGGGTTTTTTAAATGGCAGGTTTAAAAATAATTGGAAAAATATTTAAAAAGCGAAATTTGAATAGAATATTTCTGAAAGTACTTCTGTGGACCCCCAAAGTTGGTGAGGGGCACTACCCAAAATAGACTATACTGGCCACTGTGTTAGATTTTGCTTTGTCTACTTAATATAAGGTATTGATATAGCAATACTTTCGTTAAGTTGATCAATAGAACCAGTAAATTTAGATTCAAGCATATTCATTGTGTTTTTCTCTGGACAATTAACTTAGTAATTAATACTTTAAATCACTTAGAAAAAAATTAAGCTGTTAATATAAGGATCGTGTATGAAGCTAAAACCATTAGAAAAGTCATGTCTAAATATTTTTAAATTCTTTATTATGGCAAATATTAAACATAATCCACAGTAAAGAGAATAATTTAATGAATTCTCATGACCCATCGCCACCTAGCTTCAACACTATCAAGTCATATTTTATCTATGTTGTGCCTCTACTTCCAGCCCCAGGCCTGGATAAATTTGAAGCCAATCCCAAACATCATATCATTTCTTCTAAAAGTATTTCAGTAGGTTCTGTAAAAGAAAAAAAAAAACACACCTTTTTTTAGACAAATAATCACAATCCCATAATTCCAATAATTACTGACTATTCTCAAATATCTAGTCAGTGTATCCATAGTTCTTTTATGGTTGCACAGTATTTTTATACTTTTCTTCTATGAATCAGGTTAAACATGTCCATATATTGCAATTGGTTGATGTGCTGTTAAATATCTTTTAATCTCTTTTCTTTCTTTCTTGCAACTTATTTGTAAGAAAAAAAACAGTAAGTCATTTTTGGAATTTCCTACAGTGTTGGAATTTTGTTGATTACATTTCCTGCCTTCTGTCTTCTGAATTTCTTGTAACTTGGTAGTGGGATCTAGAGTAGTGATTCTCAATTGGGAGTAATAATTTTGCACCCCAGTGGACATTTGTCAGTGCCTAGGAGACATTGTTGGTGGTTACAATGGAGAATGGTGCTACTGGGAAGAAACCCAGGAAACTACAAAATTCCTCCAATACATAGGATAGCCCCCCTTCCCCAGCAAAGATTTATCTGGATTAGTGTCAATAGTGCCAAGGTTCAGAAACTCTAGAGGCATGGTCAAATTCAAGGTTAATTTTCCCCCAACTTTTCCCACTTTATCTAAATATTTTTATCATCTTCACATTTTAAACATTGTTTGCATTACATAAATTTTAATTATTTTTAACATATGATTTGAAATATACCATAGGTTTAAAAATATTTAAATGATTTTAGAGAGAGTTAAAAACTGCAGTTAGGATTAACATTCATCTTGGCTCCCTGATCAATCAGACTATATTTTTATTCATTAAAATATAATTATACTCAGAAGAGTTTGATATCTCAAATAAATGTGCTTGGGGTACAAGGTTCATTTTTCTATACTACTCATTCCAAATGAGTCCAGCTGCCCTGCTGATATCTATTTTCTGAACCTATTATGAAAGCTGAGAAAATTTAGTGTTCATAAAATTGTCTTCAAAATTTGGAGAAAATTCATGCAAAAGGCAGTAACAAGCTTGCTTCTCATATGTACAGCTATAATTAAATTGGAAAATAAAAAAGCCATCTGTCCTGGCTTTAAAAAATAAAAAATAAAACGTCATTTAGAAAAAATTGGAAAGAAGCTAATTTACAAATGGTTCAGTCTTTAAAAGTGACTGAAAATGCACTAAAAAATACATTTTTTATTGAAGGAACTTACTTTTTTCTGAAGTGAAGGAAACTTCTGAGTCCCAATTCTGCCAGTCAACTGAGTGCAGCTTTTATGCCTTTATGCTCTCTGCTTTTTCTGTAAAAAAGAATTTAAGCAGTGAGCAGTGGAATGACATGCATTTGTAGAATGTGTGCTGAATAAAAGAGCACATTAATCTTAAATTCTAAAAATACTTTTATCTCAAAGATTGAGAACAAGATAAAGATGAAGAATCCTATAAAATAAATCTGGTTGTATATTGATATTGTACCAAAGCCCTGTTTATGAGGTAATAGTTCTGTTATCTTCTGAGTAAGTGCATGAATATTGAACACACACGAATGTTTGGGTGACTCTATATGAAAATATGGACAGAAAACTCATTTTCTAAAAATAAATAATCTTTATAAGTTTTATTTATTTGGTAATAGCACACTAATTTATTAGAGATTTCTCTTAAATGTTTTAAACTATATAGTAAAAAGAAATTTTTAAATGAGATAGTATACATGATTTGTTGTAAAAGACAGTAACTGACTCAAAGTAGCTTAAGTAAATGAACTATTTTTCCTCATATACCCAAAATATTCATGGAAAATCAGTGTGGTAAACCCTGATAGTGATCTACCTCCACATACTATTTTTTTTCTTGCTTGAAGAGCCTCTCACCCAGTAGAGGTGAAAGATCACAGATCTACACTTGCCCAGTCTCCCTCAGGGCTAGGGTATGGGCATGTGAGCGATCCTGGCCAACGAGACATACGGAGAAGTCAACTTGGGATCCTTAGGAAAGATTTTTGTTCCTGATAAAGAGAGAGAGGAGAATGCACTGTTTTGTTTTGTTTTTAAATATGTCTATTGATTTCAGAGAGAGGAAGGGAGAGGGAGAGAGAAAAACATCAATGATGAGAGAGTCGTCATTGATCGGTTGCCTCCTGCACGCCCCCGAATGGGGATCGGGCTGGCAAACCGCGATCTCCTGGATCCTAGGTTGATGCTCAATCATTGAGCCACGTCTGGCTGGGCTTTCTTTTCTTTTTTTTTTTTCTTCTTTTTTTTTTTTTTTTTTCTTTTTCTGCCTTTGGTCATTGTTGTGTGAGGATGTGATCCTGCAGTGGTTGGACAGGAGGTGTGGGTCAAGAGCTTTCTGACTTGCTCTACTGAGTTAGTGCTAAAATAGTCCACCCCTAAACTTTTTGTTACATAAGGAAAGGAAATGTTCACTTTTAAAGGAAAGTTTTGCTATTTGTAGCCACAGGCATTCTAGTTGATATTGCTGATTTCAGGCTTGGCTACGTTTAGAAGCTTAAGGGATATCAAATCTTTACCTGTTTTTTTTTCACAACTCTGTTTTTCTCAACATTGGCTTGATGTTCAGGCCTCAGGGAGTGGCCCCAGGCAGGTTCAAACTAACATCAAATTTATTGATAGCAGTTTTAGCCTAAGGAGAACTTAAGAGTACTGAGACTGTCTTGAGATATAGTCAGATTCCTCTGATTTGAGTTCTGTTCGCTTCCCTGGATAAATGTCTTCAGCCTAGGGCATGAAGTATAGCGATCAGGTCGCCTGAGCACCCCCAAAAGTTAGGGGTGGGGTTTATCCTACCCAAACTACTCAGAGAGTTGAGCAATCTCCAGTGTTGTTCACTGAAAAATGGAGGTGGATGCTATACAGACAAACAAAACAAATAAACAACAACAATCTAGATGTTATGTGAAATAATAAATAAATATTTATATTTCCTAAACATAGAATGTATAGTGAAAATGGGGAGACTTTGATCCTAATGATTGAATATTTTAAAGAAACAGTTTATTAAGCTCCTAATATATCCTGGGTAGATGCTGAGGGTAGAAAAATTCAGACTCACAGTACCTGTCCTCCCAGTCTAATGAGGGGGGGAGAGACCAATCGGTGATACAATGAAGCAGATAAATGCATGTGCACTGTGTGTGTTAGTTTTGCAACAGAGAGGCAGAAGAGGGGCATCTAACTCAGTCTAGGGGTGAAGTGAAAGTTGTCTCCAAATCTGCCAACAGTGGGTAAGATAATAAGTTTTAGAAAGTTAAGATGTTGAGAGAGCACCGTGAGCAAAATCAAGAGGCAGGTGAGCTCTTGGAGCATTTGGCTAATTCAAGGCTACTTCCAACTCTGCTGGTGGGCCTTGGACATGTTTTCTAGCTTCTCTGTTTTTTCATCAGTAAGCAAGCAATGGGTTGGGAAGTAGGAGAAGGGTAGGAC
This sequence comes from Miniopterus natalensis, assembly GCF_054644295.1. NCBI lineage: Eukaryota > Metazoa > Chordata > Mammalia > Chiroptera > Miniopteridae > Miniopterus > Miniopterus natalensis. The sequence goes on along the minus strand of NC_142094.1, from coordinate 27,502,070 downwards.
CTTTCCAAGAGTCTTTAGGTATTTAAACTCTGATTATTCTAGTATAACTTCTTGTTACAATATCTCTAATTGAGATGACAGAAGCCTAAAAACAAAGTTTTTCATTTTGGTCAGGCATGAAATTGACAGTTGACCCAGCTTTCTCATTATTGCCAGAAAAAGAAAAAGACTTTAGTTTAACACTGAAAAACAGATAATCAAAGTCATCATGTTTGGGAAATGTTTCCTTAAAATTAATGACCTTATAATTAACAACCCATTTTTCTAAGGATCCATTTTACTATTTTTTTCTCAGTGAGTTTACCAAGAAGCTATGTTATTAAAATGAAAAGTTCATTTGGTGCCTTCCTGAGTTGTTTTGTTTTGATAATACAACTTTTTAAAGCTAAACTTCTCTTGGCCTTCCTTCAAGGCTTCAAGTACCCATTCACACTCATTTACTCATATTCTGGAACATGTTTACTGTAATTGTGAAAATTTGAATTTCTAAGCCCCCACTGAACAGTGCAGGAAAGTCAAAAATTGTACAAAAAGTTCAGAAAGCGAGGAGGAGACAGTGAGGGAACAGAAATGACCTAGGGGGATTAAACCGATGAAAGAAATTTTCTTCTGGGAGGGGTCCTATGATGAGAGGGTAAGAACACTCCAGTTATATTACTGATCATCCTGAACTTGACACCTATTTTTTCTAAAACAGAAATAAAAACAAAAAACAAAATCACTCTATCTCTTAATGTTTTTTTGTCTAATAAATACAGATTTATTCTTCTTTACTTTGGCCATGCAATCAAAGTACTTTTGCAAAATAATTCCCCTTTTAAACTTATATTATTCTAGCCCAACCAGCATGGCTCAGTGGTTGAGCATGGATCTAGGATCCAGGAGATGGAGGTCCGATTCCCAGTGAGGGCACAGGCCCGGGTTTCAGACTCAATCACCAGCAGGGGCTATGCAGGAGGCAACTGATCAATGACTCTCTCATCATTGATGTTTCTCTCTCTCTCTCTCTCTCCCTTCCTCTCTCTGAAATCAATAAAGACATATATATATATATATATATATATATATATATATATATTTAAAGTATACTATTTTAAAATGTGTCCTAATGTTCATATTAACTTGGAATAGACCTATATTTGTAGACATCTTGAACTTCATCTTAGAAGGCATCTTCCTCTGTAGAAATGTAGAATTTTCCAATTTCTTTTCCACACTTTTTTCACTACTTTAACAGTCAACAGCAATGGAAAATTATAATGTCTATTAAAGTCAACATCTGAACGTGAGAGAGAAGCTATTATTTGTTGGACAGATAGTGAAAGATTTCAGTTTTGAGGCTTAGCTTTTTTAGTGCCCTGTATTTCTTATTAGACTCAAGAAATTATATTCAAGAAAGGAGGCATTTATTATGCTCTTGTTATTTTTTCAGAAATTAGAATGATATGAATAGAAATAAGCTTTGAAAATATTTGAAACTGTATAGATCTATTCTGCTACCATGAGCCTGTTTATTTCAAAGTTTGACAGCAAACTTATAAGAAAACAACAATGTCATACATACTAACTACATGATGCATTAATTTGAAAATATTCATTATGACAAGTAATGAGAGGAACAGAATGCTCTATTTGTTAAAGTGATCAGAAAACTCATTTGGAGGAATAATGGGCTTTCTCTGGGAATCTGACACAGGAAGCTATGTGAGGACACACACAGCTTATTTAAAGCATGCCTTTGTATTTGATTTTATTGGAAAGTTTTTTGCAGATGAATCAGGTAATTATTTTGGAAGACAGAGTGTTCTTACATTGTTCCAAGCTAACTGGATATTCAACTTGCTACAGTCAGTGAAGCAGAACACCCAGGACAGGAAAAAGAGAAATACTACCATTTAATGTATATTAGGACAAAAAAGCTCACCTTAATTTACCACTCTGAACAAAAGGGATCTCCCCTCCTCTGAATTCCACTTTATTAAGGGATGTTCTATTAAGATTTGTCACAGCATAAAGCCCAGACAGCATTGCCCCAATCTGTTCTTCACTCGCCATCTCAGCTGCTGCTCCTTGCTGTTCATGGGCTTGGGCTGCAGTTGGAGGTCAAGACCTTCAGGGTGACCACTTCAGGCCACAAGTCCCCTCTTTACTGACCCTACAACCATTTCCATCTCTGGCACCACAATGCCCTGAGGCTCCCAGGGGCTTTGCCACAACAATTGCTCAGCCATTTTTGACAACACCACCAGCATCAAAGTTCTCTCTCGAATTAAAAATGCTGCTCTGTGAAGGATACAGTTAAGAGGATGGAGAGACAAGCTATAGGTGAGGCTAACATTTTCAGATCACATAATCTACCAAAAAAAAAAAAAAAAGACTTGTATTCAGTTTTTATAAAGAATTTTAAAAACTCAACAAAAAGAAAATAAACCCCCCAACTCAAAAAGGAGAAAAATATTTGAGTAGACACTTTGCCAAAGAGAATATATAGAAGGCAAATATATACTAAAAAGATGTTCGACATGATTAATCACTAGGGAAATGCCAATTAAAACACAGCGAGAGACCACTTCAAGCTGTGAGAATGACTTCAGAAAAAGACAGTATCAAGTGCTCTCTGCTGCTGGACCTCTTGAACATTGCTGATGGAAATACAAAGTGGTACAACCGCTCTGGAAAACAGTGGGGCAGTTTCTGATTATCCGGCAATCCCACTCCTAGGTGTTTGCCTAATTGAAATGAAAACCTATGTTCACACAGAAACCCATACACGAATGTTTATACTAGCTTTCTTTATAATTGCTAAAGATGGAAATAATCCAAGTGTCCTCCAAAGGGTGAATATGTGCACTAATTTAGGTACCACCTCCTGATGGAATTCTTTCTACTCAGTAATAAAGGGAACAAACAATTGATACACTGCTCCTGGAGTGAAGATCCCTCTGACCTCTCCCCGGCTGGCTACTTCTCATCACCTAGATGTCATCCTAAATGACACCTCTTTAGGGATGGCTATCTAATACCCAACCTAAAGTAGCTCTCAAACCAACCTGTTTTAATTCTCTAATACAGTACATAGTATTCATCTCTGATTTTTTTGCTTATTTCTTTGTGGCATGATGGTTGTCACATCCCACCAGAACGGAAGCTTCCCAAAGGCAAGCACATTGTTGCTTTTGAACATTACAACCTCCACCCCCAGTGCCCAGCTCATCATAGGGGCTCAATCTTATGGGTTTAATGAATGTATGTCCACCACATGTGTCCATAAATATATATGCGCACCCCGGAAACAGAGCAGAGGGCTGGGGAAGAGAGGACCATTGCCTTCATTTATCATCTTGAGACCAAATAAGTACAAAACCCTTTTAGGTCTATTTCGAAATCCAACCTTGAAATAGTGATGAGATAATTTAATCTTATGCAAAATTTCAAAAGTCAAGTCCCACTTGCCGAGGGAAAATTGTTTTTACAGAGCACGCTATTTCTTTTGAACATTAACTACTCAATTACGCCTCAGAAGTGGGTTTATCGTGTTGTGGTGAGTCTGATTTTCCCTTTAATATAAAGGAGCAAATGTTCCGTGCGCTCCAGGGGCAGGGGAATCTGTTCTTCTTTCCCCGTCTCCCCCCCGCAACCCCACTCACTGTTCTCCGCATTGTGGGCACAGACGCTCCCCAAATTGTGCAACACAGAATCACACAGAATGCTGCTAATTTCCTCACATTTGGTCACCATTTTGCTAAAAAACAATTTCAGGCTAATAATAGAGGCGAACTCCTCATACATTTGTTACATTTGTAACAACCCAGGGAGAACTGGAGGATGAAGGATAAAGTTTAGAGGCAGAAAACAATTTGTGAGAGTTAAAAGACCAATTTAAAATGTGTTATTTATAATCTAATTGCATTCCCAATGATGATGGCAGACCAAGGACTAACGTCTTGATTCAAAGCAGTAGTAGAGGGAGAATTTATCTTTTACAAGTTCTACTTAAATCCTTTAGAAGTTATTTCATTACTAAACGTTTTATGCATGTGTCCCCTAATATATTTTCTTTCCGTTTTGATTAATATAGTCATTAGAATTTACTGATGCCTTGCTTCTTAGAAATTTACATTTAATACACATAGAAGATTGTTTTATATGCTTGGGTCCCATATTTCACAATATTTCACAATGGATTGGGATATGGAGAAGGAGCTGCCCACAGGGCAGCCCTGGGGAGTGGAGGCTGTCAGGGGTCAACACAGAGAAGGCAGGCAGCTGGAAGGCCTGTCCAGCTCAGAAGGGGGACAGGACCAAGGTCATACACCTGTTGAAGGGGCAGGGCAAAGATGAAAAGGTGGGGAAGTAAAAATGTTGGTGGCCAAAGAGGTTTCTAAATACTATAATTTGGGGTTTTATTTATTTTTTAATTGGGTGAAACCAACAGAGTTTTCAATTTTTCAGTTTCCCAAGTAAGGACACTGTGGCAAACACTGCCTGTTACCTGCTCAGCAGTTTTTTCCACCCCACCAGGAGTCAGACTCGCTCAGTCAGAGAGGAGCGATCCCTTGATCTTAGGAAAGATAGGTTTTTACTTCAGGCGTCAGGGTGGATCATGAGACCCTAGACCAGTGTGCTCATTCATTCATTCATTCATTTACTCATTCATTCAGTGTTAATCCAGGCACAGTTCTAAGCATTAAGGATATAGCAGTGAACAGAACAGACAAAGCTCCTAACCTCAAGGAGCTTATGTCATGGTGAGAGGAGACAAACAATAACCAAATACATTTGGGGGAGAAAGTTTAAGCAAGATGAGATAGGGAGTGATGGCTTGAGGTGGGGGGTGGCTGTTACTTCACTTTACATTGGTGCTTAGAGATGGCCTCAGCTAGAAGCGTGAGTCACACTGTCTGGAGACAGAGGACACTGGGAGCGCCGAGGCCTTGAGGAGGAGGCATGCCGGGTGTGCAAAACAGAATGAGAGGGGAGACTAGGAGACAATCACAGGGAATACAGCAGGGAGGCCAGATGGTGTGGGCTGAGTACACTTTGGTTTTTACCCTGAGCACAGTGCGGAAATTATTGGAAGTGTGAGCAGAGGCATGACATGATCTGGAATTTGTGTGTTTTTTTTTAAAAAAAAACCTCTGTAGCTGTCTTGATCAGGTCAGTGATTGGTCTGTGGGTTGTTATGTAGCTTCATTCATTCTATTGAAATGTAAAAGAACATCTATTGGAAAGGGCTTCTTTGGCCCAACTTTTAAAAAGCTGAACATTATGAATAGAAGGCCTTTGCTCTTTCCCCTTTCTGTTTGGAACTTGAATGCGATGCCTGGGATTTCAGCAGCTGTCTTGCTGCCATGTATTGAGGAGGTATCATGCTAGGAATAGTGGAGTTAAAATAAAGGAGCCTGGGTCTTCAATGATATCACTGAATAGCACCCCTTGACTACCTACTTCCAAACTTTCTGTTAGACCTATTATTTGTTCCTTGTAATTGAATTTGAAACTGCAACTGACATTGAGAAATAAAAAAAGAAAATATTGGCAGCATTACACACTTGAAATGACATTTAATTACTGAAACAGCGTGGGAAGGGCATAACCTCAGAACAAGATACAATTTTTTAAATTGGATCAGTTTAGCTTTATAAAAAACTCATAACTGAGTATTAATTATTCTTATATCCCTGGAGATCAGTAAAAGCTTCATCACAGACTAAGTTCTAAAGCATTAGGATGGAGCAGCTGGACAGTTCACCAAAATTGGTCCTCAACAGTGGTAACAATCTTGATGCACCTATTAGAACTTGGGTAAGAGTTCAAGGTTGGGTGACCATATATGAAGGTTTGCTGAAGACATTCTTAGTTTATGCTTGCTGTCCCTGCATAATTATTATTTTTAAATATTTTTTATTGATTTTTAGAGAGAGAGGAAGGGAGAAGCAGAGAGAGAGAAATAGCCATGTGAGAGCAAAATATCACCTGCCTCCTGCAAGCCCCCTACAGGAGATCGAGCCCAGAACTCTGGCCATGTGCCCTGACTGGTAATCGAACCAGCAATCATTCAGTGCATGGGACAAAGTCCAACCACCTGAGCCACACCAGCCAGGGCCCTACATAATTATTAATTGTACCTTCTTTCACCTTCAAAATTGTCTTAGTTTGGATAATAAATTATATCCCCACACCCATGAGTAAATGAATAAAACTTTCTTGAAAAGATTTGTAAGGAATTGAAAAAAGTTGTTTTTTTGGAAATGGGATCAGGTTTGGGGAAGAGTTATATGTTATTTGTTTGAATTTTGTATCAAGTGTATGTTTACTTTCAAAATTAAAAAAGATTTAAAACAATTAAAGGAAGCACCTACCAAGTAATAAGAAGGATTCTAAACTTTATTTTTCCTATGTAAGAAGTCAATCATGGATGAAAATGTCAGATTCCATTGCAAACAACATCTGAATGAGACAAAAAACTAATATTTAAGAATAGATGTCAGTTACTTGGCTCTGGGAGTGTGGTCAGAACACAAGGGTAGGATCCTAGGTGTCTGGTTCTAGTGTCATTGACTCAGTGTCCCCTACCCCTGAGTCAGCATGCTTCCTAACATAACTGAAGCTCAAGGATTGGAGACAAAATGAAACATTTCCCGGGACATTCAGTAAACATTCAACACATGATTTCTGAATGCCTACTCCGCATGAGGCACTGTGCTGGGCTCCGGGTAACTAAACTGACCTGCTCGCTGCCCATGTGGGACTCACAGTCTGGTAAGCAAGACAGACAACAAACAAACACACATATAGTATTGTGAAGCTAATGAAAATGCACAGTGCTAGAGAATAAATGAACCAATTAACACACTACGACACACATTTATTTTGCTGGAATAACAACAAAAAAAGTGAAAGTTTTATTTCCTCCTTCTATGATGGGAAGTAGGGTTCAGGACTGGAAGGGAGACAGGATGTGGTCAGAAAAGTCCAGTTCTGGTTCCACCACATAATAAGGCTATGGCTGTAATAGTGATGAGTATCCTAAGCCTCTTTTTGTAGTCGACCTTCTTGAGCCATAAGGCTGTTGTGAAAAACAAATAAAAATTAATCAATGTAAGTGAAATGCTATAAAGCATGATTTATTATCTGTTCTCTCAAAAAGCATTTGTTGAGTACTGTCTTTGAGTTGGGCTTCTGTGCTAGGAGATTGGTAATATAAAGCTTCACGATACAGGCTGTAGTCGCAGAGAGTTCATCTCTTATTTGGAGAGAGAGATAAAATATATGGAACTATCATGTATGTAACATACTACTCCATGATGTCAATGCCAAATAAATGAGCTTTCTCTACTAATAAAGAACACTTTGGGGTTTAAATTATGGACCATGCGAAGTAAAGGATTTGTGGATGAGTTTATGGTGATTTTTGCCCAGATTGGAGTCTTTCAAAGAAGAGATTGAGTTAGAGAGATTATTGACACAGCTAGCTTTTCTCAAGCATTCAAACAGAGCCTTTACATAGTTAACTTTCAAATAAAACAGAAAGTTTAAAATATCTCTTTTGCACCTTAAAGATGAATACTCCACTGTATTAATGCAGTCATTAAGAGTTGTTTGGGGGGGGGATGGGGTAACTGTAATACTTTCAACAATAAAGATAAATTTAAAAAATAAAAATAAAATTGAAAAAAAATTATTTGGTTCACAAGTTCTACAATTGGTTTTGCTTGAAGGGATGGAAATTTTTGGATTAAAATGATGAGATATTTTGCTTTATTATGTCTATACCTGTAGACACTCAGAAATCACTCACGTCAACATACCCTCTCAAGCTATCTTACATTCCTACCTGTGTTTAGTTTGATCTTTATAAAACATGTTATATGAATGCTACCTGACACGTGTGGTACTTAAAAAAAATCTTGGAATAATTAAGGAAATGTTCTTAAACGAAAGTAAATAAACAACATGAAGAAGTGGGAAATGCATGACACCGGCTAATTGTATAAACATGGTAAAATCACTGGAGCAGAAATCATGGAACTTGATTGATCAGTAACTAGATAGAATGCTGGGCAAGATTCTTTGGTTCTCAGAACATGGCTTTTTAATTTTAAAATGAGAGCTTTGGACAAGGTCACTACTTTAAAAACTTTCATGTTAGTTTTGTTTTAGTGATGAAACATTTTTTTCAAAAGATAGCTTAAGTGGAAGATCAGCATGCTTTATACAGTTACCAAAAGCAGAACAAATGTGATTTGAAACAAGGCCACAACCTGAAGCCAGGATGAGCTTTCAGCCACCTTTTGTGGAATCCTGAGGCCCAAAAGAACACAGTTTGGAAGCCAATGGACTTAGTTATTTTCAATATTACAGTCTGAAAATTTTATGACCAACACGAAAAGATGTCATAGTGAAGAAAGAACCCAGTTCTTAATAACAGCTGGGGGCAAGTTGTAGCCCTGCATTACTGTGTGACTTTCTTGTCTACCAAACAGAACTATGCTGCTTATGTTGTCATTGATTAGTGGCCTACTGATCAATGCCAGCATAACTTAGGAAGTAATTGTTCTGGTTACCTATTGCTACAATAGCAACTCCCCCAAAGTTGGTGGTTAAAATAGCATCTCACGATTTTGTGGGTCAGGATCAGGCAGAGTTTGCTTGGGGAATTGTTCAGTTTGCTTAAAGGTATTCAGCTGGAAAATGGGCTGCTCTGGAGGATCCAAGTCTGTTTCATTGACATATCTATCTCCTTGGCAGGAGCGGGTGGCTGGGAGCCTGAACTGTCAGCTGGGACTGTCAACTGGGGTGCCTATCCCAGGCCTTTCCAGCATAGTGGACTCAAGGCAATCAGATTCTTAAATAGTGGCTCAGTGCTTTAAAAAGTATGTTCCAGAGAACAAGGCAAAAGCTGTGTGGCCTTCTATAACCCAGCCTCAGAAATCACATAGCATCCCTCCTGCCATACTCTATTAGTGGAAGCTGTTACAAGCTTGTCAAGATTCAAGGGGAGGAGCTGACAGCCCACCTCTCAGTGGGAGGAGTGCCAAAGAACCGGCAGTCATGTTTTATTCATATTATTTAAAAAATATTTCAATTACAGTTGACATTCAATATTATATTAATTTCAGGTGTACAGCATAGTGGTTAGACATTATAACTTACAAAGCGATCCCCCCGATAAGTCTAGTACCCACCTGGCACCCGTGTTTTAAAACAGCCACTTCAGGATCTGGTTTATTGCTGCAAAAGTCAAGGAAAATTATTAAGAGTTCATAACACATTTCTGTCTACTGCCACAGGAGGAGACTATTGCAAGCGACTTCACGCTTTTCTTAACAATTTTATATTGGGATTAAATGTACCAAGTCAAAGAAACAAGTACTGAGTTTCCTGAGTTGTATGCTTTAGGCAAGCCTCATGCCTGTGCTGCAGACTATTTTTGGCAGAATCCCTTGCCATCAGGATCATTCACTATACACAAAGCTTCTTGGGTTAGGCTGTGTGAAGCCACTGAATCATTGTGTGGGTAATGGAGACAGGACTGCATATTTGGGGGGCTGCTTTGGATTTGTGACTCTAAGAGTTCCTGGCATGCAGGTTTGTTATGCAGCTAGCACTTTGGATATTTTTTCCTGCCTTCCAGAAATACTAGACTAGAAGTAAATAGATTGAAACTATAGAAGGTATGTTGTGGATGGAAAATATTGAATGCAGTTTTGGACACAGCTCTTTTTGAAAAATGTATTACAATGTGGAAAGAGAATGTGAAAGTGTTTAGGAGGCCAAATTACTTATTGTTCTTGATAATGATGAATGGACTTGGCTACACAAATGAAAGGTAACAGCGAGTCTTGTTCCACCACCAAAAATGATTTTCTTTTTTTAACCTTTGTTAATTCCACATGTTGCCTGGAGAACGTCTCTCCTATGTGGAATATATAACTCAGAATGTTTAAAGACACATAAGGGAAAACAATTTCAGGAATCAAATTACTTTGGTGGAGAATTGCTGCAGAATTTTTTAACAAAACTAAATATGAGACTTTTTGTAATGTCTTTGCACAAGACCACGGTATACCGGTGGGTCTGTGTCAATAAGGACATAACCACCAAATGTCCCTTTTAATCATCACAGCAGTCTCTAAACCTTTGCTTAAATTTTAAGGTAATGGGTCAATTAGAGTTCTTGCTACCCCTCAGAGAGGTAATAATTAAAATTTATCAGTAAGTGCAGTAGAGCTCAGTGCTATTACCTAGGTAACATGCCATCACTGAAGGAAGAGAGAAGTGTCTGGGAGCTTGTGGCACAAGGGAGATGGGAAAGGGTGATATTTTCCTGAGTGTATATTACCTTAAATGAGATCTGCAATCCCAGTACGTGCCCTTGCCTGAGAATCGAACCCTTGACCCTTTGGTCTGCAGGCCGATCCTCTAACCACTGAGACACACTGGCCGGGCAGAAAGAGATTCTTTAAAGGTGAGGAACAGGCCAGCTTCATGAGTGTGACCTGTGCAACTGCTCTGGGCCACTGTGTTCAGATGGGCCCTGTGCTTGTTTTAATGCTCTGCTGCAGCTTTCTTGGAATGAGTAATAATTTTTGAACAAGGGGGCCTTGCATTTTTGTGCTGAGTCCCTCAACTTGTGTAGCTGATTCTGGTTGGAGAATATATGCAGCAGGGAGAAAGGCATGGGACAGTGATGAATGTTGAAGGGAGGTCAAGAAACTGATCAGAACCTGATCGATATTCTCCCGAATGCATGTGTAGAAAGAAATGATATTGACGTATTAACTGATGTGTTTCCCCTCCCTGTCCTCCTTTGTCTCCTATGACTCTCCTCACCTCCACCGAGGCAGCTCATGAGAAGAGATGACACAAGAGAAAGGAGGAACAGTAAGGCAATTCTTCGAGCCTGAGTTTTAAAATAGGCCTTTGGAATCATAAGACAAACCATTGTCTTGCTTTGAGTTGTAAGAGCCTGGATTCTGAAGGCTTCAGAACAGAATAATGGTTTTGAAAGAAAATGTTCTCAGTTCAAGACAGTTTACCCACCCCCTCATCTACAGTATCAGTAAGAAAGAAGAATCAGAGGACACAGACACTGATGTTTTCTAGAGAGGGGCCCTGTGCCTCAGTTCCCACTGCTGGGGTTGGTCTTGGAGAAAGCTTTGGATGGGGTTCAGTGGCAGAGAAGAAATGCGCCTCACTTTCAGTGTGGAGCTAGGAGAGGCAGCAAGCTTTATGGGCCACGTCTTGGCAGCGTGGTGGGGAAGCAACAGAGTAGATATGATGGAGGAGTGTCTGCTACACGCTCACATGGTCCTCCAAAGCCAGGAGGGCTGGGAGAGCAGCAGGACGCTTCCCAGAGAGACCAAGCGATGGACAAAGGTCACTGATAGAGAGCTGGACCCACGAGACTTCATGGTCAGGAGTGAACAGGATCCTCATGTATCCCTGACCTGAGGCTAGGCAGGAATGAGGGTGTTTCAGAGGATGCCATCGAGGACAGACAACGACCAGGGATCAGAGTCCTTACCTGATGCCTTGGAATTGCTTAAATCCCTGGATTAGACATAACCACGGGCAGGGGCAGGGGCCTTTAGATATCACGGTAATAGAACCTAAAAATAGAAATTAAGTCGGTTGCAGAAAAATGAAATACATCTTAAACACTTGCACTTGTGGCCTGAGATTTTTACCTCCTACACATATTTCTCATGGGCGCAAATATTTGAACTTAGATACCTTAGAGCTCATCAAACACCTGAGAAAAATGTGACTTAAGAATAAACACTCCTTTGCTCTTTTAAGTGTTTCTCCACTTCATTAATAGTTGACTGGTGTCTGGCTCCTCAGATGCTTTGATAAACATCTCAGAAATGGACATATGATGTTCACATTTTTAGAGAAGTGATTTTTAGACTTGGCGCACCTTAGCAGTGGACCCTCTCTTCAAACAAAATACCGGAGTGGGGAAAAGTAGGTTTACAGTTGTTTGTATGGAAAAAGACATGCAGGTTATGATTATTACAATAGTTTCATAAACTCAAAAGAATGTCACAGTGGCGCAGGGCACTTAGGTACAATCTCGTAAGTGCTCAGATTGCCGGCCTCCATAATGACACATCCTTGCAGTCCACTTGCTCTACCCAAGCACACTTTGCACGGAGTTCTTTAACCTACTTTTGCCCACCCCTCTATGAAGAACCTCAGTGTACAAATAGCTAAGAGAGGGGTATTCTGGTGGGAGATCAGCCTCCCCTCCCTCACTGTCCCCTTTCAGCTCCTGAGCTGGCCCTGGAAACAACCCCTCTAACTGACTCACAGCACAAGCTGGAAAATCACTAGTTCAGACCTCTCCAGTCCTCATGACCTCATAAATAAGAAATGAAATGGCGACACTGTCCTTAGCTGCTGGTCCTCAGTCACCACATCTGTTAAGTGGACAGGATGAACCAGCTCAATGGTGTAATTGTCATTAAAATCTCCCAAGTGGCTTTAAGTGCCTGCTTCTGCTGTGCCCCCTGAGGTTAGTCTGGAATAGGGGCCAGGATTCTGTATTTTCAACCACCCCCTTTTGCCCCCTACAATTCTAATATGCAGCCACCATGAGAACTGTAGAGGAAGATGATCTATATGGACTGCTATCAACAGTAAAATTTCATGAATAAGAATTTGGGGAGAAGAGACATCACATTTTAACCAAATCTTTAAGTGATTGGAATAGTTAGCTGGTTTACCTTGATTTGACAATGCATCTGGAACAAACTCTAGAAGGTGGGAGATTCCTTTGAGGACTCATAGGAAGTAGATATACATTTTCAATTTCATTGGTGTTAAATCAGACAGTGAAGCATAACAAATTCTATTCTCCTAAGAAAGCAAGAATTTCTCTCTAGCAAAAAGTCCTTGAAGTAATTATTTGCCCTTGGCTCCTCGGAAAAGCATGGCTCATTGCCAGGAGAGTATAGAAGAAAGATGATTTTATTCATGTGAATGTCAATATTGCCTCAGGAGGTAGGAATGTAAAAAACAGTGTTTGAAAATTTTAAGGCTTAGTTACCATATAATTAAATTAAATCTCAGCTACAGCCTTTCCTTCTCTGAGAAGAGTATTATTCTACTTTTGTTAAATATTTAAAAATTAACCTATAAGGAAATGAAAATGATCATTTTAATCTTACTCATATTTGTTTAATAATCTCAAATGATTAATTTTCTAATTAAGAAATGGAATTGATTTTGGAAAATTATTATGTAGTATTCGTGGTTAGAGTGTTCAATATTTCATTATGACATTTAGCCTAGTTTAATAACAATTCTGCAGTTTTCCAAAAGAGCATTCCCAAAATGTATCCTATTGCTGTTGCAAGAGGTTAATAGAGGTTCTCACACACACAAAAAAACCATTCCTATACTGGAAGAAGTTTGGGAAACTCAGCATACTTATATATAAATTTGGGTTTGAATTTCGATACCCTAATTAAAGTTACTAGAAATTTTCTTTATAATAGGTTTCTTTTTTTTTTTTTCCCCTCAAGACTATTTAGTATTTATAGACAGAATGAAAGGCAAAGACAGGCTTTTTTTAAAGCCCCATCTCTATTTACTCAAAGACCACAGGGCAAACCCACTTATTCTGATTCTTGGTTCTCCAAATGCAGGTGTTGACAGAGCATATGGTCATTCTAAGGAGCCCTCTGGGACTTTAAGCAGATCAAGGTCTGAGTAATGAGGTTCCTGTTAGAATTCTGAGGAGGAAGCAGATGAAAAGACACAATTTGGGGGTGTTATTGATTTTTGTCCCTATCAGGGTGAAGCCTGACATGTGATGTAGTAGGTGCGCTATCTAATATGGTAGTCACTAGCCACGTGGGGCTACTTAAATTAAATATGATTAATTAAAATTAAATAGAATCAGCTCCACAGATACACAGGCCACGTTTCAAGTGCTCAAAAGCCACAAATGAACATCTCCACCCTTGCAGAAAGTTCTATTGGAAACACAAGTCGAGAATGCTGGTCCCAGCATTGACCCTAACTCGGAAGAGTTAGTTTTCTGTACTCCCCGTCGGTCTGGGGCCCTCCCCATCCATTACACTGAGCTTCCCTGTCTCCGCAATTGGTTTTTGTTTTATAGTTCACATGATTTTCTCTCTAGGTGCTATTTAGTTCCTACCTTAGTGTTCAATTGCCTGTTTTATTTGAATGATTCTGAGAGCTAGTGGGCTCAGTTGGTGCTTCCTCCGCACATGGTATTAGTCAGGGCCTCCTCCCGGGACTGCAGCAGCTGGGAGCTTTACATGGCCTGGGACGCCGGGGATGGCTTCACCTGCCCTCTGGGCACCTCAGCTGGGTGCCTGCAGCCCCTGGGAATTGGCTGGGTCTCTCTCTGTTTTACATTATAGTTCGACTCTTGTTTCACCCTGTAAACAAATGAGAGCAGAAGCTGCCACACCTCTCAGGGATGAACCTAGAACTTGCCCAGCATGGCTTCCAGCACATTCTAAGATTACAGCACGTCACAAGACTGACTGGAGTCACGGAGAGGGAAACAGTCTTCACTACTTGGTGGGAGGAACAATTATCTTTGCAGACAATCGATTACACTATCTAACCTCCTTTTTGGTTCTTAAAGATAAATGTATAGCATAACTGTATAATAAATAACAAACTTTACAGTTTTCACACGCAGTAATATATACTCATAAGTTTTATTTCCACAGCATCTAGGCATCAGAAGTGAAGTCATTATGAAGTGAGATGCTTAAAAGAAATTCTTAGGCAATTCATAAGTAAAAGAACTATGTATACTAAATCTCTTCAGAACTTGAAAAACAAGATATCATATTTTACAAATTATGTTTTCCATAATTAGAACCTTAGTAACTTACAGGCTGAGAATGTATGTGTGGAGAGGGGTGGGGCTCAGGATAATAAAGCTTGTTGGAAAATACATTTAAATAATTTTTCAGAGGGCAATTTGACAACATTTATCAATATTTAAAAGGCATATCATTTAAGTCAGCATTTCCACTTATAAGAATTTACCCCATTCCAGTAAATCCTTAGTAAAACCTTCCTTTTTAACACACTCCATATATTTAATGGTCTTTTTGTCTCTTGAAGAAAAAGAGAAATATCAAATTGTGAGATAACTAAGTCCTATCAGGCTCAGCATGCTCCTTTCTTAGAAAGAACAGCTTCAATGATTGCAAAGTTTATGGAAAATCTTTGTTAAAGAAGCTGATCCAGAATGCTGTTTAATATTACTTTAACAAATTAGCATGAGGGATTTGGAACACCCCAATGATTTCTCCATTAAGGAAGGTAATTTAAAAAACTAGAAACTACTATCCCTTTGAAGATATCATTCACCTATAAGCAAAATCCTCTATGATCATCCTGATAAAACATCGTGATTCAGACAGCTCAGATATTTTAAACAATTCTGCTCCCTAGCAGTGGACAGAAGCCAATGGGGTAATATCTGAATATTGAATAACATTGCTTTGACTAGAGAATAAAGATGCTATACAATAATTCTTTTTAACTGGCTTCTGGGTCTCTTGGGGCCCTAAAATGCATGCCCCATTACTTATTACAAGCAAAGTTAGGACTCGCTTAGAGGATAATCCTTGATTTTCAAGCACCTAATTCAATTTGACAGATAAAATCACATAAGTATGCAAAGATTTCCATACAGGACTGATTGCTGTGGTCTTCTTTGCAATAAAAGAAGAGGAAAACAACAGGGATTCGTTACTTGGATGATGTACATCCACACAATGGGATGCCAATATATATAGCTATTAAAATAAAAATGCACAACTATATACACTTGTGTAGAAAGATGTGTAAGATATGTTAATAAATAAAGGTGCAGAACATTATGCAAAATATGTATTCATCTAAGTTAAAAAAAATGTGCGTGTGTTCAAATATAGACAGAAGTTTTCTGGAAAAGACTGTAAGAATTTTAACAGTGGTGATCCGGGAAAGGAACAGGATGAAGAATAGGGGAAGTTTTACTTTTAACTATACCTTTTTTATTATTTGATCTTTTTTTAAAACTCAAGCAATGATTACTTTTATCATTTCAAAAGCTAATTAAATGGCAGAGAGATACAATAATTCACAAAAAATGGAGAAAAACTTGTATTGGAAATTTTCTAGAACAATTTCATATGAATGTAGTTGAATGATCATTTTAATCTGAAGTACATGGCAGTTGATGGTTTGGGGATACACAAGAAAGTATATGGGTTTTGGAGTGAGACAGATTGAGGATTAAATCCCAGCTACCCAGCTCTTAGAGTAGAGCTTTGGGCAGGTCATTTAAGCTTTCAGAAACTCAGCTTTCACATCTGTCAAATGGATATAATCATGTCTTCCTTACAGGTTCACTTTGAGGACAATTATATTGGTAAAATTCATGACATGTTACCTGTCCCATAGTACTTGCTCAATAGAGTTGATGGTGTCATTACCTGTAAAAACAGGAAATATCAGTGCCCATTATACTGGATATAAAGAGGTGAACTCAGGCAATTGGCAAATGATATTTTTAATATCTTCGCACAAATTTCCCAAGAGCTATACTTGGGGGGGGAGGGAGGATGTTGTTTTAAACTCATGGAATCAAGGAAAAATATTCATCTGCCTTAAATACACTCCATGATTAGCCTGCAAAGGACAATGCTAGTTGAGTATCCTCTGCTGACATTCTCTTTTTACATCTTGGTACTTAAAGCCTTGTCAGTTGATTCCTATGTTGAAGACTGCTGGCTTATATCTCTGGGCACTAATGACAATTTACATCCTAGCAAACTTAGTTTAGTCAGAAATTTCCACTCAGACCATGTTTAAAAATAAATAAATAAATGAAAATATTTTCTTATGGGTTGCATTAGTCAGGGCTCTCCAGAGAAATAGAACCATTAGGTATTATATGGATATTTCATATATAAGTTTATTACAGGAATTGACACACAGTTATGGAGGCCCATAATCTGTTATCTACAAGCTAAAGGACCAGGAAGCCTGGTGGTATAATTGAATCAAAGTTAGTAGGACTGAGGGCCAGAGTTGATGGCATAACCAGTCTGAGGCCACCAAGTCCCAGAGTCTGAAGGCTGTGAACCTGGAGCTCCTATAGAAGGCAGGAAATAGGGATGTCCAAGCTCAAGAGAGAGAGAGAGAATTCACCCTTCCTCCTCCTTTTTGTTCCCTTCTGGCTCTCAAGGAGTGGGTGATACCCACCCACATTGGTGAGGGTGGATCTTCTTTACTGAGTCTACTGAATGAAGTGCTAATCACCTCCAGAAACACCTTCACAGACATACTCAGAAATGTTTTACCAGCTATCTGGGTCTCCCTTCACCCAGTCAAGTTAACACAAAAAATTAACCATCACATGAGTTTCAAATTTCACTCTTAAAATATTCCTATTCATGTACAACTGTATAGACTGGATTATTTCCCCCCCAAATATTTGTTGGCTCATGTATAGAAATAGAAAAAAAAAAATGGAAGTTTTGTCTATGTTTGACTAAGGCCTTTGACAAAATACCGGGGCAGCTTTCTATGTGAAGCGAAGTAGCTTAACTAACTTATCATTTATATCTTTTTCAGTACAAAGAGGTATCTAGTATAAAAATCTTAAAGAAAATGGATTTATCAGTATTCTCAGTTTCCTCTATGAGCAAATTCTATAAAATGTTTTACAATTTTACCCATAAACTCTTCTGTCTGTATCTCCGCTAGATATCACCAATGCAACAAATTTAACAATTATTCCTTAATATCATCCAATACACAGCCTATGTTCAAATGTTCCTGGTATCTTAAAATACATTTTTGAATCAGAGTCCAAACAAGATCTGCATATTATATTTGGATATATGTCCCTTAAATATAAAAAACAGAACTTACAGACCTAAAAAGAGGAATATCCAAGTCCATAAAAATAGTGGGAGAATTTACATGCTTCTTTCACTACGCGATAACGTAAGCAGTAAAAATCCATCCATGTACAGTTTTGGTGGGAATGTAAATTGGTACAGCCATTATGGAAAAGATTTCCTTAAAAAATTAAAAATAGAACTACCATATGATCCAGTCATCCCACTCCTATATATATTCAAAAGATCCAAAATTAGTTTCTGAAAAAAGATATCGGCACTCCCATGTTCACTGCAATGTTATTCACAACAACTAGATATGGAAACAGCCTAAGTGTCTGTCAGTGGGTGAATGGGTAAAGAATATGTGTTGTATTTATACAGTGGAATATTATTTGGCCATAAAAAGGAAGAAAATCTTGCCATTTGTGACAACATGGATAAATGTGGAGGGTATTATGTTAAATAAAATAAGCCAAATCGAGAAAGACAAATATATATGGTATCACTTATATGTGGAATCTCAAAAAGTCTACCTCCTAGAAACAGAAAGTAGAATGGTGACTGCCAGGGGCTGGGGTAGGGGAAATGTAGGGATGTTTATCAAAGGGCACAAACTTTCAGTTATAAAATAAACAAGTTTTGAGCATCTGATATACAGCATGGTGACTATAGTTAACAATTCTGTACTGTATGCTTGAAATTTGCCAAGAAAGTAAGATAAAAGAAAAAAATCATTAGCAATAAAGAAGATTGGAATAATAGGATTGACAGACTTGACCTAAAAGACATATGCAGCACACTCCACCCAACAGTGATAGTATTCTCATATTTTTAAGTGTACATGGAATGAATCTTAATTGATCACATGCTAGGCCACAAAGCAATCTTGACAAATCCAACATCATTGAAAACATACAGAATATGCTCTTTGGTGGGATTAAACTAGAAATCAATAATAAAAAGAAAGCTAGAAGATACTCCAAATCTTTTGGAGATTAAGCAAATACATTTACATAACTTATGATTCAAAGAAGAAGTCATATGGAAACATCAGAAATATAATAACATGGGGGAATACTTTAATAAACTTGGTGGGGAGGTTTCTTGAGCTGGAAACAAAAAGCACTAATTACAATGGAAGCACTGAAAAAACCGAACCACATTAAAATTAGAAATAAAAAGAGGAGTTTCTTTTGGAAGGAGGGCAGAATTTGTGACTTGAATGAAATACAAAGGGAACTTCTGGTGGGGGCTTGGGGGCTGGTAATGTTCTGTTGCTTGATTTGGTTACTAACATGAGTTTGTTCACTTTCTGTTCATTCATCAAACTGTACATATGTGATTTATACTCTTTTCTGTATGCATATGAAATTTTACAAAAATTATTGTAAAGTATTATATCTATAAATAAATCTAACAAAAATATATAATTCTCTTCAAGAAAAAAATCTAAAACTAAATAAAAGATATAAAGGAAACCTGGAGACCTACACTATGTTAATAGATTGACAGACTTAGTAATGTGATGTCAAGGATGCTGATAGGCTCATCTAAAATTTTATATGGAGAAGCAATGACCTAAAATGAGTCCACACACTATTTTGTCACCTTTTTTTTTTTTTTTTTTATTGTGGGAAAATACACATAACATAAAACTTACCATTTAAACCATTTTAAAGTGACATTTCATTCATTCACAGTGCTCAGCAATCTTCATCACCATCTGTTCCAGAACATTTTTGTCACCCCAAAAAGAAATCCTGAAACTACTGAGTAATTAACCCCCATTCTCCTTTCTCCCCAGCTCCTGGAAACCAGTAATCTGCTTTCTGTTTCTGTGAATTTGGATATTTCATATAAATTATATCATATAGTATGTTGCCTTTTGTGTCTGGCTTATTTCAGTTAGCATAATGTCTTAAGGTTCATTCATGTTGTAGCAAGTATCAGAACTTTGTTAATCAGCTGCTGGCTTGCTTCCACCTTTTGGCTATTGTCAATAGTGCTACTGTGCACATTTTTGTATAAATTTTCATTTGAACACCTGTTTTCAATTCTTTTGGGTATATACCTAGGAGTGGAGTCATATAGTAATTGCTGAGTCGTATGGTAATTCTGATAACCTATTTAAAAACCAGTTTCCACAATGTCTACACCACTTTACATTTCTACTAGCAATATATGAGAACTCCAGTTTCTATACAAAGGAACTAGTTTCCACAACATCTACACCATTTTACATTTCTACTAGCAATATATGAGAACTCCAGTTTCTATACATCCTCATCAACAGTTAGTTTTGTTTTTGTTTCTAAATTATAGCCATCCTAGTAGGTACGAAGTGGTATCTCATTGTGATTTTGACTTACATTTCCCTAATGACTAGTGATATCAAGCATCTTTTCATGTGCTTGTTGACATTGGTATATAGTGTCTGGAGAAATGTCTTTATGTAAGTCCTTTGTCCATTTTTAATTGGGCTATCTTTTTATTGTTGAATTATAAGAGGATTTTATGTATTCTAGATGATAAACCCTTATCGGAGCGGAGATAGGATTTTCAAATATTTTATTCTGTGAGTTGGATTTTCATTCTTTTAGTGTCCTTCGATGCACAAAAGTTTTTAATTTTGATAAAGCCTAATTTATTTTTTTCTTTTGTTGCTTGTGCTTTTTCTGTCATCTGAGAAATCGTTGCCAAATCATAGGTTATAAAGACCCTTTACTAGTTTCCTAGGGCTGCCACAACAAAGTGACAAAAACTAGGCAACTTAAAACAATAGACATTTTATTGTCTCAAGGTTCTGGAGGGCTACAACAGAGCCATAGTCTCTCTGACCCCTCTGCAGGGAAAATCCTTCCTTTTCTTTGGCAGCTTCTGGTGTTTGCTGACAATCGTTGACAGTCTTTGGCTTGTAGATGCATCACAGGCCAACTTCTCTGTCTTCACGTTATTTTCCCTCGGTGGATTTTCTCCCTTTTTGAGGACACTAGTCATATTGGATTAAGGCCTACCCTCATAAGGGAATCATTTTAACTTGATGACCTTTATAATGATTCTATTTCCAAATAAGATCACATTCTGAGAGACTAGAGATTAGGATTTTAACATACTTTTGAGGGGGCAACATTTCAACCCATAACAGCTTCTTGGAGTGTCAATTGTTTCTCAACTGATGTACTAGTCCCAGGTGGCAGAAAGTAATTCATCTGTCTGTAAACATTTTTGAAAAATCCCTGAATGTAGCAACTTTTTTATTCTGAGAGATATCCTAGTTACGCAAAATAAAGGAAAGCTCTTTGCATTAGTCTTTCAGGGAGTGACTAGACAGGTCAAAAGAGACAACCACATTTTTTTAGAACAAGGTTAGCTCTGCTTCCCCAAAAGGCTGCTGTCTTCCAGACCACCACTGAGCTGGGGAGGAAGGAACGAGGCAAGGGTGGGTTAAAATGCCACTAAGAATTCCTGCCAGGTTTCGGTTGCCCTTTTCTTTTTAATTAAAATTTTTAAATGTTGACATTATTACAGTTGTCCCCCTTTCTCCCCCCTTTGCCCACCTCTACCCACTCCCACTTCCCCTCCCTCTCCCTTGGCCTTCACCAAACTATTGCCCTTTTCATGAATGTTTTCTTGGTTGCTGTAAACCATTGACTATTTTCCAGAGTTCTGATAAAGCTGATTCTGCTAGTTTTTCAGTGTTTCTGTTTAGAGACAGACTCTTGGAATTACTGTGCCATTTTTCTGACATTCCTCAAACACTTTTTTTTTTAAACCTCACCAGAGGATATTTTTTCCATTGCTTTTTCAGAGAGAGTGGAAGGGAGAGAGAGAGGGGCGAGTGGAGAAAGAGACATCCGTGTGAGAGAGACACATTGACTGGTTGCCTCCCTCACATGCCCTGACCAGGGCCAGGGATGGAGCCTACAGCTGAGGTATGTATGTGCCCTTGGCCGGAATCAAACCCAGGACCCTTCAGTCCGTGGGCTGATGCTCTAACCGGCTAGGGCCTCAAACACTTTTTAAGAAATAGAATAATATAGGGGCTTATCATAACAGATGTTAAAAGTTGCTATAAAACCAAGGTAATGAGATAGTGTGGTTAGTGTTTCATGTTTTAGTGTGATTGATGGGTACCAATTCTTACATAGCATTTTGAATATATCAAATATTACATGAGGAAATATGTTTCATTCTAACTATTTGTGTTACCATTATAATTAGCTAGTTAATAATATTAATAATAGGCAAGGAGCAAAGGGAAGGCCAGACATTATAAGCATGCCCATCTGGGGAGCTTCATCAGGAAGCTGCAATTTCGCATCCCCAGGGAACCACCAATCTGTTCCCAGCAGATCACTGGGGGAAGGTACTGGACAAAGGGGAAGATGAGTGCATGTGCAGTGAGTCGAGGTGACACAAGGAAAATACTTGCCTACCAGGCTAACCTGGGAACAAAGATCATTAGCTAGAGGAGTGGAGCCAATGCAAGCCTGTGACAATTTGGGAATACATAATCCAAAGGCAAAGGAATTCTCTCTCTTGTTCCTTTGGCTTTGCTCCTGTTTCCTTGCACTCATCTATGTTCCCTCCATAACCATGTGGACCTCACACACAATGGGCAGCAGCTGGGAACAAAAGCTTAGCTGGCCTGATGCTGGACTGGACTGTGCAAATATGGAACAGAGGCTCTGAGCAGTGGCTTTAATTCTAGCTCTGCTGAAGATGGAATGGGACTTTTTCCTCTGGAGATGGGACCTTGGAAACTCAGGGGTTTAATTCCAGGCAAATAAATCACTCGTTCTCCCAGGCAAGTCTCAGAAAATTCCTTTTCTGGTGGCACTGCAAGAAGCCCACTTCATGAGCAGCAGGTGGGGACATGGAGGACTCCCCACTGATAACACTTGAACACTGAGAAATATACTTCTAGGTAACCATTGGGTTAAGGATGAATTCAAAACAAATTATGAACTATCTAGAAAGTAACACAAGGAGATCACTTTGCATCAAAAACCTGAGACTGCTGTAAAAGCTATACCAAAGAGTGAAAGTGTTAGCTTTAAATGCTTTCATTATTAAAGAAATATAATAATAAAAAAAAAAGAGTGGATTCATAATACACATCTTAAGAACACTGAAAAAGACCAACAATATAAATCAAAAGATGGAATTTTAACATGGGAAACAAAATTAATAACGGTAAAGCTCAAAAGATCTAAAGATAAATGCTTTCAAAATGGAAATGATCAATATAATTAAACTCCCCTTGATCCTGATTAAGAAAAAATAGAATAGATAATACAGATTTCGCTCAATTCTAAGAAGGAAGCAAACAGGATTCTGTGATGAAAAAGTGACTTAGGTGAACTGATGAAGGCAGTAGGTAGGGGGAAGTTATCTTAACCTAAGGATGAGAAGGACATTTGGGGTGGTGATGGGAAGATTTTGTGAATGAAAACGGGCAACATACTAAACATGACAAGCTCAGGAGAAGCCTGCGTGGCGAACTTACAAACTCAGAGACCTAAAGTGACTACCTAGAATGGTCTGAAATGAAAACTTTCTAACTGAAAGCAGTTCATGGCAGGTAGTAATGTCCTAGGGCAGTATTTTCCCTAACGAAGGTCAGTTTTCACCTTAACTGAGCCTGTCCGTTGTCTTTTTGCATCTAGGATAACATACCTGATAACATGCCTTTGGAATAATGAAGTAATTTCCTTTCTTCCGGACCCCTCACCACACGAACCAGAGCTGAGACCACGAATTCCCTTCATTGTTAGTGTTGTGGTGTTAATTGTTGACTGTTAACTATCCTGACCTGCCTCTGTAACAGAAGTATGTGTCCATCATTTTACTTTTAATCCAACCCCAGAGGTCCCCCCCCTCCACCCTTTGCTTTCTCCTGCCTCCTTAATCTATCGCCAATGGATTTCATGTAACCCACTTATACCTCCTCTTTTGATTGTAATGTATAAAATCAGGTGCAAAATTCTATTTTCCAGTGCATTTTCTCAATCCATTGAAATTTTTGCTTTTTGGCAGTGGTCATCAGTTTGACTCAAACTCATGAAAATTCTTACAGGCTTGGATGTTTCTTACATTGACAACCTCTAGGATATTCTTAAGGTCAGAAAGAGTGTGGTGTGTTAAAAAAAAATTCAGTTTCCATGTCTGGGACTCAGCATACAAGGATCATATGGGGTAGAACAATGCCTGAAGACATAAATGACGTCAGAGAATCTGTCTTTCCTTGCAAATAGCCACAAGTTGGCAACAAGAGGAAAAATAGGAAATATATCATATTATTAAGATATACACTGCTAAAAGATATTATATGCAGATGCACACTGGATAATCAAGTTCTGGATAATATCTGAACACAATTTCAAATGGAGAACACCCTCCTCCCACCCTTTCTATGTAAATTTTCAACTCAGAATCCTATTTGCTTTGCTTATGTCATCATGGAACTTAACACAAGTGTTAGTCACTTCCTGGGCGGCCAATCTACTAAGGTGCTAAATTGGATCCCCAGAAACCAAGAAGCATGTCAATAATCTCAGTGATTATTCATCATGCATTAGTGATGTGATTACTAATTAGTATTTGTAAAGTAGGAGGAGAAACAGGAGTGAAATGGAGGTTGATTTTCATTACCTGATAGTAACGAACATGTCACAACATTATTGTGAAGAATAACATCTGACTGTCCTTTCATCTTGTGATTTAAAGAAATGAGTCTTTACCTCGCTCTACATGGAAAGATTTGGAACAGATAAAGACAATTAATAAAATAAGGTTTCAAAAGAAATAACAAGAATGAAACCTCTACATCCACTTCTAGTATCTTTCTTAATCATCAGACCCCCATATACAAAGACTTACAAAGACTTATTCAAAAGATTCACCAGGATATTTTCAAATTTGAAAAAGTTAAAGCCCCCCGGCCAGGCATGGCTCAGCGGTTGAGCATCGACCTAGGATCCAGGCGATCAGGGTTTGATTCCCAGTCGGGGCACATACCCAGGTTTCCGGCTTAATCAATGACTCTCTCATCATTGATGTTTCTATCTCTCTCTCTCCCTCTCCTTTCCTCTCTCTCTGAAATCAATGAAGATATATTTAAAAAAAAAAAAAAAAAGAAAAAGTTAAAGCCATTTACAGTGTATTTTTTCCACAGTAGAATCAAGGTATAAATCAGTTAAAAATATATAACTAGAATAATGTCAGCTGCTTGATGAAACAATTTCTAACACTAATTAAGTTGACAATTTAAGTGAAATAAATAAATTCCTAGAAGAATACAACTTTCCAAAACTGTCAGAGGTAGAAAATCTGAATAGCTTAGTATCTATTAAAAACATTTAATTCATTATAGTAAAATCTTCCCCAAAGGAAACTCTAGGCCCACATATTTTCACTGGTAAATTCTTGCAAAAATTTAAGGAAAAAAACCAATAACCCATAAATCTTGCACAAACTCTTCCAGAATACAGATGAGAAAATTCTTTTTCTAATGCAACTTTTATGAGACCAGTATAACCACAATTCTAAAACCTGACAAGGACATTACAAAAAAGAGAATTATGGACCAATCTCTCATGAAAATAGATATAAACATCTTTAACAAAATAGTAAACAATCCAATCTAGTGATAGAGTTTAGTCTAGAAATGCAAGATTGCCTTAACATTTAAAAATTAACACAACCATATTAACATAAAAAAAGGAGAAAAGTTATAGGAGTATCTTGCTAGATGCAGAGAAGCAATTTGACAAAATTGATCTCTCCCTCATTTATTATATATTAAAAAACTCTTTGCAAACTGAGAATAAAAGGCAACTTTCTTAAACAAGTAAAATAATATTACATACCTCCCTCTACCCCCAGCAAACATCATACCCAATGGTGAAATATTAAAACTTTCCTTCTAAGATTGGAAATGAGACAAGAATGCCACTGACTTTCATTCAATATTTGACTGGAGAACCTAGCCATTGCAATAAACTTCTTAAAAAGGTTTTAGGACTTGGAAGGAAGAAAAGAAACTGTCATTATTAGTAGACAGTATGATTATATGCCAAGAAAATCCAAAAGAATCTATAAACTATTTGAATTAATTAATTCTGCAATGTTGCTAGATACAGGTCACTATTTAAAAATCATCTTATTTCTATAGTATTATTCACAAACAAGTAGAAAATTATATTTTAAAACATACTATTTACAATAGTATCAAATATAAACTACATAGAAATAATTCTAACAAAAGATTTGCAGAGCCCTAACATTGAAAACTATAACCATCTTTGAGAGAAATTAAATATCTAAATAAATTTAGAAATAAAACTTTTAACATTTACAAAGTTCAGTATTGTAAAGACGTCAATTCTTCCCAAACTAATCTATAAATTAACATAATCCCAATCGAAATTCTAGTAAGATTTTTTTTTTTTTTGGAGAAATTGACAAGCTGATTCTAAAATTCATATGGAAATTCAAAGGGCCAAAGATATCTAAGGCAATTGGAAAAGAAGAGCAAAGCTGAATGATTCATTCTACCTGAGAACAAAACCCATGATAAAGCTATAGGAATGAGAACATATGGGATTGACACAAAGCTCTACAAACTAACTAGAGAGACTACACATGAATGGTCACCTGATCCATGCCAAAGACAATGATGCAATAGGTGAAAGAATAGCATTTTCAAAAAATGTTGCTGGATTAATTGGATATGTGGGAAAAAATCTGGAGCCCTACCTATACTCAAAAAATTAATTCCAGACCAATTGCTGACCTAAATGTAAAAATAAAACAATAAAGCTTTTAGAGGAGAATGTAGGAAGACATCTGCATTACCTTGGAGTAGATAGAGATTTCTTAAACAGGACATAAAAGGCTCTAACCATAGAGAAAAAAATCCCCATCCGTAAATCTGACAAAAAACTCATATATAGCATATGTACAAACTTTTACTAATCAATAAAAATAAGACAGACAACCCAAGAGAAAAATGACAAAAAGATTTGCACAAACACTTCACAAGAGGGTATGCAAAAACCCAGAAAACATGGGAAAAGGTGTGTCAACCTCATTAGCCATCAGGGACTTTTAAATTAAACCACAGTGAGATTATCATTACCCACCTCCCAGAAGGGCTAAATTAAAGTCAGAAAATTCCAAGAGTTGGAGAGGAGGTGTAGCATTTGGAATTCTTATACATTGCTGGTTAGTAAATTGGTATAACATTTTGGAATATCATTAGGCAATAGCTACCAAAACTCGAAAGGGTTCATACAATAGGATTTCATTTACATGAAGTACACAGAGGCAGGCTAATCCATGGTGCTGGAAATCGGGATGGTGGTTACCCTGGAGGAGGAGGGGTCGAGTCAATGGGAATATGAATGAGTGTTCTAGGAAGCAGGGAATTGTTCTGTTTCTTGATCTGGATGCTGGTCATATGAGTGTATCTAGGTGTGAAAATTCATTAGGATTTATACTTATGACATGAAATTAGACTAGAAGGTAGAGACTAAAGAGCACTCCTTATTTTTACCCTATCATAATGTTCCAAAGAAGCTATCTTTTTAACTCACCTATGATCTTTGCCTTAAGTTGCCTAGTAAAACACATATCTTAGCATAGCCTAGAAAATGACTCCTGTACTGTCACAGGAGGCTAGTGGTGGGAGGGAATCCTTCTTTATTTCCCAATCAGAAGAATTATTTCTATAGCCTATATTTTATTTTCAAGTTCAGTGCTCTCCTGCCTACAGTTATAAGTTCTCTCCTTTTCCTCTAAAAATAAATCTAACTTTTGCCTAAACTAGTAGAATAAAATTGCCTGTGTATTCTAGGTCCTAGAAAACAGACCCTATTTTGACAGAACATCAGTTCCATAATTTATTCTTCACATAGTTACATAATTCAAACTCATTATCTAACAACCCCTCTATTTAACTGTATCTCTTTCTGTATATTTTATTCCATAGCAACATGCTTTCTCGCTCTCCCACAACCATTTCGCTTAGGGGAGATGTCTCAAAGGTTTTTCTCTTACATTATAGACTATTGAGAAAGGAAAGGGCTTGAAGCCTTGTGAATAATAGTTATTTAGAATCTTCTAGCATAGCAGTCACTCATTGCTGATTCAACAATTCGTTTTTGAGGGTCTTTTGGGTGCTAGCCAATGATCTAGGCACTAGAGATACAATGGAATAATGGTCTAGCATGTAGGTTCTGAATTTAGGTAGCTTGAGTTCAAATTAGTCACACTCCTCCTAATTGGTGGGGGTGGCAGATGGGGGCACCTTGCTGTAAGTTAGGTCTATTTTTAGCCTCTATATATGGCCTGCTCCCTGCAGACTCACTGGGGCAACAGACTGCTGTGGGATTTAAGGCACTCTCCATGTTGCTTGGTGGTTGCCATGCCAACGAAATTTAACAGAAATTGAGTTTTCTAGTAGATTATTTTAGTGGAGGCTTTAAAGCCAGATTACAGCTCCAACTCTGAAGCTTAAATGAGGCAAGTGATTAGCACTGGTATATAGCAGGTACACCATAATACTGAAAAACAGAATGAATGCATGAATGCAATTAGTTGTATTAGGGAGCTGAAGATGTTGCAGCAGAGAACCGATCTGCTACTTAAAGTCAATATTTAAAGTCAGTCTGGAGCGAGTTTACTCCTACCCTCCCTGGATTTTCATAATTACCTGACACTGCATGTGTGAAATGATTTGTCCGATTCCAAAGGACTGCCTCTGATCTTTAGGCCACTTAGGGACTCTGCAACCCAGGGGGCTCTGCCTGCACACAGCTGCTTGTTGCAGACATAGAAGAGGTAGACGGGGAACCCCTTGCAGGCCTTTTATGGGGGCGAGGAGCTTATTCACAGCTGAGAGGGTCAGTGCCCAGTCCTTCTAAGGATACCTTTTAGCAATCACCATACTTAATAAGTGCATTTATTTAAATAGCCTATCTAGTTTAAGAAAGCTGTGTTTGAAAGGCCATCCTCTGGCTGAAATGAGTGAATGTTATCAGATAAGCAGAGGGGCAGGGGAGCATCATGAATCTATTCAGTTCCCAGGTCTTTCAGCACGTATTCTCTGAAAACCCTGCCTGGTGAGTTCTTTGTATTAACGATTTGGCTCCCCTCCCCTCCCCTCCCCTCCCCTCCCCTCCCCTCCCCTCCCCTCCCCTCCCCTCCCCTCCCCTCCCCTCCCCTCCCCTCCCCTCCCCTCCCCTCCCCTCCCCCCTCCATGTTCTTCCATTCCTCTCTCCCTCCCCCCCTTCCTTCCAGTGGCAGTGAAAAGAGCAGTCTTTTGGAGTCAAAATTAGATTCAAATCCTTACTATCTCTGATGCTTATTTGTGGTGAGACGTTCAGCAACTTTCATTACAACTTGAGCAGCATTTCTTCTTGTGCACAAGGGGCTACCAATGTCTGACTTGGATGGTTATGGTAATAATGGAGTGTTTCTCAAACCTTAGTGGGCATGAGAGTCACCTAGGGAGATTCTCAAGACCCACACCCAATGACTCCAATCCATTAGGTTAAAATGCAGGTTCCTACATTTTAACAAGGTTCCCAGACTTTAAGGTCCTAATTTGAGAAATATTGCATATGGTTGTAAATGCTTAGTAGAATGAGATTTGTTGTAAATATTCAAAAGATGGGAGCTATGATCATTATTCACTCAGTACACATTTATTGAACAACTACTATGTACCAGGCATGAACAAGGCTCTGCAGATATGTCCCACTTAATTTAATTTACTATGAATTTAATTTGTCCTATATGTTTACGTTGTCCGATCCCACTGGTTGTAAGTTCTTGCAGGGTAAGATAAAGCAGCATGATGGGGCAGAGAACATAAATGTTAGAAGACATGAATTTTAATCCTGATTTTATCTACTATTTATATGACTTTAATCAAGTTATATTATCTTTCAGGACATATTTTCTTCATCAAAAATTGGAAAGTCAGTGAGTATAGTGGTTAAAAGTCTAAAAGTTTGCAGTCCTGACTCTAATGCTTTCTAAGTGTGTGACCTCAGGAAGGTAACTTTTGAGCCTCAGCTTCCTCTTATATAAAAAGGGGATTCATTTGTTCAACATTCTTTCCTTCAATAAACACTTATCGAGCACTTTCTATGTGACCATTGGAGAGTAAGACAGGTAGGGCCCCTGACTCATGTAGCTTACAACTTAACACTGGACACAAATATTAAATAGGTAACTACACAAATAATCAATTCCATTGTAATAAATTTAACTAGCAGGAGCTACACTAGCCAGGGAGTGTCAGAAAAGACCTCCTGGGACAGGGGATACTGAGCCCTGAGGGATGAGTGGGCATTACCCAGAAAGAAGGACCTGACATGGGAAGAAGCTGAACTCTTTTCAAGAAGTAAAGGGATACCCATGTGGCTAAAGCTGAGTGCACAAGGTTCCCCCACACCTCAGAGGTGTTGAAAGGATTACATGAGATAACAAAGTGCTTAGCACAGTGCCAAAGCAAAGAAACATAATAATCACGGAGATAACACACCTTCTGGTTTGTGGTAGACTATGTTTGAAGAAGTACTGTGTGAACCAGTTTCTCAAATTAGCATTCATCAGTCACCTGGAGGGCTTTTTAAACCACTGGTTGCTGGGTCCCACCTCCAGAGCTTCTGTTCAGTAGATCTGGCTGAGGTAGATCATCTGCAACTCTATTCTAACAAATTGCTGGGTTATGCTCCTGCTGCTGGTGCGTGTATGTATTTGTTATGCTTTTAGGGTGAGAAAAGGCCTTCGAAACCCTGCAGCCTTTCATTTATACAAGAGAGGGACTCAAGGACTCAAGAGAAAGTGAGAACGCCGCCTAAGAATGGGAGCAGCCTGAACCCAAGAGCTTTTCCTCTCAAGAGCGTATTTTTGGTGCACTTTGCCGGAAGGCAGGTGCAAGGCAGCCCCTGAGAGTGGCTTACTATGTATTCTCCCTGCACGGGCTAGATGACCAAGATGACCTGGCCCTCTATTATATGTACCTTACACATGCAAAATTTTCTTGCTGAATAAATTGATTTTTGGAATAAACATATTTTTGAGAGTCATGAGATGAATTCAATGAAATATAATCTTTTCAAAGAGAATGACTGCACCACAATTGCCTATCAGGCTTTATGTGGAAATGAGTACCATATTTGCTCCCCTTATCTTTTCTGTTTTTTTCTTATGTGGGTAGGCACCTCTCTTGTGGTAATAACATTAATAGTAAAAACGGAAGTGAAGATGATAGCTTATTTAATCAGTGTGAGCCTGGGTCGGAGAGTGCTTTAGCCTCATTACCTCAGAGGTTGGTCCTGATTATCTCCATTTCATAGATGAGTCCTAGAGCCAGGATGTGAATCCTAGAACTAGGATTTAAATCAAGGCTGACTCCAGAGGTTGGGCTCTTAAATTACATTGATGTGATGATTAATTTGTAAAAAAATAAATAAATAAACCCGTGTTGAAATGCAATGGTAAGCTCTGAGATCAGAAACGCCCTGAGGAGTCAAGAAGATGCATTTAAATAACTGTCCACAGGTGAACAATCTCTCCTTTTGACATGAAGACCCAACAATAACTTTTATACTGGTTTCATATTTCAAGAGTTAGACGAGGAATATCCCAAAGCAGAGTTTAAAAAAAAAAAAGCTGAGTCATTAGGGTCCTTCAGAAGGGAAGAAATCTCTCCTTAGGATGACACATCTTAGCTTCTGTGCAAGCAGGGGCGTGTCCCTCAGGGACAGGGGTGCAGGGGGGTCTCCCTGCCTTACTTACTCGCAGCCCATGTACTGGACTATGTCTGGCTCTGCCAGTTGCCTTAGCACCAGGCCCCTGGGGAGGAAGGCTGGAATAGATCCTCCAGGTTAGTTATTTGGGGACACCCTCTCCCCGTTGCTTAGGGCGAAGTGGTCCTAACATGAATAACCGGACCTTCCTGCGGGCAGATGTTCGAGAAGGATTCCCAGCCACGCTTCACGCTCCCCCCACTCTCCCGCTCCCCGCCAACTGTGAAGTGCACGGGAGCCCGCCAGGGCCTGCAGGCAGCGCAGCGCCTCGGGGCGGCACGCTCTTCTTTCCCCTCCCGGGGAGCGACCTCGGCACCTCGCCCCGCGTGTCCGTGGAATACCGGGTGCGAGCCGCTCCACGGCTGGGGCGGGGAGGCGGTGCTCGCCACAGCTGGGCAGAGCGGGGGTGTCACCCGCGGGGCCACGGCGCTCCAGGACCCCCAGGGGCGCCCTCTCTCCGGGCGCGCGGGGTCCCCCGCAGCCGCGCGTCACCCCGCCGGCCCGCGCCACGCTCCGCCCTGGACGCCGCTCGCCCGGGAGCGGGGGTGCGCGCGGGGGGAGCGGGCCCGCTCAGCCTGATTTACGGCTCTGCTGAAAACCGCTCCGCTCCCGCAGCAGCAGCGCCGGCCGCAGCCGCAGCAGCAGCAGCAGCAGCAGCGGCCGCAGCTGCAGCAACAAGTCGGGTAAGTGGCGCTGCGGGGCCCGGGCCCGGGGGCGCGGCCGAGGGCGCGGGCCGGGGCTGGAAAGGAGGTCCCGTCCCCGCGTGGTGGCGGGGAGTTGGGCTTCTGGAGCCCACCTGCGGGAACTCCTGTGCAAACGTATCCACTTCGGCACCGGGGGGCTGCAGCCTCCGAGGCGGGGGCGGGGAGAGCCAGGGCCCCGGAGGCAGGGTCCTTGCCTGCCCTGCTCGGGCAGAGGAATTTGGGGCTTTTCTGCTAACCCTGTGCACTGGGGTTTGCGCTGGGCCCTTGACAGCATGCATATTCCCGGAGTGCATGATTATTCCTCCCCCCTGCCGAATGCCACCCCTTTCCCATTGCCCCCCAGAATCCTAACTTCCCCTTCCTTTACCTCTCGCCTGCATTTTTGGGCAGGGTGTGCACCCTATCCCAGAAAACCGGTCGTTAAACAGCCTGTGTAGCACAGGAAGAGGTTCCCCTCTCTGGGGGCCGGGGGCTTATTAACCTGGAAGCTTTGCCTAGCTGGCTGGGGATCATTTGCACCTCTGCTTTTGAAGAGGTTGAGGGCCCAGTAACAACACTTTTCAGCCTAGACCCTTATCTAAGCTCCCTCTTTTGGGGGCCCAGTGCTTCCTATGTTTAAGTAGAAATCATTCCTGGAGGAAATAGATATTGTGTTGCTTGCAGAATTGGGTTGTTAGCAGTCATCTGTTGCTAGGGCTAAGATAAGAAATTCCTGCGAGAGACTGAGAACTTCCTGTTATTAAAAGAGTTATGCTGATGCCTACCTGGTTCAAACACTGGCCATCTCTGGAGGTTGTCTTTAATGTCTAGAGGTTGATCCTTAAAATAGGATCAGAGACAAGACAGATCCCATCCAGAACACCCTATTTTAATAAAGTCTTGGCCATGGCCCCACTTAGATCAAAAAATATTTGACACATTGGGTTCCCAAATCTTAGTAACTCGATTATGGAGATGGAGGGCCATTGTTCTTACGATTTCTGTCATCACAGCAATGATTAAAGGACAAAATTAAGGGCAACAATCTCAGGTTGAAAAATTTTCGCCGATTGTGTGCTCAGGACCTAGTTTGAGTGATATCTTTCCTGTTCTTGAGGGACCTGTTTTGATAATTCCTGCTGAGTTTTCCTCATTTTTTGTATCCATGTTTATCATGTTGTTAGTAAAATAGGGCACGGTTTTGCAGTTTGTGTACTAAATTCAGGAGGACAGGAAACTCGAATCTACTTCTGGATCTGCCATTTTTATCTGACCTTGAATTACTTACTTTACCTCCTTGCTCCAGTTTTCTCATCTGCAAAAAGGGAATGTTACCCACCCTCTTTGTCCTAGCCAGGGGTTGGCAAACTTCTTCTGTAAAGTCCAAGTAATATGCATTTTTGGCTTTGCAGGTCATAGAGTCAGGTTAGTGCCAAAGTGGCAGTAGACATTAGGGAAATGAGCGGATGTGGCTGGATTTGAACCAAGGATTGTGGATTTTAATTTTATAAGATATATGCAAAGGTCATTTGAAACCAAAGAACTTCTGGCCTCATGGAGATGGCCAATGTTTGAACCAGGTAGGCATCAGCATAACTCTTAATAACAGGAAGTTCTTAGTCTCTCGCAGGAATTTCTTATCTTAGCCCTAGCATCATGGAGAGGAGCAACAATAGTCATTACAGTAGCATTTTTTAAACAGACATGTAAACGACCTGTTTCATTTCCCCCTGCCCAGGACTTTTAGAGTAATGCAACAGAAGGCTTTTGAAGAAAGCAGATACCCCTGGCAGGAGTCCTTCGAGAATGTTGCTGTGTGCCTGCCCTTCCGCTGCCCGAGGTGCGGAGACCATACCAGGTTTAGAAGCCTGTCGTCGTTGAAGGCCCATCTGGAATTCAGTCACAGCTACCAGGAAAGAACGCTCTTGACAAAATGCAGCCTCTTACCATCCCTCAAAGACGCAGACCTACTCACTTCCTCGGAATCCCTGAAACTGGGAAAACTGCAGAGCTGTGGCAACGTGGTGAAGCAGAAACCCAGCTATGTTAACTTGTATAGCATTTCCCACGAACACTCCAAGGACAGGAAGCCATTCGAGGTGGTGGCGGAGAGACCCGTGTCCTACGTGCAGACCTACACTGCCGTGGACCTGTGCGCCGACTCGCTGGATGGGCCCCGGTCCAGTCCCGGACTTCCCACCTCGGATACCAAAGCTGCTTTCGAGGCCCATGTCAGAGAAAAATTCAATCGGATGGTTGAGGCCGTGGACAGGACCATCGAGAAGAGAATCGATAAACTCACCAAAGAGTTGGCCCAGAAAACTGCAGAGCTGTTGGAAGTCCGGGCAGCTTTTGTCCAGCTGACTCAGAAAAAGCAAGAAGTTCAGAGACGAGAGCGGGCCCTGAACAGGCAGGTGGACGTGGCCGTGGAGATGATCGCGGGGCTGAGACAGCGCCTGACAGAATCAGAGGAGGAGCTTCTCAGGAAAGAAGAGTAAGTGACACTGGGACAGTGTTAAGCAAGGTTTGGTTTTTATTACTTGCAGGTGGTACCTTGGCTGCATTTCTTACTGATGTAGTTGAATGTGGGAGGCACAAGGCTTTTAATATTATTTACCCTCTCTGTGTATGGTCTGCAGCCCAGTAACCTATAAGTCAAAATACCTAATTTCTTCTTACCTTGGAAACTGTAAAGTACAGATAAAGTTTTTAAACAGAAGAGTGGTGCCTTGTTTCTGTAGTGGGTGCCATTCCCAGCACCCACTGCTGAGCAGGGGAGTTGAATGGGAGGGCAGAAAGGACAGGCTGGGGAGTCTTCCTTCTTGACAGTTTCCATGTAATAAAGTCAAGAATATGAAATGCTGTCTTATTCAAGTATAAAGAATGCCCTAAATACAAATAATTTTGGCTGCTTTGCCATTTTGGATTATCCGCCCGCTGTAATTAAATGTTGATTGCTGAGAATCCATTCAATTACAATTTTTATTTGGAAGAAGCAGACATTAGGAAACCCAGAGGAAACTTTGTGATATTGCTCTGCTTCTGTGATTTAAGTATGAGAATTTTCTTTTTGTAAAATGTTATATCCTACTAGAGTGAGTCATGCCTGCTTGCAAAGAGTTGATACTGGTTTTCACAAGTTATAGGTGATCAAATAAACTAATACTTTAAAGGTCATCATATTTGGGAAAGCATTTTCTTATCAGTAATTATGGATTCAATCCAAACTAAAAACATATATATGTATCTATGCAGTGTATTTCCCAAAAGCAGAATGTTGGATTTAGTTTTAAATGGAGGCTCAGAATTCATTGAATGAAAGGACATAAAAATGGATAAACTAAAACATCCTAGAAGGAAAGTTTCCAAATAATTTGAGTTCCATTATAGAGATTGACTTAATTTCATACTTTCTCTGCCCTGTGGCACTCTTCTTTATATGTTGTCTCTTAAAATGTAGTGATTAAAACTTCCTCCATTTGGTAAGAGGCTGAGAAACCCTGTATATTAAAGAGATCATCATTCACTATCACTGAATGCTTGCATGCTACTTAGAGGGAAAGCCTGCTTTGCTCAACTAGACACTTTCCAAATATGTAGTGAGGGCAGAATTGAATCAGCCACTGATTTGATCTTAAGGAAATGATAGCTAATGAAAAATTCTTTTCTCTTGGTTTCCAGTGTTTCCTGGTGGGAAGTTAGTGCCTTAACCTGTTATGGCCACCAGGGTGACTAACATTGCACCACTGGAAAAATGTCAGATACGGGGTTCCCCTGTGTGCAAAGAAAAGCTTAGAATTAAATTTTATGGTATTTCAGTTTCATTCAAGAGCAGTGAATTTAAAAAGTAAGCAAATTAATTGTTTGCATTTATTTATTTGTTGTATTTTTAAATTAAATCTCTAAGGAATAATGGATGTGGGATTTGGGATGTTGATTGCCTAGAGTATAGGAAGACAATATGATGACCGGGAGGGTCATAGGGTTAGATCTAGGTTATGGTAGAGGATCTAACTTTTATTTGGGGTGGTGGATTCAAGGATGCTTTATTATTAAAAAAGAACTGGTTAACTTACTTGAGTAAAAGTGGGCCATGCCTGCATCAATGATGATAATGTGTTATGGTTAATCCAGGGCTGTCACCTGAGGACCAACTGAAAAACTAATACATACTTGTAAAAAATTAACATGGGAGAACTGTATGTGTTAAAAGTCCTCCGTCCTCTCTAAGCATACCCCATCCTCTGGAGATAGCCACTGTTTAGTTCCTTCTATACCTTTCTTGTGTACGTATAAATCATATGTACTTTATTCACACAGAGTTACTATGTTTTTCCAAATGGAATCATGACACACATTATTCTGCCACTTGTGTGTGGAGTTTGTTTTGTTTAACTAGTGTATTGTAGGAATCTTTCATGCACTAAACAGAATTATGTTATTCCTCTTGGGTACTAGGTGGTATTCCATGGTGTGGATGCATCATGGCTGATTTCATCAGATTGCTATTGATGAATGCGTGGTGGTTTTTTTTCCATTTTCCTAGTATTAAAAATAGTGCCTCTGTTAACAACTTTGTACATATGTCTTTGTTCATGTTTTTGTGAGTTTATCTGAGAGTAAATTATGAATTGATTTTTAGTATGGCATATATTGGACTACCAGAAAAAAAAAAAAAGTAATGTGATTTTATAAAACCCACTTTAAATGAAAATACAGTGAAACTGCCTTCAACTTTTAAACATAAACTAAACAAAGTCTTCATTTTTTAAGCCTTCATTTGGCGTCTTCCATCAGTTTCTGTATTCAAGCTTCAAATAATAATTCTTTCTGTACATGAACTAGGACTGAAAGAGTCTTGTTTCCAGAAAGGACAGTGGAGCTCTTGGTTTGAGAGGGCAACTGTGCTCTTGTTCTCACTGTTTACAGTGTCCAGCCTCCTTTCCACCTCCACCCCCAACCCCCTGACGTGGGCGAGCCAGCTGCCCATCTGCCATCCATTGAAACCGGGTTGATTTAACTAGATCTGCCTGGCTGGGCCATGCCCCTTCCCTCTTTACTTCTTCCTCCCAGAGCTGAGCCTTCCACCAAAGAGGTCACCTTTCCGATATGGGAAGCTGCTGTTTGCCAAGGAACCTACCAGGAGCTTTGCTCCCCTGAGAAACTCCTTCAAATGAGCTCTCATGGCCCATTTGCGAGAAAGTAGGTTGTGATAGTACCATTCGAAATTGACTTAAACTCTGGGAACCCTTTGAGACACAAATGGTAGATTTGGTTTTAAAAAAAGGAAACATCAGTATTTAATATTCACACAAGTTTTTCTTGCCTATGGATTTTTTTCTTCAACTTTAAAATTCTTTCTTTCAAACTGAAATAAAAGACTCTGAGAGCTAATTCTGCCCCAGGGCCATCTATGGACTGAATCACCTCGATAGTAGAAGTCATATATATATGCTTTGTAACAGAGGGGATTATTTGAATTGGCACTATGTTGTAC
This sequence comes from Miniopterus natalensis, assembly GCF_054644295.1. Classification (NCBI taxonomy): domain Eukaryota; kingdom Metazoa; phylum Chordata; class Mammalia; order Chiroptera; family Miniopteridae; genus Miniopterus; species Miniopterus natalensis. The sequence continues at coordinate 27,464,164 of NC_142094.1, read as the reverse complement.
CTCTATGCCAATGAGTCTCATTGTACCTTTGTAGAGAGGTATCTCTGTTTCTGAAGAGCAAATCCAAAAGAAATTTCTCATTGCCTTCACAAAGTCTGTGCAATTTTAAAAGTCCTGGAAACAGGTATTTACTTATTCAAGAGGATTCAGGGCTGTAGGGTAGCGCTGCCTGTAATCAGGTAAATCAATCCTGACCAACCTTGCAGTAAGGTATCCCTTAACAAGAAAGGATGGCTTGGGTAGTGGCTGATTCCTGGCCCAGTTGGTCACCTGGGGTTTGGAGAACATTGCTGTAATAACAGAAATCCTAAATTGTCTTGCGCACTCCTGCTGATAAGGTTGGAAAGTCCTCCTGAGCACCTGTGATGTGCCTCGCACTGTGCTAGGTGTGGGGGGGGACATGAACTTCTTGGTATTTTTCCCTAAGGAACGTACACTCTACATAGGAAGAAGCAATATATCCATGAACACGCCCGTGTTCAAACCCAGGGCGTTGAACAAGTGCTCAATACAAGCCATGGTTTCAAGGTGATAAAAAGTTAGAGAACAGATTTTTCTATTTAAGAGGACACACCGAAGGAGTGAGAACAAAGGGCAGAATTTGCATTGGTAGCCAGAGGCTGGTGACATTGAAGGACAGCAGGGAGGTTAGAGATGACCCCTGAGGGGACTGTGTAATTTTAGTACTGGAAGGTACCCCTGTGTCCTTCAGGATAACACCTTCATTTTACAGACTTGGAAAGTAAGGCCCAGAGCAGTGGAATGACTCATCCAAGGACAAAAATTTAGTATCGAACCTGAAATTGGAACCCAAACTCCCTGTCTCTCTGATGAGTGCTTTTTCTATTAATTCACTATGTCCTAGCCAGACTTTTGAAACTGCGGCATTTGCCCAAAGCATCAAGACTTAAGTAATACTGACTCCGGCCCGTTTTGGAATGGGCCTGCTTCTTTGCTATTTTGAGAGGGCTGTGAGGATGACATCATTTATTTTTCTGATGTGATTAAAGCAAATGTCAGCTGGCATCACAGGTGTTGGGAAATGGGGAAACGGTGGCGTCATTAGGTATGGTTATGATATTAAGCTTCCGGAACACCAGCCCAGGGCTTTTAACTTCCAACAAGGGCTTTTAACTTGATGCTCTTCGTGTCCCTGCCCTGTCAGGGTGGAGCACATGCCACCAGCCTTTGATTTCCATGAGGGGCCTCTTTGTAATTCCATCTCTAATTTCCATCCTGCTCCCTTGCGAGATATAATCTTTTCCCTTCTTCCTTCATCATTTGCCTTGTTCCCCAGACTGGAGTCAGCAGAAAACAAATTTTTATGGAGTGCATGCTGAGTGCCAGGTACTGTTCTGGGACCTGGTCAAACAAGTGGTAAAGCAAATGAGTCCAGATCCTGCTTTCATGGTGGGGATAGACCAGAAGGTAAAGCAGACATTCACCAGGCCATCAGGGATATGATAAGAGACACATCTAGGGGTGGCCTGACCAAGGTAATGTCCATTTGGGTTTCTGTCTGAAGCTGGCTGTGGAGCACTGGCCTTTAAAAGGCAACTTTGACTTGGTAACTTGCTTTGCACAACTAAACCCTCTTGCCACTTAATTATGTCTTTCCCATTTTTGATGAGCCAAAGCAGTGAGTAAGCAACTTGGTCTCCAGACCGACCCAGAGCTAGGAAGCAGGCCAAGAAAAATCATGTCAGATGTAGAATTCAGCGGGACAGGAAGGGGTCGGTTTGCTCCACATTTTAATGCATTTATATAAATGGGGGGTCCACTCTTTCCAGGCTATGTGCCATAAACTATTGTAGGAAAAACCGATGTCAGACATGCCCTCTGAGGGATGTCACATGGAAAGATTTGGAGACCCAGTAAAATTTTCTATTTTTCTGTCTCTCTCTCTCTCTCACGCTCTCCCTCCTCTCCCCTCACCCCACCCCACCCCACCCCACCCCACCCCACCCCACCCCACCCCACCCCACCCCACGGATTTTTGCTCCGAGGGGCTTAGAATTTAAGTGTTGATCTATTTAGAACAAATAGGAATAATTTGATTTTCTCATTAGTTTTTAAATCCTTAATGAGAAATATATACTGCTTGGTTTATTCAAAGATGCCAAAAAAGAAAGATGAGACAAAGGGCTGACAAAAGTAGAGATGTTATGGTCCCAGATGCGAGGCAGGTGCAGAGTCCACCCCATGGGGCCTTTGGGGTACACAGGAGCTGACCCCAAGCCCCTAGTTTGCAGCCAGGTTCTTGGGGCCTGGAGGTGGTTGAGTCGGACTTTGGAATTTGTCTGGTGGCTGACATCACGGTCTGTCTGAAGTGCTCTGTGATCAATGGCTAGACTATTTTTAGCTGGAGGTATTTTTACCATTTCATATACCTCTGAAAAGGTTCATAAATCAGTAACGTAAAATGAAATTTAAATAACTTGGTAGGACTTTGCCTTTGGGAGGAGAAGCTTATATTAAAGTGTTGTTTAAGAATAGAAGAAAGGCATCAATTTTAGATCCCACCCTCACTTCTGTAGGAAGTACCTCTATTGTATGTAGGTTACTAATTGTTTTTTTTGCCCCAGTACTTGTCTGGAAAAAGATAAAAAGATAAAGATCTTTTCATCAGTTAAAGTTTTTCAACTAGAGATGTAGTGGCACATTTCATGCATTTGGCAGAAATTTGTTGAGACCCTACAATGTGCTGGGCTCATGTTAGGTTCTGGGGGTATCATAGTAAAGGAGCAGGCAGGGTCCCTGATTTTGCTCACCGATCTTACAATGAAATGGGGTAAATGGCACTAGTCTTCTGCAGTGTGTCCCGTGATGGGGTGCAAGGTTCTGCGAGAGAACACAGCAGGTCACCTAACCCATCCTGAGCCATGTGTCTGGGAAAACTTCCCAGCAGGGGAGCCCTGAGGTTGGAGGGATCATTAAGAGTGGGAGCTTGGGAAGGACAGGTTGGAGGGACCCTGGAGGAGGGACAGCAGGTGCAAAAGTAAGAATTTGGCTGAAGCAGGGAGCTATGCGATGTACATTAACGAGGCTCAAGGCATGTAAGGCTACAGGACTGCCATGAAAGCTGGAGACTTAGGGGAATAGGCATAATAAGTGGTTTATTTACGGTAAAGTACTATATGTGATATGATGGGTGTGTGGACCCTCATTTACAATGCGTACTGTGCATTTGCTCTAGGAACAATCTAAATGAAAACCAGCATTAATATGCATCTCCCTCTATCTCTATGCCTGCTTCTAGAGTGTGTTGTTCACACGATAGTATGTTTTTGATTTTTCTGAGTGAACCTGTCTTTAACTCACTTCAGAAGAAGTCACCGAAGGGCTTGAAATGAAATAATATCTGTGTTTCAGACATTATGGCCAGCCTGTAAATAAATGAGTGCATGAGTGAACAAATATTTTTTCTAAATAAAGTTTTGATTATAGTGAAAGAACTTTTTCACTCAGTCCTTCCATATACTGTGTTTGTTTCTGAATCTCAGGACACTGACAGGTTTTGAGGTCTGAAACTCATTTGGCAAAATAATGAATTTCAGGACAGTTTCTTATACTATAGTGGTGTTTTTTCTTAGTATCAAATATTGCTTTAAATAAGCACATTTCTCGCTGAAGTTTAAAAGTTAAAACCTTGGATTTAATTATATTTAGACTTTAAACAAAAAAATAAGAAATCAAAGATGGGGCTGGAAGTAGCCTAGAATTAATTTCCCCAGAGCTGGTCTATACCTACACACTGATTGAATTTCACCCAGGCTTGCCCTCATCTTCTCATCTGGCCTCCCAGCTTTCACACTGTATTCTGAATCATAGGTTTGAGGACTTAAAATAAAACAACACGTCTTGCTACTCTTCGGTCCAATAGCATCGTATTATTCTTTTTCTTAGTCACATTCAGCTCAGCTCTGTGATTATATATTTATTTTGTATTTGTTGCTTTTAAGGTTCTGCTCCTCCAGTATACCACTGGCCACATCCAGCCTGCTATGTGTTTTTGTGGAGCCCATGAGCTAAGAATGGTTTTTATATTTTTAAATGGTTGAAAAAATTCAAAAGAAAAATAATAATTCATGATATATGAAAACTATAGGAAATTCAAATTTCAGTGTTCATAAAGTAAAATAATTAAAAAAAATAAAGTTTTATTGTTACACAGACATGCTCCTTCGTTTACATGTCATCTCTGGCTCTGTTGTGCTAGGCGTTGAGTAGTGAAACAGAGACCATACGCCCACAGAGCCTGACATATTTATTCATTAGCCCTTTACAGAAACAGTTGGCTGATCCCTAGATTAGACAGTAAGCTTCATGAATACAGCCATGGGTTCATGAGTGCCCCAACATTAAACCAATACCTGGTAACATTCAATAAATGTTAAGTGACTGGATAATAGAATAATTAAATGTATGGATTGTGACTGCCTATCACTCTTGTTTTAGCCCATGTTGCTTACCCTTATCAGGGTTCTGAGGTTCTAGATCATTCTGGTTTACAGCATGGTAGCAGTTCTCAAACTTTTTGGCCTCACTCTTAAAAAAATCTGAGGACCCCAAAAAGCTTTTGTGTGTGTGAGTTTTATCTATTGATATTTACTGTATTAGAAATTAAAATTTAGAAATTTGAAAAACATTAATTCACTTATAAATAGCAATAAGAAATCCATTTTTGCTAACAAAAATGACATGTGTCTATGAAAAATAACAATTTTCCTCAAAACAATTCAGTGAAAAGAGTGCATTGTTTATAAGTTTTGCAAATATTTTTAATGCCTGGCCTAATAGAAGACACCTAGACCTTGTTAGTTCTTCTGCATTTAATCTGTTGCCGTTTTGTTATTTTTTTTTTGAAGTAGGTGAAGGGAACCCAGTCTCACACAGATATGTAGTAGGGAAATGGAGAGGTATTTTTATACTATTTTCAGAGAGTAGTGGGTATTCTGCTTTGATACTATGCCAAAATTCGACAATTTTAATAGTCTTAAGGGTTAATTGCAATGTTGAATCTGAAATCATATCAATGAGTTATTTCCTTCCCCCTTGCATTGAAATCCATTGAGTGGATATTTTACTGTTTGGAATGTAATTATTAAAGAGGTCACAAATGCACTCTGGTTATATTATTCCTTTTCCATTCAGGAAATTCCCCAAATCCTTGGGGAAATGAGAGGTGTTTCTGGAGATTGTTCATCCAGGCTGAGCAGGAAGTGAAAGGGGATCTGAAGTTGTACACACATGCTGCTCCACAGTTAGTCACTGGCCTTTGTTACTGTTTTTATCTAATACACATACCCAAGCACAACCTCAGTATGATGAATTTCTCCACCCCCTGTCTTGTGTAACATCTCTTTTAAAATTAAAGCATCAGGCTTGTTTTAATTTTTTTTTTTAAGTTGATGTGAAACACCCATAAACTGAAATTAGGTTAGCATTGGTGCCAGGTTGGTTGAAAAATGCAAAGGGTATTAACTTCTTGGCTTCAGGGCACAAGATAATTAGATGAGGGGAAAGTTAGAAAAAGATGCTTCTCTTCTCCAACATGACATAACACTCCAGGAACAGCTAGGAGCGTTAATGTTAATTCGTAAAAGTTTTATATGGAACCAGCAGCAAAACATTACATGATTTATAAATACAGCCACAGTCGTGAGCTGCAATGCATTCAGATTTGTTTTCTTGATTTTGAGATGTTAATCCTGTGGGATTAAGCTGCCAACTCTTGCTGTCTTCTATTTTAAACAGTACAGCCTGAGAGCCCAAGAATAGTAAATATGTACAGAGGAAAAAAGACTAGAAAAAATGTTGACATCTGAGTGATGGGATTATGGGTCTGTTTGTTTGTGTTTTCCGTGTCCTTTTTAAACATTAATTGCAACAAGCATTTATTGATTACTTAATGTGTGTCCTGTATTGTATTAAGGGGCTTAGCAGGCGGAACAAAGCTGATTCAGCCCTTTCTCAGTTAGAGGTTCCAAATAGGTCAGTTTTCATATTTCCCATAATTAGTGTGAAATCTTTCTATCTGAGATAAATATAGTAAATATTATAAACCAAAATGAATTTTTAAAAAATACAGTGGCTCTTTTTTTCTGTGATTTTGGTGGGGAAGAGGGTTGTGGGTTTTGGGTTGTTTTCCCTATAAGTACAGTTTGGAGACTGTTTCCTGATTCCGTTAACCTAAATTGCACCCAGCAAGTCTCTGCAATGAGCCTGACACCCAAAGAATTAAAACCTTAATGTTGGGAAGAGGAAGTAGGAGCCATTTTCTGAGCTATTTTTTCAGTGGTGCTTTTGAGATGTGAAGATGCTTTCTCCAAAGGACCTCAACCATAACTTCGAGCTGTGGTAGGGCCAAGTGTAGCACTCAGATGGCCCCTCCACTGTCTTGCTGCTAGTTAAGGTTCGTGACTCATCTAGGAGTCAGATCAGAGCCAATTGTCTGTAAAGCTTGAAAATTGGCGTGTGTCCATGGCCTGAACAGCTTGAAAAGTGCACATCTTCTATTCGGGACTCGTACAGGAACATCTGGAAATAAACTTGAAACTTGATGATGAAAGAAAACTCTTTTCCGAAAGGATTCTTATTTCTCTGGTGTGAATATTTCTTGACTACTAAAAGATAATGGAATTATTCCGGAATTGGGGTTTATGTTTGATCCCTGATAGGAAAATAGAAAAATGATGGCTGGTGTAGTGAGCAGTTCTTGGAGTGAAGCCTTTTTAACAACCAGTCTCTTTTCTATTTTTATAAATATATAATTCCCAAGATTTTGCAGAGGCGTTTGACTCTATAGGAAGTCTCAGTATGGCCAAGTGTGACGTAATATACTTGTGAGAGAAAAATCATGACTTATCATAAAAGCAACTCACTGACTAGTCAGACAAAAGGAGCTGGAAGCCACGACCAGCTCTTTTGCAAAGACTTTCTGTGAAACTCTGACTCCTGAGCTGGCTTTCCCTGAAGTTTTTACTCTTACGAAATGATGGAGTTCAGTGGAAAATAAAGATCAAACGGAGGTTGAGAAGATGCAGAGAAGGCAGTGAATTTAATAGACTCTCTAGAACAGCTGCATGAGGTTAGATTTTAAAAATAGGATTCATTTATCTAAAATGAAAGAGGCTGGCAGGGTGGGGTGGATATTGTTGAGAATCTTGCTTCTGCGTAAGTTGAGCATGGCCAGAAAAATGAGGGTTCGCTCCTCAAAGACTGAAAGAAATATTGAAGACACAAAAGAAAATACTATATCCGACAGGTATTCCTTATGGAATTCATTATCCCCAGTGGGGCTGGCAGAACATACAGAGGAGGTGGCTGAAAGGACCTTCATGATTTCTTGTTAAGTGAGGCAAATCAGATAAGAACTGTGATACTCTACACCGATTGGCGGTGTTGATTACCTGGAACTTGACCCAAGAAAAAGGTCTTTATACCTTCCTTCCCTGTAGTCTTTTCTGCCCTAATAGCCAGACTTTTAAAATTATAAGTCAGATCTTTTCTCAAAAGTGTCCAATGGCTTCCCATCTCATTTATAATAAAATTGGGAATCATCGCAGTGGCCTGTGAGGCCCTACCTGGTCCCCTGCTCCCACTCACCTCCCCTTTCCCCACTCTGCTCCCTCCGCCCAGGCCTTTTTGCTGAACCTTAAACCCACCTGCACGTTCCCACCGAGCTCTTCCCAGGATGTGCGTGGCTTACTCCTCCCTTCCTTCAAGCGTCTGCTCAAGTGACCATCCAAAAGGTCACCCCTGACATTGCTTTCTAAAATATCACTCACCCCCCCTTCCTCTGTCACTCTCTGTCCCCTCGCACCCAGTTTCAGCTTTCTCCTTAGCACATCACCACCTGACTTACATATTTTTTGTATATTTTATAGTGACTATCTCCTTCTACTAAAATTGTCATCTTTAAACGTAAACATAAAAATGGAATTTTATCTCTTTTGTCATTGCTGTGGCCATTCAGGCTAGGGCAGTACCTATACAGACTAGAAACTCAATAAATATGTGTTGAAGGAATAAACTCCTGTCTCGTTTCTTTATTTTGTGTCCTGCCATTTTTCCTTGCAGAGAAGTTGTCACCTTCAACCATTTCCTCGAAGCAGCAGCTGAGAAGGAGTTTCAAGGAAAAGCTCGGCTCGAGGACTTTATTGAGAACCTGCTGCAGCGGGTGGAGCTGGCGGAGAAGCAGCTGGAGTACTATCAGAGCCAGCAGGCCGCCGGCCTCGGCCGGGACCCCGGCGGGCACGTGGTAAGTCACGCAGGTCCAGCCAGCGTGGGGGGCCCTTGGGTTCGGTGAGATCGGCTCAAGGACAGAAGCAAAGGGAGCTGGGAAGCTACCTGGAGGGACTCTCTAGAAATCATTTGAGAGCACTGCCCTGGCCATGCCTGAGTTATGGAAGTGACACAGGTGAACCCAAGACCCCTGGGAATGAGCTTACTTTTAGATGCATGGTCTCCAGGTCTTCACCCTCCAAGTCCACGCCAAGCTGAATTGGTGAATAACAGAGTTTGAATAGAGTTTGAAGTATCCAAAGGAATCATCTGCCCCAGTCTTGGTGTTCAAGTAGATCTGTAATTGTGTTTTGGAGCCCTTCAAGGGAATCTCATGAAAGCTGTGGCCCTTCTCAGCAAAGCAAGATTTAACTGCATGCTTCTTTTTTCCTTAGTAGGAAGGAAAACACTATTTAGTAGTCTTTGTAGGTTAGTATAGAGTTAAGTTAGTTAAGTGTATTTTCAAAGAGACAGAAAAATTCACAGCAGTCTATTATGGAATAAACTTTTGCATACAATTTTATGTAAAGTTTCAGGGGCTTAAGAAGCCATCAGAGTCCAGATGAGAACCCAGAAAGGTCCAGGCTCTCCTCGTGGCCTGATCAAGATTCCCAAGCCTCTTTGAAGGGTACAGGCTTAATTCTGGATACACAGATTCCAGTTCTTCACCCTCCGGCTCTATGCCAAACTGAATTGGTAGAAATAGTGTTATATTTGTAGAAAAACAGACCCTCCAAAGAGACAGTTTATTTTCCTGGGCTTTTAGTTCTTCTTATAAAATGAAGCAGTTAGACTGGATGCTTTGTAAGATCTTTTGGCCTCTTAAGTTCTTTGCTTATCACCTTTGGTCGTTAGGAATTCTAAAACTGAAATGTAGCATTAATATTTTCAGTCTCCTAGCTTTTAAGTGACCTGGAGCTAAGAAATATGTGCTAAGCCAGGAGGATGTTAGAGAGAAAACAGTGGAAGGCAAGGAGGAAGAAAGGAAGCCCATTAGTTCTCTCTCCTATTTACGTTTCTGTGCTCACTTCCTCTGCTCAGTTTACTTTTCCAGCTTGAAAGATGAACACCTTTTGTAAGACATAGCCAGTGATTTCTCGTCATGGTGTACAATGTGATCGACTTGGACAGCATCTCTGCTCTCCAGTCAGATGTGTTTATGTAAAATTACATGTAATGTGCATGTACACACAACATGTATACATGTACACACATATTCATGTATCTGTATATACACAGGCACACATACATATAAACAAACATGATAGGAAATTAATAAATATTTATATTCCTGCCCTCTGTGTCCCAAACATGAGTGACATCATCTGCTATCATCAGACTTGATTTACCTAGGGAAGAATTAATTAATTCAAGTAAAGTGCACTTAAGATTATAGCCGGGAATTTGGACGTGGGAGCTGTTTGTGAGTAAATCATGATCGGGTTGTGGGGGCTGAACTCTGACTAGTGGAGGGAGCATACAGCTCTGAGAAGACCAAGAATGAGGTGTTTGATTTCTGAAGGGATTAGCACGTGTAGTTTCCCCTGTTCTCATGTAGAATCCTCGTTACTCTATGTTAGACCATAATGTACCACATTAAGAGACAGTCTGCAGACCCTGAAACCATGTCTCCTTTTCACTTAGTCTACTTCATTGTAATAATATACACTCACCCATACATTAGGAGCCATGTCTTTGATGTAATGAAAGTGCTGAGTCTGGCCTCCCAGGGTATCTGTGACTCTAGATCAGGGGTGGGGAACCTTTTTTCTGCCAAGGGCCATTTGGATATTTATAGCATCATTTTCAGGCCATACAAAATTACCAACTTAAAAATTACCTATGAAAAAATCTCCTAGATTTATTGAATTTTGAATCCCACCTGAGATTGTCTTGGCAGGGTCACCCAAATGATTTCTCGGGCCTTATACGGACCTCTCCCATCTCTGCTCTAGATACACAGAGGAACTTGGGTGCTTTTAGCCAGAGAAGCATTGGAGCATATCTTTATTAACCTCTGGCCCAGCTTAGTGAAGGTCCAGAGCACTGAGACACCAAGGCTTCTGGAGCCTCAGTCCCACCTGCCGAAAAGAGCTCTTGGCCCCAGTGTACCCCAGGATGGAACAGAACATTCTGACCTACTCCCCCCACATGTGAGCCCCTTTCTCCAGAACAGTTGGGAATACCATGTCCAGCTTGGCCTGGCTCTCCCCATCTCCACTGAGGCGACGCTACAAAACCAGTGTCAATCTTCTTTATCACTCTTCCCACCCACCCCAGTTCCCTTCCTCTCCTCTTTCCTATTTTTCTTATTACCGCCTCCAGATAGCAGTGAAATTTCTAGTTTGGTGTATAAATCAGTTCTTTCTAAGGTGTCTTCTAGCTTCAAGATTCTTTTATGCTCTAGAAAGTTTTCCTTCCCCCCTCATATTTAGTGCCTTTTCTGAAATAATGTTTCGGCATCTGCATCTTTCCCTGAATCCCCTTGAGCATTTTTGTTCTTTCCCACCTGGCTGGTTTCTAAAAGTGTACCGTGCTTACTCAGATATTTTGTCTTTATGCTCTGAAAAATGCTGTCGAATTAGACACAAAGTGACCCAGTATCCCATCTGCCAAAATTGCGGGCAGAACTGCTCGCACGGAAGGTTATGGAACAGCTTGGATGATCTTATTTTAAGCGTTGCATTTATTTCCTGCAGGTTGCTGAATTAGGACTAGCAGTAATTCATTGAACACTTACTTATTGGGGATGCAGCGCTTACTGAGTGCTGAGGAAACTGCTGGGTGTGGGTAGAAGAGGTCCCTGCTCTTGGTGAGGAGGGGCTCACAATAAGCAAGTACACAAATAACAAAGAGAATTTTATATAGCGATAACTACTATTAAGAGAAAAGATGATGCCTTTGAGATGTCCACTTCAGTGAACTGCTTCCAGGAGAAGCCTCGCTGGGGAGGCAACTTTGCACTGTGGCCTGAATAATAAGGAACCAGCTCTGAAAATTTGGAAATAAGATGGTTTAGGCCAAGGAATAGGCATTGCAAGTGCCTTAGGAGGGAACAAGCCTGGGACGTTTGCGTGGTAGGAGATGAAGTCAGAGGATTGGGAAGGATCCAGATCATGCCGGGGCTTATAGGTCACGAACGAAGTTTGAGTCTGTTCCAGAGCAACCTTGGAAGGTTGGAAGCTGGAGGTGATCCGTGTTTTAGCAGAATCAGCCTGGTGCTCTCCCGGGAACTGACTAGAGGAGTGCAAGGAGAGATGGGTTCGAAGGCTGCATGGTGTGTGGCAGGAGAGAGGAGGTGGCAGTTTGGATAGAGTGGAAGTAAAGAGAAGTGATGGGTATAGAATGGACAAGACCACCTGGCCTTGCTGGAGGGTTAGATTAGGCAGGTGAGGGAAAGAAAGTGGGAATCAAGAGTGAACCCAAGGTTTTGGCCTGAACAGTTGAGTGCGCAGTGCTGCCTGAGGCTCCAGGGCCCCGAAGGAACAGTGGCCTCTTGTGTTCATGGGGAGGAGAGCATATGAAATTCTACTGTGTGTGATCATTGGTCCCACCTTCACCCCAAACCTCATAATCTGTAGGATCAGGATCGCTGGAGAAATTCTGATCCAGCCACGGATTCCACTTAACTTTTTTTATCTACACTTCTTGCTCTTATACTTATGTACAAACACACACCTTTTAGGGAGGCCGTGCAGAGGGTAAACTTGCGTTTGAAGTCCAGCCTTCACATTGGTAAAGCACTGAGGCTTCAAACCAGATACTTAACTTTTCTGCCTTAGTTTCCATATCTGTAAAGTGGGGATTAAAAGGCTTACCTCTTAGGGTTGTTTTTAGGGTTAATTGTGTTTGTTACATGGTGAGTATTTTGCCCAGCGTGTGATGTATAGACATGCACAATTTATGATATCTATATGTGAGGTTGTGGCTCATCTTTACCCATCTTTATTTATGCATTTCCTTTTCTGTAATACACAGTAAATTATTCCCATTTCCTGAGGTCCCAGCAGGGTCCCTTAGTTACATCCATAAGTGCTAAGGTTGTAGTTCTTAAAATATTTTGGAAGTCAGGGACTCCTTTGAACATTTGAAAACACTGTTGGCCTTTTTCCCAGAAAGGGAAGCTGGGAAGCATATACACATATATACACTTTCTCTCTCTCTTTCTTTCTCTCTCATAAAATTCCAAAGGGTATTGTGTATACATATAAGCAATGAGTCATCAAACTGTATACATACATACAGTAAAGTAAAAAATTTTATTTTTTTGTTATTTTTTGAAGAGAGGGCTTTAAAGGGAGAAAGACCCTGTAATTTTTTTAAAAATAATTTACACATACACTAAAGTCTATTAAAGGAACCCAGCTGAGAAACCCTTATTGGTGGCCATAGGGCAGGAGGGCAAGAAGTAGAAATGCTGATGCCTTTGGGGTTCCCAGAAGCTGCCAGCCTGGTGTTCATCTGTGCCATCTCTCCCACCTTCTTTGCATGTTGCATAACCTCCCGACCCTCATGCAAGGAAGGTGACTTTTTCTGTTCGTATTTACTAATCTCATGCCAAAGCCAGCCAATGTGGACAGGGCCAACGATAATGCTGACTTTCGATTGTCGAAAGGCAGAAGGCAAGCCTTCTTGGGGACATGGCCCTCAAAAGTTAAGAAAACTTCTTTTTGATTTGCTCCTGACTAGAGCTCAAGGTGCCGACAGAAGAACCGGGAAATGACCCTCTTATGCTGAGCTTTGTTTCTCAGGTTATTGGAGTTTAGCGGAGACACATGTCTTGGCCACATTGGTCCCCAACACCAAGATGCCCTTTCTCCGCATTTTCTTTGTCACCATCTTCTGCTTGCCTGCCTGCCACTTCTTTTAGTGAAGGAGATCAGGAACAGAAGTTTGGAATACACTGGGTTGGCCTATAAAATGGATGGTGACATCTGGATCACAAAATGATAATTATCAATTTATTCTGAAAATGATATTCCTAGTTCAGCCACAAAAGTGCGTGAAGATGTTTTAATGGGAGCGGAAAATAATTTCAATGATAGATAGCCTCAGGGACAATTGTGGAGTTGGTTGGTCTTCATATGCTCTCATTTTAGAAATGATATATTTTAGGCAATAAACATTTTATGCCAATTTTCCTCTTAGTTGACACACTGTGACCAGCCACAGCTGTAGTAAATTAGCTGCAAATATAGTCTGAACCAATCAAGAAATAATGGTACATCATTCCAATTTTTAAAAACATGTTTCTTCAAATGTTGCTCTGTTGGGGGACTCTCTGACTTGTTGACATTTTTTGGTTCTGCTGATACTAGCTTCTTGGAAATCTCAGAACAGGGAGCCACAGAGGACCCCTGAGTGAGCAGAGGCTGAGTGTGAGACGTACCTGTTCTCTGCTGTAGTGGGTGGTGCTATGGGCAGTGCTACAGATAGTTTCTGGTTCCTTAATGGGAATATAGTTTCTTAAAAATCTAAACAAGATTTTAAAAACCAAATTCAGTCTTCAAGATAAGTAATGTTATTTCTTATTTGTTTTCCTTTAGCTTACAGATATCTCTTCAAATAGGAAACCCAAATGCCTGTATGTATATCTTCTTATATTTGGGCCATTTGATAATGTTTGCATGTTTTCCTGTTGCATTTTATATGACATCAATAATACAGGTGGATTTGAGGGTTTCAGGTAAAACTTTACCTGCTTATGTACCTAACTTACTAAAATATGGGTGTAACTTTTAGCTATGCTAGTTGTCTAGTAATATATGGCAGTGTGATAGTATTATAGGAGTATTTATATGGTATTATATAGTATGACTTTCTCTGATTGAGGTATAGTATAGTCATAATAGGTCTATAGTACTATTAATGTAGTATGTGTACTATATTACATATACACATTTATACCATGAATCATACGCTTTATAATAGCTGTACTACAGATTTGTCTGAGTCCCCTACTAGTCACTTAAAGACTCATGAGATATGGGTTCTGCCCCATCTTCTCCATAGACCAATTGTATTTATTATCCTGGGTAGTCATTTAAATTTTCTGTTCCTCAGTTTTTATCACTGCTAAATGGGCCTGGTAATATCTCTTTGAGAATGTAGTATCATGAGATCACTTCATGAACGTCACCAGAATTTTTGTAAGAAAAATACCAACGTATGTCTTTTGTTTTATGGGCAGCATTATCACTGCTCTGGCATGTGATTGTGCCAGGGGTAGTTTTCATTCTTGCAAAGTTTTAAAGTAATCTTTCTGCTTATCTCCTTCCTAACACCTGCCCATCTGTAGAAGCCGAGGGCACCCGCATTCGGTTTGTAACCACCCCGATCTCAAGGCCCATTTTCATCCGAAGGGAAGGAGCTACCTGAAAAAAGCCAAGGATGACAGAGCCAGCATGCAGCCTACTAAATCCATTCACGAACAGGCTGAGACCCCAAGAGAACTCTGCAGACCGCCGAAGAAAGGGGAGCCTTTGGGGTTTAGTCGGAAAGGCAACATCAGGCCCAAAACGGCCAAAAAAAAGCCAACGGCGCTTGTGAACATCATCTAAAAGGGTGGGTGGCCGGGACCACCAGTGTTGGGCTTTGGGGAATGTTGTTCAAGGGGCCAACAGTAATGTCCTTTTGGACACATCCCATAGTAAGATACAATGGGAAAGCAAAGGGCAGAACACGTTTACTTCTTGTCTGTGCAAGCACATGGATTAACCAGAATTTAACAAACGGGAATCTTGGTGAACCAGAATTTTATTGCAGGCTCCTTATAGAAGCAAGAGGTAAATTACAGAAAGAATTTTTAGCAAAAAGAAAGCAGCCTTTCCCAAAATGTTAGTAAAACAAAGCTCCAGCTTCTAAAATAGCCCAGTCTTTATCTGCATCTGGCGTTTCAGACCCAAGGCCACACAAGATGTCAGGTGCTGGAAAAGATTCATCTGTGTCCACTGCTCTCCAAATTGTGACACAAGGAATGGGAGTATAAATTCTTTTAATGGCAGTGAAATAACAATGTTTTTGTTTGTGTTTTAACCTTCCCCTCAATTAGTTTGAAAGCCTCCAAAATACGAATTCCTGTTTCCCAGAATATTCTGGTTCATCCAGATTTCAGTGTTTGGGTTGCTACAGGGACTCATTTGTTCGACTTCAGTTTTCATTTCGATGGACTGTTTTCCAATTTATTTGTTTTCCCGGATGCACACGTGTTCAGATTTTGGTGTGCCTCTGCTCTCTTCTTTGGCTGGGTACGCTGCACCCTAAGACTGTGCTGCCAGCCTCCATCTCAAAAGCTGTTTTTATTGCTGTGGTTGGGGGAGGATATGAAACCCATCATGAGTTCAGGGTCTGAATGGTTGGATGCCCATGGATTGCACATGTCTCCACCCTGGAGACACCACAGCCCTTTGCGGAGACCTTCCCTGGCAGCGTCCGTGGCCTCTCTGCGAGCTGCAGGCATGGCTTTCTCCTTGCTGGCCTAACTTGTCCACCTCCTGCTGCTTCTGTGCCCTTTCATGACTGAAATATATGTTCTTACCTTTCAACCAGCTATCTGAAGTGTCATTGTCCACTGCTTTCTAAAGTAGTTTCTGAAATAAACAGTACATGTGGGATCCAGAATCTGAGACTGTCCTCCTCTCCGCCCTAAAATGGCCTTTGTTTCCAAAAGACCCATCTGCTAAGGATCTCCTGCTTTAAGATTGTCTTCAAGAATGAATTTTTATGTTTTTTTAAACTTAGTATTATCATCAAATCTCCTGCAGAGTTTATAAGTGCTGACATTGTTCTGGAAATAAGAATAATTATGTCCACAAATATATTACATATATATAACATATAAAATATATGTCAAGTATATTAATTTATTTTTAAATACTAATGGACAAGGTGTGTGTTTGTGGTGGGTGGTTTTAAAACTATCTGTGTTCATGTAAATTGAATTATCTTTAAAAATGAAAACTGTAACCTAATTAACATTAGTAGAATTATGGTTGTTATTATAAATAAGCATCAGATTAGCAGTGCATTAAAAATAGGTAATAAATCAATTAGTTAAAATAACAGTAAATGGAAAAATATAACTTATCATTATACAAACATTTTTAACTTGTTATAGTAAAAATGTTGATTTTTGAACCTTCACTTCAACTTTTGGCTCATGGGGTGGGCCATTCATGTGGTATATAGGCAACTACTGAGTGGGAAAAACATTGCTGTGAATATCACTGTTTTGGCTGACATTGTAAAAATTGTAATGTTATAATGATTTATTTGGAGAATTAATCTTCCCCAAGATTATTTATTATTGATGTTTATACCATGTTTGCACTTTAGCCTTTTACATACTAAACAATGGACTTGTTGGTTGCATTGCATGCTAATTGTCCTGTAACATGTGTGTGCAATCACAACTTGTTTTTAAAGGTGGTATAACCAGACTTTTTTTCTACTTTATTCAATGTAAGCTACATTTTCAATTTTCATTTAATATGCTTAGAGGGCATGACAGCTCTTTTTGACAGTGGTACCCAGTGATCTCCAGAAAGTACCGTAATATCGTATCTACGCTATGTACATTACACAAGACAGATGATTTCAAGATTTATTACATTAAAACAATTTTTTTTAAGTTTCAACTACAGTCTGACCCTCACACAAGGAAATGCATTATGTATGTTGTGCTTCCTGAGACACATAAATTTGCTATGGAAACGTGGAAGCTGGCTCACTCCAAGGGATAGCCCACTTACATGCCATGGCCTGAGCCTTGTACCATGTCCCACTTGGTCTTATTTTTAAATATTTTTTTCTTTGTCCACATGGGAAGTCAACCTTAAAGTTGCTCTTTGGAAGAAATCACCAAAGTTTCTGGGAGAACATGTTCAAGGCTAAACTGAAGAATGGATCTAATTTGTTTTGTAAGGAAAATAATCTTAATTGAACTATTCTTTCTTTCTTTTCCCCCCCCAAACTAGGTTACAGATTCTTAACTGCAAAATTCAGATTTCTTAGACACTGTTTTCCAGTATTTGCAGGGTTGGTCCGTTGTCTGGAAGTTGGAATATTCTCTTCCAAGAGTTAAAAAGGCAATTTTTAGATTATGAAATATTATAATAATAAAGCTATATTTCTGACTAATGTATTGCTATTTTTCATCCAGTTGAAATGTTTCTGGGAAGCCAAGCGTGCTGGTCCATTAACAGGAACAAAATGGTCTTTATGAGTAAGCTGTGTATCAGGCAAAGCTTTCTTGAGAACTTAGCCTGATCGTTTTTGTTTATCATAATGTCCATATCTCAAAGTTCTTTTCACATATGTTCACACTGAGAAATCCTCATTACAAGCTCATTTAGCTCTTTTCTCCCATCTTCCTCCATAACTATGAGTGATTTTCCTATACTGTGTTTTTAAACTTGTCAGTTCTTAGCAAAAATCACAAACAGATTTCACAGTATACATCCCAACCTATATGTGTTATATATCCTAGTGATTCCAAGGCTCAGAGAGTGATCAGGACAGATACAGAGAGAAGTACAGTACGTCACTGGTACTGTTACTCTACCAGTGGCCTTTTAAAAACCACGGAATTAGGAAAAATTAAGAGACTCCATTTTTCCAGGAGCTATTAGAACTATTAGGAAGATGACCTCAGTCTGTTCTTATACTTACTTATATTAAAGCTAATCTTCACCAGGTCTTAATATTCTTGAGAAATAATTGACATTCTTGACCATCTCTGAGCATTAGAAAACATAAATCTTAGTATCTTGATCCTGCTCAGTTGGGATCCCTGAAAAAATGAACTCCAGAAATGGCAGGCATGCAGGATCGCAAACACAAGCCCCAGAGCCATTTCAAATATATATATGATAGGGAACTTTAGAAATGGAATACCTTTATGTGGAATTAAGGTTGTGAAAGTTTTTTCTTTTTTTGTCCATGTTCTGTATCAGTAAAATGGACATATCTGAAAGGGATCTTCAACCTGTAGCCCTATGATATATTTACTCTGGATTTGCAGCCATTATTCTAAGACAAAACAGTTTTTTCATTACAGTAAACAAGCATAGGCAGGCCCTGCTCTCCTGCCCACACTGCAGTGGGGACGCTGGTAAATTTTATATATGTGGAGGCAGGTGTCTGGGATGGAGATTGAGGGCTTTGGTACCCATGTCCTGAGAGAAGAGGCATGACGGCTGTCCTCAAATATCCGAAGGGCTGCCACATGCAAGAATACTTACTTTGTTCAGCTGCAAAAGACATCACCAACATCAGTGAGTGGAAGTTCTAGAGAAGCGGAGATCAAGTCATTGAACAAAAAATATCTTTAAGTTCAACAAAGAATAGCTCACATGGTTAAAAAGTGAGCTCTGATTCTCTACACTGCTCTTTTCTTTATTGCAAATGGGACCCTTATTTGGCTGGGGAATTAAACTGGATTCTTCAAAGTGCACATAACTGGGATTCTGCCATAGGTACTGATGCTACATTATTGTAAATGTTGGCTGCATAAAATTTAGTGTTGACATGACAAATTGATTTTGGGGATTTCACCAACTTGAACCTTATGGGGTGTCCTATATCGCATGCGCCCACGGTTACCCTCATGGATGCTTTTGAGGTAGGCAGAGGTGAGGAGGTATCATTTTCTTCCCCTAGCAGGTGCAGAAACAGCAAGTGGGGAAATGGGAGATGTACGTCTGGCACTGTTTCCTCGGTCAGGACCATGTGCTTCTCAGGAAGCGTCTCACCTCACTGAATGTGGTTTCAGTGTTTAAAGAGAAGGTGCATTTTCTGTTACAACATGGCTCCTGAGTGCAAGCCAACCATTTCATCTGGTGTTAAGTGGAGTCAATAGCAATTCTGTCCAGCGCTGGGGAAGATCTTGGCAACATTGGACTTGGTAAGAGATGGCATGTGGTGTGTGAGGCTCCTGTATCATGCCTTCCTCAGGCATTTTTCAGATAGTACTAATTATACTAAATTCAGATAGTACAAAATTATACTTCTGCCTTTCTTCCAACAATATGAAGGCGGACCTTATAGTGGTGTGAAGAGTTGTACAAGGCCCAGGAGATTCTTCAGGACACACAAAGCAAGGGCGAGAACCAGATTCCTGTCTTCCTGTATCTCAGCCAGTGCTTTTTGCACAACATTGAGCCACCTCCTTGACAAGATTCCCAGAAAACGGCCATAAATGTATGCATTTGTTAATGATACAATGCTTCTCATTGTCCTAAAGTTCAGTTTCATATTTATTAATTATTGCACCTATTTAATGCAAGCCACTATGGGGGATATAAATGTCACCACTTTGTCATCTCTAGACACCCCCAGTTTATCATGGAGCCACCCCAATTTGCCAAGGAACTCCCAAGTTTCAGCTCTAAGTCTGTTAGAGTTTAATGCACACATTTTTGGACACTTCAGATTGATAGAGAGGCACTGCATTGACCACGGGTGGACCTATCAGAGGGAAACAAAGCTGATTATATACCTCAGCTCCTCTTCGTTCAGGACAGGGTGGCCATTCCCTGTGTCCTCAGGAGTGCACCACTTTTTTTGTAACTTGACACTGTAGCTAAAATGTCTTATATAATCCTAAACACACAAGGCTGGTGGAACTGGGAGTCCTATAAAGTGAGGGTCACCCTAGCCTAGACAAAGGCACTCACAGCGGGGTCAGGGCAAACGGGTGGACACATAGTTTCCAGGACGCAGAACAAAGCCCAGATCTTGGGTGTGTGCTCTGGCTCTGGCCTGCCTCTCCCACCTCCAGCCCCACGCCAATGACCCCTCCCCTCCAGCCACTGGGCTCCCCTCAGAGCATCATGAATAGCCTGTGCTCTCCCCCAGCAGAGCTGTTCTGCCGGGTTACTCCTCCTGCCTGAAATGCCCTTCTCTTTCTTCTGGCTAATTGCTACTCAGCCTTCAGATTGCAGGTCAGTTGTCACTTCCCCAAGGCAGCCTCATAACTCTTAGAATAGCATCTACCTTTTCATTGTCGCAGTGATCCCAGGTGCCCCTTTAGATCTAACGGTGTGATTCCTTAACTCATATCTGCCTCCCCACCAGTCTGTCATTTCAAGAAGGGGGACCATATCTGTATCTTTTATCCCCAATATATACCTGGCACAGAGTAGGTCTTGGCTGAGTATTTGTGGAACATGTAAACATCAGTAGCCTCAGGTACATTAAACAGGAAAGAACAATGAGGGGTGGATTTCCTTCCAGCTGAGGAGTGTCAAAGAGGGACTGAGGGTTACAGAAGAGAGGGGAGCATTTTATGCAGTCTGAGTACAGCCACGGAGGTAGGAAGCACAGGACCAGTGACACCTGGGAAGTAACAGTATTTCACCTCTCCTATCTTGATGTCCAGCACCTAGCACCAGCCCAGTTGCTATACTGCCATTCAGGACAGGTTATGAAAGATAGGGCTATATCTGGAGCCTGAGAGGGACCTCAATTTGCAAATAAAGTACAAGTACCTTGAGCTATAGCAATAGAAGGCAGGTCATTGGAGCACCTCCCTCATAAGGGCCCTTCCAGCTAGTGCTGGAGCATATGGACTGGCTGGTAACCCCTCTTGTCATTAGATATTTTGAAATTCTCCTTTTAGCCTACATCTGTGGTGGGATGGAAAAGACATGGCATTTCCTTCTTTAAATCCATGGGAAATATTGCTAATTGGCCATGATTATCTTTCCTGAGGAATGTAAATATGGCCTCAGAATCTTTTTCAGTGCAGTCGTGACCAGCTTGGTAGACAGAATAATGCCCCTCTCCGCTACCCCTCCCCACCCCACTCCCCGAATGCCTATGTTCTAATTTCCCAAACCTGTGAGTATCTTAGGTTACAAACAAAAGGTAATTAAGGTGGCAAATGGAATTAAGGTTTCTAATCACACAACCTAAAACTACAGAAGTTATCCTGGATTATCTGGGTGGGCCCAGTGTAACCCTGAGTCCGTAAATGCGTAAGAGAGAGGCAGGAGTGGCCGTGTCAGAGTGACACGGTGTGAGACAAGCTCGACCTGTCACTGTTGGCTTTGGAGGAGGGGAGCACGAGCCAAGGAATGTGGGCAGCCTCCAGAAGCTGGAAAAGGCAGGACAATGATTGTTCCAGAGCCTCCAGAAAGAAATGCAGCCCTCTTTGATGTTAGCCAAGGAAAACCTATTTGTAATTTTGAAACTACAGAATTGTAAGATAATGAATATGTACTGTGTTTGTCACAGAGTCCATAGAAGACTAATATACCAGCCCATCATTTTTGGCACACAGAGTCCTCAACGATGGTGCAGTGGAAGGAGGAGTGGTGTTGGCTGCCTGCTTTACAATTTATATCTGCGGTAACTGTGGGTCCAGTTTCCTCAGCGGGAAAATAGACAATAATGTGGTGCCTTGGCCATGTAGAAAGTACTTGGGAACAACCATGAAATCTTCCTTCACTGCTACCAACTCCCAACCCAAGACTTGAAAATAAAAAAGATTCTCCCCTGTATATTAAAATAAAAAGCAAATTATAATAAACGAGAGCAGAAAATTTTGAAGTTACATTAAACAATCCAAATGGCAAAGAACTAACTATAATCTGTTTGATGATATTCACTTAATAGAATTCTTTTTGAGAATTTTTATGAGTTTATTGAGCCAAAACTGAGGACATGTGCCTGGAAACAAGATCTCCAATGCTCCAGAGAATGACCGTCTTGCATTTTTCTTTTATGCGTATGAAATTAAGGAGGGAAAGTAAGGAAGATTACATGAAGGTAGATGAAAACAAGGCAGGGATTGGATTATAGGACAGCTAATGTTATGTTAAAACAGCTAGATATTAACATACTTGAAGAAAGACGTGGGTTCTGCCACTTGCTAGTTTTGTTATCTTGGGCAATTTATTTTCCCAATTGGTCTCATTGTCTCTCTCTGTAACTGGGATTATGAGATAATCTATGTAAAATTTTTAGTGTGATAACTGGGAGAGTCAGTACCTAATACATTTCTTTCTTTAAGAGAGAGTTGGTTGAATGTGGAAATTCAGAAAAGGAAATGGCAGAAACAAAAAGCAACAGCATCTGTAGGGGATATGTGGGCCAGTAAATAAAATTCCCTTCCCGAGTTTGGAACCAACCAATAATTATGACACATGAGCCCAACATGCCGAGACCAAAATATCAGTGCTACTGGTAAATCTGGATTCTAGAACACTATTTGGACCCATATTTCAATGCACTGCTTTTGGATCTGAATTCACTTGCTTTGCTTTGGTTTCTTGGAGCCCTATGCTTTCACCCTCCAGCAGGGTCAATGCAGTGTCCTTGGCTTTCTTTTCTTGGGAGTCATTATTCTAGCTGTAGTCAAAAGTCTGTTCTTTTTGGCTGCTCAGCTTTTGAACCCTTTCTTATTCTGCAGGGAGACTCCCCACCTCAAGGGGTAAAGTCATTTCCTACTAGAGAACCAGAAGATGCCACATACTCTCTTTGCCCTCCTTCGAAGCTCTGTGACCCAGCTAATCAGACACATCCTCCTCAGACTTTGATCAGGAAGAAATAACTCAAGGAGGCAGGCGAGTACAGAATCCAGTCTGGTGATGGAAGACAGTGGGAGCAGCAGCTCCATCCAATTCCTGAGGCATCGGCAATGACAGTTATCTGGCAACAAGATCCAATATCCAGTTTGGTTGCGGCAAGTTGTGATGATTGTGCCCATTGGCAGTTACCCTGGTGTTTTCACTGGACCATTTTAGTCACATAATTTTGGCATTGTTCCTAGCTGGGTAGCACCTCCTCACTTGGTTCTCAGTCCTTCTCAGAGATAATGTGAGCTTACAGTGCCATTTTAATAAACTCCTTTCTGACAAATCAGCTAGAATCAATTTCTGTTGCTTGCCACTAAGAACCCAGATGAATATTGCAGGTCTGTTTCAAGTAGCTTGGGAAGAGGAACCACTTCCTTGTAGGTGGTCTGGAGTGAATTTCAGGTGGTTGGCAATGAAGTGGCTATTGACTCTGTAGCATAAAAGAGGTTTTGTGTGTTCTTACTTAGCCCATTCCTCTGTGCTTCAGGATCACGTATAGGGTATCTCACCATTATCCTTATAGTTTAAGGCTACACATCCAACCACCCATCCATCCATCTATCCATCCAGTCATCCAACACCATTCACCAATATTCACAACGGCATGTTTGAGCAAGTCCTTGTAGCAGGTGCAAGGGATATTGGCTGCCTCCAAACCAGACATATTTGGGGTAGCTGGTGAAATTTTCTGAACCATCCAGGCCAATCCCAGTCACTGTTGGCCTCTCTGGAATGGTGTCCACATTACCCTGAATGGCCTTAGGGCTTTTGCAGTCTTCCAGGACCAAAGCATCGAAATGGAATCCCCGACTCAGTTATTCTCTTTCCCATGACACCATTTTCTTCACAGCATTGGCCACTATCTGAAATTACCTTATTTATTCATTTTCTCGTTTATTTTCTGTCCCCTACCCTTGCCTCATGGGAGTGTCTTGTTCACTTTATTCCTTTAATATTACCCAAATCCTGATTGATGAAGACTTGTTCAATGAATCGATGAATTGATTCTAGGGAGAAAATCCTTCTTGTGAGCTCTGATTTGGAGCAGGGCTAAGGGATAGACACTGTTGACTGGGAAGTTACAGTGAAAAGACCTGGAGGAATCCCTGCAGTATGGAGACTGTAAAGAGGAATTTGGGGAATGCCCTATTTGGTGTAAATATTCTTCCTTAAATGAAGGCAGTTCGTAGCTGATGCTGGTCCTACAAGGACAGCACAGGGTTCTGCAAGAGGGAAGGAAGCTGAGCTAACAGACAACCTTGTCTCCTCAGCTGGTAACAGAAGCTCCTCTGAGATTACTCGATAGCAGTGATTCTCAAACCTTGATGGGACTCACAATCACTTGGGAAACCGAGTGGAAATACAAAGGCCTAGGGCCTGCCCTACTTCAGCAAGCTGTGCCACCTGTGTTCTCTATTAGCTCTCCAGCTAACTCAGTACACACCAAAGTTTGAAAGCTACTGCTCTGTATGGCTGCATTTCCCAAAGTTTGTTCCACGGAACACTAACTAACTAGTTCCTCAGAATGTTAATAGTTAAATAAATGAATTATCAGGTTAGACATTTTTTCCTACTGCAGGTGGTTCAGAATCATTAAAATGCAAATGCAAACTGTGCATTTCCCACAGGAAGGAAAGGTGTACAAATGCTCCCTAAACTTATTTGGTCATGAAAGTGGTTCTTTTAGGGAACGTTCATTAACATCTTCTGCAACTACAGTACTTAGTGCTCAAAATATGCTTTGATGAACATTTCAAAAGTGCTATCACTGGGCACACCTCTCTCATAGGACAATTTTAAGACCCTCTAGTGTAGAGCAGCTTACAGTTAACAGTCAGAGTGGCCAATTTTTTAGGTGATTTGAGGTTCACCTAAACCTTTGCTTATCAAAAGAGTCTCTGGACCAGTAGTTTTCAGAATCACTTGAGAGTTTGTTAGAAATGCAGAGCACAAGGTCCCACCCCAGAGCTACTGAATTGGAATCTACATTTGACTAGGATTTCTGCATGATTCATTTGCACCAATATAGAGAAGTGATTCTTAATCATGGGTACAGAAATACATGGGGAGCCACTTAAGGTAAAGTTACTGGCCCTCTCTTTACCACCCCTTGTGAGAATTTCTGATCAACTCTCGTAAAAGGCAAGAAGAAGAGAAAGTACCCCTAGGTAATACTGATATACTCTCTGGACCTTCCCTTCTTTGGCTGAGTTTTTCCAAGGCTGGGCTCCTGGCTGAGAAATTCAGGGATGGCAATCCTTACAGATTCAGGATACTTAGCAAAAAGCAAACCCTTCCTGAAACTTACAGTGTTTCTCAAATAACAAATATAAATTAACTTATTGGATATCATATATAGAGAAAAAGCTGGTTGGGCTTCAAATTAATTAGTGGAAAAATTGCTTAGGATTTTGTGATTTTTTTTTAAAGCTTCTTAACACAAGTGAACTAAGAGTGAAGCTCAAGGTTATACTGTTTCTTTATTCTTAAGAGCTTTCACCTCCATCTCTGAAATATGCCGCCAAGTGTACCACCCAGTGGATCATCCAGGTAATCAGTCCTGGGTTTTTTCTATTCATGGGGCCTTTCCCTGGTTTCTGGTCTTTTGGTATGTACCTGGATTCTCTCCCTTCTTGCCATTTGGTTTGCAGCAGTTTTATCATGATGCGCCTAAGTGTGGTTTTCTTTTTATTTATGTTGCTTATAGTTATTTCTTAAATCTGTGGCAGAGTTTCAGGAATTTGTGTGTTGATTCCACTCTTCAAATTTGGAAAATTCTTGGCCATTATATCTTCAAATACCACTTTTGTCTCACTCTCTACTGTCCTTCCGGGGCTCATATTATAGGTGTTATACCTTTCACTGTGTCCCATATATCTCTTGTGCTTTATCTCTATATTTTCTCTGTGCTTCACTTTGGATATTTTCTATTGACCATTCTTCTAGCCATTTAATCCTATCTCCTGTGTCTAATCTCTTTTAAACCCATAAAAGCAGATATTATATTTTTAAATTCTAAAATTTCTATTTGATTCCTTCTTACAGCTCATAATTCTCTGAAAAATTCTCCATTTAAAAGTTTGTTTTCTCTGTTCTTGAATGTATTAATCAGTTATTTTAAAGTCCTTGTCTGCTAACTTCAATATCCATGTCACCTGTGGTTCTATTTCTATTGAATGTTTTTTTCTTGAGGTTTTCACTAGGTGACTCACAACATGTCTATAAGTTTTTTATTGAGTGCTGGTCATTGCATATAAAAATTATGTAATTCCATATGACTTTCTTCCCCCCTTCACAGTGAGTTTATCCTTTCCTTTGCTAGGCAAATGAAATTGGGACTAGTCATCTTAAGCTAATCATGGAATGAACTGATTCGAGGCTGACTTTTACTTTTGGTAAGGTTAAGCCTACTTCTGGTTTCTTTCTGTGACTACAGTGTTGTCCTTCAGGGTTTTCAGCTGAGTGCCTGGTATGTTCATTGGTCTCCCTATTCCTAGCAGGATCTAATCTTTGTCTCTTCAGCATCATGAAAGAGTGGAAAAATTCTCTCTGATTATCAGAGATTTTTGGCATAGCTTGCAAGTCCTAAAGTCTACTCTTAGTTTCCCCGTAATATTCGTCTATGGAAAAAAATTGGACGTTGTGTTTCAGAGGTTTTCTGCTTAGCTTTTTATCATCTTTACTCAGAGCTTCAGAAATTGGCACATGTCTTGAGAGGTTGTATAGTTAAGGTCCCTTAAGCCTTTAATTATATCTTTAAAGCCCCACAAGACCATTAAAATCTCTGCTGGCTTTTCTTTCCCGCAGGAGTCTGGGAAAATCTCAGATTTCCTATCTTCGAATCTTTATATGCCCCAAGGGAAAAAGTGATGTGATTGCCTGAGAGCTGAAGTTCTCTCTTCTTGAGAAATTTAGCCATTCTTGTCCTCTGATTCAGCAGCTGCCTGATGTCTTTATACAAATGATTCTATATCTTAGCCAGTGTTTGTATTTCTTTAAGGAAGCATTGATCAGCCCCAAATTACTTGAGTCTACCCAGAACTGTATTCTCTTATCTTGCCTTATGGACTGCTACTTTGATCACACAGTTTCTCTGGTTTTTCATTTCGGTTTCACTCTGGATGCTATTTCTTGGCTTACCTTCAGCTCTGAGCCACGTAAATCTCTCAATGCCTCCCCCAGTACAATTTCCCAACACAGGTCAAGTGTCTTAGGCTTCCACCCAATCAGATGGAAGACTAAGAAAAAAAATTACTATAAGCGAAAATAATATAGGCTCAACATAGCAAGCCAAATGCAAAAAATGACTTTTGGTGGAAGAATGATTATTTCTATTCAAGTAATGTTCTTCTAACCAGAGAAGGGGAAGCATTTTCTCTAGGTATTCATTCTCTAAAGAATTCTTTTCACATGAAATATTTCCATGTTTTTCTAACACTGAATCCAAAAGAACACATGTCTGGTATCTTGATGAGAGAGCTTATTACTTCCTATCTCTTGCTTACAGAAAACAGGAAAACTAATTGATTAAAGAGTTTTGAGAGATCATGGATACTGAAACATTAGGTAGCAACTTACAGCTCAAAATAAACTTTTTCTATTCATACTGAAATATTACGAGACAGGGAGTTGAGTAGACATGATCATACAGCACGAAGTAATTACTGTATTTGATTCTCCAAATCAATGATAAGAACCCTTGAAGGCAGTGTCCCTCTATAGCTCAGTAACCCAAAGAATTTCAGAAGATTTGAAATCTAATAGACCTATTTTTGCAAGCAAAAGAGTTTTTGAAAATAACATTAAAATATGTATTTTTCTTCAAGAGAATCAACCTCAATAAATGTACTTTGTTTACCAAATGGCTACTTATATTTTCCCTTAAAATTTCCAACATTAGTCATCACTCCTTGAATCTACTTTAACAAAACATACTATTCTTATTCCTTATTTTGCGTCATTACAATGTTTATTCATCCATCAGTCTAATGCTGATTGTTACTGTGCATCCGGCCTGAAGTGCTTGGAGTAGATTATTTTAGTACTTTGTGCCCCAGTCATCATTTTAAAAAATACCAGTAATCATACCAGTGGATCAAACATTCAATAGTCTTTCATAAATAGAACTTGCTCTGAACATGAACAAAAATGTCCATTCTCATTTCTTTGCTAATGCTATGTTTGATTCAACAGAATTTCTTTCCTGCAGACTTTACCTCTAAAGGGTTGGCATGGAAAGTGAGAAAAAGTAAAAATCAGCTCATCTTAACAAAAACCTTGGGACATTTGCTCATATGTCTCAGACCTATTACAGGAAGGAAAAGTAATTTTCCTTCCCTTCTAAGTCCTTGGCTTAGGCACACTTCCATAATAAGAGATAGGCTCACAAGATAAAAAACAATTTTAATTAAGTATGCACATATGTATATATGGGAGCCACATAAAGATGTGAGACTCAAATAACTGACCAAAGCATGAAGCTTTTACACCTTTTAGACAAAGAAACAAAAATTACGAAGATTTGACAAGACAAAGAGATTTGGGCTAGGAGTAGTAAAATGGTGAAGATGTAAGAAGGCTTGTTTATACAGCCTTGCTGGCCCTAAAGTCCCTTCCTCTGGTGAGAAAGATGTCTTCTACCTTCCTGGTACAGGAAGGGTAGCTTTAACATATAAAAATGCGGGGGAAAAGGTTGCTTCCTTATCTTGGCTATTGCAAATAATGCTGCAATGAACATAGGGGTGCACATATCTTTTTGAACTAGTGTTTTTATTTCTTTGGATAAATACCCAGAAATGGGATTGCTGGGTCATACTGTAGTTCTATTTTCAATTCTTTGAGGAATCTCCATAGTTTTATGTCCATAGTTGCTGCACCAGTTTACAGTCCCACCAGCAGTGCACGAGAGTTTCTTTTTCTCTACAATGTGGCATAACTTTCTTTGTTATCCATGTAGCAAGGCCTAGAGGCCTTGAAACTATATTTCTCAGAATCCCCTGCAAATTGAGTCCCAGTTTGGATGTGCCAAAAAGAGGCACTCATGTGATTTGGAAGGCAGAGGGAAACAGGCTATTCTTCTCTTTGCAACAAGGGGCAGATACATTAGTTCTGGCAGATGTGGAATTTTGCAGCAACCTTCAGATCCCTTGCAATTTGTTGTTTTGGTGCTACAAGCAGCTTGTGACCATAGTGTCAATATTAGTCAGTATACCTAGGTTATTCTTCAGCAAAAAATTAACCCTGAAATCTTAGCGGCTTAACACGCAAAAGACTTTTTTCTTTTAAATACTTGATATTTAACATGGGTTCATAGAATATCCTGCTTCCCACAGTTATTTAAGGATCCAGGCTGATGGACTTTGTAACTGCACAAACTGAAACGTGTATCCTCTAGAAAACCATGGCACAGAAATCAAGAGATGAGAGAACTGCATCTGAGATTTCTCTTTCTTAACCCAGAAATGATGCACATAGTTTCTCACATTTCTGCGGCCTCAGATAAATGCAAGGAAGATGAGAAATTAAGGAAAGCAAACAGAATACTTGTCCGTCTTTTATGTCACTGAAAGTTTTTTGAGTTCTTAGGCTGGCCTGGAGAAGTAATATCAAGTTCCACAAGTTGGCCGTGAACTTGAGAACACATGATGGCCTTCCTGGACTTTCTCTCTTCCAGGCCTTCCAGTGGTTTTATGAGAATCTGGTTCCCTAATTAGGCTTTGTAGGCACCTAATCCCTTCTAGAGTGGCTTCTGTTTTTCTCGCTCAACACTGACTGATAGAGCATTTTGTAACAGAAGCAGTTCTGGGAAACAAATTCTCAAAGATGGGAATCTGGCCTACTTATGTTTAAACGGATTGATAACTGACAGTGGTATTTCATGACAGATAGTAGCAATATATGTATTTATCTATTATTATTTATTTTTTTGCTTGGCATGGAATATTTGTTGAGGGGAAGTCTTTGGGAAATCAAGTGGCTGTTACAATTTATTTTTCTGGTAGGAATAATAATATAAAGACTATGGCAAATTCTAGCTGAATTTACAAACTTAGAGTTTTAAATTCTTGGGTTAAGACATGGCTGAAAATCATAACTATGACTGTGCTAGAAGAATATATTATCTCATAATTATGCTAATGTTAATATATGTTAATATATTTTAAAACTACAAAGCTTGATTCTGCAGGCTGCTGAATTACAGTGTAAGTGTAGATATCTTTTGTGATATTGGAGCATTGATTGAGGCCCTGAGAACTGGAATAAGCAAATTTAGGTAAGCATGGATAAATCTAAATGTCTCAAATCCCACTGAGCCTTGCTTTTTTCCTGTTGGAAGATGCTGATTTCCCCTTGCTTAAAAACTCTATTATGATACTGCCTTAAGCAATTACTGTTTTTTCTTAAGACCCACCTCCACCTGCACTGTCTTGCACGATATGGCTGATCTTTATTGGCAGGAACTTGGAGGATATGTGTGCAATGTTGTAAGTGTACTAGACCAGTTAGGAATAGGCCAACGTTTTCTCATGAGATATTCAACAGAAATTCTGGGTTCACTATGTTAACTCAAGCAACTGGAGGTAGCTTTACAATTTATTAGTTGATAGAAACTGGGATCAATGGTGGCCTACATTAAATAAAGTTGAGTTGTTAGGATTTTTTGATATGGCATATAGAAAGGAATCTAAAGGCTTAGGAGGATAGGAATATTGATTGGAGTGGATTTATCATGTGCCCTGTTTCCCATTCTTGCACTGTATTCTCTCAGAGAGCTATTGGACATGACACTGGGCAAAGCAATGAGAAAAAGATTCAGTATCTTTGGAAAGCTCTGCAGTAGCTGTCCTATACAGTTCAGAGATGATGGTGGGAACTGTTATCACAGAAAAGCCTCTTTAATTGTAGTGAGGACAGTAGGATCTTAAAGTGGTAGTCAAGTGGCAGCACTTAACTTCTGAGACAAAGTAAATGTGGCTCCTGTAATGAGTGGTAGGGCCAAAGCAGTAATCAGAATGCTTATACCTACTGACATCATTGGAAGCACCTAATTGACTATGATGTCCCTTGCAGTGAAATAGATAAGTAGCTGTTTTATTTGGTAACAAAGACCTAAGTCATCAGCAGTCATGTTCTCATCCCTAATTTCCAACCTAGGCCAGCTCACAGGGCCTTGTGAATGGAGTGATATCTAGTCAACTTCATGAAGGATCCTACAATACTAGCATAATTATATACTGTAAGTCTGTTACCTAATTTTCCAAAGAGGAATATGTGGCCATTTACCAGAGTTAATCCATAGTAGGTAAAGTAAAATCCTAAAATTTTTCAGGAATTTCTTCTCACTTGGTCTAAGCTGATGCAAATTCTTGAGGACCCAAAAAGTCCCTGAGGCCTATCAGTTAGAGAAGGGGCTTTGGAATTTAGGTGGCGAATAGAATTTGAACCTAAATCCATATTATAGCTGGTCCGGTAGATCTGCAAAATCATACTGTGCTAATCTGTGAAAGCATGATTGAAATAGATTTAATCAGCTACTGGCAACATCCTCACATCGGCATCCACACCTTTGGAGTAAAGACTTTTATGATAGGAAAGGCCAAGCAGAAGTCCTTAGAACTGCTTCCCCCAAATAGTAAACAATATTAATACTATATCCCTGAGTTGATTGCAAAGATCAGTGCCTCCATCCACTCTTGAAAGCTGCAGGGCTATTGATTCATTTCCCATCTACATTAATTCATCTATTTGGTCCTTGCGGAATACAGATGAATCTAGAAGAATGACAGTGGATTATGGCAATTACAGGCAGATGTCACCGGTGTGAACTCCATTTCCCCCTCTGGTCTGAATAGCCAAAAACATCAGAAGCAGTTTGCTTTTATCTACCTGGACGGCCGTATACCTTCATTATCTTTACTTAGAGTATGTCAACATTCTAGTTTTTAGCAATAATCTAGTCTACAGAGATCAAGGTTGTCTTACCACTCTACAGGGCTCATGCTGATTGAACGAGATGAGTAGGAAGTAACAGGTACTTTAGATGCCTTGGTAAACTATTTGCATGCTGGAGGTGGAAGAAACATTGCATAAAATTCAAAGCATGTCATGGTGAAATTTCTCAGGGTTGAGCGGCCTGGGAAATGTGATATCTCCTAAGAAATGGATGACAAATTGCTATACCTTACACCCTTATCACTAGGAAGGTCCATTCAGGTTTTTTTGGATTTTAAAGACAACATGCAGTGTGCTGCTCTACACATTACCAGGTAATGAAATGTAAGTTTGCCAGTTTTGAAAGGGCTTAGAACAAAGAGGCTCTGCAGCAGGTCCAGACTACAGTACAATTTGAGACGACTACTGCTATTTGAACCTTATGACCCAGCAGACCTGGCAGCTAGTGATGCTGTACGGAGCTCTGAGATACCCTAATAGGAAAAATCACAATTCAGACCCCTGTTTGCTTATATCTACCTGGACAGCCATATACCTTTATTATCTTCATTCAGAGTATGTCAACATTCTGGGTTTTAGCAATAATCTAGTGTACAGAGGCCAAAGTTGTCTTATCGGACTCATGATTTTATAGGATTTTAAAGTAAAGCCATGCTCTCCTAAAAATAATCATTCTCCATTTATGAAATAATTCTTAGCTTTCTACTGGGACAGAGGACATATTAAATACTGAGAGAGATCACCACACGAACATGCAACCTACATAGTCCATTATGAGTTGGGTGCTACTTCATCTATCAAACCATAAAACTGAGTGTTCATAGAGCAAGAGCTGTCCAGCAAATGTTGAAGACTACACCAAGTTTCATGAACAGCTGACTCAGGCTCCCATGGCACCTATACCTGCTGTTGCCAGCTCTCTCTCAACTCACACCTCTGGCTTCTTAAGGAGTCCCTTTGACTAGTTGTCTGGTGAGGAAATATCTAGCCCTGCTTCATAAATGGTTTCTTCACACAGTACATTGGCATCAGCTAGGAAGAGACTTACCATGATGTTAAATGAGCTTATTGTGAGGCTAACATATATAGTAGATGTTCCATAATTATTACTCTAGCTCAACAGTTTTTAAATTATGTTCTGCAGGATGTCACTAAATAAGATACTCAAAAAGAATTTCTCATCTAATGAGTTAGAAAAGTTTTGCCTAGAAACCTCAAAAAAACTGCAGGAGTTCTAAAGGAGCTAAGATACTAAGATATATTTTTAATTTTAGCATTTCCTAAACGTTTTTGACCCTAAGACCCTCTTCTTCACAGAGCATTTCACAGGAGTAGTGCTTTTTAGAATCTGCCGTGGTGTTTTTAAATGACTTAGGCTTTGACAGAAAGTTAGTTTTTATACCTGGGAGTGAAAGCGTTAACTTTTATACGAACTAGGATGTAAGATGTGCTCATCTTGGCTATTCTAAATGACTAAAATTCTTAGCTTAGAAAGAGATTTTAATGGAAAGTTTTTGCTGTTAGGGAACTGTAGGTGATGCTACCCAAAAGGAATGTGTAAATCAAATTTAATGATGATTTTTCCAGTTTGGAGTAGGGATTAGGGTTACAAGGAGATCACAGCTCTGTGAATCCAATTAGGATATAATGAAATGCGCTCTCTGAGCTTACAAACCAATTGCTTTGGGAAGAGAAATAATTATAATCATAAGCACAATATTTGGTACTATGATTATCCATTAGGTTATTCAAATTATTAAAATAATTTTTAATTTTAAAATTGAATGCACCTCTTTTTGCACAATGCATTGAAGTTTACGGACTCTGAAGAATACTGTAGTTTCTTTTGAGACACTGGTAGGAGGAAAGAATTGCACACACAATAAGGGCATGAGGTTAGGATAAGAAAACAATCAGGTCTCATTACAAATGACTTTGTGTTATTAATGAGTTTTTATAACAGACCATTCAAACATTATTATATACAAAAAAACCAAAAAAATAATAATTGAGCAGGCCAAATTTCTGAGAACTCTATTAATTTAAGAAGCCCACAGCTGAGCTTGCCTGTTCGGTGGTTTAATTTAATTTTGATCCCATTACCCATTCTTACTACCAAATTCAACATTTATTGTTCTGTTTGTAAGGGATATGAGATGAATAGGTGGTAAGGTATAAGGGGATTTTGTATTTTTGCAAACTTGGATTTTGGAAGAGAAACTCTAATGCCCTT
Organism: Miniopterus natalensis; assembly: GCF_054644295.1. Taxonomy (NCBI): domain Eukaryota; kingdom Metazoa; phylum Chordata; class Mammalia; order Chiroptera; family Miniopteridae; genus Miniopterus; species Miniopterus natalensis. The sequence continues at coordinate 27,430,114 of NC_142094.1, read as the reverse complement.
AGGAATTCATTACAGGCAATGAATTAACTTTCCTCTTATGCATCAAGAATAGTGCTAGCTATATTCCATCCTTGGGAGAATTGAGAAAATAATCATTCAAATAATTATTTGTAGGGCTAATTCTCTAGTGGAAATTTGTTTGATAGAGGCTGCTCTGGAGTACTGATTTCCAAACACCAGCCAACGAGAGCTTAAAAAATTCCTGCGTATCATCATCACTGATTTTGACTCAATTAATCAGGACTGAGATTCAACAGTCTGTGTTATAAAAATCTCTCTAGGCCTATCTGACATCATCAAGTCAGGAACCACTGCTCCAGATACAAACATTGGTTCCTGAAATACCTTATGGAACAAGGATTTCATTGGCCAAACGTGCTCTTATTAGAGACTCCAAATGATAATAGCGTATTAAAAAGGATCTCAGTGGTCCTGTAGTTAAAAAATAATTATGCCAAATCTTTCAAACTTATTTTAATGTGGAAAACTTTTTGGCTGAATACCTGTAGTCATCCTGTGGAACTGAAGTGTCGCAGAAGCACTTTGAGACTCTAGAGAACGGCTGTTGGCATCTGTGAATGTCAACTTTCGAAAGATCTTTCCCAACTAATTTCAACCCAATCTGCCTGCTATACCACACCTAGAAACCCATTCTTTTGGGTCCTAGACATTTTTCAATTTCAAGAGTCTCTTGTTTTTTAAACAGTAAACCCTAGCTTATTTATTACAAAATAAGTTCCAGATAGATCAAACTTCTAAATGTTATTTTTTTAATCTGTAAAATGGAAAGGAAAAAGGAATCCATTGATCTTTATTCTTGGGTTGCAAATAATCTTCCTAAATAAAATGTAAAATCTAGGTTACATAATAGTTAATACTTTTATATAGCAATCGTGTCTAAATATGACACGTTTATGAATATATACTCACAGTATAAGTGAGGAAAATATTTGTAATGCTAGGCAAGGGCTGTTTTCTTTAACACGTGAAGAACTCTTATAATTCTATAAGAAAAAAAAATAGGCAACCTAAGAGAAAGATGTGCATATAAGCAGGCAGTTCACGGAGTACCAACTACAAATTCTCAATAAATATTTCTAAAAAGGGAGCCAGCGATGGCCATCGTTGCTCAGTGGTTAGAGCATTGTCCTGAGCACCAAAGGGTCTTGGGTTCAATTCCAGGTCAAGGGCACATACCTTTCTTATGATGCTTCCCCTATTTAAAATTGCATCCCCAACTGCCAGAATTTCTTGTTCCCTTTCCCTGCCTTACTTTTCTTCATACCATTTCTTACCACAAATATACTATATATTTTCTCATTTATTTGGTTATTGTTGATTTTTCCCGGTCAGAAGGCAAGATTCATGAGGTTGGGGTATTTTGTCTCTTGTGCTTACAGCTATATTCCTCACACTTCATGGCATATGGTAGGAATTCATTAAGTAATTAAAGATATGCAAGTCAAAGCAACCATGTTATAACAGGTTTTCATTTTGACTCTGTAATGGTAACTTGTCAACAATCTGTCAAAATGTATGAATCGCTCCCTTGATACTAAAGCCTATACCCGAGGGGTTATTCTTATAGCTCCAGAACCAAACTCCTTATCTCTGTCCTTGAACCTGATTATGTGGTTCACATTCTCTATTAATGTCACCATCTTCTAGTCCTTGGCTCCTCCTTCCCCCTCTCGGTGTCTTGATGCAAGCTCATCTCGATGACATTAACTTCTTTTGGTTCCCCACCTCCAGCCCCATCCAGTGCCACACTAACTGGAGCCTCAGCTCTGCACCTGCTCCTAACCTGTTCAGAAGGCTCTGTGGTTTCTTTTTCATCACTGCAGTCCAGGTCCTCCCTGAGCTGGTCAACTGCCCCTCAGTCTCGCCTCCTAAACTTGCACATTCCAAGTTCCAGTCTCCCGAACGTAGCCAGAATTTTCCTCCTTTGTAGTTGTTCTGTGTTCTCTTATGAGGTGGTCAGTCTGCTGCAGCCAATAACAGGGACACAGAGAAGCTCAGGAAAACAGAGTGTATTATAATCACAGATCCTAGAGACAGAGACCTGGCAAGCCAGGCGGGGCCCTGCGAGGATTACCAGGTTTGGTTCAGGTGGCGGACGACAGGAGCTAGGAGAAAGCCAAGACTAAAACCTTTATTGGGGTTTCTGGGGAAAGGCAAGGCAGGGCAGGGTAAACAGTTTAGGATAGGCCAGGGTGAATAATTTCAGAGGGCTCTAAGCCTTTGGGGTGATCCCTGGTTGCCTGGTACCTGCCCGCCCCCCCTCCCAAGATGATTAAGGCAGAGGAATATTGCTTCCTGGGGTGCAAGGGCCAGGTAGAGGAGGTAGGGTCTGGATTGGTTAGTTTGCATATCAAAGGAATGCTCATTGCTGGGCCCTTTGTTATCTCTAAGAATTGGTTAGTTCCAGGACCAGGTTTTTCTCTTCAGCCAGAAAGGTTTTTAAGATGTGAAAACATCATACATAATACACACACACAAAAAAAACTAGAAACAAAACAGTACTTCTGCCTACATTGTTTTCATGACTAGAATACCTTTTGCCAAACATTCCCCTTCCTCCATAACTAGAATTGGAAGCCTACTTAGCATTTAAGTCGTATTTCATATATCAGTTTCCCCCTGGGAAGTTTTCCATTTTCTCCCAGCATGGAATGCTATTTCCATGTGTCCTCCCATTACACTTTGCAATTTTCCTTTTATATCCCGCCTTGGTAATTTGCGTACTTTCATTAGTTCACAGGGTTAACCCACAGGAATGCTGGTCCCTGCCAATCACCCTGCACTTGCTAATGTCCAGTCTATGAAATGCTGAAGGACGGCTCCTGTCCCTCCCGCTAACGCTCTTCTAGATGCCAGAAGGCAGCGCCTATGTTGGGGGCCTTCTTTGGTTCTGTTGCTGCAGAAGATGCCAGTAGATCAGAGCTGCCTGCCTCTTGCAGAATAGTCTTCACTGTTGCTGAGAAATAGTCAAGAGAGAGTTGAACATACAGGAAAATTCCGTATTCTCTTTATTTGAACATAACAGTGGCCAATGTGATGGAAAAGCATAAATGATATAGGAACTTTGCAGCTTCAATCACAGGTTAAGTCAGAAAACCAATTTTTAGAACATCCCTCACCTGGCTTGCTCTGTGATTGATCCTATGTGGTTAATTTCCTGCTTGGTCTTTCTGGAAGGCAGGGCCTAGCAGGGCCTATGTCAGGACATAGATACCATGATATTCACCTTGTGGGGCCTCTGATACAACAGCTCTTCAGCAAGAGTACTGATAGTGCTATTGTGAGGTTGGAAATACTAGATTTTTAAGGCCTCATGGGATGTCAACAACGCAGACATGTATTCAAAGACACCTGCTGGATGTCATGCCCTGTCTTTCCAGCCCAACAGGAGAGGGGCCCATAGAGGGTCCTTCAGGTCCCATAGTGGCCTCCAGGACTGTTAGGGCGAAACTCATTCTAGTAATAGCCCCACATCCTGTTGCTGAATGTGGCTTGTCACTCCAGTCATCTCACTCCCTAGATGTGCTCTCTTTTAAGGGCTCTCACAGTGGTGTGCTAGTAAATGTGTAATATCTGGCTTGGGGAGTGGGTTTGGGGAAGGCTCTGATTTATAACATCCATTGTTTTCCAGGGCAAATGCTCACACCACGGTCAGTTTCAAGCCACCAATGTGCAATCACTGAGCAGGTTGTTGGGAAGAGAGGCATAGTGGGCTCTCTGTAGCCGCCAGGAACCGGCTCCAGCATTCCTCTGTGCTCTTCACCAACCTGTGCTATTGATTCTGCCTCCAACCTGAAATGCACAAATGTGTCAACTTGAGTTATGGACCCTGAGATCTCCCAGGAAGCTTCCCAGCTCCATGCAAACCAGTGGATGCACAGAGTGAGAAGTGGGAGTGGTCATTGTCACCTATTGTGCATGTTCAGTGGAGTATGTCCCAATCTCCACCTTGGCCCATTTGAGAAATCCTGTTACACATATCATTGGTGGTGACAAAATACTGGTTGCTGTTTAGCACCTAGCCTTGAGGAACTCAAAGCGGTTTTGTTATGTTGAAAACTGGATTGGCATAAGCATATTCACCATTTAAAGAGATTGCTTATCATAAACTTCCTTAAGTTTGCTGAGTCTTTTTCGGTGCTCCCCTTACACCATGCTTAATTGGTGAACTAGTCTCAGCTCCAAGTAAAACTAGATTTTAATCTTTCAAATAAACTAGATGAACAAATGTATCTAATTGTTGGTAACAAGTTCAAGTCAATCTATTGCTCTTAAACTCGTGTGTGTGTGTGTGTGTGTGTGTGTGTGTGTGTTGCAGGGTAGACTCTGGATGTCCATTTTCCACAGTTCAACTTATTGGGGATAGAGTAACATGAAATGTGCCATTCTTCTAACTTCTCAAGAAGTTTCAATAATTGGCTTATTGCAGGGAAAGAGATGAGATTTTTTCTCACTGACGGGCTTGGCGTCTCTCTTTTGCCTAGCAGAAACTAAGTCGGACTGAAGCTAGATATTTCCTGACACCAGGAGTCATGACTGGAACTGGAGATAAGTTAAAGCTCTGGGTTTCTAACATTGCTTACCATAGAAGCTTACTCAGTTTCAACCCCAGTTCTGGCGGCATGCTTAGAATGACGGTGGTGATGCTGACATTATGGAGCATGTGGGCTGACTCCTAGGTGAGGGCTGGTTGGAGCCAATCACCAATTCTCGATGGGCAGCTGGTAGTTACTAAGCAAACTCTCATGAAGGTCAGTGACATTTTGCATTTATTTTTTTCTGGTAATGAAAAAAATAGTCATTGCAGGAAACTCAGAAAGTACAGAAAAGCATAAAATCATCCTAAATCTCAGAAACAGTAACAGTTAACATTATAAATAATAAAATTAGATGACATTATAGTGCATAGTTTATATGAATCTTGTTACTAATGTTCTCAATGACACCATGCTATCTATCATCTGAATTGACGGCAGCTGATTTAACTCTTACTACTTAAAGTAAACATGATTCCATTACGATAATAATAATTTGAAGAAACACCCTTGCACCTAAATCTTGTTTATCTCTTGGGTTATGTGGTTAGAATGGAATTATAGATGTAAAATTATTAGCTCAAAAAATACTGTAAAGACATTTTTAAGATTCTTGTCTTATAGGCCTGAAATTGCTTTTGAGAAAGGCTTTAAAAGATTGTATTTTCATGAACTCCCATCTTCCTAAAAAGAGGTGGGTGAAATGAAAGCCCTCTTTATTTTAAGATTAATAAATATAAATAAAATGAATGAACCCTTGTGAGGTTTTTACCTTAAGAAGCTTTATTCGTCATAAACCTAGAACGCTATAGAGAAACCGGAAATGCTAGTTTGGGGACACTTTACAAAGAAACATTCATCAGTCATCACCAAAATACAAACTGCCGAAATAGGAAGGAGAAAGAGACGTTGGCAAAGTTTCCAGGCCTTATGCAAAGGCTCAGCGAACCTGGAGAGCTTGTTGGGTGGAATGTCTTTGGTTATTTTTCTTTCTGCTGTAACACCAAGCACAAGGTATCTGACAAACAAGCTGTAATATGACAAACAAGGTGTGGCCTCAGGTGTATTCCTGAGCGAGTGGCTGTCACACCTGTCTTCTAAGGAGGTGATAATAAGGATTGAGAATCTAATCCTATCATTTTGCTGTTGTTTTAATTTATCAGGTAGGTGTAATTATAGTGTTTCCCTTTTAAATGGTTTGTAATCTGTTTGGCCAAAGGGGGGAAACCAAAACAGTTGGTAAAAGTCAAGTGTCTTGGCATCTGTCTCCATCCCGTCTCCCTGGTGGCAGCTCTAGCAGCCCTGCTGGGAAGACTAACTTCTTTCACAAATAGGTCAGGCCTATTGATTTTGGCCAAGAGCCTCCGATTTAGAAACACACAATGGCCTTCCCCCCACTTGGTCTTCGCTATTACTTGTGAAATGATTGTCAAGTAATGGTATGAGTAGTGAAAACAGTACTACTCTTGGGTATCCTTCCAGGACATTCTATGTAGAAACAAAGATAAATATATATTATATGAACACTTCGAAACTTTACAACATATCCTGAAAGGGATCCTTTTTTTTTTTCTAACAGCAACATAGTCTGTGTGTCTCTAAGGTAATTTTTTAACCAGTCTTGACCTGATGAATATATTCTGTTTTCAATGTTTCTGAGCATTGCCTCAATGTAGGTCCCAGTATACTTTTGGGAGTGTGTCTATGATGAAGTTCTAGGGCAGTGGGTATGTGCAACAGAATAATCTTTCAATGATAAGAACAAAGCAAAACAGAAAAAGAGCTTCTGGATATAAGAATGAGTTAAACGTGGGTAATATTTTAAGGAGGATTTTCTAAAAATAACCATCTGATAAATTTTCCATTCTGCATTTTAACTAGAGGCTTAAGTAGCGTTTGTTCTTTTTCGTTGTTGTTTTAAAAAATACCCGGTGCAAACAAAGACTCCAATAATGATATTGAGATCCAAAGATAGCACTTAAAAAAAAAAAAAAAAGATTTTACACAGAGGAAAGAATGGGAGACCTGAGGTCATGTTATGGTTGGTCAAAAGCATACACTGTGATCTTCGTCCAATCATTTCTTCTGATCTCAGCTTTCTCATCTGTAAAAAGAAAGTGTTATAAAATCTTTAAATTATCTTTTAGAATGGTTTGTTTGTCACTCGAGTCTTCCAGTGCTATTGTTCCTGAGTGGGTGTTAGGCAAAGCTGGAAGCCATGGTTCTCTGAAAATGGGCTGTGTTGGCAAGGAGTTCAGCCTTTGCCCAGATTGCACTGATGGGTGCTGAGGAGGAATAGAAGATATTTTAGGAAAACATTTTTCATGTTATTTGGCCCTAGACACATGCTCATCAGCTCCAGGAGGAATCTGAGCCAATACTCACTTAGACTCAACCCTCAGAATCTTCCATAGTGAGGAGCAATCTTAGGGATGATGATTTGTCAGTGTTGCTCCTACGGTTTGAGTGACTTCAGTCTTTTCCATCTTGGAGCCTGACTTCAAGAAAGTATTTCACTGAAATGGGTGCTTTGGTACCCACACGTTCAGCACAGAGAGATTGGCCATTAACATTTTCTGGGTTCTCTTTCTAAATCCCTCACTTATACAAATAGTTAATATTTTAAAATTCCTTAAAAGACCACTGTCACTTTAGAACACTGTGAGCAAATTAGCACCTCAATATTTTCAACTTAGCCCAATGTTGGGTAGAAAGTAAATGCTCAATAAACAATAGCAACTCTTACTATTATATTGACAAGAGATGAGCAATTTTGTAATAGCCCATTAAGGTAAGATTCAGGGACTGAGAGACTTTCAAAGACTTATATGAGTAAGATAGAAGAGACAGACTCTAGATAGAAAACATAACTTCTTTATCCCAAATAGTATAAAAATTTTTCAGTCCCAAAGTATTTTAGGTTCTAAGACTTATGTTAAGTACTCTCCCAGTAAACCCAAACTAAGCATTTACTTCCACTCACCTTACATTCATCATGAGGTTTAGCAAATCTAAGGAACTGTCTCTAAGCAAAGCCACTCCAATCTCTGGGTTCCCCTGAAAGCCCAGATTACCAGGGAAATAAAACCAAAAGGGAGTACAGATTCACCCTAGATATGGGATGTTCCTTATAGGAAGTACTGCTTGATATCTCTAAGGTCATCCTGTATTTCTTTGAGGAGGAATAAACACTGAGGTTGAAGGAAAAGTATTAGACAACTCAAATATAATCAATGAGTTACCAGTGAATGAGTTTAATGAGCTTTTGGAGGTCCCTGGAAACGGGGCTCCTGAAATGAATTTCCTCAGACAGTAGACAGATGACTCACCGGCTTTGGCCATCAAGGCAGATTGAGTCATCTGAAGTCAACTGAGTCACCTGCTTTCTGCTCTGTTTTATAGGAATTGGGGCTGGCTGGATATTTCTGTCTTCTTGATTGTGAGTATTAAGCATTTAGGTCTATGGAGAATATGATGTCCTTAGGAAAACCACGCAAATTGCTCATGCACAGATGGACTACATTAGTGAAAGCAGGTTCATAATTGTTTTTAGTTCCTGATGATGAAAAAACTGCTCTAAACACCTACCTCACTGGATTCTTTACTCACTATAGAAGCCAAGTGATACTTGATGGGGATCTAGGTTAGGATTTAAGACACTGATGGCTAACTCCACAAAGCCATAAAGCAAGTCCAGAGAACATCCTGAGATGCCATTTGCAGAGCTTGCTTTTAAAGACTGGGTGCTAATCTAGACCACACACACATTATAAGTAGAGTTTTTGGAAAGAAGAAAAAAAAAGATGTTTCACCATGAGAGAATATTGAAAAAAAGTCAGTCAGCATTTTCATTGGAAATACTCAAAGCATTTTTTGGGTGCTTGGTTCTCCTGTTGGGTAGATTTTAATATTTTTTAGAGGGATGAAGATTTAATGGAGGCAGGTTGGCATCAGAGTAAGAATCCAGGTCAAGAAACATGAAAATTCTTGAGCCATGTGACCCAGATGATCATCCAGGCCTTTCTAAGCCCCAGTTTCTTCATCTGATAATTTTAAGGGTTGTATCAGACTTCTGTTTCAAACTTGCTTGAACATGAAGATCACCTGTGGCACTTGTTAAATACAGACATCCCTTGCCTCGCCCCAGCCTATTGAATCCAAATCAGCAGGGTGAGGCCTGAGAGTCGTCTTATAACCAGCACCTTGGGTGATTCTTATGTTCCGACAAGTTTGGGAAACACTGTATTAGATGATCAGTAAGATATTTTTTTTAGCTCTAAGATTGTTCAAATGATCCTTCAAAACTCCAACCCTTTTTCTTTTCCTCTCTCCAAATTGGGAAGCCAAGAATCAAATGGAAAACAAATCATGTTGTGGGTGGAGAGGTATTGGTGGGGCTGGTCTGCCACTAAAATATGCATATGAAGATTGTCTTGGATACACTCAACCTTACATACCGAAGGACTGTGTGCTGTTCCTTTTCTAAATTCATACCTCCTCTTAGGAAGAGCCTGAAGAATTCACTCACCCTGGGGTTTAAACAGCTCAAGAGTCTCCTTGAATTTTCTCTGGTGTATTAACAAGATTCAAAGCAAATGGTATGGAGACATCAAGAATGTCAGCAATCAGGGCAAGCACCAAATGCAGGCAATGACTTTATCTATTCAGAAAACTGCCCTGAACTGGCCCCATATGAAGCAGGAAAGTCTGCATCGTTTCAAGGATGGTGGAATGAGACGTTAATCACCCAAGGAAGGAAGGAAGTATACCAGAAATCAGAACAAAATTAGTGTCACCCTTGAAGAGCACAAACTCTGGATAGCCTCCCCTTTTCACAACTCATCTGCTAAAAACAGACATTGGAGCAAACTTTTTTTAGAAGAGCAGAAATTCGTAAGTCATAAATTCATTCTTTCATGTATTCAACATTACTCACTGAATCTTCCCACGCACCAGGCACTGTCATAGGTCCTTCTGGATAGAGCTGTGGACAAGACGGGCTCCTGAGTGCATTGTAGATGTTCCAGAGTTTGTATTCTAGAAGGTGAAGATCAGAATATGCTACCCCAAAATGTGCCACTTCTGCATAAAGATTATTTTGAGCTGAATTAAGAAACAGCAGATGCAGGTAAAAGCTCTCTACCCTCCCTCAACGATCGAAAGACAGGGTATAAAATTTCCTTTGTGAAGGTATCCCCTCTCCCCTCACCCCTACCAGGAGAAGCAAAACTACCTTTATCACCTGAGATGACAACTGAGCCAAGATGAACCTGAACAAACAAACTTTACTAAAATAACCCTTACCTTCTGTTAGTTTCCCCCATACATCTACCTTCCCACAATTTACTGCCCCTTAATGCCTAAACCCCTTTTCCTTTCTGTCATTATTCCACAAATTTATTGATCTTTGTTAAAATAGTATATGAGCCCCTGAGTCCAAATGCTTCTTTGAGATTCCCACTTCATTCCTTGAGGCCCTGTCATGTGCATATAAAATAACCCATTTACTCCTGTTAATCCGTCTTTTGTCAGTTTAATTTCCAGGACCCCAGGGGTAGAGCCTAAGAAAGCAGCAGAAGAATTTTCCCCTCTCCTGCAGAGGGAGATAGACAATAAATCAGTGAACAAATAAATAAGACCATTTTAGAGGGTGCTCATTGGCATAATAGAAAAACAATAAATAAAAGGTCTTAAAAAGCAATTGGGGGAATGGGAGGTGAGGTCTGGAGCCTACTCCATGGGCCCTGCTAAGGAGATTTCGGAGGGACTGTTAGACATGAGAAGGGTGTGTCTATGTGTCTGGTGGGTGAAATAACTGAGGTCCAGAGACGACAAAGGATTTACCCAGGTAATGGTGCAACTAGAGCCCAGGTTTCCTACTGTTTGCAGGTAACTTTTTTCTGGTGAACTTGAACCTTCTGAATGTTACTCCCAATGAAGAGGTCTTACTTTTGCCTCACAGACGCCTTAGTCCCTTTGTGTTTGTCACTGGCTAGGATTTAAGCGCTGGAATAGGCCTCGAGATCTGGAATAGCATTAAGGCTCGCCAACCTAAGAACTGAGGAATTTTAGGAGCCCATTTTCAAAAGATTAAGGAACAACAGGAGCTAGAAAGATTGAGGCGCTGTAGACTTTTAACCTCACCTGACAAAGGCTGTGGGAAAATGGTTTGCGCCCAGTCAAGGGATTTGGGAATGGTTTGAATGCCAGAAACAAAGCCATTCCCAATTCCCATCCATTCCGTTAACTAACATGGAAGTTATTTTTCTACCATGGACCTTTACAGCTACATTTGCATCTAGACTCTGGGCAATGTTTAAATCCTTCCATTGCTGGAAAAACAAATTTATTTCTTTCAGAACATATTGACTCATTCTCCTGGGTTTTGTTTCCCATAAGCCAAGTGTGTTAATGGCATGCTCAGATAGGATGCCATTTCTGAAGTGTTCAACCAACGATGAGTTGTATCAAAATGATTTTCAGCATCGGTACAAGACAAGCTACCCATTCAAACAGTCCTGGATGCTTCGAAGGTAATATTTTACACCTGAGGCTCTTGGAAATTACTACCTCTTTAGTGTTCGGTTTTCTGTACCGTAACACTTTAAGTCTAACTTTTCTTTCTTTACCAGCCGAACTGATACACTAGTCTGAACATCTTTGTGAGGTTCACTTATATGCATATAAATGAGCCACCGCCATCTGGTGTATTCGGGAAGATACTACAAGTAGCATGTTAACTTGCAGCCCCACCAGGCAAGCAGCCAATTTTCCAAACCATGGGAATTTTTTTCTAGGCAGATGGGGACGTTCCAATGGCCACACAGATTTAATAGGATAAAATCTTGACTAACTGGCACTAAAGTAACTAAAATCCTTAATTAAATTATCTTTTTTTGTGATTGAAAAGACAGCTTTTTTATTTAGAGGAAACAAAAACAAGTAACAACAAAATAAGTCACAATTGATATTTGGTTAAATAAAGTTCTAGAATGTTTTCAGGTTATCAATAGTAGTATATAAAATATGCAACATTAACAGGAATAATTTTCATGCCCTACAAGCCTTTAGGTGTTAATTAGGTTCTCTGCTTCTGAAGGCAGAACAATTTTTATTCGTTTTTAGTCAGTAGGAGATAAATATTTCCTGAAGCCTTTGAATCCTGCCTAGCACCCTTGATGACCAACATTGCCGCAATTACTAGGTTCCTACTTGTTGAGTAGTACCAATTAACTGAAAACGTCATTGCTAAAAGGATAGCTAATTGGAATCCAGTAGAATCTAGTATCCACAGTTGGTAACCTTGTGCCAGGAATGTAACATATCTGATCGGTAAATTGGTGATAATAATAGCATCTGTTTCATAGGTCTGTTGGGAAGGTTATGTGCCAAGTGCAATGCATGGTACATAACTGATGCTAAAAATGTTGCTAACACACACACACACACACACCCAAGCATTTCAAACAAGTTTTATAAGCAGATGATATTTTTGCTTTAAATTCTCTTATAAACTCTGTTTAGCTAAAAAAGAGAGTCAAATACCAAACAGAAATGTGTTCTCCACTCTCATAATGCTTTTAGAATTAGATATCATTTTGGATGGTTTATTTTTAAAAGCCTTCCTCAGTCTATACCCATAGATACAAATATAGGTTTCTGTGGGTGTTTTGGGGGCTAGGATTGGGTGGAGGCAGGGAGATGTTGAATTTGGTTAAGCAACCGGCTGTTTTGCAACTAATTCTTTGTAAGTAGCGGTTTGGCTGAACGGTTTTTGTGTGTTTTTTTTAAAACATGTAGTTTGCCAAAATTCATCTAAAAAATAGTCTATCTATATCAAGCTTTAGGGTAACGTTGTCATGGTTTTTTTGTGTTTTTTTTCTGGAAGATCTATTCACACCATGCCAAAGTTTAAATAGAAAATTAATATTCTTCGCTAGTACACTTTGAAAATAAACAGCTATTTTAAAATCTTCCTTAGAAAAGGATTCCAAAGCAAAATGACAGAAGCAAACAAGGTTCAAAGGGAATTTTAAGCAAGTTATTTTCATCTCTAGCTATGTTTTCCAGTAAGTTAACAAACACATTATTATGGGAAGGTACAATTCATAGTACGTGTGTGAGTGTGTGTGTGTGTGTGTGTGTGTGAGATTCAATGGTTGTGAAATTGGTAGCAAAGGTACTTTTCTGCCAAAGCCTCTGACTTCTTTCTTTTGAAATGAAGCTGAAATGTGGAGCCCTGACAAGTATAATCTTTACCACTAGGGGGTGACAGCTGATAATGAATCAGCTTCCCTTAATGTGAGCCAAATCCCTGGCTTAGTTTGGTAAGTACTGGAGTAATGATTCTTCTTTTATTGATTGCCTGGTGACATTTGGTGTGGTGGGTTGTTTGCTGAACATGCTCCACACCCAGTAGCATTATTCCTGTTGTCATACACAACATGGGCCTGACAGAAGGACAGCTAGTGCTGGACAGTTTTGTAGATTTCAAGTATATGTCTAGAAAATTACAGTTAGAAACTTTATTCATTTGTTCATCCTGCATTTACTTAATAAACACTGAGAGTCTACAGGCCCTGTGACCGGCACTGGGGGTACATTGGTTAACAAGAATAAATATATCTGTCCTCAGGGAGGTTTTTACTGAGGGGGGTTGGGGGGTGGGGAGGAGATAACAAAAACGAGGTAAACAAACACATCAATAAAATAATTGTGAGCTTTAACAGGACTGATAAAGGAAAGAAACATGAGGGTGAGATACAGAATAACTGGAGTTAGAGAAGAGAGACTACATTAGATCAAGTGTTGCTTTACCAAAGTCTTTGCTGGTATCCATCCAACCAGCAGATTTCAGAGACGCATGATCCCCTACTTTGGTTGTTCTACACTTGCAGTTCTCATAACTCAGAATTTTGGTGCCTTCAAAGCTTGGAATGTCACCGACGGTTGATATCTAACACTAACATCCCTCCTCCGTACACCTCTCGCAGACACTTGCAAAACTTCATGAAGAAAGGCTTTGAGTGGAAAGAATATGCCTGCGTCTTCCCATCCGCATTACGAAATGGAAACTGTAAGGCAGTTGGCTAACTTGAATCCATTTTGTCTAAATAGTTGATGCACTTCTTAAGCATGATCACACACACGCATTTCAAAAAAGGATATTATTTATTTAAAGTTAAAATGGTCTAGCATGAAAAATAAGAAAATTATTCTAATGTTGATATAAATATTGGTAAGGCTATATAACCTTGGTGCTATTGATATTACAAATCATTTAATGCCATTACCAATTTGCTTGATTTCTTTTTCCCCCTGAAAGACCTTCATCCTTTATTGTCCATCAATTTTTCTGCCTCATCTTTTATCTTTTAATGGGTCTCTCTGTCCCTCTTTAAATTCCCTTGCAAGCCATGTATATTCTTTCTTTTTCTTTATTCCAGAAGTACTCATGCAACTGAGTAGTTGGTTAAAAAATGTATTCTTAGGATTTTATAATCATTTCATCTCTGTTGGAAAAAAAACTGTTGATTGACCTGTGAGCCAGTTTTAGCCAGTGAGACGTAAGGGGAAATATACTGGTATCTAATGACAAAGATACATTCTCCATGACAAAGGGAAAATGTATAAGTGGAGCCCCTCTCATGGCCTTGGCTTGTCCCTTGGATGAGGTTACGAAGGATGTACAGCCTGGGTCCGCACAACTGTGTTGTGAACAAAATGGGAAATCCAAAGAACTCTTAGAGATACCAACCCAGTTCTCTTGACAACGTAGGCTGATGAGTCAGCTCTGGGATGATCTTCCTCCAGCTTCCTGTTATGCCATTTAATTTAATACCTTTATTGTTTACACCACAATTCATTTGTTCTACTGTCCTGGGAACCAAATGGATCCTAACCAACACAGACTGAGTATTAAAATCCCCCGAAAACATCATCTCACTTTTAATTTTTATATTCCTCCTGAGAACATGGCCTAGTGCTCGAAGCAGAGTAGTGGCTAAATAAATATGTGCAATCTACATGTTTTTCTTTGTCCCCTCTCCACTCTCTCCCCTACTCACCAAATGAACTTCTTGAAATGAATCTCATACACTTACGTAAGAGACCACTGAACTGGGACAAGGAACTTTCCCTATATGAGTCTGCTGTATAAGGTGCACATATGTCAGCGGGTAGCTTATGCTCACTTGCCATGGCAAATTTTAATTATCTGAGCTTCAGAAATACACACTTCTAGAAGGCAGAGATCTTTCTTTTCCATCTTCCTGTCTATCACAGTGCCAGCTCTGTGTCTTGTACAGAGCACACAGACAGCGAGGTGAGTGTGGGGAGAGACGAGGGATGAAAGTTGGAGGCAGAACATGGCTCCTTGAAGAGTGCTGGGTGGATCACTGTAAATTCCTTGAAGAACTATTGCCTTATACATCTTTGCATCTTCTATACAAATGTTTCTAAACGCGTAGTCTGATCATTCAGCATCAACTAAAGCTTCGCGAAAAACTCACGTTCTGGGCCCCTCTCCAGAACTGCAGCAAGAAAATCTCTGAACCGCAGCCCAGGAACCCGTGGTTTCACTCACTTGTGAATCGCTGCCCCAGTACCTAGCAAAGTTCCTTGTATATATTAGACACTTGGTAAATAATAGAATGAATTAAAGTATGTGCAAAGTTAGAACAATCTCTTAAGCTCAGCCAATCTTTAAAGTCATTCTTTTCTAACTTAGTATTTATTTAATGAGGTAGTATTTCATTTAAAAAGTATAAAACCCCCTTTTCAAGTGGACAACATATTTTCTTTGATAAACAAGAAGGCAAACTATGTAAAAGACACTTGGTCTCAAATGTAAATAAATTGAAACCAAGAATGAGATTTCTTGTAAAATACTTGGACACTTCGAAACGAAGACAAAACTTTCTAGGTTCCCAACCCCTTAAATATTCCTGACTAGCTCTCTATGGTATTTCTGTCCCATGAACTCACCCCTAGAACCTGGGCATAACTAGATTTGGCCACAGGTTCACTGATGAGTGAGTTCACTTTCCAGACAGGGGGAGAACTTATCCACAACAAACACAATGGTGAGCCCAGATTCCTCTTCCAAGTGATAATCTGGCTGTCACCCAGCACTTCTGACCCCAGCGAATGGCCGAATCATCTCCATACCAGACATGGCCCCACTTCCTTTAAAGCTGTGGTTACAGAGGCTTGTGCCCCTGCTCTGCCAAAGTAGGTTGTTCTGCCTATGGGCCACTCTGGCCTAACCAGGCCAACTGTATGAGGAGGCGCCATCTGGATTCTTTCTGGGCAGGATGAGAGCAAGCTCTTGCTTAAATAGCTGATGTTGAGGGATCCGTTTCAATTGTGTGTGGTTACAAGGAAGTGAGGAAGCGTCTGTCTGGAGGGAGTGAAGAGGTCTTCTTTAGCCAAATGGTTTGCACAATAAACTGGAGAACCTAACCCCACCCTTGTGATCCAAACTTATCCCTCTCCTTCCAACAGAGTCAAGCCGGTTTCTTCCCCTCGGCCCAACATGCCACGCTCCTTACAGCCTATATGCATTTAGCCAAAACCTTTTGCTCAGGTGAAATGCCTCACTCTCTTCACCAATAAAAAGGGGCATAATGCTCATAATAACCACTGAGCTGTTACTGTGTGCTTGGTATACATTGTCTCTTTGAATCCTACTAACAACTGCAAGAAGTAGGACTATTATTATTGCCATTTACAGATAAGAAATTGATCATGAGAGGGGTTAAATGACATGGCTCAGGTTATCCAGCCAACATGTTTCAGAACTGAGATTTAAATCCAAGGATGTTGATCCTAAAATCCATGCCAGGAGCCAGTGTGTACTCCTTGGAATTATTTTTTGCTCCTCCAAGTTCCACATTGTCCATGAAGTCCTCTTTAACTTTTTACATTGATTCTTATCTAAACCATACTTATTGATACTTTAACAAAATCATAGAATGTCAGAGAGAGAAGGACTTCAGAGGCCATCTAGAGGACCTGCCTTCTTTTACAGATGAGAAAACTGAGGATCAGACCCAGGCTGCTCTTGTCAGAGGTCATACAGAACCGGACATGCACTTAGGGAGAACCTTGCTGACTCTGCCCCCACCTCCCCTGAGTTTCTGATTCAGGAGGTCAGATGCAAGGGCCTAGGAATATGTGTTTTTAAAATGACTTCATGATTGAGCCAAATCATCAGACAAAATTGGGAATCACTAATACCCTATATCACTTGGTGTTTAATCTGTGTTTGGTGTTTCACCTGTTTATTTGTGTTGTCTCATCTCTTAAATCTTACCCTATCAAGACTTATTCTCCACCTCAGTATCCCCTACAGTGTCCAGCCAGGAGCTAGACAGATTTGAGTGTCTAGTAAATGTTTGTGATTTGAAATGAAGAAAGTTTTAGATACTGAGTATTTGACTAGGAGATGTCAAGGAAATGGATTATGGCAATTAGTTCCAAGGCCACATAGAGCAAATGCTCCACGTGGGAGGCAAATAAATGGGGATTATAAGATTTGGCTTCTCTCATTTGCTTCAGCTCATAATGACTCGGGAGCCTGGTTGTCCAAAAATTTCAGATAGCGGAGTTCTGATTTCTGATTTTCTTTTGCCTTCCCAAGCTGGGTAGACATGCTTAGTAAATGTGACCCCCCCAATGCTCAGGACATGTTTTGTTCTTCTAGGAGCACACGGAACCAAGCCCAGGTGACACTCTTATCTTGGAGTGGCAGAGCCTTATAGGGAAGCAGAGTGTACTTTTTGCTTTACTGGGGGATCTTTAAATAGCAGGAAACAGCAACTGAAAGCTTTGCAAAGAGCTACTTAAAGTTATTTTTCTCCATGACAACAGCCTGCCAATAAGGATAGAATTTAAAGAGCTAGGACCCCAAGTAGAAAGAGAAAAGGAAAATTACCCTGCTAAATTGAACGCTCAGAGATGAACCACAGCCAGAGCATAAATCTCATACATTGACTCACGACTAGAGAACATATGATGAGCAATCAAACTGCATTCTTTAATTATCTGTGTGCAAAGTCAGGAGGGTATTTAAAGGTGTTCACTTGGTGGTAGATGGGGTGGAGGGAGATCATCACAGGCATACGCAGCAATTGCTGGGGTTGGAATGCTGGATTCATTTTCTTTTGTGTTATCCTTAGAGGTTTGGAGGACTGATTTTGTTTTGGGTGCTAAAGATCGAGTTCTAAATAATCCTCTTGGCTTCCCTCCGCCTTCTTCACCTTGTAAAATCCCCTTTTTCTCTGAGTCATGAAATCTGACCCCCAGGACAAAGACTCAACTAGTCATTTCTTCTTTTCTACCAAATGAAAATATTCAGATGCCTTCTCAGAGAGCCCCCATATCTTTTTTAAATTAAGACTTTATTTTTTAGAGCACTTTTAAGTTCACAAATTGAAGGGAAGATGATTTCCCATATACCCCCTATATCCATCTGCATGGCCTCCCACATTATAACCCCCGCCACCAATAAAGTGGTACATTTTTTACAGCTGATGAACCTACATTGACTCATCATAATCACCCAAAGTCCATAGTTTACATTAGGGTTCATGCCTGGTGTTATACATGTATGGGTTTGGACAAATGTATAAAATGACATGTATCCATCATAGTATCATACAGACTATTTTCACTGTCCTAAAAGTCCTCTATACTCCACCTATTTATTCCCTTCCAACCTCCTAACCTCTGTCAACCTCTGATCTTTTTGCTGTTTCCATAGCTTTGCCTTTACCAGAATATCATCTAGTTAGAACCATACAGTATGTAGCCTTTTTAGATTGGCTTCTGTCACTTAGTAATATGTGTTTAAGGTTCCTCCATGTCCTTTTCAGTCTTGATAGCTCATTTCTTTTTAGTGCTGAATAACATTCCAATCTGTAATATTTACCCTTTCACCTATTGAAGGACATCTTGGTTGCTTCTAAGTTTGGGTAACTATGAATAAGCTATTATAAACATCCCTGTGCAGGTTTTTGTGTGGGCATAAGTTTACAACTCCTTTGTTTAACTATCAAGGGCACAATTGCTGAATCTGCTGGATTGTATAGTAAGGATATGTTTAATTTTGTAAAAAACCACTAAACCATCTTTCAAAGTGGCTGTATCTCTCTGCATTTCCACCAGCAATGAGTGAGAGTTCCTATTGCTCCACATCCTTGCCAACATTTGGTGTTGTCAGTGTCCTGGATTTTGGCCATTCGAACACGTGTGTAGTGCATTTAGTTTTTGTTTTCATTTTCATTTCCCTGGTGACACATGATGTGGAGCACCTTTTTACATACTTACTTGCCAACCATACATTACATCTTCTTTGGTGAAGTATCTGTTAAGGATTCTGGCCCATTTTAAAATTGGACTCTGTGTTTTCTTATTTTTGAGTCACATAAGATTTTCATTACTCTATTTTCAGAGGCCACCTTTATTCCCCACATTGGAGGGGTTTATTTGATTTACCTTCTACTTCTAACTGTCCGCAGAATGAGGGTGTACTTGCCCTGATAACTTTCTTAACCCTCCACTTCCAACCAAGTCCTAGTCTAACTCAGCAGCATTAGCTTTGGAATTGATCAATTCCAGAAATTGAATCAATACAATTTTTTATCTGATATAGGGATACACTCTACAAATGCTTATCTAGACTTTAAACGGTGACAGATATCTCTCTAGATTGACAGTGGCAAGTTTCACCACTGACCAGTACCACAGATTACCATATATTTAACAAATATTATTGGGTGCCTTTTATATGGCAAGCTCTGAGCTAGGTACTGGAAAAAGTGAATCAATCAGACAATTATCAACTTCTTTCTTATAAGGTAAAAGTGATTTTCCTATATTGGCAGGCTCTAGTGTTGCCCATTGAAACCACATAATTAGCCATTTCATTCCTTTAGGAATTTGAAAACAAGAGTCAGGGCCCCTCAAAGCCCATTGTCATCTTGTCGCCCCTTCCTTTGGACATGCTCCAGTTGGTCAATGACTCTTTCAAAGAAAATTGTTCAGAATTCCACCTCTCTTCCTGGGCTCTTCTGCATGCATCCTCAGGTCTTACCACAGTTACCTAAATCTCTGGAGTTACATTGCTTGACATGTTTCCCAAGTCAAGCAGTGCAAACCTGCATATGCCTATGTCCCTTTGGGAGAAGTTGAAAAGATTAACTTCAACCTAGGGAGCTGTTGCTCTTCTCCTGCTTTTTAACCAGAAAAATAAGTGAGATTGTAGCTTCGAAAACTGAAATGCTAACTTTTAAGTAACTTGAAAATAACAGAGTTCAAGATTTCACGGGGAAAATGGACTTCATAAAAATCCTGTGATAGGAAGCCCTACATTCTACTTTTAGTTGGTAAATTGAGTATAAATAGTAACCAGAAAGTAATTACCTCTAACTGCGTTTCACTGAGAACTAATGTTCTCTGACCAGTAAATAATATTAACTTACAAAAAAATTAAGATAGTTTTCTCCAACCTGACAGCTTAAATAAGCAATGATTACAGTCCTTGAACTTTTGCTCCCCTCCCCCTGTTCCCATACCCCTACAGCTTGACTTTGGAGGAAGGAACACATGAACTTGGGGCCAGATTGTTACACCAAAGTGTACTCAGTGCCACACATGACAAAGATTTGTGGCTGATATTACCAGGGATCAGGCAACCCTTCCACTCTTACACTTGGTTCCTTCTAGGGTTAAAAAGCATCAGACCAATTCTGGGAAGAGCCAACCATTTCCTCTTACATCAGAATTCTGAAGCATTGACTTGTTCTCCTGGCTGATTGGTTTCTGTTCCTGTTTCCCGCCTTGTTCTGTGCCCTCTGCCTTTCTCTGCCCTGCTGTTGGACCCTGGAAGCTGACCCTGCAGGTATATCTGCTGGCTTTCCAGTTGGCTTCCAGTTGAGCTTGGCCTATAAAAGCCCCAGGGAGGAGTGTGGGAAGAGAGTGAGTTCAGAGTATATTTTCTAAGCGCCATGCTTCTGCAGCATATCTCTAGAAGTAGCTGTTCCCAATGACTCCAAATTACAGCTCCTGCCAAGCAGCACTGAATCTAGGCTTCTAGCTCTTGCTGGGCTCTAATAACTCCCCTGTACCCTGTACCCTGTACCCTGTACCCTGTACCCTGTACCCTGTACCCTAGGGCTGCAATGGCCTCTTGCCATTGCAACCTTCTGGGTGCCTGAACTTCCCTAACTTTTCCTTAACCCTGACCTCCCTTCCATCCTGTCATTACAGCATCTTGAATCAAATCATCTGGTGAGAGAATTTTTTCCTCCCTGGGTCACTACAAATAAACCTCTGGATGTTTTTCTATAAGCCAAGGAGCACCACACCACCAGCACCAAGGAAGCCTTCTTACCTCCTTTAAGTAGGTGTAGGACCAGAATTTGGCAATCCCAACCTGTCAGCTCCTCAGAATCACAGGAGCTTTGGAAAAGATACAAATTCCAAAACCCCACCTAGTAATGAGACTCTCTTGGTGAGGGGTGAGGAAGGGCATGTTCTACATTCTCTACGTTTAAAAAGATTCATGAAGCAAGAACGGTAAAACGGTGATAATTGTTCAGGTTAGGTGATGGACACATGGGGTTTGTTATACTATTTCTGTGTGTAAATAATTAGAGATCCAGTGTCTTCCATTTGCTTTAGTCCTAGCTACCAGAGAACCAGAACCTCCAGTCCCCACCTCACAGGTACCTTTATAGAAATGGGGTTGAGCAGATTTGGTAAATCAAACAGTTCCCACTTACAAAGACATAGTTTGTGACCTTTAGCCAAACTCTGTCAGCATGGAATTGGAAAATCCAAGTCACTACATTCTGTGTGGCTCTATCCTCTGTCCCTCCTGTATGAGAAATTACTCTGAACTCCCACTGCTCTGTTTGCACCACACCAGAAAAGGACCCAGAATTTTAAGTAACAAATTTCGGTTTCCAGGCTCTGCTCCTGTGTGATCCTGAGCAAGACACTTACCTCTTCAATTTAGCTGATTTCTTTAATTTCATAGCCTAGGAGTTAGAAGCATGTCTCTATGTTTGAATCCTAGTCTGCCACTTCCTAGCCATGTGACTTAGGGCAAGTTGTTTAACTTCTGTATGCCTCAATTTATTTTAATCTGTAGAGTGAAAATACTAATAGAAACCACATCATTGGGTTGTTGGGGAGATCAAATGAGCACTACATGCAAAGAGAGTAGCATGTGCCTGGTGTATAAGTTCTATGTAAGTGGTAGCTGATGTTATTATTCCTACTTAAATTTATATTTATAATGTTGAAGGATAGGAAGAAACATAACAATAGTTTCAGATATGGGGCTTTCAGAGATTTTAAAAAATCATGATAAAATTTGAGAACTACTGCTGTAGATCTTGCAGAAATTGATAGCTATAAAATCCCAGTGCAACTGATGCCCTAGTGCTGGTCATTTTGTATAGTTCTGGGCTTCAGCACCAGCCTGGGTGGAAGGCCTGGCTGGACCTAAGACTGGTCTTCCCCTGCTCTGGCCTGGACTAACACAAGCGGCCCAGCTCACTGGGTTTGATGTGTGGGAGGTGCTAGTGAAGGCAGAGGAGCATCGAGGATGCTCCTAAATCAAATGCAAAAGACAAAAATTGCCAAGACGGCCTTGGCTTACATATGTCCATTCTCAGCCAAATTGAGGACACACGGCTTCATTTAGCTAACCTGACCTCATGTTCCTGTCAGTTAAGAACTATGCAAACATGTTTTGAATTTTCTAGACAAGGGTGTATTACCTCCTAATGCTGAGTATTAAAATTCCTGATAAAATGCAATCTCCAAAAATTGGACAGGGAGAGAGAGAGAGGGAGAAAGAAATTTAGTCCTGTTAATAATTTAGCAAAAAATGTATATTAATGTGTGATTGTACCTTAAAGAACAAATCAAGTCCTCCCTTGGCTAGGAAAGCCTAACCCCTCTTTTCTTCACATGTAATCTAACCTAACCAACACCCAGAATAAGAACCCTTCTTAGATTTTTTTTTTATATTAAATTTATTGGGGTAACATTGGTGATAACCTTATATAGCTCTCAGGTGTACAATTCTATGAACATCACCTGAATGCTGCATTGTGTGCTCACCACCTCAGCTCTAGCTCCCACCCATCACCATGGATTTGACTCCGTTTAACCTCTTCATTCTTCCCCCACACCCCTTGGTCTCTGGTAACCACCATCCTTCTGTCTGGGACAAGAACCGTATGATTTCACTCATACGTGAGATATAAAACAGAAAGCAACAAATGAACAAACAAACAACTCATAAATGTTTTTTCATATGTAGATCTGGGCTTTACAGCAGCCAGAAGCTGAATAACATAAATGGATTCACTTTGAAGCCAATGCTTAGCAAACGGTTGAAAGCCAGCCTTTCCTTAGACAAGCATGTCTTTACTCTGGAATACCGGTCATTTATGCTCTTGGGCAGATTCTGTTCATCTTTCCTACCCCTGGTGGCATGTATTTAAAAGTCACCAACTACAAAAAGCCAGATCTTCTATGACTGGTTTCGGTTATGAATGGCAAGGAGACTCACAGCCAGAGTGCAAGGACTGTTCTAACCTGTCATCTGAAGGCTGTCGGCGGCTCAGACTGGGTTGGCCGCCCGCCTCGTGATGTACTCCGGTGGCCATGTCTGTGGCATACCCCTTTCTCTGGAGGAATGACATTTCTTTGCAAGTTCTTATCTTTCCACCCTGCCTTATCACGTGTCCTGGACAGAAGCTGTGTGCCAGGGCCTTGCTGGCCACAGTGGATGGCTGCAGGGTAGGCGATTAGCCTAAAGTGAACAGTCAGTGGCTCACACCTCGCTTTGGGTCAGGGCTAGGAGGGGGCTCAACCTGATCTAACCAGAGTTTTCCCTCTGGATTTGCTCCCCTTGCTCCCAATGTTTTAGTATGAAAAGTATTGAACATATAACAAAGTTAAAAGAATTTTATCATGAGCACACACTAACTAAGCTCTACCATTAACCATTAACATTTTACCACATTTGCTTTGTCATGTATCTATTTACCATCCTTCTATCCAGTTATTAATTCAAACAGTTTCAAAGTAGATTGCAGATATTAGGACACGTCTCATAAGGATTTCAGAACGCATACATTAAGTAGGGTTCACAGTGGGTTTTCCTTTGGATATAAAAATCATATAAAATGAAATGCACATATTTTAATAGTACATTTGCAGAGTTTTGATAAATGTATACACTCAGATTTATTTTCATCAGGAGTGGAGAGAAAATTTCCTTCTCTTTTGGAGGGTGAAGCTCAAAGATGTGAGCCCAGAGTGGGGCAGTGTGACATCGCTGCGGATTCTGAAAGCCCTCTGGCCATAAGAAGACCAACGTGCAGGTATAGCTAAGAGCTAAAAATAATTTTGAACATACTATAGTCATTTCTGTCTTTTTTCCCCCCAGTTTATTTACATGAGCCCATAAATTCTCATATATGCCTAAACTATTTTGGGTGTTTTTCTTTTACTTGCATCTAGTCCTGTTTAACATACAAATGGTCCTCTTTCATTTTAATTAAGATATCGCTTGTCTATTGCAGGTATCATGACCAAGTTGGGAGAGTTTAAGAAAGTCTAAGGTTTCTTACAGATCTAAGAGACTACAGCCAGTAAATGAATGCATTGGCCTTACCTAGGTTTAGCTGTGGACCCAGTGTAAGTGAGACAATTTTACACTGGCACTAGCGACTTTAGTCAAAGCAGAATGTTTAACCAAAAGAAAAAAAGGAAGCAAAAATGTGACATAAGAGAACCTTAATATCAAAAGTGATATTAGTGGCAAGACCCTAGTGGACTGGCTAATTATTCTCTCTAACTTTGAGCATTGCCCAGTTTTTGTGGCTTGAGCTAAATAATTACAGAGACAGAGGCAGTGTGTTTTCAATGTTAGAGGTGGAATAGGTTGCAAAATGCCCAAATGAGTCCAATCTGGAAAATGTTGAGTCCATGTGTGAGAGAAAGGAGAAGAGAGCAGGACTCTCAATCACCCGAGGGGGAGTAAAGGAAGTACTTTATTGCCCAAGAGAAATTTCTTCTTCTTTTTTTTTTTTTGGTTCCTACATATGATACTATTTATCAGTTGTGTTATTTTGGTATTCTATGGTCAGAATTGATTGCTTTTTCTCTCATCGTCTCAAATCAAAGTAAAAATTTCCTCCTTGGTGATTGTTATAAGACAGAATAGTGGTTACTTCTGGGGAAAGGGAAAGGCTTGTGAATAGAAGACTCATGGAAGCTCCCAGGATAGGTGTCCAATGTTTCTTGACCTGAATTATGGTTGCAGGTTCACCTAATATTAAGCTATGCACTTGTTTTGTGGGGTTTCTGTTTTTGCATTTTATACATACAATAAACATCTTGAAATCTGCCCTGGCAGGTATGCTCAGTGGGTAGAGCATCATCCTTTGCACCAAAGGATCTCAGGTTCGATTCCAAGTCAGGGCACATGCCTGGGTTGTGGGCTGGATCTCTGGTCAGAGAATTGATGTTTCTCTCTCACATCAATGTTTCTCTCTCTCCCTTTCTCCCTCTCAAGTCAATGAAGACTTGTCCTTAGGTGAGGCTTGAAAAATAAAAAAAGTCTTAAAATCTGAAGCAAATATGTAAAGATGTTAAGATTTGATAAAGCTATAAGGTGGGTATAGTATTAATGCTTATTTCTTTATACTCTATTTTTCTTTATCATTGGACTATTTTATAATATAAAATATTAATTTAAAACATTTCTTTCTTAACCTCCAATATATCTTTGAAAGGACAAATTTTTATATAGGCTTCCATTTATGAGGTCTATTGAAACTGACAATAAACGACAGCCATCCCAAAATTGTCACTAGCATCTCCTTCCTTTGCACTGTTTCCTAAAATTAGTTCTTCAATTTCCAGACCTTCTGGCTTCTCGACTCTTTCATGTGAGTATTAGGCTGATTCATTTTATAAAGAACATCTGACCTTTACTCCATATTTTTACAACTTCATGTTAAATTTTATCTGACCAGATATACTCATGGCCACAGTGAATGGGAATAATAAAAGTAACAATTTGAGTAATTTATGTTAAAGCTTTCTTGTTCAGATAACTCAAAGAAAAGCAGAGAAAAGAGTGTAGTGGTGATTATCCGGCATTACCTGGATATTGCCCCAATTCCAAAATTTTTTTTGGCTATTGAGGTTCTTTTTTCTTTTCTTTTCTTTCCTTTATTTTCTTTTTTTTAAAAAATTATATTTTTGGAACAGTTTTAGTTTTACAGTAAATTGAGAGGACAGTACAGAGATGTCCTGTATACTTCCCGCCTTCACACTTGCACAGCCTCCCCCATTGTTAACACCCCCACCAGAGTGGTATATTTCCTCCAAGGATGCACCTATATTGACACATTATAATCACCCAGTGGTTCAGTCTTGGTATTATGCATTGTATGGCTTTGGACAAATGTGTAGTGACATGTATCCATCACTATGGTATCATACAGAGTATTTTTACTGCCCTAAACATCCTGTGTACTCCACCTATTCATCCCTCTCTCCACCCACAACCACTGGAAACCACTGATCTTTTTACCTTTCCCATAGTTTTACCTTTTATTAAATATCATATAGTTGGAATCACATAGTACTAGCCTTTTCAGGTTCCCTCTTTTTTTCACTTAATAATATGCATTTAAGGTTCTTCCATGTCTTTTCATGTCTTAAGAGCTCATTTCTTTTTAGTGGCAAAATTGTCAGTAAGCATCACAATTTATTTACCCACTAACCTATTGAAGGACATCTTGGTTGTTTCCAATTTTTGGCAACTATGAATAAAGCTCTATAAACATCTGTGGGCAGATTTTTATGTAGAGATTAGTTTTCAACTTCTTTGGGTAAGGAGTTGTAATTGCTGGCTCTGCTGGATCATATGGCAAAAGTATGTTCAGTTTTATAAGAAACCAGCAAACTGTCTTCCAAAGTGGCTGTACCACTCTGCTTTGCCACTGGCCATGAATGAGAGATCCTGCTCCACATCCTTGTCAGCATTTGGTGTTGTCAGTGTTCTGGATTTTGGCCATTCTAACAAGTGTGTAACGGTATATCATTGTTGTTTAAATTGTGGTTCTTAAGAGCATTATGATATAAGCTGGTAATTGGTGACAGCAATAGGTTATAATGGTGAGGCACTTGCTGTGTGCCAGGCACCTTGTTAAGCAATTGAGAAATATCATGTGATTTAATCATTCCACAACCCTCAAGGTAAGTACTATTATTGTCCCCAATTTAAAGATAAGAAGGCTGAAGCTTGTGAGGGTGACTTTTCCCAATCACACAGTTAGCGTGGGATAGCAGGGACAGCTTCAGGGACATGTGAGCTGGGCCATTAGTCACACAGGGCCCTGTGGTCAGAAGAGCTCTGTATTTGGTTTAACATTCTGAGGTCACTGTCTTGATATTCTTAATTTTTGCACAAGGGGCCCTGCGTGTGTTTTTTATACTGGGCCCAGGAAATCATGCCCTGTGGAGCGGAGTTGGGTATTTTACTCCAGAATACTAGAGTCAAATGCTGTGCACCACTATTCTATTCTGTGACTTTTTGCCTCTCTAAGTGAAGCTGAGAAGGAAAAACCTAGGAGCAAAGCATCCCAACACCCCACCCAAGGCAAAGAAACAAAAGGACAAACAAAGCTCGAGTAGCAGATGACCTGCTGACACGGCATATGCATATAACTAAAGATAGTAAAAAAAACCAACCTGGGAAGAATAATTTAAAAATGTATGACTTGTGCCTAAATTAACATTTCTTGGATAGAGTTCTTGGTAAATAAAACTAATATCTGAGACTTGTTCTAATTAAGGAATTATACGTACTCCCATGACATAAAGTTCATTTTTCTACATTTATCGCATAGTGTCAAGGCAAGAGACTTTTCTGAAACAAACCATTGTTTGGGGGAAAAGAGGAGTGAACTCAGAGAATCTGAGCAAACCTCTGGACTTGCTCATTGCTTTTCCCAACTGAGGACAGCGTCTCACCGCCCAGCTTTCAGACCTACAGACTCTACCCTTGTAGCAAGCGGAGCTTCAGTACAGAAAGTGCCAGAAAACCATGGCTACAGATTGGGGCACGCTACCCTGGGAGTGTCCCTATCCATGGGCGACGTGGAGGGTTTTGGCCACTTCACTCCCCAATGGTCCTTTATTTCCTGCTTATTTCGATTTGGGTCGTGACGCTCCTTTTCCCTCTGCGGTGGCAGCTACGGTTTCCATCTTATGGTGATTTCTGTCCTTGTTTTGCTTGTGGTCCCCGCCTGTGCTTGTCTCCTCTCTGGAGTTGCTCAATTTGAGCCGCTAGTTAATAGCTTGTCTAATTTAGCCTCAAGGGTCCTCAGTGCTTGGCAGTGGGAAGAAGCTTGGCTCCTACTGCTCCTCGGTACGACTTGTTCAGTAGAGGACAAGGGGAGGACTGGTGGCAGCAGAAAATTGGAAAGCGGTGCAGAGGGTCCGGCCTTCATTCCCTGTGACCTGCCGAGGCACTAACCCCTGCCCCTGGAGAGCCTGGAGGCTTAGGTGCCTCCGAAGTTTTAAATCGTGCAGCTGCGCGTTACTTCTTCATCAGAAAATGGGATCACAGGAGAAAGCTTTCCTTGCCGCGCGGGGGCTTGGCTAAGGTTCGCCGGTAGGTGCCCACATTCCTCTTCTTCCCCACCCAGCTCAACAATGCCCATCATTGTTTCCCAAAGGTTTCACCCCGTCTGCTGAGAGCTTGCACGGGCAGGTCCGCGGCAGCATCCAGCTGAGAGCTGGGCCTTCTCAGAGCTGGCACGCAGTTGCCAAGACCCACATTCCAAACCGAAGGATTGTCATGATAAGTACTTTTTTTTCTTCATTTTGGATTAAGGATGGATATTCAATAATAAAAATACTACCTGCCTGTAGCCCCAAGGTTTGTTTATAGGTTTCTCATCACACACCTGTAATGTAGGCAGGATAGGAACCATTATTGTTTCTATTTTGCCAATGCAGAAACTGAGTTCCAGGGACGTTGTGATTTGCCCAAGATCTGAGATGTCAGCCTAGATATTTCTATGCCAAGAACAGTGCTTCTCCATTACTGCATCACGTTACTCCGGCCATGAAACAAATTCAGAGTGAAAGGAAGGGAGTTATTTGAGAAATCTGGGTGTTGCTTTCAAGGTGAAGATGGGAATAGTATTATTATTAGTAACTTTAACCTGTGGACCTAAATTGCCAGCCTATTCAGCAATGGCCAGAGATGGTCCAGAGTGACTGGAAGGGTCATCTCTGGGTCAGGGCCCAAGGAACTTGATGGGAAGAAAAACTGCTTACCCCTGTAAGGAAATGAATCACCCTCAGAATAACGATCTCACAAAACAAGAGCAGATCTTGTTTTCTCAAATCTCACACCCACCACGGTAGAAGGGATCTTACAGAGAATTCTTTGTTTCCCAAACTGGAGTACATAGCAGTGTGTTGGGGTCCTTGAAGCTACATATTAAATTATAGTGCATCTCTCAGAGCACCAGTTCTATTTGAGAAAAATCAATAAAGAAAACAAACAAATAAAACATTTTTCTCTCTTAAAAACACCAACATCTTATGGAAAAGAAGGCAGTTTTGGCCTGAATTTGAAAGAAGAGAAACTGCACACCTGTAATGGGTCTCTTTAGGTCGATCCATCCCAGGTATTAACCCTAGGAGTACATTTTCACTCTCTTATATCTTTGGACTATTTCTGTGAAAAGTGGCGAGAAGCCCTGATCATTTTAGTAGACAAGTTGAAAGTAAGAGATGTTAAATGATTCTCTGCTGGTTACAGCAGAACTGGGCCCACGCTCCCCTGAATCTTGTCTACTATTCTCTCCACTATTCCATAAATCCATTCTTTGTTGGGGGTATGTTTCTAAAAGGAGAGTATATTTGCCTGCCTTAGGAAGACTGGGATACAGAAATAATGCCTATCTTGGAAAATGTAGACCGTTTGTTAAATGAGTATCACATTTCATTGCCAAGAACAACATGGGACATGGGTTGTGGAGGAGCTTGAGGCGAACGTGAATGGAATGTAGACAGGTCCAGCAAGGGGCTTTCCCAACCCTGTTCCAGCTGTCATCTGGCTTCTGAGGCTTTGCCTCTTTTTTCTAAAATAAAAAATAAATTCTGGTTATTAAGATAAAATGTTCGACCTCACTAAACATCAAGCAGTGCAAAAGACATGATAAGCTACCACTTTTCCCCCCCTCTATTTATTGGTAATATATTTTTAAAAAATAATGAAAATACTCAGTGAGGATAGAAAAAACTTCGTGGAATAGAAATTTATTCAACTTTTCAGGTAGAATAACTTGATAATGTGCACCAGCGGCCTTGGAGTTTACTTGTAATTTGACAAAGTAATTCTACTTCTAGAAAATGTTCCCCAAGGAAATAAACATGAAAGCATGAAGGGATTAATTTAGTTACAAAGATGTTCATTTCAAGGTTCTCAAGAACAGTGAGAAATTGGAAACCATTTAAATGTCTAATATTTGGGATTTGGTCAAATAAATTGTAACATGTCTTTACAATGGTGTTGTTCTAGTCTAACATTGTGTCTTGACTCCCCACTGAGTGACTCATTGATGCTGTGAATGTTAAAAGGCATTAGTCAAACCCTAGCCAGTTTTGCTCAGTGGTTAAAGCATCGGCCCCCAGACTGAAGGGTCCTGGGTTCGATTTCGGCTAAGGGTATGTAAGGGTAAGAGCTCGATCCCTAGCTCTGGTTCAGGCACGTGTAGGAGGCAACCAATCGATGTGTCTGTCTCACATTGATGTTTCTCTCTCTCTCTCTCCCTCATCCCCCCCCCCTTCTGAAAAGCAATGGAAAAAATATCCTCGGGTAAGATTAAAAAAAAAAAAAAAGCATTGGACTGAGGTAGTTAGAGTAAGGGATTCTAGAACCCAATTTCTTAGGTTTACAGCCTGGGTGTGCCACTTACTAACTGTGGGACATTGGGCAAGTTCCTTAAATTCTCAGTGCCTCATTTTCCTCTTGAAAATAATGATGTAGTATTGTACTTTCCTCATGACAACATATGAGGTACTCATCAAATATTAGACATTGTTAGACAAAACAACCAAGAAGGAATGTTGGTTTTTACTTATTATTAACTAGAACTAACAGGTTAACAGAACAGTCTGTATAGTATAACAATATATTTTCTTTCAAAAGATCCTTTTTGATAGTTTAGGCCAATGGTTCTCAAAGTTTGTGCCAAGGCACCCTGGGGGGCTCTGCAGTGAATTCACAGCTCCTCTCACCCCCGCCCCCCGCCCCCCAGGATATTTTAAAATTTTAAGAAAACACAGTGGCACCTGTGGACACTGTGTGAACTACTACTAATAGGTTGTTTGGATGTAACCACATAATAAACATTAATTTATATTGGTTTAAAGAATCAGAAAAAATTACTGAAACAGTAAGTTCTATGAACTGAGAGGGTTTGAGAACCTCTAAAGCATCCTCTGGATGTATACCAAGGTAGTGAGTGTTACTGAGACGTAGGGTTATGTATGCTTTACATTTTTGCTTTTGATTTATCTGAACTTTCTAATTCTTCTACCTTTATTGTTTAATTCTTAAACCTTTATTGTTTTAGTAAGACAATCAAATTTATCTTAAAATAATTTACTCCTAAGCCTATCTTTGCAACAACTATTTATTGAGCCCTATTTAAGGTCAATTTCTGGGCTGGACACAGGAAGGCAAAGATGCCACACCCTCAAGGAGCACATAATTGAGGGTGAGTCAGGAATGTAAACAGGCTCTGAGTCAGAGGTGTCAGCTGGAGTGGGAGCTCTGAGCTCTACTTCTTTACAGAAGTGCAGGTGTTCTGTGGGTCTTGCAGAATAAATGGGACTTCCCTAGATGGCAAAGGTGTAGGTTATTCCTCCTTGCAGCCTATGGGTAGAGACTTGCATGGCCTACCAAAGCCTCTGCATTCTAATCGTGCCTGCCTTTCCAGCCTCCTACCACTCCCAAAAGGAAAGCCAGGCACGATTGGAATGCAGAGGCTTTGGTGGCCCATGACTTGGACTGGGCTCTTAACTTTAAAGGATGGGAAAAGGCTGACAGTTTTAAGCAGGGCAGTATTATAAGTGTTGTGCTGTGGGAGGATCACTCTGGCAGCACTGTGGAGACTGGAGCAGAGCTGGACAGGGGTGGGACCAGCCAGGAGGATTTCATAATAGTCCATGAAAGAGGTCATGGAGCCCCAGCTGACTAATGACGAAGATTATATAATAGGCCCCTGTAGACCAAATCAGCAAAAGCAAACAATCCAGATGTAGCACGTTATTCATCTCAAAATATGTTGGTGTCTTTAAAAATAAAAACGGTTTCATCTGATGATAAAGATAATACATGATTGGTGTAAAATTTGGAAAATATAGAAATGTATAAGGAAGAAAATGAAAATATTTATATCCCATGAACTGAAGCTATGTGCATGTATATACACATCACATATATAATATTACATATTATATATAAATCTCATATATATGGTTTATTTAAAATATGTGCATACTGTAAAGCAAAATATAACTTACAGAAGAATAAAAAAGAAAATAGTATAATTATTCAGTGCTTACCAAATGCTAACCGCTCTTAGAAGCACAAAATATATAATAACATATCAAAGGTTCCATAAGTTGTAAGTGTCAGAGCTGGGATTTGAACCCAAGCAGTTTATTTTGAGGGCCTGTACCCTTAAACTCCTATGATACAATTTTGAGGGATATATTTAAACTGCTGTTGTTTGATTGGCTTTACACAGTAACTCGATGCTCTACTAAAGTGCTGCCCGATTGAACTTTCTGTGATGATGGACATATTCTGCATCTGCACTGTCCAATATGGTGGCCCCTAGCCACATATAGCTACTGAGCACTAGAAATGCCACTACTGTGAATGGGGAACTTAATATTAAATTTATTTACTTTTAATTAATTTAAATTTGAATAGACACCTGTGGCTAGTGGCTGTGCATTGGACAGCACAGATCTACATAAGATTAGAAATTGGGCACCTCGTCCCCTTGTCACACTCCCTTGTCCAGTAACCACAGGTAACCACCTTTGTTTATTTCTCTTTCCAGTCCTTCCTCATCTTCATTTCTATTAAGTCCAGAGAGTGTGCCCACATTTATATTTCTTGGTTTACCTTCTTGAAACTTGAATTGACTATCATGCAAGAAGAGGAATTAGTTTGTGTGCTCTTCCCCCGCAACCTTCTTTCCTTCCTAATTTTTGTTAATCATTGTAGTGCTTCCACTGGTACCAGTTAGGATTCCTCTGATTGCAAGTAGGGAAAAAAGCCAAGTAAATTTCATTTGAGCAATAAAAAGAGAATTTATTGACTCATAAAAGCAAGAAAACTATAGGCAGAACCGACATTAGGAGGGCTAAACTCAGCTTAAACAATGTGAGCAGGATTTGATTTTAGTTCAATGTGAACTAAATGTGATTTTAGCTCAGACTATAGACTTCGTCCTTAAATTCTATGTGCTGGCCATAGTTATGGGAGCGATAGCTTTGAATATTCTTAGATTCCAGATGAGCAGGAAAGGATGCATGCATCTTTATTCTTGTACTATTTAACTGTGGCCACAATAATGCTGGGTTAAAACACACACACACAAACACACACAATCTCAGTGGTATACAATGACAAGTATTTAGTAACTCGTATATCTGTAGGTTGGCTGAGGTCAGCTGATCTAGTTGGGCTTGGCCGAAAGGCTTGCTGACCCAGGTTGAGGCTGCTCACAACTCTGGGCTGCAGTCACTCAGCAGTGTTCCATGTGTCTCTCGTCTTCCCCCGGAACTGGTGACCTACCCCAAGCATGTTCTGATGGTGATGATGAAGGCACAAGAGCACAGACCATCTGCAGAAGCACATCCTGTTAGCCAAAGAAAGTCACATGACTGCACCCCAAATCAACAGAATGAGGAGGTATATTCCTCCCATGGAAATGAGAAGGAGGGAGGTACTATTTCTAAGCAGATGAGCTTGGCTTGCTCATTTCAAAGCCAGTGATTGTGGCAAAGGGCATGGATTGTGCTCTTTAACCTTGGTCTAGGTCCCATATTCCATCTTGGGGGCAGAGCTGGCGTTCAGATTCACCCAAAGCATGTGGACTAAAAGTGGAAGAGGAACGGTTACTCCAAACCAAGACCAGGGTTTTACTGGCCACATGAACTAGAAATGGATATGAGATAGCAAACCACAACGATGATTAGAACTTGAAACAATATACCTAAACTTCTGTTTCTTGGGTCTTTGGTTTTAGATAGTATCTTTTGACATCAAACGGACAAGAGTTCTCTTTCATTCCACATTTCCCATTTATATCAGCTTGATCATTCAAGTTGTCTTTTAATATTTATGAAGGAAGGACAGGTAACTAATAAAGAGACTGGGTGTGGATGGTGCAGTTTTCTGCCGATGGGTAGGTAAATTGCCCCAATTGGCATATCCCTCTGAAGGTGGGGACTGGCTGTGTATATGGGTGGGACATGTCAACTGACAAGCTTCCTTTTAGGGTGCTAGCATAGGGAATCATACAAATGGTTTCATTTTCCCTCAAAACATCAAAAACAGAAGGTTTCACTGTAGAATACCAAACCCCAAGCAAAGAGCCTTAGCTCAACCTTAGGCAGCAATCTTATTTCCTTAATAGAGCAGATCTTAAGAATGGGGTGGAAGGCTTCTGAATCTTTTCTTGCTGGCTCATCTGCATGCCTGGGGAAGGGGAAGGGTGAGAAAGACCAAACGGTGCAGTCATTCTCTGGACAACCTTTGGCTCCTCTTCCAGTCCCGAGCTCTGCATGTGCTAATGCCCAGTGTGGAGAGTCCCCAAGGCTTCTTTGGAAGGAACATTTCCACCCTTTTTACAGCCTTCTTCTGAGTCCATCTGGGACACTGCTTCCTCTGCTCTGCGTCATCAGTCAACACTGTTCACTTCCTTTCCACCTTCCAGAAAATTATCAAAATCTCTGCTGACAGTCCTCTTTTTATCTTCAGCTTGCTTATCAATTTATTCCCTTTACTAACTCTTCAGCAAAAATTTGAAAGGGAGAATAGATAAATGTATGTGCTCAGTCTCAAATACACACAAATATACATATACAATTATATATATATATATACACACACACACACACACACACACACACATACATACATAATTTTTAAACCAAAATTGGATCTTGCTAATTACATTTTTGCTACTGGCTTAGTTGGAAATATTCTAGAAGAGCTTCAAAAGTTGTTTCTTAAAGTCACTCTAGGAAAGCAAGGATCTTCCTCTCAATTCTTTTTTACTTTTATGTTTTAAAAATAACATTAACTAGATTTTTGGTTTGTTTATTTTGCTACCTGAATGAATAAATGATTCAAATTTCAACTTCAGGTATAATCTGATCCATTAGGCAGAAACCAGGTTAAGTTGGCATTTAGAAAAAACACGAAGGTATACATGAAAATCAATTGATTCTAACTTCTGGATCTTAAAGGGGTTTTTATTGGTTTTGTTGTTATTTGTTTGTTTTTAATCCTAAATTCTAAACAAACAAATAATTCTAAATGATAAACGCTTATCAAACTAAAACATTCCCTTCAAATTCTGTGGGTAGTTGGTGAGGAATGATAGCAAGAGGCCTGTAATAAGATGGGAAAATGTCCCACGAAGGAAATGACTATTTTATGTTGGATCTAAAACCTAACTAATAAATATTTATCTGTTATTGCTAGTACAATATATACATTAAGTGTATGCCAATAGTATTGAAAATATATAGGTCTCCTAAGGCTGGCTAACACACACATAGGATGAGGGAGGGGTTCTGTGTAGTGGGCTTCACATTGAAGGGATGCACAGCATTGAGATAGACACTTTCCAGGAGAAAATGATGACTCACATGGGGATGACTTAAGTGGCATCTGGTTTCCATCTTCTTTGTTTCTTCTCTTGGACTCCATTCAGAGGCACTTCCTTCCAGCTGGAGCTTTTAATGGCATAATGTGAAGGCAAGATCCACAGAAGTGGGTTTAGAGGAGGGACTTGAAGGAGAAAATGCAGATCATCAGGGAAGACTATGGAAAATTACACCCAGATGGGAGGCAACAGAGAATGTATACACATCCAGACTAAGATGCACCAATTAAAATATTTAGGAAAATGCAGAGAAGTGTATGGTTTTTAATATGGGGTAGCAAAAAATTGAACTTAATATAAAGTCAAAGCGATATAGTCCTTATTGCAAGTAGACATTAATATAATTTTTTTCTAGCTTGAGAAAATGTCAGCTTTCTTTATTTTATTTTTATTGTTTATCTTCACCCAAGGATATGTTCACTGATTTTAGAGAGGGAGGAAGAAGAGAGAGAGAGAGAGAGAGAGAGGGAGAAACATGAATGGGTTGCCTCCAGTATCCGCAACTTTTTTTTTTTTGGTGTACAAGATGATGCTCCCACCAAGGGAGCCACCCGACCAGGGCTCAGCTTTGTTTATTTAAATAAGTGTAGCATAGCACAGTTTGTGGGTTTGCTATGATCTGCTCATTCTACATATTGTCTCCATTCATGATAGTGACACCCTTCTTCCCCTTTCATAGCTGAGGGGTACAGTTGAACCTTGCTTGATATTCCAGAATCACCTGGGTTGGAGGTAGAGCCATACATCTGGGTGGATGGATTCAACTTTGTTATAATAACCAGCAGCCCATCAGAGCCCATAAAGACTGGAAGGGGTGGAGCAAGCAATTGCTTTCTATATGTAAACATTCATTCTCATGTTCCCCTCTTTCCAATACAATGGCAACAAGGAGGAAGGCCATTTCTCTTTAAAAATGAGAGTCCGTTATATTTTGTACCTTTATTTTCACACACGGTGTTCTACTGAACCAAATATCACTTGTGAGTAATTTCCCCCTGGTCTTGTTCTCTTCCCTACACTCAAACAGCTCTCGGGGAGAGGGGCGTATCAATGGAGGCAGGCGGTAATGGTGTTGGAGGCTGTGACAATGGTTATGTTCTTCTAGACACCATGGTGAGTAGAGCTGACCCAAGCTGAGCTTAAGTCAGAGAATAACTGTTGGGCACATTATGAAGATATGGCATTGTCCAAGTCCCTGTAGAGATATGGTTTAATAAGTAATAGGTATATACATATATATAAAATGGTAGTATGAGGCAGACTGTATTAGGCACTGAGAGAGGTACAAATGAACCTACCAGGGACAATAGAGATTAATTCTGTGGTGTGGGTGGGAGAAAGGAGTACAAATCAGAGAAGACTGAATGGTCAAAGGAGAACATGGAATGTATGGGGGGGGGGGATTCTTTGCCTCATTGATTTAGATAAATCCAGAGGAAGTGCTGGCTTTACATGCAGGCCAAGGGTTCATGAACTCAAGTGCGAAGGACCCAGGCAGTCACCATAAATGCAGACAGGTGTAAAGCAATGGGAATGGTGGAACTTGTGGTAAACCAAGGACCATGCCCCACAGAAAGTTTCAATTTCATATTCAAAATTCATTTACATAATTCAAGTCATTTCCTGCAAGTCTTCTCTGTCATCCTAAGGCCTCCCTGTGCCTCTAAATTCACACTCAACTATCTTCTTCACTCCAGAGAGACCCATGCTTTCCTCCAAGGACAGAATCACGTCTGCACAGCTAACAGAATCTTCTAGAGTTGACTCTTCCAGATGTATGATAGAGTAGGTCATGAAGGCAGATACACTTTTCCCATGTGGAAGATGGGAGGCCTTAAAAATCAGTTTAACTAGCTTCTGAGAGTCATTCTGTCACATGTGGGCTACAAACCCAGCAGTGAAGAGCTGGTAGAGTTGCCTGAGTCTCTCAGTTTTCCAGGGTTGCTCCTGGGATTCCCGGGCTGCCCCCCAGCTGAGGGGAAAGAGGAACACAGATTCAGCCAGGGCAGCTGTTTCACGTGGTGGGCTCCTGAGGAAGAAAGATCTTGTCTGAAGAGAGAGACCTCTGAGCATTGCTATGAAGCAGATGAGGAAACTCCATCCACGTCTTCAGAGAAGGACTTGAGTGTGATGCCCTGCCTCGCTCTCCTTACAATGTTCCTGTGAGAAAAAACGTTTCTTTACCCACTGCACAGAACACTTCACTTCTGGTCACCAAATGTGTGGGTGTTTTTCAAAACCACGCTAAGCAATTCTCCAGTTCTCAGCAGACACTGACTGCGTGTCCGACATATTTAATTCAATCCTGACACTGTCTAGCTGGAGGTAGCCTCAGATCCCACAGGTTAAGGTCTCCGTCCCACAAGACTGCCCCGACTTCAGGTGCCAATCGCAAGTCGAAGCTGTCACCTATATTTCTGACTGGATTCTGAGTACCCAGCCCACCAAGGGCTCCCGTGATCCCATCCTCTGGTTTAATAATTTGCTGGAAGTGCTCACAGAACTCAGGAAACACTTATGTTGACTGATTCATTATTAAAACAACAACAACAACAGCACACAACTCAGGGACAGCCAGATGTAAGAGATGCACAGCACAGGGTATGGGCGAAGGGGCCTGGACATTTCATGCCCTCTCCGGGTGTGCCTCCCTTCTAACACCGCCAAGTATTCACCAACCTGGAAACTCATCAAATCTCAAGTTTACAGAATTTACTCTCCAGCCCTCTAATCGCTTTGTCTTTCTGGGGACCAACTGGGTCCTGAGGCTGTCAAGGGCCCCTTCCGTAGGTCACCTTATTAACATAAACTCCCAGGTGCTGGAAAGGGATTGTATGAATAACAAAAGACACTCCTAAAGCTTAGGAAATTTCAAGGGGCTTGGGAACTTTGTGCCAGGAACAGGAGATTCGACCAATTACCTTTATTACACCCCAGATCCGCTCAGGGCTCTTTCCTTTGGCATACAAGGATTCGTATGCCCTCACCCCCCCATCCCAGGGAACACAGCGCCGCACATGTAACTGCCCAGTAAGACAACTTATCAAAACAGAGCACGGGCACGTTAGTCCTGATTAAATTAACAGCTGATGGTAGAATTTTCCAGAATTGAAAAAAGGCAATCCTGGGATTGAATGTGCTCTGCAAGTACCAAAGAGGAGTAAAGAAAAAATAAATAAATCTATACATAGAGTTAAATTAGAATGTAATCCCTGCATAAAATATCTAAATTCTCTCCTTTAACCCTTTGATCTTAAGCAAACCCATGAACACATATTCAGGTCTATTAAATCAGAATGTGTAAATTCTGCCGCAACAGGAATGCTTTAGCATTCATCACCCATTCTCTCTTGCTTTTTAAAATTTTGTTAATCCTCACCTGAGGATATTTTTTCCAATGATTTTTAGAGAGTGGAAGGGGTGCAGGAGGGAAGGAGGAGCGGGGGGGGGGGGGGAGACACTGATGTGAGAGACATATTGACTGCCTCCAGCTTGACCCTGACCCAGGCTGGGGATCAAACCTACAACCCAGGTACGTGCCTTTGGCAGGAAATCAAACCCGAGACCCTTGGGTGCACAGGCCAATGCGCTAACCACTGAGCACACTGGCCAGGACACCCCTTCTCTTTTTACTACAAAGGATTGTAGACATTTGTAAATAGACTTTCCTCTCGTTCCTTCCTTTGGTTTAACTCAGTGACTCTCAAATTCCAGCGTGCATAGGAAAGTTCTGTACAAACTTGGATCCCCAGCAACATACAAAGGGGATTTTGAATATATGAGATCCTCACTGATACGCAGTTAGATGTTACAAACCCCACCTCCCCAAACACACACACACATACACACATACACAGAGAGAAAGCTGACACTAGTGAATTCAATTGTGTGTGTGTTTTCCATATGTTTTACACTTTTCTTCATTTCAAACAGGAAGTTAGGCTTGTTAGTTCTTGCTTAAGGCAAGAAAGGAGAAAGCCTGCTTTTGAAAGGGTTTGGAAAGAAAGCAGCTGTTTTCTTAAGCTGGGAGGGACCCTGTGGCTCCTGTGAGTGGTAGCTCTGGGTACCAATCTCTAGCCCTTGCAGAGGGGCCTGCATGTGCCCCAGGGTAGGCAGGAATAGGTCTCCTACCTCACCAAAGATTCCTACCCCACACGTGGCCTGAAAACAGCAGAGGTGGAACCTAAATGGGCCGCATAGACTGGGACAATTGTTGTCTCAGCGTTACCCAGGGTAAACCAATGACAAAATACTGGAACAGCCTTCCCAATACCTCTGCCCCATATAAGACCCTGAACTCTGTTGGACCCAGGCTTTTGTAGAATCCTGGTGTGTGGGGCATGGGAGCAGCCCACGCATGGCTGGGTTAAATTTCCTGCCTGCTTGGTGGGCTGGTTACTCAGAATCCAAATTTAATTTGATGTAAGGAAACCTAAAAAATTCCTGTTTCTTGAATACATGAATTTATAGACAGAGAATTACATCTACTTCGAAAATGTGTTGAATGCCTTGCTGACAGGAAGGGATTCCCTGGCAGCTTCTCTGAATCCGTCTCTGCCAGCTTGGGATGGATGCGCACCAAGGGCTGAGCAACCGAGCGGGGAGAGGTGTGAGCGAGGCAGCGAGAAGCGGCCTTAGAAGATAATGACACCAGCTTCTCTGTCTTTCTGAGGCCTTGTCATGGGTCCTTTAGCTGCTTCACTAATCTTTCTATGCCAATATTTTAGGAGAGAAAAAACAAAAATGCAACATATTCAAAAACAAACCAACAAACAACTTCAAATCATTTTATTAGGCTCAAGATGAATTCCTGCCTGCAGAGCTCGCAAGAGCCAGAAACTGTGGGCCTCACTCCCGCCTACTTTCCATCCTAGTCACGCTGCTTAGGGTTTGTCTTGAATGGCTAATTACTGGTCACCTCACTTTCTTGTCAAAGCCAAAAGATTATACTTAATGCACAACTTAAGCCATCCCCCAGACCTCACTTGTGTGGACTGGCAATCATGTTCTCTGTTCTTGTCCCCACTTACCTTAAGTTTTAGTAATTGCCCTCTAGGCTCAAAAGAGCATTCCCACTAAGCCATTGAAATGTTGAAAAACCCCCTGATATGGGGAAATGTTTATCTGCACTCAGAGAAAGAACTGGGACAAATATGTGCAGCTTTGGTACATGACAGGATGCAGTTTTCTTGTGAGCAATTTCTTGACTTACAGCTGAATAATAACTATAATCAACTTGGTGCATTGAGAGTTGGTTAGAAATGTTGTTAGGTGGTAACTAGAAACTTTAAAGATGGTAAATAAATCATAATGGTGATCTTTCGCACAGTGTAAACATAATGCCCAGTGTTCCTTCGGGGTTTGCAAACTGCAGGAATGCTTTATCTTTATAGGAGCAAGGAAGATAAAGCCCTTTCTCTAGCTCTTCCCAATCCTTCTTGCTGCAGGGTCCCCAGCAGATGAACTTGCTCAGCCGTGGACGAACCCTTCAAGGATGCATGTGGAGGGCGTACTACCAACAAGTCTCCTTTGAGCAGGTGGGAGACTCAAACTGTGTGCATTTGGGGGCTACCTCATAACCCTGATTCTAGTAAGATGCAGATGGAGTCATCAAAGAGGAAAAATAAAACTCTCTGAGCTCAAATAGTCCTAATATTAAACCTTACCCCCAACTCCCAGCAGCTAGCAATTAAGTAAGTGACTTAAGAGACAAATACATATGGATCTAAGTCTGGCCTATAGCCTGATGATTACAATGCCTTTTGGACTTACCTTGCTCTTTTCTGCTTTGGGTCCTTCTGAGTGTTATTTTATCTGCCTGCTTAGCCAATTCTTATTCGTGTTTAATATCTAGTTGTAAATATGATTTTCTTTTTTGGGGAAAAAAAAGCTTTCCTGACATGACCCCCATATTATCTAAGGCACCCATTATATGGTCACCTACTCAAAGCACCCTGTCCTACTCCCTCTCTGTACATAAAAGGATCATAATGAAATAATTTTCTGTGTAATCTGGCTCCACTGCTAGAATATAAGCTCCATGGGGGCAAGGAGTGTGTATCTTGTTTACTGTGGCCTCCCAAGCTCCTAGTATACAGCCTTACTCACAGCAGATGTTCAATAGCTGTTGAATGAATGGATGGTTGACCTGTCTCCTGAGGTTAGGGAGAGGACCATGCTGAAAGAGTCTGCACGTAGAGCCCGTCAAGTCAATCTGTCTTAGCTTTACTCCTCCTTCTACTCTTCTTTGTTGTTTTTTGACAGATGTATTCATTTTCTGACTTTCTTCTACAGACTCCGTGTTGTTCATGTCCTGGTAAAGAATCATAGTTTTAGAGCTGAGGTATAGGAAGATTGTCACTTACTGACTCTGATGTTAGAGACACCATAGCTGAAGTCAGAAGAGTCATTAAGTCACATTACCTATTTGGTGACATGTTCAGCACAGGATCTTGATCTTCTGCTTCTTGGTTCCTAGCTACAGGCTCTTCATTACACTCAGTGCACACTATATTTTACTTTCCGTCTTAATCTTCAACATTTTCTCAAGCTCTTGCCCAGATAGGTACATTCAACAAGTTATCTGAGTGGCTAACCTGAGAGGGGCCTGGCCTGCTTGAGACTTTTCACAAGAAAAAAACTTCCTTATTAAATGAGCATATATTAACCATTTGCTACCAGTGAAACAACCCAAAAAATATGCTCTAAACCTGAAGAAAAAGTGCAATGCATTTGCCATAGATAGGGTACATTAATGAAAAAGAAAATCTGAGGTTTTTTTCAAATCCAAAGAGAAGTTTGGTGCTTTCTTCTTTTGTTGTATGGTTTTTCAGAATTTAGACTGTAATACTTTCAAATTAATTCATTGCATGAGTCAATGCTAAAAGTGATAAAAATTGTGAATTTTCTTTGTTCTAATCAACCTTGATAATTCATGGGTTATTTGGAGAATGTGGAAG
Source organism: Miniopterus natalensis (assembly GCF_054644295.1). NCBI lineage: Eukaryota > Metazoa > Chordata > Mammalia > Chiroptera > Miniopteridae > Miniopterus > Miniopterus natalensis. The sequence goes on along the minus strand of NC_142094.1, from coordinate 27,387,559 downwards.
TCCACTGCAAAGATTATTTTAACCGATTAGATGGTTGAGGAGAAGAAAGTTGTTGAAGGTATTTACTACATTTAGATAAAAGGCTTCTGGAAATTAATGGGTTGGATACCCTGAGAGAATCAATCTGTTAGACCCCAAAGAGAAGCTGGACTTATTTTCCATCATGACCTGGTGTGAACTGAATGGAATCAGAAATTCTGAAGAAGTTCAGAAGTATCTGAGGAAATGAAATCACTCTTTCAAAAGCAATGCACTCATTTTGATGCTATGAGTCATGCTTTAAGCGTCTTTGCTTGCTTTTGATAAGCAACCTTACACATGGAAGGTTCCTGCATGATCATCTGTCAGCAATGATACTCAGTGTCTAGAGCTACTTATGCTCAATCTTTAGACAATGTTTGTGTTTACATGGCTCTGTGACAATGCACTTGATTTCACTGACACTAGACCCATCATCAGAATAGAAACCTAGTGCCAGTGGTCTCTGATTGAATGCACCACAGTCCTCAAGAAGGTTGAATTGACGGAATATTCTCCCTGAGTTCATTAGTAAGGACTGTATGTTTTTATGTGAAAAAATTGGGCTAGAGTACCTTCTTGGATCACTTTCAGATTATTCATAAAATTCATTAAAAGTAACTTTTGTCATATGAATACAGAAGAAATAATTAGGAAAATATAGAAAAGCATATAGAAAAATATACACCATCTTAGCACACAAGCATGTACAGTTCATATTTCTTGTATATATTTTCGATTTTTCTATGTTTCTATAAATATATGTGAGAATTTTAAAAATTCTTATAAATTTTGTTTTTGTAAACTTGTGTTTTAAACTTCATACTTCAATACTAATAATGATAGTGATGACTATTATTGTGTGCCAGGCATCAGGATAAGCACTTTATAGGAACTGTCTCATTTAATCCTCACAGCAACCCTATGAGATCCTATTGTCACTCTCATCTTACATGCGAGGAAAGAGACACTTAGTGAGCTTAACTGCCTGAACTCATGGAACTAGTCATTGGTGGAATCAGAACTTAAAATGATGATGTCTCATTCCAGAAGCTGTGATCTTAACATTGTACTCTACTACTTTCCTCCTCGAGACATTAAATATTCTATCATATTTTTTTATTAAGACTATTTTTTTAGAGTAGTTTAAGGTTCACAGCAAAATTGAAGGGAAGGTACAGAGATTTCCTATGTAGCTCCTGCCCCCACACATGCAGAGCCTCCCTAATTATCAACATCTCCCACCAGAGTGGTACATTTGTTACAACTGATGAACCTACCTAAACTCTATAAATTACATTATGGTTCACTCTTATAGATCCTATGGGCTTGGACAAATGTGTAATGACATGTGTCCATCATTATGGTATCATACAGAGTAGTTTCACTGCCCTAAAATTCCTCTGTTATCTGCCTATTTATTCTTTCCCACATCCCCTTCTATCATATTTTAATGGGTATATACTGTGTCATACTATTCATGAATCTATTATTAATATATGATATCTTCAGTTTTCCAGTAGTATAAGTGATGGTGCAATGAGCATCTTTTTTGATAAATGTTTGCGTATATCTTTGGTTAAGTTCCCCCAGATGCTGACCTGGAAATAAGCATTACTAGCAAATTTGGGAGTGATCCAGGAAACATCAGTAAGGTAAGTGAGAAAAGGAAAGGAAAAAAGTCAGTACAGGGTGTGTTAGAGAACAGGTTCCCCCCATGGGCTCAGTCCCACGGTGACCTTTGGGAGTCTGTATGGAACTTACCTCGAAGCTGCCTCCACTGAGGACGAGGAATCCTTAACTTCTGCGCATCACTGGCTGAGAGCTGCTCCCAGGGCGTTAACTTCTAGGAACTTCAGGTGCCACCTGGCACACTTCCCCACCCAGCAGAGAGCCCAGGCCCAGAGCTGCCTGAGCGGCCTGTTGGAAACCAGGTTGCATGCACAAAGAGCTGTTAAAGGGCACTGACGGCATCTGCTACAGCATATATCCATGATGCTTCCTTCTGGATAAACTTAGGATAATCAAATTCTAAAATATCATAAATTTTGCTTGCCAAATTAGCCCATAGAGATGTACCAATTTTACATAACTTCTGTGTTACCACCAATGTTGGGATTACCATGCTTAGGAGGTCATTATGCATAAAAAAAATACTTTAATTGCATTTTCTTGATGAGTTTTGCTGTTGAACTTTTTGTCATTTATTTATTAGTATAATTAGCATTTCTTTATTTGTACATTGTCTTTTATTTATTTTTCTGTTGCAGTGCTTACTTTTACAAATTTACTATTTCCTTATGTGGTACAGATATTTTTCCTAGTTCTTTGTCTTTTAATTTTTATAATTCATCATCATGGAAAAGTTTTAAATTTTTATATATTTTCATCTGTAGCTTGATTTCCTTAATGGACTCAGATTTTTTGTGCTTTTTTTTTTTTTGTTTTTACTTTCAATGTTTTTTTACAACATTAATACATCTGGTATTTATCTTGATTTATACTTTGAGGTAGGGATCAAATAATCTATTTTACTTATGTTGACTTGAAGTGTCACATTTACTAAATTCTTATGTAACAAAGCAATTTATTGAAAACAAAGATTAATGGATATCAATTGATTTGCATTTTCTTATTTTTACTGATATCCATGTTTGGAATGCTATTAATTTTAATTTTTATTATGTACTAATTTAAATTTACTTATTACCTTAATGAAACATCACAATATCTATTATTTAAAAAGTTCAAATTGCCTTTTTTATATTAATTCCTGATCATATGGTTTACTATTGCATAATCTTGCTACCGGTACTGTATGCTCACCACTACCCAAATGGATATACAACAATCCCATGAGTCTTCTCTAACTTTTGGCATTTTTTATCATTCCAACCTACAAGTGATACTCTTAACATCAACCAGAAAGAAAACATTACTTTTTCTTGAATTTTTATTGTAAACATAACTAGAACATGATTTTTAAATTACCTTGTCTCTGCAAGAGGCAACACTCTCTTCAGCGGGATATGTTATTTGGTTATAAAGTAAAATTCTAGAAATTGGTACATGTTGAATCAGCCACCAGGGACTCCTTATGTTTCCACAAATGCAATATCAGTAGCATAAGAATGGAAATTGCCTGTAAGTGTTCAAGCTGATTTTGTAGTTATACAGGGAAAGTGGGCCAGAGCTGGGGTGCACGAAACTACAAAAGGCCTGCTACTGAGATAGTAGGCTCCGTGATTCAATATGTGCCTGTCATATATTATTACATTCACCATTTTCCAAGTTATGCCCTCCACACCGAGTTGGTCTCATTCCACTGAATTAAAATGTCAAGAGGATGCTTATCATAAGGACTTGAGAAAATGTATTGTTCTAAGAGAAGCCTCAAAGTGGTCTCCTGTCAGTATTGTTTCAAGGAATAGGTTTTCTCCAGAAAGCACTCCTATACCTTCCTGTTATGGGTTGAATTGTGCCTTTCAACTCCCTAAATTCATATGTTGAAGCACCAACCCCCAGTACCTCAGAATGTAGCCTTATTTGGAGATAGGGTCTTAATAGATGTAATCACGTTAAAATCAGGTCATGAGAGTGGGCCCTAACCCAGCATGACTGATGTCCTTCTAAGTAGGGAAAATTTGGACATGAGACACCATAGAAGGAAGATGATATGAAGATACACAGAGAGAAGGTGGCTGTCTATATGCCAAGGAACACCTGAGGCTACCAGAGCTGGGACAGAGGCCTTCCCTAAGAGAATGGTTCCTTCCCTACTGCTTTCAGAGGAAACATAGCCCCACAGACACCTTGATCTTGGGCTTTGGACCTCCAGACTCAGACAATACATTTTGTTTTTTCAGCCACTCAGCTTGTGTTACTTTAAGCAAACTCATACATTTTCCAAGCCTGTTTTTTGTGCTTGTTTTTTTTTTTTTACTTTTTTGTACTCTTCAATGCATTCTGTCTATACTTCTAGAACACATTTATCATATTTTATTGAGTTTAAACTTTTCTAATTGCTTTTGAATAGATAGTACATACATACTGCAAAAAATTCTGAGTATGAAACAGCATAAAACAGACTTAGAGTGGAAACCGAGGCTTCCTCAGTTGGTTCTCTACAGCACCCCACTCCACTCCCCCCAAATGCCCTTCCAAGACGCAAACACTTTCTCTATACCTTATGCCCTTAGTTTCATGATCATCCCTAGTTTAGTTCCCTATTTCCTCTCATTGACCATAGGTCCCTTGGGGTAAGTGATATTGCTTCCTTGTGTCATCTCAGCTGTCAGTAAATCCGAGTTTGATGAACTGTTCATCAGCTAAGTTCAGGCAGGTTGATACATAAAATTTAAGCTGTTTAAAGTTTCTTATTGTTGTTAATATCCAAACACTCCTGTTATTTAGCCACCTTTAGGGTGAAGCAGGATCTGAGCAAAGATTTGCTCGGGGAGGGGGGCAGAGTGGAGAGATAGTGAGGAACTTGGGTGATGTTGGGGAGATTGAGTGTAAAGAATTTAGCTGAAAAGGAAGTGAAAACTTGGTTGGTCTGACTTCTCCTTTGCTGTTCTTAATGGTTGCCAGTAACTGACTTTGAATAGGAGTAGCCCAGCTCCTATTTGTTAATCTGAGAGGCACTCTAACATCCTGGGTAAGAACTTGGATTTTGGGACCAGACTGCCTATCTTTATAATACTAGTTCTACCACTAGTTAGTTCTATAATACCAAATAAGTGATTTAACCTCTCTGTAACTAAGTTCTTCATCTAGGAAATGAATAAAACAATAGCATCTCTTTTTTACAGTTGCTAGAAGAATGAAATGGGCTAAAGTTGTAATAGAACCATGCCTGACAGTTAGTAAGGGCTGTGCTAGATTTATTAAATAACCCACAAGTTTTCTCACTGTGGGGTTGTTAATGTACTAGTTAGGATGCTTTTTGGCTGCAAGTAGCTGAAAGCCAAACAAAAGGAAGCTTAAACAATAAAGGCATTTATCATCTAAGGTTTTCGGATTGGTAATTAGGTGGCTTGTTGACAGCACCAAGAGCCAAGTTACCTTCCATCTTGGGAATCCCAGCATTTGAGGGACAGGCATTCTTAGTGTATTGGCTTTTGTCCTCAGCTTGTCTTCTCAGGGTCACAAAATGCCTAGGAGTCACACACAGACATGACAACACTGAGAGATATTGTCTGAAAAGGAAATACCTCTCCCCACCACATATCCTTTTTAAAGTGAAAATCTTCCCCAGAAGGTGCTGTGTGTTTTCTCATGTCTTATTGGCCAGAATTCTATCAGGTGCCCATACTTAACCAGTCTCTGGGGTGTGGAATGAGAATCTCACGGTCATGGGCTGGGTCCACCTTTCTTGTCTCAGTCATGAAGGGCTAAAAGTTTGATATCATCCCTTAACTCTTTACAGTGGACAAGTGGTTCATCAAATGGGATAAGGGGGCCAAATGCCTTGTTATTGGGATGACTTGAATTTAAGAAAAAATTTAATGCCATATAATTGTGACTTTTTTTACTAATTTAGACTGCCCTACTATGAACTAGAATCAAAGAAAACCACCTGCTACTTCATGCAACCTTAAAAAGCAAATCTTACAAAACTAGAGAGAGAGGCTAGAAGACTTATAGTAGAAGGGAGGGCCCTTGCACTCTTCCCTCAAGACCACCAAGCTGAGACCAGATCCCTGGCATGGAGCCCTATCGAGGAAATGCCCCAAGTCCTTCAACTAAAGAAGTGGGAGTAATATTTCCTCCCAGTGAGTTCACTGGCCCCAAGGGCACAGTGGCAGGATGAAACCTTGTGTCTAGAAGGAGCTGGCCTTCCTGTGACAGGCCCAATTAAGGCACCAGCTGTGATCAATTATCCAGTTGGCCAATCAGGTGCAGGCAGCTGGGTAGTGTGGGTGCTGGACTGGAATCTTCCAGAAAGCTAGCAGACTCTTGGCTGTCTAAACTTTAATTTCTATTTATGGAGCCCCTCTTAAAACTCAGATGAATCTTATTGAAGCTCCTGCATTTGAGGAGTATTAGGATACTGTAAGGAGGTAGCCAAGATCAGGGTTCGCCCTCTGAGAAGTTATGCAGAGGCACATTGAAGAATGTTTGGTATACCGGTCCCATGTCTGTATTCTGTGGAGTGGAGAAAGGACCTCTATACCCAAGGAACCAGTGCTTAGTGTTTAGAAGAAAAATCTTCTCTTAGGTAAGGACCTCAAATTTCTCTACCTTGATCTATCACTGACTAGTAATATATTTTAGTTTGTTTATGTGATATGGAGATATACCCTTGAGCTTTGCAGTGATTTTCAAACTATGTTTCTCAAAACCATCTAAGTTCCATAGAGTTCCCACAGAGCACAGGTTAAGCTGCAGTTGGGCTTTATATAATAGTGTCATCCAGGTATTAAAATAGTTTTTTTTTAAACTTCTAACCTAAAAAACTGAAAGCTTAATTTGGATAACATTTCAATAGATATTTTGGAGGGATGAGAGACTTTCTTGAAACTCTTAAATTCCGTCATACACTTGTTGCTCACTCCACCAGAACCTAACTAAGGTCATAGTTAAGGTTATATCTAGGGAAAAATATTGTTCTGACCTCCTATGTCAAAGAGGCCATTAAGATTAACGAAGATCTTGTGCTAAGATGTTTAAATACAGACATCTCTGGAGGAAAGCTGTAACACATACATCAAATAATCAAAAAGAGATTCATATCTTAGATGTATCCTGGTAAAACTTCAGAACACCAAGGATAAAACAAAGATCCCCAAATTTTCCAAAGTAAAAAAGAAAGGCAATTAGAAAGTCCAGGAAAAACTAAATGCTATATAAGAAAGTTACAGTTCAAACATGAAGCACACAAATGTACCAAGATTTTGTGTCACTGAATGTTGGACTTTTCTCCTTTCAGTATGTGGACTTGTATCTTCATTTTAATAGGTCCAGTTACATTACTTGGGAGTATGGTGAATAATCTTTACATGATTATACTATTGTTAGCATTGTTTATTGTGGCAGCAGTCAAAATGAGCTAAATTCTGTTGCAAATAACCCAAGTCTCAGCTGCTTCCAACAATAAAAGTTTCTTTCTTGTTCATTTTAAATGTTCATCACAGGTAAGCTGAGGATCAGATGCATGTTATATTCATTGTGTGGCCAAGACTGCCTAAGAATAACATACATGACTTTTACTCACATTTTATTAAGCCAAAGCCACTCCTGAGTTCACTATGAGGGATGCATCCCTCTCCACAGGGAGAGGTTCAGAGAGATGGAAACAACAATATTTGGTGACCACAGTACAAACTCTCACAGGCCACCTTTCTGGTATTCCACTATTCAGTATTCTCCTTTTCCCACGTGCTGAACACCTACCCCTTTTCCAGGAGAGACAACCAGAAGTCCCAAACAAGCACTAGATCTTTACCTTTCCTTCTAAGGTAATGTGAAATAGCTTCTATATCAGGTCTGGATGCAGCTCTTCTTGATCCAAAACTGCAAGAATCAAAGGAGAAGCTACCTGCTTTTTACATACTCAGTATGCAGTGGTGGAACAGGGAGAGCGTGGCCACAATAAACACTCTCATTTGAAAAGGTGAAGACTGGGAGACACACAGATGTTACCAGTCTCTACAGATTCTAAGAGTCTCTTGGGCAGAGGTTGTCTGAGAGAAGGAAGTGTTTCTTGATCAAGTCTTGACTTCACTCCCTGGGAATAGCCTCCCTGACATTTTTCTCCTTAGCCATTGGCCCCAGCCTTTGGGAAGTCTTTAATTTTCACTGTTGTCTTTGGCTACATCTCAAGAAAGAATTGTAGCACATGATCTCCTAGGAGGCCAAAGAGCTTTCTTCCCCTGTTTCTTGCTCAAGTAGGAAGAATGGGAGAAATGCAAGGGTTGTTTTAAGTCTTCAGCAATCTCTTTCAACCCAAGCTAGTGGTTCCCTCGGTGATATAATGCTTTCAGCTTTTAATTTATACATTCGATTCCTGTTAAAGTGTTCTTATCTTGTTTTGAAATATGCCTCTATAGACATTTAATTGCTAGTACCTTGTATCTATCGGATTTTCCTAGGAGACCCACACTCTTTTTTTATTATTATTAATATATCTTTATTGATTTCAGAGAGGAAAGGAGAGGGAGAAAGAGAGAGAAACATCAATGACGAGGGAGTCACTGATTGGCTGCCTCCTGCACGCCCCCGACTGGGGTTCCAGCCCACAACCCAGGCATGTGCCCTGAGCAGGAATCGAACCCTATCGCCTGGATCCTAGGTGGACGCTCAACCGCTGAGCCACGCCCGGCCAGGTGAGACCCACACTCTTAATGTCTTGTCCTTTGAGCCACTTTGTCCAATTAAAAGGATTTACTGGGTACAATCTTAATAGGTTTAAAATTTTTAACAAATGACATACAGAAACCCCTTGATTTGGGCCTTGATATGAAGCTAAGTTTTAGTCAGACTTTGTTGTTCAAAGATATTCTTTTTATTTTTCTTAAATCAATTTTATTTTTCAAGTACAGTTGACATACATTATTATATTCGTTTCAGGAGCACACCCTAGTGATTAGACATTACATATCTTACTAAGTGATCATCCCAATAAATCTGGCGCCCATCTGACACATAGCTATTAGAATATTAGAATATTAGAATATTATTAACTCTATTCCCTATGTTGTACTTTACATCCCCTTGACTATTCTATAGCAATCGATTTCTACTTCTTAATCTCTTCACTTTTTTCACTCGTCCCTCCACCCCTCTCCCATCTGGCAACTGTCAAAATGTTCTCTGTAGTTATGAGTCTGTTTCTGTTCTGCTTGTTCATTTATTTTGATTTTTAGATTCAGTTGTTGATAGATATGCATTTACCGCCATTTTGTCTGGTTTAGTGATTGGAAATGAGAATCAATTGTATCTTTCAAACCATGGAAATCCCAAAGTTTCTGGATGCTATCTATTTCTTTTTCTCCCCACTTCCAAACAGACTAATTCTTTTTGAGCTTATTTCTTTCTAGTCAATGCATCCAATACCAATCAACTGAAGCTGTTAACATCTTGTTTGCCCACATTGTCTCCTAAAGCTACACCATGTTCATTAAGGATAAAGATCACTATCCTTCTATCTTCAATAACAAGTCCCTTGTTTCACTAATGAGCCTTGGAGCCAGTGCAACTTATTTTAGCTCTTGTTGTGACAATAGTACCTCATGTTGTTACAATAGCACCTGTCTTGTGCAAATTAATAATTTTTGTATCAGTCAGGATGAATTAGGTTATAGTGAGGTAACAAATGGCTCCAAAATAGCATGGTTTACAACAGGGGTCTATTTCTTTCTTTTATCACATGTTCCTTGTGGGGTGACTATAGCCCTGCTTTATGTTACTTTTACTCTAGTACCAAAGCTGATGATGAGCATCCACTAGTTGAGATGTTTATGATCGCATGGAAAAGGGAAAAGAGACAATGATCCGTGTGTTAGCATTTAAAATTTCTGTCTGGAAGCGAATGTATCACTTCTACCCCCATTGGCCAAAGCAAGTAATGTGACTACAGACAGGTATATCTATTTCTCCCACAGAGAGGGAAACCAGAATACTTAATAATCCATAATATAACTTACCACAGTTACTATTAATTTACAGTCAACAGGTAGACAAAGCAAAGCAGATAATTATAGTTATGCCCTATAAAATGAAAGTGCTAAAAATCTTAACCACATGAAAAGAAGAACATAGCTGATAAAAATAAGGAAGTAAAAGTATGTGCAATTTACCTTCTTAGCCAGAAAGTCTGTCTCATACCTCTGGCTCAGCAGGCTTTATCCTGTATTCATGGTGATTATATAATTTATCAAATGAGGACATTCTTTTTTTTAATAGTCACCGAAGGATATTTTTTCCATTGCTTTTTTTTTTAAATATATCTTTATTGATTTCAGAGAGAGGAAAGGAGAGGGAGAGAGAGAGACAGAAACATCAATGATGACAGAGTCATTGATCAAGCCCGCAACCGGGCATGTGCCCTGACCGGGAATCAAACCCTGATAGCCTGGATCCCAGGTCGACGCTCAACAGCTGAGCCACGCCCAGCCGAGCTCCATTGCTTTTTAGAGAGAGTGTGAGGGAGAGAGAGAAACATCAGTTTGAGAGAGATACATTGATTGGTTGCCTCCTGCACACGCCCCCACTGGGGCCAGGGATGGAACCTGCAACTGAGGTATGTGCCCTTGCCCAGAATTGAACCTGAGACCCTTCAGTCCACGGCTGACGCTCTAACCACTAAGACAAACCAGCTAGGGCCTGAGGCCACTCTTGAGAGTGAAAGTTGGTGCTATTATAATTACTTCAAAAAAGTAGGTAAAAACAGATACTGTCCTGTACAGGTAAGAATGTGTGATTCCCTACCTGAGCCTTCTGCTCAGCTCCAGGTCCCCATTACAAACTTTGCTGCAACAGGATGAATTCTCAGTTACAGAAAACATGCTCTCTGTGTCAATCATAATTTGGCAGCACATAAGTGAGGAGTTGCCAGTACGATCTTTTGTCAAGACACGTGGTTAAATCCACTTAATTTTTTTTTTAACTTCTGTTGTTGATACCTAGATACCACTGCAAGCTATTCTAGTTTCCCTTTGGTTTTTATGACTGGAAATCTGCAATTGTGGAAGAATGAACTTAAAATGGCATGCTTCTAGATGAGGCCTTGGATCAAGAGAACCATGCATCCATTATGTGAGAGAACGTTTTAATCATTCAACAAATATTTATTAAGCATATGCTACATGCTAGGTACTTTACAAGACACTTGGACAGCAATGGTGACCTTACTCATGAGGAGTGGATTCAGGCTCCCAATGCATGAGCTCCAGGTAATTTTCACACGTCCGTGACTTTTCTTCCTAACTATATTGTAGACTTCTTGAGGACACAGCTCATCCCTCATAGAGCCAGCTCTGTACTTCTCACAGAACCTGCCACAGTGAGTGGAAGAGCTTTCAGAATATTATCTCTTAGGAGAGAGGGTCATATTCTGTTTAGTTTGAGATATCGCATGTACTCAATTGTTGAATGAATAAATATTTATTGTGCAATTTATTTCTTAAGTTCCATTTCCTTGGTAAAAAAAAAAAAAAAAGTAGATCCCCACACAAGGAGAAAAACAATCAATTGCTTAAGGAAATCCAGTTTAGTTTGTTTCAGGAGTACTTTGTCAGAAAAGCTGGGGGCTAACCTGAATTCCTCTCATGAGGCAACACTGTCTTGCTCTTCTCAAAACCAGTGACCTTACAACAGATGCCAAGGGGAAAGTATTTCTTTCTCAAAGGCGTTTTAATACAGCTTGGTTAGAAATGAAGATTCTCTTGGAAGTTTCTTTTAGTCTTTTGAGATGGTCAGGAATCCATCATGACCGGAGTTGTGCAATATTTATGAAATTGTCAACTTGAGGAACACATCTGCTCATTTTTTTTCACTCTGAGATTACTTCACTTAACAGAGGGGCCCGAATTTGGCTGTTCTGTAATGATTTAAATGCCCTGCACCTCATTACTGTTGCCACCATTTATTTAATAAAATCAAATCAGAGTAGCATTTAATTTAGTTTTAATAGGATAGTTAATGTATGTTAACTAAATATCAATTGATTATTAAAGTGGAGAGTGCTGAGGTGTAACAAATATGTGAGATATAAATCTTGTTGCTGTGCCATTAACTCAGAATTACATAAGCAATAAATGTCTAATTAGATTCTTAGTAGTGATGAGTTGTAAGCATTTATTGAGATTCAATAAGATCGATGTTATAGACTTCGGCTAAGGACCACAGCTTAATTAACTCCTTTATTCTTATTTTCACCAGTCTTTGCCATTTTTTACTTTATAGGGTGCTAAATTAGAGGCATGGTGGTGGAGGGAGGGGGTTGATCCAAGTACAGCACCTTAGATAATCCCAGACAATAAAAGGAATACAGAATGATCATTCTGATGGGCTTGGATTCCAGGACTTTAGGTAATAGAATCACTGATTATCAAGGTCATTTTCTTGTAGATAAGTTTGAAGATTCAGCATAATATGGCAATATAGTCAGACCATTTGAGTAGCATAAAGTGAAAAAATGGGCCCAGACTCAATCCCATCTTAGATGGAGGAAGAACATGCAGTGCAGTTTTAGGAGTCCATGCTATTTCAAAAATATCTACCCCAGTTCTTTTTTTCTCATTGCCTGAAAATCACCATGCAGTTATTTCTTTGGGTTCAAGGTATGATTACCCTTTGATTCTTGAATTATATAGGATGCCCAAAAAGTCTGGAAATATAGATTATTATACAAGATAAATAGATAATTGTTATAAAAAGACATGATGTGTTCTATGACATTACATAATATGCTCACTGTGTTGTCCTTGTTAAAATTACATAGCTCAATGCACTGTGCAAAACTGTAAGAAATACAATTTATTATTGCAGTGTTTCTGTCCATTTATGTACATGCATATGTGATGTATTGCCTTATTTGTGTCTCTGATTTGCACCAAATAACCTGTTTCTTTAGCATGACCCAGAAGAATTCACCAAATGGGATCAATCTGTTAAAAAAGTAATTCACCTGTGTCACTGGATTTTATGGTCACCCTTCATTTTAAGCTGATATTAGACAGCTCTCTAACACTAATTAATCAAATTATTGACTTGGCATAATGTCATGGATAGCCTTTGGCTTTGGAAAGTCTTCGGAAATCCCGACATTCCTGAGTTTGAGGTCTGTGTTCTGTTCCTAGTCAGATGAGCTTCTGGAAGTTACTTACATTATCTAGACATAATAATCCCACAGTGTTATTGGGGGAATTAAATGAGATAATGTATAACAAGTGTCAACACAAAGTGTCCTACACTGTCCAAACAACTGTCATTTGCTCTCCTCTGTTCTCCTCTGCCTTTTTCCGTATCTCTCATCTTATTTCACTGCCCTTAATGGGCTAACATTACCCCCTCTCCTTTCTTTGGATGGAGACGATAGAGCGCTAATTCTTAGATGAGTGTAGGGCTTACTGCTCTAGAAACCCAAGGCGGGAAGTGGAGGAATGACACAAAATCATGAAAGAGAAGGGGCATAATACCAGGAACATAATGCTTTGCTGTTCATGTTTGCCATGAGCCATTCCTCCCAAGGGAACCCAGCTGTAAAGGTTGTAGGCACCATACTGCTGTGGTTAAGTATATCTCAGAGAAGTAGCTCAGTTGCACACCGACACCTGAAGTTGGGACTATTCTGTGATTTATGTGATTTAGCAACAAACAAATGTTTTCTGGGAACTGTGAGTGTAGTTTAACAACCACCATAAAGATATAGAAATCATGATTCTGCATATACCTAATGACCTAGCCTCTACATACATGAAACAAAATTTGAGAGAATTACAGAGAGAGATTGAATAATCCAGAATCGTAATGGGAGATCCTAATATATTTCTCTCAGAAACTGATAGTTCAAGGAAACAAAAGAAGCGAAAGTGTAGATATTTGACAACATAATGCAAAAGCTTGATCTAATGGTACATATGGAACCTTGTACCCAACAGACTGAGGATTTGTTTTTTAAAGCACCCATTGAATGCTTATAAAAACTGATCACTATTAGGTCATGAGAAGAGTCTCAAAAATTCCAAAGAATCTATTCACCAGGCCCATGTTATCTAACCACAAATAAATAATTAAATTTGAAAACACAATAAAAAGACAATTAAAAATAATAGCAGCTGTCATACCTTTGGGGAGAAACAGAGTTCTAAAAGACTTGTGTTTCACACTAATCAGAAAGAATATATGCACCCCTATGTTCATAGCAGCACAGTTTACAATAGCTAAGATGTGGAAACAGCCCAAGTGCCCATCAGTAGATAAGTGGATAAAAAGCTGTGAGACATACACACAATGGAATACTACGCAGCTATAAAAAAGGATCTCGCACCCTTTGGGACAGTATGGATGGACCTGGAGAAAATTATGTTGAGTGAAATAAGCCAGGCAGAGAAAGACAAACATCACGTGATCTCGCTTATATGTGGAATCTAAAGAACTTAATAAACTGATGAACAGAATAGATTCAATGACATGGAAGCATAGATGAGACTGATGAATGTCAGAGGGATGGAAGAGGGCGGGTGGGTGGAGGGGGAGGGAGTAACCAAAGAATTTATATATGCACAACCCAGGGACACGGACAATGGTGGGGAGAGGGACTGGGGAGAGGGGTGGGAAGGGGTGAAATGGGTCATTGGGGAGAAAAAGGGACGTTTGTAATATTTTAAACAAAAATAAACAAAAATTAAAAATAAATAAATAAATAAATAAATAATAAATAAAAATAAAAGACCTGTGTTTCAGAGAATAAATATGGAAATTAAAAGCTCTTCAGTATTGAATTGAAACAATAGTACTACATTCAAAATGTAGCTAAAAGCAGTACTCAGTAGAAAATTTGTAGTCTATAAATTCAATTCTGTGTCAACAAAAAGTGAATGGAATTTTTCATGGAACTTGAAAAATTGTATTTTTCATAAGGAAGTCAGAAGTTAATCAAGAATAGTCAATAGCTAAAGTTATTCTCAAATAAGAAGAGTTAATAGCAAAGAGTGTAGACTTGTGCTACCTGATATCAGGTTAGTTATAAAGCTGTAGTCATTAAGGTATGGTAAGGTGGCCTTGTACATGAAGAGACAAATAGGTCATCAGGACAGAATGGAGAGGCTAAGAATGAAATCTAGCATATATATGCCTAGGTCTATACAAGAGGAGGGGAAAAATCAGATTAATTAGCGAGATGGAATGAACTAATAAATAACTGTTGCATAGAAAAAAATGGTTTTCATATAAAAAAAAGTAAAATTAGATCACTGCCTCACATCATACATAACAACAATCTTCCAATGGATTAAAAACTGTAGTATAAAAAAGTTTTAAAAGTATTAGAGGAAAATATCAGAGAATATTTAATGATCTCAGGTTAGGAAACAATTTCTCAGACAAGATTACAAAAACTTAAATAGAAACAGAAAAGCATTAAATTTGACTACTCCAATTTTTATTTTTTAATACTCACCCAATGACTTTTTTTTTTTTTTTTTTAGTGAGAGAAAGAGAGAAAGAAAGCAACCTCTATGTGAAAGAGAAACATGGGTTGCTTCCCGAACATGTCCTTCCCAGGGTGGAGATCAAACCCGGAGCCTAGGTATGTGCCCTGACTGGAGCTCGAACCTGAGACCTTTCCATATATGGGCTGATGCTCCTACCAACTGAGCCACACCAGCCAGGGCTGACTACTTAAATTTTTTAAAAATCACAATAAAGTTAAAATATAAGTAATGAAGTAAAATATAAAGGTACTGCATTTTAACACATATGACAGACAAAAGATTATCATCCAGAATGACCTGTATTACATTATAAATAAGAAAAAGACCAAAAAAATCTAAAAGAATATCTATCATCAAAGGATCTGAATTGTCAATTCTCAGAAGAGAAAACTTGAATAAAAATAGAAAAGAAAATGGCACACACAATAAATACAAGTAAAACTGGGAAACTCTGAAAACGATTAGTGGATGTATCAATGTCAGTGCTTTCTGGGAACTGTGGTTTTGCAAAATGTTACCGTGGAAAACTGGGCAAAATGTACAAGAGCTTCCCTCAGATTATTTCTTACAACTGCAAATGAGTCTACATTATCTTAATAAAAACTTAAATCAAGAATATGAAAAGATACTCACCCTCACTGGTAATCAAAGATGTTCTATTTTAAACAATGAGATGATTAGAAAATTGGTAAAAAAAAAAAAAATTAAGGATTGTGACCATAACCAGTGTTGCAAGGAAGTGACTACATAGAGAACAAGGCATTCTAATGTTTGCTTGTGGGAATATAATCTGGGAGTTTTGCAACAGCTTTTAAAATTGAAAGTGTGCATATTTAAAAATTCACTTATAGGTGTATGTCCTGGATATATTATTTTACAAGTGCCCAAGAGGACACGTGTGAGATGTTATTGCAGTTGGTAATAAGAAAAAATTAGAAACAACTCAAATATCCCTAAATAGAAAAGTGGATAAATAAATTGTGGTATGCAAAGTAATATTAGACAATTAAAATGAATGAACTAGATCTTTAAGTAGCAACATGGATAGCTCTTGAAGGCATAATATTGATTGAGAAAATGAAACTGCAGAGTGTTATACACCCTGTGAAACCATTCCCTGTAAGTTAAAAATACACCAAACAGTATTCTATAATGTTTATGAAATCATATGAAACAAGATATTAAAGTAAGACTCAGTCTGTTTCAGTTCACACTGGGTCTCCAAGTCGGAAGGCAAAAGTGCTCCCACATTTTAAAAGGAGGTGGTAGACTAGTTATGCAGGACTTACAAAAATGTCATTTCCAGCCTAACAATGTGTTCCTTAAGTGATGAGAACTTTAGTCTTTAAAATGGGGTGGAGATGTCAGGAGAGAATGGTAGAGAAAGAGTTGCTTTGGAGAAAATGTCCATGAGGGCCTCTCCTGCTTTTTTAATTTTTGGAAGGGTGAGGTGCACACTTTCATCTCAAGGCAAATGAAAGGAGTGTCCATGGGACCGCTCAAAGGTTGATGGTCTCCACAGTTGTTTGTTGGATACGATGGGTTCTCATATGAGGCAGAGCCTGAGCAACCGGAGGTTAAGAGGATGTGGCTGGGGCTCAATGTTCTGAAAGTCCAGCAAGCAAAGAGGCTGTCCTGGGACTGGCCTGGACCACCAGAGTCAGGAATGCAAGTATTTCCTTTGGACAAGTGGGCCATGAAGAAAAGCCTACCATTCATTCATTCATTCATTCATTCATTCATTCATTCATTCATTCAACAAATTCTTTTTAAGTGTCTGTTATATTCCAAGCTCTGTTTTAAGTATTAAAATCAGTGGACAAATAGGCAATAATTCTCATTCTCATGGAACTTATATTTCATTTGGGAGAGAGTGATGACAAATAATAAACATAAAAAAACGATTGAATGATATAGTAGTATAATAGAATGTGATAAGTACTATAAGAAACATAGAGCAGAGTAAGGGGCATTGGAAGTTCTAGGGTGAGGTGGGTGGATGGAATGCAATTTTAAATAAGGCTATCAGAGTAGGCTTTATTGAGGAGATAGGATTTGGGCAGACTTGGGGGAGGTAAGAGAATCTGTCTTCTATATTTTGAGCAAAACCTGTTCTAGGAAGAGAGACCAGCCAGTGGAATGCTCTAGAAAGGAGCATGCACAGCATGTTTAAGGTACAGCAAGGGGCCAGAGTGGCTGGAGTGGAATGAGCAGGGCGTGAGAAGTAGAGATAAAATCTAAGGTCAGAGAGGTAATGGGCCGGCAAGGTAGGGGAATGGGTGGGCAGACTGTGAAGGGCCATATAGGCCCTTAGGAGTTCTTTGGCTTTTATTCTGAGGGAGAACTGGAGCTTTGCCAGGCTTTGAACACAGATGCTGATATGACCTGCTTGTGTTTTAATTGGTCTCTCTAGCTGTTGTATTGAGAATAGACTCTGGATAAAAATACACACACATAAAGGTATAAAACTTACATGAGGACAACTTTAAAACACTGTTGAAAGACACAAACACTTTAACAATGTAAAGCATAACATATCCTAGGATGGGAACAGTATATAGATGATAATTCTCCATTAATTAATTTAGAAATATAATACAATACCAAAAAAATACTAATAGTTTGTAAAGCTATTTAAATTAAAAAGACTAATTCTAATGTCCAGTGGAAAGATTGATAAATTTAAAAAAATAAATATCTTTATGGAAAAATACATCATAAAAAAAAGATACATGGTGAACTGAAAAAAAATCCCAACTGATATAACTAGAGCAATTTTGTTAATATGCAAAGAGCTCCTACCAATAAATAAGCAAGTCAACAATTCAACAGAAAAATGGACAAAAAAATTTAATGAGCGGCTTAAAGAAAATATAGATGAATTTTAAATATATGAAATTATTCTCAACCTCACTCTAAATTAAAAAAGAAACATTGTAAAGCTACAATATGATATTGTAAAAGTACAATGTGATATCATTTTTCATCTATCATATGGGCAAAGATCAAAAAGTCTGATAATATGCTATTGGCTGAGGTCTAGGAAACAGGCATGTTAATAGAAGTGTAAACTCTTACTACTTCCTTGAAGACTAATTTGAAAATGCCTAGCTACAATTAAAGTGCCTTTAATGTTTTTTGATCTACAGATCTCACTTCCAGAACTTATCCTTCTTTGAAGTGAAGTAACTGATGTACAAGAGTGTTCATGGTGGTATTGTTTTGAATACTAAGAAATTAAAAACTGCTTAAATATCTATAGAAAAGGGATTGGATAAATGATGTACATTACACCATGAACAGGAACATTATATAGCTGTCTAAAATGAGGCAGTGATATATACTGAAATGGGAAGCTCTCCAAGATATGTTAAGTGAGAGGAAAGAAGCAAAAAAAACCCCAAAAAACAAAAACAAAGGAATCAGTGTGCAAAACTTGCTAAAGTTTGTTAACAATGTACATGTGTGCTGTACATTTCTGGAATAAAGAAAATGGTCATTGCCTCTTAGAACAGGAACTGGGCAATTGGAGGAGACTTAATTTCCCCGTACGCACCTTTTGAATTTTATACCATGTGTTTGATATACTGATTCCAAAATATAAATGATTTTTAAAAAATCAAAATAGGTGAAAAACACAGGCAAATTGATTAGAAAAGAAAATTAAGGCGTTAGAGGTATTATTATTTTTCTCTGAGAAGAGTTCAGAAATGAAACTAGTAAACACTTAAGTAAGTAGAACTGTATTTTGGATTCTTTTGAAAATTCACTTGAAATCCACCAGATGGCATAAGAAATTACAGTGTGAGCAAATTTGGAGACGTGGGGGAACAAATCGGGGTTGGTGAGAAGCTGGACAAATGAGAACGAACGCTCGCTCCAGACTGAGCCCCAGTGCATTCAAATTCCAGACAAGCCCTGGTCCTCAGGGACATGCTTTTGTCACATGCCCGACAGGTGATGCTGGGGAGTCACCCAGCTGTGTGAAGTCATCTGCATATCACGGCCTCTGCACGAATGGCTGATGGAACGGTCCCTTCTTCAGTGTAGCGCTCCCTCATTTTTCCCCTCCTTAATCCACACTTAATGCCTTATGAAAAGAGGTATTTGTTTCTTGGTAAGCCACGTTTCTTTAATTAAAGGAAGAGGGTTGGGAAAGGTCTACTGGAAAAAGAGAAAATGCTGGTTTCACAATCTGCACTATTTATGAGGGTGCTTTGCTGTTGAAACCTATGAGGCAGCCTGGCCCAGCTTGCTTCTTGCCCTCCCAGGAGACAATTACTGTCCTGCATAACAATTTGAAGCAAATATCGGATGTGGTCGAAAGAACAGTTGCAGCCCTCTCTCCAGCAACCGTTTCTGCTTAGATTTAATTGTTTCCACCACTTCCTTTCCTCGGCTTGTGGCCTTCTGCAGGATCCTGAGCTTTAATAAAAGCCTCCCATCCCCTCTGGAATTCACATGTGCAGGCAGACACTTCCTGGGCCCCGGAGACGCCGCACCTTAGAGCAGTTTCCCGCAAGTTCATCCAGGGCACGGGCACCCGGGAGTCTGGGCGATGCCACATCTCCTTGACCAGCCCGGAGAAGCCTCAGCTGGTCCAGGCCGCCCTCTCGCCTCCCCGTCTGTGCAGCTTTCCCTTCCTCCCTGCCAGAGGTCTGGCGTGTTCTTGGTGCCTGACGAGAGAGCCTGTGCCAGCTGCTGTCTCCTCTCACCTTCTTTCAGGTGTGGCTTTCTAGGGGACTTTGCATGGGGCAGTAGGACTTCAAAGAAAGCGACAGGACAGGACGATTCTTTAATGGTTCTGCTTTCAGCACAGAAGGCCTCAGGCAGGGAGATGTTTGAGAAACACTTAAGATAGTTCACTATTTTTCAACCAAATTTTACCAATACTTTTAATCAATCTACACACTGGAAAATCCACTGTTGTTTTTTTCACTGTAATGAGAGACCAGCCCTACTATCAATATTGCCTCTGACTGTGGGAAAGCTGCTAGAATCAGGGGTGCTTGGGGCGCTGGGGTGAGGAGCCAGGAAGCAGTGGTCTGTTCTCAGCACCGTGACCTCAGACTCTGGGTCTTAGGGTCCCCATCTCTATAATGGGGGTGACAGTATCAATCAAGGTCACCTCAAGGAACAGTTGTGAAAAGGAATACAATTAAATACTTTATTTCAAAGAATCTCAAGGTCGTAAGTGTTAATATCCATGGGATATCAAAACAGGAACTAAAACCAGGGTGGAACCAGCTTACGTATTGGGAGGTGTGTTGGTAAAAACTGTGGCTGTGATGGGAGCTGTGAAACCTTTAGATGGCGGCTTCTGCACAGTATGAGGTAAACAGCTTGAGGAGCTTGGCGCAGGTGAGGCCATGTGCTGCGCAACCGAAAATCTGTATTGTTCCCTCTGATTTGGGATGAATGCAAGAAAAGCTCATTCTGCTATAGATAAAGAGTCGAGACCCTTTCGTTAAAAATATTATGCAAAATATTGATAGAAGCATCATATTAGTGTTCCTTGCCAAAGAATGACAAGCCAAGTCAAATAATTTTATTTCCCTAATTGTGTTTTAAACAGCTCTGAGGATCTGCCAGTCCATACCCAGATTCTTTGTTTGTCAAATGGACCTACAAAGGTAGTTGTTAACGAGTCTGGAATTGCACACATAGTTTTCTCCAGACCTCTTTTTTCTGCCAGAATCACCATCTATGGGAACCACCTCCCTTTACCCTTCCACAGTCTGAGGCAGTATTTAATTTTTTTTTCAGAGCGCACCCTCATCTTCAGTGGTACAGTTACATGCTGCATAACATATTTAAGCAGTGGTCTGTAGCATACAAAGAACTTCCGCAGATAAAATTCATTAACTTATACAAAGCACTCAACAATATAGATATTATCTCTTTTTTACAGATGAAGAAACAGGCTCAGCAGGATTTGCTGATTTGTCCAAAGTTGTAGTTTGTAAATTCAAAGCCAAAACTAGGACTTTATCCTATATCCCATCCCTCCTTTAGCAACACCACCTAAGAAGTCCCAACAGTCCTGGAAACATAGGCGCTTCATCCTGCTGGAGAGACGACGTGTGACATCTGTCATGCAGCATTTGTCATGATTCATTTGCTGCTCTGCACTAGTGTTTCCAAAATGTGTTAGAATGTGTAGCCTCTAAAACTCTGGATAAAAAGCCTTCCCTGCCCAAGCGTGTTTGGAAAATGCTGTATATCACACCCCCTGCTGTCTCACAATGTGCATGTTAATGTTCTAAAGGCCTTGAGAAGCCTGTTTTACCTTGTTTGACCTCAAATTTCCCAAGCTTATTTAGGCACAGGCTTCATTATATAACATCTATTAAAATCCTGCAGAATTAGTGTGCTATGCATGGAATACACTTTTGGAGAAGTGTATAAAAAATGATTCGAGGGAAGTGGAGAAAGTCAGAGAGGTAATCAAAGGGAATATAAACTAGTCAAGAAAAAGTATGTCAGAAAAAACGGGTGGGTGGGATGAAGGATACTCAATGAGGCGTCTGTGGGCTTGGCGCCCTGCTGGGCGTGTACCTGCCTTTTATAGCTGCCTGTAGAGTACTTACCGCCACTGTCAACCTCGGTTTCCACATCTCTGAATTGAAGGAGGGGTTTGCCTGGGAAATCTCTAAAGTTGTTTCTCACTCTAAAGGTCAGCATTTTTTCCCTAGGAGGTCCTGAAACTCCATGAATACTTTTATTTTTAATTTTGATATAAACTTGAAACCTACAGAAAAGTAAAGATGGTATGCAAGGAATTTCCATATATTCTCTCCCCAGATTCATCCTTTGTTTACATCTCCCCCCACCCAATGTATTGTTCTCTCTCTCTCTCATGTTCTCTTTTTCTGAACCATTTGAGAGTAAGCTGGAGGCATCATGTTCCTTTACCCTTAAATACTTTAGGGTGAATTTTCTAAGCAGGTACTTACATTGCTTTTATCTAGTTCACAGTCAATAGTCAAATTTCATTAGTTCTCCCAATAATGTCTTTATAGCTACTGTTTTCCCCCTGGACTCTGCTAACTTTTTATAGTGGGCAAGATTAAGTCTATGTTGAAATCATTTATCCACCTAAAATGAAATAAATGGATCATCCCATTTTCCCTTTCCCCTGGTTTCAGCCCTGGGTAAAGAGGTGAAAGAGACAGATAGGAGAAGAGTGAAAACTGTTTGAAAAATGTTAAGCCATAAACTTTGGCTTTGATGTATCTATTAACCTGTATAAGAACAAATGCCTCCAAGCTGATTCTGGTTTTTTTACTGAAAGTCTTTGAGACTTACAATGATTCGAAAACAACAAATGGTTCATGGTGAAAATCAGTACTTTCTGAAAACAATGTTAGTCATTCATTCCTTTATTCATCTTCATCATGCATATATGTCTCCTTAACTAGATTGTAAATTGTTTTGAATGTCACCTGGCAGTTTCAAGGCACGGCGAGAGACCTGGATGGCTAGAGAAAGCTTGTGAAGGAAAAAAGTGGGAGGTGTGCTTGAAAAGGTGGGTTTGGTACAAGCCTGGAATACTTACATACTTCATTTTGCATTTCTACTTTTTCCCTAGAGAGAAAGATTACATCACCATCTTCCAGCGCTGTGGGACAGTTTAAAGAGCATAGGCTTTGAAGTCCTAGGGGTCAAATCTCAGTTCAGTCACTTAATAGCTGAGTATGTCTTTTAGCCTCTCTGGACCTCATTATAAAAGACAGATGTTACTTACGCAGACTCAGAGCTGGGGTTCAATGAGATAACAGTGTTGGTCCTCTCTCCCCACCTCTGCATCGGGCCTGTGCTCAAATACTCTTCTGTGTTAAATGCTAAAGGTCCAGTATCAACTCACAAGGTTTACTGTTCACCTGAGACCTACAATTTGGGGAGGAGTGATGGGGCTGGGAATAGGATGATGCAGTTTGGACATTTCAGCCTGGAGTTTTATTGATTATTTCCCTCTTACCTGTATTTGGTGACCACCCTCTTTACTCCTTTGTCCAGATTGCTTCAGTCTAATTGTAAACCTTAAACACAACAATCCGGGTCTCACAGAGAAAAGGCCGAGTGCGGGTGCTGAGGAAATTGAGCCAAGGGCCTATCTTCCCCCTTGAGGAGAAAGGCTGGTCCGCTGCTCGGAGGAAGCTGGTTGGAAAGCGTGTGTGCGTTCGCGAGGCTTGGATGCCTCCCTTTTCTTGCTCCAACTTTTGGGAAACCTCTCCTCTCCTCAGAGATCCATTTGGGAGAAAGATTTGGCCAAGTCAGGTGGAAGGCCATTCTTATCTGGAGCCAGAGCTAAGGCTAGAGGCTAAAGGGGAGCACTATTTCAGGAGTCATTGAACATACTGTGTCTTTGGCTCTGGAAAATTAATTCTGAAAGGCATGTGCAGCCACCATTCTTGCCCTTCTTTTAAAAAGCAAACGTTGGACACATAGCCAATAAGTGCAAAGTATATCCAAGTCCATCATCGCAAGCACAGGTTAGTTGCTGTAGAGAGAAGCCAGCTGCCCTTGAGCCATCCTTTTGGCTATGGGTGGGTGGCAAAATAAGAAAGGCAGGGGAGTTAGGAACAAGATGAAACGAAAACGATGAATGGAAACCATTTTCTTTTAAGGGGCTCTCAGGGGAAGCAGTGGTTTCCCGCACCACCTCCCTCCCCCAACCAGTTTAGACTTGCTTACACAATGACTGGCATTTCCGTTCTCAGGTAGGCACACTCCAAGTAAGAAAGCTGCTGGTGCATTTGTATTTTTATGAACAAGTGTGATATGTCCAATGAATTGAGTTAATTCATTCTTTAACTTAACTGGCAAGATTTAATTGTTCACACTGAAAGCATGAATAACCATTTTGTTTCTTGAATGACTCCAGTTTAATGCCTCCTGATGTCAGTGTATTTCGCCCAGGGTTAAACTCGCTATATGAATTATTCACTGCTTGATGGAATGAATGGGGCCATGTTTGCCCATAGAATGTTTGCTGTGATTATCTGACATGGTGGGGCCTAGCGGATGCGTACAAAGGACAATGGGTAATTTAGAATGTGGTTCCAAGACTCAGCCATTGCAGTTAAGATCTTTATAGGAAGTATAGCACCTTTTTGTTTGGCTCCACATATCACGATGGCTTCAGTGAGCCAAGAAACTCTTGCCCTTAAAAAAAAAAAAAAAAGATCTAAATGTGGTTCTGCAACAGGCACTTTTGTCTTTGGTTAAAACCTTGGTTAGTAGAGGGTAGAAAGCAATGGGGGATGGAAATGCATTTAAGAAGAATTTAAAATAAATAAGGAAATTAGTAATTTTCATTATGGTGACTGCACCAATGTGAAATCAAATATTTTGGGTGAAGGAGAAACAGTATGTGTCTAATAAGGAGGAACCTGAGCTTTGATTTTAGACTGAAGGTGATTCAGAACCCTCTGTCTTAAGAGCATTTGGGGTGAATTATCTCCCTGACTACAGTGCCCAGCTTTGCCACTGAAATGGTTTAATAAGAACAATTTATAATCTGGAAAGACAGTTAATATAACTTAGTGGGAGCTGATAAATGAACCACTGAGTTTACTTATACAAATAAGTGGGGCATTAATCTTAACATTGAATTTCCCCATTGGGTTCTCTTTATAACCATTTGTGATGTTGTGAGTGACAGGAAGAAATGATTGGCAAGTTTTAATGGCTGGCAAAAGTTTTCTAAATGCCATTAAACTTTGCAAACAAGACAAATAAGCCTTGATTTTGAAATACAGATTAAACTGACTTCCATCCTTTCAGCATTTACAATTTAATGGTAGGCAACTTAAGTTAGCACATGCATTCAAAAGCCACCCTGAGACAAAGCTGAAAACTCAGCCGGGTTCTGAGTCTCTGCAGCTGAGCTAGGTAACTCCAACAGGGTCTTGCTGACATCTGCTTCCTAATTATAATTCCACTGGAAAGAGTGTCCAAACTACACTCGCCAAGAGATATAGTACCTGCTGCAGGGTCCTATGTCTATTGTGGATGAAGGGTTAACTCTCAAAGAAGGGAAATCAAGGGCTGGGAAGACACCTATGGTAGGCTGAATAATGCTCCCCCCAAGAGACATCCATGTCCTAATTCCTGGAACTTGGAAATATTATCTTGTATGGCAAAAGGGACTTGCAGATGTGATTGGGTTAAGGATCTTGAGATGGGGAAAATTATCTTGAATTATCTGGATGGGCCCTAAATGTAACCACAAGGGTTCTTGTACAAGGGAGCCAAGAAGGTCAAAGGAAGAAGTAGGAGAAGTGATAACAGAAGCAAAAGGTTGGAGTGATTGAAGGAAGGAGTCCTGAGCCAAGGAATGCAGACATGCCCCAGAAGCTAGAAAAGGCAAGGAAATGGATTTTGCCCTAGAGCCTCCAGAAGAAACCATTTTGGCCCACACTCTGACTTTAGCCCCATGAACTGATAGTCGTGTGGCCTCCAGAACTGCAAGAGAACACATTTGTGTTCTTTTAAGCCACGAAATTGGTGGTAATTTGTAATAGCAATCATAAGAGACCAATCCAACACCCACAAGGTCCTGACTTCATCAATCTCACTGTTACCTTCCTGCTACTCACCCCCCACATCAGTTTTAAAGCCCCATGTCATAGTGTTATCCTAGAAAATCTTATCAGTTCACTGTAAAAAAGCTGATGAAGTATAGACCATCTGGGTCACTTCCTCTGAATCAGGAGGCTCATTGTGTTTATGGAAATACTGGAGTCAACAGGAAGGTCTATTTTTCCAAAGGGAAGGGTAGCCTTCCACGTTCCATATGGTAAAGATCTGGTGATTGTTGATGTGAGGATAAGTACACGAATGAAGGAACATAAAAAATGCCATTGAAAATCGACGAGCATCTCGACAGTTTCTGTTCCATGTTACATGAGTTTCAGTGCTAAAACTTATTGTGAGAAGTAAGAAATGGGCAAGTCAATTGCCAGATACTAAATTTGCTTTTCTTTTTATTTCAGTCTAATAAAAATGCTCAAGGAAAACCCGATCTTGTCCCCCAAAATAATTCTTTGAGCTCTTTTTGGATATGTCTGCAAAAGACACTATTTCTTTTTACTTATTTCCCCTTGCGGTCGTATCAACTAGAGCACACGTCACTATAAAAACTCACTTTTTAGGGGGAAGCATGTTAGGTTTATTACGATTTGACCCCCCTGGTCCCATTTGGACAGCCTGAGACCCAGCGTTGAGTTTTTGATTCTCAGCTGACTTCCCCATTTCTTAATGTGGGGAGGGAGAATTGGCCAATTGTTAAAGGGAGGGAGTTAGATGATTACTACAGTCTCCTGACGAGTTCTGGGCCTCTCTGACCTTCATCGTCCCTCCTTTGATAATTTCTCTGGCATTTGACACAGCTGATCACTCCATCCACCTCGAACCCTCTCTTCTTTTGTTGCTGTGGCTTTGCTCTTTCCTGGTTTCCCTCTTACCTGATTGTCCATGCATAAGCTCCTTTTCCACAGCTTTCTTTTTATTATTTTGTTTTATTAATTTATCTTTACTGTTGGAAGTATTACAGATGTCCCCTTTTCCCCCAGTTGACCCCTTCTTCCCGGCCCCCACCCCAGGCCTTCACCACACTATTGTCTGTGTCCGTGGGCTATGCATATATGCATAGGAGTTCTTTCCACAGCTTTCTTTTTAAATGTAGGCATCTCCCCAGTTCAACCCTTACTTCCTGCTCTCTTTCTTCTCAGGGGTCTCTTCTATTTTTATGACAACTCAAGATTCTCCTTTTATCTTGATCTCCAATCCAGCATCTACAACCAACCATCAGACAATGCTACCTGAGTAGTTCACCACCTCTAATACATTCACAGCTTTCAACATATACCAGGGTCTTTTCTGTCCTCTGGTCCTTGCATGTGATGATCTCTGTGTCTGATGTTCTTTCTTTGCCTATCAAACCCCTACAGGACATGATTTACATGTCACTACCATAAGGAAGCATTCCCTGACCACCCAGACTAGATTGGATCTCAGTTATAGGCTGTCGTAGCACCTGGTTGAAAAAAAACCCTCCCTTCTTGAGAGAGAAAGCTATGAAATAAAAACTAGTGTCCCTTTAAGAAGATCAGCTTCAACTAAAGGGAAATTATGACATACATCATTTAGGGCAAAAAATATTTTGTTTTTCAGAAACCATGCTGTACAATACTTACAGGGAAGCTGAATTTACAACTTAGTGAATTAAACTAGCAGCTGTGGTTACGTGACTCAATGACTAAGCGAAGGTCCTAAGTGTCATCAAAGGTGATATGCTTTGCTCTCTAGCATCCCACGTTGTTATATAACTTTAAGACAAAGCTTGTCTTTAGCTTTGGACGTATAAACCTCAATGTTTAGATAATTGTGGCAAATCATAAATTATAGCTAGTGCAGAAGACACTTCATGAATTGTAACTATTGTTGACCACTTTGGATAGAACTGAACTTAAAATGAACTTTCTTAGGTGTTTAAAAAGTATTTTCCCTCCTAGGGTTCCCCTCTTTATTCTGCCACACTAGGTGATTTTTTCAAAAACAGCTCTCTTGTGGTATAGTTCACAGACCGTACAACTAGCCCACTTAAGGTACACAATTCAGTGGCTTTGAATATATTCACAGAGTTGTGCAGCCATCACCACAATCAATTTTAGAACATTTTCATCACTCTGATAAGAAACTGTACATCTCTTAGCTGCCACTCCCCAACCTTCCCAACCCCCAGCCCTAGGCAACCACTAGTCCACTCTCTGTCTTGATAGATTTGCCTATTCTGGACGTTTCATATAAGTGAACCATACAAAATGTAATACTATGTGACTGATTTCTTTCACTTAGCATGTTTTCAAAGTTCACCTATGTTATAGCATGAATCTGTACTTCATTCCTTTATATGAACTGAATACTATTCCACTGTACGGATATGCCATTTTTTATTTACCCATTTATCAGTTCACGGACTTCTGTGTTGATTCCACTTTTTGGCTCGTGAATAACGCTGCTGTGACTACAGGATGATCTGTGAGCTCTGAGAACTACTTCCTCCTATTTCTCCTCTCTGTAGTCATTTTAAAATAAAAGGTGGCTTGGGCATTTCTATATATGAAATGACAACACAAAACATTATTCTCTGAGGACCCTGCAGAATGTATTATACATATTGTTATTTAGTAAACTGCGTGTAATTATTTATGTATATTGGCCTTTTCCCCCACCCGTGAGCTCCATGACTACAAGCATTAAATCTTTTGCTTGTCCAGGTCTCCCTGGAACCTTCCCAAGTGATTGGCATGTATTAGCTGTTTCTTGACTGACTAATTTTGGCATTACTGTTGTCTCAGCAACTTGGGATCCAAATCAGGGCTCTATTTGATTCTCCTCTTGTTTACATCTTCTTCTGCATCTGATTAGTCAGCAATTTGGGGGGGAAAGTTTTTCAAAGCAATTCTCAACATTTATGTGTCCATTTCTTCCTTCCTCCCTATCCATCCTAGACCCTCACACTCGGCCTCCCTGCCTTCCTCCTTTCCTACCTCTAAGCTATTTTGCAGAGAGTTTTCAAAGTAATCTTCACAAAAACCAATTACATCATCTCACTTTCCTCTTTATGAACTCACGTTGGCCCTAGAAGCCCTCCAACCAGAGCTGGAAGATTTCTACAATACGATTCCTTATATTATGAGACAAGTAGCTGCTTCAGTTATTTTCTAGCATTCCCCGCTCCTGTTTATCAAAAGGTAGACTGTGTCTACCTAGCCTGTTGGCTTATTGGACCTGGATCAACTGCTTAACAGTGTCTAAGAAGGCAAATGCTAGTAACTTGATGTATTTTTGTGGGCAGGTCTCGCTGACCAATACAAAGATATATTTGATTCAGAGTCAAATCAGTATATCCCAAACTGAAACATACTTTCCTTGATTTTTCTGTCTTCTTTCCCAAAGGTGAGTTTTTTATCATAAGGAAATTCCCTATGTACAGGAACTCCCTGCTTTCCTGTCATAGAGGGGATCATAAATAGATCATTACTAAATCTTCCACAAAATGTATCTTATACAGACTCATATCTTCCATGGCACTTGCTATGGCAAAGGCATGGAGAAAGACTGATTTTTTTTTTCCTTAACAGAGAATTTCTCTCCCCAGTCCCTTAAGCCAGAAATGTTTGTTTTTGTTGGGTGAATAATTAGATAAGCCATTTGGGCTGGAGATGGCATCCTCACCCCAAGGGGAATTGTTGGGATAACCACAGATAATTACTTAATGGACTTCCAGAGAGCTGTGGCCTGGTTAATTCCACCAGCTTTTGCTTTATTTTGTAGTGCATACCACTTGTGGGGCTAGAACTGAAATGTTTGGGACAATAGCGGAGAACTGGAGAAAGGGTTCTGATGGGAAAGGGAGACCCAGTAACTGTTACCCAAAAAAGACTAAGGAAGAAAATAGATTCAAAGACAAGTTTATCGAGGTTGTTTTCCACGTGGTATATAGGTAAAACCCTCCCCGTGCGTATTCACAAAAGTTTCAATAAAATCCACATTTCTTGCTGTTGCTTAAGGGGGCAGATTTGCTATTTGGGGCTAAGCCTTTGCTCAGTTAGACCTCAAAGTTTGTACCAGATAATAACAGAGTCTGCCCATGGGAAGACAAACATGTAGGGTTGCATATATATTAATTAAATATATTTTAGTTGAATGCGTGAGTCTTATCTTCCTACAAAGATGACGCTCTCTCTTACCTCTAGACTCATCGATTCGTAGAGAAAGTTTTCAATGGTAACTTGCTGATTAAAGAGGATGGGCTATAGTTTTAATTTGTCTTTAAAAGAGGAAGGAGAGGAAGTCTCTTAAGCAGCTGCTGGGTATCTTCCTTTGTAGTAGATTTTCCCATTTAATCCTTACAATCTTGTGACGTAAATACCTTTAGTATTATCCTAATGATAATTACCTTCATTTTCTAGGTGAAAAAACCAAGGCTCAGTGAATTTAAGCAACTTGCCCAGGTACATATCACTGAGAAGTGACAGGTGTGGGAGTCCAATCCAGATCTGTTGGACCCCAAAGTCCTCTTTGAGCTACTCCATGAACTTCCACGAAAGAGAGGAGGGAGGGAGGGAGGGAGGGAGGGAGGGAGGGAGGGAGGGAGGGAGGGGGAGGGGGGGAGGGGAGACCCACCCTCCAGACCCGTTATAATTTTTATGCCACAGGTAGGTTAATAGCATAGCTTTTCATTACTGCCACAAAGACAGAGTCCTTTACACATTCCTGATTACTTCATTTCCATAAGTAGAGAGTTAGGGATGGACCTTGCCCATTTTCTGTAACAATCAGCTGTATTCAGACTTACTGAATAATAGCCTACCTCAGAAATTAAAGCGTGCAATAATTGTGCATATTGAATGATGTTATGTCACTGGGTAGCAAATTATTTTTATTATTATTTTTTTAAATCCTCACCCAAGGATATTTTTTCCATTGCTTTTCAGAGAGAGTGGAAGGGAGAGAGAAAGAGAGAGAGAGAGAGAGAGAGAGAGAGAGAGAGAGAGATCAATGTGAGAGAGACATATCGATTGGTTGCCTCCTGCAGGTGCCCCAACTGGTGCCAGGGACTGAGCCTGCAAACAAGGTATGTACCCTTGGCCAGAATCAAATCCAGGACCCGTCAGTCCGCAGGCCAATGCTCTAACCACTCAGCCAAATTGGCTAGGGCACCGGGTAGCATATTATTGAGCTATCTTTCAACAATGCCCTCTTGAAATATCAATAGGAAAAACTTAGTTTTTATTTCAACTCTCAATAAATGCAATAGCTCCTATCTTTCATGATGAATTATTGGTTAACAAGTTACAAGCATGTGAAATTGTTTACTTCTAGTTACAAGAGAAAGTCATTGTCTATTGATGACCATCCAAGAATGCAACCACTAGTCAAGGCTGTCATAAGTAGGCTGCCATTAATTTTCCTTAGTGGTATCTAGTACAGTAAAAATGTCATTTTCACAAGCCAGTTACCACCAAAGCAGTGGTGGATTTTGTGGTTGGCAAATTGTTTTTTTGGGGGGGGGGTGTCTCAAAAAAAGAATCTAACTTCTTCTTTGGTAATTAGTATGTAACAAATGATTCAAGCCTGATTTAGTTTTCTTTTGAATGTATATTGTGTTGGAATATGCATTAATTCCTGTGCTGGCTGAAAAAAGTTACCCCTCAAAATAAAATGGTTATAAAAAGCAAATCAAATCATTTTGTGCAAATCTGACTTGTCTAGGTGGAGATTTTTGTTTTACTGATTTTGACCGGCCCATTCTTGCTCGCTCACTGTTTAACAGCTCTTGTCTGGGCCTACATGTGAGCACAGACTCATCTCTAGAATTGTGCCAACCTCAACTGGTTTTTTAATTACATTTAACTATTATATAGTTAATATATTCTATTACATAGATATTAATATATAACTGTTATATACTTATTTGTTCATAAAACTATTATACAACAGGTACCTGTTATTACATGGTGAGGACTGCTTGGGTAAAACTTGAATGCAGTATTGTTTTAGGAAACAAGGCTCAGAGAGACTTTTCTTACAGCTAAAAATGAAAGTCCTTCTCTTTTTAATTACACCCACATACAGACATGGGAATCAGTCACCTTCAAGCGGGCAGGGATTCTCATCAGATCTCTGCATTCTAGAAGCCAGCTGGAGCCTCTGCAACCACAGGTCTCTCAAGATTTGTGCACATTCCCCAGCATTTCAATTCCACCCTCAGCTCCATGCTCCTCTTTGATGGGTCTCTGAATTCTACTCTCTTCCATATGTCCCTTCTTTCATCTAAGCCAAGCTCTACACCATCGAGACCTAAAATGTGACTCCTTTTCCTTCATTTCCTCAAAAAACCCACTCACTCAAGGCATATGTGCATTAACTGTTAACTGTAGGTAACAGATAAGTAGCCACTGACCCTCAGATATTGAATATAAAAGCAGTGCATTCTAACAACTAATTCCAAGCCCTGTAAAGGTGCTTGAATATTTTATTTCTTTGGTCCTCAGGTACATTTAATCTTCCTTCTTATAGTTTAGGATGCAATTCCTGGCAAAGAGCTTCCATACTTCTGTAATGACTTTGTTAGCCAGACTGTAAGTTTCACACAGATGTTAACTACATGGTATCTCATCCAGGCCCTCACATTTTCCTTAGCTGACAAATGAACTTCTAATGGAATAATTGTATGGCAAAATGAAAAAAATTTCTAAGTATAAGTTTGACTTCTAGACCGTGTATGGTCAAGGTTAATGACATACTATTCTAATAAATAATATGCAGTGAAAAAAATACATCTAAGTCCTGGCCAGTGTGGCTCAGTTGGTTGGAGCGTCTGAGCCAAAGGGTTGCTGGTTCGATTCCTGGTTGGAGCACATGCCTAGGTTGTGGGTTCGATCCCCTGTGGAGGTGTGTACTAGAGGCAACCCATCCATGTTTCTCTCATATATGGATGTTTCTCTCTCTCTCTCAAATCAGTAAAACATATCCTCAGGTGAGGATTTAAAAAAAAAAAATGCATCCAATAAAGTTGTGGGTAGCACTTTATCCACTAACAAACTGTTTGCTTTTATACCTTTTTATACCTTTTTGTTGTTTTGTACATTCCACAAAGACACATTTTGATCTAATTAAAAATCAACTGTGAAAATCAAATCAACCTAACATCTGTTATAAAAATATTTTAGGCTGGACTGAGTATTTAAGGAATACACAGTTTATTTCCTGTTTTTAGTCACTAAAATAAATTAATTGTAATTTGTAGAGATTAAATTATAACTGAAGATTTAGCAGGGAATTGAGATTACTAGGGAGTGATCTTCTGTGGTCAAAGGATTTTTTCCAGAGCTGTTTAGCTGAAATGTTGTATGCATAAAGGCCTAATGTATTTTGGCAACTCTAATCCTGAGATTTACATCTTTTCTTATTTTACTTTAAAATTAAAATATTCAAAAATGCCTTTTATCTGCCTTTTCAGCCATTTAGTTTCATTCTCTAAAATATGCCCTAGACATGGGGAACTTGATTGCCTGCAGAATGAATTAATGAATCTTCTATGTCAATGAGAGTTTATTAGCAACATTCATGACATTTTCAAATCAATCCTTCTATGTTCTCCAATTATGGCCTTATTGTTGTTAGGCACCATCCCAGGGGAAAAAACAAAGGGAGACGGAGGGAGATCAACATACAACTGACTTCACAAAAGCAAATTAATAAGGGGAAATGTATCTAAATTATGTTTTCTGTTGTTTGCTGTATTAAATGCAGAATGCAAATGCACGTTCTTTAAGTGTGTTGGCTGTTGTTCAAAAATGTGAATTATTCTGCCGGAAGGCAAAAGCACTTTCCTTCAACCCTAATGTCCATCGTTAATTTAGTTGTTTTTTGTTGTGTTTTTTTTTTTTGCAACGTGGGGGCATTTCTAAACTTTAAAGTAAATAGTATTTACACAGCAAACATACTAACAATGAACAGTACTAAAGCATCTCAATGATGAAAATACAAAATTATTTTGGATGAAGGTTATTTAATGCTAGAGTCAGATTTCAAACTATGTAAATAAGTCTAAAATGTGTCTAATCATATATACCATTTATATGTATTATGTATAAATAGACATAATTTTCTCTTTATTTAACTCTCCTGATCTAAACTAAACCCTCAACGTTCTACTAGATGTTAAGCCCTAGCATTAGTTTCTGGGTGACCTTGAACCAAACACTAATTTTTCTGGGTCTCTATTTCTATTAAGTGAGGGAAGATGGGCTATGCTCCCAGGTACTTAGAGTAGATGATTTATTATTGAATTCATCAAAGAGACCTGATAATTTTTGGTTGAATCTTCTTTTAAAGACATTGTGTTCCCCCTCGGCCCCTCCTTCCCTTACTATACCAGTGGTTCCTAACAGGTAAGTCAGCACACACAGATATACTGTGACTTTTTCACAGGAGCACCACCAAATTTTTTTTGTTGGGTAAAATTTATTTTTGTTCAACTGAGGGTACATATTATGCTATGATAGGTTAAATGAAACATTGTTTGCAGTTCTTACATTAAAGTAAGGTTAAGGTATAGTTTTCCAAAAATAAGGAAAATCATTGTGTCAAACCTGTGACAGTGTAGACCTATGCTGACCCATATGGTAGACATTACTCACATGTGGCCATTGGGCTCTTGAAATGCAGCCCAAATTGAGATGTGCTATAATGGAACAGTACACACCAAATTTGGAAGGCTTAGTACAGAAAAAATTGTCAAAATACCTCATTAATAATTTTTTATGTTGGTTGCATGTTGAAAGGTTAATATTTTGTATGTCACATAAAATACAAGTTATTAAAATTAATTTCATCTGTTTCTTTTTACCTTTTAAAAGTGTGGCTACTAGAAAACTAAATTCCATGCGTGGCTCTCATTATATCTTTTTTGGACAACACTGGTATGGAGTCATGTTTATTCGAACATGAAAGAACTGCCTTATAAATATATAGAAAACATGATCAGGTTAATCAAGTTTTCCAACAACTGCACAGTGCTAAAGGATGCTTGGGGAGAAATACTGTTATACTGTAGCCATGTTTGTCTTCAAATCATGACTTATTTAGTCCTGTTCTGAGCTTTTAAAATCCTTCAATGTGTACCCTCCTGCACACACACACAGGGTGCCAGCTGCAGGTTGATGTGAAGCTCTGCGTGATCCTTACCTTCAGCGACACTCAGGCCTGTGACTTTCTCAGCTTGCACTCCAATGCACACCCGTGACTCCCAGTTCAGATAGTAGAAAGGAGCAAGAAAGAAGCAACCGCTTGTCCTACTATTGGGTCTCCTGCTTGGACCGTCAGCCGTTTGTAACTCAGCCATTCCACTGGGTGCCCCTGGTTCCATCAGCTCCTCCCGCTTCCTCCCCACCCAGAATCATTTTTCTGTCCAAAGAGATTTGCCTTTGGCTTGATGTTTTCCACAGGTGTGCCTTTTTTTCTTTTTCTTCTCTCCTTGCACTTGGAGTGGAGATGTGGTATGGACAAATAAGCATGTTTTGAAGGGATTGAATTTGGAAATGAAGGACCTGAGTATGTTGAAACGCAGATTAACTCGTTGGGAGCCAGAGGTTCTCTTGTGATGCTCTCACTGGGCTCCGGGGCCCGGTCTTGCTTCTTTCCCTCTTATTTGTTCCATTCTGGAAAATTTCAAGCCAAAACATCTGTTTTGAAGTGCTATGCTCCTTTCTGGACAACAGTATTTTTTAAAAATTCCCAACTTTGCTTATTTCCTCCTTATCATCCCCAGATGTTTTGTGCCCCCCCCCCCATTTTAAAATTTTAATAATTGTGAAAGCCCCAGAATAACTGCTGGCAGATATTTTTCCCTTTGGTTCATTCTGCACAGCTCCCACCAAGAATTCTACCTTTACTCTTTGCCCATTTGTCTCAATGGACTCAAGCCAAAGTCCATGAAGAATTTGGGAGGTTAGGGCAAGAAGGTAGGCAGTCATTTCTATTTTTAAATAGTTATGAATTTCCTTGGAACCATAGTGCCTACACATAGGTGGAGCTATGGAGGGAGGAAACATGCTTCACAATCTGGGAAGAAAATTTTTTGTTGTTGTTTGGTCTACTATTAAAAAATAAGCAGGAAGCATACAATTTGGTTTTTTAATAATAAAATTTTGCCATCTCTATTTTTAAAGAAATAAGGTAAGAGCATATAATGCAGTCATAATACTATAGGAAAAGAACTGACACCAGCCCTGATATGAATGATAATAATATTACATCAAACCCAGCACAGTGTCATTTTTCCCAGTGTTTTCACCTGCAGTTCGGAGCAGTGGAAGCAGGTGGGAGTCTGAGCCCTTAGAGGAGAGTAGTTAAGGCCTAGAGATAAGGTTGGATGGGACTCTGAAAACCTCTGGGGAAATTTGAGCAAGTCATTTTCCTTCTAGAAACCTCCTTGGCTTCATTTATACCAAGCTCTGATTTTTGCGTCATTTTGGTTTTCACAGAAATCTTATGTCTCAGTGGGAAAATTACATTTATGCCCATTTCATAAAAGAAGAAACAGACCCAGAGAGGGTAAGTTCTTTATCCAAAGTTACACTGCTATTTGGTGATAGTCATGGGGCTGAGTGAAGAGGTAAATCCAGGCCTCAGGGGGGTGAGAACCGAGAACCACAAACTGACTTGATCTCCTCCTGGAGGGCAAGACACTCTGGCCATCCGGAGGTGGGGTGCAGCTCTGCTCCCAGAAGTGATCCTGGCAGAGAAAGAGTCTAGGAAAGGGCCTGTCATCTCGTAGCATGAGTTTTCTGAATGTAGAATTAGCAGGGGGATAAAAGAAAAGAAAAGAAATAAGAAAATCTCCATGATATCTACAGAAATTTAGAACCCATTCCCTCTCTGTGAAAAGTTGGCCAAAGACCAGGGATTGAGTTAACTCTTGCTGAGGAAGGAGATGGGGTGTTGACATAACTGATGGTATGATTAGGGTATCCATTCATTCTTTCTTTCAGTCAAAAAATGTTTGTTGAATGCCCACTGTGGGCATGGCCCTTGCATCGTGGGCAATCTTGTTCAGAGAGGGATCTATAGGAAGTGGGGAGACATTACAGCTAGCCAGGAGGAAAACAGAGAGTTAAATACATATAAAGAAGAGGGAGGTATGAAAGCAAGCTAACAGGCAAACCTGTAGAGTGATTCACACGTTGAACCACAAAAGAGAGGGTAGCCAAGAACTTAGTCAGACACTGACCAAATGCGATAAAGATTTCTGTCAAGATGCTGTGGGAACTCCATTACTGCTTTCCCTGACGAAGGCTCCATCCATCTTACGGCAAGAGCAGCATGAACAGAAAAACCATGTGCAAGTAGGTTAGACAGCAATTAGAGGCAGGGTCACATGTGGTCTGGTTGTTTGCCCAGCGATGGAAGACTTGGAACAAGTTTCTGGTGCCATGAAGAATGACTCCATGAGGGGAGATATTAAAAGTTTCATTAGACCCTGCCCACTTGAGGTGTCCCCATCCAGTTGCTTCTTAACCTCTTTAGTGTCCCTGTTATCTCAATGTCCTTCAGTATAGCAATTAATAATGTGAATTATTCCTGAGCCTCTTCCTCTTGCATTGTGTACTTGCTAGATCACTCACTTATTTAATAAACTCACTAGGTATCAGGACTCATGAGTCACTCTGCCCTCAGGATGATTTCCTCCCGGGACTAGTTGGGGGATGGGGAGGTCAGAGCTTCCTTAGAACACGCCCACAAGAATACCATCATTCTTTGTTTAATCAAAGAGAGACCAAGAGGGCCAGCTTGGCTCTGTAGTTCCGAAACAGATCCTTTGGATATGAGACCATAACACATTTAAATATCTGTGTAGGCAATTTTATGCCTGTGAACTTCTAGTTCTGATAGTCTGTAATTGTTGTTTAATTGCAGGAATGAGTCACCAAGGAAGGACAGGTAGTGTCCAGTCTGAGATCTTAACAGAGACTAATTTTGGATGAGTTTCTTTTGCCTAAAGGAGTTTTTTTCCAATTGTATTTCACAGCTTTTGGTTGTGCTAAAAGAGACAATTCCTAACATTTTCCCATTTTTGTTTTTGTTTTTTTCTGGTTTGCTGCTAAACTCTCATTTTATTGCCAGAGTAAAGATTCTGGCCCATTGTGCATGATCTTAATCAAAAAAGAGAAAAAATGTCTCAAACATGACATTTGAAAGGGAGGAGCCCCTAAATTTTCATCTTCAGAGGTCCCAGGGAGCCCTGAAGGGACAATCTAAGAGACTGTGGAATCTACAGAAGGCGGTAAAATATGGTGGTTCTTTTGAAACCATCAACAGTGAAAGGAATGAATACATCAGCAACACATGAAAGTATGTCCTGGTTACTCATTATGCAGCTGACATAAAATATGAACTGTTCTTTGTTTCTCCATCTGATTCATGTTTTCACTTCATATTGCCTGTTAATTTTTTTTTTTTTTTTACATTCACTGAGCTATGAGCAATTAGTCACTATTTTGACTGATAGTTCTTGCAGGCAGAATTATAATTGCATTGATCCTAGAGGTGTTCATTCCAGATCCTCAATGGACAGTTAGTGAAGCCCTACCTGGTGAAATGAGAGTTCTGGGGGACACACCTGGGCTTGCAACATGCCAGGCCTCCAGACAGAGTTGGAAATGCAGATCTAGATGTCAGAGGGGGCTGGAACTAGAAGTAGAAATGCAAAGGGAGATGATAATTTAAGTTGTGGGGGTGGACGAGATCATTAAGGGAAGCAGGCACAACAAACAGGAGGAGAGAGCCGAGGACTGGCTCTTGGAGAACACCCACTCAGGGGCAACGGGGCCAGGAGGGCCAGATTAGCACAGGAGGCGGGAGAGGAGTGGGCGGAGAGGAAGGACCATGAGCAAGAGGTTGCCCTGTTGTAGCCCTCAAGGGAGCAGGGACTTTCAAGGACATTGTGGTCCACAGAGTCAAGCACAGCAGAGAAGTTTGGCAAAAGCTCTGTGAAAAAGCCACCAGATGGTGGTAATCACAAGGCCTTACGTGGCTTCTAAGAAAGTGGTCACAGTAGAGCCTTAAAATAGAAACCTGCCTGCAAGGTGCTCAGGCGCCCATGAAGAATAATTCAGATGGCTTTTCCAAGAAGTTTGGTGGTGAAGGAAGGGAGAGAGAGGATGAGAGCTTTATTGCCCCTAAATGATTTGCTTTTTAAGAACGGACATCATCCGAGCATACATGCAGAGAAGGAGCCTCTGGGAAGCAAGACCGAGGCAGCAGTTTCTGGGATTGCTGAAAGAGCTGGAAAGAACTGGATCAGATGAGCAGAATGTAGCCTAGAAAGGAAATAGCTGTGGATGGTGATAAAGGGATCCCAGAACAAACACTTTCTCATTGTATACAATTCAAGCGGTAGCCTAGCATGGTGGCCAAGGCCATGGACGTCGGAGTCAGGCTGCCAGGGCTCGAAAGACACCTTTCGACCCGAACTAGTCTGTGTGACCTTGAACATGCTATATCATCCTCTGTGCCTCAGTGTCCCCATTTTTAAAATGTGAATAATAATAGTACCTACCCTGTAGGATTTTACATATATATATATACATACATACTTAGGACAGTGGTGTCTTGCTCATAGTAAGTACTATATAAATTAATACAAAATGAAGAGAGAGAATGGAGAGAGGCCTGGCATTGTAGAAATTCTGAAGTTTAGGGAAGTATCAGCCCTTATCTGAGTCAGTCTCTACTGAGCATGTCTCATTACATTTTTCTTCTTGGAGCTGGTCCATGTTTTGTGTTATTTTTGTTTTCCCTGGTAACTGTTTGTCCAATTTAGGAAACCAAATCACAATATCTGGTAGCCTTGCAGTGGCACTAAATGCCTCTGCTTCTGTGCAATGGTGACCCCCAGCTGAGGTGGTTTATCAGAGACATCCTCTGATGCTTATGTTTGAGCATCAACTCCTACGAAAATTGAATTTTAGTTCTGAAAATTCAGAGATACCAAATTTGGGTAATGTGAATTATTTGAGACAGTAAGAATATAGGTTTATATAGAGAAGTCATAAAATGAATATTCTACACAAGTGTTTTTCATACAAAGAATTTTAGACACAAGAGATGGAAATGAGTTTGCATGGCTTATTCACATCGAGTCTCGGCGACCTAGTGTCATCTTTAAATAACACAGGTTTGTCTCATCTTTTGAATGAAAATTAAGTGACTCAGGCTAAGTTGGCCCAAGCCTCACAGAATCTGGAACTCACTCTTTCTGTGCCTTTCCCCTAACTCTTGAAGCTGCTCCAGCCATAGCAGAACTAATGAGTGAGGGATGAGTCTGGCAAAAGAAACCCCAAACAAACTCTCCTTCACAGCAGGGCAGGCGGGAGGGAAAGGTAAACTCTAAACAAAGCTGTGTTTACCTCACAACAACGTCCCCCACTGGAGCACTCTCTTTGTTTCTATAGACAATTAGTCCTAACACATTTTTCCACTGCTCAAGAACCTTCAATGGCTCCCCAGTGCTGATGGATTCACAATGACATCATGCTGAAACTGGGCTTCTCTTGCTTGTGACTAGTCCCGAGAGCTTAGCTGAAATTGTTTAAGATCTGACTGGAATTCAATATCAATTATGCAGTGTGGGGGAGAGGCTGAAGGCTTCATGACAGTTCTGGAATATGCCTAGT
Organism: Miniopterus natalensis; assembly: GCF_054644295.1. Lineage (NCBI taxonomy): Eukaryota > Metazoa > Chordata > Mammalia > Chiroptera > Miniopteridae > Miniopterus > Miniopterus natalensis. The sequence goes on along the minus strand of NC_142094.1, from coordinate 27,347,127 downwards.
CTAGTTTGGGCAATGAAAATCCAAATATGTTAGCCTGGCGTACCCCCTTTATTACTTGGCATCAATTTAGTTCACCACCTTGCTCCCCCACTCTGCCTTTACTCAGATGGCCTGTTTTAGGCACACTGCCGTCTTCACTGCCTCCTAAAGCCATCCATGCAGCCCAGCTGCCTGTCACTGCTCCCCCAGCCAGAATGCCGTTGGCACTGGCTAAGAGGACCTCTCTTTTCTTCATGCTGCTGCATTTATTTCTAGTTGTTGTTTTTTCTGGCCCCTTATTCTATTTAATTTTTTAATCCATTCTCAATCTGTGAAATTCAGATATTTCCACATTCCACTCTGAAATGGTTACCAGTTTGATTTGTGTTTTCCATGTTTCTCTATGTATTCATGTATTTGTGGACATATATATATATAGTTTTGTTTATTATTTTTTAATGTTATGTGTTTTAACTCTTAATAGACTGTAAATTCCTTGAGGGCAGAAAGGGATGGGGGTTATGCATCTTTTACCCCCCGAAGCTCATAATACAGTCTGTGAAAAACCAGCAGTTTCCTAAGAACTGCACTAAGGCAGGTTGGGATCTGCTAGGTACAGAAACGGTTGTAAGAAAGTAGGTCCATGGATTTGAACATTGGCTCTAAATATGATTTTATTTGAATTCTAATATTAATGGTAATAATCTCTAAATATTGAGCACTCACTTTGAACGATAAGAAGTAGGTTTATTTGTTTTATACAGGGGAACTTTGAGATTTAAAGTGATTAAATTATGTTTCCCAAGGCCACACAGCTATTATGTAGCACAGGCAAAATTCGAACCCAGATCTTTCTAGCTCTAAAAGTCATTCTTCCCACTAGATTATGCTACCTGGGAGACTGAAAAAAATGGGCATGATCAAAGTGAGAAGGACATTTGTTTTCAATTTTACTGACTATAATTGACACACAACACTGTGTAAGTTAAGGCGCACGGCGTAATAACCTGACAGACATATATTACAAAGTGTATAATACCCTCGTATAGTTCCTATGGTTTTGTTTCCTTCCATGAGAACTTTTAGGATTTACTCTCTTGGCAACTTGCAAAGAAAGACATTGGAGTTACCTAATTCATTTATTCATTCACCAGTGTGATGGGTGTAGTGCTGACTTCTGGAATAAAGACAAGTTAATGGAATCCCTTTCAATCTCCCAAGGAGTGCTTAACTTTTACTCTTTGTCCTGGCAAATAATTGGTGATTAAAATATCTGGTCAGCTAGCAAGAGCATTGAATGTGGCAAAATGCCAGGCTTTTTAAATAATTGTTAAGTTTTTTAGCCAATGCCTTAAAAATGTTTTGCTCTCAGGCCACAGATGCTTTTTTCTCCACCACACGCAAACCCCATTAACACTGTTTCAGTCAAGTTTAGTCTGTTCATTTCATTTCATTGTGAATGTTCTCATAGAGGTAATTTATGATATTTTTAGATGTGTGGATTACTGTAAGGATAATAGGTATTTTTAAAAATAATTTTCATCATAGCCATTGACTTAGCTAATCATGAATTATTACTACTATCTTTATAATGGGTGAGGAACCAAGTGGAACTAAAAGGCGGCCCAGTGTTTTTCTCTTCACCTGATTCCAAGAAAGGGAAAGTCTGATTAAGGATATTGTGTCTATAGTGGCACAAGTCCACATTATGACTATTAACTCTTGATGCAAGCTCATTAGTCAGAATTTGAGGTGCTTCCAATGAGTACGATTGCACAGTGTTCATAATCAAAAGTAAATCCAATTCACTACCTTATCTAAAAGGTCTGATTTACTGAACATTGCCAAGTGGCCATACTACATGTGTTAGAAACCAGTATTTCACGATTAACAAGGCCTAATAGGAAGATAACTAAACAATATCTGAGACATCAGGCACCATCTCAAGTATGATTGGAGTATGACTGGAGTCAATGACTGTGTTTAAGTGTATATTAATTTCTAACGGAAAATGGAAGAGTTCTTGGTTACCAAAAGAAGGGGTGGCCAGGTCAATCAGAACAGAGTGTCACAGGTAGTTCAAGTTGTAAGCCAAGTTCTTTTCAATTGGTTTTAAACGAGTGAAAAAATGTATGGGAGCTGATGTTCCCCTTGCAAGGTTTAACCTCTGCTCTTTTTGCTAGTAAATTTTACAACAGTTTTGCCAGTTTGCTACCTCTGGTTATAATGTTCATACTGGCTGAAGTTTATGCCAAGGACAAAACTGTGAAGCAGGTGAAATTTGTCCTTGAGCCCCTACCACTTTTTCATTCTGTTCCCTTTTCACCATATAGTTCTTCTTACTAAGCCCTTTTGATTCAAATCACTACTGCCTTCCTCTTGCCTTAGACAGATAGCCCCAAGTCCCCTAACTCCCCTCTACTACAGTCTGCGTAGCCCTATTTTATTATTCAATACCCTCTAATCCCTCACTCCATTCAAACTAGTCTTATCCTAACTAGGTATTTAAAAAAGCAAACAAGAAAATAAAGTTATTGCACACTGAGGTCTAGAGTCAGCACTCTGTATCACCATTTGAGGGATATTATTAAACTGGAGAATATTTAAAGTATAGGATGGTGGAGTACTTGACACAATGTCATGTCAGTCATGGGCATTTGAAGGCACTGGGATTTAGGGAGGGGGATTTAGCCTCCCGATTAAAACATTCTGCTAAAGATAAGAAATCTGTGTTCAAATTTGTGAAACTGTGCTGTAGTCATCGTTTCATTGTCATCATCATCACCACTATTATGAAGCTTCTTGGCATGCTGAATATTTTATAAACATTATATCCAATCCTCACAGCAAATCTAGAAAGCTGGTATTAATATCCTGGGTAAGGATCAAACTTGAATCCTAAGAGCCAAAAGGGACCTTAGAGACCTTCCAGTTTAACATTCCTCCCAATTCAGAATCAATGAAAACTAATTCCATGTGCCTTCAAATAACAGGATGGGAACCCATGGACGGCAGTTGCATAAAAGACAATTTGAGGCCAATAAAGTGGAAATTCCTAACAATTAGAGTTGCTTTAAAATGGCATGACTTTCTGTAGGAGATGCACAATTCCAGTCACTGGAGGTGTTCAGTTAGGGCTGGGTGACCACCTGACTAGGAAACTACGGAGGGAATCCAAGCCTCAGAAGCAGAGAAGAGATGAAAGAACATTAATCTTCTAATGCTAAATCTAAGGCATATATAAGTATTTACAATGTCCTTCTCTTCCTGCTTATGGCCACCATGATTATGAAATTTTCAGAGAGGCTGCCATCTATAATATGTGGGCAATAGACCGACTCAGATCTTCTTTGCGTACAGGACACTTAAACCAAACTCAGCATAAGGCAAACTGCCTTGTGATGCATGGGCTCTGGAGCTCGAATCAACTTAGTTAAAATCTTGGCTCTGAACTTCTTTAGTTAGGGTAGTTTCATATTGCTGCTATAACAAATCACTGCACACTTAGTATCCTAAAATAACATGAATTTAGTATTTTACAGTTCTAGAGGTCAGAAGTCCAAAATGGGTCTTACTGAGCTGAAACTAAGGTGTTGCAGGAGTGAGTTCCTTCTGGACCTTCTAAGGACTTATCTCTTTTCTTGGCCTTTCCGACTTCTAGAGACAACCTATATCATTTGGATCATTGCTTCTTCCTCTATCTTTAAAGCCAGCAACGTAGCATCTTTCAATCTACCTCGGACTCTTCTTCTATAGTTACAGCTCCTCTGACTCTGACCTTCCTGTCTTCCTATATTATAAAGACCCTGTGATTACATTTAACCCATCTGGATAATCAAAGATGTCCCATCTAAAGATCTTTAACTCAATTACATCTGCGAAGTCCCTTTGCTATGCAAGGTAACATATTCTCACCTTCCTGGACACCTTTGGAGGACCATTATTCTGCTTATGCTTCATGTGAGCTCAGGTAAATTGTTACACTTCCCAGCCTTGGTTATTCATCTGCAAAATGATAATGATAACAGATTTTTCAAAATATTGTTATAAAAATATAATGAGATAATGTACCTAGAGTACTTAGCACAGGGCCTGGTACTTTTGTAAGTACTTAAAAAATTGTATTTTAAGAAACTTGAAGGTGGGAAGACAGTGTAGAATCAATTCTCAGGCGAAACAGCTGTCACTGATTAGGCTGCTTCCACAACTCTATTTGAACAAACAAAACGAAAAAGACAAAGCTAGTGTAAGGGAGAAAAATACTAAAATTTACCTATTGTCAACAGCATCATCATCTTTCACAAGTTTCATGTTTTTATTCCCCCTAGCACTGAAACTTGAGCACAGTAAGCACCCACTAAATGGAGAGCTGATGATAATTCTTAAGCCTCGAAGGAACATGGAAAGTCATCTGATTGGACACCTCTAGCAACCAACCCTCTCCCATGCCTGAGGCTGCCCATTCCGTTTGTAGATAGCTTTAATAATTATAAAATTCATCCTGTTATTAAGCTAAACTGACTCCTTCTAATGTCTTTCCTTAAGTTCTATTTGTGTCTGCTTTCTTAGCGTACATTTAGTGTGTCATCTCTTAGACAGTGTTTCATTAGCTGTTTGAAGACAACTATCCTGTTTCCAGCCCTCTTCTGCCCCATCCTTTAAGCTTTCTCTTCTCTAGAGTAAACTTTGTTCCTCATACTAAAATTTAACATAGATTAAGGCAGCAGGAAAAAAGAACTGAAACGGTTTTTGTTTTTTTTTAACTTTTTGACCACATCCTCTTGTTCATCTTGAACATCAGGATGGATAGACCATGAATATGGAATGGAGGAAAGCCAAACAGGCTCCCCAGATTACCAGCACCACTCTCCTGGTCTGAGCTGTTATTTTTTTCTAGGACTACTGCAGTAGCCTTCTACATAATTACGTCCTGCTACCTCTGGCCCATGTTCCTACGTTACATACAGACAAGAGTACTGATCAGAGAGTTTAAATAAGTAACTTAGCCAAGGTCATGCCACAGGGGAAGAATTGACACCAAGACTATTTTTATTCACATCCTTTAAGAGATTGAAGGACAGCCAATGAAATCAACAATTGAGCCACAAAATCACTCCAGATGAAGTGAAAATAACAGCACATTTGAAAATTATTTTAAGAGAACTTCAGGTTCTGGTTCTAATGAAGACGGACTAAGCACCATCAACCCCATCTCTTCTACTGAACCCAACTATAAATCCTGGATTGATTACATGAAGCAGCTATAAAAAGTCTCTAAAAATAAATGACAGCATGCAGATTGGGGACTAAAACCTTAATTTAAAGTTCAACCAAAACAGTGGTGGGTTTACCAGTTCCTTCCTCTAGTGTCACTCGGCACCCACGGGGGAGTATTCAGTGTATATAATACATATGACAAAGACAACATTAAAAGGGCGAGGTGAAGATGTCTATTTCATGGTAAGGTTTCTATATTCTGCTTGAAATGGTAAGATACAAATTCTAATTAGACTGTGAAAAGTTAAGTATGTATATTTTATAACCCTCACTTTTTTTTACTAAGAAATATAGTTAAAAACTTAATAGATAAATTAAAATGGAATTCTAAAAATATATTCAAATATCTCAAAGAAGGCAAGAGAGGAAAAAAGAACAACAATAAGAGCAGAAAAACCTCAGAGAACAAGTAGAAAATGATAATAGAAATGGTACACTTAATCCAAATATATTAATAATCACATTAGAGAAAATGTTCTAAAACACCAACTAAAAGATGGAGTTTACCAGAAAAGAAAAGCCAACAAGTATATGTGTTCTATAAGATACGAACCCTAAATATAATTTTACAGGTAAGTTAAAAGTAAAAAGATGGAAAAAATAGCCCATGGAACACTAATGGGAAGGTTTGTGAGTGGATATATTAATGTCAAAATAGACTTTAGAGAAAGGAAAATTATCAGAGACCAAGAGGTACATTACATAATAATAAAAGGGTCAATTTACCAAGAAGGCATAACAATCTTAAATATGCATGTACCTAACAACAGAACTTCAAAATACATGAAGTAAAAACTGATAAAACTGAAATGAGAAATGGAGAAATTATAATTGGAGATTTCCTTCAATAACAGATAGAACAAGTAGATAGGAAAATAAAAGGGTATAAAATCACTACAAAATTCTGTCTTTCAATTGGAATTATCTGATATTTACAGAACACTCCACAAAACGATAACAAAATACACAGTCCTTTGAAGTGCACATAAAACATTCACCAAGCTAGGCCATAATTAGCAGAAGAAAGGAAATAGTAAAGATTAGAGCAGAAATTTAAAAATAGACTAGAAAAGCAATAGAAGAGATCAGCATAACTAAGAGTTGGTTTTTGAAAAGATAAATAAAATGGACAAAAATTCAGCTAGACTAACCAAGAAAATAGAGAAAGTACTCAAATAAAATTATAAATGAAAGAAGAGATATTACAACTGATACCACAGAAATACAAAGGATCATAAGAGGCTACTATGAATAATTATATACCAACAAATTGGATAACCTAGAAGAAATGGATAAATTCCTAGAAACATAGGACATATCAAGACTGTACCATTGAGAAATAGAAAATCTGAGCAGAACAGTAATGAGTAAGGAGGTTGAATCAGTAATCAAAACCTCCCAACAAAGAAACCTCTCAACCAGATGGCTTCGCTGGTAAATTCTACCAAACATTTAAAGAATGATCACTAAACCTGCTCAAATTCCTCCAAAAAAAATCTAAGAGGAGGGAACACATCCAAACTTATTTACAAGACCAGCATCACCCTGATACTAAAGTCAAATAAGGACACAACAAGAAAATAAAATCACAGGCCATTATTCTCAAAGAACATAGATGGAAAATTCTCAACAAAGTACCTGCAAACTAGATTCAACAGCCCATTAAAAGAATCAAAATCAAGTGAGATTTATATCCCTGAGATGTGAGGATGAGTCAACATACACAAATCAATAAATGTGATATACCACATTGACAGAATGAAGTATAAAAATCATATGATTATCTCAGTTGATGCAGAAAAAAGCATTTGACAAAATTCAACATCTTTTTATGATAAAGACTCTCAACAAATTGGGTACAGAAGCACTGTATCTCAACATAAGAAATGCCATATATGATAAGCCCACAGCTTAACCTCACACTCAAATGTCAAAAGATAAAACTTTTTTCTCCAAAATTAGGAACAAGACAGTGGTGCTCACTGTCAACAGTTGTATTCAACATAGTACTAGAAGTCTTAGCTACAACAAGTGGTTAAGAAAAAGGGGCGGGGGGGGGGGGCATCCAAACTGAAAAGGGAAAAGTCAAATTTTCCGTGTTTGGAGATGACATGATCTTATATATAGGAAAACCTAAAGATTCCACCAAAAAACAAAAAAAACAAAACCCTGTTAGAACTAATAAATGAATTCAGTAAGGTTGCAAAATAAAATAAAAATTTAATATACAAAAATTAGTTGCATTTCTATATACTAACAATGAACTGCCTGGAAAAGAAACTAAAGAAACAATCCAATTCACAACAACATAAAAAACAATAAGATATTTAGGAATAAATTTAAGCAAGGAGGTTAAAGATCTATACACTGAACATTATAAGACATTGACAAATACACAAATGACCGGAAAGATATCTTGTGTTCATGGATTGGCAGAATTAATATTGTTAAAATGTCCATACTACCCAAAGAAATCTCCAGATTCAATGCAATCCCTATTAAGATTCCAATGAAAATTTTCACAGAAATGGAAAAAACAATCCTAAAATTCTTATGAAACCACAAAAGACTCCAAATAGCCAAAGCAATCTTGAGAAAGAAGAACAAAGCTGTAGGCATCACATGTCCTGATTTTAAACTATATTACAAAGATATAATGATCAGGACAGTATGGTATAGCTATAAAAATAGAAACATAGATCAGTGGAACAGAATCAAGATCCTAGAAATGCATATATGGTCCACTAATATATGACAAGGGAGCCCAAAATGCTCAATGGACACAAGGTAGTCTCTTCAATAGATAGTGTTGGGAAAACTGTATATTCGCATGCAAAAGAATTAAATTGGACTCTTAGCTTACACCACTCACAAAAATTATCTTAAAATGGATTAAAGACTTAAATGTAAGACCTGAAACTATAAAACTCTCAGAAGAGAATGTAGGGAAAAATATTCTTGACATTGGCTTTAGCAATGAATTTTTTTTAATATGATACCAAAAACATAAGCAACAAAAGCAAAAATAAATAAGTGGGACTATATCAAACTAAAAAGCTTTTGCGGAACAAGAGAAAAAAATCAACATAATGAAAATGGAATGGAAGAAAATATATGCAACCATATATAAGTAGTTAATACCCAAAATATATAAGGAACTCATACAAGTCAATAAATAATAATAATAATATTTTTAAATGGGCAAATGACCTAAATAGACTTTTTCTTCAAAGAAGACATAGAAATGCTCAACATGTACATGAAAAGATGCTCAGCATCATTAATCAACAGGAAAATGCTAATTAAAAGCACAATATCACCTCATATCTTTTATAATGGTTATTATTTGAAAAACAGATAAATTTTGGTGAAGATGTGGAGAAAATGAATCCTAGAAAAGGAATCATAGAAAACAGTATGGTGGTTCCTCAAACAATTAAAAATATACTACCATATGATCCAGCAACCCTACTTCTGGGTATATATACAAAGGAAATGAAATCAGTATCTTAAAAGATATCTGCGCTCCGTATTCATTGCAACATTATTCACAAAGCTAAGATACTGAAATGGATTAATGGAAATAAATTGAAGCATAGATATATACAGTGGGTTATTGTTCAGCGATATATTTAGAAAGCAAACCCTCCTATTTGCGACAACATGGATGAACTTGGAAGACAGTATGCTAAATGACATAAGCCTGACAGGGAAAGACAAATACTGTTTGGTATCACTTATATGTGAAACCTAAAAATGTTGAAACTCATAGAAACAGAGAGTAGAATGGTGGTTGCTAGGGGCTGTGGAGGTGGAGAAAATGGGGACACGTTGGTCAAAGAAGACAAGCTTTCAGTCGTAAGATAAATGAGTTAATAATACTGTACTGTATACTTGAAATCTGCTGATAGAGTAGATCCAAAGTGTCCTTACCACACGTACAAAAATGACAACTATGGGAGGTGACACACGTATTAATTAACTTGATTGTGGCAACTATTTCACAATGATATACATGTATCAAAACATCACATTGTACACCCTAAATACAAACAATTTTATTTGTCAGTTATACCTCGATAAAGCTTCTACACTGATCCTGGCCATTTGGTTTGCTTTGGTTAATTAGAAATGTGATGCAAAAACAGACTTGAAAAGCGTTTGGGCATAGGGGCTTGACTTCTTGGTGCTTTCAGGATCCTGTCATCACCAATATATGAATATCCTACTTTGAGTATCCTACGGGTAGAAAGAAAACCGCATGCCCCAGTCACTCTTGTCACGCCTGCCAATGGCCAGCCTACTAACAGACATGTCAGTGAGGCCAAGACCAGCCAAGCCCCAGTCGACTGATGACTTGCCTTGAATTGCAGGTTTCACCGGACCACCTGTGCCTATCTGTTAAGAGCACTAGATGTGGACTCCAAGGCCTTTGGGATCCCAGCTCCACCCTGGCTTCTGGCTTGGAATCTGCTTCCTCTTCTGTAAAATGAGATTAATAGCCGGACGTCTTTTAAAAAGTTTTGTCACTTGTATATAAAGTGCTTAGTTTATCACCTGGCACATAGTAAGTGCTGAAGAAACAAGGGCTATTAACCACGTGGAGACTTTCTCCGCTGGTAACAGAAACAACACCCGCACTGTCAAGGGTTTTAAACAGTACTTGACGAATATGTTCATTAGCTGGTATGTGAGTATTTCCACAAAGAACACAAACCCTTAGGATTCATATTTGGTTAGAGAACCGTATGAAGAAAATTGAATTTAGGTCTGTTTGATACAAAACACAGTCTTCCTTTTACTTGAAACCCCACCCCTACTTTTTTCTCATTTTTCTTGCATAATGATCACTTCTTAAGTTGATGTCCATGAATATAATAAATTTCTATGTCTATAAAATCTTGATGCAATCTTTATAGTCTATAGACTGTATATATTTATAGTCTCAAAGACAAGAAATAGTAGTCAAGATTAAGAACAGGAAAGGAGGGAGAGGAGCAGAGAAAACGTGTTCTGTAATGACTTTCCTGAGCATAGCTGTGGTTAGCTGGCTGCATTGAAGCAGGAGCAGAAATTCCGAGCACCCTGCTATTATTATGCATATAGTCACCTCAATTACTTTCAGTGATGATGCTGCTCTTTCAAACAGGCAACGCTCTTTTTCAAGTATTGACGTCAGCAGGGCCTTGGAATTGTTCTTCTCAATGGCTCAACTGCGCTACAATCACAGATGTCCCCTGCAGGATGGGAACTGCTGCTTTCCAAACTTCAGCACAGACACACGAGTGCAGTCCCCTCTTTGGGCTTAGTGGAGTTTGCTAACCTTTGCCTCTAGCTTATTAGCTGTGTGCATCATTTCCAGTTGGGGGTATAGGAAGCTTGAGGGCTGCGGTTCAGGATGTGCTTAGGTATGGGGTTTGTTTTATCTCTTTTCTCACTTGCGTTTATGAAATTCAGTGCAAGAAGGGGGTATCAGAAGACCTCAATCCACCCCAATTCAGCATGGGTGCTGCCCCTATTCACAAAAGAGGACTGCCTCCCTAAATAGTTTGATTTTTAAGTGAGAATCAGAAAACCCTTTCCCCCAACTCCAATTTATTTTCCCACCAGCCCTGACATGCTGCTAGAAATATCAAGATGATTAAATCTGGATTAATATTTTGGCTAGATTTAATCTATTGGTCCTCTAGCAATGAGAGGGACCTAAAGAGAAAGGGACTTGGTGAAGACAAGTTTTAATGGGAACTTTAAAGTAGAGATAGAAAAAAGGATTAGAAACAGCAGAGAATCTATGAGGGTACTTAAGGGTGCAGAGCAGAGATTGGGGAACATACAGAAAGGAAAAGAGCAAATAAGAACAGAAGTTACTAAAAACAATTTTGCCCGCTCCATCAGAAGAAATTTACCTGATCTTTCTAAGATTCAGTAATAAGAGAATGATTCAATAATTGGTAATTTTCTGTGTCCGATCTTGTTATCACACTTTGAGTAATCTTTGTTGAACAACAGGAAACTCTGAAGATGTTGGGTTTTAGTGATAAAGAGGGCTGTATCATCACTTTGAAGTTGGTTATCTTAATTTTGCCTGTATTCACCACAAGCAAGACTTGGAAAACTGTAAAACTTTGTGTTTTTCCCCCTGGCCATGTTCCCATGTCCATAATGACGCTTCCGAAAAGACCACACTCAAGTCGTGTCCCGGATGTGACCAAGACTAGAGTATTATCTAGTATCTGCATAAAAATGCTCATTTTTAAAAAGAAAACTTCTTTTTAAAATAGCTCTTGAAACCTCAGAAAGTCTGATTGGTTTCCCCGCTGTGTTTGAAGACTGTTTAGCCCTGACTGAGATCTGTGCCTGCTCTGCCTTTGTGATCACTGGCCATGCCCCAGGGTCGGGGTAGGGTGGAGAATGCCTGTGCATGTAAAAGAGAGATGACATCTTCATTTCCTGCAAAAATCTTTCTGTATAAACTCTGTGAACTTTGCTGAGTTTAAGTAAATACTCTGCAGTCTGAGATGACTGGATTTCTCTCTACACTGTCTAGAGTAACAATAAATTCCCAGCAAATGTAGACTCCTCAGGAAGTAGCCAGAGCCACCAGCTTCCTCCAGAAAGGAAGGAGGGGATTCCTTCTGCACCTCACAGGAGGCTCGCATGTGGCTGTGGATAATGGACTGTGTATAAGCCTCTGGCTGTGCCTCAGGTCTGTTCATACTGTAGTTAACAGTGTGGGCTCTGGAATCAAAGAGAACTGGGTTTAAGTCTCAGGAGTCTGGACAAATTATTAACTTCCTCTGTTTCAGTTTCCTCATCTGTGAAATGGAGGTAATAATAGTATGCAAAGCACTTCAACTGGTTCCTGAAGCATAGGAAGAGCTCACCAAATGGCAGATCTTATTATCATTATACTCGCCTTTGATGTTATCGTAGACATGATTATTATTCCTTAAAAGATATTTCTTTTTGATGTGTTCCTAGAGTTGGAGCCACTCCACCAATCTGGCTGGGCGAGGAACTGAAATAGCACTCTAACCGCTCAGGGCCAAGACAGCAAGTAGGTTTTCAGCTCAGTGTACTGATCAGTTGACAGTCGCTTCCTGGAAGGCTGTGTGGACAAGAGTTCTGACGTTGCTGATGAGATTAGCAGAGCTGTCGGGATCCATTGTCAATGCCTGCCGGGAGCACAGGAGGGAGAAGGGCAGAACCCTGGCCTAGGCGCAGTGGGCCATGGCTCAGACGGTGCTTGCTCCTCGGAAAAGTGCAGAAACGTACAAACATCTTCCTTCCCGATTACCACATTTCTGACATCCTTGATGTTAAAAAGGTGATTCTTATTGGCAGCCAGCTATAACCCAGTTCAAGACCAAACACTGAAAAATTAAGCTTTTTGAGTTTTTTTTAAATTTTGTTTAGACTTTCATAGCTTCCTTCTGGGAAAACTATTTGGCTACTAGACATCATAATCTGAGTAACATGGTGGTCTCGTCTTCCCCAATAATGATGATAATGGCTTGTATTTTCAGAGCACTTAATTTGTAAAATGCTCTTGCATCCATTAGGACACTTTATATTCAACTATTTGGCCTGCAGCAAGCCCAAAAGGAAGTGAAGGCAAACTGGTCCTGGGTAGTTCTTCAGTCTCATTTCCAGCTCATAGATGACTCCAGCACATATGTTTTGTTTCCAAAGTGCTGGAGTTTCACTTCCAGGGTAATGATATCTGCCTCTTGCTGTGAGTCTCCCTCTGGTTTCTTGACTTCTTAATTTATTTTCCTTTCATTTATGATTTGTCCCCATGTAATACATGTTTCTCTGTTGTTAAAATATTGCCCTCATATTGTAGAACATGCCCAAGAATTTCCTCAATGAGTCATTGATGGATCGGAGGGCCAATTCTGTTCTCAATACAAAATGCCGAGGCTAAGATTAATTCCAGTTTGTTTTAATGATTGCAGATTCTTAAGGCTTAGAAACCTCTGGTTGCTGCACAGATACCAAAGTGGTTAAATGGTGGCCTGTGTAGAAGGCAGGCTCTCCTTTCTTTTCTGTACCAAAGTGTTGTTTTCCTGTCCTCTTAGCTTCTACTTTAGAAGCATAGTCCATTCTCTCCCACTCGTCCAGTCTCAAGAGATTTGGAACTATTTTGCAATAAAAGATGTTTAAGGTTGACCCTCCCTGCCCACGCTGCTCTCTGCTCAAATGGGTTGAGTCAATATTTCCTCTCTCTCTAACTCAGCTAGTTTTGTCTGATAGACGAAGACCCAATTATAAATGACCTTCTTCAGAATTCATCTAACCAGGAAAAAAGTTAAGCAAGGATTTAATTAATGGAATAAAAGTAGACTGGTGAAGCAGATAAATTCCGACTCTAAAACCTCTTTCCTTCTAGCAATATTTTGGGAAGTTTCTGCAGTAGGGTGATTTGTTTCTATTATGAAACTTTAAATTAGATAATAGGGGAACTATGTTTTATCTTCCATTGATTTAATGGCAACCTAGATGGATCAAAATTCTTTAAATGAAGGCATAAAAATATAATTTATGGTTTATACAACTTCAAAGTCCAACAAAAAAACTATTAAGACCATATGGCCCTTAATCTCGTGTATAATTGTTTTCAGTGAATTAGAATTTGGTATTATATCCTCAGTATACATTAAAATGTGCTACAGAAAACAACCATATAAACTCTAATTTTGCATTTAATGTGGGGATACGATTTGAATATGTTTTCTACCGTAACTCAGTGCGTCTCTGTGGTGTTCCACCTGAGTCATTTCTTGAACCAGGTTCCATGGGAAACAATGTTTCCCTTGAGGAATCAGCATATTTCTCCTCAAGGACAATGACAAATAAAAACTGATCAAGTATCTCTTGTTTTGTTGTTCTCTTGCTTATTAGGAAGCTCAAAGAAAGGTGTGTGTTGAACTTCAGTATGAAACCGAATATATACAATTGCAGTTAGAAATGGCTCAAATGATAGACATGTAATATCTCATCAATACGAAGACTATCGGGGTGTGATTCCTGACACTAGTGCAGCTGCTTATTGATGTCACCAAAGACACAGGATTTTTCTTTCTATTTTCCTGCCTTCCCATTTTTGGCAATTATGGTTTCAATTTAATACTTCGTGCCTCATGTCACATAATGGCTGCCACAGAACCAGGCCCTACGGCCACATTCAGATCAGGAAGAAAGAAAAGTGATGGGTTGGCAAGTTCTTTTCTCCCTGTCCATCTTAAAAGGAAACAAAAGCTTTTCCAGAACAAATCTACTTATATCTCATTGGCATTTCTGGATCACATGACTACCCAACAAAATCAATTAGGTTGGCTAATTATCATAGCTATAACAACATATTTTTCCTGGTTCCATTTTTTAAAATATTCTCCTTTTTTGAGGGGGGGTGTCAAATTATAAGAGAAATTTCATTTAGAAAGTTACAGAGGTAGTAGAAATGAGCCAGCCTGACTGTGTAGGATCAAGAAACAAGTTATAGAGGCAGAAGAAGGGCCCTTGGAACTTAGGAGCTAGAAAGGCAAAGGTAACATGCCTGGGGGGAAGAGGAGGGGGAAGGGAGAGGTGCTGGCCTCGTTCCTGAGAGGGAGAGCACTTATAAATATTCTTACAGGCAACTTTAAACCTAATGAATTAAGAAAAGTTTAAGATAATGGTCCCTGCTTTCTTTCTATAAGCTTAGCCTCTAGTTGAGAGGCTATTCATATATGGAAAACTGTGTAATAATAATACAAGTCAATAACATATGAGGTACTCAAGGCATTCATCACAAAATACCAAGTGAATCCTCTTGAGAGTAAATGTTTAAGGAGCTAGCCAGCAGGTAGATAGAAGTAGATAGAAGGTCTAGATAGTAAATATGAAGGGTCACACAATGATTTGGGATGAACAGGATGGGTTTTAAAGGGTAGGATGTGCTTGATGTAAATCTTAAAAAGGAATGAAAGAGATAATTAAATGTCTTCTTATGTCATTAAGCCCCAGAACTACCTGTGTTCTGATGTAAATTTTATTATCTACAAATCTTCTTCAATAGAGAATCAGTTGTGGATTTTGGAGATTTCTTGAGGATCCATGGCCCATCAGCTACCTAAAAATTAGGAATTTAGTGTAAGGTAAATAACATGAACAGAACAAGTAGGTAGCCAGTGTAATGAACTAATGTGTAAGTATATCTGTAGGGCATAGGAACTGGAAGACCTAAGTGGAGGGAGAAAAGCAGGGGATTTGAACTCTGAGGACCTGGGGTCTAGTTCTAGTTGACATTTACTAGCTGTGTAGCCTTGGACAAACTGCTCAACTTCGTAAGCCTTGGATTTTCTCATCTGTAAGATGAAGATGAAATTATTTAATTGTTTAAGGATCATAGAGATTATATAAATGAATATCCTAGAAAGCGCTGTATAAACTTTAAAAAATAAGATACAAAGTATTATTTTAAAGTGATACTCATTTCAGTAATAGACGTCTTCCTATAGATTTGGTTGCTATCACTCTATCAAAATGCTCATCTGAGAACTAGATTCAGTGCTTCCCATTGACTTCACACTTGGTGTTTGGGATCAAAGCTGACAAGTCCACTTAGTGCAGGGTTAGTAAGCATACAATGACCTTTGAAATATCAGGTAAATATCAGGTGCTCTCATTCTTTCAGGGGCCGGCTGACTCCCCTCTAAGGCCGTCAGCTTAGAGAAAATTCTCAGCCAGCAGGATCAGTGCAGTTCATTCCAAGTATGTGTAATACTAGCTCCAGTAGAGCTCAGGCCCATGTTAAAAGTGGGTTTATAATGGAGTGAGATTTTATCTTTCCATTTTGAGAAAGCTTGACATCACATCTGTAAAAATGGTATGAGCATCTGGAGAGAGGTTTTGGAATAAGGAGAGCATGTTCGACAGTGGCCCAATCTCTCTTTGCTAGATTCGTTCATGGAAAACTTAAAAATGATTTTGGAAAAAGCAGAGTAATGGGCACCCTGTAGCTCTCACACCACTAGCCTCCTGAAATAGCTAACAGAAATTAGAAAACAGCCCATTAATTTATTATAAAGAAACCACCACATGGAGCCCTAAGTACTAGACAGGATGCAGGAATTTTCTTCTAATGTTAATGCTGTAAAAATGCAATAAAGGAAAGAATAATATACAAGCAAGTTTAAAATAGAACTCAGCAGGTCCCATTCATTCTATTTAAGGAAATCCAATGAAGTGTGCACTGGGTTTCCAGAACTGTTATAATGAATGTTACATGGAAACTCACGGGTGCCCATTTCATTGGAGCCACCCCACTGGATGAAGGGGAAACGCTCATCTCGCAGATCATGAGAGGCTGTATCGAGGACTTGCCCAGCATGTTTGACTGGCTGTTGTAGTCTTAGGGCTCAGCATCAAATTCCAGACACGGTACTCTGTTGGCCTGATATTTAGCTGGAAGAAAAAAACCTTAAACAAATAGTCCAGATGAGAGACTGCCACCAACAATGTAGTAAAATAATCATTTCAGTAAATCTTAACTGCATTTAAGCCACAAGTTTCTTGGACATCCTAAAATTTACAATTCTGTTTCTGGGAAACAAAATAAAATTTTATGTTTATTGCATTGCTCTGTGACACTCTTCATGGATTAGTAATTCTCTAAAGACCTTGGGGCAATAAGATTAACCTGTTCTTAGGCATATCTTAGGTACCCAGATCTTACATACATAGCATCTGACTTCATCCTTATAGCCAGTTCAAGGGGCAGGTGTTGTTATCATTTTTCCATAGATAAGTGAAAGAAACTTGGGTAGGTTAACCAACTGACTCAACATCACTAAGAGATGAAGTTGGGGTTATAAGTAGAACTCATCAATTGCATAGTCCCTTCTCTTCAATGATTTTGAAAATTGCTCTTTTCCCACGAGAGCATGTTATCTATGGAAATATTGTTAAGGATGCTTAAATGTATACATTGTTGTCTCCCTATGACTGCAAAGCCTAGGGAAAAGGGTTAAAAAGAATTCTGGCCAATTGGATTTTCTAATTAACTAAGGGTTAATATTTTCTTTCAGAATGTTGTTGAAACAATCCCTGAAATGGGCCATCCTTCTCCCTGGGTCACATACGTATTTGTTTACTTTCTGTCTACCTCCCTTAAAATATAAGCTTCATGAGAGAAGGGCCTTTCTTATTCTCAGAGTCGTTTCTCCCTGGCCTGGAACACTGCTTGGAATGTAGTTGGCTCTTAAACAATATTTACTGAATGAATGAATGAATGAATGAATGAATGAATGAATGAATGGAGTCTGATTAAATATCCGTTTTAACCATTTAGTCCTATTGTCACAAACAGATTGGAATGAATCTCTGTGTGTGAGAGAGACATCCTGTCACCCATTGTTTGGCACCTAGGAATGGATTTATTTATCATAAAGCTGTTGCCACATTATCTGAGTCTTCCTCATACAAACAGACACGGGGTTGCAATTTAAGCAAATTGAGGCTCTGCTCAGTTAGAATTAACCCATCAAACTTGTCCTATAATTTGAAGAAAAGACTTGGTTTCTTGTGTGCTCTGCTTTTTACGCTATGCAATCTTTTATGCCGAGCATGCACCATTCACTCTTTAACAAAGGACATAAATTTTGAAAACTATTCAATTCTAAATGAATTGGGTTCCAGTTTTCTTAATGTTCTCTACAGAGAGATTCCTGAAAGCGGTGTATCCTTAGAGAAGGCATCCACTTGCAGATTTTCTCGCGTCCTTTCAGGATTGCTGTTGCCAGAGCAGTTTCTACCTCGCTCTATGACCCTGGTTAACCATCTTTTCCCCTCTCTTGCTTGAAAAGGGTAGTCCACATGCTGTTTGCAGAAGGCAGAGTGAAGATGACTGAGCACAGGGGATGGAGAAAAATCTATTCTGAATAGTTCTACAGATATGTGGCAACTGAACCAAGGACTTTAAGTGGGGACTCAAATGAATGGAGTTGTCATAGCAAAGATGCATATGTATCCTTTGAGTATAAAAAAGGCCCCAACTGCTATGCTTCTATCACTGTCTTCAGGGTGCAAGTCCAATATATTTGGAAACACTGATGAGCCCTCAGACTATCTGAAAACCTTACTATGAGGCTCTGCATCATTATGAGAGGGAATCACATGGTATGAAGAGCTTGGGTTCTGGTACCAGATGGCCTTGGAATTGAACCCTGGGTCTGCCACTTACTGGCTGGGGTAACCGTCAGCAAACTCCACTGTACAACAAATGTTGGGTTATGGCGCTCTCCTGCTTACCTCCCTCTAACAGTTCCCAAGTCTTGAACACCATCTATACAGCCTTGCCCTGGTTCCATCTTGAACCTCTTTGCGAAGAGGTTGTGCTTCAGCCTCAGGGGTCTTCTTGCTGGGCCTATCTCAGGGCATCTGCACTTGCAGGTCCTTCACCTAAAATACTCTCACCCCACATATTCTCAGGGTCTGCTCTCTCGCGTCCTTAGGGCCTCTGCTCAACTCTCACCTCCAGGAGACTCTGTCAGAGTATCTTTCTAAAATAGCACTTCCCTTTCATTCTTTACTTCCTACCTATATTTATTCTTCTTCACAATGCCTATCATCCTGAGCTTCTATTATAAAATTAACTTTCCCTGGTCTGTGCTGCAGTCCACTCCATTTCAACCCTAAATATAAGTGCATGAGGTTATGAATATTATGTTTTCCTGTGGAGCTCCAAGGCCTTGAAGAGTACCTAGCACATAGTAGGTGCTCAATAAATATTTGTTGAAAGCAGAAATTGATACCTAACTTAAATTATGCCCACCAGAGTATCTTTTTCATTGTTTTGGAATTGGGCCCAAAAAGACTAAGTCATCAGCAGGTGCTACAACTATAAAGTTTTCGAGTTTCAAAAGCTGAGGCTCTACTATCAAGAAAGCAATTAAGGTCACTCTGTAAGCAAAAGAGTAGGGTCGGGGGCAGCGGGGAGAGGGAGATTGATTTTGGGCCCTCCCATTTTCAGAACTCTAAACCTACTAATTCTGTTTGTTTAGGAGACTTGAGTGCATTTCTATTTCTTGCAAGCAAATGATACCTGGCTAACATGAGAGTGAAATAAGTTGACCTTCCGTAAGAGCTTTCGGGGTCCTAGAAGGCAGAGGACACTCTGGTGTGCATTTTTATACTTGTATCTTCAGAGTCTACCACAGTTATTTCTAGCACATATGCATGTCAGTGAATAATTAACAAGTAAAATGTTTTCGACTTGGAACTTAATTCCAGTAGTATAGATGCGGTGATCCCTAGTTTACCCTCCTGAGGTTTTACGTCTCCTTTGTACTCCCTGTAGATGCCTTCCCATCACCCAGCTCCGCTCAGGGCTCACTGAATATTCTCCTCAGCATCCTTGTATGGGACACAACAGAAGGTTATTCAAAAATGAAATCCTCTCCACACCAGGCACACACCAAATTCTGATGAAGAGAAAATGGAGTGGACTTTCTGGGTGCTCTCTGTCAAAATGTGAAGGTTCATTGCCCCAGAGGGGCCAGTCCCATCATCTTTACTGGAGTGATAGGCTTTATGAATTTATATCTACAAAGAATTGACTTTAACTTATTTTGTGGTTGCTGATTTTTCTATGCTTGAACCAGCAGTATGGTTTTAGCACCCACCAATGATTTGAAAATTCTTCTCTCCTGTACCAGAAAGCAATTATTTTATAGGAGAAAATTAGGGCTTGCAGAGAGACATTTAACTGTAACAATCACAAATATTGTACTATTAGGCGATCTGATCTATGCTTGAGTCTATGATTCCACCCCTTTCATCTCCTCTCCTTTACTACAGTCCTTCCTAAGGCAGAATTTAACTTTGATGGGTTGCTGGTTTCACAAAGCGTCTTGTGATGCCACCTGCCCCAGTTCCCATCAAAGACCCCTTCTGCTGAATCCCCTTGGTTTTCTTTCAGTCAATTTTATTATCTTGTTGGTTTAATGACGTTGTATTTTCCACCATCTCCATCTTTCATTAGTGATTTTTCAATGATTGCATAAGTTGCCATTTAAATATTATTTATTATTTTTTGGATAAAATATTCACAATGATTGTGAAATTAGTTACCCATATTTTGGCCTTTTAGGTATCATTCTTTAATTGGTCTCTCCCCTCTCAGCATCACCCCTTCTTCTGGGTTCACTGCAATTACTGAGTGAGAAATCTTTCTCTGAATAGAATAAAGAGGGGGAAATTGATATTACCCCAGAGTCTTTTATACCCTGGCAAATAATAATCACAATTTAAAATGCTTTCCTGTATTAGGTTGACTTTCAAGCCAGTTACCCACACCAGCTGAAAACTATGGCAAGAACACACGAATTCAGCCCTTTGAAGGTTCAATCCATTGTTTCCACTTGTCACTTTTGAGAACTCTGTGATCCAAGCTCAGCTTAATTTGGTTCCAGACTCACAGTCTGAGGGGAAAGGGGTTTCAACTTTCCAGCAAGGGGAACACAGCCTCAAAGTACGGCCCTGCTGTTCATAGGCTATGGTTTGAAACCTGAGACCTGACTCAGGGATGGACACGCATCCACAGGAAAGCCTAGATTTTCTGTTCTCAAATCCAACCCTTGCAACCTCCTAATAGATATCCCCTCTCACAGCCCAAAGAGCCTTGGCACAGGCATAAATCCACTTACTCTGGTGTTCCTCTGGTGGAAAAAGCCCAGGTTGAAACACTTTCTGCCTTGTTAGCCCAATGAACATGCAGCATTATGATTCTGTTGAGTTTTAGATTAACCTTCTTATGTTTAGAACTATCTTGCTCTCCCGTACGAATATGGGTGTGCATGGGACCTTCAGCAGTGATCTAGAGGCAGTTTTGGTGTCCCCTGGTAAGTAACCCATCCCTGTTGAATTCTGGGTGGCCACGGATCTGTAGAACATGTTTGGGAGAGGGTCCCAAAATGAAGTAAGGTTCCTAGTTTGAGGAACTGGCTAGTGTGAGGTCTCACGGGATGTTGAAGTGGTGATTCTAAAATGTCACTATAATTTGTCAGGGCATCTCCAGCATTATCAGCCCAGCATCCATAGGCATCTGACCTTAGCCAGGCCAGTCATTCCCTCCATGGAATTTTAAAAATCAGAACTGAGAGAAGGAAAGGCCCAACCTTTCTTAGGTGGCAGGAGCTGTAAGAAGAGCAATTCGGATGGTCATGTTTCCCACCCCAAAGGGAAAGCTGGCTCACTGTGAGAACAAGCAAAACTGACCCAGAAACAGACCAGGATGAGGTAAGAGAGCCCAGGTACCGTCCAGCTCTTGGTTCCCATTGGTCCAGAGGTCCAGAGGCACCTTTCCCCTTTCCACAGTTTGTTGTTCAACTGTTTCTTTAATTATATAAAATATCCTCAGAAGCCTTCCAATAAACTACTTCTTCCTGGACCAAGCTAGTTCCATTTGGGGTTTTGCTCATTTGCACTGAAGAGTCCTAATTATACACATATGCTTGGGAGTTCAAAACCAGACATCAATCAGGCCATCCTAATGGTATCTGGGACAAGAAAGGTGTTTTGCAATGAGACCAATTATAATTTTGTCCCAATCTGCCAGCCACAATGAAGAGAGCTATAGGCTGAAAACATAGTTTTCCTGGTTTTGAATTAAGGGTTGGAATACTGTTTTCCACAGGAAGTTTCCAGATCTATCTAGTGACTCGATCACTTGCTCACCAACACATTCTCATGGCCTCCCCTCTACTGACTGAATCAAATGGCCACTGGATGGAGAATGGGCAGAGCCAACCCCCAGTGTTTCTCTAAATAGCTCTACCTTTTCTCCTTTTTTGCCCATGAGATTATACTTTAAACATGGCCTTTACTTTTCAATGTAATAAATACTACCCTTGGGCCCATTAGGCTATATGCCTCCTAATTTTATAAATTTAAATACCAATAATGGCTGATGACATTAAGCCATTTCAGTTCTCATGCCTCATATTTCTGGACCATTCCATAGGCCAGAACATTTTCAGCTCTTGGCATATCGATTTCTATTTCTTGTTACCTTCCAAGTTCTCCAGCGTCGGAGCCTGATGTTGAATCAGCTCTCCCAAGTCCTGTGTTGACTGAAAAAGCAACCTTGCAGGTGTTGAAGAAGCGTCGTGAGCGGATGAACCCTTCTCCTCCACTAGGTGGTGCTGGTTGACATGTCGTCTGCCTTGAAGTGTTTAAAGGCCTCAATCTGTCACCATTTGGTTGACCTTAGGACTTGAGAAGCAGCAAATGTATTTGTTAAAGCCAGGAATTTCTGAGTCTCTGCTGGGCCTTTTCCTCCAACTAGAGGTGTGGGCTCCTTAATGTCTTTATTTTTAAATAGGCTAAGGGCCCTTTACTTAGCTGTGTCAGGGGACGTGGTGAGGTGCTCTGCTCTCTCTTGACACCTCTCAGAGGCCCACTTTCCTGGGGTTTGAGGTTTGGGGGGCACTGTTTTATAAGATATAGATAGAAAATGGGTGGTTTGAATGGAAGAGAAAAGACATAGGCTTGAGTAACCAGTACTGGACGGCTCTCTGTTACCCTGGCTTCTGGTCATTAGTATTTAGTTTCCAGGTTATTGGTGACTCTGGACTCTCCTTTTTTGCCCATGAGATTTCTTTGTTTAAAAAAATAAATATATTTTTATTGACTTCAGAGAGAGGAAGGGAGAGGGAGAGAGAGATAGAAACATCAATGATGAGAGAGAGGATGCTTCCTGCACGCCTCCTGCTTGGGATCGAGTCCACAACCCCAGGCATGTGCCCCGATCAGGAATTGAGCCTCAATCTCCTGGATTATAGGTCGGTGCTCAACCTCTGAGCCACTCCGGCTGGGCCATGAGACTGCATTTTAGATATAACTTTCATTTTCAAATGTAAAACATACTCTCCTAGGATCATTTAGAATAAATTTTACAAAGGGATATTTTACAGAACTTGTGTTTGGGCAGAACAAGATCTAATACAATAGTGCTCCATTTATCAGGCATCATCAGAGACAGACGTGCTGCATATAAGCAAATTTTCCAGATATTCAAACTTTATTCCTTTCCATGCCAAATCTTTTGAAAATAATTTTGCACCATTGTAGTAAATTAAAATAGTCCTAAAATATATTGTGTGTGCTGTGCTTTCTTAAGCATAAAATGCTAAATTTAATTTATTTAATAACTTATAATCATCACTTTTATTATTTATTTATTTTTTATCCTAAGAGCTCTTTGGTAATACAGTATTTCTACCCTGAAAAAAAATTGCTAAATGCTTCTACCATTTTTCCTAAACACACTCTTTCCTTTTCTATTTTTCAAGTTTACAATAAATGGCACATTTTATACTGGAACCAGATTGGCAGGTTGCTCAGTATAGGTTAACACAGGTACTAATCTTCTCAACTGAACTTCTGCATACTAATATCTTTGGACAGGGCACCCTCCTTCCTTCCTGCCTTCCATAGGGTCTTCTGGATGCCTGAACATCAGAAACCCCAGGGACAGTTTTCCAGCCAATGGTCCAACATGAGACCTTACTCTGGACACAGTCACTTCCTGAGTACCTCCTTCCTATTTATACTCTATAATGAAAAACAGCTTTATTAAAGGTAGCAAGGAAATAACATTAACAGAATAAAATAGGAAGGGGAGGAGTCTACAAAAGTTAGAGCCACAATGGTGGGTTCTTACCAAAAAATGAGAGGCCAGAAAAGAAAAATATCAGACATGACTCCTTTCTTTGTAAGAACAGACACCAAATTCAAAGTGGCTTAATATCAAACATTTACCAAACAGAAAAGGATCGGAAAAAGTTCAGGAAAGGTGGATACAAGGGTTCATAGAGCCTCTAGGACCTGATTGCTCTCCATCTCTGCCCTACTTTCCTCTGTCTTGGCTCCATGTGTACACCTGCCTCCTCCCTTCATAGCCCCCAGCAGATCCAGGTTTATGCCTTCCTGGCTTCTAATCCAATAATTCCTACAAGCATCCCAGAATTGATTCTCATTGGTTGGGCTTAGTTCTCATGGCTCCTGAAAGTTCAATTATTTGAAAGGTTGTAATACACTGATTGGCCAGGTCTAGTTCGCATATTATCTCTAGAGATAAAGAGCTGGGTCAGATGACCATATCACATGGACCTAAAATTTGGAGTTTGAGAATAGCCATTCCCCAAAGGAAAAACCATTATATCATTACCAGTGTAGGTAAGAATGGAACTAGAAACATAAAACCAACAGATTTGGGCTAAAGAAGTTAATTAAGATAACTGAGTAAAGTCTGGACACTGACTTGCCAACTCCTATTATGACTCAGAGAGATTCTACCACACACTAGCTATGCCTTTCCACTGGGTGCCTACTTATCATATAACCTTTTTCTTGAAGGTTTTCCTCTCACCTCCATCTGCTCCCAGGCAGAATCAGGGATGGAAGAGGGAGAAGGCAAGGCTGCTGCTGAAATCTCCATTCCAAACATCTCTGAATTCTCCAAGATCTTTTATCCTATTGGTCAGGATAATTGGTCAGCTCAATTACTTCAGCTAATTTCACTTTGTTTTCACAGGGCTTAAACAGGCCCAATATCATGACTATTTTTCAAAGGATATGAATATGGTAGAAAATAACCAAATATAAATCCATGGTTAGCCCCATGTTACTCTGATAGTTGACCACCCAATCATACCAGAGGATTACCTGTGATGTAAATCTAGATCTCCCTTCTTGCTTAATTCCCAGTAATTGAATTAAAGTTTTAAAAAGTTCTAGAGGAAGCCCACGGATATCTTCCTCCCTGTCCCTCTTTCCCCTTCTTTCTTTTCTTCTTTCCTTCCTTCCTTCCACAAGAGTGGACTGAGGTCCTACTATGTACCAATCACTAATGATACAACCATGAAGACAAGATTCCTAACTTGGATCCATGAGCACTGGTTTTAACAGGGGTGAGGGTATTGCTTACTGCTGTAA
Source organism: Miniopterus natalensis (assembly GCF_054644295.1). Taxonomy (NCBI): domain Eukaryota; kingdom Metazoa; phylum Chordata; class Mammalia; order Chiroptera; family Miniopteridae; genus Miniopterus; species Miniopterus natalensis. Next base: position 27,321,891 of record NC_142094.1, on the reverse strand, counting down.
GCAAAATTCTCAATGTTTGTGCACTTTATCTGGGAGAGGATTTATAACTTTTATAGAGCCTCAAAGAGACCATGATCAAAAGGGTTTAAGAGTCACTACTCCAGAGAGAAAAAGGGAGAAAGAGAGAAAGAGAGAGAGAGAGATGCGATCCCTGATGAAAGATTTCTATTGTTTGAAGGGGAGCCAGGGAATGAGGGTGATTCCAGCTGAGCTGGACTTGCATCATCTCACTTTCCCTAAAACCATTTCCAGCTAGGCTTGAGATTCTAGAAAGTATACTAATGGATGTTTTTTTCTTTTTCTTTCTTTTTTCCTTTAATGGTGAAGAAGCCTGTTGCATGTTGATTATATTAAATTAGCCACTGCCTGTCCCCACCCCCATCCCTTCCCCAGGGGACATTGAGCAATATCCTAATCAGGCCGCATGTGGATCTGGGCAGTGTCTGGCTTTCCTGTGAAGTAGATGAGGCTTGGCTCCAGTGCCTCCCGCTTCTGTTCTCTTTCCTGAACCACCATCCTCTAAACATGTGTCTCTCTCCTCAGGGCCTATCCTCTGCCCCATTCTTCTTGTTTACCTTCACCCTTAGCAAAGGATTAATTAATAACCGAGGTGTTGGTTGATAAAGGAAGGAACTCATGATTGCATTTCAAGAGAAGACTATCCAGTAGATTTGAAAAGCTCTTCAGGATTCAAAGGAATGAAGCTTTGATGGTTGAATGGTTGTCAGAGGAACTGATATTTCAAGGCAGTAGGGACTCCCACATCACACTACAAACATGCCTGCTGATTCCCAAGGGAAGTGTGTGCTCACGGGCTGGGATCCCAACAGTGGGCCATGACTTCCTGAGAGTCACTGAGTTTCCTGGTTATTAATTTCTTTCTCTGTCAAGTAAGAGGATTGGACTAGATTTTCTCCAATAGCTTCAAAATATCAGAGGAATGGCTGAGGAGAAATGTCCACACACAGAATGGGAGGTAGTGATGCTGGACAGCCCCTTGCAGGGCTTATTACAGAAAATATTCATTTTATATGTACAAACTCATTTGTTCACTCAACAGATAGTGAGGAAACCCCATCTATCTGCTAGGCACTGATGAGTCAGCATTGAAACATGACACTGATGATTTCTGCCCTAGTAAGCCTGCATTCCAGACTCAGGGCCAAGCAGGTAACATGTCTTCAGTGGCTGGTTAGGACACAATAGGGAGAGGTGGGGCCTGAAGCAAACTAGAGCGTATGTGCCTTCAGTAAAGGCATTCAAACGTTAAAATTACACTCATTTTTGTGGACCAGATAAAATAGGTCTGCAGGCTGAATTTGACATTGACCACAAAGTGATGATCCATGGTTCAGATAATAATACAGATTTATTGAGTGCTTACCATGTGCTAGCACTGTTTTAGGTGTTTCACACATATTAAGTAGCTTATTCCTGTAATTAAGGCACCTCATTAGGAACTATTATTATCTTCATCTTACAGATGAGAAAGCCAAAGCATAGAAGAGTTAAGTTAGAAGCCCAAGTCACGTGGCCAGCAGAAAAGTTTATTTCAGACCCATTTTTGAAACCCTGTGTTGCCTCTACATAGATGATTTCTCTGATTCTGGACTTTTTTGATTATGTGGAATTGGCCTTGTTTGCTCAAACTAAAGGAAGTGAGCTAGTGAGCACATTTTGTTTCCTTCTCTTCGACAATGACCTGATTTACACGGATCACAGTGAAGAGACTCGGAATTCATTTCATACTTGAACCCGAAGGACTTCTGACAATACATCTCCTTTTTAAAACTGTCTTCTCGAAAGTAGGTAAGCCCCAGAAGATGCTAATGGCAGATAGTATCCATCTTTGCTAAACTGCCAGAGGCTGGAGTGGAGCAGTGAACAAATATCTAAGAAGCTGAAGAGACCCAATCATCAAGCGTAGCTATTATGACTTGTTGGTCAGATACCTTCCACTTCTTAAATTCGACCACTCTGTGGTCAGTGCACAAGTTGGCTAGATAAAAGGGTGAGTGATTTGCTTGTACCTTGAACATGTAAAACAGAAGATTATGGTGGCTGGTGGTTAGAATCATGTGAAACCAGTGCTCTGCCTCTTTAAGATAAGACAGTACTCATGACCCTTGCTGGACCTCACTCTAGATGATCTAAATATAGATTTGCAGGTTGGGTGGGGCCTTGGTATCTGGACTTTTCAAAGCACCCTAGATGATTCTAGTGCAGCCAGAGCAGAGAGCCACTACCCAAGAACAAAATGAGATCTGGAGGTGGGGAGAGGAAAGAGGCGAGATGGAAGCGGAGGTCTCAGGCAAGGGGGCACCCAGGTCATCAGCAGAGAGGAGGCCATGGTGATTATTTCTTTATTACACACACACACACACACACACACACACACACACACACACACTTCTCTCATCTGTCTAGTCTATGTCTAGAAGAGAACTGACAGCAGTAAGAAGAAATGATTAAAAAGATTACTGCCCAGCCTTGGGCCCAGCTGGGTCTCGATAACGTGGACTTGTAGGGAATCTTGCTGGCATCGCATTGTGGTTTTCTTCTGAAACACTCCATACTCTGTCCATAGAATTGGAAAGAGCAGGCCTGGGGCTTACTTTGACCTTTGGGTAGACGAGATGGACACAGAGGCCTCTCACTAGCCATAGAACTAAGCGGTGACAGCGGGTAGTTGAAGATTGCCCTTGTGTCACAAAAAAATGAGCTGGTGACTCCTATGAGTAAACCATGCTCTTGGTGAACACATGTTCTTTCACTGCCCAAGGAGTGCCACCTGGAGTGAATTCCCTGCCCAAGATGGTCCACTGTGCTCTTATCTAGGTTCCTTAGATTCCGTTCAAGCCTCACTTGCCATATTCTGAACATTATTTTTCATTTCAGACAAACTTTAGACTTATAACCATTAGTCCTTCTATTTTTGTACTAATGACCTTCTTGGAACCTCATGGGACTGCCAGATCCAGCCACAACACAGCTGATTATGAATTTGTGACTCAGTGGTCGACATTTTAAGACAACTTTTAGCCAGTTCCAATAAGGAGGCGGCAGCCAGCATCTTCTAACAATTACTGTAATTTATGTTTTAAAAAACCAAATAGCGATGCTCAGATTTCTTTAAGAAATTCTGGACTAACCACATGAGGATGGAGTTTCAACTGTAGGGGAACCAGCTTCTTGCTGTTCACCTCTGATCACAGGGAATCTCGGAGTGAAGTGCTATCTGAGATTAAATTGTGGCCTTCCTTCCTTATACCCCCTCCCCTTTTACTCAGCTGCCCCCCGCTCCAGCCGGAACCCGAGAGTTAGCATGTACACTGTGCCTTCCAACTGAACTGCTGATTGTCTATGACTCAGCTGTCCAGAGACACGCAGCTGGCTTGGCATGGATTTTCTCTCCCTCTCCCTCTCCCTCTCCCTCTCCCTCTCCCTCTCCCTCTCCCTCTCCCTCTCCCTCTCCCTCTCCCTCTCCCTCTCCCTCTCCCTCTCCCTCTCCCTCTCCCTCTCCCTCTCCCTCTCCCTCTCCCTCTCCCTCTCCCTCTCCCTCTCCCTCTCCCTCTCCCTCTCCCTCTCCCTCTCCCCTCCCTCTCCTTCTTTAGTTAAACAGTGTGGATCAAGAGCCAATTCCTTTTCGTTGGCTGTGAGGAGCACAGAGGGAAACTCCTAGTTCTCTGGCTACAGGCTCGGGCTAGGGAAGCAGCTTATAAGGTCAATGTCCCAAACCAAGGCAGACAGCAGTACAAATAAACAGCCACAGGGAGACAGACACGGAGTCAGGAAAATCCCCTGCATGACTAGACTATCAGTTTCAGCAGTGCCGCGGCTGGGAACGTCAGGTTCAAGCCCATGACACTGAGGCCAGAGAGTTTGCCTTGGAATAAGTGGTGTTCTCAAACCCATTTCTCCTTAGTCACGACATTTTGTTAAAGAAGGAAAAATCATGTGTGAGATGGGTGGGTGTCAGTTTCAGATAATTATAAAAATAATGCATTTTTGGGATTTCAGTTAACTGAGGGAAAAGGACAATATAAATTAATAAAGAGCCTGAATTTTAGAAGTTCTCAAAAGATAAGGGCTAATGAGGAGGGGTCCTAACTGGGTGGTGTTCTAGAAAAAGAGTGGGTGTTTGAGACCCCTGATGGTGATTTGAACCCTGCAGTTTGTTGTGATAAGCGTTACCAGAGGCAGATGTGTCATGAATCTAATGAAGCTTACTTGTCAAGGTTCCTCTCTGAGAGCAACACCGCTAGGGGCACTGACAGTGTTTATATGGTATGTTGTTGAAAGGTTTGCAAAAGTAAACTGTATGATATTCTTTTTCATAAAAAGAGGGACCCCCAACTTGTATTAACTTTATACCCTTAAAACCTGAGTCCACACCAGTTCAGAATGGTGTTTGGGGCTGGAGGTGCTGGGGCAGGGGATTGCCTTTGGAGGTCACTCTTGTCTCTGTTGGTTCAGGAATAGAGGAAGAGGTACTGTGTTGTGCGGGTCCAGCTTTTCATTAGTGACTTAGGGTTCCCTTTTCTTCTTCCAGGTCAGTCTCCCTTGTGCCCCTTAGGACAATTCAGTGTGTCCCTACAGATACCTTCTGACTCATGATCCTTACCTTAGAAATAAATGAGAGCGTGCATGAGCCTGGCACAAAGAAAGCACTCAATAAATGCTAGCAGGGGTAGACAGACTTAATGTGCTCAGAAAGGTACCCCTGTTCATGGGGACCTCACATCCCTGGCCATGACAATTGTCCATGGTGGGCATGTGGCTTAAGGCAGGTCTTTCAGAGGTTAATTCAACTGGAGCAAGGTAAAGAGTACCTCTTTTCTCTCTTCCCAAGGCTGTAAAGAATATGAACCCATAGCTGGTGGCAGACAGGTCTCCTGCCTGGTGGAAAAGCTGGCTTGAGAATGAATGGGGAGAGTCAGTAGCCACCCAGTCCCGGATCCCAGCCAGCCCCATGCCATCTTCCCCTTGGCTTATGAGTACATTTCAGTACATTTCATCTTTCTTATCAAATCACTTGCTTATCTCTTGCAAGCCAAGCCACTCTGGTTAATACATCTTTGATCTGGAATCATATTGTCATTGAAAAACTTCATCCAGCTCTCTATTTCCAAGAGGAGATCAAGGCCTCCTCTTGGGCATAATCTCTGCAAAATCACTCTTTTTTTTTTTTTTTAAATATATCTTTATTGATTTCAGAGAGAGGAAAGGAGAGGGAAAGAGAGAGATAGAAACATCAATGATGAGAGAGTCATTGATCAAGCCCACAACCTGGACATGTGCTGCAAAATCATTCTTTAAAATGAGATTTTAATCACTTTTATCAACACCATTAACATGAATGAATTACTATACATCTTCGATACTTTCGATTCAGCTACCATATATCGAATACCTATTACGCCCATGGCAACCGGCTCCCATCTGGACTAGGCAAACTACCTAAAATCTGATGTTGCTTATACTGAAAAATAAACAAGCCACAACTTCCCATGCTCTATTGCTGAACAGAAGGAGGACATCTCAGGTTGACTAATGTTGGCTGCAATTTCTAGAATATAGTAAGTGCCGTGTCGATGCTGGACTTAAGATTATGTGAGAGCTTGAAGGACATTTTGACCATCATAAGCTTTAAAACACAGTCCTGGATGTGTTGGGTGTAATGACTTTGGTCTCATTGAAATTATTCATAAGAGACAACTATTCCTATGAGGGATCTCTTGGGGTGGTGATTTTCTGTATTGATAAGGCTGCATGAATAGAAGGCAGTGACTTTTATTGCATATACGTAAACATATATCACAACTCAAATGGATTTAGTCAACACTCAAATTAATGTTGCCAAGAACAAGACCTTTCAATTAAATAGTTAAGTATGACCTGTAACTAGGTTACAAATAATGTCTATAACTGACTTTAAATTATACTATTAAAGAGCTTGAAAATAGTCCTTTTCATAAGTAGATTAAATGTGTATATTCAACTTAAAACCCAATTTTCACATAAAGTGGAAAAATGTATTTTAACTCAGTTCACTATCCCAGTTTTCACAAATTATATATTAGAAAGACCCTAATTATAGAGCGAGTGATGAATGGTAAATTACCTTGAATAGAGTGCTGGGTTGGAATTCAGAAAGTCTAAATTCTTGCCTTAGCTGTGTCCCTAAATCACAACAATTACCCTGAGCCTCAGTCTCTTCATCTGTAAAATGATAAGTTCACACTATAATACCTGCCATTTAGCTATTACACTGAGCTATTACTATGTGCTAGGCATTATACTAGCACTTCATGTACTTTATTGTACCACCATTTATTTCTCCCATTGATTTTTTTGCTAAGTAATACTTTTTCTCTCTTTACACATCAGGAAACTGAGGCTCAGAGGGATGAAGAAACTTTCCCAAGACCACATGCCCCAGGAGGTGGCAGAGTAAAGGCTCAGACTGGATTCAATCCGGTCGAGAGCTCACACTTAACCATTTGATACTATTATTCTTGAGTGATGCTAAAGATTCTTCCAGCTTTAAAGCCCTGTTCTTCTTTGTCTATGTAAACAGTCTGTTTCGGTATAAACAGGGTTTCATTGTGATCTTAATATATTTGGACCAGATTGTGGGAGTTAATTTCCAGTTAATCCAACTGTAATAAAAATGTGATTGCAGGCCTATTTGTTCAATTATAACTGGCTCAGGAGTAATTTTTAGCAAAATTAAGATATACTAGACAAGAAAACACTGATGGCCTTTTGATCCCTTAACTTCTGACCACATTACATTTTTTAGACAGAAACCCTGTTTAGAAGGTAAATTCTTTCCTGAAAGGGAACTTAATCACTCTTGGCTCTGTCTCAGTTAGCAAAATCCTAAACCAAACACTCGTCTTTTTTCCTGGTTTCCAATCCCTTTACTCCACCCCAGCTTCCACAAACACTGTCTGACCGTGTAGTCTGACTGGTTGTTGTTGGTGTTGGTGGCAATTTTCATTCTACTCCACCTCCTCCACGGGGACGTTGGGACTCCAAACGAATCTAATAACAACCTCATGTTTAGCTTCTAGGGTGTTCGAAGAGGGGCTGAGGGTTGGAGCTGCAAAGAAATGTAAAACGTGGCCTATGGCCTTGTAGTTGCTCTCAACAGTGAGGGCGCAGATGAGGCGGATAGAAATATAGAACAGGGTAAATGATATGCAGGGACTCCTAACTGGTATAGTAAATGAGGGGGGAAACAATGATTAAGGGCTGGGGTGAGGAACAGAAATTGAATCCAGTTACAGGCAAAGATGGAGCCGTTGGAGAACCTCAATGTGGCGCAAAGAAGGGAATGAATGTGATACGCTACAGCCCTGTGAAGAGACCTTCCTTGGGGAGCAGACTTCCAACCCAAACCTCTGGTTAAAAACTGGAAAATTCCATCAGAAAAGGTTGTCAAGGGCAGAAACCACATTTCTTTTGCTCATTACTATGTCCCCGTGCCTGTAACAATGCTTGACACAGAGTAGGTATTCAACACATATTTATTAAATGAACAAATAAATTATTCATCTGCTTCTAATACCTAAATGTTGTATTTCACATAGACCTGCAGCTCTCAAGCTTGGTCCCTGGACCAGTCCCATTGACATGACTTGGAAACTAGGCAGAAATGAAAGTTCTCAGGCCCCATTCCAGACCTATTGAGCCAGAAACTCTAGGGTTGGGGCCCAGTGGTCTGTTCTTAACAAACCCTCCAGATGATCCCAATGCTAGCTAAAATTTGAGAACCATTGATGTAGACCAAAGCCTGATTATGCAATTTTCCCACTGCCTCTAAGATTTGAGATATGCCATCTTCTCTTCCCAGCTTGTTCTCAAGTGGAAGATGGGAATATTAAAAAAACAAAACAGAACTGGCAGGCAACATCTGAAACATTTGGATGATAATGAAATCTTTGTACTTAAAAAATCTAATTGTCAAAATTCAAATAAATAAAACTTAGACTTAGTCCATTTATTTAGACTGTTGTTTTAACAATCATGTGGGAACGACTGTGACAGGAAGTGGGACGAGGGCCCCAGGCCCTGGGAGGGCAATGGGACTCAAAAATCAAATGAAGCTCAAGGTTACTGCCTGACGCAAACATTTTCCCTGCCTTCCAAAAGCCCGGTGAAACGATGGTAAAAGAGTAACCCATAAGAGCAAAGAGAATGGGAGGAACATCGAGACAATACCTTAGATTTAAATACCATTATTGCATTATTTCCCAGGTTTGCCTCTCTAAAGTTACAGTAATTTTAGTAATTTTATATCTCATCTGACCAAAAGAAAAGGACCAGTGTCAGAAATGAAGCTAATTCATCCTTTTGGGACACACTGTGTCATGCCTTCCACTTGGTTAGCTCGTGTGACCACCGGTGCCGGTGGACAGTGGGACCCTGTTTTACCAGTTCTGGTTGGCCTTTCTTATTCTGCTACAGCACCTACTTTCTTCAGAATCACCCTCAATTCCCACCATTCACTCTTCCCTGCTAATACAGAAACTAAAAGGTACTTAACTATAAAGTATGGACTGATTTTTTTTTAGAGATGAGACAAAATATTCATTTATAATTATATTCCATTAATTTACAAAATCAATAAGTTATTAAATATGGCCTATCATATTAACCGTCTCTGTATTACACTTTTATATACTTTATATCAATTTTCTCTTTTCTGAATCATTAAGAACAATGTTTTTTCCTAGACAGCTGCAACCTATTTTGATTGAACATTATATAATTTATTTTATATTTTTAGTGCTCAACTTGGGTAAGGAAATCCCTTCAAGTTGGCTTTTTTTTTTTTAATATATCTTTATTGATTTCAGAGAGGAAAGGAGAGGGAGAGAGAGAGATAGAAACATCAATGATGAGAGAGTCATTGATCGAGCCCGCAACCCGGGCATGTGCCCTGACCGGGAATCGAACCCCGATCACCTGGATCCTAGATTGACGCTCAACCGCTGAGCCACTCCCGGCCGGACTGGCTTTTTTTTTTAATGTTGCCTCTCACATTTTATAGAAGAAATCATGCTGTCAGGTAGCACAGGCTGTTCCAGACCCATCCTGGCTTTTCCCTGACCTCAAAGCATGGAATCAGCTACTTTCCAAAGGATCTTGGTGTCCTTTAGAGGAGAAAAGTAAGAGAGGCCCAAATCTGAGCGCAGACCTGCACAACGAGAACAGACCACGGCCAGAACTGGGAAAAACAAGTGCGTTTTACAGGAAGGCCACAGATACACACCGAATTTTGCACTTTAGTGTGACGTGTTTACATATGCTTCTTTTCCTACAGGATGTGGCTTTTTCAGTCACTAATGCTGTCTTCCACATTGACAATAGAGCAACAATACTCTATGATCCCATTATCACCACCACCACCACCACAAATTAATATCTTGTTGTAGGCCCTGTGGGCTTTTTTCATTAACAAGTCACTTGTTAGTATTTTTATCTTTAAAATATGAATGATTCTCCAATGAAGTGATTAAATAAAATATAGTAAAAGGCCATGAAAATGAAAACTGTTTTAAAAACCTATTCCAACTATATTCTACTTCTACACGATCTACTTAGGACTCTAAGAACACACCTGTCTTTCCCTTTTTTCTTGTCTTTGCTCACCTTGTTCCCTCCTGCTAAAGTCACCTTCCTCCATTAGTATCTGTTGACACGGGTTTGGCTTAAATGTTGCCTCCTGTGGGAGCATCCCCAGGCCTCCAGGCAGGATGAGTCTTTCTCGTGTGTGCTTTCAGAGTACCCCAATAATTCTGCTTTTTAAAACCAGTGGATTCTGTGATCTGTGTACACATCCATCTCCTCTAATAAGTTCGTGAAGGCCAGAGATCTTGTTTGATATACGCATAGCCTCAGACAGCGCCGTGTGTGAAGTAAACAAGAGGTGTTTGCAGAGTTGAATTGAATGCTGATTGGTTTAAATCACTCACTGATTTTCTATTCTTGTGCAATTAAACTCAAAGAGTTATTGATGAACAGGATGAATAATTATTTAAAACACTAGACTTCCTAGTGTGACTTGTTAATAAAAATGAGCCCACAGGACCTACAAAAAGATACTAATTTTTGGTGGTAGTGGTGGTGGTAATGAGATCATAGAATATTGTTGCTCTATTGTCAATGTGGATATCATGGCAGGCTCTTGAAGGAGTGTGGGCTTCTCAAGCTGTGTAATAGAATCACCTAAAAGGCTTGTTAAAAATTCAGATCATCAGGCTTTTCCCCAGACCTAGTGAATCACAATCTCTGAAGGTGGAGCAGGCATCTGCCTTTTGGACATTTGCTCTGGTGTTTATTATGCGCATCAGTGTTTGAGACTGGCTTTGAAGGGAAGAGTCAGAGAGTTTAGAAGCAAACAGGAGAGACACGAGAGATTGCACAGGCAGAGAAAAAGTTTCCTATGTTAGCGGGATAAAGAGTTGATTGGATTGGAAACCATATGTTTGGTGAGAAATCCAGGCCCTCAACTCACCCAGTGCAGGAATCCTACCCAGAGACCCCTGACAACTGCCTGGCCCTCCTTCACATCCCTTCCACAAGTTTCTTAAGACAAGGTACTTCTGATGCTGCAGTAGCTACATCTCCCAGGATATGAACCAAGGTGTGTGTGACAAAGGGAGGGAGGAGGTCCTTTTGAATTCCTAATATTATCTCATAAAACTAATGAGATTTTAGAATAAACCCCCCTAGTGGAAGGGCATTCCTGTCCATGTAATTGAGGGGTACTGAAATGAAGTGAGATTTGGCACCAGGATAGGTAGAGTTTATTGCTAGCATCATTACTCACTGGCTGTGTGACCAAGGATAGGTTAATAAGGCTCTCTGTGTTTCTGCGTTGTTTTTTGTAAAATGGAGATGTGAGAACCTCCTTCACTCTCAAGACTGTGATGAGGACTTTGTGAGAGGCAATGGCATATGTAAACATGCTTTCTTAAACCTCAAAGTGGTCTTTGTTTATTATCATTTTCAACTCATGTCAGTTTAAAAGGTTCACTTCCAGAGCATCAGACTCCCCCAGTTCTCTCTGCTAGTAAAGTGTCCGAGTGCAGCTTCACTATAGACACAAATGACACCCATGATCCACACAGGGTCCCACCCCATTACTGATCATGGTGCACCTTAGGAGCAGTGGCCTGGTCCATCTGCTTTACAGGCATAAAATGGGACTTCAGTTGCCCATTTACTCAGATAAAAATGCCCTACACAACCCAGGCCATGGATCCTGTTCCTCTTCACTATCTGTTTCCTGGTGTGAGGGTGTTGAAGGGTGTTGAGCACTGCTTTTGTCAAATGCCTACACAGCTCAGAAGAAGCACTTTAGAAATGAGAGTAAGGGAGGCCACCATCTGTTGAATTAGGACCTGTCCTTTTTTGGATGGCTGAGATCCTCTCTCTGCTGCTTGAGGCACAGTCTTATTCCATTTATCAGCCACCGTAGTCTACTCCCTGTAGGCCCAGAGCCCCCAGAGCACCTTGCCCAGCTATTCACTCAATATTCCTTGAATTCAATGTACTCAACAGGAGGTCTCAGTTTCAGACATGCTTCATTGGAGAGTGTGTGGTTATAATTTAACACTGCTCTGTAGAACTCAAAGTTCTGTACACAGCTTCGACAGCATCTCTCACTTGGAAGAGCCCCTGACAATCCAGTATTTTCCAAAATATGTTCCATACATACAAAATTAATGTTGTTATTCTGTAATATATTCCTTGAAGGGCTGGGGGGTTCTACTGTTAAATAACTTTAGGAAACACTACCCACCCTCTCTTGGGGGGGTCTTAATGCACAATGGCACATTAAAGGTTCTGAGAAGTCCTGCAGCAGTCCCTCTTTTTGTTTTCTGGTTTCAGAACCTGTACCAGAAATGTGACATAATTTGCTACATTTTGCTCTCTCGTTACCTCAGCTTTCTACACCCTTAGTGGTGGGACATGGGCTGTATGTACAGTAAGGGGACCATGTCTTTGTGGGCGTTTAACTGCCACTCACTGCCTGACAAAAATTGTCTCTAGACTAACCAAAGTCCTAACTGACTGATCTGTGGTGATGGTGTGGCCCCTGATTGCCTTTAAGGTAATCAGTGAGTTCTCATGATTCAAATATTCAAAAGTAAGGAAAGGTGTTGAGTGACAAGTCTCCCTCCCACCCCACACCCCATCTGCTCAGTTGCCATTTTCCATCACCAACACCAAAGGAAACTACTGCTTTTAATTTCTCATTTAATCTTCTAGACAAAGTTCTTGTCAATTCACACATATACATGCTTTTTTAATAGGAAGAGTTGGTCATTATACACATTATTTTCAAAGAGCAAAAATTGTTTTATCATCACCTTAAAGGATATAACAATCACAAAATTGATTCTGTTTCAAAACCTTAACTCGCTCATGTGAAGAAAAGATAAGAAATATGTGGTGGGCTTATAAGCCTTGGGGTTGGCAAACCAGAGACTTTTAAGTGGCAAGAGGCCCCTTGGGCTTGGCTGTATGTGTCAAGTTCATGAACAAACCAAAGTGCAAAAGCTCCTTCCAACCTTGCCATGCATGGACCTCTCCTGGATACTTCATTGCTGATATGAAATAGGCATCACGTAAAAGGAAAAGAGGTAAACTACAGAAGGAGACATGCCAAATGAGTAATTTAACTATCATTGGAAGGCTAGCAAGTAGAGGACCAGGGAGAGGGACGGGATAGCCATAGAGAGAGTGAAATATTCAGCAGCAATGCTACTTCTTCAATTTTAAACCACTGAGGAAGGGGGGTTGTCCTATCTTCAAGGCAGCATAACAGAACGAATTTAGAGTCAATCAGGACTGTTTTCACGTCCCAGCTCTTCACTTAGTTTCTGTGTGACCTTGGGCAAGTTACCTAACCTCTCTGTGCCTCTATCTTATCTGTAAAATGCGAAAATAAGGGTACTTACTTCACTGGACTTTTGTGAAGGTTATGAGAGATGGCGCCTGTAAAGAACTTAGTCAAGACCTTGGCCCAGCTGGATTAGTATTTGCTCAACAGAGGTGATTTCTAAGGAGACTTTATAAAGAGATGAGCTGTTTATGCTGTGTCCTTAACCCATCCAAGTAACAATCCATTCATTTAAAAGTTCAGACTGAGAGCAGGTTGTTGCTGGATATGTTGGCTAGTGTTCACCTGATATTTTTTTGTTGTTAGTGATGTTTGTGCTTTCCTTTTGCTACTGCTTTAGAAAAGTCTGGTGTATCCAGTGGATTTGGACCTTACTGGGTGTCTGAACCACGGAAACACAATTTCAGTTCCAATGGATGACGGAGTCAGATTCTCGCCCTTTGTCTTAGTCCCTGGAAATGGGTTAGTGGACCAGTCATCTAGCTAATTTGCAGGAATGGCTGAGAGAAAGATTCACTCCAAATCTTATCCATGAAATCAATAAAAACTGGACGGAACCATGTTCTTTACATAAAGTAGAAACGATACTTGGGAAGTACAGCAGTCTAACATCCAGTCATGTAATAAGAACCACATTGCTGATGTCCGCAACGAGGGAGCTGTAGCTTGTTGAAAGTCTTCAGGACTCCAGCATCAGCTCATATTTGCAACATTTTTGCTTTTTTTTTTTTTTTGTCCTTGAAATGACATATCATCTTAGAGTTTCAAAGGGAGTCCCAAATCAGAGAGGGCTGAGCCTCTTTAAGAGCTGATGGGAGAGTCATGCCATTAAAGCAGCTGTCACTCAGCAAATGAGGAATAGAGTTACATCAGAAACTACAAATCCACAAACTTCGTTAGAACTAAGTTCTCCAGACAGTCCTTAGACGCTGGAGGAAGTCTAAGACTTTGGAACCACCCTAGTATAAGTGCAGAAGGGGAATTCTTTCACATGTGGCCAGTGAAATAATGGCTAGCTGGACTTGAGAAAATAGCCAACCATTTCCAGGAAATGTGCAAGCTGTGGATCACCAGATATTACATGTAGTCGCACACATCTCATTGGGGCTCTCAAAATGTGAAAAATAGTACTTAATATCTCTCTGGGTGATTCTGTCCTGGAATCAGCTAAGTGACACGGAAACTGTCCTCCGTTATGGATAAGATTAAACTCACAAAGTCATTTTTATCCCGAATTCAGACCCTGTCTGCTTCCCCCCCCCCCCTTCCACATGCTGTAATGGGATAAGTGATGTTTTCTATCAGGGAGGGATGGGAGACATTAAGAAGCTTTAGGAAAAGTAGATCCTGAATTTCCAAAAAACTGTCTAGGTCAGTCCAGAGTCTAGTCAGAAAGTGTATTCATCCTGCCTGGATATTTCCACTGACAGCGGAAGCGAGGCTGGGACAGCTGAAAATGATTACACTCCTGACCCTTTCCCAGGGAGATCCTGAAGTTGAAGGTACTTGGAGGCTCTCAGCTTGTTACCATTTTTTTCTTTATTTCCCCGGGTAAGCAGTCATGCTGAATGAATTGGTGATTCACTTAATAAACACTCGGGGGAATGATTTCTTGCTTCCCCGAGCCATGTTTTTAAATCTGGTCTACACCACCCTTCAAAACATGAAAGAAAAAAAAAGTCTTAGAAAACCAAATGACTGTCTTTTCTCAACACGGGTGAAGAATGTTTTCATTCTGTTTGTGTTATTATGGAAAAGAGTGTGCTGGAGTGGGATGGGCACTAAATTAGGTGTCAGCCCTACCTGCCAGCGGGCCGGGTGAGAAAATTACTACATTTCAAGTGCTTTGAAAAGTGTAATAAAGTCTAGAAATGTAAAGTCATATTATTCTTTTCTATTTGGTGAGCCTATCAGACTTGATAACAGTACTTGACTAGTTTTCACAGAACTACTGTTCAGCTGAGAAAATACAGGCCCTCAGCCAGGCTATCTAGAATGTTCACCTGAGATACGTGTTTTTCTCATTTGAATATTGTTACACAAAACTATGTGGTCTAACCATTGCACAATCTTTTTAAAGAAACCAAAACAAAGAACAGATAGGGTGTCCCCAAAAAATGAATACATGTTACCAGCTGATAACTCAATTTTGAAAATGAAATGTATTTTAATAAACACTGCCTTTATAACTACATTTTCAGGGGACACCCTACATATTCTGCTTACATTGAACTACTGAAACATTTGCTTGGCCCAGTCATTCTTATGCTCAGATGGACTTTAGCCAAGTTGGTCTGGCCACTCTTCAGGTAAAATGTCCCGATGGCCCAAGCAATCAGCTTCACCTGCAGTTGTTCAGTTATTTTGCATGGAGAGGCATAGATTTAAGCAAATCCTATAGCATATTAGTTTTAACATTTTATTCATGTTTAACAGAAAAGTTACTTTCTGAGAATATAGTTTTAGTTTACAAAGAGGGGCATGTGCAAAGCCTTTCTGATGTTCTGTGCACCAAAACTTAATAGAGATCATTCTGCTGACAGA
The DNA here is from genome assembly GCF_054644295.1 of Miniopterus natalensis. Classification (NCBI taxonomy): domain Eukaryota; kingdom Metazoa; phylum Chordata; class Mammalia; order Chiroptera; family Miniopteridae; genus Miniopterus; species Miniopterus natalensis. Next base: position 27,306,425 of record NC_142094.1, on the reverse strand, counting down.
GCATATTGCATGTGAAACATACAGATAAGTTCAAGTTCAGAGTTGCTGGTTTCATGGTATCACCCTAGATATATTTTCATGCTTGTATATATTACTAATCCTGGAGTAAACCAGTTGTTCAAGGATACTATGGCATTGCCAAATAGCCAAACAATGTTTCACTATAGCTTATTGCTCCTGAACTTTGCCAGAAATGCAATACACTCACCCCATACCTATTTTACTCCAGACCATGGGAAGGAAAAAATAGAATGTTCCCACATCATGAGGTTCCTGCTCGAAGAGTGTATTTCTCACTGTCTGCAGTAAGGTGTCTGTGGACGTGGCCTTCCTGTGTGGGGAATGCCGTCGGCTTGTTCACGGATAGCTGTGTCAGTGCTGAAGTAGGAGATACGGTGCTGAAAGTATCCAACATGCACACTTTGTATGGTCACTAAAGCTTTAAACTATCACAGTGAGGTGGATTTAGTTTAGCAACTTCAAAATTGCGTTGCTGCTCAGATAGCTTTTGTTTTGGAAAGATGCTTAAACCGTGTCCTAGAACTCACCACTTTAGGCTCTGATTTAGCTTTACCTCTCTTCTATGACTAAGAGCTCTTTAACTTCCTTCTATCCCAGATCCTTTTTCTCCCATTACAGCTGTCTATGATTTTTCCCTTTCACCTGCCAGTTAGCCCAGTTGTTCACTGAATAATCTTCCAGGATTTGGTACGAGTTGTACAGTGTAGTAGTAGTGGGGATCGTGGCAGTGTGAGGATTAAGCCATAAATAGTAAACTGTAAAAATAATAAAGAACATGAGCCTCGATAGTGGAAATAGCTTGTTTTTGCCTTCCTAGGGTCCATTCTTCCTTCTGAAAACAGCTCCTCCATTTCCATTTGGAGACCTGACCTCCCTTACTCTTGGCCAACATGAATACAGGACCCAGGCCTGGCCAACTGGAGCAGTCCATCCCCTGGCCCCAGTGACTAGTTCACAGCTGGACAAGAGATCCAACTGGACCAATAAAACCCCATTCCAGGGTTTTCAGGAAACTCTTGGGATCTCTTCTCCTGTTGAGAGGATGTCTCAGAACCCGTCTTGCAATCTCACGGGCAATCTGCCTGAGAATAAAGCCAATCAGAGGAGTACAGAGCCAAGTGATTTAGAGAGAACCCATAGTGAGGACCTTGGATGAGCTCCTAGATCCGGGTGCTCCTGAAACTAGGCCTTTTTTTTTTTTTTTTTTTTTTTTTTTGCTTAAGTCAGGTTGAATTAGGCTTCTGTCACTTACAACTAAAAGAATCCTGACTGGCACAGGATACAGTGGCAGCTATACCATTCACTGAGCATTGCTTGTGTGCCAGGCACTGAGATGAGCACTTTAATAGATGTCCTCTCATTTAATCCACACAATAGTCCTGTGTTTGTTCTCAATCTATGGGTGAGGAAACAGATTTAAAGAGGTTGAGTAACTTGTCTGAGTAAGGAACAGCTGGTAAGGAACACGAAAGCCTCTGAATTGATAATATGGATAAGGTTGACTTTAGCAAGATAGGCCTGTGACATCAACTCAGAGAAATACTCAGATGGGAGGGGTGCCATTAACTAGGAACAAAGGCAGTGACAGCTTCAGTTATTAAGTTGGTCTTGTAAGAGCTGACCATAGATTAAATGAAAGCCACTTGGTCAAAGGGCTGGCTAGATCCTAAGACTCTCCACAGGGAACAGGAGAGAAGACAGTCAGTCTCAAGACGTCTGTATACCAGGCTTTGTGTATTATAATGCCTTAATGCCTGGAAGAATTAGGTGTCTCTTGAAAAGGGTCTTGGGATAGGCCCAAATGGGGTTAAGTGACTGGTGAGAGATGAGGCAGAGGTTGCCCCTAGGGTCCATTCTAACAGTATTTGTAGCTTGCAACTGGTTTGTCATGGTCTCATCCAGGGCAGGATGAAGTCATTGTGGTTGAACGTAAGAAAATGATCCAAGCATGCTCACGGTGCCAGGCAGGGCTGTTTGCCTCCCATCCATTCCTTGGCCTTTCCCTTCCTGCCCTGCTTCTCAAGAGGACTGATCCCTGCCTGCAGGTTGCCTGTCTCAGGCCCCTGTGTTACATGGCTTCTGCCTGAGCAGAAGCCAATGGCAGTCACTGGTGAGACACTGGCAAGGCGGACAAGGGTAAGTTAGGGAGTTTCTCTTCCTCATTTTCTACCTCAAACTCACTCTCTGGCAGCAGCTGGGTTTCTTCCATGGGTCCAGTTCCCATCGTGGTTCCCCTTCTGCCTCCTAACACCACCCCCTAGAACTCTGGAAGTGTTTCCTTTATCCCTCCAGCTGCAGGGCTGGTAGAGGCTTCCTATGGCACTGTCCTCTCCTGGTGTCTCAGCTCCTCTGTCACCTGCGTAACCAATCTCTGTTGTAAATGTTCGGAGTGTTTCCTGTTTTCCTGGCTAGCCAAATGTCCAACGTGCAACCACTTCCTGAGGGCAGCAACCCTCCGCTTGGGTCCTCTCACAGCACTCACAGTACTGTAGCAGGTGCTAAAAATAAGTTGGTTGCTTACTTAGTTGGTGTGGGAGCTCTTGCCAACCTAACCCACCCATTCATACCCTCCGTTTTCACAGGACTGCTCTGCAGAATCTAAGATCCTGTTTCTCAGCCTCGTTTTATTGGCCTGGCTGGTCCCCTCAACTTCCTACTGACTCCTTTGCAGGCTGCTAGGAACTGAGCAACAGGAATCTTTCCTGAAAACCTTTTCCGTCTTCTCAGTACTCATATCAAATATCTAATTCTGCGTGGGCTGGTCAGAGAAAACATACTTCCCTTTTCACTAAAAGCAAGGCAGCTCAGCATGATTCGCTGCAATTGCTTGTTTTTCTTCTTAATTTAAGAAGACGAGTCTGATTTACCCAGAAAACAGTGGTTGTGGTTAATGGGCTTAGCATACGAATTCTCATTTAACGCAGCAGACTTCAGGAGTAGATTTCTGTTCGGGTGGAGGTAAATCACAGTATTCAATACCATGGTATTGAGAAGCATCCATCATTAAACAAAATCATTTCATTTAAGCCATTTCGTCAAAGTAAAGTCAACCCGTATTCCTTGTTTTGTGCCTGAAAGAGTCAGAAAATTCTCTTTGGCAGTAGCTTCTACATCTGCCTGCCCTTGCATCCTGAAGGCAACATTTCCATTCCGAATCTTTCTTGGTTTGAAAGAGCTTCTGCCGCGGGAAGAAATCCAGAAGGTTCTGGATGGGCAAGTGGGGTCAACAGCGCAGCTGACTGGAGCTGAGTGAGCCAGTGGGGCTGCTTGGGTGCAGTGTTTTGTTGGCTGTATCATCTGTAATTGGGGTTGCCAGAGTGGGAGAGCTTTGGAAGTGTTCACAGGAAGTGAATATTTCCTGACTGGCTCATCCCTCGCTGACTCTCCAGCATTTTTTTGTCTACAACTAAAACATTTTGCCTTGTATGTTCCTGCCCAGGGCCTCTTGAGACAGAGGGCGTTTTTTTCTCCTTTCATTTTTTAACTGGTGCCAAATGTGTCAGAAGTTAAGTCCATAATGCATAGGTCTTGGCCCCTGATCTATTGGGGAAGTGGCCTCTCTGTTTCTGACACAAGCTGCACAGTAAACTAACTTATTCCATGTGCTGGGACGACCATGGAAATTAGCAAGGGCTAATGTGCTCAGGGGTCCCTGAGAAATGAGGCTGACCTCAGGTCAACCATGCTTTGGAAAATTAGGCGTCGTAAGTGGCCCTAAAATTGCTATAAACCTTTTGTACTAAAATGATTCTTGAACTGAGAATTGTAACTTTTGTTTTTCTTAGAGCCAACCACATCAGGAAATTCTATAGCTTATCAGGAAATTCTATAGGTTTTCTTCATGTACAAGATGGGTTCAGAAGAAGGGATGGAGAAGCAGTTTGAAGAGAAAGAACCTCATGGAACCAATGAGACTTCCTTGGTGAGGAGCACCTGGATTGGCTTTGAAGGGAAAAGTCTGAGAGCTAGAAGAAGACAAGAGAGACGTGAGAGACTGCACAGGCCAGGAAAAAGTTCCATGTGTTAGAGGTTTAGAAAGTTGATTGGAATGGAAACCACACGTTTGGTGGTGAGTGAGAGATAGTGGATTAGTGGGATAGAGTCATTACAGACCACAGACCACAGAGGGCTAGGAAGGCACTGCAGGGCCTGCTTGGTGCTGAGATGCCTTCCATGTGTACTTTCCATGGCCATCAAATGAAATATTTGGGAAAGAGCCTATTCCTTCAACCAGTTTACCACCTTAGAGGATCTTAAAACTTTTTTTGTTTTGTTTTCTGCACGGTCTGGTTCTTCTCTCTGTATATAATTTCCCATGTGGGGACACACACTGCTTTGTCAAATAAACAGTCACTTCCTTAAGGGGTGTTCAGACTGAAACTTGTTTTCAAAATGTGTTTGTCCCCCAGCAGAGAAAACAAACAGACCATCCTAAAACTGGCATCCTTCAAATTAGAAACCAAAGGAAGTTGCTGCAAAGTATTTGTCATTGATAATTTACACTGACACAGAAGTTTGGTGTGTGTTTTTTTAAGCTTGAGTCCTTATACACCCTTTTCAAGTGGCATTGAACATTTTAGTCAAAACGTAGAGCTCCCCGAGACAGTGAGGTCAATTTTCTCAAGCAGCACCTGACTCAGGAGCTGGCCAGTGCAACCTCAGCAGCCATTAGACAAAGACTTCACTGTGACCTTGACCAGTCCTCAAACAGAGACCACTGCATCTTTCCACCCTACCCACCTTAGGGAAGGCAGCGTACGGAGCACGCGTTTCGGCCACAGCTTTGTTGGTTGCAAGGAGAGAAAACTCAAGTGAACTTGAGTAAAGGTAAAGATGTTGAGATGCCATTGGCATGACTTTCAGCCAGTCACCAAGGGAGCAGAGAGAAGGCAGCTTCTCTTCATTGATCTGGAACAGCACAGCCCCTCTCTGCTTTCCTCCTTGTTGGCTTCATTCTCCTCTGTGCACATACCCAATTCTTATTATTTGTGGCAGCTATGTCCTCTAAAGTCGACACAATCACTGAATTGGTGAATACTGAGCCATTAATTACCCCGAGGGGGAACACAGGGCTAGGTCCCTGCGAGCCCCCCAACACTTTTGCCGACTGATCAATACATAACCTTGTTTTATATGTATTTCTGCTTTAAGGCTCCTTATTGAATATATAGCATTGATTCATTAACATTAAACTCATGGCCAACAGCACTACAGCGCATATCTAGCCCATGTCCTTCATCTGTAAGGAACATCACAGCCTTCTAGAGCTTAGGAATACTAGACAGCACTTCAAGACTGTGCCCAGGGGTCATTTTAAACAGTGAAATCACCGAGGAAAATGTGAAAGCGTGGCACTCAACAGACTGCAAAAAGGGCACTTGTTTAAGACGGAGAGTTGGAACAGGAGGCAGAGCGTCGCCTGGTTCCACCTCAGCTGTGAACATGGTGTTGGGTGACTCACATTCTTCATCACTTTGCTTGTGCCTGCAAATGATTGCAAAAGTATCGCACGTTCGGGTTTGGGGGTCAGGAATATATTTTAGTAAGTGAAATAGCAAAAATGAGACACACTGATAATGAGGATCGACTCCAGCTTCTACTGTTGGCTCAAGGTCGCTGCTTCCCTGTAACTTCAGCTTTCTCTGTGGCTCTAACTGTCCCCAGCTCCAGCATCAGTCTGGGCCTGCCTAGCCTTTCCACTCTGCTCCCATGGCTGTGTCTCTGTGGTTTCAGATCTTCATTCCAAATAACCCCCAAAAAGGAATCTGTTTGGCCTAACCTAGCCTTTGAATTGATTCCATTAGGGCAAATATTCATGGATGATCCAATCAACTGGGGTACAGACACGGGGAATAGGTATGTGTTAGGGAAGAGAAGTCATATGACACACAGGCTCCTACAGGACTGAGCGTAGGGCATAGTCAACCAAAAAGAGAAGGTGAAGATTGCAGGTGAAGTGGCTACTTTTCTGGTGTGTTATAATCTCAGGAGTACTAAGAAATATCCTGTCCCACTTTTTCTTCTGATATCTAAAATTTCCTTCACAAAGACAAATACTGTTTTTTCGTGATTAGAGATAGGGCTTAAAACACCCAATGCATTGGAGGTTTTAAGACAAAGATGGTTGATTTTCACAGAGGTGTACATGACTAATGAGAAGTCATTTTTCTGAAATCAGGGAATTGCAGAAGGTAAGAGAAGAAGATGCACTACAGAACAGAAAGGAGCACAGAAAAGGTAAGAGGAAGCTCTCTGGGGAAATGGCATTTGAATCCCAATGTTACCTAGGTGAGTGTTTGCTTGTTGGTCTGCTTTGGTTTTGCCCCCATCTGCCACCCGACCCCCCACATACACACACAGTTTCAGTGAGGGGCAAACCCCAGCAGCATCTCGTGGCCCACTGCTGTGTCTATGTGAAGCTTTAAACAAAACCCCTGAGCAGTCAGGTCTGAATTTCTCTAAACATCATCAACTAGACACTCTCTCAGCAACAACTCCAACTGCTATATCCAGGTATCGTGGAGCTGGGCAGAAATTCAGTTAACAGGACTTTGCCTCTTTAAATACAATTTAGCAACTATCTTTCTCCTTTCTCTTGAACTTTCTCTTAGAATCTTACTCCAACTCCAATATATCAAAATTCTTCTAAACAAAAGCAAACACAAGTAAACTTAATAACAGATGTCTTCCAAAGAGACTAAAGTTTTCTATCAAGAGACTAAAATTTTCTGTTGAGACTAAAATTTTCTCCATCTCATGACTCCAGAAAGGGTGGAAGGGAGAACAGCAAGATGGAGAAATTGCCCTCATGGAAGCAAGGAGATAGAAAGTTAAAGGAACACAGATGAAAGTGGCACAGCGATGGTCCTGGCAGGAAGAGAGGGTAGCCCATGGGAAGGAGAGGCCACAATGGGTGTTCAGGGAGGCGGGGAGGAGGCAAAGGGATGGAGGTAGGAGAGTGGTGAATGACTCTTATCTTGTTGGGCAGATAAGATAAAACAACAGCAGCCTTTGAAAAGAAGAAGCAGTGTTTGAGCACATTTACTCTGGGGAAATCCAGGCTATGACTTCAAGAACTGGAGAGACTTGGAAGCCAGTATAACTGGGATTAACTAAGGGCTCAAATCCATTGCCTGACAACGGGTCAGGCTAAGGATGGCTCATAATATTATCTAAAAGTTTCATCGAATTTCAGAGCTAGAACAACCATAATGGAAAATCTGTTTCCTAGTATCAGTCAGCCTTTGGAATTGCTTCACTCAATGTCAGTGATGGGACATTAATGTCAGAAAAGCTTATGGCTTCTCCCTACATCACATCACGACTCCATCCCCTCTCCCCAAAGAAACTTTTCCTCCCTATGCTCCTGATGTCATATCCTGGCATCCTAAAAGGATGGGGGGGGGGGGGGATTATATAACTGTCTGAAGTATTACAGAATATAAAACAATAAATAAGCTAAGTACATTGTGAGACATGAGTCATGATTCTCTTTGCTCTGCATCTTTATAAACTGCATTTTAAAAATTACATGTTTTTCCTTCGTGATAGAAATTGAAAACAAAACAAGATAATAATAATAAATCTTCTAAGTGGCCTCTCATGGAGAAACCTATTTTATCACATCAGATTACACCTAGGCAACTGCTACTGAAATAATAGCGAACATTTGCTGAGAGTCTATTGTGTGCCAGGCACTCAAAACCACCTATTTCTACATCTATTTTAGAAATGAGGATATCAGAAATAGAGAGGTTAATAACTCATCTATGATCACCCAGTCACTAATTTTCAGAGCCCAAGCTTTAACTTAGAGCTGCTTGTGTCCAAAGGCCATGCTTTTACCCATTACACTATACTATCTCCCCGTCTCCTCTCCAAGCAGACTTCTCAAGAGACCCAACGAAAGCAAGCCTGAGGTTGGCCACCCGCCCCACAGCCGGCTGCTATCCTGGTTGACACTCTCATGCGACAAGTGGAAACTTCCTGCTACCAATCTCCAGGTGTCACCGGTATGTTTCTCTCTTCTGCTCACATCCTGATCTTTGAAGAATAGATCTTCAAGTCCCTAGGCTCAACCTACCACCCACTCTCAATAAGAAAAGAGATATGTTAAAATATAAAATAGTAGCAAGGCTTAGGGATGCCTGAAAAAGTATTTGTACTCGTATTAACTCTGTTTAAAAATGTAACTCCAAGGATAGTTTTGGGAGCAAAAAGAATGAAACCGAAACTTTGATAGAGACATAATGACTAGATGGTCTGAGGCTGATTTTGAAACTAAGAGGCCTTCCAGTCCTCAATAGTGAAGTTTAAGAACTTGCTCTAGAGATAAGAGTTAAGTTCTAGGGATAAAAATACTTTGTTTAAATCAAACCTCGGCTACGTGATGGAGAGACAGGGACAAAGAGACAAAGTCCATGCCCTTTAGGAGATTACAGATTGATCAGAGAAGAAAACACAAGAGTACAAAGGCCAGCTCTGAAGTTTGATTGAAAATAATTATATTTATTAAAAGATATATGATTTCAATACATACAGGAAACACATTCAGGTAAAAAAACATCATATTCATTATTTTAAAAACAGAACAATAAGTAACTCTCGGGAAGAGAAATAAAAAGCTACCTTTATTTGATAATAGGTATCGACCAAACCAATCAAAAATTGTATTAAATCTTGAAATTGTATAAACATTCCTATTTAGCTTAGAAATAAGACAAGAATGCACACCTGTTGTTCAACGCTGACTTGGCAATCTTAACCAACACATGAAAAAAAAAGTTATAAAAAATGATTTAAGTTTGGGAAGGAAGAAATTGTCATTATTTGTAGTCTGTTTGCCCATGTATTTTAAAAAGCTGTAAGAATCAATGGGCAAACTTTTATAAATAAGACTTTTTAGCGAGACAGCTGAACACAAAAGCAAAACAGAAAAATCTAGTGATAATAATTGGCAATTGTATAGCATTTTGTACATTTCAAAGCACTCAGACATGTTCTCATTTACAAAAGCCCCCCACGTGCTGCGAGTCTGACATATCGTCATTCCCATGCTCAGCAGCCACAGACACATCGTTCCCATTACACAAATGTGTAACTGAGGCAGGGATTGCACTTTTCCCTTTTTAAAAAGCGAAGCATAATTTATATATGGTGATACTTACACTTTTTAGTGTTATCATTCAATGAGTTTTGGCAAATATATAGTCATATAAGAACCACCACAATCAAGATAAAGAACAGATCTGTCTCCCCAAAAAGGTTCTCTGATACTCCTATGTAGTCGACCCATCTCCCCAATCCCAGCCCCTGATAATCAATCATCTCTTTTAAATCTTATAGTTTAGCTTTTCCTCCTGCTTTTCTTTCTTTTTTTTTTTAACTTTAGCCTTCATATAAATGGAATCCCATAGAATGTAGCCCTTTGCATCTGACTTCTTTCACTTAGCACAGCGTGTTAGAGATTTGTCTCTGTTGCAGCAGGCAACAGGATTTCGCTACCTCTTATTACTGAGTAGTATTCCATTGTGTTCATTTGTTCACTTAGCCAGTGAAGGACATTTAAGTGTTTCCAGTGTTTGGTGATTCTGAACAAAACCACACAAACATCTGTATAAAGGTTTTTATGTGAACATAACTTTTCATTCCTCTTGGATAAAAGCCTCGGAAAGGATCTCTAAGTCAAATGGTAAATGTGTGTTATCTTTATAAAAAGCTGCCAAGCTGTTTTCCAAATTGTCTGTACCACGTGGCATTCCCACCAGCAACGTATGAGAGAGTTCCAGTGGCTCTGCACCCTTGTCGGCACGGGAATTGTCAGAATCGCTTAAACTTTAGCCATTCTAATAGGTGTGTAGTCCTATTTCACTGTGGTTTTAGCTTTCACTTCCTTGGTGACTAAGGATGTTGAGCACCTTTGCAGCACTGTTGGCCCAATGGGAGACATCCGACTGCACCCACTAATGCAGTAGACGCCATTCATGGACCGAAGGAACACGGAACCCTTTTCACTCTGCTAACCCAGGGGTCTTACCATCCTCTGCAGCTGGATCAGGTGATAGACAAGGAGCCTGCTCTACTCTCTGGGTGGAGCCGCTGGCCGAGTGTGGGTACAAAGGAATTTGCACCTCCCAGACTATGCTAAGCATTCAATAACCACTTGGTCTCAAATCAATCTGTTCTTCACACAGAAAAAAAAAAAAAAGGTTTATAAAGAATTTGAGGAATCTGAGACACTGAAAAGAAATACAACACAAATTATGAGGAATTGGATAAATCAGCTAAGCCTGGTAGAAAAAAAAAAAAAAAAAGAGGTACATAGACGTTTCAATATAAGTATTATGGGAATAAATGGCCAAACTGAAAGTTCAGTAAGTTGTCCTAAAGGAGTCACTGTCATAACTTAGACTAGAATTCAAAACTCCTCACTCTGAGCCCAGTGACCAATCATCAGAGCCAGGACACCCGCTCTGGGGCTGCCAAGTCCTCCCAGGACGCAGTTGCTGAAGAAATGAGCTCCAGAGTTACATTCCTTTGGTGCTGTTGGACTGTTGCTATCTCACTCAGCAAAAGAGAGATGAGTAAAATATTACCTTCATTTGAGTGAAGGAGAGGAGACAGAAGGTAAATAGAGTAATAATGGCTTATGTGGCAGGAAAGAGGCAGTGGGTAGGATAAAGGCCCACAATCCTCTTGAAAAGCATCATAGATCAGAAAAATCAACCACAGAAAACAGAATAGAGCAAAATCCTCCATCTTACAAAAATTTAAACCTTGAGAGAAAGAAAGAATTGGGGGGAAAAGCTTATGAAAAATGGTTTTTCCGATTAAAAATGGCATTATATTTCACCAAGTTGGAGGATGGTTTCAAATATGTTTGGAGGAGCAGAGTATTCTGAAAAATAGACAGACACCTTATAAGGTAAAACTTAAAGCATCTCATAGCCGACACCCTATTATTGCTAAAACTGTTACAATTTGCATTGTAAGTAAATGTTCAAACCAAATGGAAGCAGAGCCGTAGTGTCCACACATCCAGGAAGGGAAGGAGAGCTATACGTTCAACTTTATGCACGTTAATATTAAGATGAACTATACAGAAATTGTTTTGTAGCTTAAAAATGGGCCAAAGATCAGCACTTTTCTACAGTCCAACCTAATGCTGAACCAGAGTTCAAACCCTAATGCTCAGTTTTCTAGCTACAGTGCATTTCTAGTTGATAGTCATTCTCCTGACCGGTCTTCCCGGATGGGCCCACAGACCATGTTCACAAGTGACTTGGAGGGTTCCTTCCCTCCAGTCCAGTTGAGGGACTGCACTGGCCACTTCTCTCCTCAACCATCACTATCGTGCCCTTCAAATACTGACAGCAAAATACAGCCGGGATGGCACTGGGATCAGGGCCTCGCCCAAGCTGAGCTTTCTGGAAATGTTCACTTGGATTACTTCCTTGATTCTAAAGAGACCAAGATATGGTTTAGCTGCCAAGCGTCATCATTTTATTCAATAAGGTCTCTCCTTTGGGAGCAGCCAAATAATAGAGACTTAAAATGCATGCGTGACCTTTCATCTAAGGGGAAGTCTATCCATCACCTTTAATTGACTCATTTAACAGAGAATTGAGCAACTATCACGTGTGCAGCGCTGCCCCTGACACTGTGTGGATTCCAAAGCCGCTGAATTTCCATGTAGGTGGACAGACGAGATAGACATCTACACGGGCTGTTACACGAGTTGAAACTTAAGTAACAAAGCAATGCATTTGGGAGGTCACGGTGTAATGAAGCACAAATGCCAAGAGGTTTGTGCGGAGAGTGTTTTGAATTGGGGAGGAAGATAGCTTTGTGGCCAGAGAAGCCTAGAGCGGAAATTTAGCAGGGTTTGAAGACAGGGTAACATTTAGAAAGGAGGAGGCCAGAGTAAAGACAATCTAAGCAGAAGCTACAGGAGCAACAAAAACATGGTACCAGGATAACTTATGGGGAATCCTGAATAACAGTGTCCATTATTTATTTCATGGACAGTTAGGTCTAATCCACCATGGGGCAGTCAAATATAAATGATGGGTGCCTTTATCAATTGCTAATGAAAAAATCCACAAAACAGAGAAAAGCAAAGCTTCCTTTGTTTTTTTCACAACTCCTCCTCTCTCATCTCGTCATTCTTCCCTGGAACTGAGTCTGGGTGACGGGTCCCGAAGTCACATCTCTGAGTTGGGAACTCCTCAATATTTCTGCCAGTGACCCCAAGTTGGAAAGCACAAGCCACAATCAACTTTCATGTTTCTATCATCTTTTAAAAGTACTGGATTTTAAGCATTTAAAATGTTGAATTCATGATTGATAACTTCATTGATCGGTTTAACTGTTAAAATAAATGCGAATAATAATTTCAGAGAAGGTTCTAAAGGACTAAGCTGATCACCACAATCCTGTTCAACACTAACCATACACGTAGGAGGTTAGTGACTGCATGGCAAACACCTCCTAAAGTGTTTTTATTTTAAGAGAAGTTGTGGACTAGAAGACAATTCTTTTTTGCCCAAAAGAATGAGTTTCTGGGGCACCTAAGTGGAAGAGATAGCTTAGGACAGGGCAATCTTCCGAATACCACTGTATTTCAAATAACCCCTTTTCTGCCCAGAGGGAGGTTAGCCCTAACAGTGATGATAATACAGAGACAGTGGCCTCTTCTCCTGCCTTCTCACACTTGAAGGGCTGGTTCCAGAACCTCCATTTGACCCTGGAGAAGTCTGGTGGCCTACTAAGATAGAATTCTGAGACTCAGATTCCTCCAAGAGAAAAAATAATTTTGGCAAGTGAGAAATTATAGTCCCAGTGTGAGCATTACTTCACAATGGCCAGTATCCAGGAGTGGATCCTGGGATGACTTAGAAAGGCAAGGTGGCCCCAGCCTAACTTCAGTGGTCTGCTTCTGCAGTCTCCCTACACTGATGCAAATTCAACTGGGCGCAGAGCAAGGCTGTCTGCCTCAAGGCTGGGTCTGAATGGGCCGCCAGCATCATATGGCAGAGTGTTGAATGGGACTTTTCCTGTTGTCGCAGAATTGTCCCAAACAGCAGGAATTCAGTACTCTTCCTTCTAGAGACAGAGGTCAAAAATTAGAGTCAGACATTCCTCCAACCAACTTACTAAATGTCTGTAGAACCAGCCCTACCATAATTAAGCACAGTCATTCCCCCACCCCCACCCCACCCTGCAGTCTATTCCGCACCTTCAGAGGCTGGGCAGGGGGAGAGAGAATGAACAGGGCCTCAGGTCAGCCCCAGGGAACCCAAGGGGCTTGCTAATCCAGTCTTGCAGGGATAGCCTCTATGTGAGAGGCAATTCTCTTGAATGCTCTGGATTTACCTAAGATATCATTAAAAGGTCAGGACTTGGAATTGAAGACAGTACAGTTAATCGCAGCAACTGGGAAATATAAGTCACAAGATTAAGACAGCTCAAGAGACTGGTTATGTCGTAAATCCATTATTGCACATTTTATTGCATCTATATCATATGCCACCTAAATAACATCCCTGAAACAATTCCAATGCATTTTGCCTCAGAGCAGAACGCAGAAACCTCCACTTAATTATTTAGGGCCCTCCTGATCCCTTTCCCCTTAACAAACCTGCCACGGGTTCCTTCGTGTATACTAAGGTCTAAATGACTTTTGAAGTGAATATTAATGCTTTGAACAATCCGGGTAGGATCCCAATGGTTCCCCAGAGCCTTCTAGTTGTCTCTGGGTCCCTAATTGTGGGCTTACACTGTCAGCAGGTTTGAGTAATGCCTGTCAGAGCCACTGGGTGGCACTGACAGGCCTGAGATGTGGGCTAGAGGGAGGACCCAAGACAGAAAAGAGGCAAGGAAAGTCAAGGTGGAAGGGGAGACAGGGGAGGGGGAGGTGAGAGAGAGAAAAGGAAGGCTAGGCCACAGGCAACGAGCCGTGTATAGCCTCTGCAGGCACCCCTGACACAGAACAGTGAGCCCAGCGTGTTTTATTTGTCTCTACGCTCCCAAGACCTTGCTTTGTGCCTGGCACTCTGTTGGTGCTCTGAATATGTCGACTGGTAGAAGGGATGCTGCTGCTCCTCCAGGAAAAGGTTCTCAAATGGGGAGGTTGAGGCAACACTCCGTCCCACTGCTCTAGGATAACTTAGTTGAATATTCAAGAAGTGATACTTCAGTGGGGTTTTCAGTGGTAAAGCTTTGCCTTGTAAAATGGCATAAGGCAGGAGCATCAGCACACACAGATGTAAAGTTATCCAGGGGTCGGCAAACTTACTGGGTAAAGGACTAGATAGTAAATATTTCAGTCTTTGTAAAAGCCATATAGTCTCTGTCGGAGCTACTCAGCTGTGCCACTGTTGCACGCAGGCAGCCACTGACAAAACATAAATAAATGGGTCTGGCTGTGTGCCAATAAAGCTTTATTTACAAAATCAGGCAACCGGTCAGATTTGGCCCATGGCTTGCCAATCCCTCATTGCTTGGGTTTTAAGATACTCTTTCTGATTTCTCTAACCTTACTCTTACTTCCTATTTGATCCAACACCACTCTTTGACTACACGACTGTTCATGGAACTCTGAGTGTGTACTGACTGTATGATCCTAGATGGTAAACACCTTGGGGAAATCTCAGGGTCTATCCATGGCTTTGAAGCACCGTGAGTATTCCCGTCTTCCTGTCTGACCACGCTCCAGAGCTGTCTCCGGAAGTGTTCATGGAGATGACCTTTGGCTTTGAAAGTCTTATGACATGTAGCTTCTGAAGACTTTGCAAAGGCATAGGTGAAGCAATGTGATTGATGCCAAGTTGCAGGAATTATACTGTTCCATCTACAGTGAGCCAGGTTCAAACCAGCTTGAGAAAGGTCAGCTCCAGCTCAAAACATCAAGTAACTAAAGTTTGTCCTTGGAAGCTTCCAGCCACACACTCCCTCCCCCTCCTCTGCTAGCATTCAGTGCCCTCATTCATTCTCTTCCCCACTCTCACTCCCATTAAGAACTTGATTAGAAGTTTACTAAAGTGAAAATGACTGATGACAGATTAAATCTCTTCCCATTGAGGGATGTTCACATTTTCATAAGGTTGAGAGCATTTTAATAAAGGGACACAGTACTAGTGATGGGACATTATACCTTCTGGTGGTGATTTTTTTCATTTGAAAGTGGATTGTACTTTGACCAAGTAGATTAGGGAAAATCCTCATAGATTAGGATGTCAGTGATATCTTTTGGGATTGTAGTGGCCCAGGTAGTATCCACTACCTCGTGGGGGGGGGAGGGGGGACCACACACTTCCTCACAGAGAGACCAAATTCCCTAAGGAATAGACAACTAAAGTGTGGGTTTGTACTTTTGCGTTTTCTTCCTTGGGAGGAAATTGAGATGGATGAGTTTTTGCATGCCAAATAGGATTAAACACTCTGGACAAGATGAAAATTTATTTCCTTCCCAAGAAAGAGCTTCACTCACATAGTTTATCATAACTAAGCGTGTTGGAAGCCTCTTATGTATTTCAAAACCTCTGAGGTCCAACCTCTTACTCCATGCACTGTGGCAGAAACCAGTTCCTTGAAGGCTTCGGCCAGCTTCCTGCAAGTGCGATCAACCAGCACTGTGCTCACTCTTCTTGCTGCCCTTTTGATCGGCAGGTGTCAGTTCACTGGAAGCAGCTCTGCGCTCCTACACGGGTAACAAAGAAGTGTGGAGCCGCCTTGACCAAGAGGGGATGGGATCCTGTGGATAAATGCTTCTTCCTTCTCTTACCCCTTGCAGATGGGCCTGTGACCACATTTTACAAGGTTCCTCAAAATGTCCTGTAGGGTTTAAGCACCAGTCGCTCATACCAGGAGCTAAATTCCAAAAGAATCCTGGTTTTGACTCTCCTCTTTCCTTGTTTACTCTTCTCCTCTGTCACCTGCTCCCTTGGATCACATCACAGATAAGTGATCTGCATAAAAGCCTTAGTCTGAGGCTCTGCTTTGAGGGAAATCCAAGTCAAGGCACTATGCTTGGTCACTTGTCATGAGAAATACAGTTGTCCTACACAAGCTGCTCTGGGTTATCAGAGGCAAAATTACATACTAGTAAAAACATCTTATTCTTGAATGGCAGTCTTCAAAGCACTTTGATGCAAAACACTTATACATACAGGATCTCAAACACAAGTTTATCGGTGGTGCCCTTCCCCTCTCTCTCCCGCTGCTTCCTCTCCCTGGATGTCAGCATCTTCTACAGCCTCCCATCTCTCTGATAGTGCCAGTTCTGGACATAGTGCCCACCCTGCTCCGTATCTGCTTCTAGCTGGCACTTGTCCACTGGCAGCCCCCTACTAAGGGAAGAGGCTTTGGGCTAGAAGTGGCCATGGCTGGCTACTGACAAGTCCAAGGCAATATCTGGCCCAAGGGTAGCCTATGAATGGCCATCAGGTTCCCACTAGATGGCCAGATGAGAAAGCATATACCCAGCTAGATTGATGTAATTAGCTAGGACAAGTACTCTGGCTCATTCAGAATTTGAACTTGAAAATATATTAAAGATTAGATAGTCCATAGTGGGAGGGGAATGGAGCAGATGTGCAGAGATCAGGCTCGGCAAGAAAAGGGGACCATGTGGACCAGGACAGAGCGGCCTGAGGTGTTCTCTAGAGCAACATCAATCTCTGAAGACCTTTGAAATTTCTGTTTCAGTCATGTTTCTTTGTGATGACTGCTCTCTAGTAACCCCTCTTCTCTCCTAAGTTGACCTAAGCATGTCTCAACATTCTTATAAGCAGAAAAACATGTTTTTTACCTCTTCCCCTCAAGATCCTGTTTCCTGTAGGCCAGTAGCAAACCTTGAGATCTAATAGGTACTGTTTCTCTTTAGACAGGAACTCTCTAGAGGAAGTGTCTCACCTCAAAGAGGTGATACCAAGGCACTGGGGCAGGTCAGCAGTAAGAGATTTGGGGAAGTAAGGATAGTTTCAATGTTCCTGGGATGACCCTGTGGAAGTAGCTGCTCAGATTGCCTATGCACAGCTCCAGACCCATAGTAGGAATTCAGTCCTGGAGAAGATGACCGGGATCTGTCCCCATCTGGCAATTCTTCCACTTTAGAATGAACATCCCACAGAGGGTTGAGCTTGTGGCTTCTCAGCAGTCTCCCCAGTGACTAACATCCACCATATAGGGAATCTGCATTCTGGATTTGCTGAGATTGTCCAGGTTTCAAACATGCTATCCCAGGGTTGTTATAAATCATTCATCTATCCCAGAAGTTTCAATGTTTGGTAAATGGCCTTAAAATAATCCACACTGGTGGGTATTGTAATAAGGATGCACATGGATTCAAAATATTCCCACTGGCTGAAGAAATAGTAATGATTCATGAAGACAGACACACCATTTGTCTAAATCTGTCTAAATGTAATCTCACACTTCAAAATTACTTGAAATACATTAAAATTCATTGAAGTCATTATGAAATTTGATTTTACTGTAAAAATGTATACAAAGCAAAGGAGAAAAATATAGTTTTAAAGGGATCCTGCAATATGAATATCCCTTTTGGAAGAAATGTCACTATTCAAAAGTAACAATTCTTCCCCCTGCTCTACTACACTTCATCAATTTTAAGATGCACATTTATTTAGAATTTTATACCTCTGAAACTAGAATTCATCTTTCCCAGTTGGTAGCATTGTATATTTTAATTGAAAGCATTTTTTCTTTCTTAGTGTAGATAAAATAATGGTGCATTTTATAATTAATGGCATCTTAGATTCAATAATATACAGTGATAGTGATGTAAATGTCACTCAGAGTGGAATAGTTGATAATACTTCTTATATTATATTAGATAAACAGAAGCTGGCTGTCAGCCCTATAGCTTCAAGTGTTAAATTGAAGAAATGTATTACACATATGTCTTTTAAAATGCAGTTTGTAGCAAATCACACATCATTCTGTAAGACACTGTTATGGCTCCACATATTTAGACTGTGCCTCTAATTTCCACCTTGCTTTGAATCAAAAGACACCATTGTTCCAGAAAGCCGAGTTATTGGCAAAACATTGTGCCTCACAATAATGATAGATTTAGATTACTGTTAGTATAAAAAAGTTGCCCCTATCATACTAAGTCATGTCTTAAAAGTTAACACTAGAGTACAGGCATAAGGATAGACATGTAGATCAATGGAACACAATCAAGAATCCAGAAACAGATCCTTATGTTTCTGGTCAATTGATTTTCAACAAAGGTGCCAAGACAATTAAATGGGGGGGAAAGAATTGTCTTTTCAACCAATGATGCTGGGACAACTAGATATGCACATGCACAGAGATGAATGTGGGCCTTAATTTAACACCATATTTTAAAAATTAACTCAAATGGCTCATATAGATAAATGTAATAGCAAAATGAGAAAACTTTTAGAAGAAAACATAGGTGAAAATCTTTGTGATACTGAGTTAGGCAGAGTTTTTAGATGTGACACCATAAAAGAAAAAAAAAAAAAAGGCAAATTGGACTTCCAAAGACACCATTGCCCTGGCCAGGTGGCATCGTCCCGTACACCGAAAGTTCACAGGTTCCATAACCGATCAAGCCGCACACCCAGGTCGTGGGTCTGCTCCCCCGTGGGCGTGGGAATGGGAGGCAGCCGATCAATGTTTCTCTCTCACATGGATGTTTCTCTTTCTCTCTCTTTCAAATCCATAAAAAACGAACAAACCAAAAAACAACAACACAAAAACATATCCTCGGGTGAGGATTTTTAAAAACTTATAAAAAAGGACACTATTTAGAAAATGAAAAAGACAATTACAGACTTGGAAAAAAAAATTGCAAATCATCCAATAAGGGGCTTGTATCAAGATTATATAAAGAACTCTTGCAACTTAATAACAAGAAGACAAATGACCCAAATAAAAAATAGGCAAGATTTAAATAGACGTTTTACCAAAGAAAATACATGTATAGCAAACAAGCAAATAAAAAGATGCTCAACATATTTAGTCATTAGGGAAATGAAAGTGAACCACAATTAGATACCACTACATGCCTATTAAAATACTTCTTTTTAAATCCTGGAAAATACCAAGTGAAAGGTGAAGAACAACTGAAACTCTCATACATTTCTGCTACCACCAATTTGGAAAACAGGTTTTTAAAAACTAAGTTAAACGTATACTTACTATTCTATCCAACAATCCAACTCTTATGCATTTTCCCAAAAGAAATAAAACCTGTGTTCACACAAAACCTGTACACAAGTTTTTATAGTGGTTTTTTTCATAATCACCAAAACCAGGAAAAATCCAATGTTCTTCAACTAGTGAGTGGATAAACAAAGTCTGGCACATCATACAATAGAATACTACTCAGCAATAAAAAAATAACTATTATTACATGCTACAACATGGATGAACCTCAGAAACATTATGCTCACTGAAAGAAACCAGGTGTAAAATTTTTTAATTGTACAATTCCAACAATATAAAGTGTTCAGAAAACACAAGTTTACAGATACAGAAAATAGATTAGTGGTTACCTGGGGCTAGGGAAAGAATGGAAGGTTGACTGCAAATAGAAATGAAGGATCTTTTTGGGGGGTTGGAAATATTGTAAAACTGGATGGTGGAGTTGGTTGAACAACTCTGCAACTTACTAAACATCATTTAATCGTTCACTTATAATAGATGGATTTAATGAATATTTCATATAAGTGGAATTATACAGTAATACCTCAGTAAGGTTGATTTTTTTAAAAGTTAACACTGGAGTTATTATGAGAGTTTTTGGCTTTGACATCTTGCCAGGTTAGACAAGCAACTAATGCTTGTGTTGGTGTTTTTTCTATTATAAGCCATACCATACTTGTTGATAGAATTATTGGTATGGTCATATAATATTACAATACTAATTTTGGGAGTGTAAAACATGTATGTTCTAAGAATATTTTTCAGAAATTATTATATAACTGCAGCATAACATTGGTGAAGATAGATGCCAATGGCCTAAACTTGAAAGAATTATATGAAAACACATCTGAAGTTTTTCTAGTTGATGTGAAAGCTGATATTATAAAATATTGAAATGTTTTCATATTTATACACTAGTACTAGAGACACTGAAATTATTTTGTGATTTTTATCCAACTGCTTTAGAGACAAATTTGATTATGTTTGAATATAAGATTTCCAAGATTAATGCCTATCCTTGAAGGATACCAATAATACTTCAACTTCTATAAGGTTAACTTTATCAGTTAAAAATGATAAATGATTCTTAAGAAAATTTGCAGAGATCCTGAGGCATAATTTTCATCCTTGTGTTTAGTAGGCAAGCAAAGTATTATAACAATCAACCTCTAAATTTCAGTGGCTAAAGACAATCAAAGTTTATTTCTTACTCATGTCATAGTTCAGTGCAGGCCACTAAACTATGACTTCCATGCAGGCATTCGGGGACTCGGGTTTCATCCGTGCTATGGCTCTACCACCCTCTGTTTCCATGGAGGTTTCTTCATTGGAAGATTCGTGCTGCCTAGGTTTGGAAGTGGTGTGTATCACTTAGGTTCATATTTCACTGCGTGGAACCTAGTTACCTGGCCATTTCTAGCTGAAAGGAAGTTTTTAGAAAATTGTTACGTGCCAAGAAGAAAAGAAGCAGATATGACGGGGCAGTGACATCTCTGCCTCATTGATTTTTGTTATACAATTAATTTTTTAAAAACTTTTTTGTGATATAATTAACATACCATGAATTTCATCTTTTAGAGCGTACAATTCAATGGTTAAATGGTTTTAGTATATTCACAAAGTTGTGCAATCATCACCGTTATCTAATTGCAAACCGTAAAAAGAAGCCCAATACGTATTAGTCACGCTCCTTTACCCCCTACCCCCAGCCCCTGGAAGCCACTAATATACTCTCTGCTCCTATGAATTGGACTATTCTGGATATTTCATATAAATGGAATTATATATTATATATGGCTTATTGTAAGTGACTTCTTTCACTTGGTACAATGTTTTTGAGATTCATCCATGTTGTAGCTATAACATGTTGCAGTCATATATATCATTTCTTCATTCTTTGTATTGCCAAATAATGTTATATTTTTGACATGCCACATTTTGTTTATCCATTCTTTGGCTGATGGACGTTTGGATTGTTTCCACTGCTATGAACCTTCTGGCACAGGTTTCTGTGTGGACATATGTTTTCAGTTCTCTTGGGTGTACACCTAAGAGTGGAATTGCTGGGTCATGTGGTGACTCTATTTTAACAACTTGAGGAACTGCTGAACTGTTATCCAAAGTGGTTGCACCATTTTATAATCCCACAGCAATATGTGAGGATTCTAAAATTTCCACATCCATAACAACACTTACTGTTTGTTTTTTAATTTTTTTGTTTTAATTTTAGCAGTTCTAGTGAGTGTGAAGTGGTATCTTGTAGGTTTTGTTTGCATTTCATTGATGCCAGTGATGCTCTTTCATGTGCTTATTGGTCATTTGTTTATCTTCTTTGGAGAAATATCCATTCAAATCCTTTGCTCACTTTTGAATTGAGCTATTTCTCTTTCATTGTTGAGTTGTAAGACTTTTTTATGTATTCTGGATAGAAACTCCTTATGAACAACTTTGGTTTGTAAATATTTTCATCCATTCTGTGGTTGTCTCTTCACTTTCTTGATGGTGTCCTTTGAAGGGAAAAAGCTTTAACTTTAATGAAATGTAATTTATGTATTTATATTTGTCCCTTGTGCTTTTAGAAACCATTACCTAAATCCAAGGTCACAAAGATTTATTCCTATGGTTTCTTCTAGGAGTTTTATAGATTTAGGGCTTGCATTTAGGTCTATGATCCATTTTGAGTTAGTTTTTCTGTAATTGTGAGGTAGGAGTCTAACTTCATTCTTTTGCACGTGGATATACAGCTATCCCAGCAACCATTTGTTGAAAAGACTATTCTTTCTTTGTTGAATTGTTTTAATATTCTTGTCAAAAATCAATTCACTGTAAATGTAAGGGTTTATTTCTGGACTCCCAATTCTACTCCATTGATCTCTGTGTCTATACCTACGCCAGTACCACACTGTTTTGCTTACTGTAGCTTTGTAGCAGGTTTTGAAATGAGGAGATGGGAGTCTTCCAACTTTGTTCCTTTCCAACAATCTGTTTAGATTATCCTGCATCTTTACCATTGTTTTTTACAACCTGATTTCCAGAGCTGAAAAGAGCAAGGTGGGGTGATGTTCAGGTGGCAAATAGAAAATATTGACATTGGAAACAAAAAGTGTGTATGTGTACTGGTATAAGAGTTCTGAAGAAAGACTGTTTTTGCTTTTCAAAGTAAAACTAAATTCTGTAAGAAAATTGTTATTGATAATAATCACCATGATATGGAATTTGACAGCTGTTTCCAAGGAAATTATACACGAATAGTTTTAATTATGAAGACCTTGAGGACATAAAACTTACTAGTCTTCATCAATTATCCCTGATTTATTTGGATGTAAAAAGCCCTAAATGGGGTAATAAGGAGGAAGGCGGAAATCATTCTATTCTTTTTGCAAACTTAACTGCTTCATTATGAAATCCTACTTTTAAAGGACTTTGTGTCCTTAATGTAAGGTGAACTTGATAGCCAAGTGGGGCAAGGTAAAATTATCTACAAAGCAGAAGATAGTGTTGCCTAGAATATTGGTATTCCTGAGTGCTAAATCAGGAAACGTATCTATTGTCCCTTCACTGTTAGCTTGAGAAGTCACTGGTGACCTTTGAAATGATAAAATATCACTTGGTCTTCCTAATGATTACTCAGAGATGTGCCCAAAGGTGATTGTCAAGAACTGGGAACAAATAATATTGAGCAAATGGGGAGGTTGCACCATGTGGCAGGAAAAATGCAGACAGGCTTTAGGGTAAGACAGCTGTGGATTTCAAACGTGGACTTCTAACTGGTTTCATGAACTTCAGCAAGACATTAAGCTTCCCATTTGTCATCTCTTAAAATTGGTAAATTGCTCTTGCAGGTTTGCTCTGAAGACTAAGTGATTGAGACAAGAGATGCCTATGAACATGCCACAGAACAGGCCCTCAATCAATCTGTTTCTTTCTTCTCAAATACCTACAAGTGGATGAATGCTGAAAAAGACCACACAAATAATATGTTAACTGAATGATTATAATAAATTTGGTATTTCTTCCCAAGAAATCTTATTTCTTCAATAAAAATATCTGTCAAGTAAGATTCATGAAACATGATAATATTTTTATGTCTTTCAGAAGAGTTTTCCTATAAATAAACAAATCATTTTTTAAAAGCCTATTTGTCAGCTCAATTGTCCTAATTCCTGGATATGAAAAGCATGTTTCTTTAACACTTTGGGACTCTGTGAACATCATATATTCAACAATCAAGATTCAAGTTCTCATGAGGAAGTGAGACAACCAGAAAACAGGAAGTAAAATGTGGGCAAAAGTGTGTGTCCCAACTGCCCATCTGAGGATGAGGGTGAGGATTTGGTCTTTGTGTCCAAGGTCAAATCTACAATGGAAAGCCAAGTGCCCCTGAATTTAAGTTATAGTTTATATTGCACAAGAGAATCTGTTTTTGGCTCACCATTTGTTCCTTGACAACAGTACCTGGCACACCACAAGTATTCAATAAATATTTGTCGAATGAGGGAATAAATGAGTGAGCCACAGCAGGCATCATCTGATCCAGTAGTTTTTAGACATGTTTTGAATCGTGTTCAAACAAAATGTTTTGTGGACACCCAACATGACACACAGATGCCAGAGAAGCCTCTCTGGTCCACGAGACAGACAAGGGGACTGCACGCACCCCAGGATTCTCTAGATTCTGTAGAGCGAAGCTGGGGACCCTTAATCTTGTCAATCTTTTAATTCCAGAGATGGGAACAGTAAGAGCCGGAGAGGAGCAGGAACCCCCGTGCCAGTGGGGAAAAGGGCACATTCCGCTGAGTGTTTGCATCACTGGGAGGGCATGTGGACACCTCAGGCCATCCAGGTGGCTTCAGAGAGGAGCTGGTATGGTTGCTTATCTGATTTTTGGAAGTACAACAAAGGGCTCCAAGCTGTGTCACTGAGGGCTTTCTGGCTGCAAGACCCTGCTTTTTCACTCTAACTGTATGACCTCTCAGCTCTCCACACAGGAGGAAAACTGGTTCCCAATTTATATGTTCTAGAATTGTCCATAAAGGGGAATATGGATTCTTTGGGGTCCACTTGTCTCAGATGAGTGAGTGAGAATTTAAGAGATGAATTTGGATTTGGGAATCCTAGAATCCTCGCAGACCAGAGATGTTATGAGCATCCAGCCAAGAGATGCCTCAACCTGTGCTTTTCCCCTTGGGTCTTCATATTTGCTCGGGTCTCTCCCTGCTTGTCCCTCTACCCCGCACCCCCCCTCCAGCCCTGCCTCTTAGGTTCGGGCAGAGGCTGCTTCTCTCTTCCTCCCTGTGGTGAGCCCCGGGCAATCCACTCACGGAGGCGGCTCGGGAGCCGCCCCTTCCCTTGAGCCTGGCACTGGCTGCCTGTCTCTCTGCAGCCTCTGCTACCATCTCTGGTTCCCTCTTCCCCACCTTACTCTCCCTCATGATGGAGGGAAAGAGAAAGACAGGCAATAGGATTCTCTCAGGTGGGCACTACAGGCTCAGAGAGATGAGATTAATATGTGATTTAATCCAACCACTGAAGCCGTTTTTCAGTTGCACAGTCCTGGATAACGCATGACCCCTTAATGGAACACCACCACCAGCACCCTAGGCCAAGGTGTCTGAAGACATCCGCAAGGTACCTGGGGGAGTTCTGCCGCTCAGGCAGGGGTTCAGGGCTGTTTGGGGACCGTGCGCCTCGAGTCTCTGCTGTTCCTCCACGCCACCTAAAGAGGGAGCTGTTTCCTCAGAATGCCCTCTGCCAGGGGCCAGGCTGGGGGTTTGGGAGACCACAGCAGCTGGCCCACTTGTGAGCTGGAGGCTATCCATAAACTTCATGTGTCACTGAACCAACCCCAATTGCACTTTTCACATCTTTTTAAAAAAAATGTGTCCACTGAACTGATGAGTTCTACTACATCTTGTAGATTGTTAAGTCAGGAGACCCAGAATCTAGTATCACCTGTCTAGTGCTACTAAGCAGGTGCTGTTGGGCAAGTTCTGTTACCACTCAGGTTCAGTGTCCTCATCTGTGAAGTGTGCACAGGAACACAAGCCCAGCTGATTTCACTGGGTGGTTAAGAGGTCTGATTGTGCTTGAAAATGGTGTCGTGTTACAATTAAGGGTGTGTGAGCACTGCAGGCTAAAAGATCGGTTTTAAACCAATTACCAGCTGCGTGGCTTTGGCCAGGTTTCTAACCACTCCACCTCTCAGGTTTTTCATTTGTAAATGTGTAAATTTCATTTGCACTAAACCCTTAGGATTATTGCAAGGAATAAATTCATGTAACAGGTTAAGGCCAATACCTAGCAAGCTCTTAATAAATGGTAGCTTTAAAAATATATAGCTATTGAAGCACAAACGTTTTCAAGCCCTGTCATATTTTGCATAGGTGAGGTGCATTATCTACTCCCTGATTTGGTTCTCACACAAAAAGTAAAACAGTATCCCAGAAGGAAAGAGCTATTGCCAGTTCAAGTGGAGACATACTGCTTGGACATACTTCTTCAGGGTGTGTCATTGAAGGGAAGGCACCTGGGCCATATGGATGTGAAAGCTGATACTCCAGTCATATATCTTGGAGACAGTCACTATCAATGTGTTTTCTCTACCAGCACCAATCCTTCCTCTGATCTGTAACCCAGTATTCATTTATTCATTCAATAAACTTCCATGTAGCAAAGACCGAGTATGTACACTATTGGAGTCTATATAAATAGAAATATGAAATAAAGCTCAATCCCTGCCTTCCAGGAATTTACAGTCTGGTTGAAGAAGAGGAAAAGAGAAATGAAAAACGGTAGATAAAGATGGTAAGCACTGGTGCTATGAGAACACATAGAAAGGGCCCCTCGCCTGGGTTACAAAGAGGGAGTGTCCCAAGCCTTCCTGGAACAGATAATGAGCTGAATTTTAATAGGGAACTTAATTTATTATTTGGAGTGGGAAAGGGGGAAGTATTTCAGGCATGGTTCTCTAATTCTCTCATCTATAAAATGAAAGAGTTCAACTAGATGGTTTCTAAGATGGTTCTCTGGAGAAAGGCAAGTGGGAAATAGAAAACAAGGAGTCTCCTTGCAATAAATCCTGCTTCTAGAATCCTTACTGCACATGGGCATGAGGGAACATAGCACTTTAGGGAGCTGCTAAGTTATAAGAACAGGTTTAAAAACAAGGGATGAAGCTGGATTGTGACATAGTCATAGATGTTTACAAAAATCCGCCCGGAGCTGTGGAGAATGGATTAGAAGAGTACAAGCAAAGAAATGGGTGGCAAAGAAGCCAGTTGGGAGAAATGATGAAAACATGACTAAGGGTCAGAGGCGATTTAGGAGAGAAGACTGAATGCAAAGGTGTTTAGAAGGTCAATTTGACAGGACTTGGTGACTTAATGGTGAACAGTAGGAAGAAGTCAAGAATGACTCCAGGATCCTAGCTGGGACCTTGGAAACATCTCAGAACTCCCTCATCAAGCAGTTCATGAGTGCTTCCTTCATGTACACAGATCTATGATCCTCATTCTTTCCAGAGTGCAACTTATAATCTACTAGGACAGAGATTTTCAACCAGTGTGCTGCAAGAATTCTTAAAACTTGCAATGCCTGACTCTTTAGCCAGGGGCACTGACCTCTTTCCCTAGGTTGTCAAATTAAAAATTTACAACCACCAATACAGCAATAACCATCCGGTGTGAATGAATCAAAATTCCACCTAATTTTTTGGTCAGATCTGCAAAAAATATATTTTGGGGCTTACTGCTGAATTTTAGTAATTAGTTTATGTGGGCCATGAGATGAAAAAGGTTGAAAATCACCGCACTAGGGAATTGAGACATATTAACATCAGGTGTTCTCCATCTTTGTTTCCAGTTTGGAGTTGTTCTGGGGTTGTTTTGGAAGGAGGGACTGACCCTTGGAATGAGTATCACACAATTGAAACCTTCAGAAGGAGAAGGTAACCACCACTGGCAAGACGGCAGACTTCCATTTGTAACTGATGAAAGCATAAAGCAGAGAGACTTCCTGGCAGCTAAACAACACTTTTGTTTCAAGGATGTTCATTGCACAGTTATTTATAAGTGTAAAAAGCTGGAAACAAGCATGGCATACAAAAATAGTGCCTGGCTTTAGAGGAAGCAAGACTAAACCTAGCTCTGTAGATGAGGAATGCTCAACTACAGAGAACAGGAAATTGGATGGTTATGTCCCACAATACCTAGTGAGGCTCTTGAAGTGATGTGGTGACCAACATGTTCTTTATGAATTGGGAACAGGGGCCCAATAGACAACATGCAGCTATACATCTCAAGAAGGGCCTTTCTTACCTTTTCTCCAAGCTCCCAGGCATTGCTATGCTGAGCTTTCCCACCTGAGCAATAAACACCTGTCTGAGACCCTTCGGTCATCTTTCTCACTGTTGTTTCCGCCCATCTCCAGAAGGCTTTGCTTCGTGTCTGAAAGCTCAAAAATGTGCTGAGTCAACTGGACAAGTAGCATTGGTCTAAGGGTCAGAAAACTTCCTTTCTTTCTTGGACTTTTATTTATTGAGTCCCTACTGTGTACCATGTCCTATGCTAAGACCCAGAGAGAGAATGAGACACGAGACATCCCTGCATATGTTAGACACTTGCCTCCCCAATATCAAGTCTCCCTTTCTGTCTTACTACCAAAACCCTAATTGCATAATGAATGTCCAATTAAACAACGATATCTCCCATTCTTTTGATTACAGGAAACCACACGATCCCATTCTGACCAAGAAGATACAAGCAGGAGTCACTAAGTGGGGCTTCCAGAAAAGTTCTGTAAAAGGAGCAGACTGGGCTAGTGAATGCTTATTATTCATCACCCCTAGCTTCTGTCCAACCAAGAATGTAGGTTTGTGAAGGAGCAGCCTTTTTGTGACCAATGGGTGACAAACACCAGGAAAAAAGCCACATGATAAAGACAGGAAACGGGGTCCCTATGATATCATGGAGTTATCATGGCAACCATGCTGTGTATAAAACAACAATACCAAAATTAACCCCAAACTGGTCTAAGCTATGAATTAACTGGGCTTTTTGTTAACTGCAACTGAACACAATCCTAAGTGACACCTGACTCCATGGCCTAGGGAAGCATGCAGGCTTCTAACAAATGATGTCATCCAGGTGCTAGCAGTTCTGTGGACACAGCACAGGTAGCCGAGAAGACAAGGAAAGTGAAAAAAAACAGGGCACACTCAGGGAGCTGGCACGACTTCATTGACTGGGGTAGAGGATACGTGTGGGAGGGGGCCAGGGATAACATAGGAGGGGGTAGGAGGCAGGTCACGAAAAGACTTGTGAGAACTGGTTCACCCCTAGTTTCCTCAGCTGTGAAGAGGGAGGGTTCACCTGGAGGTGGGCATAGCTGTGAACAGAGGCCTGCCCTGCTGCCATCATTTGCAGAACCCTGGCTGGAGGCTCTGGCTCCCTTGCGGGGCATGGAAATTTCCACGGGAAGTGCTGTCCCGCCCAGCCCACCTCCCTTGGTTTCCCACTGCATGGTGTATTCCGAGGACTGCACTGGCATTTCAGTTTGAATACTAACGGGTGACTCAGAATGAACAGAAGTGTGGACAACTGTTTACTAAGAAGGCAGCCTTTGGTGTGACAAACTAGTGTGGGCTGCTGGATTATGCAGTCCTCGTGAGCCAGGCAGCTTGGAAATAGCACATACCACTGTGAGAGGCCATTGATTCATCTCTTGTCCTGTCTTGCCAGGCAAGGTATCACATGCCAACCCAGTTAAACTCACAGTCCACCCAGGCCAGGGAAAGTGTCTGTCCCTCTGGACGGTGCCCCAGCACCCCCTGTATCTTACAGTTCCGTTGTGCAGATGTTCAGCACTTTCTTGAGACTGTTCATACTTTTAGTTTACTTAACCTCCCGGCGCCAACAGACTGCAGCCTGTAGAGAGCATCACAAAGTTTTAGAGTCAAACAATCTCAGTACTGTTTTTAATGGAACGTTAAAAACCAACAAATATATTGATATCTGTTGGTTACAAAGAAGCAAGGAATTAGATACTGTTGGAGACACACAACAATAATTAAGATGTCATTCCTGTTTAAAATAGTCAAACTCAGAGAAACACAGAGTAGAATGGTGGCTGCCAGGGGCCCCGGGAAGAGGAAATGGGGAGATGTAGGTCAAAAGGTACAAAGTTTCAGTTCTGCAGGATGAATAAGCCCAGGTGATGTAATGTACAGCAGGATGACTAAAGGTAACAATACTGTATTATATACTTGAAATTTGTTAAGAGGATGTAACTTAAGTGTTCTCATGACCAAAAAATTGAGGTGGTGGCTATGTTACCTAGCTTGATTGTGGGGATCATTTCCCAATGTATACATATATCAAAACATCAAGTTGCACATCTTAAATATATACAATTTCTAGCTGTCAAATACTCCCCAATAAAGCTGAAAATAAAATATAGCCAAACCTGAAAGAAAAAAAAAAAGACATGATTCCTGGCCTTAAGCTTAGCGCATGTTGTATGCTAGGAGGCCAGCAAGGCCGCATGGTGGACAGATCAGTTCTCGAATTCTGGCTCTAGTGCTGAAAATAGGTGCGATCCTGATTTATTCCCTCAACTTTTCCCAGCTTGTTTCCTCACTCACACAAAGGGATAGTGGGACCTGCCTCCCACAGAGAATTAGAGATAATGTAAGCGTTGTGCGGTAGAGGATAGTTGCCCCATAAATGATGGCTATTCCTACTGTTAAGTGAAAAAGTTAAAGAATTCAAAGCAACTGAGTGGCGTCGAATGGCAGCGTAAGATAATTACTAAATTCATGGCTTAACGTGTCAGGAGCTTCCTTCCATGCCTACATGCCGTTCCCATGGGCTCCCCTACAAACCTCTGAGGAATATGTCTATTTGCAGATGAGAAAGGGGAGGGTGGGAGAATTTAAGGGACTTGGAAACATTAGGTAAAAGGCAGAGCCAGGACCTGGCTCTGTGTTGCCTTTGACACTGCAAGAGCTTCTTGGCAGGTGACTGAGGACATCAGTTCAGAACAGGGAGAAATCGGGCAGCTGAGCTGGGCTGGAGGCTTCAGAGGCAGAAGCCCCTCATTCGGTCCCCCGAGTGATTCCTAAGCACCTACTACATGCAGAGCATTCTTCTGAGCAAAATGGACAAGATTCCTGTCCTTGCGGGGCTTGTGGGGAGGCCTGGAAGTGGTAGGAAGAGGGAATAGGACATTGCAGGTGGGTGGAAGGAAGCCTCCTGCCTGGGCCAGGCTGATCCCTAGTCCCATGAGGCTGCGGGGAGCCGCTCTCCAGAACATGCACAGAGGGTTTGGATGTTACAGACAAAAGCGTCCAGGGGAGAGGGAGGGAGAAGGCGGGAGCCCAGCTGAGAACAGCCCTGGGGAAGGGTCTCAGGAAGGGAAGGCCCGCTGGAGGCTGTGCAGGGAAGGGGTGAGAAGAAACCTGTCTAAGCGATTTCATGATCCAGATTTTGAGTGCTCATTTTGAGTGGGATATAAACCTCCTTCTCCGACTGCCCTGGAGGGACCACCAGCTGTGCCCCACACCACTTCCTTCTACCCTTGTGCAGGTGGAGAGCAGAGAAGAGCTGGGCAAGGATGGCAGTGACAGCTGACAGCTGGGTCCCATCTATGGTTTGTGGGGTCTGATATAAACTCATAGATGCTCCTCCCAGGGCCTGGCAGAGACCACCAGCCGGTGTTTACGGAGCAGACTCTGCCATGGCCCAGCCTGCCTCTCTTCTTCCAGATTCTTCTCTGTTCCACGCGGCTCTTGTTCAGTGCTACTGGGCTGGATGAGCATGTCCTCGTTTTAAGACCCTTATTACTACTGGAATTCATTGTGTTCAATCTCTGCTAATGTGACTGCTCTCAGGCACCAAGTAGTTATCCACTGGGAATGAAGTTTAGATGTGTCTCCAGACATACTCTGAAAGACACTGGCTGCTGGTGTACACATAGCCTAGAAATGGCTTGTCTCTCTAAGGTGAATGCCCGGCAGCTTCTTGCTGGCTGGGGTGCCTGCCCCCCTGCAATGGTTGGAGAGTCATACCTTCTCCCTTTGGCAGGAAGAGTCCCTTCCTGACCGGACTCCAATGGGAACCTGGATCCCCATCATATAGCAGTAGCACAGCTCTTCCTGCTAAACACTCTGAAAGGTATGTTCCCTCAGCAGAGGCCCAGGGGAGACATTCTAACCATCCTCAGCCCAAGAAGGAGCAGGAGATTCAGAACCTACTTGGGAGAATATCTAAAGATCCACCAGTGCGCCCTGGGGCATTTCTGTGAACCCTGGGACAGACCACAGGACAGTGACTCAACGGACTGGTTACCAACTCAGGTTTGATGAAAAGAGGGGCAAATGTTGAATTAATAGGTAACTTGGACTAAAAGGCCTGTCATTCTTGTGTTGACTTTCATTCTCCCTGTGAGTGTGGGGGTGTCACGGTTTGAGATGAACTGCTGCCCCCGTGAAATCCCTTTTACAGGTAAGGAAGTCGAGGTAAATGGCCAGCCCAACAGAGGTCAAAACTAGAGTCCAAGGCAGTGGTTCCCTGCCTGATGCTTGTTAGAATCACCTGGAGAGTTAAAAACACAACAAAATGATGCCTGGGCCGCGTCCTTAGCTAATCTGATTTAACTGATCTGGGGACAGGCTCCAACATTATTATCTTTAGAAAGCTTCCCAGAGGATTCTAAAACATGCAGCCAGGTTTGGGAATCTCTGACAGATCTACCAACTTCCAGTTTAAAGCTCAACAGGCCAAAATGCTTTCCCTTATCTCCTATTCCAACCAGGCCAGCTGGGAAGTGCCTCGGTGGGCAGCTAGGGTCACCCAACATACTGCCTTGAGAGCTGAGAACATTTGCTCACTTTGCTCACCTGTAGAATGGGGAGATTGAGATCTCTCAGGCCTACTTACTGTATCTGAGGATGTAAAATGCTTATTCCAACATAGACTAAGGGCTCCATAAATGGCAGTGGTGGTGAAGACAGTTGTCAGTCTTAGGGGCAGTAGCTTTCCTTTTATTTTATTTTTTAATTTCATTTTACATTCAATATTATTTGGTGTTAGTTTCAGTGTGCAGCATAGTGGTTAGACAATCATGTACTTTACAAACCCAGTCCAGATGTCACAGCCCAATGGCACAACTGCATTAGCCACGGGGACTTAAAACTGGTGCCACATCTTTGTCAAACACTAACTTCAAGTCAGCCTAGGACACACACACACAAACACACACACACACGCTGACATCTTTACACCTACGTATGTACCCAGGAAGTGGCCCCTTCAGTGACATTCTGTGTGGATCAGCCACGATGACAGATAAGGAGGCATCCAGCGCCAATCATCACAGTTTTCACTGTCAGTCTGAGTGTGCAGACGGCCCAGGCAGGACCTCCCAATACTGAGGAAATGCAGAGAGGAATCGTTTACTACTTGCTTGCCTAATAATTTCCACTTAACACACAGTGAAAGCAGAACTCTGTGACACACTGGCCCTGTCTGGGTAAAGGTTCTGCTTTTTCTGGAAGATCTTGGAAAAAGAAAAAAAAAAAAACCACACAACAAATACTTGGCCATGAGGGAGGGAGAGCTTCTCAACCTTTCATGCATTCAGCGAGCACTCAGTTTCCTCACCTGTATACCATTTATATGTATACTCGGCGCTGGGGACCGAAACCTGAGCACAGGTTAGAGATGTCCTGCTCTGGAGCTGGAAATATCCCTGGTGAGAAAACAGGTATCCAGACAACCCCAGTACTAGTAGCTAGGACACTATTCTTGGGATATCTCAAAGGACTGTCTATTCCATCAGTGAGCCTCGTGGCAATATTGCTACTCAGCCAGTATGTACTAGCACGGACATAATGGTTCTCAAACTATCAAGATACCTCTTAATCAGCTGGCAAATTGCTGCTGTCCTAATCATCCCCAGTGCTCCCATTACCCCTTGAAAATGCAGCACTGAAAGAGTTAACTCCTGACACACAGAAGGTCTCCAGGACAATGTTCTGACGCCGTTCCAGTCTTCTGGTTAGTTAGTGCCTACAGTGAGTGGATTGTCCAACATTCTGAAGTTTACCCTGCCTCTTGGTCAGTGGAGCTCCTCTGTAGAGGTCCAAGGGGCTCTAATCCACTTGCAACGTAGAGATTAGCCACTTGAAGCCGCACATGCACAGCAGATGCATGGGTTTTACTTTGATTGCACGTCTCTTTGGGACACCTTAGGGGGGCTAATGGCTATTTGAAGGGACTAAACTCCTTACCTCCACAAACCACCTCTTGGCAATGTAGGATGCCTATATTTCCGGAAAGACCCCTTCATAAGAAAAAGAAAACCAACTCAATATATGGAAATCCAAACAAATACATAAGAAAATACCTGTCATTCAGAAAGATAATTGGGCTCCATTGTTGTCTGTGAGCCACTCCCTGATAGGGAAACTTATCAGGAATGCATTCATTGGCAAAATGTGGCACAATCCTCAAGCTTTGCCCATGAGAAGCAGTTCTGATGGTTGCTCCCAAAAGTTAGTGTGTTCCACTAGGACAATCAGCACTGTCCAAAGGAGTGCCCAGGAAATTATTATCTAATGATGCATGGCATGGTCCCAGGCCCCGTCCTCAGCCCCACTCCTTGCCCTTCCCCTGCTCTGTTCTGTGTCACATCCCCACCCCCATTGTGTCTCCTGGCTTCCTGCTGGATTTGACCAACAGGAGGTATTAAAAGGTGCCTGAAGGGCAGATGTAAGGGAAAAGGTAAGAGTATTTCTCCTCCCTCCTCTCTGCCTCGGGCAGCATCCCAGACTGCAGTCCACAACCTTGGTGGTTCCAGCTCTCGCAGGACAAGGCTTCCAGCTTCTGCCAGGAGAGTGGCCCCTGGGCTCCCCCAATTCTGCCTGTTCCCCCTTTTCCTCCTGCTGGGGAGTCATTTTGGCTTTCTGTTGTTGGAAATCTTGGGTTGCCTCCCTGGCCCCTGGTGGCTTTCCAGCATCCCCATCAGTTGTGTAATTAATTTCTTGCATGAAATCCCCGTTTCACTCCGTGTGGTGTCCCTTTTCCTGGTTGGACTCTGACTGATACCCCAACCAGCTGAGCTCTTTCGAATGTTCCTTTCCTTCCCCGGCCTTCAGTTTCCTTGTTCGTATGAGACCTGGAGGAAGAACTTACCAAGTTTGTTTGTTTGTTTGTTTGCTTTTATTAATCTTCACCCGATGATTTTTTTCCATTGATTTTTAGAGAGACTGGAAGGAGGGGGAAAGGGAAGAAAGAGAGAGAGAAACATCGATGTGAGAGACACATGCCACGCCGGCCAGGGCAACTTACCAAGTTTATCTCAGCTTCCTGTATCTATGGGTGTGAGACCTGCACACTGGGGGGCCTCCAGGATTGAAATGCCCTTCAAGCTTCAGGGTGGCCTGGAAACCAAATACCTCATTTTGTTTTTCCCAAAGTAGTTTGCATTTCGAACGGCAGCTTTAAATCCTTCCTTTGGAAACAGGCAGAGTATAAACGATAGAGAGTATGTTTTTTAACTATGCCATTTTAAAAGCAGTAGATTCACTGTTTCTTTCTTACTCATTTCATAATTTGGCATTTCCTTTTCTTTAACTAAGAGCTGTAGGCTTAAATGGCTTCCCTTCGTCTTAATACTCCGCCATTTGGCAGTGTGGACTGTGTTTGTGGTTGTGTTCTCAATTTTTTTTTTTTTTTTCCAGAGGAGGCATGTAAGTCATCACCTTTCTGGGTTGAGAGATGCTCCTCGTTTGGTTTCTCCTCGAGCACCCATGCTTTGCCCTGGGTCATCTTAACTGCCTTTCTCTGCATCCTTGGAAATCCTGAGCTGCTGGCTATGGCTGCTGCAGGTGATCGCTCAGAAGATGAGTGGACGTGTGTTTTAGGTGGGGAGTGGTTCTGTTGGTTTCCCATTTCCCTTTCCAAGCACTATGTTGTACACAGCCCCTTCCCCTCCACCCCACCCCATTCCCTGGGCAAAAGTCCCGCTGGGCTGATGTGGAGCAGCCCCGTGGTCCTTGCTGGGCCCTCTTGAGCAATCCTGGTGGCAAAGCTCGTGGACTTCCTCAGCTGCCTCCTGAGCTTGGGGAGGCAAGGCTCAGGCAGCGAGAGAGCCGGAGGCACATGTTGTTCAGGGCCAGATCCCTGTCAGGAGTGATTCAGCAGGCCGTGACGCATCCGATTCCTAGAACTGGACTCTGAGAGGAAGGACGGGATGGCAACACACGTGACCTCAGAGAAGCGGTCCAGTGGTTTGGGAGTCAGGCATGGTTCCATCACATACTCATAATGCAAACTTCTCCAGTAATAATGGTCAGCAACATTTATTGAGCTGTATGTATGCAATGTGTACCATGCAAAGTTTCCCTGCATGCATTACCTTGTATAATCTACATAGTCGTGTGGGATTGGTTTTCTAGATGAGGAAACAGGCCGAGAGCAATTAAGCAACTTGACCAATATCATATAACCATACAACTAGAAAGTCACAGAGCCAGGAAATCCCCCAGGTCTATCTGCTTTCACAGTCTCTTTGCCACATTGCAAGTGAATTAAATTTTCCAAATGTCAGTTATCTTGTTACCTTGTCTTTCATATCAGGATATCGATGCCTATCTTGAAGAATCCCCTCTCTCTCTCCCTCCCACTTAACATTTGTTAAGCTTCTAATTTATCTATTCACTGAGTTACATCTGGATAGCAGTAGGGTTCACTAATCCAAAAAAAGGCGCAATTTCAAATAATTCAGTAAGTATGGGAAATTTATCTACTAAGTGGCAGGTATTTGGAGAATATCTCTGAAGTGTTACATGGGTCTGGACTCAAATGGGTCCTCAAAATGACATTACGAACTCACAACAGCCTGGCCGGGCGTGGCTCAGCGGTTGAGCGTCGACCTAGGATCCAGGCGATCGGGGTTCGATTCCCGGTCAGGGCACATGCCCGGGTTGCGGGCTCGATCAATGACTCTCTCATCATTGATGTTTCTGTCTCTCTCCCTCTCCTTTCCTCTCTTGGAAATCAATAAAAGATATATTAAAAAAAAAAAAAAAAGAACTCACAACAGCCCTGGCTGGTGCAGCTCAGTTGGTTGGGCACTGTCCTGTGCACCAAGAAATCGCCAGTTTGATTCCAGGTCAGGGCACATGCCCTGGTTTCAGGCTTTATGCCCAGTAGGGAGCACGAGGGAGGCAGCCAGTTGATGTTTCTCTCTCTCCTTCTCCCTTCCTCTCTCTCTAAAATCAATAAAAACATATTTTTAAATTTTTTTAATAAAAAAGAATTTATAACACTATAAAATGGTGGAAGCACATCCCCCACACACAAACACACACCCCATTTGCACAAGCAGAGCATGGGAGTGGCTGGGGGAAAGGGTCCCAGTATGAGCAGAGAGTAACTCCCAAGGCACAAGTGGAGCCATCAGATATTGTCCGTGTCTTTTCTCTATCTGAAGCTCTGATGAAGAACTAGCTCAGAACAGGCCCGAGGCAGTGGGCTCACACTGGGAGTTATTTGGAAGTAGCTGGAACCAGGAATGCTAGCAAGACAGCTGTCCCTTTCTGTTTGCAAATTTAAAACTCAGGGTCCCACTCGTTCAGGAGCAGGCTGGGGGCCTTGGAGGGAGAGAGGGTGGGCAGGGTGCATGTAGCAATATTTGCAGAGCCACCACTTGACTCACTTTCTCTTGAAGATAAGTCCATCTCGGCAGAAGTGGGCTATCCTCCAAAAGTGGTTACCTACGAGGAGGCACCCTCTGGATGTGCAAAAACAAACTTGCCTATTATCAAGGACTAAACCATCAAGGAAAGAGGGAGATTGAATGAGGAAACTTGAAGCAGCAGTTCACGTGGGTGCTAAAGGGCACTGGTTGATGAGCCTGATAATGACTGGGGCAAGAGCAGACGCCACTCAAACATTTCTGTACTCGACTCGCCGGGTTTGCTGCCTTAGCAGACATCTGGGTGATATCCCCGCTGCTTTGCGGGAGAGTGAGGGGACACCTGGCTGCTTTCAGGATAGTTGTGTCCTGGCTGGACATCACAGATCTGGACTATAGATGGTACATTCCCCCAGAGTCCACATCAGACAAAAGCATACTAGAAGTTTCTCTTCTCTGACCTCTAGAGGTGGAAAGCCTCAAAGGGAAAGAGCAATAATTTACAGCTTTGGAAGTACAGCCAGTTATATTCTGATCTATGGCAATGTCACATTCACCTTACAGAGGACAGCATCGCCACCCGGCTTCCTTAGGCACTGTGTCAGCGTGATGTGAATCTTCGCCTTACACACAGCTCGCCGCTGACGGGATCTGGAGGAGCAACAAACAACTTGATGGGCCTCCACAGGGAGTTGAAGGCGGGCAAAGACATTTTAAGCGGGCGGTAACAATGTTTGAACAGCTAGTTTCCCCAACAGAGAATGGGGAGCCATGGGGAGAGAGGTAAGGAGGAGAGACAAACAGGAAGGCAGGAGAAGATGGAGAAGAGGAAGAGATGCATTGGCTAGGGACGCATCTCTAGAACAGCAGACATGCCTGCATTCAAACCCACTCTCCCAGACACCTGCTTCTCCGGGAGACTTCCTAGTCTCTGGGGTCTCTAGTGCCTTCTCTAAAGGCCCACAGTTCTCGCCATAGTCCTTTATTCTCTATTAAATTGAAATGATTAGATTGAACATCTGTCCTCACCTTTAGGTCTGAACTTGAGAACAGAAAAACATGTCTTCCCATGATGGTATTGCCAATACCTGGTCATCACTGTGCCTGACACAAAGAAGGGCTCGCGTGTTGATTGTTGAGTGTGCTCTTGTCATAGGTAGGACCCTCCACATGTGAATGACCCTGTGCCTGTGCTGTAATCTGTTAATGTGGACCAGGGAGAGCCACCTGTCCTAGGGAAGTGAACAATCTGGCCCAGTAAGAACTTTTGTTTTCCCTGTTTTTTCTCTTTGTGACCTTAATTCCTGTATTAACACAAACTACAACGGTCTCACATCATTGTTACACTTTATGGATCAGTGAAAAGCTATTAGAAATTTTGCTCAAAACATGAGGGTTGTTTTCATCCTGATACTAAATGAAACACAAAAGCAGACCCCCCACATTATATCTACAGAAACATCACGTGTACATACTCACACCTACTAAAAACTCCAAAAATGAAACTGGTAATGAGTTACGAGGGTGAAATTGCAGTTTTATAGTTTTGTCTCTTTAAGGAAAAATTGCCTTTGTGGTGTTTATTGTGTTTGTATTCCCATAAGTGAATAAATATGCAAACAAAGAAATATAAAATAGATAAATCAGGAGAGAGGGAAAAATGAAAATCAGGCTTAAATGTGCAAACTCCAGTTGCTGAGAGAAAAAGCAATGCTTTTTTCTAGTTGCACAGAAAAGAATGAATTATTTAGAATAGCGTGGAATCTGGGTGTGAGAGTTTTTAAGAGAAAGCATCTGAAATTCATGCTACCCTCTCCTTTGAGGTTGGTTCTGCCCTTCCAGTGGTTGGTTGCATTGGTCAACTCAGTATCAGGGAAAGGGCAAGAATTTTTTGTCCATTTCTGGTCTGTGACATGCACATTAGTCATCTCCTCTCTATCTCTACTCAGAAAGAGCAAATGTGCTATGTCACAGAGCAGCCTCTGAGTTTATTGTTAGTGAGCCTGGTTCAGGCCTTCAATCTTGCTGAAGAGCAAATAAACTCCATGAAACTCCCGTGGTTTGCTAAGAGACATGTCATTAAATGTCAATCACCTTTTCCCACAAAATAGTTCAAAAATCATCTACTATTTAAGCTTTAGAGTTTGCATAATATGCTAGATTTAAAACAACATGGATTAAAATCTTGACTTCACCCTTTCTAGGTGGGTAACCTTGGCTGAGTTACTTCACTGAGACTCATTTCCCTTCTTTGTTAATGGGCCGTGGAGATACGGAATAATTTCATAAGGTGGGAAACACTCTACCTGTGTTAGCTTGAACTACTTAATTTACATCAGCCCCAGGAATTTATGTGAAAAAGACTGAAAACAGAAATCACATCATAAATATAAATGATTATCATAGGAGTTCCTGTGCCTCTTTGCTTGTATATTATTTTTACTATGTTTGAGCTAGATATTAAAATCTATGAGATGTGAACACCACCTCCAAATTAATTTTTAGGTTTTAAAAAGGAATTTGGGGATAATTTCTCAGTGATGTGTCACATTATAGAATAATTAACAATGGTTTATTGGTATTAATGTTATATATTATTATAATTAATATCATTAAGGGCCTAGCTATCTTAGTTCATTTTAACTGTGATTTAATTCACAAAATTGTTCTTTTGAGCCCAGTTTGCAAAGACACAGTATTTTGGCACACCAGGTACAAGCTAAGCTGGAAAGTGAGACTTTAAACATCAGATAAGAAGGAATTGCAATTGACCCCTCCGTGGCCTGTGAAAGGCTCCCTTGAGTGTATATGCTGACATTGACAGTGGAGCCCAGCCATGGGTGTGTGTAAATCTATGTTCCGGGCAAAGAGACAAATCCCTACTTTTAGTACTTTCCTTACTGAGACCTCTCTGGATTTGACCTCTTGAGCTGTGTCCCTCACATCTGCATCAGGGACTCTTGTGGTCTCTGAGGAACTCCTAGCCTCTGACCCTGGTGCCAGCTGAGTGTATAATGACACACTCTTTGAGTCCATGCTTTAATGAATCCTTGAAGGATTCCTCCTGCTCTTCTTGTCTGAACTGACCTGACTTCAAACAACTAAATAGCAGCTGCATGGAATCCAGCTGCTTGGACTTTGGGATTAGCAAGCTTACTTCCACATTTGGAGACTTGATTTTCCTCATCTGTAAATGGGGATAATAACATCTATTATGTAACTTTTTGTATCAAAAAGATTGGGTTTTTTAGTTTGGTGCCTAAGAGGACCCAAGCGCTCAGTATGCCATGAGTGTCATTGCTGTTGTTGTTATTGATGTTATTACTGTTACTGGCAACGCACACAGGATCGTCTTAGAAGAGCTCTTATAAAGTAAACATCCCTAAGGTCCTGGTGTACTGACTGCAGTAGAGGACTTGGTGGCTGGCAGTTTTCTATAGGTTCACATACTAATGTGTATGCCGCCCTCAAGGGCACATGGAGAATCATCTATGCTCACATAGAAACCCAAAGCTAGATATTAAAAACTAATTTCTTTTTGACTTAAGAATGCCCTACTTGATTTGTTCTTTCTGCATATTTACCTCCAAACCACTCTTAGTTAGGATTATTATAAAAGCAAAGTGAGATTTGTATTCCATAACATGCATCCACACACTTGGGAAACGGGAGTGGGTCAGAGCAGTTGTTGATGGAAAGGGGCCTCACTTGGAGTGGGGCCCACATCTAGAGAATCAAAGGCAGCCTGAAATACAGGGAAAGAACAAGAGTGACTAGTTATGTTCAAAAACATAAAAAAACAAACCAAAGAAAGGAATTTAACTGAGGAAGAGATCAGGCGTTTTCCTGTGGCTATGTGAGACAGCCAAGAATGTTTGCCCCAAGAGGAAGGCTTGGAGGGCCCTGGTCTCATTCTTCTGAAGTTTGAGGGACTATCACATAGAGAAAAGAGTCGGTTTAGTTACTGCCCCCTCAAACCCCAAGGGATAAACAGGACCAATAAATGAGAGTAAAGAAATGAGATTGAGTTGAACAGAAAGAAGAACTTAACCATTTCAGTGCCCATCCCCCAAATGGAATGGATTGCCTCTGGGTCCCTAGTTCTTGAAGGGTTCAAGCAGGAGCTGAATGACCATGTCTCAGGAATGTTGTAGATTATATTGGGGGGGGAGGGTTCAACGACCTCTCTGATCCTCTTTAAGATTAAATAAAATTTTACCAAGATATAAAACTCCTGTTTTGTTTCCTTGAACATTAAAATAGATATAATGTCACTTAACAATTCCATAAAATGGGCTGGTCCTTATTAAAATGTATAAGAAATTGAATGTACAACTATACTATATAAATAGATATAATTTAAAGACATGACAGAATTACCCACTGTGAATTATAGCAGCTAAATCTTTCAGAAATCCTAATTTATAATAATGCATCATTAATAATTATGCTCATAAGAGGTTCCATTTTGAGGATCTGTATGCCATATATGATTCTAACAGCCCCCTGAGATAGATATTTTTAGCATCCCCATATTACAGAGGAGAATACTGAGGTTCAGAGATCAAGAAACTTGTTCAAGGCCACCCAGCTAAATGTGGGTCTGTCTGACACCCCAGCCCCTGATCTTTCCACTGTGTCACACTTCTTCTCAACCACTTCCTGTCTTGCTTGAACAAACACAGTTTGGGTCAAACATACAAGCAATGATGACGTGCCCCTGTCACACCTCCCAGTTAAATCATATAATTTCCAAGGCTCTGTGTTCTTGTCTGGCCTGCCCAGGAAAATGTTTATTTTGAGATATGCCTTTCTCAGAACAGCTGAATGTTCTTGATGGCCTTTCACACACACATGGACCATATCGACCTGGAGGTATAGAGTCATTACTTCATCTCACAACTGAGACTATCCTTCGTGCTCTGCTCCCAATTTGGGGCCTGTTTCAGGGAGGTGTTAAGGCTATTAGTAGGTCCATGGGGGCTATTAATAGAGCCCTAGGCTTCAGCCAACTCACCATGTTTATGTTTTTTGGGTTGCATTGCAACGGTTGTTGGTAATTATAGATGCGTGGGTGAGGATGGGTACTAATGAATAGTTCCTCCTCTTAGTTTCCTCTTTGCAAAGGCCCAACTCTGGGGGTGTCTAAACTCACAATCTCATCATAAGGTCCCTCATGTCTAGTCACCGCTATATTTCCTGGCCAACTGAAGTAACCGGGGGGGCTGAAAGATTTCAAGGCAATCCACATCACCATTTGGGCTATTACCTGTGTAGTCAATGCCTTCTTTAAAAGAAATAATGTGACACCAAAAGAAAGTTGTTTTTCCTCCTACAAGCAAGATTTCCCCCTTTGTGATGACAAAGCATTTTCCACAGTTTTGCAGATAAATACATAAAGAGGATTCATGAATCTAATTAAAATGATGATCCCTGAGGAAACTCATTAAAATGAGTGGTGCATTGTGTCCAATAAATTGTTGTAATCTGTAATACAAGCTCTTTTGGTACCCCAGAGGTGCATGCAATCTCTTCATCAGTTAAGGGACAGATGCCACCTTTTCCAGCTTTTCTCTTGATTCTCTTGTGTGCCAAGAGAAAAGGTTGGTCACAGCCCAAGGATGCCCCCTGAGTTAACCATGAAGAGTAAGGCACGTCTGATTCTAACCAGTCAGTTGAACTTGGACTGTGACAAAAATACACCAACGGAGTAGAAATAGCTGCCAAAAATAAAGGGAAAAAATGCCGAAGCCTTCAAGGTACACTTTGGAAGACATTTTTTCCTGCTCTCCAACCTCAACCCATGTCTTTGGGCAATAGCAGTAGAAAGTCAACTAGTGGGAAAGAGAAATTGGGGACATCTAGAAAAGACTTGTCCAATTCCACCTTACATGCCCCTGTCATTACCTTCCTTGGCCCCCACTTGTCTAGTTCATCTGCTTTGATGACAGGTTAAGTAGGTAGCTGTTCAAGCTTTTTGAGAATATGGGCCAGGGCTGGGATAATGTGGTGTTTCATGAAGCCAAAAGAAAGATACCCATGTGGTATGCAAGGACAAGGTTCTGAGGTCAAAAAGCATGTCACAGGGCCTTGGCCTGGTGGCTCAGTTGGTTGGAGCATCATTCTATACACCAAAAGGTTGTGGGTTCAATTCCCAACTAGGGCACATACCTAGGTTATGGGTTCAATTCCCAGTCAGGGCACATATGGGAGGCAACCGAATGATGTTTCTCTCTCATTGATGTCTCTCTCTCCCTCTTTCAAATCAATAAACATCTCCTGGGGTGAAGATTAAAAAAAGCAAAAAAGCATGTGACAGGTTATCAACTAAAAGGTAAGCAGTAAAAGAAGCCAAGCATGAAGGACAACATATATATTGTATGATTCCATCTGTATGAAATCCTGGAATAGGATAATATACAGATACAGAAAGTAAATTAGTGGTTGCCTAGGGCTGAGGGATATGGGAGGTGAAGGGTGAGGCCCAAGGGATATGGGAATTCTTTTTGAGGTGGTGAAAATGTCTTAAAATTGATTATGGTGATGGATATACAACTCTGTAAATATGCTGAAAGCCATTGGAGTATTCACTTTAATTAGGCAAATTATATGGTATGAGAATTATATCTCAATGAAGCTGTTAAAAATAAAAAGGTGAGAAGTGACACCACTGGGGAGCTGAGCTATGGAAAACCAGAAAAGTTGAGTCATGAGCAGTGAGACAGAGAACACTAATAGGAGGTGGTCTGCTGAGGGGTCCTAGGAGGGAGGTCAAACTGCTCTAGACAGAGGTTTTACAGAGTTCCAGCTACAGCCCATGTGTTTTGAAAAGGTCGACGATGGCTATCCTCATGTAAAAGACCCCTAGAGGGTTACTGTAATCTACTCCCTTTCTAGAAGAATGAATCTGTCTAAACATTGAGCCTGGTCAGCTTGGTGGATCTCACTCCTGTGATAGGATGATAGCTATGGAAAAGTCAACCTCTTTTCATTTCCTGAAACCTAATTAGAACTTTAGATTGTGCATTATGATCCTTAGGAATTAACTGCTCTTCCAGGTAGCAGTATTTTTTTTTTAAACTATATCTTTATTGATTTCAAAGAGGAAAGGAGAGGGGGAGAGAGAGAAAGATAGAAACATCAATGATGAAAGAATCGTCTTTGATCGGCTGCCTCCTACACACCCCCTACCGGGGATCGAGCCCACAACCCGGGTATGTGCCCTGACCAGGAATCGAACTGCATCCTCCTGGATCCTAGGTCAGTGTTCAACCACTGAGCCACGCCTGGCCAGGCACAGTATTTTTTTATGTTTATATTTTATCAGAGCCTCGCTCAAAGACTTCCAACGTTGGCCGATCACTGGAGTCTGAAGGTTGTTTTAGTTATATTCCAGTGAAAGCCAGAAGAGTTACTTCACTATTTTGACAACAAATAATGAATGAGGAGCCATATATACAAGGTCCAGTTCCAAAAACAGTGAAGTGGGATTTTTTCATCCAGTATTTAGCATGCCCTGGTCCTTCTGAAACTCTCCAACTTTATCGCCCACTCTGTCTTGTAGAGATTCAGAGCTGCAGCCCCAAATGCTCGTCTACATTTTTGCTCACGTTGTTCCTTCTCCTCACTTGGCTAATTCCTCCCTATCCTTCAGGAATCTTCTAGGAAGCCTTCTCTGAATTCTTGGGAGTCCTTTCATATGTTCCCATAGCACTATATATCAACACATTCACTGCATTGTAAAGGGATTTTCTATTCATCTGTTTATGTCCCCACTGGTCTGGAAGCTCCTTAGGGCTCATCGCTCCGTCTCTTTGTTCCCATGCCCTGGACTAGCTCTCAGCACCTAACAGATGCTTAATAAATGTGTGCTGAACACCTTCATTGCAAAGATGCTATTCAGTGGTCACTTGGGAAGTCACCACGGAAATTTGGCACCATCTCTCTTAACCCCAAATATTACCCCAATATATGGGCCCATTCAAAAGGA
This sequence comes from Miniopterus natalensis, assembly GCF_054644295.1. Taxonomy (NCBI): domain Eukaryota; kingdom Metazoa; phylum Chordata; class Mammalia; order Chiroptera; family Miniopteridae; genus Miniopterus; species Miniopterus natalensis. The sequence goes on along the minus strand of NC_142094.1, from coordinate 27,261,514 downwards.
TCATGGGGTGACAGATCACTCTTAGTGTCCACAAGGCCTAGCACAAGGCTGAGCACACAGTATGCCCTCCTTGAAAACACTGGCTAACCTGATCTGTTTATAGTCCTTGACTGTCATATGTTTGACTATCTTACAGCCCACACTTTCAATACCTTAGACAATCTTACCCCTAAATTAAATTGTTTTCCACACACTGAGTTCAGATATTCATTCATCAGCTGACAAAAGGACACAGTGTTTTTCTATAATGGAACTGCTCAACTGTTCAGTTTGATAGCAGCGCCCATCTTGGTAACAGAAGATTCATGCAATTGGCTGATTATTCAAATATTCATTTATGAAAATGTGTGGGAAACGGACAAAGAATGTGCTGATATTAGTGGAAATAAGCAAAGAGCTCTCATCAATTTAATAAAATCAAGACAAAAATAGAAATCATTAGGTGTGCTAAAGTAGCCAATCTTTAGCCTCAATTGGATGTTCAATCTGTTCAATTATGAAGAAAAAGAACAAATTAAAAAGCATGGTGAAATTCTGGAAGCATAACGTCAAATAGAGTATCCAAAGGCAAGGCATAGTTAGCATTTTTATAATTATTTTTTAAATCTCTGGGACTCGTCCCAAACCTTAACCAAACGAAATAGTATCTAAGTCTACTGTTTGATATCTATCCCTTTGATTTTTATGTTTTCATGAATATTATATATCAAAGCAGGAAATTATTGTGTCATATTAGAGATTCGTGAAGATTTTTGATGTCCCAAAAAACTTTAGGAGGAGTAACAGTTTAAGAGGAAATAGTCCAATTACTCAAAGATTATATAATGGCTATAGCCTTATTGCTAAGTTATTAAAAGCACAGACATAAGAGTCAAGCATACCTAGAACATCTAGCAATGTGTCTTGATCAAGTTCCTTAATCCTTCCAACCTCAGTTTCTTCATCTGTAAAATGGGGTTAATAATAATACCTATCCCAGAAGGTGGCTACAAGATGCAAATGAGTGAATATGTACAATATGCCTAGTCCAGTGCCTGATATTTAGGCTGAGTGTATAATATAGAAGCCGTTCTCTAGGCAGGAAGAAGGATGCTGGAAGAATTGCTGGGAGGGACTAAACTTTGCCTACTTCGCAAGTTGTCTAGGGCCCCACCAGCATCTGGGCTCTATTGAAAACGTGATGTGGAAACACAACTGCTATTACTACTCCCAATCTACCCACTGGGTCATTCTGGCTTCTGCTGGGGTGAGTGGGAGGGTGCTATTTATTCTAACCTAATGACTCCTTCCAAGTTAGAGAAGTTGGAAACCCTGACAGTTGTTCCACCCGTTACTCCTTTTATTTCACCACCTCTGCACTCAGCAAGGTGTGTCTCCTGTATTATGGGTGCATCTGCATTCTGATTTTCAGTTGTCTGAGGCTCCCAGTTCTTTGAAATAGGTGATTGCAGCTCTAATTCTACAATTAGAAGAGGTTTAGGACATGTTGCTACAAGCAACGCAGGGGCAGGTAGATTCTGTGTGATGGATTCTGGGCACTACCACCCAGGAAACAGTTACTACCGTAGGCCTCCATGCTTGCTTCACCCTGACATGATCAAGACTGTACCCCCATTTCTATCCTGATAACATTCTTGCTTAAGTTTTTTTAAATGGTTTATTAGAGTTTCATGACATTGTTTATTACTATTTAACATTTATTGTTTATTATTATTACTCCCACTTATTCAAAAATTTTGAGAAACTCTTGTACTTCTAAGATTGCGTGTAGACGTCAAATGCCCTCAAGGAGCCAGTTAAACAAAGGTGGGATCTGAAGGGAGAGGGGCAGGGAATGGCAACAAAAAACATGGAAGAAAATGAAAGAATGAGATAAAAGAAAAAGGCTCGAGTATGATGCCAAGGTACCCAGCCCAGGGCTTAGAACATAGTGGGCAAGTGCTCAATAGTTTAAAAGACTACAACCATTCTTGCCCCATCAGGCTGCCCTAGCCCATTTGCTTGTGAAATAACTTCCAGACAAAATCAGTAGTCCTAAATATTTTAGTGAAACTCTCTTCTTCATAAGCAAGCCTTCCAAATGCATTGTCAACCCTCACCATCTCCATCTACTCACTGCCCGCATACTCCCACGATGCTAATCTGACCTCCACACCAACCTCCCCGCTGTAGCTGCTCTCCTTCAAGGTCACCGATTCCCTTAACTGGTAGTTGCTTCCAGCCTCCACCTCGCTGGCCTCCCTCAAGTATTTGATGCTGTTGACTGGTCTCTTCATCTTGAAACCTCCCCTGCCTTTTTCTCCTTCATGTTTCCCTTTCTGGCCCCTCTTTCTTTGTCCATTGCTTTGAGTTGATGAGTTCAAAAATCTGTCCTTGGCTTTCAGTCCATCCCACAGGTCATGGCCGTCCTTTGCCTTGGTTTTAACTACCACCTACATATAAACGGCTTTCATATTTTTCTCCTGAATTAATTCTCTTACACCCCTTCTTCACACAACATCTATAGGCACTCAAACCAAAACTCTGGGTGTCATCTGAGATTTCTCGTTTTACTTTAACTCCCAACCCCCTCCCCCTACTGCATACCTAACCAAATCTTTGGAATTCTATGTTTCAAAATTTTCTCTAATCCTTTCACACTTTCACTGCCTTCGTTGCAACTCTCACATCTTTCTTGAATTATTTTTAACAGCCTCTCAAAGAGTTTTCCTGCCTCTTGTCTTGTCACTTTCAGACCCATTCTCTGGCAGATGCTCAAGTGACCTTTCTAAAGCAATAGTCACCACCTTACTTAAGGTCTAACCAATGGCTCCCCACTGCTTGCTCACATAGTAGAATAAAAAACCCTTTGCAGAGCAGAGACTACAAGAGGCTCTTTGACCTAGCCCCAATATTTCATCTCTACTCTTCTCTCTTCCCTCTCTCCAACTTACACCCCGGTCATCAAAATTCTAGATATTTCCCCAAAGCATCATGCTGTTCTATGTATTTGCAAATGCGAGTATACATTTTTTGCATTTGTTTCTCATTCCCACCTTGACAAATGCCTATTTATTTACAAAGGCCTAGTCCAAGCATTATGTCTTAATCTTCTCTAACTTTACCCTTCCTCCTTAGAGAGCTGACTGCTTTCTCTTATCTGCCACAGTACATCTCTGTAAGGTATCTACCACACTTATTTACATGTCTGTCTCTCCACTAGACTGAAAATTCCTTTAGTGGGGGATGATGTCTTATTAGTGTTTACCCTCACCCCCGTACTCGGGGCCTGCATTTGTTCCACGTGTCATCAATAAGAGAACACAGTGCCTCATTACCCTTCAAGTCAAGAAGCCACCTTTGGCGACATCAGTTTCAGCCTTCAGATGCTCCATCTGGGTAGGTCAGAGTAGTTTGACGACCCTTCACCAGTTCAGCCAGCATCCAGCCTGCCCTGAACTGTGCACTATCATCGCTAGGCAGGAATCAACAGTGATCCTGCTGATAGGCCTTTGCCTCCTTGCACCCCAATCCTACGCCCTGTGGAGTGTGCATCTTAAAGGTCATGGTCAAAGGCGGTCCTTATCAATCAAAACATGGGTAGAGAAAAAAATCCCACTCGGGGATATGGCTAGACATGTTGGTCTCAAAACATTGCAGATAGTTAAATGAGTAATGTTAATGTGATCTCAGAATAGTAAACACCCCCCGCCACACACACGGATAATGATATTAGCTGCATTATCTAGAAAGGAAAAGCAGCAACATTTGGCTGCAAGAACTATGAAGAGATGTCTGTATAGGTAATTCAAGTTCTATAAGGGCAGGTAAGTTGCATTTTTCTAACTGCCTTCCCCCCACTATGGGCACACATATGTCAAATCAAATCTTTCCTCTAGGGTGAGGCCTGTGACTCAGGGGAAGTGGAGGGCTGCAGGGAGCATACACGTATAGAGGAAGAAATCAAAGGCCTTTGTTTTCTGAGACTGTCACTCACTGTGATTGGGAAAGAGTTTCTCAAGAATTGTGAATGTCCTGCACAGGAAGTAACACTTCATCACACGGCTTATAATCAGCCCTGTGCTTGTCAGGGATTGGTTTTTCCCTCCTGTGGTGAGAGGATGGCCCCTGGCAAGCTTGGACACCTACCCCACCAGCCTGACAGTCATTTGAATGCATCCAACACCCATCATTCAAAATGTTTGAGTGCGCTGGTCCCATTACACCAAAGTCATGTGGAACACTCACAGTGGCAGGCTGGGGCAAGGAGGGGGGTTCTTCCGAAGTTTCAAAGGGTTTCCGTGGAGCCAGACCAACACTCTCCCCCAAATAGCCTTTTCTACTAAAGCAGCTTGCATATGGCCTACACAAGTATCAAGTTAAACAAAACGCACTTTTTTTCACCCACCAGCTCACTTGCCATTGTCCCTTCTCTCTCTGATGCTCAGTTCTTCCCCCCAGAATCCAACATCATTAGAGCCCCTTATCTTTAAAGAACATAGCCCAATCAGCTAATTTACTCCAACGTTTTGGCAACTCAATATGACTAGTGTTTACATTTAGACAAGAGATAAGTACTTTACCCAAAGGAATGACTCTTTAATGGTGAAGTTTCTGGCCCTATCATGGGAGCTGGTAGTTTCTCACAGTGCCTCTCAAGTCCTACTATATTGGTGACCACCTATGATGAGGACACATAAGTATGACCCTCCTGCCAGGGTCATATTTCATTCCCTGACAAGACACTGGTAGCTTCCTTCATGGTTATCAAGTTGCTTTTATGCAGTGCCTGTTGTAACTTTTTTTTTTTCCAGGAACACTAGGCAGAATAAGTTAAATCCTAAAGGTCCTTGCCCCTTGCCTGAAGATCCTTAATGTAATGCCACTCTATCCTGGACTTTTTTGACAAAGAGGACAGAGACCAAGGAGGGGCAAGGAGGTTGTCATCACATGAGCCCTTAGGTGTGTCAATTTTTAAGGTTCAAGTCATATGGTAAGCTTATAACAGATACATGAAGATCCTCAACTATTTATTTATTTAATGATCACTTATTAAGCTCCCACTGTGTGCCAGCAATTGTTCCAAAGCTACCTCAAAGAACAAAATTGACAAAGTCCCTGCCCTAATAGAGAAATCGGTTGAAACTATTTTCATCTGTCTCCAGAAAGCAGAACTGGGACAAATGGGTAGGAGTCTCAGGGAAGCAGATTTCTGTTTCACATAACATACAACCAAATATGGAAAGGTTGTGTGCTCCCTGTTCCTGGAGGGGCCTGAGAAGGAGCTGCATGACTGTTTGTTGCAGAGAGATTCATGCAGGGAGCTGGACTAGATCCACTGTCTTCAACTGTTTCTCTGAGTAGCAGGGATTTTTTTTTTTTTTTTCAAATAAAATCTTATCTTTAGCTTCAGTATATTAGAAAGCAGAGTCACTGTGGTTGAAGGGGAAACATATGGATCTAGAGGACCCTCTGAATGTCCCCCTGTCCACTAAACTCTAGATATCCACAAGCTACTACATGAGATGATCATGGAGCTCCTGGCCTGCCCTAGTATCACAGGAATCTGTGAGTCCAGGAAGAGTGACATAGGCTTCTCACCAGTCTTTCCCTCCCTCTTCCCCACTTGCACCTTTTCCTAGGAGAGTCTGATTAAGCCAGAGAAAAGAGCCAGAGGCTCTGGAGTATAATGGGACACTTAATGGATGCTCTCTGAGAGTATCAACATGAGTCAAGGACATGGCTTCATTTGACTAGACCTGAAAATAGCAGAATGGCTCTTCCAGCTCCAAAGTGAGCCCATTGCCTGGGATCCTGAACCCTGAGGAAAAGCCAAAGAGCTCAAAAAGATGAAAAGAACCTTGGGGGAAGAGGTTCTTTGGATGAGAGAGAGAGATGGGGGGCACTGATGGCCACTCATTGAGACAGGTATGAACACATTTGCACCATTCTTTGGTGACCATACATACTTATTACCTTCTAATGTAAGGTTTACTTTCTAGCAATGACTCTATCATCACACCCTCTTGTTACCCTCTTAGTAACAGGAATGACTAAGGGACTGAGCATTATTCTGCAACCTGGAGCAGGAAGCTGGACAAGAGTCTCCCCTCAGAGTCTGTGCCTGGAAATTTCCATCCCCATTGGTCACTGTGTGCTTGGGAGGGAAAGCAGTCAACGGCTCAGAGGACTCGGGGCTGGCAGCTATTCACTGGCTGGGGCTGGTGATGGGATGTGGGAGAGGGGAATGTGGCAACTTGAAATGGAGCTTGAAGTCTTTTCAAGCATATAGCTATGGTACAAAGCCTTGAGTTTGCCCAATCATAACTGTATCGTCTTCCCAGCTAGAATTTTCCTGAAAGTTCATCGAAACTGGACTCGCATCTTCTAGCTTAATAGTCTACAAAGTTGTGAGCTAAAGTGAATGAGTCAGCTGGGCTTTCCTTAAACCCATGTTTTTCCAAAGTGTGTAACATACATGAAACATGACTTGGGGGAGATGTTAACAGGTGATACTAGAATTCTGAAAACTTTGGGAAACTCCGGTTTAAACAAAACTAAGCAGGTTTCGTTTACTGCAGAACTCTTCAGAACCTTGAAAGTCAGAATGTGAATTGTGATTCTCCAAGAAGGGAATATAGTGTACAGTTTTTCCTACTTTTATTTTAATTCCAAATACTTTTTCTCACAGGGTTGAAACACATTTTGGAAAATGCTGTCAAAAACCAAATGATATGAATTTAGAGTTTCATCTTTCATTAAAATAAGACAATATTTCCAAAGTACACCAATTTCTTATCCATTGCCTTGGGATATAAGATCGTGTGCACACAAATGAATTGTCTACATAGCTGAAGCTTTGGACACCAAAATAATTAAACCATTTTATCTGAAAATCTTCCTAAAATGTATTACACACACCTCTAGGTCTGATTATGAAAAACAAAACAATTCTGAGTATAAAAGCTAACATATGCTTACTTTTAAAAGCTTGAAAATTTGTAAAAGGAAAAAGAAGGCCAGAGTTACAAACCCATAATTCTGTTAATGTTTGGTGTAATTTCTTTCATCTTATTTTGCAAAAAATGGTTGCTGAAATATAAAGTAAATGTCATAATTCACTTAATATTTTTTATATCATTAAACATTCTTTGAAAATATATTTTAATGCCTCTATAATAGTTTGTAATTTGCTTTGTGTGAACTTGGTTAAAGCTATTGACTGTCATCTTTGTGACAAATATTTTTCACAACTTGCTATTTACCTTTTAATTTGGTTTATGATTTTTAATATGTAAATATTAATATCTATTTATATTAAAATACAGCTCCTTTTCTTTTTGTTTCTTCCTTTGATTTTCAGCTTACAGAATTCTTTCTCATTCAGAAGTCAGATGAATATTCACTAGATTTCCTCTGGATGTTTTATGGTTTCATTTTTTAAAAATCCTTTTTGAAAACTACGGTATGCTGCTTGCATTTTAAATGGAATAAAACATTTTCTTAAAGACTCAGGATCCACTGTTTTGAACAGCATTTGAAGTTTTCTGCCATCAAACAGAACGCTCCCGGGAGCCACTGCAGTGGGTAGAGAGAATTTTCTTCATTCTCTATGACTTCAGATGCCTATGATTTGCTAGTTCTGTGGCTGATTTTCGGTTTTAATCTCTTCTTTTGATGTTGGCTCCCAGCTCTCATTTCCTATTATAGACAGTTGTCTGCCACTCACAACATTCCCCACTTTTAACAACTCACAAACCAAATAACTATATTTGTATTACTATGAACTAAGGATATGTATAGCCTGGGTGTAGAAGCCATTGCTGGCTTTGATGATGAGAGGCGGCCAGAAGCCAAGGAATTCAGGCAGAGAGAAGCTAGAAGCTAGAAATGGCAAGAAAATGGCTTTCCTCTAAGAACCTCCAGAAAGGAATGCTGCCCTCCTGAAACTGTGATTTTTATCCCAAGGATACCCATTTCAAACGTCTGGCCTCCAAGATTGTCAGACAATCAATGTGTGTTGTTTGAAAGTACTAAGTTTGGGCTGATATGTTACAGCAGCTATAGGAAACTGATACACTGGGCCTAGAAGTCTGTTCACCAGAGAAAAGTGCATGGGCTATCGTGGTTGGCTTTGATGACTGCTATTCTAGCTGCTCTGAGGTTTTATTTCTCCCACTCACCCTCCCAATGATTTCCACTGTTGCAGGAAATCTAACCTACATCTAGATAAGAGCCTAAGTAGGGCATTATTCTTTTACAAGAATTGGCCCCGACAAATTAAATTGCAAGCTTTGGGTCAAAGGGTGAAGTATAAGGAAGCTACAGAGACAAAGTATTTTTAAAGTTTTTCAGAGAAACCATAAGGCTGGACCTTCTGCCCAGTCCGGAAGAAAGAATGTCCAAGAGAGGATCATGACCCCTGAACTGGGTGAGAGCATCACCGTTTAATTAACATCTGCTCTGGGTCAGACAGCCATCAATGTCTCTAGGTGAAAATCCCCTCTGTCTCTAAAAGACTAGGTAATTCACAGGCACAAGACACAAATAATCCACTTAACAGAAGGCGCAGGAGTAGGGCTCTTCTAGGAGTAGGGCTGGGGTTTAAATGGATCTTGTAAAGAGCCTTGGATCCAGACTAACTCGTAAAGGATGAACTAGTCCAATAAAAATTCTGTAGATCTCAAGACAAGTACACAAATAAGAATATGGGAGGATCAGAAAAAAAAGCGCCAGCAATCTCCTAAAATGTATCAGGACCTATGCCCAGTAGCTTAAATGGAAACTGCACTTAGGTAATTTGTGTGATAGATGTAGAGGAGGAATCTGAGGAGCGAGCATTATTTATCTGTGGTTCCCTAGGGTTACCACAGTGTTCTGCATACAGTAAGTGCTCAATAAATTTCTGTTATGAGATGAACAAAGGAATGGATTTAATAATCCTCTGCCATCTTTAAATCACTCTCTGGCTCTAGTAACATAGATCTAATATCACTTCTTAATAAAAGTTTTCAACCTTAACATGAAAGACTATTTCATGCAACCCTAGCTCAAGTTAAGTTAGGAACCAAAAAAGCAATGAGGAAGTATTATACTAATATATTAGAATTCTTTTTTTCCAAAGGAAGGAAAAAACTGGCTTTCTCTGAGTTACAAGATTTGGGGTGATAGTTGAGAAAGAAAAGCAAAATGGTTAGAGGTAAAGAGGGAATAATAATTATATCTTGATGTTATCATTTAATATGTAGTTTTAATAATAAGTTAATACATGTGTACATTTAGAGAACAGTGCCTGGCTGAAATGCACTCAATAGATGGAGACTATCATATGACTTTTCAACATCTTCACATGTTCTTCAATGATTAAAAAATAATACTAAGTAAAATAATAACTTAATAATAAAATTAAAGAATATATCGGTTTGTCGAAAGTGATGAATAGATGATGACAGGACAGCCTTTACATGTATAGAGTGGTATACAATACACACGGTTATGCAAATGAGAGCATAGATTTAAATATACTTTACTGGCTGTGTTCATTACTTGAAGGATAACATAGTGAATCGTCTACTAAAATAAAGAATAATTTCTTCGAGGTGGTAGTAATACTATAATTTTTGAATATTTTTATTTATATATATATGGTCTCATTCAAATAGGACACCTTAGGATAACTAAGCCAAACAAGTGGTTTCCCTTAGGGTCTAGGAACATGAGCATGAAGATGAAAGGTAACATAGAGATCAGATGTATTGGGCAGTGGTGATTAAGCCATATCCTTAAGATAACAAAATTCACTTTCAAAGTACTGACTGGGGTGTTTAAAGACTCATAAGGAATTGACAGCTACCTAGATGCTAGACCCAAATGCAAAAAAAAAAAAAAAAATTGTTCTTAAAAAAAACAAAATAAAATAAAAAACATAATCAATTAAAAAAACAAAAACATACCTTCCAATTAGGAAGTTTGACCCCATGTTTGCTTTGATGGAGGAGTGTAGATATGCCAATAATCTGAGCTCATGTTCTTGAGAGAAATGCAATATCAAGACTAAGTGACATCATGTGAGGCCCAAATTGATTTTAAAATTAATTGGAGTGAGCACCATTTTCCAGCTCACATCTGTAGAAACCTACCAAGAAAACAGGTGCTTTTGTTTCTCAAAAAAGACTTCTGAGCCCTTGGAAAAGAAGTTGCTATCATGGACAACTACTATGGGTTCACTGTTAAAAGGTTATGCCCACCGGTTGCTCTTTGTTTTGATGAGCGTCTAGACTGTTAAGTGAAGGGGCAGCACAGATATTGTGTACCTTGATTTTGGCAAAGCATTTGACAAGGTCTCTCATTATGTCCTTGTCAAAGCTGTGACCTGGAGGGTGGTACAGCGGATGGACTATTCTTTTGGTGGCCAAAGAACACTAGCCATTGGGCTGACCAGGAGAAAGTCTCTCCTCTCAATGCTTCAAGGCAACTAGATCTTGTCCTGTCCCAATACTTTTATCAAAGACTGTAAGGATTTAGCAAGACACATGTGTAAAAGGACATAGGTGGTCAATTAATGCCAGCTTTTGCTATTTATAGAGCTCAGCAAACTTCCCAGTTCTGTGGATCTTGAACCTGTATTTTTACCAGAACATGCCTTCTCCTGCAGTTCTGCTCAGAGAAGGAAAGAAGCCACCATCTACCATCAACTGTGTGCTGCACACTAGGTCCCTCTTAAATCTAATCTTATTTCTTTTGTCACCAAAACCTTCATTTTCCCACATGGGGAACCTGAAGCTCAGAGAGGTTAAATGAGTACCACAAGTCACCCAGCTAGAAAGAAACAGACAGACACCATGAATTTGACTAATAAACTTGCACTGAGGATTCCCCACAGTGCTTTTGAAATAGTTAATATAATGAGTGGAGAAAGCTTTGCCCTTTAAAAAATCTAAGGAGAGACATTTTGAAACTGTGAGGGAGGTGGGAAGTCACACCGCCTACACTCCCCATTACCTGAACACTCAGCAATTAGCCAGAGGAAAAGCCAGGAACTCATTGCTCTCTCTCTCTCTCTCTCTCTCTCTCTCTCTCTCTCTCTCTCTCTCTCTCTCTCTCACACACACACACACACACACCTAACTCCTTATTTAAAATTACAGCAATACCTCCCTCATAACACTCTTACTCTTTTGCTCTGCTTTACTTTTCTTCTTACCACTTAATCAGTATCTCACATACTATTTATTTTGTTTATTATGACTCTTCCCCACTAGAATATTATTTCTTTAAGGGAAAGAATTTTACCTATTTTTATTCTCATGTGCACATGCCTAGAACAGCGTGGCACACATTGAAATTCAGTAAATATTTGTGGCATGAATAAATGAACGAATCAATGGATGGATAGATGGATGGATGGATGGATGGATGGATGGATGGATGGATGGATGGATGGATGAATGAATCAATAAATGAATGAGTAGAAAAAGTTTAGAAAGGTATCAATCATAAATGTTGAGAGTAATTCTCTCTTTAAATAGTTGCATGTTCTGAGTTTTCTATTACAAATATGTATTGTTCACATAATAGTAGTTTTTTTAAAAAGTAACCTCAACTGTCCAGGTTATTACTGATTTGAAGCCAAATGAGGGCAAAGACGGGGCTGGGTTTATCTTCTAGAGAGCAAATGTACTGGGTCTTTTCCGCAGACCCCCCCAAATCCACTGTCTACCCTGCCTCACTCTACTCTGTGCCCTGCGATGTTGACCTCTTTGAACTGAGTCAACAAGCTCTCTTGACCTTTGGCTTCCAGTTGGGAAAAGAATGAGGTTGAGCTGTTTGTTCCCCTGGCTCCCAGGTTGCTGCAGATGGTCTGTGTCCCTCTACTGAAGGCCCCAGTGCTTGTCAGTCACCTTCTCAGTACCCCTACCTCCCTGGGTCCTATGACTGCTCCCACTCTTGCCTCCTTCAGGCCTAAGATGTAACAGCTTGCCATGTTGCATGCGCGGAGCATTTCATTCTCTTTGCTGGTCATCTTAACTCTGCCCACTCCTTTTAAGTAGTCCTTTCATTATATTTTCCTCAATTACCAGTTGTGTAGGCCACCAGTTTCTCACCAGGTGTCTGATACAGTGGGAAATGTGGAAATGTGCTTACAGTTAGAAGAGCTGAATCCTAATTCCAGCTTCATCACGGACCTGCTCAAGGCCAACCAGCTCTCTGGATCCAGTCTCTTCGTCTGAAAATTGGGCAAAGCCTCTAACATTCTGTGATTTCAAGAAGCCCTTTCCTTAGAGAACAAAGTGGTTACTTCCCCTATTGGCTAGAAAGTGTTAACTTGATCCAAATTCTGAAAAGGGTCCAGTCTTCCAGGAATTTACCTGCAAATGTTGCAGATACTCTACTCAAAATAGAGCTGAGCTTGGCAATAAAAAAGCCTCCAAAACCCAGTCCTATCTTTGCCCTCAATCAGCTTCAAATCAGTAATTTCCTGGAAAATTGAGATTACATGTTAGAAAAACTATTATTATACAAATAGCACATGTTTATAGTAGAAAAACCAGTAAGTGCAGCCATTTAGAGATGTTAATTACTTTCAACATTTACGATTGATACCTTTGCAGGTTTTTTTCTCTTCACTCATTCATTCCACAAATACTCTTGAGTGCCAGTATAGGCCTGGCTGTTCTAGGCATGTGGACATAAGAATAGTGTTGCATTATTGTGGAGTGCTCCTGTTGCCAAGTCAGAACTCTGAAGACGACCTCAATTCTCCACTTTGGCCAAGTATAATACACGAGCAATTATGTAATCTCTGCTCTTCTTCGGGCAGTGTGCACACAGGACACTTAAGTTCCTGGAAGGGTGAGGGATTTTTTTGTCTTGTTTTTGTCTACAAGACCAATCAAACCTTTGTCCCATTTGACTTTGCTTCTCTTAGACACAGCCTCCAGCCTCTAGCGAGGAGGCTCTCTCTATGGCCAACCCAAAATGTCACTAAAAAAAAACAGGTGGGGACCTTTCTGGGAAGTGGGAATTGTCTAACCAAATAACACTGAAGGTTTGGGAGGAGTGTCTCCGGAAGTCAGAGCATATTCAAGGCAGCGAACTCCTTCATCTGGAGTGACCGGAAAATGGATCTGCCCACACAGATACCGAGTTGCTGGAGGAGCCATCCATACAGCTGCGGCAGGACAGGGCTGTCTCACTCCTGCCTTCATTGCATCTCTCCCCATCCTCGCACCAGTAAAGGAACATTTTGCTTTGTTTTGAAAAATATTACACCAACATTATGTTCTGAGAAGCATTACTATCAGCAAGATATGCATTTGTGAATATTACTGACATTACATTTTGACGAATATCAAAGACTAAGGTTTACTTCAGAAAAGAGCCAGCATGGCCCCCCCGGATGGAATCAAGACTGGTCATCACCTCGTCTTTCACCACTCAAGGCTGCTGAGAAGGCACGTATGCTCACTGCTGGAGAAGTGTCGGTCACACAGTAATGTACATGAAATTTTGTGAATATATTAGTTATTGAACAAATGACTCTTAGACCATATATATATATGTTTTAATCCTCACTTGAAGGTATGTTTTTTAATTAAATTTTAGAGTGAGAGGAAGGAGGAGAGAGAAAATTGATGTGATTAGCTCCAACCGGCAATGATCCCACCTCAGACATTCCTCTTGTGATAAACACTGTCACTGCAGGGAGAAGAGTGAAACAACATGGACCACTGTCAACTTGGCGGCTGACAAGGCAATGTAGGTTCTTACTCCCATTCACCCAACCAATGCTTATTAAATTCCTGGCATGTTCTAAGCCATGGCAGGAACACCAGAATGAATCAGACATTGATCGCCTTAAAAGGAATTTCCATCAAAAGAGGGGAAGGGCAATCAGATAGAGATTGTTAATACAGGTAGAAAGTGGTGTGGGCACAGAGGGGCACAACTTGAGTGCTGCAGCTCTCCAGTGACAGGAGGAACTGGTTCCTGCTGGGGAATCAAGAGAAGAGAGTACAGTTTCTGCAAAAGCAGGTCACCCATGTCTGCCATGGGTGGTGACTCAACTTGTTGCAAGACCTTAAGCTTAAGGGTTTGGTCTTTGTCTATTGAGTTTTGCTCACCAGAATTGTAAAGCAGGCCAAGTTTGTCATGCCTTCTGCTTTTATATCAGCAGTCCTACCCATCACCACCACAACCCTCCCACCCACTGCAGTAATGAATCCAGACCTAGATCTTGGCCCACCTCCTTAACAGTCTCATCCTCACTGAAATGTCCCCATTATATCTCCCGGTTCTTCAGAGCCCCTGGGTAGCAGAGGGCCTGTCCTCAGAGAAGAGCTCACCAGCACCACAGGCATCATAGAGACATCATATTTGACACAAGCAACCAATGGAGTCATGAAACACATTCTGCCTGTGTTTAAAGCTGTTTTCCATGGCATCATGGATACTAGTAATAACCAATGATAATAACAAATCAATGGGTTTTGACCAGCTCAATCACAACAAAACCTCAGTAATTGGTTGAGCAACTTCAATGGTTAAGTAATGCAGCTTCAGTGTGGTTACCACCTTGAAATCTCTCTGAATGACAATAGCTGGAATGGTGCTAAGTGCAATCTGCTAGCCAACACTTTAAGGCTATGACTGAGAAAGTCACAGAGCTTTAACATGGAGATGCATCAGGTAAAAGAATAAACATTTTTAGATAAAACATATCAAAGAAATAATGAAAGTTGTTATATATTTTAAGCATGCCTATTGCAAAGATGCATACAGGTGGCTTTGTAAATATCTTTGTGAATTGCATCTGCATTTTTGTCAATATAACATCATCTTTTATTGGTATAGTACCATGTGATTTGGGTAACACATCAGTCTCTTAAAAGATGTTATTCTGGAAAGGTCAACACTGTGCCAACCTACCCACAGCCTCTTCAGAGGGGATCCACCATGCCCACACTTCCTGCTGAAGGGGCAGGCCCAGGTGGCCTCGTTTAGTACTCAATGCCCCACCTCCTCCATCCACAGATGGTTGGCCCTGGCCCGGGCATCTGTGCCAATAGTACACAATCCATGGGCTTGATCAAGGAGGTACAGTCCGTCCTGAAAGATGAACTGAACCAATAGATTCTCTCCTAGGGCCCTGAACTTGAAGCAATCATAGCCATCAGTTAGTACTAGGACCAGAAGAAGTAGACATGTAGCATGTTACATTTAATCATAGAGATCAAAGATCCATAAGCCCCTGCTGCTGGAGGCCTGGAAGCCTTTGTGAATCTAGAATCACCTTTGAACTCTGGGCTCCTTGAGGCCAAGATTTAATATGGCTCCTGTTCTTGGATTTCCATGAGCATTCCTTTATCATTTAAAAATAATGTGACATAATACAATATGCTAAAACCCCGTGTCTTCCTGTTTGTTCCTTGCAAAAAGAACCAGACTAAAACCAATGGAAAATTCAAACTGAGTCCCAATTGAATTCCTGGGCCACCAGGCCTTCTAGAGAAATCACAAGAAGACAAACTGGCAATGTCTTAGCCATTACTGGGAAGGCAATAGAAAAAAAAAAAAAAGGGAACTGAAAGCCTTTAGAAACAATTTGGAAAGTTTGTGTGTGCCTCCTTGTTGGGTAGTCAATGATTTATAGAACCAGCACCATGAACAAAGAAGGCTCAGCCTCACTGAGCTCTCTCTCATGAGCGGAACCCAGCACTTTAATAACCAAACCTAAAATAGACTATGAATGACTGCTGGTTATGAGATATGCTAGATGCACAGGAATCACAAGTGATTGAAGCCAAGTTACACAAAAACAGGACAATATTTGACACAGACTCCAAGCAGGTGTTTCTTTTTGGGTGTGTCTACATGGCCTTGGTTTTTGTTTCCACTCAGCTTTGGAAACTAAATAGCACTGCTCTCTATTTTAAAATGTAAATGTATTGGTTCGGTATAGACCGTGCCTAAATAAGACACAGTTTCCGAATATTCTCTCAACGGTAACATTTCATAGCCAAAGATATTTCAAAGCCTGGAATTAAATATAACTTGGTCCCTATCTAAATATTCCAATTTATTTAGAAATTGAATTATTAGCATGTTTGATCCATGAAGACATTTGAAAACTAGGCTTTGTAAATTGAATTTTTCATTACTTAAATTGATAGTGTCTATGCCAGTATCATATAAATTATATCTCCTTGTCTTGTGTGTGAAGCAGTTAAGCAGTGTGTGAAAATGGTTAAGTTTTGGACTTTGGTTAAGACGGGCCTGAATTCAAATCCAGACTCAATGGTTTTCTAGTCATGTGGCTGGGGCAAGTTACTTCTGTAGGTTCCTTGTTTCTCAGACAAGGATGATGATAATAACAGTACCTACCTCAGAAAACTTCGTAAGAATTAAATGAATTCAAGTACATAGAATGCTTAAAGCAGTTCCTGGCCCATAGGAAACACTCTACAATTGTTTGCTGCTATTATTTGTATTACTTTAATCGAACTCAAAAGTCTTATTGAATATATACAAGTATTGTACTAGGCCTATATTTTTGTGAATTTTAAAACTCACAGTAAGAAAGTAGGAATTATCATTCCAATTTTACAGTTGCAGAAATGAGGTGCACAAAAAGTTAACTAATTTGCTAAAGGTCGCTTCGTTACTGAAAGGCAGAGCTACGGTTCATTAATTCACTCAATTCACTCAACATATTTTTATTGAGTACTGGCTACATACTACTCTATGTGCTAGAATACAGAGGGGAACCAAGTACAGGTAATTCCTTGTCCTCATGGAGCTAATTTCTGCTAGGGGAGACAGTTCAAAAATAAGAGGAGCCAGTGAAATGTAAAGTAGACCAGACCAGGGGAGGGGGGGAAATACTGAGAAAACTTAAACAGGGAAGGGGAGAGGGAGCATGTGGAAGGGGACACTAGAATTCAGAATGCAACTGTAGCTAGAACAGGTAATTAGGGAACATCTTGTTGAGAAGGGCTTGAGGAAAAGCTTGAGAGAAGAAAGGGAACTAGCCATGGGTAGGGTGGGGGTGGGTGTATCTTTCTTCAGGCAGAAGAAAGAGCATGTGCAAAGGCCCAGAGGTAGGAGTGTGCCTGGCATGTTCCAAGAACAGTAAAAGGACTGAAGTGTAGCCGAAGCGAGAAAAGAGGCAGAACACAAAGAGATGGGGTCAAAGAGTGGAGGGCCTGGCTGGCATTGGTGTTTGCTAAAGAGAACCCCTCCCCGTGTTTGTGTTAACTGAAGCTCCGCCTTCACAAAGTCAACACATCTTGAGAAGCCGCTGACGGAAGAGTCCCCCTTGAGAAAGCCCATCTCACCTCCCATCCTCTCCGCCCTGTAGAGAGGAAAACCCAAACTTGGCGTTGGCAGTCAGGTAGCTCATCAGAACTGGAAACCACCTCACCAGCCCCGCCTCCCCACCCCTGACCCTGACCGACTGGAAGCAACCATGACGATGGTGCTTGGAGCCCTTGCAGAGATGTGCTGTGGTCTCTGTGAGCTCATCACAGCAGCTTCCTATGCAAGAGTTTCAATTCAAGGTCATTTTTGGTTCCTTTTTAGTAGCAGACTCAGAACCAGATCTATTCAAGTGTAGGAACAGTGCAGACACATTAATAGCCAGACCCCAGTAGGCGTTTTATTTTCCATTTCCTTCTCCCCATATTTACTTGTTTCTTTACCTCCTCTCTGTGCTAAAGGTGACTTTGCATGATATTTTCAGATAAAACTTTAAAAGGTAGGGCGAAGCATGGGAGGATGCCATCTGCATTGGAGCTCACCCTTCCCCAGACCATGTCAGGCTCCGCCAGTTGGGCTGCCTGGGTTCAAATCTCCATTCCACCCCTCAGAAGCTGTGTGACCCTATTCAACATACTCAACCTCTCAGAGCCTCAAGTTTCCTTATTTTTAAATTGAGGATGATAATAATATCTGCTTCATAGACTTACAGTAAGAACACAAAATAATGTTTAATGTTATTTTAGAATTTAGCCAAAATTAGGGGCTGCCACCCATTCCTGGGGTGCTTTTCATTGCAGTGAGTAGGACGTTTCAGTTCACTAAGAGGCAGGGGTCCAAATATTGTGGCTGTCTCTGCATTTACACTCAAAGCAAGATTCAGATACTTTCCATCTCTCTGCTGAATATTCTGTTCCTCCCCTGCTGGGTGGTCCCAGTCCCCCTAAGCTGATAAGCCTCTTAAACTCTTAGAAGCAGACACAAGGTCTAGGGAAGCAACTGGTCCGCTGCCTCAAGTGAGAAAGATGTTCTAACTGCACTTATTACCTCTCTCGGGGCAGACTCTGAGCTTTTCCTACCTCATGCAGGACACTGAGGGAAATGTTTGAGAATTCTCCCATAAAAATATGGGGGAAAAACCCCACCCCAGAACAAACAAAGTGTCCTTTTTACACAGGGAAGTTTTTAGCAAGAGAATCTGCAGGATTACATTTTTCCTCCATCGGTATAATTTACCTTTTGGGAAAGGACACACAGAATTTGATGAATGTTGTTGGATGGTTACGGCTTATTAACCCCATGTGTTCCCACAGAAAGGAAAAATCACAACATGGTCTTGTTAGAAAGTCTCCACTGACAGGGATTAGCAAACATCAATATTACTATTGGCAGTAGTGTAAGTCAGCGAATAGATGACACATTAGGAATAGTTACAGCATTTTATAGGAACAGCCAAAGCAATTCTCTCAGGATCATTGTAATTGAAAAAATATGTTCTGGAAATGCTTCTGTAGCCCAATGATTTAGACAAATAGAATAATGTTTCCTTATTGGCTCAGATGACCATTTTTTAAATGACTTATCATGGTTCCTAACTAAGCTTCAACAAGCAGAGCCCCTTCAGATTATGATTTTAAGTTGGTCATGACCCTGATATTTGTATCAAATGACCTTGACACAGACCCCTGAAATGCACCTAAAGGAAAGCCATATGAAGGAATCTCCCCAAGTAAGAAGCCTAGTGCTATGTGGATAACTACCCCGAATTTCCTCAGTTTTAAATTCCAATTGAGATGTCAGGATTTTTTGAAGAATGCGCCACAGGACAAAAGATGGAGACCCACCAGTTCCACTCCTCACTCTGTCCCCAGAGGCATGTCCACCAAAAGACAGCTACAAGAACATTCATAGCAGCTTCATTCATAGCCCAACGTTGAAAGCAACTCAGTGTCTGACAATAGTAGAATGATAAATTGTAGTATATGCATTCAATAAAATACTCCTCAACAGTTAAACAAAAATTTTTAAAAGCACTTGCTACACACAACTTGATTGGGTCTCAAAACATGTTGAAGGAAAGAAGCCAGACACAAAAAACATATGCACCATATGATTCCATTTACATGAAATTTTGAAGCAGACAAAACTAATCTATAGAGACGGAGATTAGAAGAGTGGCTAACCTGGCCAGTGCTGGGGGCGGGGCATGTAACAGGAGGGGTCCGGAGGAGACTGCTGGGCCCTGGGACACTCTCGATCTTGATTAGGGTGGTGATTCCACGGGTGTATACATAGGAAAAACTCACCATCTGCGCACTTACTATTTGTGCAGTTTACTTTGTGTAAATTATGACTCCTTTTTTTAAAAAAAAAACTAAAAACCAAAAAAATTAAATATAGAGGTAAACAGGATCTGTGTTTTCTGAGTGGATTTTGTAAAACTCTGGGATCACAAACCCAAGAACTATAATTCTTCTGTGAGGAGAGAAAATGTGAATCCCATACATAGACCTTTTCCAGGGTTACTTTGTAAGTATCCAGCATTACTGAGACCTGGGGGGGCCTGGCTAGCTTCTGGCAACACAGTGGGGAGCACAACTGTCATGTTCCCACTTCATAACAGGAGACAACGCTTCAGAAAGAAACTACACACCTAATTCTATAATTTTGAAATGTAATGAGCTACAATAAAGAAAATCATAGAAGAGCTCTTATATGGAAAGGAGTAAGAGGTGGGCCTGATTTTGTTTCATCAGGACTAAGTCTCCGCAAGGAAATTACATATGAGCAAAGGTATGAAGGTTGGGTAGGCGTAGACCAAAAGAAGGGGGGAAAGGGGTAAAGGAGGGGAGGGGAGGGGAGGGGAGGGGAGGGGAGGGGAGGGGAGGGGAGGGGAGGGGAGGGGAGGAGCAGGGGCAAAGGCCTGGAGTTCACCGATTCAAGATTCTGGGAAAACGCTAGTGTGCCTAAAATGTAGTGAGTGAGGGGGGAGAAGAGGAAAATGAAGCTGAGAGAGGAGGGGTAGTTTAGGGCCAAGATTAAGGTTTAGATCAAATGCCAAGTATAACTCGAAGAGTCATGGGGTTCTAAGGGTTTTAGGTAAGATCTGATTACAGTTTGAAAACATCACTGGTTTCCGAGAAAGAGTAAACTAAGGTAATAACAGAGCCAAAAGGACCAGGTAGCCTGGCTGGGCGTGGCTCAGCGGTTGAGCGTTGACCTAGGATCCAGGCAATCGGGTTTGATTCCTGGTCAGGGCACATGCCCGGGTTGCGGGCTCAATCAATGACTCTCTCATCATTGATGTTTCTGTCTCTCTCTCTCTCCCTCTCCTTTCCTCTCTCTGAAATCAATAAAGATATGTTTAAAAAAAAAAAAAAAAAAAAAAAAAGGACCAGGTAAGACTATTGAAATAATCCGGGAGGAGGGGCAGGCAATTTGAACTAGCATAGTAACAATGGAAATAGAGAAAGATAAGTGGAAATAAGCTGCTCTTTCCAAACTTATTTATCTCCTCCGGTGACCTTTCTCTCTTCTAATACTCTCTCTCCCCCCATATATATATATATAGATATGTAGATATAGATGATAGATATAGATATAGATGATATAGATATAGATATCCCTCCTCCCACTCCATCAAAACACATGCACACTTTTGTATCAGGTCCTAACCCATTCCCCCACTAGGTCCCAACTGTGATGAGAATGCAATAATGATGGTGCCTGCCCAGTGTCATACTAAGAATTCCAATACATTATCAGTTTGAGAAAAGGAAATTAGGGGTAAATTCTCACATTTACTCAGCATTATCTATGCACCAAGCATTGTGCTGGGTACTTTCACATCTGCTGGTCTGTGTGCTGCAATAGACTGAATGTGTGTGCCCCCACCCCAAATTCACATGTTGAAATCCTATTTCCCAGTGTGATGGTATTAGGAGGTAGGGCCTCTGGGAGGTAATTAGGTTATAAAAGTGAAGTCATGAATGGAATTAGTGTCCTTATAAGAAAAGGTGCCAGAGAGCTCCCTTGTCCCTTCAGTCATGTGAGGACACAGCAAGATGTCTACAAACCAGAAAGTAGGTTCTCACCAGACACCAAATCTGCCAGCACCTTGGTCATGGACTTCCAGCTTCCAGGACTGTAAGAATAAATGTCTGTAGTGTCTAAGCCACTCACTCAGTCTATAATACTTTTGTTGTAGCAGCCTGAATAGACTAAAATATATACAAAATTGGACATTATTATTCCCATTTTAATGGGTGAGAAAACTGCACCTTGAAGAGGCTAAATAATTATTTTATTGTAGTCTCGCAGCTATTTTGAATAGCAGAAGTAAGACTTAGGTTCAAAGCTATGACTCCAGAAACCATGTTTTTCCCACTATATGCTTCGGATGATCCTTGTATTAAAGGTGTATGGCATTTTAATTACAAAGGTCAGGAAGAGTAATCCAAAGGAATGACTCTCTAATGATAAAATTTCAAACACCTGGTGCCTTTCAGCATAAGTCTTCGGAGACTCTGAGATCATAATACTTAGAATAGGCAAACTCTTACTCTAGTCTGACCGTGACTAATCGAAAGCTCAGCTCCATGCACAGGAGATGGAGGCAGTGACAACTAAGAGCAACCGCAAAGGTGTGGGGGTGGCACACAACCTCCAAAAGCAGTGACAGTGGAGCTGAGTTCAGTTCAGGTTTGCTTGGGCAGCAACAGCCCTGAATAACTCTGCGGCATCTTACATCAGGTTTCACTACGAGTCAGATCTCATTTAGAGTCAGATCTGATCTAGCTTCAGCCTCCGGAAACAACACCACAGACTTGTGGGGAGGGAAAGAGAAAGGATATGAAAGGCTCACCAATCCTGGGCTTCTCCTTGCTTTGACAGTGACTTTGCCCAATCACCATGAACAAATGTCTTTGGGGCAGCCACGTGACCAAGAACACTGTATCCTGGGGACCCAGGAAAGAGGGATGTACCAGCTAGGGTTTAATCAGAGAGATGGACTGCTCTGAGTGATTCAGAACAAGGGGTTTTTTGTAAAGATTAGACCTTACACAGCTGGGAGCTGGCAGAGCCACTGCATCCAGCGGGGACCTGAAGTTGTGGGTCAGCAGCTCTGGTAATCGGGAAGGGACGTGGGATCTAGAGTGGGGGAGCAACACAAAGCATGGGAAACACTGGAACCGATGAGCACAGGCCGGAATCCACATCTGTTTCGCATTGCCTCCAACTTGGATAATGCAGGGGACCTGCAAAAGCTGGGCAAAGTCATTGCTGGCACATCCAGCAAGCTGGTGGCTCAGAGGATCTGAAGGAGGAGATTGGTGGGAGCTGGAGGAACTATAGGCACAGGGGCTGTTCCAGGCCAACAGGATGAGCCATTAGATGGGCACACTAAGGGGCCCGCCTGGCACCCTCCACCAATACGCAGAGAGCTGCTGCTGCTTCCCCTCCGCCTTCCCAATCTCAAGCAAATTCCTCCTGTGGCCAGACCTAACTCGGAACCATATAGGCAAGAGGGTTCTGGGAAACACTGCCAGCTTAGCTACGTCAACATGGTACAAAGCTACTGTGAGGGAAAAGCCCCAGAGACAAGTTAGACAAACTAAAGGTTTTATGACATGGGCAGGTGGAAAGGGAATTCCTACTCAAAGCACAGCGCAACCCCGGCCAGGCCCTTCTACAAGAAACACTTGGAGTTCAGCACGGAGTGGGTTACAGCTGGGAATCGATAAACCATTAGTGAGTGCTGCTGACGTGTCAGGCACTGTCCTCGGCATCCCTGGATGGGTGCAAAGAGCTTCAGGATGGGAGCCCGCCCTCACTAGACAAAAGGCAAGACAGGCATGGTGCCGCTGCTGCGTGTGCGCAGGGTGCACTCCCACATGGCTGAGGAGGCTTCCAAAGGCTGCCTGGCGTTTGGACGGTAGAATCGGCTTTAGCGTTGTTAGGCCCAAGTTCAAATTTAGCCTTGCCCCTGCTGGCTGTATGATTTGGGGCAACTTACTTAATTGCTCTGATTTATAAAGTAGAGATAGAAATAATACTTATTTTATAAGTTGATTAATAGCAAAAAAGGAGATTATATTTGTGAAGCACTGGCACATAGTAGGTACTTAACAAATGGAAATGGTAGGCATTTACATTTTTATCATCATCGTGCCATCATCATCATCATCATCATCATCATCACTGTTCCTTCTTAGACCCAAAGCCTACTGAATAAAAGTGTGGCTTTAGTGTCACAGACCCACTAACATGCAAAAATACACATACGTGCCCAATGCCTTAAAGAACCAGCAGCGTGAATAAACCAGTGTATTTCACCTATTTGTTTATTCCATAAATCTTAAGGGCTTACTGCCCTGCAAGACACAAGTGACCAAAACATGTTATGAGCCTCAAATGACTAGAGAGAACAGCACTCCTAGGAGTTCAAGTTCAGTTCAGCAGACATGTCCTGGGGCTTCCTAGAGGGCTTGAAAGGAGGGAAATGTCACTGTGGCTTTCAGTGGGCAAGGAAAGTTTCAGAGAGCAAGTGGCATTCAGGTTCAGCTTTGAATAATGGGTGGTGTTCACAGGAGGGGCAGCTCCTGGGGCAGGGCACGAGGTGGGCATTGGGCTGGAGGCTGAAAAGCCCCTGGCGTGGGTTAGAAGGGAGGGAGCAGAGTGGCTTGGTCAGGTAGTAAAGAGAACGAGAAGCAGTGCTCTGGGTGCCAAGGTCAGGGGCTCAGATTCTGTCTCACGGGCAGCAGAGGGTCATTGAAGGTCACACAGAGACGGTGAATAATGAAAGCCAAGTTTCAGAAAAACTAACGCGGAGAACGTCTATGGGCTGCATTGACTTGGGGAGAGACTGTAGAAAGAAAGGGCAGTTGGAAATCCTGTCACAGAAACTCAGGAAGCACAGAGAGGTCTGAACCGAGACGATGCGAGGGCAAAGAGGAATGCCAGGAACATCTGAAGGGAAGCAGCAGCCCTGGGTGCCCGCCTGCATGTGAGGAGCGAGGAGAGACGCTAAAGACGAGCCAAGATCCAAGCCTGAGCAGCATGAGGAGAAACAGGGAAGCTGGGTGGGGAGCGGAAGGGCGAGAGGAGGCTGTGCTCCATGTGGAGTTCTGTGACTGCCGGGACAACAGGGGCAGGGCACGAGGCCAGGAGCAAAGGCCCGGGCTAGCCTCCCTGCGGGCCGGCTGAGAGCGGCATGCGTGAGGGAGAGAAGGGGTGGCTGAACTTGGGGAGTGCCCAAACGGGGCGAGTGGCAGGAGGCGGCAGAAGAACAGGCACAGGCGTGGCCACCCCTAAACCTAGAGAAAGCACCTCGTTTGCTCTTGGGAAACAGCAAAGACCTCCAAGTCCCCATAGCTGTGTGAGATCCAGTGATGCTCGTTTCTCCAGGAGACTCGTTCTGCAGACCTGCCCAAGGGCTAAAGACAAAAGGAAACGCGGACCGTCCCGAAAGAGAGAGACAATTATTCACTCAGGAACCACTGAGGTGGGTCCACGTTGCGGTCATGATGGCCACAGTCAGGGTCCCCAAATCAGGTGATCCATCCAAAGGCTGAAGGGTGACAGTGAAGAGACTGTGTAGAGACAGGCCTCAAGGCCCAGCCCCAGCGGTGACGGCTACCCTCCCCCTGAGGAGGGCTGAGGGATGATGGTGCCCAGAGCCCAGCGAGGGCCGCAGGGTGTAGGAGCCTTTCCAGTCTGAGCTGCGGCTCTAGGAGAACACGGCTACTGCCCGAACCTCTAATGCCAAGGAGGAAGCAAAGGGGTAAGTGCCCCAACTTTCCTCCCCGCCTACGTTCCCACGTCCTGGCAGCAGCTCTCATTGGCCAAACCCAGCCAGAAGCCAAGAGATAAGTCCAGCTGATGCGATCGGGAGTGCTCGGCCTCCCAAGGCAGAGAGAAGGGCAGAAAAGGGTGGAGAATGGATCTTGGGGACAAAATGAAAAATAATCAGAATATCAACCCATTATGGTTCCTTAGTTCAATATCGTCCTCTGAGCAGAAGTAAAAATGATTCATTTTATCAATAGTACACATTCATATAACATTTTATACTTCATAAAGCGCTTTCGTGTAGATTACCCGTGTTGAGCTACACAGTATTCCTGTGAAGTAGATAAGAGCATGTTATTCAGGTCGATTTAACTTCGAAGCCCAGAGAAACTGAATGCTTTATCCAAAGCTACGGTCACACAGCAAGTGAATGGTGAAGTTCGCATTAGGAGTAAGGCCCCTGGCTCCTGATCCAGTGCTCCTCCTCAGGTGTGAAATTATCTGGGAAAGCACCGTTTCTGTGAAAGGCATTCGGACACAGCCGTCCCGAATGTGGCAGGCCTTGTGGCCCTGGCCTGGCTGGGTGTTCAGTGCCTTCCCAGTTGTTTTCAATAAGCAAGTATTCCTGACACTTCAATTATCCCGACACAAACAATGAATACATTGTGCAAGAAGCTTCATAAATTTCATTCAGTTGGACACAATGAGAACAATATAAGTCAAAGCTTTGTGTGGATTCCCTCAAAAAAAAAAAATCACCCAACAGAACAGAGATTGTTGTAACAGAAACATCTAAGCTGGAAAAAAGAGGCAACACAGGCTCAGTGTTTCGGGAACCTGGCTCCGATTCTTTCATCCCCATTACCATGTCTCAGCAGAGAAAGCGTCCTCCCCAGGAACCTCACGCCTTCCATTCCCCTGCAAATCAAAACAAGGCTTTCCGACGGTGGACAACTCCAAAATTGTGCTGGATAAGGTATTTTTTTAACTTTCCTGGAATTGGTGTCATCATTTCTATACACTCTCCCAAGCCACTTCGTCTACTGCACTGTTATGAATTAAATTGTGTCTCCCCAAAAAGATATGTTGAAGCCCTAACCTCCAGTATCTCAGAATGTGACCTTATTTGGAAATCAGGTCCATACCCAGGTAATCACATTAAAATGATGTCCTTAGGATGGGCCCTCATCCAATATGACTGGTGTCCTTTAAAAAGAGAAAATTTGGATGCAGAAACAGACACCTGAGAGGAAGATGACCTGAAGAGACAGAAAGAAGACGGCCATCTACAAGTCAAGGAACACCTGAGGCCACCGGAAGCCAGGTGAGGGGCCCAGAGCAAACCCTTCCTTGGCGCTCTCGGAATGAATACACATGCCCAAGATGCAGCCAGGAAAATGGCAGTTATTTTCTTGGCAGAACTCAAGGTTTTATAGAAAGTGTCCAAAGAGAGTGTTAGAAAATTTTATATAGATTAAATATTGCTCTTCTCTACCTCTGAAGAATAGTTCTAGTGACACTAGTCACTAGATTAATGGATTAGCTCTACCGGCAGTGTCTGATGTGTTGACACTTGGATTAATTAGGACACGTTTGGTTACAAGTAATAGAAAATCCTTATCAAAGTGATTTAAACAATAAAGGTAACTTCTCGGTTCCCATATCTGAAAATGCAGACGTAGCCTGGGCTTCGGGTATGTTTTAATCAAGGCTCTAAACGAACTTCTCTGTGATTCTCTCAATCTTGCCTTTCTTATGTTGATTCTGTCCTCAGGTTGGTCTCTCTTGTAGTAGCAAAAAGACTGCAATGACTCCAATGAACCCAAAGCTCCCCAGAGGAAAAATGCCTTCACACCCCAGCATCTCCAGCAAAGTCCTGGATGTGGTGCTGATTACACCATCCCTAGCCAGTCACAGGGAAAGCCAAGCGCTGATTGTCTGATTCTTGGCTCGTATGGACCAATTACTGTGGCAAAGGCCCTGGGATTCCCTGATGGCTTAGACCACTCGGGGCCAAACAACCATTAGATGGAAGACAAGCAAAATGGGTATGATGAATTACCACAATATCCAGTCCAATACTGAACCTAGTCTGTGCATATAAACCTCAACATAAAACCTTACCATATCAACATTGTACAAATCTGACTTTTAGAAAAACGTGAGCCTGGGCTATGACCATCTGCTAGAATGTGGAATCCAGAATATGAAGGTTTCCTTCCATATCTTAGGAAGGGTTGTAAGTAGAGGAGGTAAGATTGTATTTATTTTATCAGGCATTGGTCCAGTTACTATGGCTACACAGAAGTTATCTCAAACTTAGCATCTTAAAATAACAGTAATTATTTATTATCTCTCACAGTTTCTGTTGATCAGGAATTTGGGTCCAACGCAATTAATTGAGCATGTCAGGCTCAGAGTCTCTCCTGTGGTTGTAGTTACTAGATGGCAGTGGTTGGGTCATCTCAAAGGCTTCTTCACTCACCCATCTGGAGCCTGATCTGGGATAATCTGGGACAATCTGGGACAACTCCAATAGCTGAGGCTCCTTGGGCATCCCTCTCTGTTCCTATGTTGTCTTTTCCTGTGATCTCTCCAGGGCAGTGGCTTCAACGTTGCGTTCCCAAGGGGTGTGTGTGTGTGCACGCGTGTGTGCACACACACACACATATTCATACATACATAGACAGAGACAGACAGGCAGGCAGACCCATATCACCTTTTAGGACCTAGCCTCAAAGGCCAGCAGCTTCACCTCTGCAACCTTGTGCCATCAAGGCATCCACAAAGTCCCACTGGGTTCGAGGGGAGGAGAAATGGGCCTCACCCCTCAATAGAGAGTGGCAAGGTTCTTGAAGAGCATATGAAACCAGAAAATTGCTATTTCTGTGTAGAAAATACTGCCACACTCGGAGCAGTTGTATACCATAGAGCAGCGTTTTTCAACCGATGTGCCCCAAGAATTTCTAAAACATGCAATAGCTGACTATTTCATCAGGAGCACTGACCTTTTTCCCCTTAGATTTTCAAATAAAATAGAAAAATGACAACAGCCAACACAACAATAGCCATCCAGTGTGAATAATCACAATTATAACTATATTTTTTGTCAGATCAGCAAAAAATATAATATAATTTTTGGTGTGCTGTAAAATTTTAGTAATTAGTTTATATGTGCCATGAGGTGAAAAGGGTTGAAAATCACTGCCATAGAGCGTTTGAAGTGCATTACAAACATTAACTCATTTAATCAATTGGGTACCAGTATTACTTTTACAGATGGCAGAAGCTGTCTGCATCTCACCCATATCTCCTTGGTCCTCACTATTTCAGGATCTATTAGCTCAACTTCCAAATGTCCGAACTTGGCCTGAGAGCTTCTACCTGCTGTGCTCCGATGTGTTGGCGAATAAATGTGCTCTAGGAGCAGCCATCAACTCATAATTGACGGGAATTGTAGAAATACCCTGGCTCCCTCAGCCCTTGGAGGCAGGGTGGGGATTTAATTCAAGGGCATGTGTCTACCGTGATCCCCAGAGGTGGCACACAACTTGATCAGCTGTCCTCCTGTCCCTGTCATTTTCCCGCCACCATAGTGCTGTTTCCTGCACCTCCCAAATAAACTACCTGGATTTGAAGCTTTCTTAGGGAACCCAGACTAAGACTTTTAACTGGCTCAAGATCACTCGGCTAGGAATTTGAACCTAGATAACAACTGCCTGCCGGTAGCTTCGAGAAGCCCTTTCTTAGCGCCTTAAACTATGTGACAGTGGGGGGAAAGCAGTGCAGAAGGGAATAAAGAGCCCTGGGAGAGGAGCGGGGATGCCTTCACTCTACACCTGGGATGCTCCAAGGTTACATCACCAAACATTTATTGAGCTTCTACTCTGAGCCAGGCATTGGGCTCAACGCTAGGGGACTTCAGTTCTCTAATTCTGGGATGGACATAAAAATACCTGACCAAATTCTCTCTCAAGACTGTGATGGAAATCATAGTGATGCTTTCAGGTCAGAAAACCCTCTTCCAGTGTAAGACTCATTTTGGTAGCACTCCTTCTGGGAGCTCAACATGAACCATGAGGGATGGGGTTAGAACGGCGATTTTCAACCTTTTCATCTCATGGCACACGTAAACTAATTACTAAAATTCTGCAGCACACCAAAATATATATTTTTTGCTGATCTGACAAAAATAAGTATAATTGTGATTCATTCACTCTGGACGACTATTGTGTTGGCTGTTGCCATTTTTTTATTTGACATTCTAATTATTTTATTTGACAACCTCTGCACTCTGGTTGAAAATCACTGGGTTAGAGTGATTGTATTTGTCCAATGCCACAGACTGGGTGGCTTAAACAACAGAAACTATTTTCTCACAGTTCTGGAGGCTGGAAGCCCAAGATCAAGGTGCCCGCCAATTCAGTTTCTGGTGAGAGCTCTCTTCCTGGCTTAAAGGTGGCCACCTCCTATGTCCCTACATGGGGTAGAGAGAGAGAGGTATTGAATAAGGAGAGACAGAGACAGAGAGAGACAGAGACAGAGAGGGCAAGACCTCTAACTCTCTGGTGTTTTTACTTATAAGGATCAGGGCCCCACCGTTATGACTCTATTTAACCTTGATTTCCTCCTTATTGGCCCTGTCTCCAAATACAGTCACATTGAGAGACAGGGCTTCAGCATACAAATTTTGGAGGGACACAATTCAGTTCATAGCAGTGAGATTCTGAGATTTCGCCAGGGGTGCACACCTTTTAAAGCATTTTTGTTTTGTTTTGTTTTGTTTTGTTTTGTTTTGTTTTGTTTTGTTTTGTTTTGTTTTGTTTTGTTGACAGTCATTATCCATGGCAAGTTGAAAGTGCAAGCACTTTGGACTACAAAAGACAGTTTTAAAATGTAAAGGGCATAAATACGGTGTGACTGGGTGGCCAGCACCCCATCTTAACAAAGCCCTTTCAAAGGAGCCAATCTACAGGGCCCCATTTGTGCAGGGTGCAGCCTCTGCATAAAGTACCTCCTTTAAATCATCCCCACTTTTTCCCAGAGCCTAGAGTTGTTTTCCTGGGGACATGCTGTCTCTCTTGCTCTCTGACCTGGGTGACACCCGGGTGAAGAAAACGATCTAGATTAGAATCGTGCTGCTCTGGCCAAATATCTGGATTTCGTAGCAGCCGACACAACCAGCACAATCTTGGGCCTTAAAAAGAAACCCCAACTGATGAATTGAATTGTCCCTTTTCTCTTTCTTCGGAGGCAAATCATCAATCATTTCTTTTATGCTGACTGACCACTTTTTAGGTATAGGGCACTGTACCGTCTGCTTTTCAAAGGCAGCTGACAGAAATAAGAAGAAAAGCAGTGAAAAGGCAACTGAGCAGGCCATGGCCGTGGACCTATGGACACCCTCCCCACATCCCCCGGGCTCACCTGTGAGACCCTTCATCACATTCCAACAGCCTTTCACTCAGGCGTCGGCGTCCCCCTGGCTCTCCGCGCGAGGTTTTCTGGAGTGAGAGGTGGCAACTGCCAAGCCTCCCACACGCCAGTGGGGGCGACTGAGGCAGACAACACCGTTTCCCAGGGTCCTCGGGGGGCCTGTGCTCCTGCGGAAGCCCACATTTTAACGTACTTATTCACTTTTCTTCGTTCTCTGTCTCATCTTTCATATTTTGTCCTTTGTGGTTCTAGGAACACTTCTCAAATAAATAACCTGCATCCAAGTATTTGTCTCAGCACTTTCTTTTAGGGAACGCAAACTAAGATAGCCACTTACTATGGTCAGCAAACACCCAGTGTGTGTGCCACCTGCGCTGTGCCAGTGCTCTCGGCAGACATGCATATGGCATCTTCCCACTGAATCTGGAAAACATCTTCGCTGGGAGTTGACCAGTATTGGCATGAGGGATGAAATCCATTTGCCATTCTAGCCAGAAGGAATAAATGAATGCTACACCAACATTAATCTAGAAACACTTCAGGAGTCTGAGGCAGGAGAGTTGGATTGTGGTGGGCTGCAGAGAGGAGAAAGTACTCATGGTGGTAAGACCAGGACCGAACCTTGGAGAACAGCCATGACCTCGTGTAGCTTCCTGGAGGACAGTGAGCACCTATGCGGACAGGAGGCTGTCCCAGGTGTGTTTAGAGAGCACAGAAGTGAGAGCAGAGTTTATATTGGCTCCAAGGATCTTGAGAAATTTTTCTTTGTAATAAAAACAAGTGTAGGTTTTAGTTTCTGCACCTCCTTGACCCTGGTGACTTTGACCTTCACTCAAAGTCATCCATCCGTCCATCCATCCATCCATCCATCCATCCATCCATCCATCGCGCTGCATCAAACTTTAAAACTGCCCCCTCCACAATCTTGAACACAGCACTCTGATCTCCTTTTCTTCTCTGTTCTCTCTCCTTCAAAGCTGTCATCTCCTCCTACCTACTCCTGTAATGATGGGCAGAAATTATGAAGATCGTCCAGAAACTTCTGTCTACCCCTCATTGCAGTCACCAGATGGATATCTCCAATTGGCTGCCTTGACCTGAAAGTCAACATGCCCAGAGTCAAACTCATCTTCACCCACAAAAGAGACGCACTTGCTGCTTCCCTGGTTCTCTGAACAGCACCAACATTCCCCTGCCAACTGCACTCTCAACGCCATGGAGGGAAGGAAGGAAAACTAATCTAAACAGGATGCCAGACACCACGCTGGGTATTTTCACACCTTGCTTCATTTAATCTTCATAACAGGCAAGGATATAGGCAAAACTGTCTCCATTTTTAAATGAGGAACCAGAGGCTGAGAGGAGCTAAAGAATTTGCCTAAAGTTAGAAAGTAGAGCTAAAAGCAGCTTAAAAAATAGAGCTTGGATTTAAACTCAGGTGTGTTTGACTCCAAAGTTTGTGCTCCATTCCTCCTTCACCTCTAACTACCTCTTGCATCTGCCTTTCCCTTCCATGCCCCCTTTCTCGCTCCCGTCTAATGTCGCACCCAATGGAGCAGTCTCCGATAAGGCTCCCTGCTTATAACAGCCGAAGGGGCAGCTCTACTGTGCACAATACAGCAACAGGTGCTTGCTGTGGGGGACCCGATGCGCAGCTAGTCTAATGCATGGTCTCTGGCCTCAGAGGAATTCACACTTTAGCATAGGAAATAGGAAAGAGGTGGTGGGAGGAAGGTGAGAGAAAAGGGTGGGAGGTAGAGAGAGGGGAGGAGAGGAATTGGGTAGGCTGTGGAGGGAATCTGCCAGTCTCATGGTTTGCCGTGGAAACCTTTGTCTGCTTCACCCCTGCCCACTCTCCTTACCCCTCCCTGCTATCTGCACAGGACCGTGTGAGCAACCACGATTGGAGAACGTGACTGTCCTCCCCTGACACCATCCTAAACGCAGAACCAAGCAGCCTAAAGAAAGGTTTCTAGGGGGTGAATGTTTGTCAACGTTGATTGTGTTTCTTTTCAATGTTTTAACTCACACTGCTTGGCCCTTCGGGCTCTGTGCTAAGCACTTTCTCGGCATGACATCATTTAATTCTCACAACAATCACAATGTGTTTTGCAGACAGGAAGTTAGGCTCACAGAAATGTACCTGGGGTCCGAGGGTGGAAATGGGCAGAGCCAGACCTGAGACCGCCGGCTCTATCTAGAGCCCCCTCCAACTCACCACTATATTAAACCGCCAATCAGTACATCCTTCAAAAACAAGGTTTCTTGTTACAAATGTAACATACTCATACTGTGTGCGTGTGTGTGTGGGGGGGGGGGGGGGGCTCAATGTAAAGTGTAGAAGAAAATGAAAACAAAAACTGCTGTTACCCCACCATCCAGAAATAACGACTGTTAACATGTTGGCAGCTGTATTCCAAGACTCTCTATGCCTATCCATACACTTCTACTTTAATAAATATAGGCTTATATAGTATATACAGTTTTGTGGCTTTTTTCATGCAACTATATATTGTGCATTTCTTTCTTTATCAAGAAATAGTCCTCTATGATAAAGGAGGCTGTGCAGGGCCCCTTTATTCCTTTGAATGCATGCACAATAACTCATTTAACTGATTCTTTATTGTTAGACATTTAGGGGGTAGTTTCTGTTTTGTTTTTCTGGCTTTTCACTCTTGTAAATAATTCTGTGATAAACATCTGTGTGGTTGAAGCTTTCCAACTGGGCTCCTCACAACCTCCTCCAAACCCTTTGCCACGTTGCAGCTGGGGGGATCACGGCCTTGGCACATGATGCTTCAACTGCTTGGAGTGCCCCTCCTCACTCTCCGTTCACAGGCTAACTCATACTGGCTCTCAGGTCTCAGCCGAAACGCAGCTTCCTCCAGGAAGCCTTCACAGACTGCCCAGAGTAGATCAGGCCCCTTGGTTGTCTGTGTTCATGGACCCTACACAGCTCCTTCATTGCATTGAACATGATTATGAATAATCAATTGGTCATGTAATTCTTTTTCTATGGTGACCTTCCCTTCTAGGCTATTAATTTCAGGATGGCAGCACTGTGACTCCATTTTCTACTGTGTCACATAGTATGCCCTCAATAATTGTTTTTGAATACATAAATGAATGAATCTTTGTGGGCATCTTTAACTATATTCTTAAGTAAAGCTAAAATATGGATCAAATAACATACACATTTTTAAGACTTTTCATATATTGTTCAATCGTGCTCCAGAATAGTGATTCATTACCATCACTAGTGTGTAGAAGGCAGGTCTCCCTTCTGCTTGCCTTCAGCCAAACTTGCTTTGCTTTTTAAATGGCAGTTTGTAAAACAACGGGCCAAGTTGCATCAATCAGTATTGGAGTTTCCCCCCCAAATCAAGGTGTATATAAACAGTAAATTATTGTTTTACAAAATGTACTCTGAGTCCACAGGGCAGATCTTTCTGTTTCGTATTTACATTGCTGTATGACATTAGTGCTACTCTCAGATCCTAGGTTTCCGAATTATTACAATGATGACTACCGTCTGTTGGGGATCTTCTGCACCAACATGCCATGCTGGTGCTTTTCCTGCATTTGCTCATGTAACCCATCCACAGCTATAATGGTAAATATCATGAATACTCTCAGTCACAGATGAGTAACTGAGGCACAGGGTTAGGTGACTTGCCTGAAGCCACACAGCTAACCAGTGATAGAGATGATATTTGAATACAGAGTCATGTTTCTAGAACCTCTACTGTTACCTACAGCTTCCAGTATCAACAGCCTTGCCTTTTCAGATCCCACTTTCCAGCTGCCTTGAATTTTTTAAAAATCTTGCATCCAACACTATTTCAAAATCAGTCTTCTAGAGATACATAATTTAACTACATACTATATGCCAAGACTTATTTCAACTCATTTCCAGCATTTTTATCTCAGTGTTATTATTATTGCCACTTTATAGATGACAAACTGAGGCTCACATTCGTCATGACATTTGCCCACACATCTAGGAAGTAGTAGAACCAAAATCCGAGTCTATGAGCTAAAACTCTTTTCCACCTTCCCCAGCTGACTCCCAGCTATTATGTTACTTATTCATTTAACAATTTCTTAACCAAGATTTTTATGAAACAAATTTGCATACTAGAAAAAGTACTTGAAGAGGAGATAGAAGATTCTAGTCCTAATGCTGCCACTAACTAACTTTGTGATCTCGGGCACAGAGAAATCATGAAGTCTAACGTCCCTTCCGATTCTAAGTTCTGCAACTCTCTGCACTGGGCCGTAGAATGAACATAAACTTTGATATTAGAAAGATCTGTTTTCAAAATGTGACTTGCCACCTTCTACCTGATGGATCTTGGTCATGACAAACTTTCTGAACTTTAATTTCTCATCATTAAAATCAGGATAAAATCTTCCTTGCTCTATTATGATGAAAATTAGAGCTAACATGTCAGGCAATCAATAAAAGAGAGGGATGCTGATGCTGGTGCTGGTGCTGGGGGCATGACAGTGGCTTCCTTCCATTGCCCGTCAGCCTCAGTCTCACCGTAGGACTCTGCACACACATTCACCTCCGAGTAACACCTAAAATGTGCTCACACCCCTGACTTTCCTGTGACTGTGATACAAGCTTTTCAATCTTTCTTAAGCTGACCTTCACTTGGATGGAAAGTCTGAAAGCGTACAGTCAGAGTTGCGTAACTGAGTCTGGCCTCTAAAGGAAGCAGCTCTTCTCTTCCTCCTTCAATATTTTTTTCAGCAACTTGAGGCATTCCCCTTGTGGGCGTGTGATCTCCCCAACGGCAGCAATAACTCCAGCAGCCACAACCACAGCCCTCAGCCCCACAGCCCTCAGCCGCAGCAAGTGAGCAAGCGAGCCCAGAGCACCTGCTCTCCTGCGCCCAGAGCTCTGGAGGAGTTCCACCTGGTGGCTGTCAGCGAAAAGGCTGGCCCAGCTCAGAGGCCTCTGGGCTTGCTCAGAGCAGACGGCTTGCTAGGCTATCCCTCCCCAGGGCAAAACTGACTAGGAGAACCTCTAGTCAAATCCTGAAAGCCTAGGATCCCAAAGACACCAGGAGGACCAAGGCACTCAGATGGCCTCTGCTCCTTCAAAACAGGCCCGTGTCTGCGGTCCAGGTAGGAAAGTGAAGTGCTATGTGAGTGCAGGGTCAAGTTACAGGCACGGGAGGCCAGTTTCAAAAACAAGACCAGAGCCACAGAAATGGGCTCTCTTCTGCCTGCTGGTCCTTAGCCCTGCTCGCACTTCGGATTGTCAGGAAAGCAAAATGCACAAGAGATGTGGGCAAATATAAGGACAGCTAATCCTTATATCAAGTTCACTATGTGCCTGCCGGGCATGGCCAAGCAGTCACCAATCTCCAAAGCTCCAAAAGGTGGACAGCGTCATGATCCCCACTTCACACATTAGCAATGGGGGAAATGACTTGGCTAAGGTCACCCAACAAATCAGTGGCATAGACAGGGTTTGAATCCACATAGCAATCTGGCTTCAGACACCAAACTCTAAGCCAGTATGTTTTGTAAAAGGAAAATTACCAAAGACTGATCAACAATGAAAGATGCTGAACCTCACCTGTGACCGAGGAGAAGGTATGGGAAATGGATTGCTCAAATAACCTTAATCTATACACTGGCCTTTGAAAGAGGTGGTTTGTCGGTGTCTCTCCAATGTCAGCTGAATTCCCCATGACCAGGATTTCACTTCCAGCCATCTATACTGCTGGAATACTCAAAAAGCTTTATTACAAAGATGCTCACACATGGCACCGTGTGCGTGAGGTCCTCCAGCCATGTCTGTCTGTAACTGACAGTAAACCACCTGCACCTGTTAGGAGCGCCGGAACTACTTGCAGGAATATACAAATAATAAATATTTATTTAGCCAAAGAGTGATGTGCTTGTCCAAGTACTTCAATATTGCTACTAACAATTCGGTAGTGCAAGCGTGTCCAGGCTCAAGTTCTACGAAACTGAAAGATATCAAAGAGGCTCTTCTCTTCCCAGCTCTGTGTGCCAAGAGGATGGCCGCTGCCAAGTGTGTTATCCTGGCTCCCGGGCTCTGGGGCTTCTGATGTGGTTTAGCTGTTGCAGACTCCAGAAGATCAGTGGGTGGGAGCGAGAGGTTGGAGTATTTATTCCCCCTCCTCCCCATCGGCACCCCTCCCTCCATACCAGGTGGTAGTTTCCTCGGTGGCTGAAATTCCTTGCAGCCCCACCCAGCCCCAGCTCTCTCTGAACGGCCCCTCTTTCCTGGTTATGACTCACCCTGGGTTTGCTGACACCTTTCCTCCCCCTTCAGTCTAGAGGAGGGGACAGCTTCTGCTGTTGCTAGTCTCTGGCTGCGTCACCATCCCCTTTGCTTCCACTCACCTGCTCTCACCTCTGTAAACAGTCCCTCCACTAAACAGGCTTTGATGGAAGTCCTTGAGTGTGCCATCTGTTTTTTCCAGGACCCTAAGTGATTCAACCTCAGATTTTCAAATTGTTGAGCACCTGCTGTGGTCTGGGGTGTCAACCTGTTACTGGGGTTACCAGCATGAGGAAATCAGTCCCTCTCACCTGCTGGCCAGGAGGAGTAGCTGTCGCATAGGTTTTCCATGGGCTCACATAAAACCTTTCCCTCCAAATCTGGTCAGAGCTTGGCTCATTTCTAGGTGAAAATGAAATAAGATGGTGTACACTTTGTTAGATCAGTTCTTGTTAAGGTGCCAGTATCAGATAAGTCTGAATCCAGGTAAGACATCCATGTCTCTAGGAAGCTCTTATGAACTTTATCCAGCAGGGAAAATGTGGTGAGTTCAAGGGGCCCCATGGGTGCTCAGTGCGAGTAAAGCTGCTTCTGCTTGATGTCTCCATTTCAGAGAAGGGCACCATCAACCACCTGCTCCCAAAGCCAGAGCCCTGGATTCCAGCTCCATCTCTAAACCTCTCCAGTTCACGCTCTCCTACTGTCTTGGTCCAGGCTCTTCTTACCTTTTCCTGGCTGATTTGCAGTCGTCATGAGGAGCGTGTTGTATCCTCAGCTCTGACTTCCCGGCCTAGCACAGTGTCTGGCATACAGTGGGCCCTCAATGAAGTTGATTGTGTGAATAAAAGTCTATCACAGGAGCCTCCCACTTTTCTCCCCCCACGAGTCTATCATCCCTCCTACCCCATGAGATCTTCCTAAATCAGAGATGTGTGTACATTATTACTTAAAGCCCTTTGATGGTTCCACCATGGCTCTCCCTGTAAAGAAAGAGCAGATATTTTAAGTTCTGTGAGCCATATGCTCTGCTGCAACTATTCACCTCTGCTGTTGTGGTGTGAAAGCCGTCGTGTGTGATACATGATGAATGGGCTTGGTCGTACTCTAATAAAGCTTGATTTACAAAAGCAAGCGGCAGACCAGATGTAGTCATGGGCTGCAGCCTGCCAACCTCGCTCTAAGCGCGTGTGCCCAAGCTGGTTGGCACGGCGGACAGGCTCTTCATGGCCTTGCTCTGTTTAGCTTTACCTCCTAACACTCTTACTTCACACGTCATTCCCCATCAATGCCACACTTCTTACAATGCCTCAGACGTGCTGTGCACTTTCGAGTAGCCGTGACTTTGCACTTGCTTCTCTCCCTTTCTTGAAGCACCATCTCCACCTATGTGCCTATGAAATATTTGTCTTTCCAAACTCCTAGATCGAAGCCTTCCCTGAGGGGGCCTCCCCACACTGCCCCAGGCAATAACTTCAATCTCCCTTTTTTGCCTCTGCACCTGCTCCATTACTGCACTTAACGCTCTATCCTATCATTACTTATCAACATATATGTGCCCAGTTATGGAAGGGGATGATGCCTGGTGCAGAGGTGCTTAAGAAATGTTGTTAGCCCGGCCAGGGTGGCTCAGTGGTTGAGCATTCACCTATGAACCAAGAGGTCACTGGTTCGATGCCCGGGTTGCGGGCTCCATCCCCAGTGGGGAGCATGCAGGAGGCAGCCAATCGATGTTTCTCTCTCATCGATGTTTCTATCTCTCTAGCCCTCTCCCTTCCCCTTTCTCAAAAAATCAATAAAAACATTTTTTTTAAAAAAGAAAGAAAGAAATGTTGTTAAATTAAATTGGGACCAAGATACCTTTCAGTACAGTGATCCTAGGTTTTCCAGGGACAACTCCAGTTTTTGACTGTGGCCTGAACACAATGATTAATTAGTGCCCTTTTTCACTCTCAGAAGTGACCCCATGTGGGTAATAAATGACACAGTTGCCCTACCTCTTAGTATTCTTTGAACCATACTGCACAGGTGACTGTCTGGTCAGCCTACCTGTGGGGCCAACCGTAGATGGTACTCAGGGCCTCCCTTCCCAGTGTTGGCCAGCAGATGCGTGCTCCTGGCTTCCCCAGGCCAGGCCTGAACAGCAGTGGGGACAGAGGGGGAGGCCGCCAGTGCAGGGTCCGCTGTCTGTGTCCATGCAGCCCCGGGGGACTAGGGCCAATCAAGACACCAAGCATAGTAACACTTTTAAGGAGGTATAATCCCATGGTGACCAGTTATCTCTTTCCTTGCTATGACCCAGAACAACTCTAACGGAAGCCAGGGCAGTGGGGAGAGAGCAACAGAACCCCACGCTCACTGCAGGAAATCCTTCAAATCCCCGCTCCACCAGGGGCAGGCCATTCAAGGGGCCTTTATGCACAAAGGGGGAGTCATTCATTACAGCGACCATCTCTCATCAAGGGTCATAGGAGTGGCTCCTGGACAAGGTGCCCAGAAAAGAGAAAGAGAAATGCTGAATGACTATTTTCCCCCACGCCTCCTCCACTTATTTGACAAGCAGTCTGATTGCCGCAGCCTCTTTCCTGACCTTCCGCCCTCTTCCCCCGCATCTCAGACACTTCCACCTCTGTTCCCTGGGCCCCTCCGAGGAATACGAAATGGCCACTGGGAAGCGGAGCGTCATGAGGAGCCCTTGGTTCTATGAAAGCCACCTTAAATCCAAGAGCAGTTCCCACAGCTCTCGCAGCTCTGGAGTCAAAGTGAAAGGCAACTGAATGCATTTACCCAAAATGTGTCCCTCTGCATGCAAGCCTGAGGTGTTATCTACACGACCATCTCCACAGAGCTGCCCTCCTAAAAGGTCAACCTTATTATTCCAAGAGGACCTCAAGGCTCCTTCTGACCTCAAGGCTCTAACTCGTGCCCCTGAATCTGTGCTCCTGACTTTTTGTTTAATAAGTCGTTCACATAGCTTTTGAATAATTCCCACTCCAACCACAGTTACATTCAGTTTTTCCAAAGAGACATGCCTCCCTCATTGTGTACCAGGCAATGCCCTGCTTTAAAAATATATGCCAGTAAGCAAAAGTTCAAATTTAGGAAACAAAGTGATCGCTAGCCAACACTCAGAAGCATTCTTTGCATGTTGAGCACTCAGCACAGGTTCTTTACAGATTGAAAGTGCTCCTGAATTTAAGGCCTTATTTGTGGCTCCTTAAAGAAAGGCCTTCAGGAACCACTGTCAAATAAAAATTGTCTCTCAAATTTCAACAAAAGAAACTCAGAAATCAATTTACTCCAGAAGTTTTAGAAACACTGTCTCCCTGGCTTATAGTACATAGAACGTAGGTATATGCTTGACGTATATTCAAAAAAATAAAATCCAGCCCCAAAGAACATGGCAAAACAATTTGGTGGTAAAACCTGTGAATTCTGAGCGTTTTCAGCAAGTCGGTGATTTATTGCCCACTGCACGAGATACTCCATGAACTTAGAACAGGGGCTCGTAGCTGTAGAAGGAATGCTCCCCGTTCTCAGTGAGCTATCCATTTGGAGGGTAAATAAGAGGGAATACAAGTAATTTACATAGGTCAGAAAATGAGCTATGTGATCTTGAGCAATTTGCGTAACCTTACTACGTCAGCTTCCTCACCTCTAGAACAGAAAGTTCCTATCTCGTAGGATCTCTAAGATTAAATGAGATGATGTGGGTAAAGAGCATCGTACAGTGCGGGGAAATGAACTAGGTCATCATCGGATGTCAGCTGAACTGCTCTTCCAGTTCTCATCATCATCCATATGCACCTTACATAGTCATTTCAGAAAGTGGAAGAGATTATTCACTCAGGAGAATCAAGAAAGGCTGGAAGGAGGTGGTGGAGTCTGAGCTGGACCTCGGAGAAGGGGTGGGGTTTCAGGAAGAAGAGAGAGAGTTGGGGAAGGGGAGTCCACGATAGGGAAGTGTCTCAGCTTCAGCAGGAGGAAGGACAGGTTCAGCAGGAGTATAGGCCAGGCCAGGTTCAAGAGGCCATGCGTAGGTTTGGCTGGCATGAAGGAGAGAGGAAGTAAGGCTGGAACAGAGGTTGAGATTGTGGCAATAGGGAGCCACGGAAGGTTTTTGAGGAGAGGAATAATATTCTCTGAGTTATATTTGAGATACTTTTTTTTTCCTGGTAGCAGTGTACCAAATGGACAACAGCAGAGAGACTGATCAGGAGGCTATTTTAATAGCTCAGGCAAGAGATAATGAGGGCTTATCAAAACTCAGAGACTGTAGAATACAAATGAAGTGGACAGATGGGAGGAACATTCTGGAGGAAGATTAGCAGGCCTACTTTAATAGAGAAGGAGATGAGGAGTCATTTTTCAGTGGCTCACAGATTTTGAACTTGGGTACAGGTGTCATTAAATAAGTGAGGGGACACAGGAAGAGAAACCAGTTGAGGGCGAGGAGACATGTGTCGTCGTGCTGCCTGACCCTAAGCTTTCTATAGGCAAAGGGCCTCGGATGGGAATTAATTTTTCTGTTTCCTCATCTGTGAAATGGGGATAGCTGAGTATATTTCAACTTCACACAAATAGCTTCACCGATTTCTAAGTTTGGGCTTCTCAGGGGCTGAAGTCTCTTTAGTCATGATTCACTGTAATTTTGGGAGTCAATGAATGAATCACCCACTGTGAGCCTATTTATATCTATTACTACTTAGCCAGGAAGCCTTAAATAGACTGGCAAAGTCAACTATGGGCCCATTCTAAACGCATCAACTTGGAAACCAGAAGATGGGTTTTATCTGTTTGGCAAATGTCATTTCCCTTGGTGTATGAAATTCCAGTAGTAGTTACTGAAGTCCTACAATTTTTTTGGCAACTTGGATGAAAATTATTATATTGTATTAGTCAGTGTCAGGCAGGAAAAGAAACCATATTAGGTATTTTAACAGACAGAATATAATGTAGGGATTTGTTAAACAGCTGTGGAGAACTGAAAAAGCAAAATGAAAACACTTGAGTCAACAAGGTAATAACCGCAGGCAGTTGCCACCACCACTAATGAGAACAAAGAGAAAAGAATGGTGTCATCATCAGAAGCTCCAAGCTGGGGCCCAGACCACCGTGGAGAGGCTACTGTCCGGCTAGAGCTGCCCTCAATGAGGGGATTGAGGCTGCCTCTGAAAGTGCGGGAAGAAACCGAATCAGAACCAACCGCCACTGCTGGGGAGAAGGGCCATTACTGGGGTCATGCTGACATGAATAGCCAAAGAGGGGGAGCAAGTCCCCGCCCCTCCTGTTCCTGCTCTCCTGCCCCCTGTTGAAAGAAACCAACACGAAGCCATCTAGCAAAGGGGACACGGTGTGCAGAGTCCTGGGGTCACAAAGACTATAGAAGGTGGATTTGCAGCTGAGAAGCAACAGAGTAACTAACATGAGGACTTTTACATAGCACATGATTCGAGAACTATCAGGTTGCTTATGTTTACTTTCTGAATAAGTAACCAAAAAATATAAAAACTGGTTCAGATAACACAGTACAGACAAGAAATATTAAGCTATTCCGAAGGCTTTAAAGAAAAGAAATGTGTGTGTGTGTGTGTGTGTGTGTGTGTAGTGAAAATGCTTGTAATAGTGGAATCGGTTATGTATTGTTTATGCCCTGGTATAATCCCATCCCCCTGACTATGGGTGAGCCTGGGAATTACTTTTAACAAATAGAATATGGCAAAGGTGATGGGATGTCACTTTCTTGGTTATGTTATGTTACCCAGGCTCTGTCTTAGCCAGCCTCTCCTGCCAGCCTTGGGGAAGAAAGCATCAAACGCTGTGAATTGCTGATGGCCTCTAAGACCTGAGGGTGGCTTCCAGCCAACAACCAGGGAGAAGCAGGGACCCTCACTCATTCAATCATGAAGAAATTAATTCCTTCAACAACCTCAATGAGCTTGGAAACAGAGCACCCCCCAGAATCCCCAGGTGAGACTGAATCCAGGTCATCACTTGATGGTAGCCTGCTGAGACCCTGAGCAGAGAACCCAGCTAAGCTGGGCCCAGGCTCCTGATGTATGTAAACTGGGTGAATATGTATATGTTGTCTTAAGCCACCAGGTTTATGGTAATTGGTTACACAGCAATACAAAACTGATACAGGTATGATCCTCATTTCTCTATCTCCCGTCTAGTACATTCACCACTGACCTAATGTTCACTGAGCCTCTAAATGGGCCAAGTGTTTTCAGTCTTCAAGAAGCCAGTTTAGTGGAGAAAGCAGACCAGTAACCACCCCATTCCAGATGAGTGTGATGTGTTCACAATGCAGGTATACCTGAGGGGCCAGGAGCCTGGAAGAGAACAGCCTGACCAGAGCAGGGACATGGGGGAAATCTTAGTTAAAAGAAGTTTAACTAGTTAACAAGGAAATGGGGCTTTAGGCAGAGGTCCAAAAAAATTAGACTGTTCTTGATTGTTGCTCAGTGTTCTCCAACTTCATACATGTAGCAGAAATCAGAAATGGCTCTTCCTTAAATTGTTTTTCTTCCCTCGAATTTACACTCATATTCCAGCATTCAATTGAAAATCCAGAATCCAGAAGAGTCAAAAAAAATGTGTGCTTGAACTTGAATATGTCTCCTGATAGAGATTAGATTAGCGATTGTTTGTCTTAATAACCAGCACTTCCTCTTGAAACTGTGCCCAAAACAACCTTAAAAAGCTCCAATTTCATGAAACGTGTCACTTCCTCTCTACTCACAGCCCCCTTTTTCCTTCCTTCCCCTGGGTCTCACTTTTTTTTTTTTTTTTAATGTAATGCTTTAGTGTTTGA
The DNA here is from genome assembly GCF_054644295.1 of Miniopterus natalensis. NCBI lineage: Eukaryota > Metazoa > Chordata > Mammalia > Chiroptera > Miniopteridae > Miniopterus > Miniopterus natalensis. Next base: position 27,217,970 of record NC_142094.1, on the reverse strand, counting down.
AATAATACCCCTCTCTGGCAGGCTGATACGATATAACTTCCATTTTTCTGGGGAGAGTTTTGATCTCGGCCAAGGTCACAGAGAGGGTTAGAAGCAACGGAGCTGAGATTCAATTCCTCACCCCAGGAGCCTCTAGATGAGCCCCGCGGCAGTTTTCTTGTCATCGTCTGAACTTGGAATGGCCTCTCACCCACGCCCAGTCTTCTGGGGCGCCTCTTTCCCTTCCCATAACTTCACAGAGCCAGTTCTTCAGGACCCATGTTCATGACCAGCTCAGCCATGTTGCTCATTTTTATGCTACTCGGGGGAAATTTGGGACAGAACCATGATGGCAGGGACAAGCCCCCCACCCAACTCAATTTGGAACTGATCACACCAAGCAAAGGAGTAGAGGGCAAAGCAAATGACAAAGCAACAGGAAGGAAAAAGATGACCATAACTAGCTTTCGGCAACACCAGAGTGACCAGTTAGGGGGGAATTTCTTGAATGTCTGGGCAGGGACATAGGTCCCCATCCCCACTCTTGTCAATTTCAGATCAGGTTCCCAAACATTTGCTGGTCAACTTCATATCTGTCTCTAGTCATCATGAAAGCTGTTTGGGGAGGAACCCTGTCTTTTGTGAGTTCTCTAACAGTACCATGTACTCCTCCCACAAGGGCAATATAATTAGTAACAAAAACACTGCAGGGCTACCATCTCCTTTAAGGTGGGCTATTAACTTCTCAGAGGGCGTGAAGAGCTACCACTCTATTTTAAATAAAGCTAATGCCAAGGAACCCACATTTAAAGTTCTAAAACAGCAGCTATTCACCCACCACCACCCACAGATCCAGTGACTGAGATTTTTTTTCCAGCTTGGCCTATTATTTATTTAGAATCAGAACTGATTTCTATCTGGATGACGAAGTCATTCAAGCTGACATCTCAGAAGCATCCAATAGCACAGTCCCTGTCCCTTAAAAAAAATACCAATGAGTTTCTATAATAGTGACCTCCGTAGCCAAGGGTAGACTTGTCCCAGATACAATAGGGCCCATTAACTGGCCTGAATCACCTGCTTTCCCTACCTTCCGAAGACCCTGCTCAAAGCAGAGACACATCAACTAAAGGTGCCCAAAGTAGAAGTGGAAGTGACGATTCTTTCCAGGCGGTGAGGGCTCGTTTCTGTTGGAGCCCTGGCCTGGGACGTGCTGGTAGCCATTGACTGTGCCTCTGAAGATAAAATTATGACTTAACACTCGGTCCAGTTTTCCTTTTAATTTCTTAAGTGGAAATCTTGGAGAGGGAATGGGATGGGTAAAGGAAAAAGAAAAATAGAGTTTCTTTTTTTAAAAAAATTCAATTAGCTTAAAATTTTTAAATTACAATTTTAAGAAGCAGGCTCTAAGAGAAAAGTTTCTTAAAGAACATCTTTGCTGTATGTCAATTAGTGAGCCTGTTCTTGCTGTCGGTTTTCTCTGCCGCCTCAGAGCCAAATCTTCAGCCTCCCACACAGATCTGTGAAATCAATTGTCTTCCCCAAACATGTGGTAACCACAGAGAAGTGAAATTAATAAAACTGCTCCAAAAGATGATTTCTAAAGATGACATTCCTACTCTAGGTTTAGGCTTTCTTTCCTGCGGCCAAGTAGGGGGAGTAGGAGTGGTTTGGTGAAAACCTGGGGACTCTTCTTTTTTAGAATTTTTAGTTTATCTTAGTTGCTTTTATTCGGGGGTTGGGAGTCGGGCAGAGAAGAGTTAAGTATAGGGGCCCAAAATCCCAAAGCCAGAGATTCTGGACAGATTGAGTGAGGCCTGTCATTCCTGACAAACACACATGTCAAAGCCAGGCAGGGTTGAGTGCTGCACTCAACGCCTCCTCAAACCCTCTCTGTTTGTTTCTCCCACCTTGGATGAAGGCTACCACTGAGGACAGTGTGGCCAACATACCCAACCTGCCACGGAATGAAGAAGGCCCTGCTCGGCCCCAGCCCTGACAATGCCAGGAAGACAAGCAAAGGCCATCAGTCTCCATTATCTAGACAGTATTTTCCTCCCATATTATCCTGTCTGTCATGTCCTCCTAGGACTCCAAAGGCATTGCTGTCTCATACATCATCATCATTTTCTCCCCACAAAGATGGAGAGCCCCAGGGAGGGGTCCTTTTTGCCCATCAACCTGCTCTGGATGGCCAAGGGCCTTCCCCTGGTGACAGGAGCAATGCTCAGCTACCAGGGGAGAGATTTGCATCCCAATTAGCCCAGGGCTTTGAAGAGTGGGGGAGGAGGGCATTCACAGCCAGTTTGTAAATCAGTTTAAACAAACTTCCACAATCTCTGGAGGCCTGGAGAGGGCACCTGTAACACTGAGTGGGGAGGAGAGACAAAATCCAACCTCTAGAGCTCAGGAATACGGATATACTTCATCTTGAGGGAGCAAAGGCACTCTGCCACTGAAAACTGGAATATTATTAATAGTAGTTAATTAAGCATTGGGTATGCTATTTTAATGAATTCTCACAACAGTTTCATTTTATATCTACAGGACATTTGTCAGGGAACAAAATTGAGGCTTAGAGGATCAGCCAGAATTAGAAGAAACGTTTGTCTGACTCTAGATCTTGACACTGACTACTATAGTGTGTTAACTGGTCAGTAACGGAACACTCTAGAACTTTTGCATATGCCCTAAATAATGTTAATAGTTACTATTTATTGAGACCTACTATGTGTCAGGTCCTATTCTGAACACTTTATGTACACATTTTCATTTAATCCTGAGAGATGGGTATTGCTATTATCATTATCTACATTTTATAGCTGGGGAAACTGGTGTTTAGAGAAATTAAATAACTCACCAGGTCCCCCACTGGTGGTTGCTACATTTAGGATTCAGACTCCGACTCCACTCTCTATGTAGAGCCAATATAAAACTGATTTGCTGTCCAGAAGTACAGACTATCACGGCAGAAGGAACTAACAATGGAGTAGGAGCAGGCCATTCATCATTGGCTTCCTCACCAATGTGAATCTAGATGAAATCTATTGCAAGTGAACTTCACGCACGGCAAGTCTTAACGGTAAAAAGCATGTCACCAAAGCCTTTCCTTGGTTTTGAGAGGGAAAGCTTATGGACTTATGTGGGTATGAGCTAAGTTCTTCTTGACATCAGCTTACTCTCCAGCAGGCACTGCCATTGGGCAGAGTGAGGAGCCCCAGGGGACTGCCTGTCAAAGCCGGCACATAAGGCTCTAGCTTCTGGGCTTGCCAGGAGGGTGGGGTAACCCAGCCTTTCAGCCCTGTCTCAGCTTGAAGGAGGCACTCGCCTCTAGAAATGCCCCTGATGCATGGAATTTGACCCAAATGCTTAGAGAAGGATTTCTATCCTTCTCAGAGGTAAGGCAGCAACAGCAGAAACTCAACGCAACTCAAAATGGTTGTAAGAGAGCTGTTGGTTTCCATCAGTCATCCTCTCCCCACACACATACTTCTTTCTGTTACTAGAACCCTGATTTTGGTTAATCTTCCCTCTCACAGTCCAATATTTCACTACATCCGCAGTGGTAACCCCATTTCCCTTGCCAGTGAGTGGCTAAGGAATGGACAAGTGACAATTCTGGCCAATCAGCCGTGAGGGGATGTATGCAGGGGGGCTCTGGAAAGGTTTCTGCACTGAAACCTTATTTAAAAAGATACACACATAGAAAGCAATAACCTTTTCTCTTTCACTGGAAATTGTCAAGACAGGATGTGATGGCTGGAGCTGCAGCATGCATGTTGCTACCTCAGGTTATCTCCCCTGAGGACCGACCCAACAACCTGAGAAGGACAGGCTAGAATAATGGAAAGAACTTGGTTAAATCACCAAATTTACCCATGCTAGAGCTGTCCTACCCTGGACTTTTAATTATGTAAAATATTTTCCTTATGTATCAAGAGTACAGTGCAAGAAACCCTGGTGAAATGAAGTTAAATAAGATAATCCACACATAGCACTTTCAGCAGTGCCTACCATAGGGGGAACTTTAGCTATTATTCCATTTGTCATATGTGCGTGTAGCTCTCAGCTCTATGTCTTACCCCACAATCTTCAAGTAAAACAGCTAATAATAAAGGCAACTGGCCTGTATAACCCATTTCAGGTCTTTAAGGAGTCTCAGAACTCCTCAACACATGTTAGTTGAACCACAGCGGCAGTCTGAATAGAATCGACGCAAAGAAGCTCAGCTCTTTGAGCTAAGACTACTGCCTTATCGCACCTGACTATAAAAACTCACAATAAAGGACAGAGTCTAGAGCTCTGCTGTGAATTTCCTGGCCTTGTTTATGAACTGAATCAAAACTGAAAGTAGTATCTCTCCTCTTCCTTGTAAACTGTACATTTAGAAAGAAAAAGCAATAATGTTCCCAGCCAACATGTGCATGTTATATAATAAATACATGGTTATAGATACTTTGAAAAGGGAGTGATTTATAGTTGGATCCTAGCAGCAGCTTTGAAGCATTCAATTTTTCACTTAAGGCTAATTAGAAGAGTTTTAATTAGCAAAATGTTCCATCCAACAGATTAGACAAAGAAGATTTTTTAGAGCCACTGTAATATTTAGTACATTGTTTCCCAATTCAACAAAACAAACTAGAAATAATTTATAAATAATGTCTGTTCAAGGTCTATAAAGCTTATAACCAGGAGATATCAGGGAGAATTAAAATACATAGACTCTTATCCCATCCTTGACTCTGACTTGCTTTGCGACCTGGAGCAAGTTACATCCTTTCTGGTCTCAGTCTTCCCATCTATGAAATGGGGAGTTTGAATTAGATCAGGGTTTCTAAACCTCAGCATCTCTGGCACCTACCCACTAGATGTCAGTAGCATACCCACCCCTACCCCAACTGTGATCATCAAATATGTCTCCAGATATTGCCAAATGTCCCTGGGAGGGGGGAATGTCAAAAATCACCCCAGCTGAGAACCACTGAATTAGATCAGAAGTTATAATGCCAACAAGGGTCAAGTTGTTATAAAAGTGAGAGAAGTAGGCCAAATGAAAGAAAGGGAAATTCAAGTGCATGTATCCTATCATAAGGGAAGAACACCCCTCATCTCCAGTGGACCCTCACCCTGCTACAGTTGTTCGAGAGAAGCAATGAATTCCATGATTATGTGAAATCTCTCGACTTTTTTTTTTAATGTTGGCAACTCACATGTTGCAGCAGTTAGGAAGGTGGGTTCTGAAGCTAGATTGCCTGAGTTCAAGTCCTAGTTCTACCCTTTGCCCACTTCAAGACTGGACAAAATCTTCACCATCTCTATGCTTTGGTTTTCTCATCTGTAAAATAAAGACAATAATAATACCTGCCTCATAGGATTATTGTCAGGATTAAATGACATAACACAGGTAAAGGGCTAGCATAATGCACATAATAAGTGCTCAAAAATATTAGCTATTATTATTCCTAAGATATAAAAACACCATAAACTAAACTAAATATTTCCATAGTTCAGATTCAGCCGAGAAGCTTACACTTCTGAACTACAGTATTTCAAGGGTGTGTTCAGGTTCCCTAAGGTTTTATGATTCCATTTTATGAAAGCAAGAAAACACTGATTAGCCTCTGATGAACCTTATACGACTTAGCTGAGGAGAATGAACTCCTACACTAGCAAAGATAAGGTAGTCAGAGAGGACTCCAAATCAAGTGCCCAAGTACATGTGCTCAGAGGTCAGAATGAGGAGATGAAGAGCCATCTGTGCTTTCCATTTTAAAAAATATTGGGTTTTGTTTTTCTTATTTTTTTTTTTAAAAAAAAAGGTACATGAAAAGAGAAGAACATCAAATTTGGAACCTGCCATCCTCAATAGTATCCTCCTAACAGATGCCATGACAATACAGTGAGCTATTGTTGACTTTCTAGCTAAAATAAATCGGCAATTATAAGCTGGCATCATTAGCCCAATTGCTTTTCAGTGAGGTAGCTGGTAGAGGCAATAATAGATTGGCTTCTGCATCCTTTCCTCCCACTGGAAAACAACATATCCACTCCTGATCAATACTTTGATCTGAGTTACTTATAACGCTGTCAGACATGAGTGTATGCTTCACTCCAGAGTAGAGAAATGAGATAGTTTTGCAAAATTTAGGTGAGACATTAAATTGTCTTGGATGAGCTGTTATTCTAGCCTAGAGCCGCATAACCAAATCAGAGGATTACCAGACACACACACGAAGGGGGTCTGAATAAGTGCCGCTATCTTTATTGAAACTTTGTTGTGGAGGCATGGAGTAGGATGAGGTCATGGTAGTCCACGTGTTTGCATTACATTTCAGGGCAATGATTGGGAACGTGCCTTAAATTCTTTAAAGTAAAAGTTCACATCATTTTACCTGTAATTCTCCTTCCAGGAATCTGTCATAAGGAAGTTGTCAGAAGCTGGAGCCTAAATGTATTCATACAGATGTTTTATACAATGTCATTTATAACAGAAATTTATAACAACCCAGATGACCAATATTAGAAGAATGTAAAATAAATTAAGGAATAGCCCTATGATGAACTATTATGCAGCCAATTATAAATGGTGTTTCAAAGAGTATTTCACTACATGGGAATGTACTTAACATATAATGCTATGTTTAAAAAGGTGATAAAAATTGGATATACAATGTGATAATTGTGTGTATATATGTATGAATGAAAATGCTGTGCATCAAAATGTGAACTCTGGTTACTTTGGGGTGCAGTTATAAATCTCTGCATTTTCTAAGTCCTTACATTGACCTCAGGGTTGCCACATGCAGTCGGGGAGGTTGTGCCCTGCAGAAGGGAACCAAGACCATGGGGCACTCCAAGTCATGTACCCAGGCACTATGTCTGTTCAGAGAGAACACCTTCTTAAATTCATAAAATGGCACCATGCGGCATGCTGGTTACATTGAAATTCATATGCTAGCACCATGCAGAATACTAATATATACCCTATTATATTTTTATAGTCAGAAAAACACAGAATATAAAAAATAATAAGCATGTATACCAGGGTGGATAGGAGTCTATGTGGAGTTTGAGGTGTACAGAATTTAGAGAGCATTCTTTGTGAAAAGAATACAAATGTTTCGTTATAAAATTAGAGACTGATGTGAATTTCAATTTAGAATGAGAAAATAAATCACACAAAAATCCTTATAGATTAGACCCTTTCTCTCTAGGAAACTTACCAGAAATGCTTATATGGATGTGCTTTTTTATTGCAACCTGGCTCCCTCTCCTGCCAGGACACTTTACAACTCCCAGCAACCCTCATCTCTCTTGGGGGCTCATGGAAGTGAAGAACCCTGAGGCTTAAGCTTTATTGATACCATAGTAATTCTGACTCTGACCTTTAGGGAAAGGAAAACTGCATAAATTCAAAGCCAGGTGTTATTTCCACAGATAAATTTATTTAAATAATAAGATCCCAAATCAAATAGTCCAGAAAGTAACTCAGCTACCCAACACTACAAAGAACGACTTTATTTCAATTTAATAAGAGCATTCAATAAATGCTCATTAATATGTTTGCTAAAAGTTGGGAAATGTTCTGCTTTATACAACCACTTTTTTAATATCTAACTGACAGTTAGATTTTTTAAAATTCTTAACATTTTAAAAAAGAGTAAATCTCAAGAGCCCTCTGCCATACTTGGAGTTCTCCACTCCATCAGGACACTAAGGAAACCTTCCTCGGGAGTCCAGACCAGCTCCCTTAGGGGCAGAAATGACCTAGGATCAGAGCCACTGGGGACACTGAACCAGGTTCCTATCAGGGAGGTGACAGCAGAAGGGCGCTCCTTCCATCCAAACAAAACAAAGCAACGCAGGTCCAAACAGCCAGAGCAGGCTTTCGCACGAACGCGGCCAGTCGAGCCTGGCCCTCAAAGCGCCATCTAGGCCAGTGGGCTTTCAACAGTGTTAGGCAGAGAATGGTTGTGAAATAAAATCTTAAACTGGACTCCGATATATAAAAGAATAAGTACTTTCAATAACGTTACCCAAAATGTAAAAGCCACCCGGAACCAAAACTCCCTTCAGTGTGTCATCACAACATGGCACGTTATGTGTTCCTGTCGCAATGAACTATTAAACTATTTTAAAATTGACGATGGTATATCCATGTTACCCAGGCTTACCCATTGGACATTCACAAGCTTGCACTTCAAAAAAAGACCAGCCTAGAGTTGTAATATTCATATCCAGTGACATCTCCGTGAGATATTCAAATTTGTGCACAGAATGGAAAAACACACCATAACTAAGACTGAAAGACAAATTACAGTCTAGAAAGAAATATTCACAACATGCATAATAGACGCACGTATATAATTGTGATTCCAGAAGGCGAAGGGAGAAAGGGGCAGAAGAAATATTTGAAAAGAGAGTGGCTGACATTTTTCAAAATATATTGAAAGATACCAACCCACAGACACAAGATCAGCAAACTCCAAACAAACTAAAAACAAAGGAATCCACACTTTAATACATTATAGTTAATTTGATGAAAAACAAAACGAAAACCTTGAAAGCAAGTGGGGGTTTGATGGGATAAGAGGGAGGATATGTTTCACACAGGGAAACAGTAGTAAAAATGACAAGTAACTTCTCGTCAGAAATAGTGGCCAAATGACATTGGCATGACATATTTAAGTGCTGAAAGAAGAAAAAAAATCCCTGCCAGTTCCAAATTCTGTATCCAATGGATATGTCCTTCAAAAATGAAAGTGAAATAAAGACATTTTTAGACAAAGTTGAAAGAATTTGTCTCCAGCAGACTTGAACGACATAAATGCAAAGAGAAATTCTGTAGGCTGAAGAGAAATTGTATCAGATAAAAACCTAACTCTGCAGGAAAGAACGAAGAATTCCAGAAAATGAAACCATGTCACTGTATCAAACATTTTTAATATTTTCATATATGTGCATGTATGTATACATTTCTTTTAAATACTTTAAGTCATTTAAAATTAAAATAATAACAATGCATTGTGGTGTATATAGAATAGATAGAACACACAGGGCTCAAGGGTGATAATTGGAAGTTACTGTTTTAAGAAGAGAATGGAAAGAATGGAAGGAAGGTAACGTTTAAAGAAATTATAGCCAAGGACCTTCCAGAACAAAAAAAAGCATCCTCAGTTTGAATGAGTGCCACCACCACATCACTAAGTGCCCAAGTACCCAACAGGAAAAATTTTTAATTCAGTATACAAACATCATAGTGAAATTTCGGGACCTCAAGAACGCATAGAAAATACTAAAAGAAAAACTACTTTTTCAGAGAGAGAAAATTAAAAATATCTTCAGACATTCAAGCCTCAGAAGTTTTAGCACTCACAAATACAAATACTGCAGAAAGTGCTCCAGCCAAGGGAAAAATGAACACAGAAGGGGGAGCGGGTTAAGAAGCACTTGTATGCAAAAAATACAATAAATGAGTTAATTCCAAATAAGTGTTTATTTGAAAGGTTTGTTTGTCAGAGCAATTTGGAAGTAACATTCTGGATTATATGGACACAGAAAGAAGCGAAGGTTTTGGTTGAGAGAGGGACATAGACTGATTAACTCGTCTTTGTTATAAAAATATATGCTTAGGTATACATGATCAAAACTGAAATGTAAAAAATGACTTAACCAATAAAAGAATAGAAATGACATATATCTTTAAACTGGTAGAAAAAATGGAACAAAGAGCACTTACTAATTTTATGTTTGGCAAAACACAGAAATTAAATAGAAAGCTAAAGCCAAATTTATTTTTGTGTGTGTCTACAAGTGTGTGTCTCTGTGTAAACATTTTTTTGTGTCTGTGTGTGTATTTGGTGTATCTTTGTGTGTGTGTGTCTGGTGTGCATCTGTGTGTGTGTATCTGGTATGTGTTTGGGTACAAAAACTGTTAAATGTTATTTTTCTTCACAAAAGAAAAATGCCTTTTCTACACAACATGCCATAAATGTTACAGTCAACCAGTCTGTCAGACAATCCTAAGGGGCACGAAGCAAGGAAGCCTGCTCACCCTGGGGCCCACAGCTCACTATGAATGGTCCTGGAAAAAAGCGGGAAATTTCCTCATGTTCCCCAAGGAACACTGTAGAGGGGCTGCTAATATGGGGCACAAACTCGTTCTAGCGCTTTCATGGGAAGCAGAGGGCCTGGTGCCTGGAAAAGAAAGTTCAGGCTCCCAGATCTGAATCTGCTGGGCAGTACAGTCCAAGGGTTCAGAGCACTCTCTCCAGAGACAGACTGCCCAGGGTTCAAGGACCTACTCCATGGCTCCCTAACTGTGTGACTTTGGCAGGTCACTTTATCTTTCTGTGCCTCTGTTTCATCATCAGTGAAACAGTCATAATATTGGGGCTTCCCTAAGAGGGGCATGATAAAGATTAAATAAGCTAATATATGTAATCACTTGAATAATAATGCCTGGCTCATGCGTAAAGCTTTCAGTAATCAATGTGTTGTCCAGGGTAGACAGAGGTGTGCATGGAGCAGCGCCAGCCTCGGGCTGATGTTTGTTGGGGCTCAGTGATGAGCCCACAGGTGCTACTTTTAAGAGACTTTCAAATTCTCTATAATAAATATGCTTTGTAAAAAACACTATGTAAATATTCGCTCCTATGATAGGCGGTGCCAAGAAATATGGCTTCACTGCGGTCACAATTTCGCTACAGTGAGAAAGATAAGGTGTCAGTACGCAAAGCAGCTGTGAGACACTGACACAAACATCATCCGTTCTTGCTGTAGGGTGTGATCTTAGAGGCTTTGTCAAGGTGTTGACCCTCCTGCCCCGCCCCCACTGCCTAAAAATCTGTCTCTCAGGCAGCCGCATGCAAGCCTGAAATACTTTCATTAAAACCTTAGCTAAAGTTTTGACAACCGAGTCAAAAAGAGGTGGGGGGAGAAGAGTAGGAGGGAGCAGAACTACATAGTTAAAGCAAAACTGCTACCGTGGTCCTTATGAAACACACTTACATGTTGATTCTCTTCAGGGGCTAGATTTTGATGGGAAGAGAAGGGACAGATCATGAGGAGGCAAAGGGAGGTGGGGCAGCAGGAAGGGAGGGGGACCCAGATGGGCAAGCAAGCATCTCTGTGCAACTGGGTATTGTGTCAGTCCTGAAGGAAGCACAAGAAATTGTTGAAGGAAAGAGAAAAAGAGCCTTCTTAGTCTCACTATTCAAAAAGTGTGATCCATGGACCAGCAGTCTCGGTATCTCCTGGGAACTTGCAAGACATGAACCTCAGCCCTGCCCCAGACCTAGTGAAATAGACTCTAACCTTTAACAAGTTTCAAGGTAATTCTCGTGCACATTAAAATGTGAGGATTTAATCACCTAACCCAGGACCTAGACATGACTAGTTCACACTGAATGTCTGAATAGATAGTTATCTGGACAGATGGAGAAGACAGTGCTAACCTTGCTTTTATTCAGCAACCTAAATTCATTCTGCATCCACAGGGTGTATAGAGTTGTATAAAGTTGTGGTTCTTTGGTTCTCAGCCCAGGTTGGTAGTAGCTGAATTCTTTTTTTGGCAAAATAATGTATACTAAGTAACAGGACTCTTGGCGAGGATCCAGGGAAGGGCCCATCCTTGCCGAAGGAGTGAAGGTGTCAGGAGTCAGTGCCATAGAGGAAGGGAATATTTATCCCCAACTGGTATTGTCTTTTTGCCTGCGGATGGCCCAGCATTCATGCACCTATAGCTGGTTAGTGTGGGTGGCTGGAGGGGGCGGAGGTTGAGGCATCTGTAATGGGTTTTACACTGTTTGACCTTTGTCCAAATAGATAAACATATTGCCTGAGTCATGAAGATATGTTTCCTTTAACTCCTTCTCTCCCCTTACCTCCCTACCCAAACGCAGACATAAACAGGGGTCAAAGTTTATTGCATAGAACCTGGGGAGCCTCGACTTCTAGTGAGTCTCCTTCCTTTGGCTTCCTTGAGCTCAGGGAAGTTAAGCAGAATAAAGCTGTTAATCCATCTGGAAGCGGTGCCTTACGTGGCTCTCCCTGAACCACCACCAATGTGTGGATTTTAGTCAATCCCTTTCTGGTTGGAAATTACTTACTTCCAAACCACCCCATCAGGAAGGAGGTGCCCTTTAGCATAAGTGGTCCAGTTGCATCCCTTAGCATCCACCACCAGAAAATTCCCTAAAGTAATCATGTCCTCTTTAACTTGTCTTAACTAAAATCATGCCCAGTGCAAGATATGGACAATGAGAAGTTGAACCTTGGGCCATGGCCTGTCTGTGCATTGTTTTCTCATTAAAAATTTTTAGCAAAATGCTCAAATGCCTTCACAAGGCTCAGAATTCATCAAGGCAATTCAGGCATCTCAACCCCCTTTCCTTCGTCTTCATGGGTCTCATGCAGGGAGAAGAGAAATGGGAAAATTAATGATGAGTGAATAATCGAAGGTAAATCCAAGTTAAGAAGAGGTAAATTAATACATGAAAGGTACACCTTGTGACGAAGCAACGTGTGTAGGTGAAATTAGCTCTGATTTCTAAATGCTCTGATCAGCTTGAGAATTCGAAAACTTCTACGGGCATGAAATGCCTGCGCTGAGGTGGCATCAGGGAAGGGAGAGAAGTGATTAAACTCCAGGCTGCCTGTCAGAGTGTTCCAGTGTCTCCTAACTTGTGATACTTCTATGGAGTTTTCGCATGAGAGCAGCCTGTCACGTTTGGGAAAAGACAGCACCCTCATGCTAACTCCCCCTCCCTTTGATGCCTGTAGAACTTGGCCATTAAAATCTGCCTTGGGCTAAAACTCAGCAGGCAGGTTTCCAGTCCAGGAACAGCTTTGACAAAATTTTAATAAAATTAGAACCAGATTGGCATTTTGGGGTTTGAGTTAGAGAAAAGTTTATATATATATAGACATGTGAGGATGGCCAAACTCTCACTGTGAAATGCTACATAGCACTGAGTCTTGGCTTGTTGGCATTTTGTACACAACCATAGTGTCCTTGATTCACGAATCACGTATGGGGTTGGGAGTTTTCTTAGGCATTGTTAAGGCATTTAAAAGTCTCACATTGGGGTAAATTTGGCTAACTTCAGTATTGTTCTGTACCAGCTGGCTAAAGAGCATAAAAGCTCTAAGGACAGCAAAAGATATTTCAAACTGTTTTCCAAAAGCGAGACATTTAAGTTTTGTTTTAAATGAATAGAATTATTGCATTGTTTAAAAACACATCAAAAGTGTTTTCTTTTGAAAATTTAATTTTGTAATATTTAACCTTTCTCTAAGATTCTTGGTACTTTAAGCAAAAAAGCCTGGCTTACTTCTGAATATGGGCAGCGTCCATGCCCCTATTGTAAGAAATGCGGTGTGGTGCACTTCATTCAAAAAAAGATCAGAGAACCTCACAATGTTTAATCAATCCATTCAATTCCTTTTGCCACTGTCCTACCGCAGGCCTGTCCCACGAGGGGAACTGGAAGTTTTATGCTGTCACTTACCATTTATTAGGAACTGTAGCTACTCATAGTAATGAAATCTTTCCATCACTTTGAATTCTGTTCTATGTGCTCAATGTTATCGACACCTTACAAAGAAGCATTGGAGGCCTCTTCTCTAACAACTTAGTCTTGTCTAAAAGGTTATTAAATAGACAAGTGGCCACTTGACATATACAATAAGGACCCTCCAAGTTACTTTTTCAAGTTTGCCTTATAGAGGTATTTCACCAGCAAAGACTGAATGATCCCCACAAAAATGCCTCATTTGTATCTATTCTCATTGGGTCAGTGGTTGATTTCATGAAGGTCCAAGAGAGACTATGTTCTAAGAATGTTAAGCAAGTTATCTAAAATGAGTGTTGAGACTATTTTTACCCTGCCCATCCCTACTCTACTGATGCTAAAAAGTATACATCAGAGACTATAAGCAGGCTGGGTCCCAAAGATGCCTACAACCTAGTACCAATGAAGAAAATATATTTGCTAAATACTCATTTTTTCATAACTAGAACCATTCAACTACCATTTGATCCTTTTGGCATTCAAACTGACATGATAACATTAAAGGTTTTTTTGTTTGGTTGATTTTGGTTTTTAACACACAAAGAAGTCAATTCTATTGCCTTGGTTTAATTTACCTTTTCTTGCTGCACTAGCAGATTGATTTTGTATTTTTATATATTTTTACTCCATTTTTTTCCTGATGTCATAGATACAAGGAGGATACTTAATCTCCACCATGCATTGCAACACCAGAGCTAAAGAGCAGTGAAAGGCTACCAAGACAAGCTTTCCTAAAAGCACATCCTCACTTTCTAGGTCAGCTCTTCTCTTTAAAAGTGTATACTAACACCTAACAGAAAATTTATGTTTAATATTTCCTGGGTTTTGTCTCCAGGAGATCCTTTTGCAAGAATGCAGTCACTACTTTGGCCCAAGGTCAGGAAAATCCTCATTGTGAGCCTTCTAGTAATGTTTCATTTCTTGGGTGTATTTTCAGAGCTGGCTCATTGTCCTGCATTGACAAAAGTCTATTAATCATTTGTCTTTTTCACTGTATTTTGGACAAGAACCCTCAAGATCTCATGTGCCCGTTAGTCCCAGCGTAGGGCCCAAGGTCAGGTGCCAAGAGAGAAAATTCCTTTGTTTAGATGACTGAGTTGGAGAAAGGACTGGTATTGCTTATAGAAGTGGAGGGTGGCTCTTCATTAGAATGGGAAAACCTAAAGAGAAGCTTTCTCCACCAGAAGTGAGCCAAGAGAGAGCATACAGGAAGGGAAAGGCTTCTCACAAGGCAGAAGTGATGAGCATGGACAAGAGAGTAGTTGTTTGAGAAATATTTCCAAGGCACCATTAATGGGGCCATTCACCAATTGGATTTGAAAAATGTTGGAAAGAGAAAGCAGAGTTGACGTTGCTTTCAAAGTTCCTTGCTTGGGCACTGGGATGAATGGTGGTGATAGAAGAAACAAAGTAGAAAGGAAAAGGTAGAATTTCTGGAAAGGATGTTTAGATCCAGTTTTGGTAATGCAATGTTTGGAGGAAGGTGTTCTGGAAACAGAAATAGAAATCTAAAACTCTAGTGAGAGGTCTGGAATGAAATTACAAATTTATAAGTTACTGACATCTTGGAAGCAGGTAGAGACCTACTAGTGTATAAAATCATCCTGGAAAAATGTGGAGAGTAAAAGAGAAGAAGACAGGGTGGGTGGTGGGTTGTGAGAATAGAGGGAAGAAGACCAAGGGGAATACACTGGAGAATAAACATGAAGGATTAAGAAAGTGAGAGTTAGGAAAATGACAAGAAGGATCACGATAATAATTCAGAAGCTGAGAACTTCTACTAGGAAAGATTAGCATTCCAGAAGCCCATGGAGGAAGAAGGGGAGGATATGGCCAGCTGAGCCATCCCTACAAAGGTTTCAAGAGGGATGAAGGCCAAAAAAGGTGCCACAAGGTCATCAGTAATCTTAGTTATGACAGTACCCACGGCAGTTATGTAGAGATCAACTCTAGGGGCCTGATACATGGTGGAAGGTGAAGATGTGAAAAAAGCATGAGTGGGCTATTCATACAAGAAATATGACAGCAAAGTGCTGAGAATAAGCCAGTAACTTAAGAAGTAAAGCCGAGGAAATGGTTTTGGTTGGCAGACATATCAAAATAAGATTACTCACAAATAAGTCTGTGAAATTACCTCTTAAATCCAATTGACTAGCATTTCTATTTTCATGAGAAAGTAGCTTTGTGAGACAGGATAGCAATAAGTTACAAATGACAAAAATCCAAACCAATGTGCTGGCTTCAAAGAAGAATTTGTCTCATGCGACAAGAATTATAGAGATAGACATTGAGGGCTGGAGCAACGGCTCAACAATGCCATCATGGATTCACACTCTTACTATCTTTCTTTTCTGCCAGCCTTAGTGTGTAGACATACTTGGTGCTTCACATTTGTCACTCATGGTTATTTTTACAAGATGATTGCTACACCTTGAGGCTGCCCATCTGCTTCGGAAAAGAGAAAAGAGGTAGGAAGAGCAAAGAGGAAAAGGGAAATAGCTACTGAGTCTGTCTCTTTTTTTCAGGAAAAGGAAATCTTTCTCAGAAACCTCACTCAATTTCTTCTTCTTATAGAGTATTCATTGGCCTAAATGGTGTCACATAACCACCACTGGCTAGAAGGCGAAAAAGACCTATGGGTGAAAGCTAGGTCAACCCTCACCATTACTCACATTAGTGTCTGTCACCTTAATGAAAGATGGAAAAATGTGAACCACCAAAAAAAAAGACAAAAAATATAGCATCTGCCTAAAATGAAAAAGACAAGAGTAATTATCTGCTTCCTCCATCTACCTACTTAATGAACTAAGTTTCCAGAGAAGAAGTTGAGAAGAATTTATGTTGAAGATCATTGTCCTTGCCTTGACCCTGGCAGACAGAAGATCACTATCCCAGCCCCCAGCTTTAAATCTTTTGCTCTTAGACTACCCCTCATACTCTACTTGTTCAGACATCTAACAAACCATGGTTTCCACCACTCGTATTTCTTGAAGATTTAATCTCCAGGCTTAATTACTATCATTGTCAACATTACTCCTGACTTAATTCATAGCAATTTCAACATCCAAGTAGGTGATTCTACTCTCCACTCTAACTGAGCTCCTTTTTCTCAAGGCCACACTTCAGCCTAGTGCTTACCAGTCACCACATCCCTTCCGTAATCTCTATTTTAACTACCCTACTCTCGCTCCTTCACCTCCTACCTTTCCAGTTCTCTCCCTCTAGTGCTTTGACTCTGGAAACTGTTCCACTGTACCAGAATCCACAATCCGCTGGGTTCTATCACCTTTTTACACCACCTTCAAGGCCTCATTCCTTTACTTAAATTCCATAGTTAATCAATAATTCCTTTGGGACTGCCTAGGTTCTCTTGCTCTGTCCTTCCTTCAACATGACAAAAACCTAATCCCAACTGAATCTAACTCTCCACTTCAGGTCTATCTCAAAGGGTTTAATATGAACCATAACATTCTGAATAGATTCACTTTAAATGCTGACCACGAATCCCAAGAGGGCTCTGAATGGTGCCTGGCAATCCTAATGCATTTTGCTATTTCATTCACTCTTTCACAATGCTAGGTAACTATTTAACACCTCTTCCTGTCTTCTCAAACCTCCAACCTCTTCCCCTATCCATTCTCGCTTTTAGTTGATTACCATGCTTCTTATTTCCCTTAAAAAAAATAGTGGCATCAGAAGAGAAATTCCACGTTTCACCACCACCTCTACCCACAATACTCTGCCCATCTAATCTGCCCTCCCACCTGTTACGATAGGCAAATTCTTTTAGGCTCTGTTTAAGGTCAACCCCCTGCTCTTTCACTAGTTACCACTCACCTCTTGTCTACCCAAAAACATTGCTTCAACAATGGCCTCCATCTCACCTGAATTATCTGTGTGATCTCTTTTTTAAACCATTTTCTATCAGCATTCAAATATGCTAAAATTTCTCCCATCTTAAAAAAAATAATAATTTGATCCTCATACCAGGTACCATCTAAATTTTCTATTTTCCTTTGAGGGGTATTTCTGAAAGGAATTTCCTATTCCCATTGTTGCCAACGTCTCTCTCCTTACTCTTTCTTGAACCTATTCCAATTGGACTTTTGTCCCAGTCCTCTGGCCAAAACTCTCTATGTCACCAATGACTTCCAAGTTGCTAAATCCACAGTCAACTCTTAGGCCTCATTGTACTTGACCTACAGGCAGCATGTAACAGGTAATCACTCCCCCTCTTTGAAACACTTTCTTCCCTTGGGTTCAGGGATATTCCCTGATTTCCTCCTAAATCACTGGCTGCTCTCCATGGCTGATTCATTCTCCTCCTCACAAATCTTAAATATTAGGTTGCCCTGGTCACATCCATCAAAATTCATCTCTTCTGCATGTGTACCACTTTTCAGGATGACAATCTCAACAGGTCACACAGCTTTAACACCAGGTATAGATTGATGATTCCCAACTTTGTATCCAGCCTGGACTGCTCCCCACACTTCCAGGCTTGTATCTCCAGCTGCCTATATGACATTTCCACTTGGATATGTAATAGTTATTTCAAGCATAAGTTGTCCAAAAACTAAATCTGATCTTTCCCACACCTCGCTGCCCCTCCCCACCATACTTCTCTACCTCACAGGACAATGATTTGTCTTTCAAGTTGCTCAGGCCAAAAATCTCACGTCACACTTCACTCCTTTTTCCTCTAAGCTCATATCCAATCCATGAGCAAATCCTGTTGGCTCTACCTTTAAAATGTCTCTAGGATTCAGCCTCTTCTTACTACCTCTACTACTACTACTCTGGTTAAAGTCACCATCACCACTTGCCTAATTTATTGCCATAGCTTCTTAACTGGTCTCCCTGCTCCAAACTTTGTCCCTCTTTAATCAACATGGCAACCAGAGTGATTGCTTATTACCTCACTCAGAGTAAAAGCTGAAGTCCTACAATGGCTTCCAGATCCTAATAAGAAATTCTTTTCTTTTTTTAAATCTTAATTTTTTTAAAAAATATATCTTTATTGATTTCAGAGAGAGGAAAGGAGAGGGAGAGAGAGAGAGAGAGAGAAACATCAATGATGAGAGAGAGTCATTGATGGGCCACATCCTGCACACCCCTGACTGGGGATCAAACCTGAAACCCGGGCATGTGCCCTGACCGGGAATTGAACCCTGATCACCTTGATCTTAGGTCGATGCTCAACCGCTGAGCTACACACGGCCTGGCTAAGGAATTCTTAACCTTCTTTGTGATGTGAACCTTTTTGGCAAACTGTTTAAGTCTATCGATTCTTTCTCAGAATAACATTTTTGTTTTTTAAACCTTATTGTCATCTTTAAGTTTTTTAATTTAAAAAATTTCAATTACAGCTGATATTAGTTTCAGATGTACAACACAGTGATTAGACATTTATATAACTTACAAAAGTGATCATCCTGTTAAGTCTAGTACCCATCTGACACCATACACAGTTATTGCAATATTATTGATACATTCCCTATGCTGTCCTCTACGCCCCCTTGACTGTTTTTATAACTTGCAATTTGTGCATCTTAATCTCTTCCACTTTTTCAACCATCTGACAACCATCAGTCTGTTCTCTGTATCTAGAAGTTTATTTCCATTTTGTCAAAATAACATTTTTTAATGCATAAAATAAAATACATGAGAAATTAACAGAGAAACCAACTATATTGAAATACAGTGAACAAAAATTAAGCAAGTCCAATTTTGTGATATATTAATACATGAGCTCTTATATTACATTAAATAACAATATCTACTAGACCCCAAGTAAGAGATTTTGCTCTGGACAATCTGGTCCCCACCACCTCTCTGATCTCAGATCCTATCTCTCTCCTCCAATCATTTGACTTGGGACTCTGGCCTCTTTGCTGGTCCTTCAAATGTGCTTCTGCCCCAAGGACTTGGAATTTGCTATTCCCCCCAAATACTTGCATGGGTTATTCCTGCACCTCCTTCAGGTCTCTGATCAAATGTCACCTGGCCAGTGATGCCTTCTCTGGCCACTCTGTTTAAAATAGTGACTTTTCCCACACATACCCTAGCACAACCTTTCCTGCTTTATTTTTCTCCATAATATTGATCACCATATGAAAGATAAATATTTAAATAGATAGATAATTTCCTGGTTAATTTAAAAAATTGTCTGTCTACACACACAAGTGCGCACGCACGCATACACAAACACACACATAAATATAATTTCCATAAGGGCAGGGATTCTTATCAATTTTGTTTATTGCTATATTAATAGCACCTGTCAAATTATTGGCACTTAACAAATATTTATTCAAAGCACAAATGAAGTTAATCCCTCCCTCCCAGATGAGTGAGTTCGAGGGACTCTTCTCAGTCCGGCGTCAGGCAGTGACCACGCTCAGGGAAGGGGCTGACAACTTTGCCCAAAGTTAAGTAAGATCAAAATACCCACGGTCCTATAGTGCCCCAAATGAGACTGATTAGTTTGATAGCCACACCCTGGGAGGGGCAAGCACTTAGAATGAGTTCTTGACTTGGTTGTTTAACCGTTTGGCCACTTTCCTCAGCGCCCAAGGAGAAAGGCCTGCCTCGGCCATTCTTTCTCATGTCAGGGCCTTTTAAATAAAGTTCCACTCCAGAGGCCAAGTATGAAAAGAGAGGAAAGAAAACTTGGTGATAGATAAGATACTACAAGAGACTGTCAGACTCTTCGCAACAGAATAAAATAATGCTCGTGGTACTGTCGATGAACGCAATCATGAAAGAGCACACCATTTTCTTAACCGGGGCACCATCCAATCTATGTACTGCGGCACAGCATATTTCTCCTCCAAAGATGCCAATTTCAGACTCTGACTATTGATCTCTATCTAAGCCTGAAAAGTAATGGTCCCAAAGAGAAAAAGTGACATTGAATCGTTGGAGAATTCCAGACAGTAAAAAATAAAACTAAAGGGATTGTGGAAAGGCCTGGGCTTGATAAGTGTGAGTGTCACGGTTTTAATCCATTGTGTCTAGTATAACATATAGAATTAGAACTGATGGGCTCTGTTTGTTTGTTTTAGTTTAGTGGAGTTTGGTTTTTTGTTTTACTTTGAATCACTTTCCATTTGAAGGCTCCCTGGAGCCACTTTGTTTTTCAATGTACCTTTTAGTGATTAAGGGTGAGAAGGCAAGAAATGAAACAGAAAAAAAAAAAAAAGAATGGATCACCATAGAGAACTGTTTATTCTCAGGGAAGCGTATGTCAGTGATGGGGGTGTGGGTCACTGGGAAAGGAGGTCACTTCTACCAAATGGTATTAGGAATATCCAGGAATACACTATCACTAAGGAAAGACCTTTCTTCTTTTCTCTCTGCAAGCCACATGCCTGCAAGATTCAAGTTTCTCTTCTGTGATGTCTTCTGTCCCTACAAGGTTTCCTTCGGTGTTCATTTAAATTTGATCCAACACATTAGTGTGATAGGCTTTGCCCCACATACTACAATTTTCTGGGACTGTCTTTAAAACTTTAGGCTCTGGGCAGGTCTTACACAGGCATGTATGTGACATAAGGTGTGAAATATTCTTTGAGGCCCCCTCTTGTTCCCCCAGGTTACTAGCTTGTCAGCCCCTGATCCCCTGCTCAAACAGAAGCTATGGGAGTTACTGTAAATGAAGGTCTGAGAGTCAGATCCACCAAATGGCCATCAAGGTGTGAACAAGGTATGAATAAGGCAGAATAAGGCAGAATAGTTTGGCAGCTCTTCCACCTGGAAAATAAAAGCACCTGGGAAGGGAGAGGGAGGACACTGTAGAGCTTCCAGCACACCATGTAGTGGGAGGAGAAGTTACAACTCCTGGACATTTCTTTCCTGAATCTGGGTGGTTTTCTAGGTATAGGGACTGGAGGCAGTTACCCATCTGGGGTCGCCTGGGTGGCAGAGCATTGTAGTGAGTGTGAGTCGGCAAAGATCACCCTTGCACTTTCCATAGAGCCAAGGTGGGTGTGGAGGGGTTCCTAAGGTTCCCACACTGGGCCTACAGAAACAGAAAAACAGAAGCCACTTAAGCATTTATTACAGAAGGAATTTAGGGCAGGAAATTGGTTATACAGGTGATAAAGGAGCCACGAGTCAAACAAGGAATAGTGAGACAACCCGAAATTAGCAAAGTAGGCATGAATACTAGCTCTCAGTTGGAGAGACAAAGTTTGGAGGGAGTGCAGGGGCCAAGGATCATGGAGCACCCATCCAGGAGGAGCTGGAGCCACAGAGGACACCCCATGGCTGCCAGCAATGCCACCTGCAACTTCTAATCTCCTGCCAACCCTCCCATTTGCCGAATCTGGGCAAAATCCAGCTGGGAAGCTGGGTAACATAGTCTGTAGGATCTGCCCCTTGTGATAACAGAGGGTAGCAGAGGAAGAATGAAAAATGAGCGGAAGAGCCCGAGCGGAAAAATGCCCTAGACTGACACAGGATTGCAGAACAGCAGAGGCCAGCCAGCCAAGCCCCAGACACTCCCATTGTTGGAGTGGGGAGTCTGGTAGGCCCCAGGGAGACTGCTCTCCAAGGGTGAGGGGGAAGAAACAGTACCACCCAATAGTGCCCTGACATTTTAAGGCTAGTGTGTGACAGTCAAAGGACTGATGATCATCCAGTATGCCCATGAGAAAGCAGCAGCTGGTACCATCCGGGCTAAGAGATCCACATGCCAGGAAGGGGGCATCACCAGCCCTGAGAGCAGACCAGCAAGAAACCAGCGGCGGGGCCCTGCTGAAGAAGACTTGACTTCATCCCAGCTGATCCATTGCCTCTCCACTCCTGTAACCTCACCTGCACGAGCACTTCCTCCTGTCCCCTCCCTGCAACGGAGGCGCAAGCCCAAGGTCTTGGGAAGGGAAATGTGGGGTGGGGGGTGGGGGGGGAATCCTTGAGACATGGACAGAAACCATGAAATTAGTGTTCTGAACTGGACAAGTATAAAAACACCTGATCTGGATTGGATAGTTCTTTGAAATGACACTACAGTAAACCGTAAGTGACTTAAAATGTTCAGGATCTGACCTAATTTCACCGTTTGGATAAAATTTAATATCCTCTCTTCCCAGAGGGAATGGGAACTTGTCAAAGAAACGTAAGCGCTTTCATAAAGAAAGTGAAGCATTGTTTGCACATAGCTGAGGGATGACATTTCAATCAGCCCCAGTACACTTAATACACAGACCACCCTTAAGCCTCGAAGAACCCAGCGGGGGTAAATGTTGGCGGGGAAGGCTGGAGAGTAGTGTGTGAAACACGACGGACGACAACCCTCCTTTCTTTTCTGATCAGGCCAGGAGGATTTCATAAGGGAAATGGATATTTGGATTTCTCATGTTTAGGAACAATGACTCAGCGGGGTTGAGGAATTGAAGTTCTGGGCAAAGGATGCTCCTTACGGAAAGTTCAGAGAGCAGTGAGAGTGACTGGTGAAGGGGACTTTGCCAGAGGTGTGTGTTTATTGAGCTTGCGTCTCAGCCGCCATCCGCTCCTCCGCGCTCGCTCTGTAATGCTGGGGCTGGGACTCTGCAAACCATATTTCACTTTTGCCAGCTGGATCCTTTTAGCTGTGCTCCCGAGGGCAGAAGGAGACAGGAGGGGAAGGGAGAAGGGACTGCTCATTCCTGTACGCTTTCTGTTTCTATTCTATAGCCTTTATCTTAGCAGTAGTTGTTGGTTCCAGTTACCAGAGTTTTTTCTACACTCCCAGAACCCCCACAGAGCTGGCCATGGCCTTGGTGTTAGCTTCGTGGATCCCCTTCTCCAAGCTTCTAGGTCCTTAATCTCCTCAACCTCTTCCCTCTGTTTCTTTAGCAGCTTTCTGTAGCCAAGGCTTCAGTGATAATTCAGTATTCCCTTTGGTATATTTTCAATCCTTCAGTACTTATTTAATTAGTTCCTTATTAAATTCTATTTCAGTGAGAAATGTACTGTGCTTGCCTTCAACTGATGACAAAACATCTGCACATCAAAGTTCAAAATATAAAAATGGACCTATAGCACCTTTACAATGGCACAGAGGGTCATAAATAGATTTGTGTGTCCAGCACTCTTGTGGATGACCTTTACGCCGAAGTCAGGCCATTTATTAAACCCTCGAGATTTACTGTTGAGCCTATCTGATGGAATTTCTGCCTACTGAACACACAGGGACAAGTAGAGGTCCTGATTTATCATTAACATAGTCACTGACCCCAGATGGAACACTTAGGAACTCCTAGCAGTTATGGGAAATACCTTAGAAACGTCCTGGAAGAGCCTGGCCGGGCGTGGCTCAGCGGTTGAGCATCAACCTGGGATCCAGGCGATCGGGGTTCGATTCCCGGTCAGGGCACATGCCCGGTTGTGGGCTTGATCAATGACACTCTCATCATTGATGTTTCTATCTCTCTCTCTCCCCCTCCTTTCCTCTCTCTGAAATCAATAAAGATATATTAAAACACACAGACACACACACACAAAAAAGAAATGTCCTGGACGAGAAGACAGCCCAGCAGTGATGCTATTGCTTGTTGGAGAGGATTCTGAGCATCAAGCAGTGGCCCAGTGGATCAAGCCCCATGGAGACCAGAAAGAGGCCCAGAGAAGAATTTCCGCGTGGGTTTAGGAGCGAGAGGATCTTCAGTGATCTTAGTAAGTGCAGTCTCTGTGGAGCGGGGGTGGCAGAGGCTGGTGTGGACAGACTCCAGTAGTGAGTCAGGGTAGCTTCATGATGCATCATTTCATTAGTGCCTGGGAGTCGCTGCTGGGCAGGTGGAGAGCCACGTGGTGTCTGCTGATGCCGACTTCCAGCACTCCCGCTGGCATGGACTGCAGTTTGCACATGACCCGGTGCGTGAACCAGATCTAATGAGAGACCTATGAAATCATGTTCTACACCACTCAAAATGAGTCTTCAAATAGACTCTAAAGCATTCTTCCCTCCCCTCCCAGTGGCCCAAATCCAAACGATGCTCGAGAAGTGTTGAGTGCCATGCTCCCCTTCCCACTGCAAAGGGTACAAAAATGCATCCGAACACCACCGAGGGAAGGTTTTCTCACCTCTGTTTCCCTCTCATGGAAAGGAGATGGATTTTCTCAGCTGTAATTTCACAGAGGATGGGAGAGAAGATGGAGCGTGGTGGTCAATGCCGGGAGCTCTGAGGGTGAACAGGATGGGGCCTGAATCCTTGCTGGGCCCAGGAACTTACTCAGCCTCCCTGTTGTGCAGTTTCTTCGTCTGGATTGGAAAACAGATGACGGCATTTTCCCGGCTGCTGTGGGAAATGGTTAACCAAGCATCTAGGACCAGCCTTGGCATTGAGCACATCTTTGGTCAATGGGAGTTCAAGTTAGTTGTTTTCAAGGGCCTATTTAAAAATCATTAGATTGCATAAATTCTGTCAGAGGAAATAAATTTGTGAAAATAAATTTGTCAGAGAAATATAAATCTATTTTATATTCTCTGGGGAGGTGTGCAAGTCATTGGAAGAGCTCTTCTGTGAGGATGGCGTGTTCATTCATTCATCCTCAAGCCCTCACAGCACAGCTATGGCTGTGGCTGCCCCTCCTCTCCATGGATGTCTGGGCTTAGAGGAATTTAAGACTCTTTGGGGTTAACTAGGAGAAATGGAGGCAGCGCCTCATGCAGAAATGGAGGCCCCACTCCCTCTGCCACCCTTGGGGTCTTCAGACTATACTTCAAGGTGCTCCAGACTGTAAAGAGGTATAATGGGCATCTGACATTTTTGTCTCCAGCAACTATTCCCCGTTCCTCCCGAAAAGGTGCTGATTTCTTGGGCTCGTTTGTTTGCTGGTTGGCTTGTGGGGACCCAGCCTCCCTGACTCTCAGCCTCACAGAGTGTAAATTCTACCCTTTCTTTAGACTTAAGTGAATGGGATCATGGCCCTTCCCTGGTCGCAGGGATTTGCTCGGGGGTGGGCACATGATTTAAATTGGTCCAGTCTGGTGAATTTTGGGAACATGGCAGGAAATTCTGGGTCAAAACATTTGCTCTCTGATGGGTTTGGCCTTGTGAGAGGATAAGAGTGGAGCTCCTGTGTACGAGGTAGAACCTGGAAATGAACCTGACACAGGAGAAAGCGGAGTCAAGAGAAGAGAGACTGGAACTCCAAAGCAAGTCAAAGCGAAATCGTCACCTTGAGTTTTCAATGACCAGGGACAGTAATTCTCCACTGTGCTTAAGCCAGTACAAGCCCAGACTTTTGACACTGGCCAGAGTTGTGCCTGATACTAGAGGAAACTTGAGAGTATTTGAGTAAGTACTCACCAAAAGAGATAAAATCCTGATTCTTTAAGAGCTGTTACAGAATTCTGATTGCTTTCTTTTAGACACTACGTTCTCTATAACTGCCAAAGGGGCCCTCCTTTGGCTGCCTCCAACAGAGAAATGGAAAAGAAAGCAGAAATTTAAGTGAAAAGAATTCCTGTAAATTCATACGGTACTTTCCTGTAGGCTAAACTGCCACAGACCTTTTGCAGATAAATTCTGATAACAGCAATAAGCACAATATTGAAAATAACAACAAAGCCTTGCAACTGCCAATAACATTCCAGGGGTTATCACAGTCCAAGTACTTGCAATGAGATGCCCCATCTGTGGAGAGGGGAGCCCTCCCCACATTCCTGCACTGAACAAAGCCTCTTCCTTCATAAACTGGAGTCTCCAGCTTTCTGAGGGCACCAAATGATACCACTGTGCAACCCCACAAGGGTTTCCTTGATGGCAGTCCAGATGCTAACTGCCTTAAACAGTAAATGAGTCATAATTTGTACCAGAGTTGTTGCTATAATTACAATACAATGAAAAAGCCAGAGCTCTTGTTTCCACTGTAATAATAGACCTTGAGCTTGTGGGCTTGAAGCTAAGAGGCTCAGCCAACAGCAGCCTCCAAATCTGACATCCCTGGCTCTTTGTCACCCACATTTCTGCCCTAAGGGCCAACCAGGTAAACTGTCTCTGGAGGCAGAGCAGGCTCTGGTGGATTCCCGCTGGGTTCCATGTGAAGCATTATCAAACCATTTTTCTCTCCTGCGTGCTGCATGTAACAGCTATTCTGTGGACAGAGAAACAGAGGCCAGCCAGTAGCAGAAGTTTACATGATACCAGTGGGATCCACCCTGCAAACCCAGCGATCCCCAGCAGCCCTCGCTCGCTCTCTCTCGCCTTTCTTTTTTTCTTACTGTCCCTTCCCTTCCCTTCCCTTCCCTTCCCTTCCCTTCCCTTCCCTTCCCTTCCCTTCCCTTCCCTTCCCTTCCCTTCCCTTCCCTTCCCTTCCCTTCCCTTCCCTTCCCTTCCCTTCCCTTCCCTTCCCTTCCCTTCCCTTCCCTTCCCTTCCCTTTTTTCTCTGAAAGGTTTGGAAATTTTCCTCAAGTTGCTCAGGCAGATAAAGTGTAAGCTTCCTAAACTTGTAATTACAGCTTCCACTGCTGATTTTTTTTTTTCTGGTAACAGTTACGGTTTTTCAGTTGCAAGCTACAGATACTGATTCTGGATGACAAACAAAAAACATTTTATTGTAAGGATATGAGAGAGCTCACAGAACTGAAGGAAAAACTAAAGTGTCGGACATGAAAAGGTTGAGAACTGAAACAGGTCTGGATCCAGGCAGTAGGAATTAAAAACATTCTTTCCAGGGCTCTGCAACAACTATTGCCCTTTGCAGTAACTGGACAGAAGAGTGAAATTCCTGGGCAAGGTTGGCTCAGCTGCCTGGGGCTTGGATCTCAGGACCCCTTGACTGACAGCTCCACCTTGACTGCTCCAAGTAGAGGAGGGGAAGTTCCCGAAGGGGTTATCAGGAAAAGAAAAATGGCATATTAGTGGACAATAAAACAATAGATGCCATTTACCCTACTTTTGATCAGGCTGCCTCCTCTTCCTGAAATGCCCTTTCCTAGTGAAGACCCTACTCAGCCTCTGAGGCAAGCTCAGACATCCCCTCCTCCAGGAAGCCTTCCCTGACCCGAGCACATATACTCACCAGCTGCCGAGTTAGGCATTCCACAGTCTCCAGGGCTCCCTTCCCTTACTCTCCTTAAAACATTGGAATAATTATCTGAGTGTATGACTTCCTTGACAAAAGAAACAATCTATTACTCAGTCTTTTATCCTTAGCACCTAGCACATGGTGGACACTCAACAGATGGACCAGTGAATGAATCTGATACTTTACAGAATCTGGACTATTCTGACTTTGTTATGCTTATATCTTTTTAGAGAGAGAATGAATCAATTATAATGTTATTGACCCAATAAGTATCATCTTCAAGGCAATATTAATACAAATTTCTTAAAAGATTTGTTGTAGCTTTTGGGACATAGAATATAAATGCCTGTTTATTTTATAGTCAATAGCTCATTTTTCATCTGCTGTCTTCTGATGCTCAGAGAGATATACAATGAGTAAAGGTAATCACTGTCGTGCCCCTAAGCCAGGGAATAAATATGGAGATGGGCTATGTCCCTAAATACCACTGATACATTAGCTTCCTGAGGATTATTTCATGCTCTGGCCTACATAGTACCTAATCCAAAGCAGACACCAGGTAAACACACCAGGTGGAAGAAAGCGAATCTGAACAATTCCCCTCAATAGCTGCTGACCCTTCAGTTTGCCTACCCAGGTAAGGCCTAATTCATCATCTATCCAATCATGCTTTCCTACTTAAGGTCATCACAAAATGACCACAGGTTTATAAAAGAATTCACCAGGCGGTCTTCATGTGGGTGCTTCTTGGTCAGTGAGACCTGGTTTGCCCTCATGTGCTGTCGACTTAGGGAATGTTGAAGGAGCTGGTGACTGGCTAAGAGCTGAGGTAGGAACGAGCAGAGAGATCAGACCTTCCTCCACCCTCTGCGTGGCTCTCCCAGGCAGGACAAGCACGATTTCAACCTCATTCTTAATGATTTGGTAAAGACCTATCCCAACAGAGCTGGGAAACCCTGGGCATGGCCGTGATCCCCTAGGTCAAGTCTGTTTTTCCTCTAGACTGTGCCTTTGTGCAAACAGAAGTAGGCACTGCCTACCCCGCACAGATTAGAAACAAGACTCTTCCTCGGGCACCCGAATTCGCAAAAGGTGCCTACTCTGGTTGGATGCAGTTCTGTGCCAGGGGGGCACTGCTTGAGGAGCAATTTGGGGCCCCCCATCCCTCAGGTAGCACCTTTGTGAAGTAAAGGGACTGCACACCCCTACGTGGCATCCATGCCCTAGATGAGCCCTTTCTGCAGCAAAGAAGAGAACATGGCATAGAATCAAACCAGGTATTGGAAATGCATGAGGTACGGTGGGGAATAGAGACCCCCCACTTTATCTAATTGGAGAACTAATTGGAAAAGCCATTGGAGGGCCAGTCTCAGCATCTTTTCCATTTGTTTTTTAATTTTAAAACGCCAAACCTATAGAAAAGTATAAACATCTGTGTATGTACTACCAACCACCTAGATTTAACAATAACATTTTATCATATTTGGTTCAAATATTTTTTTAAACTCTCCCACACCAAACAACTGCCACCCCCTTCTCTTTCCTCCATCTCCTAACTCTCCCTGTTCATGTCTGTTCTGCCCATGCCTGTTTTTGATAATTTCACTATGTATTTTTACACAAAAACACATACATGTTTTTGAATATATATGATTTAGATGTACATATATAATAAATGCATAAGCTACAAAAATCATATATAATATATAACACATATAAACATAATAAATAGATAATGTAACATACAACAAATATGTAATGTTAATGATATAAAGTTTGGTATATTTTTACACTTTTATCTAAATGATATGTAACTCAAATCCTTCTATAGTTTGCTGCTTCTAGTCCACAGTTATCTTTCAGAGATTGATCCACATCAGTACATGTAGCTCTACCTCATTCACGCTCACAGCTGTATAAGATTGCACTATGTGATTAATTCACAATTTATTTGTCCATCCTTTTATTGATGGGCATTTAAATTGCTTCCCATATTTTGCCTTTACAAATAATGATGCAGTGAACATTCTTGTGCCTGTCACTTTGTATGGATGTGCGAGAGATTTGCTAGGTTATATGCCTAGAAGTAGAGTTGCTGGGTCTTAGGATATATACATCTTAATTTTGATAGATATTGCCAATGTGCTCTCTACAGTAGTCTTACCAATTTATACTCTCACCAGCAATGTGTGAGAATGCTTGTTCCCCTATATCCTTGCCAAAACTAGATTTATCAGATATTATCACATTGGCCAGCCTCAGAGGTGTAAAATGGTATCACAGGATGGCTTTTATTTGAATTTCCCTTGTTCTTAATGAGTTTGAGTTTCTTTATTTTCTTGTGACTGTTCAGTTCATACTATTTGTCCATTTTTCTTGGACTGTCTTTTTTTATTGATTTGTAGAAATTAAAAAATAGATTTTATTAAGAATTTTTTGTTGGTTGTAGGCATTCTAAATAGCTTCTTTCAGTCTGCAGCTTGTATTTCAACTTTGTTCACGTGTCTTTGTTGGTACAGAAGTGTAATATTTCAGTATAATCATATTTCAAAACGTCTTCCTTGTGGTGTTTGCCCTCTAGGCATAGTTTCCCGTGCTAAAAATTCTCTATTTTTAAAAATGGAAAAAAATTCTCTATTTTTTTCTCCTCAAAGTTTTAAACTTTCCTTTTCATATGTAGGTAAATTCCATCTGGAATTTACTTGTGTATATAGTGTGAGGTAGGGGGTTTTGTCCACAGCCAGTTATCCCAGAAATTGAAGAGTTCTTACTTTGTATCACCATCTCTATGATGAACTAAGTTTCCATGTATTCATGAGTCTGTTTCTGGAACTACTCATTCCATCAGTCTATCTGTCTTTCCTTGCACAAATACCAAACACATTCATTATTTTCATAAAAGGCAGTTCTTGCTGATACCCAAAATGACATCATTCTTTGGGTGAGATGTGAACACCTCCAGGAAGGGCAATGCTCTGAATCAATGACAATGTGATATAATATCTTGCTTGGATTCCTTCCAATCTGTCAATACGCGGAGAGACAATCAGAGGGAAATTCAGAGCACACAGGGCTTCCAAGAAAGGGGGAGGGAGATAGACATGAATAGAGGGCTCTCAGGCAGGAAGCAGAAAAACAATATCTCCAATTACTCAACTTTTTTCTAGGCTCGGCCCTGAATAGAAATATATTTGCCCAGAAATATGGTATTTTGATATATAAATGTGCCCCCACAGCATTCTTTACTAACTCTTATCATAAAAGTATAACCAGAATCATAGCTTACCTTTATTGAAACATGGGCAAAACACTTGATATGCATTACTTTATTAAACCTCATAACACGGGTAATTTCCTTGAAATATATGTGAGAAAACTGAAACTCAGAGAAGGGAAGTGACTTATCCAAGATCACACAGTCTAGTTGGTGGCAAAACCCAGCTTACATGCCCTGCTGCTAGATTACGCTGCCCTCCATGTTGGGCATGTGATACCATTGTAATTAGCTAGCAATAAATAATAGAAAAGGGGCGAAGGAAAGGCCAGACATTATAGGCATGTCATTTGGGCAGCTTCACCAGGAAGCTGCAATTTCACACTCCCCAGTGAACCGCCAGCCCATTCCCCACAGATCACTGGGGAAAGGTTCCAAAAAATGGGAGACAGACGCATGTGCAGTGAAGTGAGGGTTACTAGGGAAGTTGCCTATCGGTCACACCTGGGAACAGAGATCATTGGCCACTGCAAGCTTACAGAAATTTGGGAATACATAATCCTCTAAACGAAGGAATTCTCTCTCTTGACTCCTGGCCCTCGGCCCCTGGGGCTCTCTTGTTCCTGTTTCCTTGCATTCGCCCGTGTTGCCGCCATAGCCATGTGGCCCTTCACACCCCACACACTGATGGACTGCAGCTGGGAACACAAACTAAACTAGCCTGATACCCTAACATGGAACAGAAACTCTGGACACTGGCTTTTACTTTAGTCTTATTGAAGCCACATCTACACTTCTTCCTTGGCGGGACAAAGGGAAATGGGATCAGAGAAACTCGGGTGTAATTCCACAAAAATAAAAGCTTTCTACAATGCCTCATCCTTCCCTGCAAGTCTCAGAAAATTCCTTTTCTCAGTATCTCGCAAGAGTTCCACTCCCACAAGCAGCAGTTAGGGACAAGGACCTCTCCCCACTGGTAACACATGTAGAATGGCATTGTCTACTTTTGGGGGGAGACAGTGAATCTTATTCTACCATTATACCCTCAACCCAAGCACCGGGTTAGTCACACAATAGGATCACAATCAATATTTGTAGATAAGAATGAATAGATGTATGTTGGCTGCGGGGTCAGTGGTTTCTGAGTCATGAACGCCTGAAGTGGTTTACTTAGTAGGTTAAGAGAGAAGAATCTTCACCTTACTTCCTCTGAAAGCCACGCCAAACCTCTTTTCTTCTTACCCTCAAATAATGAGCTGAGTTATGAACAGATAACAATGTACATCTTTCTACAGATTCAAGGAATGTACAAATAGAGCTGAGGATGGGGGCACAAAAAGGTCAGTTCCTGCCACATTCCCAGTTTGAACATTCGCTTCCAACTTCTAGAAATAATCTTCCCTTTTCCCAGATATTTCAGCATCACTGGCTTTGTTTCTCATCAGAAGCAACACAGCTTTGCCTCCTCACAAAGCTATGTGTTAAATCTGAAAAGTACTAGCTGGTAGCTCAACCCCACAAAGACTGCTGCTGCTGTGGTGGGGATTCCCAGCCAGTGCAGAGGCCCCTGCCACTGAGTGGAGTTCCCCAACAAGAGAAGTGAGTGGGACATAGGAGTCATTCATCTCTGGGGGACTGTCAGCACCATGAAATCTCCCCTGCATAGTTGTTTTTCGGGGGCAGCATTTGCAAGGGGGTTGGTTATAGTGTGCTGGGAGTTGGTTTTGGAAGGCATAGGTCTCTCTTCAGGCTCCACAGAATTAAATGGATTGATCAATTTCCTTGGATTAACCAGTTTACCATCTCTGAATCTGAACTGGGCTCAACTTCAGATTTACTCAGGCCATACATGGTGACCCCTGTTCCAGCCTTAAGCATTCAGGAAGCTTTCCATCTGAGATAGAAAGTGCTTCAGTGTTAACCTCTTTGTTAGGCAATCACAGCTGCTATCATGATAATAACTTGGATTCCAGCATTGATTCACAATTCCATGGAAGTCCTGTACTTCCTCACTGCTCCCCTGCTTTGTGGCTTCTGCGTTAGCACTTATACCAGCTGGCTGGTCCTGGCCTCAGGCCCCACACTCCTTGCCATGGATTCCCACCTCATGTCCATGTGCACCACTTTCTTACCCTCCACATGACTTGACACGCAATCCCCCAGCCTAAAGATGATCCCTTATCTTCAACAGTCCATCATCCATTTGACAAATATTTCCTGAATACCTACTATGTTCTAGGAACTCTTCTAGGTATTACAACAATAAACAGGTAAAAGTCTCTTCCCTCAGAGTCTTACATTCCAAGGAAGAGGAGAGAAAAGCTACACATAAATGAAGATTTATTTAACATACTATCCAGTAGTAATGAGAAGGATTATGAAAAAAAATAATAATAAAGTAAGGTTAGAAAATAGGGAGTAACACAGGAGGGAGAGAGTGTCACTTCAAATAAAGGGGCCAAAGAAGAAAGTAACATTTCAAGGAGACCTGGACAAATGAGGGAGAAAACCACGTGAAGATCTAAGGGTAATGCCCGGCCGAGCGTGGCTCAGCGATTGAGCGTCAACCTAGGATCCAGGCGATCCAGGTTCAATTCCCAGTCAGGGCACATGCCCGGGTTGCAGGCTCAATCAATGACTCTCATCATTGATGTTTCTGTCTCTCTCTCTCTTTCTCTCTCCTTTCTTTTCTCTGAAATCAGTAAAGATATATTAAAAAAAAAAAAGATCTAAGGGTAAGAACACAACTGGCAAAAGGGCCAAAGTGGCAATGAGCTTGGCAAGATGGAAGAACAGAAGGGAAGCAGGGTGGCTGGAAGAGAGTGAGAGAGGAGGAGAGTGGAGGAGTTGAGGCCAAAGAGACAGGCAGGTCCCAGATGATGTGGCTATCTGAGGCCATGGTGAGGCATTCTGATTATACTCCAAGTGTGTTGGAAAGCCGTTGAAAGGTTTTAAGCAGCAGAATTATATGACCTGATTTACCTTTTTAAAACGTGTTCAGGACAGATTGCAGGGAGTCAGATAGGAATCTATGACAGCAGACCAAATAAAAGATGGTGTGGTGGCTGTGGGGGTGGTGAGTAGTCATATCAGCATATATTCTGCCTGATAAGTTGGCTGGAGAATGTGAGGGAAAGAGAGGAGTCAAGGACTACCGCTAGGGCTTTTCCCAGTTCTGACCTCGTTTAGAGGTAGGAAATGAGAAAACAAGCAAATGAAAATATGCTCCTCATCAGCCACTCACTTTGGAGACCAAGCCTCCTAGCCCATTCATTAAACCTCTGCCTAAATCCCCAAACCATCAGCTGGCATCTAACCCAAATTATAGATTTACTCACAGGAAGAAATGAAAAGTTTCAAGCATATATACTCATTGTAAACTGATTCAGTGACAGTAAACTCCAAGGAGGGCAGGAACAGGATTCCTGAAGCCAGTCTAGGGCCCCCAGACACCCAGAAACTTCTTATTTATTGTGGAAAGCTCTTTCCAGGCCTGGCAAAGATGTGGCATGTGTCACCTCCCTCTACCTCCAAATCCAATCCCATTGCTAATCTGCAATGTCATTCTCATTCACTGAGACTAGACGCTGTCCCACACTCCTTATCAACACAACCACTTCATTCAGTCACTACCAATTAATCCAGTCAGCCGGACAGATGATTGCCATTCTGGCTCCCAATTTATCATAATGGTTTAGTTCTTCAAGATCAGAAACACCTTAGGTAGCCTGTGACAATGTCTTACTGGGATCACTTTCAGCCACGTTATAAATGAAACAGGAAAAGAAATGTGTTTATTAAGCTTTGACCCGAACACTGTACATAGACTGTAGTTGTCACGTTTTGACAGAGTTCATCTTTGATGGCAGTGTTAATCACACCCAGACACTCAGGCATCCAGTGCTTTCGGTAGTCATCAACTACACCGGCGCTTCCCTAACAGGCCTGCCGCTCCTGATGATTCCACAGCCCTCACGCCTTTGCCTACCTCCTTCCCAAGCAGGACCCCATTTTTCCGTTCTCCCTGCATGTGAAACTAGATGGTAATATGTTAATCCTGCCAAGATGTCAACCAGCTTATACATAATGCCCTTTCCCCACAAAATGATGCCCTAATCCAGTAAAATGGATCACCCTTAAGGTATCATACTAATAATGGGAATTTCTGGGATTATGACAGAACTTCTAGGAACAAAGTTATGTCAGGGTCTGGGGGAGGAGGGGCGTCTAGCACTTTTACAAGCATTACACTGGGTAGGCAGGCGTCTCGGTGACTTGCCATCACGCTGCCATAGAAAGCCAGTCCTTTCTGCTTAGGCCCAAAATAAAGGGAGTCCTGCCAAGAGCCATTTTTAGTAACCTTTGGAGCAAAAGAAAAATAATGTGCTATCTTGATTCTTCCAAAGCTTTTTGACTAATTCTGCATACATATCTCAACTGTTAGATATTGGGATTGATTTCATCCACACAACACTACAGGATGAGGAGACTCAGAGGGAAATTTCTTACCCGTGTCTACTACTCTGACCACATCCTGCCCAGAAAGGAGGGGCTGAGCTGTGGGTCACTGTCCAAGGCATCTAAATGCACAGACCTTTTTTTTTTTTGGTTTATTTTATTTGGGGCTATGCACTTGGACTTTTGAGAAAATTCTCTGTCACCATTATCAAGACAATCTTACACTTTGGGGAGTTTAACTAACCCCACCCACACAAACAGAATGACTCACCCCAGAGGGGTCTGAGTTGGTGTCTGGTGAGGCAGTGAGATTAAACAACTGCTTTAAAAAGCAATGTCCTAAATTATCCCTGTAAGCAACTGCCTCTAGGAAGAAAGGCCCAGAGCGAGGGCATCCAGATAATGTTTCATAGCTCTATCAGACAAAATCCCAGCAGAAAATAATGGTACACTCAGATTGTGTAATAGGAGGAGAGTTTATGATAAAGAGACTCTTTTCAGAGAAGTGGTCAGGGTATGGGGAAACATGAACTAGTGCAGCATCTGGGGCCAGCAGCAGCCGTACTCCCCTTACTATTCCTAGGCTTGAGAGGGAATGGAGCGGAGCTGTTTCTAAGGAGAGAGAATTGCGAGGACAGGGTGTCTAACAGGAGGCAGGAGATGCGACTGACAGTACTGAGACCCAGGCGGCCCACATTGTCCCCACGGGAAGCAATTCAGGGGAAGAAATACCCCAATTTTATTCCTATCTGATTACCAAATCTCCTGCTGGTGCCTCCAACTGGCCAATTCCTACAGGAAGCCCAGGGCAAGTCCACGGGTCAGCCTCCCAGGGCACAGAGCTGGGTAAAGAAGGGTGGACACTGGATCTAGAGGGATAATCGGCAGACATAGAGCAGATAAGGAAATCTGTGTATATTCAAGTAACTCAAATCCAAGAAAATTAAGACTTCTAAGTCTCCTCTAGCTCTAAAATTCTCTAATTCTGAATATATTTTATTTTATTAGATAACTTGGTATTTTTCTTTTCAGATTACCCAAGCAGTCCCTTAAAAGAATGTGTCTAAATCCAGAGTGGGACATGGGCTTTATCTCACATGTCAATTCCAATCAATGAGTTGCACCTGCCTGCACTGTTGAGCTGAGGATCAGGAGGCCCCACCGGGCTCGGCGGAATAAGTGCTGTGTAGATGAGTAAGGCCCACTGTGGACTCCTCCCCAAGTGCAAGGGGTAGTGAAGTCCTCATAGTAATATCTAATGAACCAAAGCAAAAGGAAGAATTGAGATAATTATCCATGTAATCTGGCTTAAAATAAATTTATCCAAGCTATTCCCTTTAAGGGTGTGTATGTTCAGGTGTTTATGTATAACTTCACTTTAACCTGCTTTCTCCAGAACCAAACAAACCCCACATTTTTTATTATAGCATACATGCAGTATATCATGTCAGTTTTGGGGATCATGAACCGTTGATACTTCTGATTTTATCCTATTGATGGCTTTATGTTCACATGTTCAAAAGCATTGCTGATCTTACAAAATGACTTGTTATTTTTATGTTTACTCTCAAGATTACACAGTCCAATATGGTAGCCATGAGCCATATGTGGTCACTTAAATTTAATTAGAAAAAAAATTTAAAATTCAGCTTCTCAATCACACTAGCCACATTACAATTATTCAATAGGCACATATTAGACAGCACAAATACAGAACAGTTCCATCACTGCAGAAAGGTCCATTGGAAGGTGGTGCTCTAGATCCCAAAGTTGAACACAATGAAAATGACGAGTCTATAAACATCACTTAGGCATTTTAATAATCCTATTATGTACCAGGCAACAAGCTAAGTGCTTTATAAGCATTATCTTATTTAATGTTTTCTTCTTTTTTGTGTGTGTGGTGAGAATGCTTAATATCCACTCTCAGAGAATTTCAAGTAAACAACATGGTATTATTAATGGATAGTCACCATTCTACACATTAGATCCTCAGAACTTATTTTTCTTATAATTGAAAGTTTTACCCTTTGATTTACGTCTCCCTATTTCACCCTCCCCCAGTCCCTGGTAACCACTATTCTCTCCCTTTCTATGAGATTGGCTTTCTTTACTGTTGTTATTTTAGATTCCACATTTTTAACAACTGTGACACCATACAATATTTGTTTTTCTTTGTTTGGTTTATTTCACTTAACATAATGCCTTCCAGATTTAGCCACGTTTTTGAAAATGGTGGGATCTCCTTTTGTATGGCTGAATAATATTCCGGTGTGTATGTGTGTGTGTGCATGTGACATCTTCTTTATTCTTTCATCTATTGACAGACACATAGGTTATTTCCATGTCTTCGCTATTGTGGATAATGCTGCAGTGAACATGGGAGTGCAGATACATCCTTCAAGATCTTTATTTTCTTTGGCTATACACCCAGGGGTGAGATTGCTTGATAATATGGTAGTTGTATTTTTCATTTTTTGAGGAATCTCCATACTGTTTTCAATGGCAGCTGCACCAATTTACATTCCTACCAACAGTGCAAAAGAGTTCCCCTTTCTTCATTTCCTCATCAACATTTGTTATCTCTTGTCTTTTTTATAATAGTCACTCTAACAAGTATAAGGTGATATCAATCATGATTTGGATTTGCATTTCCCTGATGATTAGTAATGCAAAGGACCTTTTCATGTACCTATTGACCATTTATACTTCTTTTTTTGGAAAATGTCTAGTAAGGCCCTTTACCCAAGATTTCATTTACTCTTCACAACCACCCTGTGAGGAATTATCATTCTCATATTATAAATAGGCCAAGAGAGGTAAAATAATTTGTCCCATAGCCACAAGGTAGTAATTAAAAGTGCTCAGATTCAAAACTAGATCTTTCTGACATCAAAGCTCCTATTCTTTACCATTATATCTATACCTGCAAAAGTAACGACAAATCTACTGCATAATTCACTTGGTTTTGAATTTTTAACAACTGTGACTCCCTAGCGATAGTAACTAAGTTGAAATACAATTTATTTTCAAAACCATCATATTTCCTTACATCGGTTGTTCAAACGTACAATAAAGCGAAGTGTGACATGTCCTTGAACTAACCTCTCTCCGTCTTTAGTATCATGAACATGACTAATTCGCAAATGAACACTGTAGTGCTTGTTCCATCCGTACCAGTAGAGGCCCCACCAAGAAACAAATGGCACAAACTGAGTAACTGCGGAGAGGTAATAAAGCGGTGACTATCGAAGTGTAGAGAGTGCGTAGGAAAGCCAACAAGGAAAAGCACATGCCTATGGTAAGCAAGAGTGAGGGGCCACTGCTACCTAGAGCCTGTGGTAGGGGAGAAACAAGAGAAGGGAGCACATCCTGGGACCAGAGAGGGCAGCTTATGGAAAAGGCACTAGTAGAAGCTGTGGCATTTGTCAGAGGACGCAGGGAACTCAGAGTGACTCGGCAGGGAGAGAGCCAGCTCCCTCACCGTTGAGACAGTCCGTACAGAGCAGCCTGCTGGGCTGCCTGCCAAGGTGGGGAAGAGCAGAGAAGGGGGCTGCACAGAAGATACCGTGCTTACTATCTGATAGTGTGGTTTGGGGGAAACTAAGGCCAGTAATGCAGGAAGTTAATGTTGATGGGGTAAGGCTGACTAACAACACACCTCTTTACATCACCAAGAGTCACTTCTGGCCAGTTAGAGGCTCAAGGTGGAAGGAATGCCCAGCCGCAGGCCCAGGCAGGCGTGGCTCTCTTCCCATGAGCAGTTCAAGCACGGGAACGGAATGTCGGGCTTCACCATGGGGTTTCTTTCACACCATGGCGAAGCCCATGGCGACCCGAAGCAAACAGGAGCTTACCAGGAACGAGAGCTTGTCTGGAAAGGCTGCTAGGCTGGTGGCCCAAGAATGGGCAGTGAGAGCCACAGTATTGAGAACAGGATCGTGGGAGGCCCTAACGCCAGGGCCGCTTCTATGGAGCTGCTGCGTTGAGTTTGGGAGACAATTTCTGAGTCACTATTTACCAAGTGCCAACTACATCCCTGATACAGCACACTGACCACCTAGCTCATCTCATCATTCCTGGAGGCTGTGCGACTCCCTCCCTGCCACCTCCGCGGCTCTCGGCTTATCCTGCTCTAGAGCAGGTATCAGAATACAGTGAAATGAATCTTACATGTGTGTCTCAGCTTGGCGGGAGCCAGTGCTTACCCTGAAAGAGGTTGGTTTCCATTAAATTTTAGTACAGGACAAAGTATCTTTGAAAGGCAGTGTGTTAAGCGCTGTGGGATTGTGGGAATAATGGTGATGTAAGAGGGAGGTAGATAAATAAAGACTAAATAATGTCCTGGGTCCTTGCCCTCAGAAAAGATACAGGATACACAGTTAAATTTGAATTTCAGATAAGCAACAATTAATTTTTAATATAACTTTTTAAATATATCTCAGGTAAATAAATTTAAATATTGCATGGGACACACATACCCTCAAAAAAAACATTTGTTTATCTGAAATTCAAATTTAACTGGGCATCTTGTATTTTAATTCGTTAAATCTGAAAACCCTATTCCAAGGACTCATACTCCAGTTGATGAAACAACGTGTGATTATGGGCCATTAGCACTCCCAGGCAGAGCATGCTAAGAACAGTGGCACAGTTAGGGAGTGCTAGGGGAGACCCAAAATAAGCCCTCTTTTTTTTTTCTTTTTCAGTACAGAAGAAAAGGAGGGAAGGCATGTTTATTGGTCCCCCCCCCCCCCCCCCTGCAGTAAACCAATCAACAGGGCTTCTCTCTGGCTACCCCAGCTTGCAGAGCATGGTTGCACACAGACCACTGACCAGCTGTGTGGCTTTCAGAAAATCACTCGGCTTCTCTGTGTCATTTTTCTTTCCCATAATTGAAAAACTCAGAACTGATTAAAAAAAAAAAAAAGAAAAGAAAAAAAAAGAGGAGGGAGTCCTTTTATGTACTTAGGAATTCTTATAGGATCCACTCTGAGAAAAATTAGAATCTTCCTATAGCTTCTTCCACTGCCCCACCCTTTTCTGCTTCCCATCGCTTGCAGACACTGGCCTCTAGGAATGAGCCAAAAAATTACTACTTACTCCATGCCTCATTTCCCAGAATCTCCTATATCAAGGGCGAGCAAGCTTTTTCTGTAAAGGGCCCTACAGTAAATACTTTAGGCTTTTCAGGCCATCTAATTTACAAATTATAAACTATTTTAGGCTTTTTGAGTTTCTGTTGCAACCACTCAACTCTTCCATTGTAGCGTGAAAGCAGCCAAAGATAATACATAAACAAACAAGTATCACTGTGTTTCAATACAACTGTATTTATGGACGTGGAAGTTGAATTTCATATAACTTTCATGCGTCATGAAATAATATTCTCCTTTTCATTTAAAAAAAAATCTTACAAAATGCAAATAACCATTCTTAGCTCAAGGCCGTAAGAAAAAAGACAGCAGGCCCAACCTGACCCTCAGCTGTGGTTTGCCCACCCTGTTCTATGCGACTGAGTTGTCGCCTCTGATAAACTCTTCCCCCTGGAAGGCCGGCCCATCTCCTACTAGTCACACTCTAGGACACAGTTAGGAAAAGAGCCCGTTTGAGTTCTTCCTTCTGATTCCAGGGAAAGTGTCACTACTTCCTGTCTCACCCAGCCATTTAAAAAAAGACGCAGGGTGAGGAGGCATATTTAGCAAGCTGCTAAATAAAGTGGTTGAGAAATACAAATGAGGACAGACACAGCGGGGACCGTCCAAGCGTTGAGTAATCTTGAAAATCATATGGCAAGGGAAATAGAGAAATCAAAATGTTTTCCTTCTAAATTTTCCACCACGATTATTTTACTTCATGGAAAGCAGAGTAATGTGTGAGGTCATTTTTCCTTCACACACAATTCACTTTCATGTAATTTAAAAAAAAAAAAAAAAAAGGAAGTTTCTCTCAATAGAGAAGCTCCAATGCTCAAAGGGAGCATTTTCTCACGAAGGCCCTCTCTGTCCCCCCTCACCCCGCCTCTCTCTTTCTACGCTTCTCTTCCTTCCCATGCCTGCTACTCTTAGCATGTCCGATGTCTCCCAGTTATATGGGCCTCAGCTCTATTCTTTTCTCCTGCAGGACTCGGGTGCTAACAAATACCGGGCATATTACAACGCTGGGAGCCCAACACAAACTACAGTGCTTGGAAATCCTTGTTGTTTTGATAAGATAATATCAGAAAGGTAGAAAAAAATGAGAGGAAAATCCTTAAAACTTATAAAAGTAATAAGTGCCAGGTAAACAATGCTACAAAAAAACAAAGCATAGAGAAGGTGCTTGCTTCAGTAACTCGGGAATTTTTTGCTGGTGAGACATGGCAATCAATTTTAAATGACAATCTTAGAGAGTTTAGAAAAAGGGCTCTCCAGATGACATGAGGGGAACAGGTCAGGTTTGGATAGAAGTAGAAAGCATCCACCAGAATCGAATGATAATTAGAGATGATTATAGTCAAGTACAAGGTGCGAGAATACTGGCATCTACCCAGCAAGTTACAGTAGAATCGAAGTTCATTTTTAATCACTTTAAAAGGGGCATTTTTATCTCTTGGCTGATGAATCTTTCACAGACAATCTCAGTGTATTAACAGAGCATTTTAGTTCAACCAAGATCAAAGAAACTACAGAGGTGCATTCTCCTTAGAGCCTCATTCCCTTACAGATGCTTAAGCAAGTGTCTTAAGAGAATGGTCATGGAGCACAGAAGGGACATCCAAATTCAGGGCCTGGTCCTGCCCCTCTTGAGCCAAGTGAATGTGAGTGCATGACACTCTTTGAGCCCAGTTCCTTCATCTGCAGAATGGGGATAATGCTGTTCTACTCACCACACAGCTCTGTTGTGAAGCTCAAACATGACACAGAAACAGGGTTTTGCAAATAAAAAACACAACTGCTTCCTATGATTATTGTTGTTATTGAAGAAGGAATAGTTGCTCGGGTTAATGGCTAGGCCACTGAACAGCTGTTTCAGCTGGTTGAACAGATGACTTCTAAGGGTTAATAAGCACATGTTTCAGTCACCACTTTTGGCCTGGTGAGTCAGAGCCCAAGAGCACGAGGCCCAGGTCATGGGCTCCATGGGACCAGCTCATCTGATTTGGAGAGCAGAAGCTTCCAAGTTAAAGAAATCTGGACTTGAACCCCACCACTGCCCCTGCTCTCTAGGCAAGTCCCTTATTCTAGCCAAGCCTCAGTTTCCGCACCCCTAAAACGGAAATATTATTACTAACTTACAGGGTTGTTGTGAGGCTCAGAGATAACATACAAAATCCCTGGTACATGGTAGGTCTTTCCCAAACAGAAACAAATATTATAAAGGAAAGAGATGATGCTTTAACCCTGACCAGCTATTCTACAAATGCATGTGGAGACTGATTATGTGGAAAATCTGCTCAAATCTGTTCCTATTTGTTGAAAAAAAAAATCCGAAAGACATGGCCCACTGCATCTAAAAAATTACAGCACATTATATACCAACTTCTTTCAGTTATATTTCTTATTATAATATAGTTCCTGATATACACCAAAGAAAATTTTTACAATTTGACCTAAAACTGGCTATATGGCTGCCCCATGCTCAAAACTGTCCCCTCCCCCAACCCTGCGCCTTTGTCTACCATGGTGAATCTTTTCCAAACTTCTACCACACCTTGCCTATACATTCAACCCAACCCCCTAGCCAAACTGGATGTCTCACTATTTCCCAAAATCACTCTCTGCCTGGAAAGCCTGACACTATACTAAGTCAGGCATCCTGGAAACAGATAATCAGGTGCTAAGATGTGGTGCAAGCAGCTTACTTGGGAGTTCTCGGGAAGGCCTGAGATGGAGAGAGGGACGCAGGGTTAGGCAAAGAAAGCAACTGAACCTCAGTGCATCCAAAATTGAGGTCTCAGCTGATCCCATGTGAAGCTCTGGAGCTAAAATGACCCTCAGGGAGGTCATAAATTGTGTATAGGAGCTACACGCTCTACCTCACATTGACCAGTCATTGGAGGTAGGTTTCCCCCAGGGAGAGGCATAACCTTCGGCAAAGGGAATTTCTTATAAAGGGACTCAGTTGAGATTCATCAGCAACTAACCCTCCCTGCGGCTAGGCAATGTGTGTCTCCTCCTGAAAGGCATCTGGGACG
The DNA here is from genome assembly GCF_054644295.1 of Miniopterus natalensis. NCBI lineage: Eukaryota > Metazoa > Chordata > Mammalia > Chiroptera > Miniopteridae > Miniopterus > Miniopterus natalensis. The sequence continues at coordinate 27,174,553 of NC_142094.1, read as the reverse complement.
TACCTCACCACATCCACTACTTCAATGTCCAATCCACTGTCCAGACCTCAAGGCCCATATTTACCACTGCCTCACCATGAAGCCCGTTCTGACCCTGTATTCTCTTCATACTTGAAATACGGGTACCACACCTACATGACACTCCCAGGTGCCTCTTGCATTGCCACTGAGTTCAGAGGTCACAAAGCTCAAAATATATACTACTTAGCACCACTTCTCAAACTTCCAATGAATGTAGAAATGAGAAAGTCAACGCTCTTAAGCACACACAGTGATGTGTGTTCTCATAGTTAAAATTTCCAAGACCTCAGCATATTTAGGCACACTTAATACTTTCTAGTCTGGTTCCTCATTTTGTTTATAGGAAAGAATATTTCATGGGTAATGATACAATTCTATTCTTACACAATATTCATCAGGGTTTTCATTTCCTTTATTTGCTAAATAATTTTTTTTTATACAGTATACTCTTGAAAATATAACAAGAAGTACTATATACTCAAAAAAAAAAAAAGTCAGACTACAAAGCAGGGCCAAATTAACAAGAGATCTTCCAAGTTACATAAAATTACAAAAAGTATCAATCATAAAGAAAATATGGTTATATTAAAAAAACAGTATTCAATATGAGTATACCTACTCAGCTTCCTTAAGGAGAAAAAAAATGAATATTAATGTCATATTAGTATCATCATTTCACATATTGAAATGTTTTATTGAATCAAAACCATGAAAATGATTGCTTTGCAATAATACGTTACATGAATGAAACAATTTGAGTAAAATGGAAGAGATGTGTCTGAAGCATATCTATATATAGGTATGTTTATACATGTTTAGAAAATACATAAAATAAAATAAATTATGTGCTTATATTATTTTATATACATTTATATATAAATATGTATATGTGTACACATGTGTGCATTAGGGGAATACATATGCAAGTACACATTTGCCTAACAAATATAGCTGTTGTCTTTTGGGAAATTATACCACTTCACTCTGATAGACGATTACAAAGTAAAGGGCTAAAGTATCTTCAGCTCTAAGTCAACAGTATGGCCTTCTACACATGATCCCTCCAACGGTCCCAAATCTATAATACAACACTCTACACAGTACCACCTTTAGATCCATGCAAGCAGCCCAGCCCCATCCACACCTGAGGGTACCTGTGCTTTGTAGGGCTAGCACAAATTTTTCTAAGGCTTCCTCAGGTGCCTGGGATCAACCAGGGCGAGCGGTGCCATCCAGGTCAGGAACCTCCATCCCAGCCCAGGACTTGCATGGGCCCTGGCCCCCACTTATCCTTTTTGGGGAACTCTACAACCCTCTGCCTCAGGGTGAGGTTGATCAGATGCCCCAAGAAACCCCTGACCTCACGCTTCTTGGTTGTCTGGGATTTGTAATGAGGCCCTGCTCCGGGAGGTTGGCCTAGCAAATGGGTCACTCTGATTAGTAGAATGGTGTTTCTTCACTTAAGATTGGCTGCCAGAGTGGTGCTGGCATACTGATTTTGGGTAACTCACTCACGTTGAACATAGGATCATTCAGGGCTATGGATTCACTGTCCACTTCTAGGCTTGAGCCTGGCATTTGTGGGTCTGTCAATGTTCCCACTGCAGGGCTGCCTCTAGTCACCCTGTGTGACTCCCACCTTCATTGCTAGCTGAAGGGTGGCCATCCCACTCTCACATGCTCCTTGCTACATGTCAGATGTCTTAGGAGTGACCTCACTTATCTCCTCCAAGGTTTTTGGAGACTGTTACTCCACCATGCAAATGGCCACAGACTCATGCAATACATGTTCCCTCATCTCTGTTCAATGTGGTGACATTGCATCTTCCCAGGTTGGGCTTTTTGTAGGAAGGGGACCACCCTTCTCACTGGGCCCACAGGACCCTCTCCCATCATCAACACTGAAAGAGATCACTAGGAATGCAGTAATTACAGCCTAAAGCATTCAAGAGAATACCTGGTTGAGAAAGTGTATAATTCTACATTTATACTATAAAATTGCAAACGTTAAATTAAACATGAACAAAAATGAATATTGGTTTCATTTTTTGCATACTCTGGGTAAAGCTTGTATTTGTGTTCATCAGAAAAGAAGCATAGTAACGATCTGTAAGAGTCAAGGAGGCCCAGCCAGTGTGGCTCAGCTATTGAGTATCAACCTATGATTCAGGAGATCAAGGTTCGATTCCAGATCAGGGCACATGCCCGGGTTGTGGGCTCAACCCCCAGTAAGGGGATGTGCAGGAGGCAGCCCATCAATGACCCTCTCATCATGATATTTGTATCTCTCTCTCTCCCTCTCCCTCCCTCTAAAATGACTTTTCTTTTTTTTTAAATCAATGGAAACCAATACTCATGAGCAGGATAATGGAGATGAAGTACCATGAGTAATGATATGATGAGTAAGTTTAATACTCAAAAAATTTAACGAGCAATAGGGTACAGGCACCAACCAATCAGAACAGACAGCAACGGACACAACTGACAGAGCCTTGCTAGTTAGTAGCAGGTGATCTCCACCCTGCCCATCAGCACCCTTTCACACTGACTTCCAATGGAATTTGTTCTTTATCTTTGGGACCTATCACTATGGTATCTATGGTTGAAACACCTGCGTCCTGTTCAGTTCTCGAAGGGCATGCAGATATCTCCAGAGACTATCGAATCATTTGACATCAAGACACAAGAAAGGAAAATTAGACTGCAAGGGCTCATACTTGCAGCACTCATCTCAGGGGGTGGGGAATGTTTGACTCTCTGGCACCTCCTCGGGCTGCGGGCATCTGGGGTGCTGCGTTAGACGTGTTCTGCCTTTGCTGCTCTAGAGGCATGCTGGGATGGCAGACTCACCTGCAAGAACTGCCGTCTTTCTCCTGTTTGACCCTGACAACAACCTTGGCAGTAGGTGAGGCTGATATTATCATCTCTATTTGACAGCTGATGAAACTAATGCTCAGGAAGATTGTGTCTCATGTAAGGTCACATAGCTAATAAGTGACGAGCTAGGACAAACACAAATCCAGGTATTCTGACTCCAAATTCCATTCTCTTTTCACCAAAGCACAATGGCATCCCCAATTAAATGCACGTAGGTTTGGGAGCTGTGACAATTCCCCTGTGAGACCACTCCTATCTACAAATTTTTAAAAATGTCTTTTTTTTACTTATCTATTGAAGCCTATGGCTGAGAATGCTACTACTCAGCTGTTTCTTCTTTTAGCAAAGAGGAGACACAGAAATTTCTCAGCCTCATTGGGTGAAGCAAACGGAGTTATAACAAGTGGACTGTGGGCAAATGTGATGCATGGCACTTTCAGACCTAGTCTCTTTGATCAGCCTCACAATCCATCCACCATGTTCTTTTTCTTATCCAATTGGCTGTCCAGATGCAAAGGAACCCACAGAGACAACTACATGCAAGGAGTGAGGGTCTCTGAATGGCTGCATGGAGCAGCAACGGTCTGTGACGTGTATGAAAAAGAAACCCTTAATATGAAAGCTGCTGACATATTGGGGCTCTTTGTTGTAGCACTAGTGATTTATCCTGACTAATACAAAGAGGGGGAAAATCATATTTTAATGCCTATGATACAGTGACACTAAATATTTTAAACAATAAAGAGATGAGGGAAGCTGTCTTCAGAGTTTGGTGTTCTCTTATACCTAACAGTGAAAAATCTTAATGACTGACTGGTTCAGGAAAGATCCAGGACAAATGAGTTTCACGCACGCGTGTATGCACACACACACACACACACATACAATTTTGCTTTATATTACATCAATATTCTTGGATGGGGTAGATTCAGGCTTTTAAAGAGCACAAACATAAAATAGGGGAGGTCCTCTTAAAGAACACAAATTACAAATAAAATTAGGTTCAAAAGTAAATATTTATTGAGAATTAGAAAATAAATTACAGCCTGGCTGGGCGTGGCTCAGTGGTTGAGCGTCAACCTAGGATCCAGGCGACTGGGGTTCGATTCCTGGTCAGGGCACATGCCCGGGTTGTGGGCTCAATCCCCAGTCCGGGGCGTGCAGGAGGCAGCCAATCAATGACTCTCTCATCATTGATGTTTCTATCTCTCTCTCTCTCCCTCTCCTTTCCTCTCTCTGAAATCAATAAAGATATATTTTAAATAAATAAATACATACATAAATAAATACATAAATAAATAAATTACAATAAATTGAAAATTTTTTAAAGCTGACAAATACCATAAGCATCACAAATCAAAAAAAGATAATATAATATTTTTATTGAATAATACCTACATAATATTTATCCTCACATTTTTTGGCTGCATACTCTTTTATTACCCTTACTATGACTTTACATTGTTTTAATAGAGAGAACAGAAATGTAAATGTCTTTCTTCTAACACAGTTGGTCAAAATTTGTTTTTATGATTGATGGTAATGTCTTGTGCATATTTAGGATTACTGTCAATTTGGGGAAAATATCAAGTTTCCGCTACATATGAGCTGTAAGGTTTAGAAGAATTATAGAGGGACTGGCTTTCAACTCTGTATGTTTCAAACTTTGTTTCTCCTCTTCAGTCCACAGGCTTCCAGTGCTGGGGACCCTCAGACACATTAATATCAAGACAAAATCTCTGTCCTGAATCTCTGTGTCATGATGTCAGGTGAGCTGGCACAATGGGCAATAGAAAAGTTCCTGACAGACGTGCATATACTGGGATAACTGGCCATAGCATGGCAATGACTGGGAACCATTATAAATGTATCCCACTAAACCTATACTAAGTGTATCCCCAACTGTATTTTACCTAAGTCATATTTTTTAAATATATAAAAACTGTGGCTTTCCCTGTGCCATCTGCGATGAGGAGAAGTATAACATGAAGAGAAATGAGAAAGTTGGAGAGGAAAGAGTGAGCTTAACTGATGACCATTAAAATATCTAGAAATTTCCCTAGAGGTGAATGTTTTAATAAAGCTCAGGCAGATGTCCAAAGTTAGCATGATCCGTAGCTTTGGGAAGTAAATGCTCCACTCCCAAATTGCAAACCTCATTCAGGAAATCCTAAATCAGCTTCGTGACCACACCTGTTGAAAACTAAACTTTCTTAATGCTTTCATCAGGTAAAATAAAATAAAATCTCTTTTTGAAGTGGGTCGCATCATGTCCCAGGTATCTCTCTCATTGCAATACAGGTAGTCTAGCAGTTACATTGAATTTTGTGATCAGTCACAGGAGGCAAGACCATGCATGACCTATTGTCACATAAAGGTTTTCGAGCAGGCATGTTGGCTAAAATATGACCCTTTAAATTTTTCAATTACTTAAGTGGATTGAAATGGAAGGTAGGCTGAAATTACCAAAGTGGATTAGAAGTTAGAACTTGGCTTGAATTAATCTGAGAAAGCTGCTTGGGGGAGATGTATAATTTGGGGCAGAATGGGATAGTGGTTAAGTTTCATGAGGACATGGGCTTCATCTGCTATGTTCACTGCCATCTCCAGTGCCCTTAATACTGCTCCGAACAATAAAGGGATCAATTAACATTTTTGACGGACGGGAGGGAGGGAGGGAGGGAGGGAGGGAGGGAGGGAGGGAGGGAGGGAGGGAGGATGGAAGGAAGGAAGGAAGGAAGGAAGGAAGGAAGGAAGGAAGGAAGGAAGGAAGGAAGGAAGGAAGGAAGGAAGGAAGGAAGGAAGGAAGGAAGGGGGAGGAGAGGGGAGGGGAGGGAAGAGAGGGAGGGAAGGAGAGAGGGAGGGAAGGGAAGAAGGGGAGGGGGAGGGGGAGAGGGAAGGGAGAGAGGGAAAGAGAAAGAAGGCCTTTGCCTTAGTCAGATCACAAATCAGTATGTCTTAGGTCACTCAACTATAAATGAAGATAAAAACAATCCCTCCCTATGAAATTATTGTAAGGATTCAGTGAGCTGACACACATACATCACTTACAAGAGGGCCTGGTACTCAGTAAACCTCACTTACTACTGTGAGTATTTGGCCTTCACCTAGCTCCTTTGAACTATTATTTAAGGCAACCAAGAAGAGAGGATATTGCTAGCGACTGGCACAGAGGGAAGGCAGCTGACTTAGCAGAAGAATTCATGGATAATCTGTCAAGAGCCCTGAAATGTCTATTCTAAAAAGTCCTAATTTCATGAAAGAGTCTGCAAGATTCGGGATTTGATTCTCAGGCAAGATTGAAAAGAACAGTGTGCCCTGTGATGTGGCAGGAAGACTCATCTGAAGCCCCAACTGGGTAAACACAATCAATAACATCCTGTCGGGAACTTTCTGTGGTCTCATGTAAATATAGGCTACCTGAATAAAAGATAAAAGCTGTCATTTCCTCTCTCATGTTGTAGCATGATGATTTATCTATTCCTTTGAAAGAACCGAACCAAAGCAAACAATTGCTTAAACTTTCCTGGTTATATCTGTCCATTTTGAAATATAAGAGACAAAAAAAAAAAAAAGACAGTGCAAGGGGGTAAGATATGCTTAGGACATGTGCAGAGAGGAACACGAGAAAGGTAAGGAACAATTAACTCAATCCAATGGGTAAGTCATTATAATCACACTTCACACAGCCTATGAGGGAAAAAGTGTCATGGGCTGTTTAATCAACCCTGAACCGTGGGGGTGACATTATAATTTAGGTGTTTTCCAATTAGCTAATACAAAACAGTAATAAGTGGCCAGCTGCATTCCTAACTCGACGCTTCTATATACTTAAAGACAGTTATTGTGGAGTTCTTTTCAAACTTTGAACTTGACTAAGGATGTTTATAAACAATTGTATTTCTCAAAATTATTATTTATTGTTTATTTATCAAACCCGTGATCTTCAAAGAAACTTAGGTTCACAGAGGCAATATGAAAAATTACTGAGGCAGGAAGCAGGGGCTATTTTAACATATCAGCAAGTGACTAAGAATGACGAATCTTTAAATGGGGACAAGGCTGAGGTCCAGGAAGAAAAGACCAAGTCACAACTGGTCTCCCACCATTTACAACCTGCTCGTACTCTGAAGGGCAGGGAGTGTCATACTCAACACTGTCCACACCAAACACTCAAGATCCATGGCAGCGAGCTCCGTGTTCCAGATTCTTCCCCCTCCCCGTGACCCCACGGAGAAACACTCTGGGCAGGCACCTTAGAAGCAGCAGTGGCTCCCCTGGGTGGGCTCAGCCTGAAGGCTCATCTCACCTCACTTGGCAAGCAAAAACAAGGTTGACACTGTCTGGCTCCGACCTTCCAACGGAAGTCACCCAGAACACACACACAGCCCTACTGTGATCAAGTATAATACTGCTTTTGCTATGCCTTGGCCTAATTTCTGAAAAATCTACACTTCAGCTCATTTGTTCAAACAACACTAAAGATTATTTTCAAAGGCATCTTTCTGAAGTGACTGGATACTACTTTAGAATAATCTTCACTTGTTTATCACATGGCCCAATAGTCATTAAAGATTAAAGTAAAATCATATCCACTCAAATCCCAATAACGTATGAGAAAGAAGCATGGAAAAAAGAACTTGACCTTTAAAGTCCAAAGAACCTAGTGTAAGATCTCGACTTATTAGAAATAGGACCTGGAATAAATCACCTGACCTGGACGAACCTGAGTCTCCTCAACTGTAAATGGAATTCAGAAGTCTTTACCTTATAAGGCAGCTGTGAGAAATACTGTATGTGTGAAAGAAACAATAAAAAATTCTCATTACTATTGTTAGGATCAACATGAAGATTTTGTGGTAATTCAACAGAGACATGGAGCATCAGTAGATCTAAGCTCCACTCAAAACTTAGCTGTAGAGTAGAAAAATCAATCAAGTTCCGTTTCATTATCCTTACATGAAAATAGTTACAAATCTTATATGGCATAAAATTTTAATGGTAAAAAGAAAAATGTGAGAATCTTCAAGAATTAAGAGAGTGTATAAAGTAATGTTAATATAATTGCTGATCCTGTTGGAACGGCCATACGCCTTCTGTATTTCTGCTTGTCCTCCATCCAGTTTCCAGTCAAATGCGTTAGGGTTCTACGCTTATCTAGTTCGGTTCCTCCAGTGCAGCGAGAGCAACACCGAAACACTTTTGCTGCCTACCTGGTTGATATGACATTTTCCCCAAACTGAAATCGGGCAATTCTAGATAGGATTTGGTGGTTACTGTTGAGTAAAGAGGGTTCGAAGCAATTTCTCCTCCTGGAAATGTTCGGGAGGCATCCTCGCCTACCGACCAGGGTTTCATTGTCGGGGACACCTTTCTCATGACCCTGGGGGTCCTTCCCTCTCAGCTCCTCCCGTGCCTGCCCTCTGCCTTTGACTCTCTCTGACCCTTTCTGAGTGTGCCTTGTGCTCTCAGCTCTGAAGTACTCTTCCTGAGGCCAGGATCTGTATTATAATTATCTTTGAACCTTTCCTGTCACTTCCCACTCTTCTCTTCCCATGCTATTGGTTGATTAATTTTAATCTTGGATAAATCTTTCTTTTGAACTACTTATTACCTGTCTGAGTTTAGCAAAATGATTTCCAGCAAAGTAACGGAGAAGCCTGAGTTTCTCCATCTCATGAACAGGATGATAACACTTCATCGTGATGATCATAATTACAGAAACTAACAAGTACTGGAAATTTACAGTACCCCAGATCTCATACTAAGTGCTTTACAAACATGACTTCACTTCTTCCTCCCCGTAACCTGATGAGGCAGCCTGCAGCCTCTCACACCTGTCGAAGTGGAGGTGACGACACAGAAGAACAAAGCAGCCTACGCAAGGAACAAAGCCGCTGGCCCAGGTGTACCGGTACTGGAACCAGGATCCCGGCCCAAGGCCATTACCACCTCAACATTTAACAATAAAATACTGCTACAACAATATAACATTTTGTAATAATGTTTTGTTTCCATACCAAAGTTTCAAAATTTACTTTGGAATGTCAGAGGCCTTGTGTGCAGGCCTATTGCTCATTGTGAGCTCTTGAGCTGTGGGTTTGTATGCACATTTCACTAATCTCTTTCACTCTACGAACCAAACCCATTTATAATTTGCACTCTCATTTAAAGTAATAAAACTGCCCTAATTCATAAATATTTAGTTTCTCCAAATTGTACCAAGGAAGCATTTGCTTCCTGTTGGCAGGGCCAATTGATCCATTAGGTCCAGCAGGCACAATGCCCACACCCCGCAAAACTTTGACGGGCCTACCAAAAATCAACTTTTAATTTCCTTTAAAAGAAGAAGAAAATTGTCTGGTCACAGGAAATGTGATATATAACATTAATAACGTGTCTTTACAACAACCTAGTCATGAAATATGATTATTTGTTTTTATTTATTCTTACGGAGGAAGGGGCCCACGGTGGCAGAACTGTCGGGGGGCCCCTGCCAGGGGGCTGTGCAGGGCTTGCGGGGACTCTCCGTGTTACTCTCCATTACGATGTCATTGCTCAGTGCACCCTCCCTGGCTGGCTGCTCGGTCACACTGCTGCTGCTTTGTGACTTCTGGCTCTCCCCAGTGTATGTCAAGCGCAACAGAGATGTCTGGCTTATTTATACAAAGCATGACAGCCGCTCTTCGGCTTGCATAGCACATACTGGAAACCCGGCGTGAGGTGTCAGAAAGGTGGTTTCCTTCTCGCCGCGTGATGAGGAAACGCTGCCGTCCCGGGGCGTCTCCATCACCTGTGTGATGAGGGTTTTCTGCCCACAAACCATCTAGCCACGAGAAAACACTCCAGAGCAAAAGGATATTACAGAGAGGAAATAGAAGTGTCAAGGCCCTAGGAGAGTAAACTTTCCCCAACTTGAGCCTGCTCTGTGTCAATTCTTCCCCCTTCCCGTGACCGTATCTTGAGCTCTTTTTAGCATCAGCCCAAAATACAAAGCTTGAGGCAAGCCTGGGGTTAAGACAAGGACCTAAGGAGAGGAGCTGAGTGTCATTTTTAACCCCGGCGGGGCTGGGGGGACCCACGGAGACCTGTGAATTTTAGCTTTTGTTACACTTGAACTATAATGACCTTTATCCTCAAGTCTGGTTTCTGAGTAATAAATACGGAGTCCTTTTTTCAGCCCCTTAGTTTAAAGTAAGAGGAAGGAAACGGTCCATTGTTTTCTAACCCTGCAGTTTCCTAGTGCAGGATGGAAAATTGAGGATGGCAAGTGAAAGCAGCAGGCATCTCTATGGAAGGACATCCGGTGAGGCCAGGCCTGCTCTTGAGGGGGCACATGCTGACCGTGGAGCAATGGGGGGCTGGGATAAAAACAAACCGAAGCAAGTTTCCTTCGCAGATATCTCTGAATACTCGCTACGACCGACGCTAGCAGACAGCCTGTCCATTCTGTGTCTGAAACCCAGGGGGGGAACCTCCCCAGGTTGACACAAAGTGGGAAAGTGCGTGACAGTGGCAATTTCCTCTCGCTCCGGGACAGACTTTTTTGTGTCCAGCAGAGCTGAAAGAGATGACCGAGAGAAAGTTGTATTTTTTCAAATATCCTGTCTGTTCATCCATTAATTTGGTCAAAAACAGCTCTCAAGTTTGTTCAGCACAATTTGACCTTCATAATTATGCAGGTGATTATGGGGCCCCATTAGAATTTTCAAAGGGCTTTGTACATAAGGGGCCTTTAAACATACTACTCTAATAAAAACAAGCTCATAAAAATCCCACACGTTTCACATAGGCCTTTGATAACCCATCAAAAAATAATGCCCTTGAGTAACTAACAGCCTGTACTACGTTCAAACCAGTAGCTTAGAGGTAGAAGTTTTTGTATCTTTTATTATCTCTGGCTAGAGTCACCCAGGGCGTTAGAACAAGAAACAACCACACACTTGCTTTGCCCTCAGATGAGAATTTTCCATGAATCATCAGAAATAACCCTTCTTCTCTGGACACCTTCTTGTCCCAGGTAGGTTTGTCAGGGGGTAGAGAGTCTGAATCAGCACTCAGGTGACGGGGCTCTAACCCCAGTCCTGCCTATCTGTGGGATCTCAGTGCCTTCCTCCCTCTGGGCCTTGGTTTCTCTTTTGTAAAACCAGAGGCCTGGTCCAGAATCAGTAGAATTTTGTGCATGTGCTCAAGGGCTTTTGGGTTGGGGACAGCTGAGCAGGGAGGTGCTCTCAATAAGAGCAGACTCCCTCATATTTTATTGGTGGGTTCTGAACTCTCTTTCAGTTGAAAAAAAAAGTTTGAAAACCATCAAACTAGATGATCTCTAAGGCATCTTCTATGTTAGACATATTGTGAATCTGTGACCACCAGTAGCTTACCTTAGGTGAACTATCCCTTAGGTCAAGCAATTGTTGGGGGTTAGGGGTTGGGGGAATTCTTTAAGCCATTAATATCTTTAATGAATTCAAAGAAATTATTTCATCCTATTTAGTAAGAAGCTGAGTTATGAAGAAACAGGATGTAGGGTGGGTAAGTCTTGATGGAAATCAAGGGAGAAAAGTGGGGAAAAGAGCAGAGGAGACTGAGTGCATGGGAAGGCCTTGCCTGAGGACAGCAGGCCTCAGCGGGGCAGCTCAGCAGACAGTGACAGATACACCAGGGCCTCCAGAGAGAGTGCTGGGCACAGCCAGAGCCACAAGTGGCCTTCACACCTGCCCTCTCCAGAAGGAGGTGGTAATATTCCAGCTGCAGGGACCGAGGTTTAAAGGAGCTGAATGATGGTCCAGGATCATCCAGATAATCAATTCCATAGTCAGCATCCTGGCACAAGGGAAGGAGAGATGCGCCAAATGGGAGGGGGAAAAGACGAAGTTTTCTGGCCCTTTCCCATTTTGTTCCAGTCACTTGCTAAGCTCTGCAGTCAGCCAGACACCTAACATTTATCACCCTTCTACAGAAGGCTGGTGTTGGGAGAAAAGCAAAAAGGAACAGGTCACTGTGTTTATCTTTAAGAAGTTTATGGCTGATAAGACATGTATGTAAATGTGGTAGTATTAGTGTTGTTTACCCAACAGTTCTGTTCTCCAACCAAACGCATAGCAGGGCTGTACTTTTCTGCTTCCTTACAGCTGAGTGTATTCATGCTTTTGCCAGTGACATTTGAGCTGAAGTGATGTGTGTCACTTCCAGGTGGAAGCTTTAAAAGCCACTGCTCTGTTTCCCTGGGCCATGATAACTGGCAACAGGTCCCTTGGAGGCTGCTCCATTGGCCTGGATCCCTAGGGAGGCCAATCTGGAGCAGAGCCCCAGACAAACTGATAAGGGCATATCTCATAAGGAAGAAATAAATTGTGTTGTTTAAGCCACTGAGAGTTTTGGAGTTGTTTGTTACCTCGGTGTTACCTGGTCTATCTTGACTAATGTAGTAAATATCCACCATGGCAGAAGGATTATGAAGCCAGAGGTTATGTCAGTCATCACCACATTAGTTAACTTAGAGCTGCAATTCTTTTAAAGACAGTAGTTTTTTTCTTCATTTTAAAACCTAGCAAAATACATTTAACTTGCCTACTATACTGTGGCCAGCAGGCTTCTATTATTTAATTGAATAGTATAAATGTTAAAAAGTTCTATCAATGTAATTTATTGTTCACTGAAACATCTTTCAAAGTTCCTACACTGTAGGCTTATAAACATGGATAGAAACTTCTGGTATATTTATTTTTATACCAATTTCTTAAACAGGCATGTGGGGGAAGAGAGGACCTCATAAAGCAGGAAAAGTGTAGAAGGCACCTCCAGTTTTTCCTTTACAGAGCTATTGCCAGTTTCTGACTTACTCCATCAATTATCATACAATATTTTCAACCAGTTCTCAATTTCAGCCTTCCCTTTCTATGGTATTCAAAATACTATTGCACTATTCATTACAAAGTACAACTCTCTGTTCTAATTTTTGTCCCTTCCATTGAAAAATTCTTTATATCCTCACTCCCCTCTAAGTTAATGAAGCATCAATGGAAGTTCACAATAGGCCTCCATTTGTGGACTGTGGGCCAGGCTCTTTGCTTTGTGCGAATTTCTTCCCTCAACCTCATAGCAACCCTGTGAAGTAGACATTCTTGTACAGATATTACAAATGAAGCAACTGAGGAATATTTTAGAGGCAAGTAATTTATCCAAGTCCCACAGCTGGTAATTGGTGGAACCAGGCAGTCTGCCTTCGAAACCACGCACTTCACCCCTACAGTTGCCAGGCTTCCTGGTTATCTACCGCACCACCGAGGAATACTCCCTACGAAGTGGCTCAGGCGTCTTAGGCCTCAGTTTCCCATTCACGCCACCACAGGGTTTAGGAGAAGTGAGGTGACCAGCACTGCAAGGCCCTATGGGACACAGACAGGTGGCCAGACAGAACACAGAGGCCACACGCCCCTGAGAACAGACTGTGCGGCTGGAGGCAGCCAGCCAGAGCTCATTGTCCCAGGGCCCTTCTGAAAGAAGGTCTTAAAATAGCATTTGATGATGTGGAGACACACAGGTATCTGATGTGACTGATCTCTGGAACTCCATGAACACCACACAAAATGCAGGAGTTGCATGGTCCGGATCTGGGCCTGGCTCTGTCGTTAACTAACTATATCACTTCAGTTGCTAACAATAATTAATAGCATCCCGGAAAGGGGCGTTGACTTGGTGCCAAGTGCTATGTTCAGCACTTCATGCTCTCGTTTATTGACTCTTCTCAGAAACTACAGAAAGTGGGCATTGTTATCACCCCACATTTCAGAGATGACAAGTGACAAGTAAGTGACTTGTCCAAGAATGCACAGCAGAACCAGGGTTTATTCCAGCCATTTCCTTTCTCTAGGCCTCAGTTTATCTACTTGTGCAAGAAGAAGGTTGGGTCTGATGAAATCAAAAATCTACTCAACTCTAATATCCAGGCCCTTCTACTCTGCTGCAAAGTTCTGTTTACACAGGCACAAATATCCAGGGAAAGGGGCATATTCAATCTACACCACCTTGAATCTGCAGGATACCATTTGTGCCACTCTCCCCACTGTCCAACTTTGTTAGAATTGGCTGGAATGGACCAAGCTCTGATCAACACAGATCCTCTTGTTCTGCAGTTCCTAAATATTATTAGAGAGTGCTTAGCAAACCCACTGAATTAATCCTAGGAACAGGGGTAATAGTGAGAAAAAGATTGATGTTTAAATATATCTCCTTTTCTTGTACTAAAATAATACAGCCCTTTCCTCATCCTTATGGGTGAATTTATAATGTGTGGAAGCAGTCTGGAATTAAGGCTAATACCATTGCCTTTCCATAGTCCTAAGGTTACCACTGCCCCTGGGGTCAGCCCACTGGTCCAAGTTTTAAACGTATTCATGATTTTAAATCAACAAATCAACTAACAACAATCCCTAAATAATGAACTTTCTCCGGGGCCTTACTGTTTCCTTGATTCTAAGCATCTAAGGCCAGATGTCCTCAAACTTCAGGATGCAGCGGAAATTACCTGGGGAACTTACTAACTATGCCAAGCCCAGGGCCCATCCTCTGAGAATGATTTTGGGGTCCAGGGTAGAAACCCAGAATCTGCATTCTTAATCCCTTCTCTTGCCCGAAGCAAGGCTGATGCCCATGGTTTGTGGACCATACTTTGAGAAATTTATCCTGGTCCTTGTACTAGATTCATTTACCTTCATTTTCCTCAAGGGAGATACGTACTGTTCTTGCCATTTGGCCAGACACAAACCAATTATGTCAGTTCAGATGACCAATTCAATTGCGGTTTTGGGGGAGGTTTTATTGTTTGTTTTTATCAACTCAGATTTTTTAAAATTTATTTCTCCATTACAGTTGGCATGCAACATATTAGCTTCAGGTATACAACATAGTGATTAGCATTCACATACCTCGCGAAGGGATCACTCCAATAAGTCTCATACCCACCTGGCAGCATACGTAGTTGTTATAGTTCAAAGTGTTATAATACTCAATAATATTGTAACACTTTACATCCCTGTGATTATTTTTATAACTGGAAATCGGTACTTCCTAATCCTTTTCAACTTTTTCAATTCCGATTTTTAATTGTGATACACCATTTATGCCCAATAAATGTTTGTTTATGTTAAACAAAATCACTGTTGAATTTTTTGCTGTACAGCGAATGGACAAGTTTTTCACTGAATCGACGCACACTATTACCTGTTTTGGGCCATTAGTCACTGTCTTCACGCCATTTCACATGGTTACTCAATAGTGCTTCACCCCATTCCCTTGAAAAAGTTCAATTTGAAAGTACCTCCCTAGGGCAACCATGTAATTTATCATCCAAAATGGGACACTTGCGAGACTAAAAGGAGATGCTATTAATAATTTTGCTGGGACAACAGGCATAAACCAAGACTGCCTGGGAGAACTGGGAGACATGGTCCTCCCTACTTTTACCAACTAAGAGAGGAGATCACCAGGAGGCCACCGACTTGCCAGGACTCCAAAGTGACCCCTCTCCTCTGTGCAGGTGCACAGTACTGGGTCAGACACTAACTGTGTTGCTTTATCTCTCCATGGGGCTTACAGCTGCCTGGCCACCAAAATGCTTACTATGGCTACAAAGGCAGGGCCCATGCCTCTCCCTTCATCTCCCTCACAGCCCCTGGCCCAGGCGCTCAGCAGGTGTGTCCTCTGACAGAGAGGCGATCTAGGTGGCAGAAGTCACTGTTCATGTGATTCTGTGGGAGTTCTCACCCAGCCTGGGGAGGCCGCATGCGGTAGGGAAACACTTTGAACTATAGAGACAGAAAAATTGGGTTTCCCTTCTAGTTGTGTGACCTAAGGGAAGTCACTTAACTTCTCTGAGCCTCAGTTCTCTGCACAATAGGGTTGGTAATATTAATCTCATAACGTTGTTAGGAAGATCAAATGAGATAATATGTATAAATCACCTTACAGGGCCTTCTAAACAATGATAATTCCCTCCCTCCCCTCTCTGCAACTCTGATCCTACTGAACAGAGCGAGATGGACTAGAAAAGGCCGTCATTGCCCTGTTGTAGGACTACCACAGCATAATACATCACCTCAAACCTAACTGCATAAAATAACCATTTTATTATGCTCACTGTGTCTGTGTGCCAGGAATTTGGAAAAGACACAGTGGAGGCTGTTCGCTCTGCTCTATGACACCGGGGACTTTAGCAAGAAGGACCTGAGGGCCTAGGTGGTACAAGTTCTGGGGCCAAAAATCATCTGGAGCCATTTTTCAATCACATTTCTGGTGGTTGCTGTCTGCCACCCAGAGGGCCTACAAGTGGCCTGGGGTTCCTCACAGAGTGGAGACTCCTGACTTCCTAAACAGGGGTGTAGGGCTCCAAAGGTCAATGTCCCAAGAGAACTAGGAGGAAGGTGCATAGCCTTTTATGACATAGCCTCAGAAGTCATAACATTTCCACCACAACCACAAACCAGACTGAGGAGAACAGAGCCCACCGCTTGACAGGAAAAAAGTCAAGGTCCCTGTGTAATAAGATTGTGTGGGATGGGAGAGCTTGATTTGGCCATTTATGTAAAATACAATCTGCGACATTTACCCTGTAAGTGATTACATGATAAAGACAAATAAGTTTAAAAAAGAAAGAAGACACCACCACCCACATTTTAGAATTCTAAAGTGCTCTGTGATCATCTGAACTTCATAGAGAATCTAGGCTTTGGGTAAGCTGGCCAAGTCCTTGCCTTCAAGATACTAAGGGATGGCTTAGCAAAGTGCAGTGGTTCCCCTGCTTTTAGAAAGTGTTTGTTGGTGAAAAATCAATCCTTATCAAGCATAGGTTTTAGGAGATGGGCATTCATATTTGGTGAGTTGTGTAAGGAGTTTACTTACATACCAAATAAAATCTTAACTTGGCATTTATGGCCTCTTGTAACCTGGCCTCTACCTACTGTACCTATTTTCTCTCCAGCTACACTGAATTACATGCCATTCCTGGACCAGACTTGCATTTTTGTCATGACACCTTTGCTTGTGTTATTTTTCTTCCTGGAATGTTCTTCCATCTATGCCTATCAAAATCCTACCCATCCTTCCATGCACAGTTTCAATGTCACCTCCTTTCTGAAGACTTTCCTGCTTGCCCACGAAGGTAAACTCCCCTTCAGAACTTCTAGAGATTCTTATTTATACTTCTCTTTTATTTATACCACATTCACCTTACATAAACTTTGTCATTTCCCAAGGCCAACATCAAAACTTGACCTCATTCTTTCCCTCTGTCCTGATCCCCACCTTTAACTGTTGCTAAGAAGAAATCAAAATTGAAGTGTTTCACCCCTTTGGGAAGTAACTGGGTTCTCAGCTGGGCAGAAAGTATTAGCATCTAGAGGTGTAGAGGAGTCTGAGGGGTAGTGAGAAGTTGAGGTGCTGATGGGAAAGCAGAGATGAGGCAGGCAATGGCCCCCAGCCAAATGACCTCTGTCCTCTGTCTCTTGTGATTTCTTCCTCTCTTACTATCCTGTGCTCTATGACCCATGAATACACACCCAATTCAGCCATTTAAAAGCAAAAGCAATCTCTAGAGAAGTGCTATATTTTTTTCACTTTTAAATGATTATCTCAGAAATGTAGAGATCCATTTTTCTTTATTTTTATTTTTTTAAATCCTCACCCAAGAGTATGTTTATTGATTTTTAGAGAGAGGGAAAAAGGCAGAGAGAAAGAGAGAGAAACATCGATTGGTTGCCTCCCATACGCACCCCAACTGGGCATTGAACCCCAAACCTAGGTATGTGCCCTGACCAGGAATTGAATCTGCAACCTTTTGCTGTACAGAACGACACTCTAACCAACTGAGTCCCCCTGCCAGGGTGAGATCCATTTTTTTTTTTTTTTTTTAATATATCTTTACTGATTTCAGAGAGAGGAAGGGAGAGGGAGAGGGAGAGAGAGAGAAACATCCATGATGAGAGTCATTGATCGGCTGCCTCCTGCACGCCCTCTGCTGGGGATCGAGCCCACAACCCAGGCATGTGCCCTGACAGGGAATAGAACCAAGACCTCCTGGATCCTAGGTCGACGCTCAACCACTGAGCCACGCCGGGCAGGCAGAGATCCATTTTTTAATGAGATTTGTGTACTTATTGATGCTTACCTATTTGACAAGAATTTCTTCAATTCCTGTATTGCTATTCCTTCTTTGAACTTCAGTCATCTAACTTGCTATGGACACTCTGGTAACCCACACAATTATATTTTAAATTACATTGAGTTAGACTTCAAGTTACATTGTGTTTCTTTCTACTAGACCAAAGGGTAGATAAATCTGAGCAACTGATCTCCAGCTAAATACAGCCATCAAAGGGGAGAAAAGCCTCGCCTTTATAATTCTAACCTAGTCAGAGGAAGAAAACTCTCATCAATTCCAGCACAAAAGCTCTCTTGCACTATATGGCCTGACTTTCGTGCCATAATTATGACTCTCCATCATATCCTGTTTCTTGTTTCCTATCATCTTCACCATATTCGTGACTTTTCAAATTCCACATCTTAAATTTCAGCTAGTACTTACTAGAGCTCCTAAATCAGTGTAATTAATTGCTGTTAAATGTTCATGACTTAAGCCACAGATTCACTGTGAAACGGCACCCACCAGGGTGGGGAATCACTGGGAGTCTCTCCCGTCCCTATTTACCCCATCAGCTAAATGGTCTCTGCTTTTCTGTGTGTTCCATTCCAAAATTCCAGCAACTGACTAATAGCTGACAACAATCACTGCTTTACCAAAGATAACAGCACTACCTCAATACACCAAATGCCATCAAGTGCCACCACTTAAGTAGACAGACTGTCTACTCTGTTGAATTGTCAAGAGTGGCCCAATGTACTAATCGCCACACATATGGGGCCCTCAGCCTGTCTCAACATTAATCTTTCAAGAGATACCAAAGCGAGGTAAGCAAGTAGTGGACATCTCAGCCCTATTTTTTTGTTTGTTTGTTTGTTTGTTTTTTCTTTTTTTACAGATGTCCCTTTTTCTCCCCAATGACCCGTTCTACCCCGTTCAGCCCTGTTTTATGTGATACAATTCATGTCTTATTTACTCGTTCAGTCAATACAACTGTGACTATTTCTTGAATACTTACTCTACCCAATCATGGACACTATAATCCAAGAATTTCCAATATTTAGATTTTACAGACCAGTACAATTCCAAAAATATCTGACGGACTAACAAATGCTACCGACTTTTCTTTTGCTGAAGAAGGCCAAGCAAGACCTGGGTCTCCCAGTGAGAATGGAACTGGCTGGTGGTACAGGAGTGGCAGGTAAATGCAAATAAATAGACAAATCCACAAGATGGAAAAAATGCAAAAAGTAAAGATCATTCTTCAGTCTCAAAGTTAATGTTTAAGAAGATTTGAAAGGGTAATGCACGCACACCCTTAATCAAGTTACTAAAGCTTTGAAGAGGGATAGCCTCAGAGTTGTAATAACGAGGCAGATTCTTTGCCCAGCTCCCTCCTTCCCACCAGATTTCCAGAGATGGGCCCACATTGCCCTGCCTAAGGGTTTAGTCCCTGCCAGGGTCTGAAGCCAAGCATCTTATAGACAGAAAAATCTTGCTGAGTAATCCTGGACCCATCCAAGTCATCTCTCTCTCTAGTTTTGATTACCAGGCCTGCAACTTCTAGCCCCGTTCAGTTACTCTCTCCTTACATGATCCCTGATGCCTTCTGTCTGCTCCTTTCCCGGAACTCTGAGAGTCTCTTGATGAACACTATACCCCTAACTCTCAGTCCCCATACCTAGGCTGACACCTATCACTTGTCCTTCCCAGCACCAGCTCCCACCTTGATGAAACATTTACTTGCTTCCCTTCCTACAGCTGGGAAACCCCTGCTAGGCTCTCTCTGAACTTCCTGCCAGCCATCCTCTCTGCCTGCACCAAAAAGCATTGCCTACTACCAGACTTTGCAGATGACACATTCCACCCACCTAAGAAAACTGGCTCCAAAAGATCTGGCAACCCCAGAAACAGTGTGCAACATTTTGCATGCGTGCGCGTGTGTGTGTGTGTGTGTGCGTATGTGAGTGTTTCTTGAGTGAGAGTCCCTAGCACTTCTCAACTTCTAAGAGTTCCTTCTACAGCTCTGAGAAGGCAAAAACCAAAACCAAAACCACCACTCTAGGGCAGCGATTTTCAACCAGTGTGCTCTAAGAGTTTTTAAAACATGCAATACCTGACTATTTAGTCAGGGGCACTGACCTCTTTCCCCTTAGACTGTCAAATGAAAAATGACAACAGCCAACACAACAAACCCAAAACCCAGATATATGCCCAACCTTTCGGTGCATGGCACAACGTCCAACCAACTGAGCCACTCCCTCCAGGCACGTGTGTCTTGAGTTATAGTTCAATAGAGAGAGTTCCTCTTCCACTTTTATTTTTTTCCAAACTTTACTCAATTTATTTTCCTTTATTTATATATATATATATATATATATATATATATATATATATATATACTCCCCCAAGATATCTCTCCCCTTCCTGCCTTGAATTAAGCCTGTCAATTCATTCTCTAAAGAGAAAGTAAAACTGACAGGGTGCAGATGTGGTCCAGATAGTTCTTTCGTGCGTGAAACCTCAATCTCAACTTGGAAATCTCAAACTAATTATTCAGCAAGTTACCATCATGGAAGTTCTCATCATGAAGTGATTCCTACTGATTTCTGGAATTTTTTAACCCCATGGTGCAGGAACACACCTAACTTACTACGTTTTTGTATTTGATAACAACCGTGGCATTTAACACTTGCCATCACTCAAAATGGAAACTCTGTATTTCAATACAATCAAGTGAGTCTAATTTAAATAGCAGGGCCTTTTGGAAACAGAGACTCACCTCTCAATGCAAAGAACAAATATTTGCATTACCTATTTATATTAAAATATGCAGAAATTTCCCAAGCATTCAGCCAACTTATAAATTTTTATAACTTCTTTGAATTGTTAACATTTTTTTTAACACACTGCATTATTTCAGCTTTGTGAAGGGCTCAATAACAATCTTTTTGGTCAGGAAAAAGGAAAGGACATTAGAATAAAGAATGCAGAATAAATAAAAACAAAACAGTACAGCCCGTACATCCACTCACACAAAGACAACTTTCATGGTGAGCTATAAGCAATTATAATAACACAATGTCCTTCATGTTGATTTCAGCAGTGAAAAGAATTTCTCTAGTTATTGAAGACTTTCCTGGCCAAGTTTCAGAAAAAAAAATCTGATTCTATCCCAATCTGACTTCTGTGCAATGCAAGTCATGCACATTTTAAATGCTGATATATAATGCTGCCTTTCTTCTACGAACTGTTAACAGCTGTAGAAACTATTATAGCCGGCTTCAAAACATGTCTGTGTAGTCAGTGATCTCCAGACACTTAGCAATCCCAAAGCTATTCCTGGACTCACTCGGATTGCAATGCGAACACAAAGTTTTGATTTATGTTGGTAATGAAACAACAAACTTCTGATCTTTCCTCTAAATGGCCATTCAGATTACATGAACAGCATGTGCTTCAGGGGAAAGTGGAGGGCAGAATTTACAGAAACAAAAAGGAAGCAAGAAAATAAATGGAGGGGCCACCCACAGTTACCTTAAGGAAAACCCACAGTCGTCAATATAAAGCCCTGTATTGGAGTTACATCTTGTGGCCACAAAAGACACTTGTACTTCAAGAGAAAGAAATAGCAGCGGAACCTTTGGATGGGGAGGTGACCCAGAGAGAGCATGTGCTGTAAGCAAAAACATATGCAAAGCTGGTGATGGACATTAGCACACCCAAGGTGCCACCCTGGCTATGTGCAAAGACCCACAAAGGCCATGAAATTCTCATTTCAACTAAAAGTTCCACTTCACTGAATCATGATCAAAATCCCCTGAAACTGACAAACTCATGCAAGGGAATTTTTTAGTTGTAGCAATCCAACCGCCCCCAAAATCACAATGTCCATTGGAGATCTTCCTTAAGCTACGAAGTTCCCTTATTCCACATTTGCCGTCTACAACTCAAATACATGGGGGTGCTTCCCTAAAATGCATTGTTTGAAGCTAACCATTACAGGATGCCACCCGATCCTGCACCTAAATTGTTCACAGAGAACGGAAATATTGATA
This sequence comes from Miniopterus natalensis, assembly GCF_054644295.1. NCBI lineage: Eukaryota > Metazoa > Chordata > Mammalia > Chiroptera > Miniopteridae > Miniopterus > Miniopterus natalensis. Next base: position 27,152,461 of record NC_142094.1, on the reverse strand, counting down.
TGTAGCCAAAATTCAAATAATGTCCACTTCTGATGATTAGTGATGTAGCATGAAGAAATTGCCATAGGATATTCCACAATCTCTGTCTTCCAATTTAGAGACCAAAAAGGTGGTAAGTTTGTAACTTCTTAAGTCATTTGCTTACCTCCCTTCTTGCTGGCTGAAATGAAGAAGAAAAGCCACATTTTTCATTCACTGCCCAGTCGCAGAGAACCCCTTCTACACCAGGTACAGAAAGAAACCCAGCAGAGGCCCAGTCTCTGTCCTGAAGGAATTTCAGATCTAGTTGGGAAAGAAAACATGAACAGGTATATGAAAGAGGTCGGAAATCAAGTAGATCCTAAAGTGCTGGGAGTGTATAAGAATGGAATGAACTGAGCGAGATGGAGTTGAAGGGCTGTGTGGCTGTGGGCAAGTTATTAGGCTCTCTGAACCCACAGGCAAAGTATTAAAAAAATGTTGGAGGGAGAGAAGTAGCAGCATAGCTGTAGTATCTACGTGAGATATTGTTCATTGCTTTTATACTGGTCAGTATGTGTTAAGTTACAGGTAATGGAATACCCAGCTCCAGTCACTTAAACAACGAGGGGATGAAGTTAATTCACATAACCAGAAATTTGAAAGCAGGCAGTTCCAGGCTGGGTCTTGTGACTCAGGATCCCTTTATCTTTCTGTTCTACCGATCGCTAATGTGACTACTTCCTCCCCACGATGGCAACCCCATGTTGCCAAGGGTGCTGCTGGAGCACCTGAGATCACATTTACATTCATGGCAGGAAGAAAAGGGAAGGTGAGGTCCCAGTAAGCTCTCTGCTAACACTTGTCCCTTTTATCAAGAAAACAAAAGCTTTCCCAATAGCCTCACCCCCAGAGAATTTCCACGTAGTGGCCAGACGGTATCATATGGCTACAACTAACAGCAAGCGATGTGTGTATCTGCTAATGACACTACTTTGATAAGCTTGAATAATCTTGACTTAGCCCCATCACTCAGTAAAATGCTGCCAGAAGAAATCAAGTTTCATTGGCAAGGAAGAAAGAGTGAAGAGGGTGAGAATGGCTGCTGAAGAGTCAATGAATAGTGTCTTCAGTGTTCCCTTGCTTTTATTTTCTATCTCAAAAGACTTATTTTTCTTTTTTACTGTTACAGAGAAATAGAAATATAAGTTCTATTTTTCATGCAGAGTACTTCTATCTTGTTTTCAATGATGATATGGGATAAAACTAATCATTTTTCTCTTCCAGTACCACGGCATCATTTTATTAAATGAAATAGGAGGCATGCTGTTCAAACATAAAGTGCTTGTGACAGACAGTATTCATTGTCCCAGTTCTTCATTGCTAATTGAACCCTGATCCTGATTGTCCTTCATATGACCATACACTCAGTAAAGATGCCCCTTTAAAGGTCTAGGGAGTGAGTCTTCATCTAATCCAGTTATAGTAACTCTATTTCCCAAATCAGTGATTGTTTTAGGAATCAACATGCAACATAATTCTGGTCAATGATTTGTAAGTGGAAGTCTGCTAAGGACTTCATAAAAATTTTTCCTCCTTTTTTTTAAAAAATATATCTTTATTGATTTCAGAGAGCAGAAAGGAGAGGGAGAGAGAAAGAAACATCAATGATGAGAGAGTCATTGATCGAGCCCACAACCCAGGCATGTGCCCTGACCAGGAATGGAACCCCAATCTCCTGGATCCTAGGTCGACACTCAATCACTGAGCCACGCCCGGCCGGGCAAAAGTTTTCCTTCTTGAGGAAAGCAAATTGAGAAACTGTCCTTTTCTTCATCTCAAAGAAAATAGGTGATGCCTGGAGCATCAGCAACCATCTTGCATCCATGAGGAGATAAACATAGGAAAAGGCCAACATGTTGAGAATAGCAAAACAGAAACTGGGGTCTTGATATCATTGTTGAACCACTAAATTGACCAACCCTGAAACATCCTTACTCCTAGGCTTTTATTTTGTGAGATAATAAATCCCTCCTTATTTAAGAGACTTACAGTTTTTTTCTATGAATCCAAAGCATCCTCACTGACATGATACTAACTTTATTAGCATATGTCCCAGGTTCTAAATTTTCATTAATAAGCTTATTTCACCCGCAGCAGCTCTTATCAATTCCCAGTTATCTGGAGGACACTGTGCAGCTGTTTGATAAGCTCAAGCTGACTTATCACCATATTCCAGACCACCACATTGGCCCCAGGAAACGCAGATGTTCTGAAGTCCACATGGTCAGAAACGTCAACCTCAGTTGTGGTGAAAGAAGGTTTTGAGGCTCTTTGGGTTCACCAGTTAAAGATCCTCTACTTCCCCTCAGCCACCCACAATCCGCCTACAGTGAGGTCTCATTAATTGTAAGAGGGTACACAGACACTGCTCCAGAAGCCACAGACAAAAAGGCATCAGGAGCTTAAAAAAGAAGAGCTATGATAATCATGAAATATTTTGACAGAAAAAAAGATTTGTCTATTAAAAATATGGCTACAACTTTGGGGTTTTATTCTTATAAACTAAGATATAATATGTCTGTGTACAAATTATATGAAGAGATGAAAAGGCTGTAAACATGCAAAAATATATCCAGATACAGATATTTTATAAATTGGAAAAATAGTATTTTGTTCTATTAAATGGTTTATCATAAATTATCTTTTTATAGACGAGATTTAAAATGTCATTAAATGTCAACTGACACACACACACACACATACACACAAACACACACATTTTTTCCAGAAACAAAGTTTCTGGAAAACTTTGCCCAGCTACATGCTTGTTATATAAGAAAATCTTGCAAAAGAAAATCATGTATCATTCTTTTTTAATATGTATTTTTATTGATTTGAGAGAGAGGAAGGGAGAGGGAGAGAGAAACATTGATGTGAGAAAGAAACACTGATCATTTGCTTCCCATACTCACCCCGACCACGGATCAAACCAACAACCTGGGTATGTGCCCTGACTGGGAACGGAACCCGCAACCTTTCAGGGCACAGGATGACCCTCAACCAACTGAGCAACACTATCATTCTTAATAGCCAGAACTCTCAGAGTTAAAATCTCTCTCTTGATGGTCAGTGAATGTGCCTTCCCTGAAGCCCATTTCGGATTGCTTTAAAAATGTCCCCTCAGGAGACATCTGTAATACTTTCAACAATAAAGATACATTTTTAAAATGCCCCCTCACTTACTCCTTCCATGAGGACAATATCCTAAAAGTGTTCTAAGTAAATATTTTCTGCCTTGCAGGGGAAAATGTACACTGCAGTTTTTTCCCAAGTGTATCAAGTCTACAGAGCCTTAGCAGGACTTACCATCAGAAGGACTGAGACCCACACCCCCAACTGAATGGGGCAAACCACTTTATTTATAGCTTTAGAACATAGTTTTCTGTGCACTTCTAAAACTCATGGTTTCACATATTTACATTTCAAAGCTGTTTTTTAATCCAAAAGCTTTTGAGGCCAGACCGGACTGTTAAAGATACCTAGAATCCTGCAGTCAGAAAGGGACAGGCTACTGAGAGAGCTAACTGTGCCCAATCTGTTCAGTGCCATCTTCAAATCCAAATGGCTGAGGTCAGAGCTGACAGGGTGGAAACCAGACCTGTTCCTACATCTAACAATCGAGTGCTATTTTCTGGACCAAATAAAGAACCATCAGTGACTGTAGTTCAAAATGAACGGAGGAACGGAAAGCACCACAGATGATTTTTAAACATATTTAACAAAAGTGTTCAACCTAGAAAGGGTTCTAGATAGGTACTTTGGGCAAGTATAGGTTTAGGATGAGAGTGCTGTTACCGGTTAAAACATACGGAGAACCCTTTTGTCATTTCCTGCAGACCCTTCATCAAGTTCTTTAGAATCTCCTCAATGGTGGTGAATCTTTGTCAGTTAAAAGTTTCTTTCGTTTGAGGGTGGGTGGGAAGAGTTTAAGGGGTATGATGGGGATACTGAAGTAGCCAACAATCTCTGGAAGGACAATCCAGTGAGTAAGGCTGGTTATTAAATTTGGTTAGTGCTGTTTTGCATTCCACACCCCTCTATCAGAAAAGGACAGGTCCGTCGGGCAGATCATCAGTAAGGACATAATTGAACTCGACAACACATCAATCAACTGGGGTAACAAACATCTATAGACTACTTCACCCAACAACAGCAGAACACACATGCTTTTCCATCTCACATGGAACATCCCAAAGATCGGTCACAGTCTGTGCCATAAAAAGACAGCCTGAATCTGGGGTGACCTCTCCCAGAGGGTGAGGTTCCATTCCTAGCCCTGGGTTCCAGGAAAGAGCTCTATAAAGTGAGTTAGCCCAGGAGAGGTGGACAACGTGAGGACCGAGGAAGTATCTGATGTGCTTAGGATGCAGAAGAGAAAACTTAGAAGGTCTAGGATGGTTAACTGTCTTCAAATATTTGAAATGAGTCATGAGAAAAGTAGAGAAGATATGTAGTATGTCAAAGAGAAGATCTCTGGCTGCAGATTAGAGGAAGGCAGTTTCATCCTGACATGAAGAACTTAAACCAGCTGCACTGTCCAGCCCGGGAAGGCCACCTTGCCCATACGGCCAACAATGGGCACTCCTGCACCACAAGGGCTAGACGGAAGTCAGGTGACCGCTGCTCAGGGAGCCCTGAGAGACAGCGCAGCAGCTGGAGTCAGAGGACAGGCCAGATGATCCCCAAGAGCCCGGTCCATAGTTAGTCCCCAAGTGGGGCATCATGGAGTTTTGAGACTGATTTTCCTTCACAGCTCATACACCATCTCTTGGGCTGTTTGGTGTGTTTTTTTAATAAATGGCCTTATCTTCTCCCCAAGATCGTTACCCATGAAATTCCCTTTCACATTTGTGAACTAACATCTTTTCCCAATTTCCACACTGCCTTATTCACTAACCCCCAGTCCTCTTTCTAAGATATTAGATAACAGTTAACTTGGTCAGAATGCCAGCTTCAGGTATTGTTTTCCTGTATTTGTCTCCTTCCTGTAATTGTCTCACTGTGGCTCCTTAGATTCTGAATCTCCTTAATGAGCTGCTGGGTTAATATTGGCCCTTTGCCCAGTGTGGGGTTTCCCCAGTCTAGAGGTGTGAAAAGACACATCACAACCTGTGGCACAGGGGAAGTCCCATGGCCTCTGGAGAAAGCTGAACTATTTTATTTTAAATATTAAACAGAAGAGAAGCTTGACTAATGGGTGTGGAAGAGAGGGGAATTTTCAGTTGTGAAATATTGACTAGGTACTATTTTCACAATAAAAGATCACTTATCTTCATTGACTCATACATATATATCTCTTTGATCAATCTGTTCTTTTATCAACTGTCCACTTTTCTGACAGCACCATCAGAAGAGCCAGACCCAGGGGTACTGGCATTACAACTAGGTTATACATTAGCATCTGGACTGGGCAGAGAACATGTGATTGCTTTCCTAAAATACTGAAGAAATCTTAGTTGCAGGCAATGCCTAAATGTTTACCACATACCAAAGGTCTTGGACAAAGTTTTGAATAACTTCCATACATTAACATTTCACTGACAAATGAAAGTGAATTCTGGAATGAATTTTCTCACTTTCTGTGGACTGAAATGACACTCCTCAAGGCATCTAGGTCCTTTTAAAAATTTTTCATATAACATCCTCCTGTTACAGACCACAGGAGGAAAATCTGGAAAAGAGTCTATGTCTGGTCAAGGCTATGTCTACTTGTAGTCCAAGTGCATGGCGTAATGAAACAAACAGCTTGCACGGGTCTACAGGCATACCGGGTTCTACTGCACTTTGCTTTATTGAACTTCACAGATATTACATTTTTTACAAACTGAGGTTTGTGACAACCTTGCATCCAGCAAGTTTACTGGTGCCATTTTTTTCAATAGCACTTGCTCACTTTGTATCTCCATGTAACATACTGTTAATTCTCTCAATTTTCAAATTTTGTATCACTATTCTATTTATTATGGTGATCAGTGATCTTTGATGTTACTACTGTAATTGTTTGGGGATGCCACAAACAGTGCCCATGTAAGACAGCAAACTAAATTAATAAATGTTGTATGTTCTGACTGCTCCACCGCCTGCCGTTCCCCATCTCTCTCCCTCTCCTCAGGACTCTTTATTACCTGACACACAACAATATTAAAATTAGGTCAACTAATAAACCTACAATGGCCTCTAAGTATTCAGTGAAAGGAAAAGTCACACATCTCTCACTTTAATTCAAAAGCTAGAAATGATTATGCTTAGTAAGAAAAACATCTCAAAAGACAAAAGTTAAAAGCTAGGTCTCTTGCACCAAACATTTAGTCAAGTTGTAAATGAAAAAATAAGTTCTTGAAAGCAATTAAAAGTGCTACTCCAGGGAACACGTGAATAAGAAAGTGAAACAGCCTTGCTGCTGATATGGAGAAAGTTTTAGTGGTCTAGATAGAAGATCAAACCAGCCACAGCATTCCCTTAATCCAAAACCTAACCCAGAGCAAGGCCCTAGCTCTCTTCAGTTCTATAAAGACTGAGAGAGGTGAGGAAGCTGCAGAAGAAAAGTTTGAAGCCAGCAGAGATATTCATGAGGTTTAGGGAAAGAAGCTGCATCCATATCATAAAAGTGCCAAGTGAAGCAGCAAGTGCTGATGTAGAAGCTGCAGCAAGTTATACAGACGATCTAGCTAAGATGATTCATGAAGGTGGCGACACTAAACAATGGATTTTCAATGTAAACCAAAAAAACACAAAGCCTTATATTGGAAGACGATGCCATCTAGGGCTTTCATAGCTAAAGAAGAGAAGTCAAAACCTGGCTTCAAAGCTTCAAAGGTCAGGCTGACTCTCTTGATAAGAGGCTAATGCAACTGGTGACTTTAAGTTGAAGCCAATGCTCATTTTAAAGTCCTTGGGCCCTTAGAAATTATGCTAAATCTACTCTGCCTGTGCTCTATAAAAGGAATATAGCCTGAATGACAGTACATCTATTTGCATGGTTTACTGCCCATTTTAAGCCCACTGTTGAAATCTACTACCCAGAAAAAAACAACTCAAAATATTTCTGCTCATTGACAATGCACCTGACCACCCAAGAGCTCTACTGAAGATGTACGATGAGATTAATATTGTTTTCATGCCTGTTAACAAAACATCCAATCTGCAGCACATGGATCAAGGAGTAATGTTGACTTTCAGGCCTTATTACTGAAGAAACACATCTCATAAGGCTAGCACTGCCACAGATAGTGATTCCTCTGAGGGATCTGAGCACAGTAAACTGAAAACCTCCTGGAAAGAATTCACCAGGCTAGATGCCATTAAGAACACGAGTGGCTCATGGGAAGACGTCAAAATATCAACATTAACAGGAGCTTGGAAGAAGCTGATTCCAACCATCGTGGATGACTTCAGGGGGTTCAAGGCTTTAGCGGAGGAACTGCAGATGTGGTAGAAATAGCAAGGGAATTAGAATTAGAAGTAGTCCCTGAAGATGTAACTAAATTGCTGCAGTCTCATATAATTTTAATGAATGAGGAGTTGCTCCTTATGGGTGAGCAAAACAAGGTGGTTTCCTGAGATAGAATCTGCTCCTGGTGAAGATGCTGTAAAGATTGTTGAAATGACAACAGAGGACTTAGAATATTACATAAACCTGGTTGGTAAAGCAGTGGCAGAGTTTGAGAGGACTGGCTCCAATTTTGAAAGTTCTGTGGGTAACGCTGTCAAGAAGCATCTCATGCTACAGAGAACTCATTCACAAAAGGAAGGGTCAACTGATGTGGTAAACTCCATTGCTGCCTTATTTTAAGAAATTGCCACCCCAGCCTTCAGCCACCACCACCCTGATCAGTCAGCAGCCACCAACGTCACAGCAAGACCCTCCACCAGCAAAAAGTTTATGACTTGCTGAAGGCTCAGAAGATGATTAGCATTTTTTAGCAATAAAGTATTTTTTTCTTAATCCTCACGTGAGGATATTTTGTCCATTGCTTTTCAGAGAGAGTGGAAGGGAGAGAGAGAAAGAGAGAGAAAGGTCGATATGAGAGAGGCACATCAATCGGTCACCTCCCACTCCTGCACCAACTGGGGCCAGGGATTGAGCCTGCAACCAGGAATCGAACCCAGGACTCTTCAGTCTGCAGGCCGACACTCTAACCACTGAGCCAAACAGGCTAGGGCAATAAATTATTTTTTAATTAAAGCATGCACATTGATTTTTTTTTAGACACAATGCTATTGCACATTTAATAAACTACAGTACAGAGTAAACATAACTTTTCTATGCACTGGGTAACCAAAAAATCCATGTGACTTGCTTCATTGCAATACTACGTGCTTCACTGTGGGGTCTGGCACTGAACCTGCAGGGCCTCCAAGGTACGCCCGTACTCAGCTATCAACCGGCTGGGATGAAGAATCAGAAGTACCTTGCTTTTTCTAAAAACTAACAAAGGAAAGTTCCTGGTTAAAGAAATTAGCATGAGGAGATGGAGGAGACAGGAGGTGGAAGATGTTAACTCTAAGCATCTGGAGCCACAAGTAGGGGCCGAACTTTAAAAATCCAGGCCAGGAGAAAGGAGTGGGGTCCAGAGCCCATAGCGTCCTTGGCTGCCCCATCCCTGTTTGTAACATGTACATAAGCTGAGTCTACTGAGAGCAACAAATTTGTCTCCCTGGGACCACGTGCGTTCTTCCTAGGCTTATACCAAAGGGATGAAGGGTTCTCTGAGGATGGCACACTGAGACGTTCAATAGAAAACAGGATAACACCAGGAAAAGACAAGAGGGTCTACAGGATACGAGGTATGATTATTAATACAAAATTATCTTTAGTACACATAAAAATGCACGCCCCAAAACTCGTTTATTCAGGCTACCACGCTCACTCCTGCCTCTGCCAGGAATGTCTGACCCCGGCCTTGCCACGGCCGGCTCCGTCCTGCCTTAGTCGAGTCTGGCTCAAAGGCCACATTCACTGAGAGGACTTCTCTCGGTGTCCCAGCCACGCAGTCACCTAGTGACCTTCGCTCGGTTGTCTTTATCCCAGGACTCCGGGAGTTTTGAAAGTACCTTGTCCCTTTGTTTTCTTTCTGTCCCCTTTTCCAGAATGTAAGTTCCACGCAAACAGGAACCTCGCCTGTCTTGTCACTGTCGCATCCCTCACCCACAGAGGAGTATCTAATCCGCGGAGTGGGTGTTTCCTACACTTGCTGAATGAATACATGACCGAATCAATGGTGAAAAGTTCTGAGTTTCTGCTAACTCAGCACTATTGTCTTGTTTTTAATAGACTTTCTAACAAATTTCCTTGTGAAGAAAACCTCATTCCCCAATAATACCGGGTAAAGGAAGCATATAAGTGGGAAAGCCTGTTGTCATTTAGATTATCTAAGTAATTTAAAGAATAAAAACCTCTAAGTACATGCTATTATTAAAAAATACAAACTACCAGACTACAAATCACTCATAAAATTCTCTGTTACTTACTGTTTCTGGCTAATACACCATTACTTCATCTTTCTTCTGACTCCCAGGGAGCTGCTGCACGTAAGGACCACTTCTTTCTTTTTTATTTTACTTTTTCAATTACAGTTTACATTCAACATTATTTTGTATTCGTTTCAGGTATATAGCATAGTGGTTAATCATATTTACTATTCAATCCCCAACACCTCCACTACCCTCCTAGCACCATACATACCTATTAGAATATTATTGACTATATTCCCTCTGCTGTGCTCTACATCCTCGTGACTATATTTTGTAAACAGCAATCTGTATTTCTTAATCCCTTCACCTTTCTACCCATCCCCCCAACCCCCTCTCCTCTGGCAACTGTCAGTCTCTTTATTTCAACAGCAACCCGGGAAGAGTAAAACCAGTAACTTTAAGTCTACCAGGTGCTTTACTTTGCACTCGGAGCATCATTTTCACCACCTTCATTGTCTGAAATGATTTCTCTTTTATCCACCCCATTCCCCCATGAAATCTAAGCAGGGCCCCAAATCCTTCATCCAGAAGCACCAGAAGATTGGTGCTATGTAAATCTATTATTCCACCAACAGGATTTCTTGCTGTACAAATGTGATTTGCACATGCTGAAAGAGTCACCTGCTAGTGTGAAAATTCCGCAACTAGTAAGAAATACCAGAAGGACTTTTCTTCACAGACAAAATAAACACTGCAGTATGAAGTGCACTTTGTGAAATAAATAATTAGAAGCCGGGTGCCAAATGGCCAAAATAAAAATAGTTGCATCCACCAGGCTTCCTAAATTCTTTATGAGAGACTAAGTCGTACAGTGGGACCATGGCTAAATGGAAAATTCATTTTCACTAATCCCGTTCACTTAGATACTTCTCTGCTTTAGCGTTAGAGCAAGAAAACTGCACCAGTAACTAAAGTCCACTTCGTGCATTTAAAATAAAACGTGTCAGACAGCGGCTGGCCGCCTGTCCCTGGTGGGCCCCCCAGTGTCCGTGCGGGAGAGAACACCCGGTGGGGCGCCCCAGTCGGGGGCAGCCTTCTCAGACCACCTGCGCTAACCCAGCAGAGGGGCCCAGGAGAGCGCCCAGCAGCCCTGCGGGACCCAAAGGACCAGCGAAACATTGGAGGCAGAAGGAGCCACCTTGTAGCACCCTTTCTGGCTTCAGGTAAACTTGTCAGTAACACATGGAGCAAGGGTGCTCTCTTCTCGGCGAAGGTGCATGGGCGGCCAGGCGCAGGCGAGCTCCCCGGGGTGCGCCCCTCGCTGGGGACGGGGGGAAGCCAGGTGCCATGGCTGACCACAGATTCTCGCATGGGCTGATTTCTTTTACAGTTTATTTTAATGCTTCCTACCTGGTGCTCAGGAATCTAAATAAGACTGTTTATCTCCACCCCCTCCTTTTTTTAATAGAAAGAAAAAAAAAGAAGAAAGCAATTCAGAATCCACTCTTCCAGCAATTGGGCAAATTACACATTAAAGCAGCATTTCTGCACCAGATTTCCTTTGCTCCTCCACAGTCCTGTCCTCACCCAAAACGTCCTCCCATTACCATTTCTTCTAGGAGAGTATTCCACGACGTGCCCTGCTTGGAAGAGTGCAAAAGGACTAAGCCCCACAGCCACTAACGTGTGAAGATATTCATGGTACAGACTGACAAACCTCAGAAGGGGGCTGGGCCGGAAAAGATGAACCAAAGAACTTGTATGTATATATGTATAACCCATGGACACAGACAACCATGTGGTGAAGGCCTGGGGGAGAGGCGGAAGCAGGGAGGAGGGGGTCAATGGGGAAGGAAAAGGGGACATCTGTAATATTTTCAACAACAAAGGTAAATTAAATTTTTTAAAATGCAAAAACAAAAAAAAAGATATTCATGGTATCATCCTTGGTTTTGCTAAAAATGAGGAAGTGGCCCAGGTGGCACAGTCTGGACTCCCACACTCTGCTTGAACTCCAGGGCTTCTGTCACTTTATCTCTTACAGGTTTGGTGACCATACTAATCAACCCCAGTAAGACGCAGAGCCTGAAGCAGGAGTTTATCAAGAAACTAAAGTGTCCAGGTTCATTTTTTTGCAAAATTTCCAAGTAAATATTGTATATTTAGATCTAGTATTGTCTTGCAAAATGTTTGTAGGAAGTTCCTTTGGTCAACAACTTATTAAGTAAAGCGCTTTATTAGTAATATAATGCAGGGAATTGCTGCAAAATCTATAGAGTGTCCTGATAGTAAACCACCACTTGTTCTGGTCTGTGGCATCCCATGACTGTCCTATTGACAACATCCAATAATTTCTGTAACATGCACTGTGTATGTTTAGAGACATGTAATCTAAGGAGAACTGTGCGGCATGATTCCGACTGTCCTAACCATGTCAAGACAGGTTCGCCTAGTGTGAGTTGGCCGTTTTCATATTCAGTCCCCAGATTTCTGTTCGCCTTTTAATGTTTGTAATAGTTTACAAATATCTGAATGAATAGGGGCCAGGGTAGCTAACAATAAATAATAAAAGGTACCTTAAAAGATAATGTGAATTCAGAATAATTAAGGATCTTTCGTAGTTACTATTCCTTTGGAATAATTTAAACTTCTATTTAGTGTTTTACCTTGTCTGTAATCACCACCCTGTGAAATCATGAATATCTATTAGTATATGTCTGGTATTGGGGTTTTTTAAAGCCCTTGCCCTGGCCAGGTGGCTCAGTTGGTTGGAGCACTGGCCCTTACACCAAAAAGGTCGCGGGTTCACAGGCTGACCCATTAAAAAATGTGGTCTGAAGGATCTTTTCAGTGCTTTCTGTCCGCTTTCATCATTCCTTTTCCCACACACGGAGCTTGCGTCCCACTCACCCACCAACTCTCAACTCCCAAGGGAATTTTCCTCTGAGTCCTTGTCGTGAAGGACCTGGTCATAAAAATAAATAAATAAAAAGTAGGTATATGTTAACAAAATGCTAGTTTTTGGCTGAAAACTAGCTTCAGTTTTAGTGTAAAGGGATGCTCCTCTCAGGAATATTTGCATTTTAAAAGGAAAATTTTTTCGCAGAGTTCGAACTTCCAATGATACAGCAGGCCATTGGAATTTGCGAGCAGAAGTGTTCTTCCGGTGCCCCCCAAAACCACTCCAAACTGGAAGTCAGCAGGGCTCTGATTCTTTTGTTTTATTTATATTAAGACTTCACTTACTAAAGGGTATCTAAACATCCAGATTCAACACACTTCATTTTCTTTATACTAAAATGATTTTAAAGGAACTAATTACCAAGTTCTTATTCCATATTATAAACCAGGGATGATTTTGTCCCCCAGCCTGGGGACTTTTGTCACTGTCTGGAGATATTTATGGTTGTCACGTGGGCAGCCGTTGGTGCTGCCGTCATCTAGTGGATAGAGGCTGGGAGTGTTGCTAAGCACCCCAGGACACACAGGACAGCCCCACAATAAAGAGCCAGCCGATCCAAAATGTCAACAGTCCGAAGCCGAGAAACCCTGCCTTACATGAACTAACTGCTATAAAGTCAATATTTGGGTAATATAAACACTAATGCCAATGAAATTACTGTGCCCGTGGTAAGAATAAAAATCACCATCAATTGGAAAGATTTACACTATTTTCTTAATATTGCTGGAACAGCTTCATTCTGGCTCTGAATTATTTAAATTACTTTTTCAAAACAGTCAATTGAATAAAATGAAGAGGCTTTATATAGTTCACTAAGTTATGTTGGAAATGAGAGTTTTAATTTAAATTGGCATTTCTGAAACTCTAATTGCTAGTTATTACTGGGGGAAAAAGAAAAAAACATATTTCTAAGATCAGCCAGATGGGAAGTCTCAAGATAAGAAATTATAAGCCAATGTGCATATTCCAATCACCATAAAATTCTGTTTATACATCTTTTATTCTACTTAAGTAGTAAGCAGACACATTGCTTAAATTTAAACTATTTACTGGCTAATTAATTTTCTAATAAATCTGATTGGATTATTAGTAAGTATAACAGTATTTTTTTATAAGAACACTCTATGTTAAGGACTCTATAAATTCTATTGGAATCAGACTGGTTTCTGAATTAGCAAATGATATCTTGTTGTAGATGGATAGTCTGCCTGCAGAAACATAAAATATTCATCTTTCAAAACCCATTTCTGGCTGATATATAATGAAGTATTTCAGTTTACATGCCCAGAACCAGAGCAACACAAATGTCTTCCTGACATTGACATTAAGTCACAGGAACATGACCACCGTGTCCTTGGTAGCTTCTGCTTGTCCACATCTGAAAGCTTTTCCTCCCTTTCTCACACCCCTCTCTTCCTTTTCTCTTCTGCCATCCTTCCCACCCCCAAGAAATGGCAGGTGGATGGAAAAGACTTGCAGTGGAGGGATGTGAGGGAAAACCACAATGATTCCTTCAGTCATCCCTGAGACTGAAAACTGTCTCCAAACAGGAAAAAACAGCCAAGCGAGGGTTTTTACTTACTGAAATTTATCTCAAGCCCTTCCAAACATAAGAATCTTCAAGCCACAGTGAGGCTCTTTTTTGAGGGTGTTGCTTTTGGTAGATTTATGGAACTGTTTCCTTTTATTCAAGTCTGCTGCAAGAACTCCAAATTGAGGTACATCTCTTGCTAAGTTGCTTGGGTTTGACAAATAAAGCAATCATCAAAATCAAGGAGTGTGCACTGCTTTTTAAAGCCCTATTTGTTTGACATAATATAGCAGCAGGATGGCTACGCAAATAAATGGCATTACTTAACATAATCACTTAATGTTGTGCAACCAACCTCAGGTCTCACTGCTTTATCGCTTGCAAAGAGTTCTCCGATAATAAAGTTGATTGTTAGTGTGAAGACATAAATTGTTCAGTAGTTAGAGTTGTTAATGAAAGCAAAGGAACACAAAAAAAGAAAAAATAGGTTTGAGCAGCCCCAATTCACTACTAATTGTTTGTGCATTCATTATAGGCTGACCAGGGCTAATTATCTAATTAAACTAAAGCTCTGCTGCTTTAGAGGAATTTCTCCGAGCTGTGATGTTGGCTGTCAATTACCTCAGCAGGTCCTGTTGAAATGTGTAGTTAACTCAAGGCATGTTTTGCTTTTCTCAACAGCACTACATGGCACTCTTGTTGCATGGTAATTTATGCTTAGAATGAAAAAAAAAATGCTTTTCCTTAAAAATAATGTGGAAACTTAATAATGGTAAGCATTATTTTAAACAAGAGCTCTTGCTCATTTTAGTCAATGATTTATATTCAGGAAATGTCAAAATAATCTGCTTTAGGTAGAAATGACACAGACAAAAGAGAAATAAAATATCATTGCGTGCATGTTACTGATTGTTCTCAAGTGTTGCTTTTAAAAATACATTTTAAAAGTGTCTTTTATGGTGCTCTGCAGTATTTTACAGTATTAAATTATATTACTTAATTTCATATAATTACAATTTTTAAATTCACAGATTTTTTTTAAAAAGCTGGAAGAAAAGTAGTAAATCATCTAGGCTAAATTCTTCACTTTATAAACAAGGGATCTGAGGTTCCAATAAGTGAAATGACTCACCCAAAGTCACACAGCAGGTTGTTAGAGCCAAGACTAGAACTGGCAACCCCTCAAGTCGATTGTTCTTTCTTCCTTCATTCCTGCTGTTCCACTTTCAAATTGTACTGTCATTTATCATGCTTTCCCTAAAATGCTATCTATAACGGAGTATCTAGTTGGACAAGATTTTTAGTTTATTTGGGTTATTTCCCAGAAGAAGGCTTTGATGAGTAGCATTTCATTCTTCTAGAAACATGTGTAACTAGTACTGTGGCTATTGATTCCAAGTCAGTTAAATGCCCGAGGATGTATCCTGAGGTATATACTCAAAAGAGCAGGTTTTTAAAAAACGTATTATTTGCCTTGTGCAACTATAAAAGGACCCTTTGTGGTGGATTTTATTAATCAGAGGGATCAAGCAATTAAATTGCATCCTATTTTGTTCCTAGGGAATTTGATCCTAAATTGGCAGACCATTAAACATCAGGCAGTGCTTCCCACGTATCCCTGAGAGAGGCATTTCCCGAGAAGGTGCGATCTCACTGCGAGGAGCTGTGCCCATCTTCACTCCCTGCGGTCGGAGGGTTCGGGGTCCCTTCTCCACCAGGGCTCAGGGCTCTGGAACCTTCCCTGCCCTGCTCGCCGGCATTTCCAGGCAAGCGCCGGCAAGGAACGTACAGCTCCTTTCTGCCAAGTTAAAGAAGATGATTTTCCCTTTCGCTACCTCTTAAAGATGAACATCAACTTGTGATTCAAATCCATTAATTAAAATAAATATAAAGTAAACATCTCCTTCCGCCAACAGGAGAAGGACAGATGGGAAAGTGGAGGAGGTGGAGATAGCTGATGTCTCCAGAGAGAAAGAAAAGAAAAACAGAAGCATGAAACTGGGGGGTAAAGTTAATTAAGAGCAGTAAAGGACGTTTGGATTTAATGTATAGCTCAGAATTCTTCTACGTAAAGGAGGAGAGGAAAACCTCCTCTAATACCAGAATGGTAGGGGAGTGTTACAATCTTAAATCGCCTCCCAAAATGGTAATACCTGGCCTTGGCAGTGCTTCAGACAGCACAGCAAAGCCTCTCGTCCTCACTGACTTGTGAAAGCTGTACCTTTCCGCCCTCAACCTCCCTGTGCGGGCTCCTAATTTTTTATTTCTTCCTCCCTTGCATCCCATTGCCTGAAATAAGACACTAGCAAGAAAGAGAAAAAAGGAATCAACCTAAGTCTTTTTTCATCCCAACCCTGCATACACTGGTCTATGGAATCACACCGTTAAAAAACAATGTCTCCAGCCCGGCCAGTGTGGGTCAGTGGTTGAACGTCGACCCATGTACCAGGAGGTCACCGGTTCTATTCCCGATCAGGGCACATGCCCAGATCGCGCAGGAGGCAGCCGGTTGATGTTGATGGTTCTCTCATTAATGCTTCTATCTCTCTCCCTCTCCCTTCTTCTCTCTCTGAAAATCAGTAAAAAGGGGGGAAAAATGTTTAAAGTTCAATCAGAGTAGTGTGGAGCAGAGTTACTTTATAAGATCTCAGTGGAGTTAGACAGAAATAAGAGTTACGGTATAATAATTTCAGATAAATGATGTAAGAGAAAATCCATGTTTGGTTTTGTGTGAATTGTCCTTATAATTGTCTCCTTCACCCAAAATGGGCTAATGAGATGCTGCGAGGAATCTTAGGCACTATCTCCCTGAACCGCGAAGAAAAGAGATCTAGCAAAGTCAAGTGATTTGCACAATAACCCACAGCTAGTCAGTGGCAAAGCCAAGCCAGGCTCTTCTGCCTTCACGACTATTTATTTGTATCCTTACAACATGACATTCATTTATGAGAATGGATGAGAAATATATGCTAACATTTTGTAAAACTGAAAAGCAAGCCACAATATAAACCCAAAATATTTCTAATTAAATATGTTAGCCTAAAAGTAGGAAATTATTTTTTATCAATTTATTTACCATGTTGTACACTAACATAAAAGGCAGGTGTAGGAGTAAGGTGGCAAGAGCTATTAAAAAAGAAACCTTCCTGCCCACTTAAACAAACAGAAATACTGCGGGCGAGAAACCCTAAGCATTTGAAAATGTCAATCGTCTTGTGCTCTTTTGACTGGGTCCCAATGTGATCAAACAGGATGGACAAAATGAGTTCTGAAGAGAGATCTGAGAAAAAGTCAGATGGTAATCTATCTTGTGAATTAAGGAAAACAAGTCCTCATAAAGAGGAGGGCCAGGGGGAGGGTGGGGGGGAGACAGAACACAAGCCTAGTTCCCCAAGAAAGAAGAGATCATATAAATGAGCAGGTGGAGTTAAGAAAAAAACTTTATATGCTGGGGGTTCTTCCAGTTCTTAATTCTTGGTCAATTAAGCAACTATAAAAACATCTCAGCTTTACTCATGCTTCTGTGTGCTTCCCCCATTCCTAAATTTAATAGTTAGACGTGGGCAGGAGGTAAGATTTAAGCTGTATCAGTCTTACCTATCACCACATAGCTGTCAACTCGTGAAAGTGAAAATGTGGAGAGAAAATACTTTAAGAAGTAGACTGGCAAAGAAATAGCTCATCAGCAAGCCCTGTCAGCTCAACCTACAAAATAGATTCCTAATCTTTACACTAGTTCTCTTGTCTCCCCTCTGCATTACTGCCTCCAATCAGGGTTTCTCTGCTGTTACACTCCCCCCACTACCAATCTCTGAAAAATGTATAACAGATCAAGTCGTTCTCCTGCCCAAAGCTCTCCAAACACTTCTCACCACACTTACAAGCTCCAACTGCCTACAAGGACCCTAAACTCCCTATCACCCCTACCCAAGGCCTATAAGACCTATATAATACGACCCTTATCTACCTCCCCAACTTTATCTCCCTTCGGGAACTCGGAAGGTCACTGTGTTCTCTAACCCCACAGGCCCTCATTCTGGTCCCCAGTTATACCAAGATCCTTCCCACCGGGCCAAAGTCAAGGTATCTAATACTCTTTTTCTTATCCTCACCTGAGGATATTTTTCCATTGATTTTTTTTTTTTTTAGAAAGAGTAGAGGGGAGGGAGGAGAGAGAAAGGGAGAAACATCAATGTGAGAGAGACACATCCATAAGTTGCCTCCACAGGCACCCCCCAGGGAGAGGGGTGGGGAGGTGGAGCCTGCAACCGAGGTACGTGCCCTTGACCCTTCGGTCTGCAAGACAACCTTAGGGCTGTTTTCCTGGACTTGAAGAGCTCTGACCAGATTTTTCCATGACTGACTCCTTAATATTCAGGAGCAGCTCAAATGTCACCCCTGAAAACCCAAGTAACACTACACATATGCACACACCACACCATCCTATCATCCTGTTTTGTTTTCATAAATTTATCTCTGTCTGAAATTATGTTGTTCATTTATTTGTACTGTGTAACAACTTCCACCCCCCAAATACACACACACACAGACACAATGTTCTACATACGATCATCAGTGTCTACACAGATATCTTATTATTCCATTTTATAGATGAGCTGCAGTTAAATAAGTGCAGACAACTATTAAGAAGTGGCAGGAAAAAAAAAAGAAAATGCCCAGCCAGGCGTGGCTCAGCGGTTGAGAGTCCACCTAGGATCCAGGTGATCGAGGTTCAATTCCCGGTCAGGGCACATGCCCAGGTTGTGGGCTCGATCCCCAGTCAGGGGTGTGCAGGAGGCAGCCAATCGGTGAGTCTCTCATCATTGATGTTTCTCTCTCTCTCTCTCTCTCTCTCTCTCTGTCTCTCCTTTCCTCTCTCTGAAATCAATAAAGATATATTTTTACAAAAAATAGAAGTGGCAGATTCAGAAATCAAACACATCTGTATACTACTAAAGTCCGTGTTCTATGGAATCTATACCACCCACTAATTATATCTTTTTTATTAAATTTATTGGGGTGATATTGGTTAATATGATCATAGAGGTTTCAGGTATGGGTTTCTGTTAAAAGACCTGTATATTGCACTGTGTGCCCACCACCCAAAGTCAAATCTTCTCCTGCAACCTTATATTAGGAACCCCTTCACCCACTAATTATACCTTAATAGAAGTAAAACCAATAAACAAAAATCCAGATTTGTAAATGAAGGAAGGGGATTTTTCTCTTAAATATTCCTCACTTTAGAAAAAGAATGTCTGGGATTTTATTACAGGGTGAACTTTGACAGTACATTTAAATACCTTAAAAATGGCACGGCAACCTCTGAAAATGAATTAATCTTAAAAGTCCTTTTCTAAAACAAAGTCACCATGTCAATCAAAATCACCAAATATTAAGAACTGATTCACTATTTCCAGATCTAATACTGGTTCTCAAACTGGGCTGATAATGAAGAATCATTTAGGGAACAGCTTAAAAATAAAAATTCTAGGCTTCACTCCAGTTCTGAGTCAGAATTCCTGGGATGTGACCCCCAAATCTTTACTTTTATAAAGCTCCTCATGAACTTCTGATGAATAACCAGGGTTCGGATCGACTGTCGCCCTAACCCCATCACTCTACAAGTGAATAAACTGAGGAGCTAAGAGGGTAGGGTTTGTCTAAAGACATAAAGTAGCACAGTACACTAGAAAAACAATATCCTCCACATTTGGTGCTTTTAACACCAATTCATGCTACTGGTTTTGGTAAAACTGTATGCTCTGCTGTTTGGGCCCCGCTGATTACTTACTATCCTCATGCAACTTAGTCCCTCATCTGCAAACTGAGAACAACAGAGCTCACCTCTTACGAGCTGCTGTGAGGATGAAAGAGTGTAATACCCATAATGTAATGCACTTAACACAGTGCCTAGTATATAAATACTGAGTGTTCATGATATAGGTTACATAGTTCCCTAAAAAAAGCATGCCTTTACTGAACCACTCCAATTACAAAATGAACTGGAAGCCCATGTTGAACTTTGGAAGTCCAAAGGGACTTTAAACTCAGGGTAAGAGCGTGCCTGATTCTCATACACCATTGTTTCTTACAGGACTCCTCAGAATCACCTAGTGAATGAATCTCTGTATGGACACCGGTAATCTGTATTTTTAAATAGCTTCCTCCCCCTCCCCCGCCAGGTGCTTCTTAGGCAAACCAAGGTTTGATAAACAGGAGTGTACAGAATCCGTGACCACAGCAAATGACCTCTCGAGTCCAAGCAAAAAACTGTGCTCTGTAGCCAGAGGAGTGGCGTCATCAGACCCTGATGCAAACAGCAGCTGGGGACAACCGTGCAGAGGAGTCGCTGTGACCACCAGGGACTGCCTCGACCCTCTCCTCTCCCAAGAAACATAAAAAATCACGAACGTGCCCTCCCATAACTCCCGTGGCACAGTGCTGCAAAGGGCGCCACGAGGTGCTAAAGCAAACCCAAAGCCTTCCTTCCCAGGAGCGAGGCCAGAGGAAAGCGACCCTGGACCGCCGACCACGCCCCAGCGGCGTCAAAAGGTCAATGACCCTCTCGGCGAAAAGCCTCCAAGCTACAAGCCACCTGCCGGAAGTGCGTCACCCCAGCCTGCAGGGGCTGCCGGGAGTTGTAGTTAACTGGTTCTTTCTCGTGCGCCCAATTCGCCTTTTTTCAAATACTCAAACATCTTGGAACCGTAAGGAAGGTCGCTTTATGACCAACAAATCTAATCCTCCCCTTTTCCAGGGGACAGAGGCACTTTCTCGGAGCTCGTGCGGAATAACGGACTACAAGTCCCAGCATGCTGTGCAAGGCGCTCCAAGCGCCCGGCCACCATGTAGGTACGGGCCGCATCAATGGAGCGTCGGGCGTAAGGCAGAGCCTGCCACGGTCCGCAAGGCCGGTACCTGCTCTGGGATCGCGAGTGCCGGGTGGGGGCCGTGCGCGTGCGCGCGCCGAGGGGGCGTGAGGCAGGAGCGCCGGGCAGTTGCGAGCGCGCGCCTGCCGAGCTTCGCGGCAGCGGTGCCCCGCGCCCCACGAGCCGGTCGTTGCGGGGCCTCCCGCCTCGCCCAGGGCGCGCGCAGCCGTGGCGGCCGCCGGTGACCGCAAGGGGCGGAGGAAAGGAGGGGGACGGCCTCGGCACTCGGTGGAACCGCAGTGCATGCCCGGAGACAACATGGCCTCCCTGATCCAGCGGGTCGCCCGCCAGGCGTGCCTCACCTTCCGAGGCCGCGGGGGCGGCCGCAGCGCTTCCGACCGCGGCGCGGTGCCAGGCCCCGACGCGCCGGTGCCGCAGGGCTTCCTGGAGAACCTCAGCAAGCTGAAGAGCCTGCTGACCCAGGTCCGCGCCGAGGACCTGAATATCGCCCCGCGCAAGGCCACGCTGCAGCCGCTGCCGCCCAACCTGCCACCCGTTACCTACATGCACATCTACGAGACGGACGGCTTCAGCCTCGGCGTGTTCCTGCTCAAGAGCGGCACGTCCATCCCGCTGCACGACCACCCGGGCATGCACGGCATGCTCAAGGTGCTCTACGGCACCGTGCGCATCAGCTGCCTGGACAAGCTGGAGGCGGGCGGCGGGCAGCAGCCGCGGGCCCCGCCGCCCGAGCAGTTCGAGCCGCCGCTGCAGGCCCGGGAGCGGGACGCCGTCCGGCCTGGCGTGCTCCGCTCGCGGGCCGAGTACACCGAGGCCAGCGGCCCCTGCGTCCTCACGCCGCACCGGGACAACCTGCACCAGATCGACGCTGTGGACGGCCCCGCCGCCTTCCTGGACATTCTGGCCCCACCCTACGACCCCGACGACGGCCGGGACTGCCACTATTACCGGGTGCTGGAACCCGTCAGGGCCAAGGAGGCCCCCGGATCTAGCTGTGACCTGCCCCGAGAGGTGTGGCTCCTTGAGACCCCGCAGGCCGATGACTTCTGGTGTGAGGGGGAGCCCTATCCAGGTCCCAAGGTCGTCCCTTGAAGCCGCAGGCTCCCAGAAGCCGTGCCCTGCTCAGATCTGGGCCTGGCTGCCAGCGACCACAAGGGCTCTCTCCCTACCCCCGGCTGCCTGGGCATTGGATCTACTGGAGTGGGCTGTAACTGCTTCCTCGGGAACCTTGGGAATCGTGGACGACTGGACTTCAGCCACGGGGCACGGTTATGGGGGCGGGGGAGGCTAGGTTGTTTCCTGGCTCTGTCACTGCCACCAGGGTTTTGATTTAGGGGGAGGGAGAGGAGGAGGGCAGCAGGGGACTCTCTGAAGTGCTTCCATCCTAAAGCCATAATGAAAATATTCTTCCCTCTGTTCCCATTCTATACAAAATACACTGAAAGGTTTTCTCTTCCCCCATCGCCCCCGCCCTGGGTAAATAGGGTTTGTTTTCCACTTGTGTCCTATGCCCTTTACTCCTTATTATAGTTTTAACTTATTGACTGTGCATGACCCAGTGGTTTGAATTGTTTTTAGTTCAAGACATTGGTTAAAAACTAGGCTTAAAGAGATGAGCTACTGTTTAAAGTGAGCTGCCCTGCCTGATTAATTTGTTGTGAAAATTAAATCATTTTTCCAGAGTTGGGGGATGGATCATCCCCAAAACATAGCTATGCATGCAGAGGACAAGATTTTCTTTCCTCCCCTTGCCCAGTAGCCACATCTGGTTTACTCCGGCAGCATCTACTAAGAAATTCATACCTGCACATATCAGTGACAAATTGTCACATGGAGGTTACCTTCCCTATGGAGTCTCCAGATCTGTGAGTTGAGCAGATTTCTTGTTGCAGATTCACCTTTAATGCAAAAATTATATTATCCTCAAGTGACTTCTTTTGTCATAGTCTAAGAGATGGTAGGGTAAATCTGTATTTTCTAACCAGAAGATTCAGAGGCACTGAATCAGCATGCTTCCAGATAACTGAATGTAAAACACCCCTAACCAGCTGTTGAATTCCATGTCCCTGTTTACTTGTAGTATTTTCCCGCAAAAGTAGAGAAAAATGTTGATGACTATTTCAAATTCTCTCAGCCCTAATGTTCCAGAGGGCTGGTAGTTACAGCTGTGTTGGTGGCCCTGTTCTCAGAACCCTCTCCCTCTCACAGGAGAGCCAGTGCTTACTTCATCTAGTGTGGTTTTCTATTGGAAGAGAGAGAAGGCACTAGTGATCAAGGCTACAGAATTAACTATCCTGCTGGCCATTTCAGGGCACCAAAAGTTGGGGCAAAACTTGCCACTCCCAGCCTCTTGAACAGTTGTGCTGTAACTAGTTTTATATTTGTCCTTTTAATAGGCTGAGCAACTTGACTTTGTTTACAAACACATTGACACCATTTGCTTCAGGCCATGAAGCACTATTGTTTCCCCCTTTTTACTATTTATAGGATTCCTTTTTTCATAAACTTTTAGCAAAAACATACTGTAGAAATGAACACATTAAAATTTGCCCAGCTGTCTTCTAAGCCCTCTTGATTGACTTGCCCATGTGGCAGTCCAGTTCTAATATCTGTAATAAAGGGAGATTTACTATTGGTGAAAAGTGTGGACCCTGTAGGAAAACAGTATGTGCCTTGCCTTTTTATGCATACTGGGTTACAGAGGCCCAGAGTAAAGGAATATTTGTTCCCAATTTTTAAAATAGAATGAAAAGGCAAATCCTCAATGATTTTTTTTTTTCTTTACAAAAAGGATGCTTATTCAAGGTGACATGCCACTATGTTATAAATCCTGACACAGGCATAAGGCCAAGAATTTTCTCCAGGGTTACTAACATTGCTTTATGGTAGCTTCATATTCTGATGTGGTTTAATATAACCTGGGGGCAGTTTGAAGCAGTTCTTCATGCATTCAGTTCAAAAAGAAGTTCTAGATGTGCAAACGATTTTTCTTAGAAAAATGTTTACCAAATGGATGTTTTTCATAGCACAGTATGAGTGTGTTTAGTTATCAGTCACATACCTACCCACCTGAATTATATTGTAGCAAAAAGTTAAGACCAGTTAAGATTATGGATAGTAATGTGTATGTTATAATACAACCTGGAGTACATTAAACTGACTATAAGAAATCATCCAGGCAATAGGACAGTAATAAAGAGATATTTTTTTCCAAACTTCATTATGAAAAGTGTTAAAGTTCTAAAGTACAGGCAAGTTGAATGGGAAAAAACTAAGGTGCTTTTCAAAAAAATAACTGAAATTGTTGCAGGCCAAAACAGCAATATCATATTTCTAGTTTAGTTCAAAAGGAACAGTGAAACTTTTGGTTCACTAATAAATTCTGAATAAATTAATGGTGAACACAAAATGTAACCTGTTTTAGTGAGCCACTGAGAAAAGACTCTTGTTATTACAAAGACAAATGTGCAGAAAAACCTTGCACCTTTCTGCATGAACTTAGGACTGACTTCATGTGCTGCTATTGTGTTCCCATGTATTCCTGCAATATAGACTGTTTTAGTAACAACTGTGGGAAAAAGTTGTCTTCCCTACAAAGACTAATGAGCACAATGGTACTAATCACTTAATTTTCTATTGAATAACATGCAATAATTGCCTCTCACAGGTAAGAAGTTCTCTGTCTACTTTTAAAGCTTTTTAATTTTCTGGTTATATCCATGGCCACTTATATGAATGGAGAGTATTGTGCACCTATGTACTACTTTGAGAATTGATTTTTTACTAAGCCTGATTTGCACAAACTGAGTTTATACCAATTGCTGTTTATTAACAAAAATGGTGAGCCTATTTTTAAAGTAATATGTGTTTGTCAACAGGAGTGGGTTCTCTGACCTTTTAACACTTACATCACTTAACTTCTCCCAAAATCTCCACCTTTTATTCCTCCTTTTGCATTGTCCCTTTGTAGGTACCTCAGTCTTGGCACCCCAAGAGGACTCTGTTATCTCTTATCTATTCCAAATGACTTTGAACCTTGTGCTATTGCTCTACTGCTTGAGGGAGAAGCAATATATCTTTAATTCAGGGCTCTGCCCACTGCTATTCAACTCTAACCTGAGGGCAGTAACACTCATGTAACTCTCCTGGTCTGAACTCAGGACCATTGATCCCTTTAGTGCAATGAGGCATCTATTGTCAAAGAGGGATATCATTTGTTAAGCCCCATATAAATACTGAATTTTCAGGTCCAGGGATGTTTACGTTTCTGGGTTAAAATCAGAGTACTTATGGAAAATAAAGGCATGTTTGAAATTGCTTAGAGGTTAATCTTATTTGATTATCGCAAAATAGAGAAGGAAAATATTACTTTCTACAGTGGCTACATTTTACTTGCTGTTAAAGGTTCATGGTCTATACTGTAAGATAATGTTGGACTAAAAACTGGGGGCCTGCAGATTCTAAAGTTTATTTCCTTGAGAGTGAGCTTTGAAATGGTCTAATTGAAAACATATCTGAAACTATTTAATGTTTAATCATACTGTTTTGCTGCAACAGAAAATATGTTTTCTATTTGACCTAAGGAAAAATAAACTAGTGCAAGGAAACAAAAAATACTTTCATCCACAAAGGAAAGAAAATTTGGACTTAAATATTTTCTTGTCTTTAGTTTTACTGTAAAAATTGTTTGGACTGGAGGCATTTTAGGCACTTGAGATGATGCTGACCATTCTGTCTCACACATACACACACACTGTATTGAACTGTTCAAATATCACTACAGGCATGTTTAACATATATACCCAACAATGTGTCTTAATTTCATTAGCAGTTAGGATACTGAAATTAAATAGCCTGGTTTATGAATAATGGAAAAGCTTATTTGGGTGTAATAGGCCTATTTTTTGCATTCACTGAACATCTCAGATGCATTTTGATCTTTAAGGAATTACTCTCCAGAAGTTTATTTTTAATAAGAATTCCTAGTAGCAGCTGGAACAGTACTACTATTCAATAAAGCATTGAATATAAGAAGGAACCCACTTGGCTTTATATGCTTTATTTCTTGAGCAAAGTAAGAAAATGAGACACTTGTGAAAAGCACCTGAATGTTTCAAGCCAAAAGTAAAACCTAATTAAAGACTGACCTAACACGTTGAAATCAAGGGGTAAAAGCCACGGGGTTGACCTGAAGAAACGCCTTACGGTATGTTACACCACTTCACCAAGCCTGCGTCAGGGGAAGAGTGAGCGTGTGGCCGATTTAACTATCAAAATGTATTTAATCTTACTCTCTTAAAAAGCTTTTTTAGTCTGTTGTCAACAGTTGTTTACATTATCTTGACTGAAGTTGCTGTGAAATTAAAATTTGGCAAGATATAGATCTTATAAAACTTAGGTGTGCTATATGCTAATTAATGAAATTTTGATAGGAGGGAAGTCTGCATTAAAAACAATTATCAAAATGTGGCATTGCTTTATACATGTTAAACAAAATTGGCCAGGCAAGAGTGATAATATGCTGACAAGCTAGGAAATAGGAATCTAAGAGTTAACACCAGTCATTGGAACAATCTAACACAAGTTTAGAAACTTCTATTTAGTAGTTACAGAAAGAGGTATTCTACATCTTTGAAATTTGAACAGGGAAGAAATAAGAAAAGGGTTAATTCCACATATTAGATTTCAAAATCTAGTGCTGGTGAAGGCAAAAAGCAGTTTCCAGGAGTAGCTGTTGCTGTCTGCTCAAGTACAGCCAACATTTATCAGCCAGGACAAACATGGACAGGGTTTTCAGACAATGTAGCTAAATCGTGGGCACTCCAAGATGTTACGCTTGTGTAAGGATCCAGAAGCAGAGGGTGAAGTTAAATATTTAGACCCAATTTTAGAGATAACTTCATAAAGACAATCATTTGCTTTGTATGACAGTTGACAACTTTTTTTGGTGACTTTATATTTTAAAATCACTGCAACAGGCTTGCAGTAAAATGAACCCTAGAGTGTACTCTTGCAAACCATTACCCAGTACCATGGAGGACAGTATTTGCCTATTTAATTAAAATTGTATTTCTTTGAGATTTTAAGGCTGGTGAGCTGGGTGTTTTAGTAATCTCTAGACCCACCAAACCTATGGCAGGTTAATGATCCTTCTGAATAGGGGTAAATCAGGGAGAAATGAGTCCTAGGGTAATTCCTTTGGCAACCCATTAATGCTGTCATCAGTAGTATCTGAATACATTTTTGATCTGAAGATGTGATAGCACTTTTCAAAAAGTTTTCTGTGGTTGTGAGACTAATCCAGGAACCTGAAAGTCATTTCCAGCTTGACCACACCACCACACTTTCCACAAAGCCACATTTCGTCTGAGTTCCTGGCCCTGGTCAGGGTTCTGAAAGCAGTGGCAAATGTGTAGTCTCCGAGTGGGCACTTGTTTGTAAGTATTTATTTTCCGGAGCCCACTCAGGAGGGGTGAGAAGCTATAGGCTGTTGCAGAGGACGGAACAATGAGTCAAAAGCACGCCTCCCCGCTTTTACACTAATGCTCTGGGGAAATCCCCGGAGCACCAGCGCTTGATTATGAATGGAGATTGCTTTGGGGTGAGAGGGCTGGTGTTGAGAGGCTAGCACAGAAAACTTGGATATCCTGACTTGTCAAAGTGCTAAAAAAAATCACTGGATGACTGCTGAATTCCCATCCAGCCAACCTTTCAGAAATGATTTCTAGAGCGAAGATATTGTTGAAAAGTATTTATTTACACTATAGTTATAAACCATCCATTATCTGAACTTCAGTTAGTGGTCTTGTGTTAGAATAAATCATTTGTTTCCACAACTATTAAGAGCTAATAACCAAACAAGTCAGCTCAGTAACATTATTTACATTCTTATCTGCAATTTGACTACAAAGGTAACACTTTTAAGTCACAAAACAGAGCATACAAAAATATACTTTCTAAAAAAAAAATTCCAAATATTAATAGGCAGGTATGTACAGCCATACTAAACCCAGGGAGTGATTTTTTTTTTTCCATAGTAAGGCAACCCATTTACATGCAGACCCTGTAACATTGTCTACATCACACAAGGCACCAAGGACACTTCCAACACAATTGCATGCATCCTAGTTTCAGAGAATATATGTACATCCCCTTTTAAATAAGTTAACCTCTGACTCGTTTCAAGAGGTCATAAATGCTTTACTTTTTTTTTTTCCCAAAGGTTCAGAACTTGGAGAACAGTGCACATCAAAAATACACAAAATCTGAGTGGATATACACTGCAAAAATAGTCTTTACGTTTCTCAAACAACTCAAAAAGGAGCAGATATTGCTATGTCCCTCCTGTCACATTGCACTTCTGTTCTGAGTTTATAATACATATTGCTTAAAGGGTTGAGAGGACTAGATAAGCTTTGATTCACTGTTGTAGGGCCACAGAATGCAGCTTAAAGACCATGCTTTACTCATTGTACATCCCCCAAATCAGTCCCGAGCCATAAAGTGCACATCAGTTTTGCTTCTGTCTTTGCTGTCCCCACCTGAAGAAATCAGCATCTCCCAATCTACTGTACAAAACATTTCAGATCAACTCTTGACATTCAGAGTCAAAAACCTGTAACTGGTCAAAATAAGAGAGGGGAGAGCAAAACCTAGTCAAACAACCCTTAAAGCAGGGTCAGGCCTCAGCCCTCTAGGCCAGGGACCCCCACCAAGCCCCCTTCCGAACCTCCCCCTGACCTTGGGGCGATAGTCAACTCACCAAAGACAGACTAAGGTGGGCTAACATTTAGGAAGGACCTGCTTCTAAGTGGAAAGGGGCGCAAGCCGGGCTCCCCCGAGGCCCTTTGCCCAGTGGAGGGAGAGAGGGGCAGGAGAGGGGGGTAGTGTTTGTTGTGCAGCTCCAGCGGACCGAGGGCCTCTGGGACCTCCAGAAGCTGGCGTGGCAGCCTGAGTCTGGTCTCAAGGTGTCCTGGTCCTAGAGGAGCAAGTGGCCAGGGACCCTCCAGCAATGGCGCTGCCGTTGCTGCTGCACAGGGGCACTCCAGCCTGCGCGCCCCCGGCGCACGAGGCCGTGGAAGCCGCCGGCACCGACGAGGAGGGGGCACTGCTTTTGCGCTCCTTCTGTCTCAGGTGGATCTTGGTGTGGCGCTTCCTCTCATCACTCCTGGCAAACTTGCGGCCGCAGTAGTCACAGGCAAACGGCTTCTCGCCGGTGTGCGTGCGGATGTGGGTAGTGAGGTGGTCACTTCGGCTGAAGTTGCGCATGCAGATCCGGCACTGGAAGGGCTTGTGCCCGGTGTGGATGCGGATGTGCCGCGTCAGCTCGTCGGAGCGGGAAAAGCGCCGGTCACAGCCTTCCGCCGGGCAGGGGTAAGGCCTCTCATGCACCGGAGTCTTGCTAGGCCTGTTGGGGTACTTGCGGGGCCTCAGGATGGGCCGCAGCGGCAGGTGGTGGGGGTTAAAGGCGGCGGCGGCGGCGGAGCTGCTGCTAGGCAGCCGGGGCCCCTCGCCGCCTCCACTGGCCCCTGGCCCTGGCGCCCCCGCACTGGGGCCCCCCAGAGTAAAGTTGCGGATAGTGGAGAGTGGAGTGAGTGGAGGGGGGACCCGCAGGGAGTCCAGGGGACAGGGAAAGGGCTTGCGGTCCGGGACAGCTGTGCCATGTAGGTCTCGCTGGCACTGTGGTGGGAAGAATCCAGGATAGTCTGGGATCACCGGGAAGAGACCTGGGTCCGTGGTCGGCTTGGGGGACGGGTAGGAAGGAGGCGGTGGGTAGCCCAGAGAGGAGGAGGTGGAGGTGGTGGCTGGGGACAGGAACGCTGAGGGGTCCTGGTAGAGGTCTCCTGTGCAGCCCGAATAAGGAGGCGGCGGCAGAGGCGGAGAGTAGATGTCCAGGTCGGGCTGGTTCTGGGACATGGTGCACACGCCCAGGGGTCCCGTGGCCAGTGGGTTGGGGGAGGCGGAGGTGACGCTGGACGAGGCTGTGGTGGAAGCTGGGGAGGTGACCCCTTGCAGGATGCCTGCACTCACAATGTTGATGATGCCTTCTGGGTAGCAGCTGGCACCAGCGTACTGGGGGTCAATGGAGAACTTGCCCATGTAAGTGAAGGTCTGGTTTCGGGGTGCAGAGACGGGAGCAAAGCTGCTGGGATATGAGAGATCCAAGGACCTTTTCTCTCCAGTCATGTCAATGTTGATCATGCCATCTGGGGAGAGGGAAGAATGGAGGTGGGGCAATGAGAACACAGCCAAGAGCCCCGCTCACCCCCTCTCACACCGGTGCTTTCCCAGGGCCTAGGGTCCTAGTGCTTTAGAGCTGGGTGGGGAAGTCGCTGCCCAGAGACAGCAAGAGGAGGCTGTTCCAAGACCCCACTGTGGCAGTCGGTACAGTCTAGGACTCAAACTACCTCCAGGCAAGCAGGATGAGCTGCTCCCAAGCCCCCCCTCTACTCCCCCCCCCCCCCCACGGCCATCTGTGGCTCTCGTCCGCAATAAAAACACCCAATAATAGCAACAACAACATTAAAAATTCCCCATCTGCCTGGAACTTCTCTCCCTCTCTTTTGCTTGGGGGTCCCACGGCTGGGGCACCACGCAGACAGCACCCAGGCTACTGATGCCAGCCAGTGCCGCCAAAGTGCCAGCCCTAGAGGGGAGCCCGAGAAAGGGGTCCGTGATGTCCCGGCTGCTCCCCACCTCCGGCGCCTGCCTCCCTCCCTCCCTCGCTGCGCTCCGCAGAACGCAGTTGGAGGGAATCCGGCGCAACGGAGGAAGGCGTGTATGGGTTTCCTCTCCCTCCCAACCCTGCCCCACACCCCCGCGTAGCCGCCCCAGCGCAAGGCCGGTGGCGGGGCTTAGAGAAAGGCGCGGGGGCCAGGGGAGACCACTTTTCGCCGCATCGCCAAGACAACCAGCGGCACCAGCGCCACCGCAGGCCTCCACCCGCAGCCTGGAAGCCTCCGCGCCGCGTCCCGCCCTCCTCCGCCGCCCCTCCTCCCAGCCTCGCCAACCCCCTCAACTTCGCGGGCGGCGCGCAGGTGGGGGCGCTTCTTAAGGCCGCACCGGTTGCGCGTTCCGAGGCTTTCCCCGGGTGTGCTCTGCCCGGGAGCGAGCAGCGGACGCTTTCCTCCGGCGCTTCCCCGCCGCTCGGCTCTCCAGGCGCAGCGCTCTTCTCCAGAGCCCCGAACTTTCTCGTCACTTCGCCCCTACCCCGGGAGAGGGGAGGCCGAGGTGCCGCGGGCCGAGGGGCTTGCACAAGCCCCAAAGTCTGGTGGTGCACCTCTTCTGCTCTCCCCCCTGAGCCCGCCGGGAGCTGGGCGCGAGAGGCGCACGCACGCCGGCTCGCTGGCGACCCGGTACCTCTGCCCGCGCGCCCAGCTCCAGCACCGGATCCCTGCTTCCGCGGGCCCCTCCTGCACCCAGTCTCAGAATTCAAAGCCAGTTCTGTCAACACCGTCCACCTCGCACCCCAACCCCTCTCCTCCAAGTCCTGCACACGCGCCGCACCCCACCCACAACCCCCGAGCTGCGTGAGTCCCGGCCCGAGAAGGGAACACGCGCTTACCTCCGGCCACTCCGTTCATCTGGTCAAAAGGGCCTCCCAGTTCGGCATTGGGGAAGATAGTCACCGACGTGGCGGCGAGGTCCTCCACCGGGTAGATGTTGTCAGACAGCTGGTGCACAAAACCACTGAGAGTTACTGGGATTTTGTCTAAGGCCTTGGCGGTCATCATTTGCTCCTCGCGCAACCTGGAGACCCAACTCCCTCGCTACCTGGAGTGTCAGAGAAGCCGTTTTGGAGTGGGATTGCGCTGCGCCTAGGCTGGTATCTCCTTTTGCCCTCCACACTTAAAAGCAACCACCAAAAAAAAAAAAGAAGAAAAAATCCAACAGAAACAAAACTAGCAAACAAGTTGCTGTATTTTTAAGAAAGAAGAAAAATGGCTCTTTGCCACTGGCTCTCTCCTGCGTTCCTGCTGGGAAGCCAGGAGTTGCTGGTGTAGTGTTGTTGTAACAGTGTGTCCCCTCGCCGAGCTATTAATCAATTGCTGCTCTCTCGGTTAGACGGAAAGTGTTGCTCTAAGTATTTATGAGCAGGTCCTCAATGCCCGTGACGTCGCTGCCCATATATGGACTGTGGAACAGGGCTGGGCCAAGCGGCTTTTGCCGTCACATGGCTGATTTGCATACGAGCTCTGCTGCACGGGCTCCGCCGGGCTCGCGGTCGCGTCTCGCTGGCCCCGGGGATCCGCGGGGGTCTGGGGCGCGCGGCCCGAGCCGCCGCTCCTGCCCGGGCCGAGGGCCTGGCGGGCGGGGGGCGCACGGTGGGTCGGGCTCAGGCCACTAGGGGCGAGCGAGCGGGCTCGGGCTGCGGCGCGGCCTCCCGGGGCGGGGAGGAATTCCGGTTCTCCGGGACTTTCCAAAAAAGGCGAAGATCCGGTGCCGGCGGCCCCGCCTCCCCAGCCCTTGTTTGGGAGAGCCATTCCGGAAAATTAAACTTCGGAAAGAAACCGAGCGGAGCCGAGACACTACAGTCAAACCCCTACTCACTTTCTTGTCAGCTCAAAACCGCAAGAAAAAGGAGGCAGAAAAAAAAAAAAAGAAAAAAAAAAAAGCTTCATGCATTCACGGAAGCTGACTGCTTTTTTCTGAATTACTTGGTGGAAAGAAGTGGCTGATGATAAGAGTGAATGCGGTATTGCTTTTTTGGAAAGTCTGTTCTATTTATACAGGAGCGAAAACGGAACAGGTTTTGGGTTGTTTGTTTGTTTAAGTATTCTGGGCACCTTGGGGCCGGGGGGGGGGGTAAACCCTAGGAGGAGCAGAATAACTGCCCGGAGCTTGGAGAGAAACCCTCTGCGGGAGACCACCCCCCTTCCTCTGCCCGCGCTCTCCCCGCCCCCCTTCAGAAGCGGGCGCCCTTCCCGGCGCGTCTGGGCGGTCGGCTGTGTGGGGGCGTCCAGATGGAGGCTTGGACAGTCACCCTGCCCGGCCACACACACACACTCACTCACTCACACTCTCTCTCACTCTCACACACGCTCCACTTCCGACACACACGCTCCCACCCCCGCTGCCTTCTTCACACACCCACTTGCACACCTTATGCCACACACCTCCCTGCTGACGGCGCGCCCGCCTCGCCAGCAGAGCGCCCCGCCGGCGGAGCGGGAGCCCGGGCTTGCTGGGCGGAGAACTTTGCGAAGACGCCCATCCTCACCTTACCGCTCGCACGGACCCGCTGCTACGGCGGCCCCCGAGCCCGGGGAGCCTACGCTCCGGGGTGCGCGCAGTCCGCACACGCCCTACTCCAGAGCTCACACGTTAGAAGGCAGATTTTCCTTTTTCTCGTCAAGAGCCACCTGGGTGAGGTCCGGAAAGCGAATAGCATCACTAATGCCAATTTGGAGCGACTATCACCCACACGCGTTTCCCTTTGCGAGAAAATGGGGGGGGGGGGGGGGAGAGACCTGACCTTAATGTGAACCTCCCTTAGTTCCCAAAGCAATTTTTTAAAACTTTTCAGAGATCCAGATAGTGGCGGGTCTCTGGCTCGCTGCACGCACCACTCCTACCTGCCAGAGCACCCGGGCCCGCACCGGGAGCGCTCGGGCCTGGCCCGGGCGCCGCGCGAGGCTCGTCCCAAGTGCTCAAGCCTGGCGCGTCGCCGCCTGCTGGCCCCTTCCCGCCCCAGCGCCGGCCAGGCCTGGGATGAAGCGTGGGGGCAGCCTCCGGGACCCGGCGCGGCTCTTCCCAGCCCCGGGTCTGGGACCGCGCGAACCTCGTGGGGGTTCGGGCGGAGGAGAACCACTGCGCCACGCCGTGGAGGAAGCGCGGAGCTGCAGGCGGCCCTCCCGCAGCTCACCTGCCGCAGCCGCAGCCGCAGCCGCAGCGAGCCAGCTCCCGCCCGGCCCCGCACGCGGAGGTCGGAGCCTCCGGGTGGCCCGGGGCGGCCTCTGCCCCTCCACCTGAGAGCCATCTCTACCCCTGCCCGCCGCGGAATCTGTTTTCCAGTGGCCCGCCATATTCCTGACTTCAAACGCCCAGAGAAATTTGGGGAAAGTTTCTCACTCGTGCTGCGCGCTCTTTTCCAATTGGAGATTTAAAAAAATAAATAAAAGGAAATCGAAGCAAGGTTAGCACCCTTGTAGGCATCCCACCCTCGGCAAAAACGTGCCAAGTCCAGTTTCTTTAAAAAAAAAAAGAAAGGAAGGAAAGAAGGAAGGAAGGAAGGAAAGAAAACTGCGCTCTTACCACGTGCGCCAGCCCGCTGCGCCTGCGATCCGGCCGGTCCCGCGGCCCCCGCGCTGACCACCGGCAAGACGACGCCTCGGAGGGGAGCCCGACTCGCATCTCCAGCCCTGAACTCGAAAAAAGAGTGGGGGGGGGGCGTTGACCGAGTTATGCAAATATGGGTCGTGGCAGCGGGGTTCGGGTGACGGCCCCGCCGGCCTCCGAGGTGAGGCACCCACCGGCGGCGAGCGCGGGTGCGGCGACAGCTAGCGCTTCGCTCCTCTGGGTGCACGTGGGCGGGCGGGCGAGTC
Organism: Miniopterus natalensis; assembly: GCF_054644295.1. Taxonomy (NCBI): domain Eukaryota; kingdom Metazoa; phylum Chordata; class Mammalia; order Chiroptera; family Miniopteridae; genus Miniopterus; species Miniopterus natalensis. The sequence goes on along the minus strand of NC_142094.1, from coordinate 27,118,096 downwards.
TCCCGGGCCGCCCCGCTGCGGGCGCCGCCGCCAACCCGCTGGCGGCCACCAAGCGCCGCCCCGAGGGGGAGCTCCTGGGCGCCCAGAGCGGGTGAGCCGGGCGCGCGGGGCAGGGCGCGGGCTGGGGCGGCCCCGGCCGGGGAGCCGCGCGGGTTTGGGCCGCTACCCTCCCGGAGGGAGGCCGGGCGGGGGCCCAGTGGGGGGGCGTCCCGCCGAGGGGAGGCGGGCTTGCCCGGGTCGTCTGAAAAGCAAGTTATAGTAAATGGGAGTGACTGACCGTCTGGAATTATTGGGAGCCTGCCAACAACTCACACCTTCCTCGCGAGCGGAACCTCGCGAGCCCGCCGCGCGCGGGGAGTGGGTCGGGGCGGAGGCAGCCGACGGCGGCGGGGAGGCCGAGCGGGCTCCGGGCGGGCGCCGGGCCGGAGCTGGAGGCCTTCCCTGAACCTCCGCTGGAAACGGGTCAGTGGATACTTCCTGTGACTTCCTTCCCTCCTTCTTTCCTTCCCTCCTTCCCTTCTCTCTCCCTCTCCCTCCCTCTCCCTCCCTCTCCTGCCTTCCTTCCAACCTTCCTCCTCCTCTTTCTCTTTCTTTCTTTCTTTCTTTCTTTCTTTCTTTCTTTCTTTCTTTCTTTCTTTCTTTCTTTCTTTCTTTCTTTCTTTCTTTCTTTCTCTCTCTCTCTCTCTCTCTCTCTCTCTCTCTCTCTCTCTCTCTCCCTCCCTCCCTCCCTCCCTCCCTCCCTCCCTCCCTCCCTTCCTTCCTTCCTTCTTTGTATTTTTGAGAGTGTAATGGAACAAAGTCTAGACACACTCATTTCAATCCAGCCACCCTGTGGATACGTAATAAATTCAGAAAGCTAAAGTGACTTGCCTAAAGTCACGCAGCTGGTAAGTGGTGGTGTCCGAACTTGCAACCAGGTCTCCTGACTCCAAGTACACTGCTCTGGTCGCTACATCTTTTGCTGAGGAAAACCCACTTCTGGAAATGCAACAGTTCTTTCAGGATTGGGAGCCTGGCTCAGCCCACTAGGGAAGAAACAGGTCACCTTCTCCAACTTCATCTCTTTCCTCTGGCATTTCTGAGGAGAGGAAAGCTGAGGTCAGGGCTTTCAAGAGGCAAGGGACAAGGGACTGACATGGACACACACACACACACACACACACACACACACACACACTGGGAAAGGAGAATTCTTGGGCTCTCCACCTATGTATGGATGGAGTGACCAGGTTGGCACAAAGCCAGCCTACTAATAGACCCTGTAATAAGAGAATCCAACCCCAACAGTATCCTTCCTGGAGGGAAGAAGTGAGAAAAGAAATAGGTAGAGACAGATAAAAACACCAAAGGTGTTTATAGAGTAAGATACTGTGCTGGCAAGTGAATCGGGGGAGGAAGGAGGAATGTGGCAGTTGAATACAGAGATGTAATGTACCATGGTCTCTATTTTAGACACTTGAACTTATTTTGATCAAAAGCTGAACAAATCAGTGCCATTCTTTAAAAGAGAGTTGTCAAAATGACCAAGTAAGTGGATGTGCCAAGATGTATTAGGTGTTATTAAAAGAGTAGCAAACTGATACCAGATTCTGATTTGCTTTGTCCTGATTCCAGATCCAGAAAATAAGAGGAAGGAAGCATAGGCGCCCTTTGGTAGGCTTGCCCTGAAGGTGGGGGCTGAGAAGGCGGCAAGGAGCAGGGGAAGCAGCCTAGGGTCCTAGGTGGCCCTCAGAGTCCCCTCTGTGAGTGGTTTTCAGCTTTCTTCCCCCCACCACAGAGACGGAGAATCACAATCAGCCATGAGGCACATTACGAATAATTCGTGTAACATTTGCATTTTGATTTAATAAGAAACATTTTGAACACCATTATAGACTATTTCTATTGTTATGTCATTTTCACCCACTTCCATTCTAATACTGCTACAGGAGTGGGAAACAAAGAAGTGTCAGAATTGCCCTTAACTGTGGACACACACACAGGGTGTGAGTCCAAACACGAATAATGTAGGATACATACATCTCAGTAAAAATGAGGCGAATTGCCAAATCTGCCATCCAGCCAAGTCTTTCTTAAAAGTGCCCGTGTGCTGAGAAAAACTGATGAATGGTTCCCTACATTTCGCACCTCACTCTGAATCTGGTAATCCCCGAGGCTATAAACCAAGCCTAGATAATGCCAATCAAAATTGTTGTAAAGCCTTAGAGAAGCATTGCTTCACACCAGTCGACTGTGCAACCAAAGCCTTGTTTCATTGAACAAATAATCTGGTCAAGAGGAAATAAAACCCCCTATGATCTTATTTTGTAGCAGCAGCAGCAGCACTGGCCTAAACAGGGTGCTCAGGTTCCCTTTAGGATGAACTATCAGTAACTCAGCAGATATTTTTTAAGCATCTACTATGTGTCAAGTGCTATGCCAAAACTCTGGGCATATAGTGGTGCCTAAAACCAGGCCTGGTTCCTGCTCCCATGGAGCTTGTAGTCAATCACACAAATACACAATTGCAAATAATGGCAATGTATGACCCCAATGAAGGAAAAAGACAAAGAACCCAATGGAATCTAGGAAGTTCAGGAAGGCTTCTCTAAGCAGAGATCTGAGGGATGTGCAAGGATTAGGGGAAAGTCAGTGGGGAGGGCATTCCAGGGAGAAAGAGCAGGCATGGAAAGGCCCCGCGGTGGGAGGAAGCAAAGTGCATTCAGGGAATAAAGAAAGTGCAGTGTGGGTGGAAACCTCCAGGCCGCCTTCCAAGCCTAGTGCACTGGGGCCGAGGGTAGCCAATACCGACGGCCTCCTTGGAAGCACCCACCCCCCAAAATATTTTAACCTCTATGACTTTTTTTTTTTTTTTTCCTGCCATTGTCTGTCCTGCTTAATGGCCATGGCATTATAATTTTTACATTTGAGATTTTTTTTTTTTTATCATTCAGCTTCTGCAAATGAATGAGAACATGTTGACAAGATTTCAGCAAGGAGAGAGCATATACAGAAATGCTTACTGACATCAGCGTTGTGTTTCAGTGAGTCTTAATGAAATAACATTCCTTAGTTGTCTATTTCTCAGTAAGGAAACGACAATGTGAATTTTGTCCCATTTAAAATGAATAGAGTAAAGAAAGGAAGCTTTCTAGTAGGAATATATCATGTCAAGCCTGCAGATCATTTTACCATTGCTGACAAAAAAATAAAATGTAAATCAATGTGCCATTTATCATGATTGTTTAAGACAAGGAAAATATCAGCCTGGCATCCAGGTTAATAAGTCATAATCTGTCAGTCTGATCATAAAGGCTTGAAGCAAAAGCTCCATTCCAAGTTACACCCTTTTATGCCTTTAAATTTTAAATCTTTCAAGTTACACATTTAATTTATGAAAAACGAAGTTCCCTGTAACTGGGAAATCCCTGGATTTTTTTTAATGCACACATCACTAGCCTGTTTACATTACCAGGTTACAGGAAGTAACTTTCCTTTTTCCAAAAAAATGTCAGGCTTCTCGTAGAAACTTTGTTTTTATATCTAGAAAAGGATGGGGAAAGTAAGTGCATCGATTGTCAAAGCAGTTGTTTTGCAACATTTAAACCAAAAATGAAAACAAACACAAACATTTCATATTTCAACGGAATAACCTTGATAAGAATGGTCACCCTTTATTGTGTTTAAGATTATGACCTCTGGAGGCCCATATGGCCCGGGTTCAAATCCTAGGTCCTGGGTTCGAATCCTGATGCAGAACTACCTGGCTCTGTGTTTTAAACAAGTTATGGAACTTCTCTATGTCTCAGTTTCCTCACCTATAAAGTAGACAAAATGATTATACATATTTCATGGGTGTATTGAGAATTAAATATGGTGATATATGTAAAGCACCCAGCACACTATTTGGCACATAGTAAGTACTCACTAATTGCTAGCTAACTATTAAATTGTTACTACTATTGAATACCTACTTTGCAGACACAGCAAGACATTTTTCTAGGTTCCTTGCTTTATTCCTCACAGTGACCTTCAGAAATAGGGCTGTTTCTTTCTGTTTTACACATAAGGAAACTGAGGCTCATAGAAGATACAGAGCTTTCCCAAATTCACACAGGAAGTTGCAGGGCCAGAATATGAGCACTCGACTCTCAATTGCAAAAGCCCACATCGTTCAGCTAAATCATGTGGTGCAGAGCCACCTGCAGCAGCTAAAAGCAAGAGTAGCTATACTTCAAATATTGATATATACAGTATTTGTGATATTTATTCCTGAATTCTGAGTTTCAGCTTCCAAGAATAATGATGATAGTATTACTGAGGAACTTCAGGTTCAGGTTGTAAGGGGAAAAGTCAATCCAGAAAGCAGTGGTTATTTGCACGTAATTTATAACAAGCTACACCCTTGTGGAAAATGTCGCTCAAACTTTGAAAGCCAAGTTCCACAATAACAATAATCTAATTGACATAACACCTATTTTTCCCCCAGAAAGATCAATATGCATAACCATAATACTGTTGTTTTCCAATGAGGTTTGACAATGTGGAATAGAAATTTAAAATTTAGGAAGAGTGAGTGAGCGAGCAGCCTGCAGAATCTGGAGACAGTGCTCCATAAGAGACAGTCTTAGCCTAAGTGTAACCTGTTGAGGGGACTGCCCTGGGCCGTTGTCTCAGGTGGTCTCTACGCTGTTGCTTTTTCAGTTCCATTTTAAATTCCCTCAAGGCAGGGACCTCGAAGTATGCTCCCTGTCTGTACTTCAACAAGCAGAGCTCTGGATAGTAACCCAACATATGTCCTCCCAGCAGTGAGAGGGGATGAGGCCCGGCCCATCTGCCTCCGAGCAAAGACAAGGACCCCAGAAAACATCCTCTGAAGGATTTGTCCTCAGATACGCCTTTTTTTGGAGGTTTAGATCATGAAATTCTGAGCTGCCACCTTCTGCTCCCAGTGTAGCGAATGCCACTGAGGTGGTGGCAGTCAACAGTGAGGCCACTGGGGAGACATCTACCCAGAAGCCCTGTTCAGGCCACCCCCCCTCCTTCCTGACTCTTCCCTCACACGTACTACTGGCCACAGCTGCAGGCTGATGCAAGCAGCTGGGGAATGGAAAGGACTCAGGGCAAGGAGCCCCAGGACCCCCTTTCCAGTTCTGCCTCTGCCTCCTGGGTTGGTGGTTGATGCTGGAAGGAACCAGCTGTGCCTCCTATTCTCACATCACTCCAGCCTTTGGTGGCAGCCAGGAGGGAAGCTATTCTTTCCCCGTATCTGATGACACTTCTTAACCACATGCCACAAAGCTGAAGAGACATCCCATCCTTTCACACCTGCCCAGAATTTTGAATGGCAGCCAAAAAGGCTGCAATGGTTAGAAAGAGAGTTTAAGTTTTCACTATTTTGAGTGAGAAAGGTGGTCAGGGCAGCAGAAAAGGGTTGGGTAAAAGGCAAATGCCACACCTGGTTCTGGGTGCAGCACTATGTACTCTAGTGGAAAAAGAACTAGATTAAAAATCAGTGGGTTAGAGCATCATCCCAATACACCAAGGTTGTGGGTTTGATCCTAGGTCAGGCCACATACAAGAAGCATCCAATGATGCATAAATAAGTGGAACAACAAAATCAATGTCTCTCTTTCTCTCTAAAAAAAAAAAAAAAATCAGGCCCGATGGTATCTCTCCATAACGATCACGTTTCTAATAATAACAACGGCTAATATTTGTTGAGCATTTAAGAGCACTAAGCACGCTGGCCCAGCCGGGCGTGGCTCAGCAGTTGAGCGTGGACCAAGGATCCAGGAGATCCCAGTTCAATTCCCGATCAGGGCACATGCCTGGGTTGCGGGTTCGATCCCCAGTCGGGGGCATGCAGGAGGCAACCGATCCTCATAACGACTCTCTCATTATTGATGTTTCTATCTCTCGCTCTCTCCCTTCCTCTCTCTGAAATCAATAAAGATATATTAAAAAAAAAAAAAAAAAAAAAAGCACTAAGCACTCTGTTACGTTGCCTTATCTCTTAGTCTACCAACCACCCCATGAAGCAGGTATCACTGCTCTTTACGCTTTACAGGTGAGGAAACTGAGTCACCAAAGCCCTCGCCACTGAGCTAATTAAGAGGAATTGCCAAGATGTGAACCCAAGCAGTCCGACTTCATTGCTTGTGCTCCCGGTACCTCCCCTAGCCTGTGTAACTGGACAGGCCACTTAACCTCTCTGGGCTCTAGCTTCTTCACCTTGACAACGGGGCTGGGCGCGCCTGCCTCACCTGCCCTTGGCCAGAGTATGGAGTGAATCAAGAGAAGACCGGCTAAGAACAGGCTCCGAAAAGCAGCCCATGCACCACAAATCTAATTGTTTCGCAGAGCAATGAAGGGTTTGGGCTCCTGGGCCTTCGGTGACAGCAGTGAATGTAGATCGGGATGGGACAGGAGGCGACATTTATGATTCTAGGACAGGAACAAGGCACCCACAATTAAACTGAACTTCTAACCTGTTTGCTTGCTGGCCAATCCTAAGGCCCTTCAAAGTGGCCTCTTCCCCCCTCACACTGGAGGGTGGTTCAGATCTGTGTACACCTTTTCATCTGGAAGGTGGGGTTGGGGAAGGTGACCCCAGAGGCTTTGGAACAAGTGCTCGGCAGGTCTGCTTCTCCCGATGCTAATAACAGGCCTAGACACATGATCACACTCCTTGAATCCTGATAATTAACTGGAATGCATGTTTCTGCTCGAGGGCTGTTGTGCCTGAGAGAATATTGCGGTTACAATGCGAGCACCACTGGTCACAGAACAATTTCAATCAGTGCCCTTGTAAGCACATAATCAGAGCCTCACCAGAGGCCTGGCAGCTCCCGGCCTTCTAGGATTAGAAAGTTTGCTTTTTAAAAATATTTACTTAGGCAACAGCCTGTGGAAATTTCAAAAAGAGGAAAGCCAGAACAATTTAGAACCTTCTCTCTTTCATCTCTCTGTTTGCATTTTATGAAACAAGAGACAACCAAAGACATGACCAAAACAACCATTTTAGTCCCTTCATCTGTTACTCAGAAATTCTAAGGGTGGAAGGTGCCTTCCAGGACACTTTTTTCCTTGCCTTTCCTGTGTTTCAGTCAATTCATCACAAAGCTCTCTCGCATAGTGCCAACTCAAATGGAATGTTACCCCAAAATAAAAAACGGTATCGAGAAGCCTTATACAGGGTGGGGCAAAACTAGGTTTACAGCTGTGAGTACACAAAACACAGAGTTTATTCTTGTATTATTTGCTATTATATTATTTTCCATACAAATAACTGTAAACCTACTTTTGCTCCACCCTGTACATATATATATATGGTTCCAGCTGAACTGGAGTGGACTTCACTCCCTCCACTCCATGCAAATTCCCTGGGGTCTGGAAGCCACTTCTGTGGCTGATGGAGCAGGCTCACAGCATGCTGGGGCTGGGCCTGCTTAGGTAGGTGAACCAGAGAGCAAGTGAGTACACAACAATGGGCCTGTCTTACTTCCAAATGCTGAGACAAGCTCACAGTGTTCTGTTCATTTATTCAGTGAATATTGATTCAGAACTTACTAAACACCAGGTACTGTGCTAGGTGCTTGGGATGCATCAGTGAGCAAAACTCCCTGTCTGCATGTAGCTTACAGCCTAAAAATTCTTGTGAATTTAATTACAAGAACCAAAAAAAAAAAGAAAAGGAAAACCCAGTTTACAAGTGTCTTCCCTTGTCCTCAGCCCAAATCACTTCTAAGCCACCAGCGCTCAGGTACAAATTTCTCCTAAGGTAATTAGAGAATACCTAACTTGCTTTAGTAACACATTCTGATGTTCACTACTCTTAAAAGACATTCTTCAGAGACAGAAAGCACCCTTTTTTATTATGCATTTTATTTGGGGGTTTTTCCCCCCTCAGGAGACATGAAAGAAGTTAGTCATGGTGTTCTGAGTAAAAACCAGTCACAGGCTGCAATATAGCCCTCAACCTTTTCTGTTTAATGTGGACAAATCGTTTCTATAGCCTCTCCTTAGAATTTTGGCCTTTTGATCCTTTTACCATCCACGTCAGCTCTTTGATGAACTTCCTAATTCCCCACACTTCCCAGTGCTAGTAAAGCCTAGTAAGAGTTTATGTAGCCCTCTACCCTTTCCAAGTCCCTTTTTCACACATTACTTCTTTTGGGGCTCAAAATATAACCCCATGATGTTGGCAAGGCTGCATTCGCCTTTCCCACTGCCCACAGAAGCCAAGTGAGACACAGAGAGACCAAGTGACTTACCTAAGGTCACACAGCTAGTAAGGAGGCAAAGCTGGCATTTCTAGCCAGGTCTCCCAGTGCTGATGTTGAGGGTTCTGTCTGTCTAATGTGAGCCTCAACTACTGTTGAGATGGCCCAGGCATGTGACTGCTTGTGAAATCCCTCAGACATTTTTGTGGCTGGTGGCCAGTTAGTATTTAGGTCATTTCTTTTCTTCCCTAGGTGTGTGCTGACTCTGTTCTGTACCCCTGTAGTCTTACCCACAATGGGTAAAGACTGGTATCATAAAGTTAAACCACAGCAACCAACCAGCCATATCCTAGCCTTGTAGGTCACTGAAATAAATTTTGGGCCACTAGCCCCAGGTCCATTCCTTGTAGTCCTCATTTGTCCCATTTCTGTGAGGTTGGCCCTGACTCACTGATTACCACTTTCCGGGTTATCAGTCTCTGGTGCAATCAGAAGAGATTCTCATCTGTGTGGGGTGGCTTAAGTGTTGTTAGGTCTACCTTACTGGGGTGACCAGATTTACCAGGGGGAGGAGACAAATTCATCAGCTTCATCAACAGAAGGCCTTGATGGTTTTGTTCTTTCCAAATTTAGCTAACCTATGACACAGTCTGCTAAAAGATTATCACAATAGTATTTTTAGGTGAAATCTTTTGTATTTGTGGCTAAAATTTGGCCAATTTTAACTTGTTTTTCTGATCAGTAACACTTCCGTGGCTCATTTCTGCCCAGAGGGTTACAAGAGGGTCATTAATACAACAGCAGGAGCTGACTCGCAGACCCAGGAACTGGCCAGTGACTGTGCCAGTCCATCTTCAGATCTCACTCATCAGAACCCTAGTCGCAATAATCTATATTGAAGCAATAACAACAGCAAAGAAAGTGCCCTTTGAAACAGTTAAATTTGATGATGAGCTAACTGCCTAGTAAAAATTTTTAAAAATTCACACTCCTTACCACAACCTGTAAGTCTTTACATGACCTGGTCCTGTCTTACTCCTCCAACCACAGCTCTTTCCTCTTTCCCCATCCTTACCATGCTCAGCCCCCTCTTAAACATCTCAAGCTCTTTTCCATCTCAGAGCCTGTGTGCTCACTACTCCCTTTATCTCAAATGGTTCCTGCCCCAACCCTTTGATCATCCCGGGTGCAGTCCTGTTATAGATCAATTGTTTATGTGCCCGCTCCCATTTATATATTGAAACCAAATGCCCAGTGTAATGGTATTAGGAGGTGGGGCCTTTGGGAGGTGATTAAGTCATAAGGGTGGAGCCCTAGTGAATGGGATTAGTGCCCTTATAAAAGAGACCCCAGGGAGCTCCCTTGACCTGTCTGTCTTGTGAGGACACAGGGAAAAGACAATCAGCCATCTGTAAGCCAGAAAGCAGGTTCTTGCCAGTGAATATGGTGGTGCATTGATCATGGACTTCCCAGCCTCCAGAACTGTGAGAAATACATTTCTGTTGTTCATTAACTACCCAGTTTATGGTATCCTCTTATAGGGGCACAAACAGACATGTTATTCAGTTTTCAGCACAAACCTTCCCTTCCTGGGGTTTCTCCACTCTTCCCTGGTCACCCTGTCCTTCACTATGCTTGATTTTCTTATATTAGTTAATGTGCTTAGTGAGTAGAAACTCCACAAGGGTAAGGACCATACCCGTCTTGACCATCACTGTATGCCCAACACCAAGAACAGTGTTGGCATAGAGTAGTATGCAGTAAGCATCTGTTAAATGAATGGAGTGAATGAGCAATGATCAGCCAGGCTTGGGATCCACCATTAGTATGGACCCCTTCCCTCCTGGGGTCCCAGTTGCCTCATTTATAAAATAAGTGTAGCATCTAAGGCCCTGTACAGCTTTGTCAGTCTGTTATTAATAGGCCCTGACAACCCATGGGAAGCCCAAGGCTGTAGCTTCACCATCACCCCAAACTGGACAATGATTTTCTGGGTAAGGCAGCATCTCGAGTCATGATAAAGCAAAACAGATTCTGCCCACAGAAGGGACCTCCCTCCTCTACAAAGGAAAAATCAGGCTTTGCTTTTTCCTAGGAAAAGGCCAGACAATTCTGATAGTTGTTCCCCATGAAATCTTTTTGACGGAATCCTGTTGTTTTGCTCATGCCAAGGCATTTAAATGTAAATGGATAGAGCAAATCAATTTTAATATACAGGGGTGGGCAAAGTAGGTTAATAATAATAAATAATACAATAATTCATAAATGAATAATAATACAAAAATAAACTCTATTTCGAGTACTCACAACTGTAGACCTACTTTTGCCCACCCCATATATACATGACTTATGCTTAGATGATAGACTTAACTAAGTCTGCAACTACCAGGATCTCACTTTACTTTTATAAATAAAGGTGATTTATCACCTTTTCAATCTCCAGGTAAGACCTCAGGATGCCATTAATTCTTTCAAATAGATGATCTGCTTAAAATGGTATGGAATATGATGGACAGGAGATAGCTAATAAAAGATATGGTTTTCCTACTTAATTAGAGTACAGAAACTTAAAGCTACTTGTATTCTTTGGTCTAAGGCAGTTAAGGCTGCATGTTGCTTTTGAATGAATACTGTTAAATTTCAGTAAGTAAATACCATTATTATCAACATTTGGCTTTGAATACACTAATGGCACTCCAGTAGGCTTACTTTAATTTCAATGATGTATTTTAATTTCGGCTATAGAAATGAAACTACGGTTTATATAATTTTCAGAAAATCAAGAACAAGTTGATCAAAATAGGTTAGCTTAATTGGGGCCTGGTTATTTAAAAAAACACAATAAATCAATAAATAATGTAAAGAGAAAAAACAGATGTGCAATAAAGAAGTACAATTTTTTGTTGTGTTCCAGCAGAATAAAAAAATATCAGGTGTAACTTATAACTGGCAGTTCTATAAATATTACCTGTTAGAAGTGGGAGAGGGGGAATGTTGACAAAGTAATCCACTAGGTATTTTTGAGACCTGGTGGGTGTTAAACCCATGCCAGAGGTCACAGGGAATGGAGGGTGAATTATACAGAGTCCCTGCCTCTTGGGGCTAGTCCAAGGAGGTGGGAAAGCAAGTGCACAAAGAACTAGAATGCACAGCGGACATGGTATTATCAGGCACATTAAAAAATGTTGCTGTGTGGTCCCAAGAAGGGGGAGAACAGTCACAAGGGTGATAGTGGGGATCAAGTAAAGCAAAGCACATGAAGGTTACTCATTTTCAGAATGAGGTAGAGCCCTGCCCTTGGTAGCTCAGTACCCTTCTATCCCCTACACTCAGTATGATGGCATGGCTGTGGGAGATGACTGATAAACACTGATATCATAAATAAATTGGTTGATTGATTCTCAATAAAAGACCAAAAAGAATATATTCCAAACATATGCTATACCAGCCAATTGGTAAAAGTAATGGATCCCGTGGACTTGAAGATTGATAAGTGTGGCTACCATAGTTGTAGACCCATAAACATAAGTTCTGTACCTATTTATCATCTTTAGTTTTCTGGGCAAAGATTACTGAACCCAATAAAGAAAAGAGAAATATACATTTGTGCAGCCTATTCACAAATGAAGGAGGTTGCATTTAGCAGCAACTAAATGTTCTCTTTCCATCAGAATGCTCTGGGGATTGCAAGTGGTTATGTGGCTTTGTGAGAGGAGAAAGTGGCCCCTGAATTGTGCCAGTTTGGTTTTATTAATAGTTAGATAGAAATAAAAATCTCAGGGCCCTCCCAACCCCAGGGTATGGCAGGTCCCGAAAGACACCCACCTCGAGCCCTGGTCCCTGGACTCTCCACAGTCGTTCCCCTGCATCACATGATTAGCTTTGGTCTGCACACACTGCAGACAACTCTCCCCTGGGACCCACAGCCCCTGCTAGAAATGAACTGTGATGAACATTCAGCCTTTGCCTTTTAATTTGTGTCCTCTGCTTGCACTTAAGTAGATGGAATAAGAGTTGAGAACTCACTTGAGCTGCAGCCACTGAGTTTGGAGCGCTAGGGGTAAGCCCACTTCATGGCAGGTAGTCCTTTGCATTAGGCTGGGGTCCAGAAACCAGGAATTTGGGAGACACAGGGACTTCACCCCAACCCTGCCCCTGCCTTGTATGGAGACTATGCCTCAATGAGAACCAGGGGAAGTTTAGCACTGAGAGTCTCATGATAAGGCAGTTGACAGGAAGAAAGAAACCTATCTCTGGCCCTGGCTCTCAAAGTTTCCACTTGGAGTAAATTTTCAGAATGGAAAATTAACTACTTAAACTTCAAAAATTAAAAAAATAAATAAAAAAGAATGGACTATTGTTGGTTCTGTCTCAGTGATTTTAATTAACTTTTAGAAGTCTACAGCAATAACTGTTACCTGTGATGCTATTATAGATAAAATGTGATGGGCATAGATAAAATTAAATGTTAATTGGCATAATTACTGAGTTGATATTTTAAGATTTATTATCTACATTTCTCTGCTTTTGCCTTATTGTACATTGCAGCTTAATACAAAGATTAAAAAAAAACAAAAAAACTTTCTCTTTATGGCCACTGAGTTATTTTTCACTTTGAGTTTGCTAGTTATTAGTCAGAGAAGATAATAATAATTTTTCTTAAAGTGCAGGCGGCAGCTGAGAATTTCCAAATTTCAGTGAGTCACTTCTGAAGTAGTCAATTCATTTATCCCCAAACCTCAGACTTAGACGTTGTACCAGGAAGGGGATCCAGAATTCCCCATCCTAACACCCAGAGTCAGTACCGTGACCCCCTCACCGTGGGGCATGGCTGTCCTTGGCTAGTCGGTGTGAGCGGCTGTGGTCCCTGCAAGCAGGCCTCTGAGAAGGTCTCTGATGTTCACACCCCTCAAAGCAGTAGCTTCTGTGTTCACTGCCTTAGCATCACTGGACATGTGATGCCCCAAACCTATGTCTCACTGCCAAACAGTGACAGGCCATCATTAGCTGAACAGGAAAATCTCAGGTTATTCTTAAGGAAAGGCTGGAATAAGGACCCATTGGGAGATCCAGCTTCTAGGCCCTGCTCTGCCAGTGATGTCTGAATCAAGGCATCTCCCTCTGGCTCAGTGCTAGGTCTCTCAAGCTTCAGGCACTTTTACTTTATTCTCTATTATTATTTACTTTGTACTTTTCTTTAAATGTCTTATTTTAATTAACAAATATATTTTTAAAAGAAAACTTTATATTACTACTTCAAAACCGAAACTTGCAGCATTTGGCATAAATAAAAATAAATCATACGAATAAATATACCAAGGTTTCCAGCCAACACAGTGAAGCAGCTGCTGAAGTTCAGCTTCTGGGGGTAAAATGGATTAAATATGGGGAACAGGGATGGGCTCGCTGCTTAAGACCAAGGGCTGAGGCAAGCGCTTCACTACCATGTTACAAAATGTGCATAAAAAATGCTGCCCCACCGTCTGAGACGACAGCTGAAAGAAACGTGTGAAGATCGGCATCGCCTTAACGCTAGGACCTTAACCAAGCCACCGGTTGATTACTGCATCTGACTTGTGAATGAAATAACTATAGGAAGAGAGAAAAAAACTGATTAGAAATCTTGGAAATGAAAAATATACTAGTGGAAGGAATACAACAACTTAATAAAATAAAAATAATAAAAATCAGAGCATGGGAAGGGGCATGTTGATAGTGTTCTTGATCTGGGTGGTGGTTAAATAAGAGTGTTCACATGGTAAAAATTAACTGAGCTGTAAGCTTAAGATTTGTGCACTTAATGTATGTTATACTTAAATAAAACTCGTGTGTGTGTGTATCTATATATGTATACATATATAGGTGTATAGACATTTCTATATGTGTGCATATACAGATGTGTATACACACACACACAATCCATAGCTATCACCTTGGCAGAAGGGGGGAAAATAATAGAGAAAGTGTAATGAATCTAATAGAAGTCAATAATGGAGATAAAAAGAGAAAAGGGAATGTATAATTAACAGCACACCTAAAATACAATGATAGATATTAGTCCATATGAGTCAAAACCTGCAATATCTCTAAATATATTAAATTCCTGATTAGATGTTAAAAATGATAAGATTGGGAAAAAAACAAAATCTAGCTAAATACTGATTATAAGAGTCTAACTAAAAACAGAATCTGTATTAAAGTCTAACTTAAATGTGGTAAATGTTAACATTTGATAAGTCTATGTGATGGGTACATGGGTTTTTTATTATTCTCTGTAGTCTTATGTATGGTTGAAAAAAAGAAAACATATCTATTAATTGTAAACAAAACAAAATTTCAAATGGAAACTAGATCCTTTTGCCTATCGACAGCTTTCAGCTTGAGGCCCTTTATTATAAAGAAAGATTGGAAAATGCAACTGGCACCGGACTGTTTCTTTGAAGCAATCAAATGGATGGAAAGATAATTTGAAAGGAGATACTTTTCTGGCTCTGGAGAAATGTTACCATCTAAAGTCACGCTGTGCAGCACTGTGGAGGCATCTCACACTAAGGGCCCCTGGAGCCCTAGGAACCTGAATCCTGACTTCGGTACCCATTTCCCCACCTGCTAAATGAAGATTAAATCAATCTTGCTGGCTATTCTAAGAATGAGAAGAAAGGCTTCGTGATGTGCCCGGAACACATCCATCCACAGAGCCTCCAATTCATGGCAACTGCTAATCAACGCACTCTTCTTACTATGTTTTATGGTGAGCTTAGAGCTGGAAGGTTCTTTTAATGAGTGGTCATCTCCTATTCCACCTCAAGCCTCTCAGCCAAGGACAGACCCTATATGTCTTGAAGACTCAAGGAACAACTGAGTCACCTCAAGCCCACCATTGGACATCTTGGTTCATCCTTTGTGCCATGAGAACAATCTCTTCCTTTCCTACCTGATGAAGTTGATACGAAATTCTCATGCCAAATAAATATGAAAGGCTCTGGAAGTTAAAATTGCCTTCCTAATACAGGAAGTGTTAGCACTAGAACGAAACCCATCAAGGTGCTATTAAATAAATGGCAACATTATTCTTCTCTCTGTTTATAAGAAACAGGTAAGGCTGTTTGTGGATAAGTCTTCTTTTTTGCTTACTTCCAGAACACACAGTGCTATTCCAAACACGCCCGGCTGGCTTCCTTCACACCCCCTGAGCGAGTGGGGAGCCTCCCCATGCGCTCCCACGGGGGGGCTCTGCGCCACCATACTTGTCCGCTTTTCTTTTTTCTCCCACTAGACCATAAGCCCCTTAAGGACAAGGGCCTGTGTCAGGTATGTCGTATTGTTCCCAGCACCTGCCCCGGTAACCCACAGCCAGCCCTCCAAATCCTGGCTCGGACACTGTAAACTGCTCGCCGTGCCTCTGTTTCCTCATCTTTAATGAAGTTCATTATGGTGTCTATTTCTTAGGGTTGTATGTACTAAAAATTAAATGGGTTAACTCACTCCCTGGCCGGGTGGCTCAATTCGTTGGAGTGTCGTCCTGTACACCAGAAGGTTGTGGGTTCGATTCCCAGTCAGGGAGCATGAGGGAGGCAACCGATCACATCGATGTTTCTCTCTCTCTCTCTCTCTTCCTCTCTCTAAAATCAATAGAAAACATATCCTCTGGTGAGGGTTAAAAAATAAATAAATAAAATAAAAATAAATAGGGTAACTCATGCAACATGAGGTAACTTAGCACTTACCTCATGGGCTTGGCCCTTACAGTATGTAGGTGTTGGCTGCTAATATTATTGCTGTTATTGTTGCTGTCATATTTAACCCTGAGGGAAAGGAAAGAACTAACATTTACTGAATTCTCATGTGCTGCTCTCTGTGCTCTTAATCCTCATAACAACTCCACGAGTTGGGACTTACTCCCATTTTGCAGATGAAAAAAGCAAAGCTCAGATAAGTCATTGGCTTATGGATTCTCACACAGATAGAAAATGGTTGAGTCTAACCATGAACCCAGGTCGGTCCCTACCATACTTACAGTCTGCAAAACCATGAAGTTCAACCGGATATTTCCATGGGAGGCCTTGTTTACTAAGGGCCTGGTCATGGTAGCTGAGGGCCTTAATGCCACCCCCAGATGTGGATGGCTTATCTTGCAGTGTAGAAATTCTCTTTTTATTAGTTGTTAATATTCAAAGCATTCATATAATGATTCAGATTTCTAGTTTCTCCTAAAGTATCACCAGATCCACCAACAAAAGGCCAACATTCCCACACAGTAATAGTAGACTAGATTTCAGAGACAGTTGCCTCTTAAACAAGATATGTTTAAGTGCTTTCTATTTTGCCACAAGCCTCACCATGCCCTATTGGTGTCCTTTTGTCTACTTGGTCTGCTTCATTCATTTGTGTTACCTTCTTGGTCACTTTGAACTTTTGCATTTATGACCCTGTTATAAATGCTGAGGGAAAGAATGACTTCGTGAAAAAATATTTGGGAGGACTTCAGGCTGATTTATTCACATCTGAACCATCCTAGGAGTGATAGTCTTTTGTTTTTGTTTTGTTTTGTTTTGTTTTTCAATCCTTACTCAAGGATATTTTTTCTATTGCTTTTCAGAGAGAGTGGAAGGGAGAGAGAGAGAGAGAGAGAGAGAGAGAGAGAGAGAGAGAGAGAGACATGTCAACTGTTGCCTCCTGCATGTTCCCCAGGCTGGGGATCGAGCCTGCAACCACAAGTCAAGTCCCTTGGCCAGAATGGAACCCTGGACCCTTCAGTCCAAGGGCTGAAGCCCTAACCATTGAGAAAAACACGCTAGGGCTAGGAGTGATAGTCTTACCAACTTTAGTGTGAAATGAAAAATATATAGTAAACATTTACTGAGACCCTGAAATGAGTCAGGTAACTTACCAGGCTCTGGTGAAAAAAAAAAAAGCAAAGAGAACATAACAAAGAAAAGACAGAGTACAGATCCAAGGCTAATGGCCAAGACACACAAAAACTGGCAACTCAGTCTAGTAACTGCTGTGAAAATGGCCTAAGTGTAATAAAGTGGGATAAGTACAACGTTCCCTGAGGGAAGCCCAAGGAGGCTTCCAGAAGCAATGGTTCTTAAGTTGTAATTTGAAGTTCACCAGATAAAGGAGAAAAGGGAATACAATCCGGAACATTGGTATTTCATGTGTGAGATCCATAGTGGGGGACATCCCAGCATGACCAAGAAATTACAGGTTGCTCGGTGTGGCGGGTGGGCTGAGAGTGAAGGGTGGAGGGCTAGGACATGCAACTAAAAAGTGAGTTGAAGCAAGACTGGCCAGGTCTTTCGCTCCATCCTAAAGGATCTGAGCTTTAACCTACAGACCAGTGTTCTATCTTTTTTTAATTAAGCACTCCCAATACTTAAATATTTGTAAGTCCATACCACCAAATAAATGTTATTTATTTGTAAATCATATAAATATACTGGTATCATTACTAATATTCAAGGCACAAATATAGATTTAGGATACCATTCTTATTAAATTAAACATAAATTCATGTATCAAACACTCCTTGGGAAGATGACAAGGTAATTTTTGTGTAAGATTTATATCATGTATCAAACACTCCTTGGGAAGATGACAAGGTAATTTTTGTTTAAGATTTTGTGTAAGATTGTAAATAGTAATGGAGGATCATATATAGGAATTAACATTCAGCTACTCCTTTCAAATTATAAACAATCAAGGATGTAAAAGCATTTTCAAGATATTAAATTGAATGCAGTTAACTACTCAAGGGTCACAATTAACACGAGTTCTTATAATTAATGATGCCCAGGTTTTCCCAATACCAAACCACATTTTAGGTTAGGGGTGCTGTCTAGACTATAATAAATGATCATCCTGTCGAACAAAAATAAAAAGACATTTATTTTCCCTCACAGATTTAACAAAGTCTTTAGCTGCCTAAAGAATTAACAAATAAAATTAAAGATGTGCAATAATAATATAATAGAAAACATTTAGTAAGCACATAAGTTTTGCCAGACATTGTTATAAGCAGCCTTCATTTAATTCTCCCAACTGTCCTATGAATTGCTATTATTTTCCCTTCCTTACCAATAGGAAACCGAGGCACAGAGATATTAAATGTCCAAGATCACCCAGCTTGTAAGACAAGGTCCAGTATATGAACCGAGGAAGTCTGGTGCCAGAGCCTGTGCTCCTCACTACTCTATTACAAGAATGCTCATCCAAGAATTATTTAAAATATAGGTAATCTAAACATAAATGTCCATAAATTACGGTAAATTTCCAATATGGAATAGTACATACCCACAAAAATACGTTTTTTCAGAAAATTTAATGATATAGGAAATGTTCATGAAACTATCAAACAAAAAGCTAAAAGTAAGTGACATTTATTGAGTGACTACTATGTTGCAGGCTCATTCTAAATGATTTATAATGACTTATCTCAATTAATTATTACACTAACTTTATGAGACAGATAATATATTCATCCCCACGTTACAGATTAGAGAAGAATTTCACAAGTTAAATAATTTGCTCAACCTGATACAACATTGAATTCAAATGTTGTAGTCTGAGTCCAGAAGCAATGCTCTTAAATAATACCCTAGGCGACTTCCCCTTTATTCTCTTATAAAATTGACTGTAATTATGAGTGTCCATTAATTAATTCACTTAACCAGTATTTATTGAGCACCTCATATGATCCAGATACATCTTAGCAATGGGCTACAACAGCGAACAGGCCGACAAACCACTCATTACAATAAAGTTTAATGAGCACTAAGACAAGGAAAGTTCCCAAGGTGCCTTGGGAACCAGTTGTCTAATTAATTCCTGGTATGACAAACCCTTTCTAAATCCCATTATGTTTATATATTAGACTGGGCAGGACACAGTCAGATGATCAGTGGGCACTCCAAACATCCACCTCGTGAGAGAAGCAGTCTTAGTTCTTACTTATTCCATGGTTGACATAACCAGCTACCCTGGCCACAGATTGGATTAGGACCTGCCCAAAATAGCTGTATTATGAATGGTTGTTGTGCCCCCTGGTACCCTGAGTGAGAGCAAGAGAGAAAGAGAGGGAGTAGTGGCTGAGGTTCAGGTCGGGATACTCTCGGAAAGAAGACTTACAGGAAATCCACAAAAATGCTACTTCCAGATAACTTGCTTAGTTACCACCAGATAGAAAATGATGTCACTTGCTTTTTGTGCTTTGGTATTTTTTGTATTTCCTACAGTGCACTAGTATTTTTTGAACTTTCTATAACTGATAATATTTTGTATATGTAGGTTTCAAAACTCTAGGCAACTTGTACAATGATGGTAACTTGTAGAAAAGATAAAATAAGCAGTTGAAGAGAGAGTTTTTCTGACGACAGGCACCAAAATTCTGTATCCTACCCTGTGTTTTTTTTTTTAACTGCGTTAAAATACACATAAAATTTGCCACCTTAACCCTTTTTAAGTGTACAGTTTAGTGGCATTAAGTATATTTGCATCATTGTGCAATCATCACCATCATCCAACTCCAGACTCTTTTCTCCTTGAAAAGCTGAAACTCTGCCCACATTAAACAAAAAGTCTCTGCTTCCCTCCCCACAGTCCCTGGCGATGACTATTCTGCTTTCCCTCTCTATGAACTTAACTACTCCGTGTACCTCATGTAAGTGGTACCTCCCGCAGTATTTGTCCTTTTGTGACTAATTCACTTAGCCTAACGTCCTCACTGTTCACGCATATTGCAGCGTGTGTCAGACTTTCCTTCCCTTTAAAGGCTGAATGATATTGTATACACATGCCACGTTTTGTTCAACCACTTACGCTTGGGTTGCTTCTACCTCTTGACATTCATGAATAATGCTGCTAGAAACATTGACGTACAAGTATCTTTTTGAGTCCCTGTTTTCATTTCTTCTGGGTATAAACCAAAAGTGAAAGTGCTGGTTCATATAGTAATTTTATGCTTAATTTTTTGAAGAACTACCTTACAATTTTTTATAGTGATTGTACCATTTTACATTCCCATCAATAGTACACAAGGGTTCCAATTTCTCCACATACTCACCAACACTTTTTATTTTTATTTTATTTTTCATTGTAGCCCTTATAATAGGACATGAGGTGGTATCTCCTTGTGGTCTTGATTTACATTTTCCTGATGATTAGTGATGGTGACCATCTTTTCATGTCATTAATTGGCCATTTGTATATTTTTTGGAAAATGTCTGTTCAAATTATTTACCCATTTGTTTTGGTTTTTTGGGGGGGAGGGTGCATGCATGTTCGAGTCACAGGAGTTCTTTATATATTCTGGATACTAACCCTTTATCAGATATATTTATTTGCAAATATTTTTTTCCCATTTCATGGATTGTCTTTTCACTCTGTTGATTGTGTTACATCCCACTGTAAATTGGATATTTTCATGAGGTATGAGGGCTTGAAGGAAACTGATTTTTCCCCCCAGGCCAGCAATTTATGCTGGGCCCACTGAAATAGGAATGGCCTTAGTGTGCATAATCAATCTTTCAGAGGGCTAAATCTGATGCTTATGTTGTTGGTATGAAGGATTATAGTAGAAGTAAGAAAAAGGCAGTCTTTCACACATCTCTCTCTTGACCGCACATTCAAACAACATGCCAAGCCCTCTCAATTCTCCCTCCTCCAGTGTACTTGCAACCATCCTTCCCGTCCACTCTTCAGTGGCCACCCCCATTCAGGCTTTCATGATTCTGCTGTACTGTAGAAGATTTCCCAAGAGCTTGCTGTCATTCAGAATGTCATTGGGGAAGAATGCAGGCTGCAAACTAAATGTTCCAGGTTTAAATAAATTTGAGAAATATTGGGTTAATAAAAATTAAATAAATTTTTATTGCAGGACTTCTCAGAGCCTATACTATGCTAAGGTTTTCCAAGACTGGTTAGCTGCTGAACATATTTAGGGATATGGGTTGGGGAAGCATGATTAACTTTGAATAAGACCTAGAAAAAGACATTAACATATAGCAAAAGCTTCCTAATTGGTTCTCTGCCTCCAGTCTCATTGTCTTTCAACCTTCTGATCCCAAGAAGAATTAATCTACCTAAGGTGCAACCCAGGGGTATTTCCCAAGGCCACCAAAGGAAGCCCATCAAAGGTTACTTGAGCTCTAGGCCCAACTTACTCTTCCAGAGTTTTTGCTGACAGTGCCCCACATAAACCCTACACTTCCGACAAACTAGATTGATTGTCCTACCCAGAGAAGGTACAGCCTTTCCCATCTTCCTACAAAAACTCCCTTATGCCATCCCTTGTTAAAACCCTGCCATCCACCGCAGTCCACCTCTTGGTCTTCTCTCCTCTCTCCAGGTTGGGGGGATGTCTCCACCTGGATTCCCCAGCACCTCTCATGGCAGCACCATCATTGTCTGTATGATGAGCTGCCACTCCTATTGGATTTTATTTTGTGTTGAGGGAAGGGGCAACTGCTGCATACTTCTCCATTTTTTAACTCATAGTCTTTCTTAGTATTTGCTAGGGGGTTATTTCCTCTGCTTTTAAAAAAACTTTTTAAAATCACATGAGTAATAAAGGAATACATGCTTATAAAAAACCCAACCACCATACATTCTTTCAAATTAGTGTTTTGGATTTCTTTGGGTATATTCCCAGAAGTGGGATCTCTGGGTCATAAGGCAGTTCCATTTGTAATTTTTTGAGGTGACTCCATAGTGCTTTCTGCACCAGTCTGCATTCCCCTCAAAAGTGCACAAGGCTGCCCTTTTCTCCACATCCTCGCCAACACTTGTTGTTTGTGGGTTTATTGATGACGGTCAATGTGATAGGCGTGAAGTGATATCTCATTGTGGTTTTAATTTCCCCGACAATTAGTGACAATGAGCATCTTTTCATATGTCTACTGGCCAACCGTACGCAGCGCTATTTACAATAGCCACGATGTGGAAGCAGCCCAAAGCGCCCATCAGTAGATGAGTGGATAAAAAAAAAGCTGTGGGACATTCACACCGTGGAATACTACTCGGCTGTAAAAAAGAAGGAGATCGTGCCCTTTGGGACAGCATGGAGGGGCCTGGAGAGCACTGTGCTGAGTGAAATAAGCCAGGCAGAGAAAGACAAACACTGCAGGATCTCACTCACATGTGGAATCTAATGAACAAGATAAATTAACAAGCAAAATAGAAACAGACTCACAGAGAGCAGGCTGGCAGTTGTCAGAGGGGAGGAGGGTGAGGAGTGGGCTGAAAAACGGAAGGGATTTAGCAAAAAATATATATATTTTTTAATCCAACCACCAAAATGTATAGAGGATAAAGCAAAACCTATTCTCTACTCCCACCCTCTTTTTTCTTTTTTTTTCTTTTTAAATATATCTTTATTGATTTCAGAGAGAGGAAGGGAGAGGGAGAAAGAGACAGAAACATCAATGATGAGAGAGTCATTGATCAGCTGCCTCCTGCAGGCCCCCAACTGGGGATCGAGCTCGCAACCCGGGCATGTGCCTTGACCGGGATCTCCTGGGTCCTAGGTCGAGGCTCAGCTGCTGAGCCACGCCCGGCCGGGCCCCACCCTCTTCTTCCTAACTCCTCTAACAGAAGAAGTCCACTAAGGATTACCTGTGTGTTTTCAAGCTTCTCTTTGTATTTAAATCTATATAAATACTTTAAAAATACAATTTCGTTTTTAAAACGCCAACGAGATCACAGCATACCTGCTCTGCTAAGAGTTGAGTTTCTCACTTGACAGTGTATTTTGAAGCTCTTCCTGTGTCCGTACATAGAGATCTAACTCATTAGTTTCGAGGGCTTCGTGATATTCCATGTACTGAGGTGCTGTACTATATTCAACCGTTCCCCTTGGAAATTAAGGTTGCTTTTCTATATAATTAAAATGAACGCTGCTATTAACATCCTTGTGCATAAAGCATTCTGTTCATTATATGAGTGACCTGATCTATAAAATAAGGGTAGACTGTTAGACAAACGTGAGGAACATAAAAAATGTTGGTGCTGACAAATTACTAAAAAGCTAGTACTAATAGTAAATATGTGTTGGATGAGTAAGTTTCAAATAATAATTCTCCGAAGGCCTTATCTCTGTGGCCCAGTGTCCAGCGCAAGATCACACACAAATGGACAGTCAGCACACAATCCTATCTAGCAACGGCGGTCATCAGCTTTTCAAATTCCTGTCAGTTGAATACAGAATGGGCAGGAGCTCATGCGAAAGTCATCTAAGCATTTTGGCTGACTGTACGCTTAATACAAGGCAAGAGGAAGCAGCATCTTACAAAGCAAAGCAAAACAGTTCTTGGGTCACATAAATAAAAGAATAATTTCCAGATCACAGGATCAAATAATCAATTCAGTTCAACAAACATCTGCCCCGTAGACTTGAAGGAGCCATACGACATATTTTTTAATTTGGGGCACTAATCATAAGACAGTCACTGACAACGTGGGGGTTACTCAGTATGACAAATGCTCTAAGGCCATGTCACATGAGGCAGAGTTGAGAAACTGAGATATTTAGCCTAGGGAAGAGAAAACTCAGTAGGCCCACGATAGCCATCTTCAACAACTTGAAAGGCTGACACGGGGAAGAGGAAGCAGACATGCTCTGTGAACCA
Source organism: Miniopterus natalensis (assembly GCF_054644295.1). Classification (NCBI taxonomy): domain Eukaryota; kingdom Metazoa; phylum Chordata; class Mammalia; order Chiroptera; family Miniopteridae; genus Miniopterus; species Miniopterus natalensis. Next base: position 27,094,266 of record NC_142094.1, on the reverse strand, counting down.
GCACTAATGGGAGGACTTGTCAAGCAGAGAGATTTCAACCCGGTGTGAGCTGACCACCTTCTAACCACTTAGGTCATTCAACAATGAAATGAGCTGTCTCATGAGGTAATGAGGTTCCCATCACTGAAGAGGTTGCAGAAGAGGGGTGTGAACTTTCAAGGAGCTTGCAAAGGCTATCCTAAAGAGCAAGGCACCTCCGGTGTCCGGTAAGCATGGGCAGAAACCAGCTCCCTCAGGGCAAAGGAATGAGCTCCCGGTCTGCTTCCCACTTATTCCAGCACCTCAGTCGGGAGTACCCCAAACAAGTCTCTCCTAACATTGTAACTGTGAAGCACACACCATAGAGTTGATCAGCTTGCACTAAGGTGTTAGTACTTGCCAGCCCCTGGGAAGGAATGAGAGATTATTTTCACAAAAGGTCTGTGGGAAGATGGCAATGCTTAATGTGAAAAGGGGGCTTAATAACAGTGGAGATTACAAGCACTGTGGTAGTTTAGTGGAGGCCACATCTGAGGGCAAAGAAGAAACTCCTGGTACCCCTATAACCCTATCAGGTAGTGGGTTTCCAGTTCCATTCCCTGCTGGACAGGCTCTGGGGGCCAAAGATAGAAGGTGGACATCAACATTTACTGCACCAGCTGTTTCCAACTTCAGGTCCAGCGATAAGTGTGAGTGGATTTTTGCCGCAAGAGGACCATGCTCGCCTTCCCTGCCCATCTTCTACTCCAAGATCCAAGGAACTGAGAGGATGAATGACTTCCCAGATTCTACACATTTTCTTCCTGTCTTCAGATTCATGGCTGCCTGCCCTCTAGCCCTGTGAGGACCCACTCTTTCATGTGAGCCTGTCGCTCCTGGGCCAGAATGAGGCCCTCCATCCCTTCACCAGGTAGCTCTGCCCGCTCCTTGAGGCTCCCACCCACTTCTCAGAGGCCTGTTCCAAGTATTATGGTGATGTCAGTGGTTTCTGGCTCCCTGCCTGCAGCCCACGCTTTCCTCCACAACAAAAATGCTTCAATTCTTCTGCCCCCATCTCCTTTCAAGTTGTCGGTCTCCAGCCGGCCACAAAGGGCTCTGTTCTCCTGGTGTCTCCTTAGCGCAGACTCAAGGCTGCCCCAGGGCAAGAGTTGGAGTTGGTGGGGGTGGCACTCAGGCCCTTTTCACTGAATGTTGAGGAAACTGAGGCCCAGAGAGGAAAGGAGACTCACTCAAGGTGACGCAGGTTCGGTGGTGGAGGTGAGACTGGACCCCAGATTTCCCGACATGGTGTCCAGTCTTTCCACCCCATGAGCCTCTATGTGGAAGCTCCAGCTGGGATGACTTGATTTGGTTTTTATATATTTTATATATTTTAAAAGCAAAGCTCCCTCTTCTCGTTTTCCCCTCTGTTCTCTTTCTTGGCTCTTCCCCCATCTTTTCTCTGTCTCTCATCTCTATCGCTCTTTCTGTTCTCTTCTCACCTCTTCTCACCTCTTCCCTTTCTTTCCTCACATTCCTTCTCTCTCTCTCTCTCTAATAAAAGTTAAAGGAGAGCTGCTTTCTCACACAAGTTTGGTGTCCTCCATATTCTGGGGAGGAAAGGTGGGCAGAACCAGAGGAGGAGGCCCGAGGTACCCCCACCTTGGTTAACTAGGTCACATTCCTCCAGGCTCCACCGTCTGACCCTACAACCTGGGTAGTCTGTCTATTTTCTTTCAACGGGGTGCAATTTTATTTCTCTTTATTTTCTCCCTCACTGGGAGAAAATAAAGCTGTCACATCAAGTAAAAAAAGGGTGGTTTGCTGCTAATTAAAGTGTGCCTCCTGTTGAATTTTTTCTGGGAGTGAGGAGAGGGGTAGCAGGGAGGGAGGGTGGCAGTCACCTGGGAAGAGAGCACTCACCAAAATGCCGATGTTATCTGATGAAGCAGGTCAGTGTGTTCCTTCAGACGTTGTGAACAATGAGAGACGAGTAGGAGTGCAGGTTTTGCAACCAGATACCTGGATAATGTGTAATAAATAAGGAACACAGATGAGATGGCCTTTTATTATTTTTCTAATCTGTGCTGTCAGGTTTCACTTATGAAATGGAGGAGACAAAGCATACATATTTTTCTATGGGGTCTTCAGCACATCCCTCCGGTGGGCCTGGGACTACTCCTCCCCTTGAAGATCACAACTTAGACTAGGCTGGGCCACTGGGCTGTTGGCAGAGAATTTGCCCAAACCCATTCTTGTTGGGCTCGTGGAAAGAACACCAGTCAAGGAGTTAGGAGATGGGGGTTCCTCCTCCCAGCTCAGCCTCTTCTATTCTGTGTGATTCTGAGTAAACCATTGAGCTTTCCAATGCCTAGATTTTCTCATATCTGTACTGAAGGAATTGAGCTAGGTAAGTGGTTTCCAAATAATACTCCATGTATCCCCGGGGCTCACTACACACGTGTTTCTTAACTTCTACACACAGAAAAATTGTATCTGCCAAACTTTCAGAGAAACCTGCCTATTCTTTTTTTTTTTTTGCTTAGTATATTGGGGTTCCAGGTAAGATTTAGTTTGAAAAAAGTTTTCCTAAAGTATGAACATCACTAAAGTAGATTGTTTTTTTCCTTCTACAGGGACTGTAGAGAGGTGTCCAAATCTGGTAAGATTGTCCTCTGGGAGTGAAAAGATAATTCAGCCTAAAATGGCAGAATTGGGCAGCATTTCCGAGACACCTGCTCACCCCCAGACCTGCAGCACTTAACCCTGGCCTGACTGAACATATCCAAAGGAAGGTGGGGCTGGCCAGAAGAAAGATCCTCCACAGAAGGAAGCAATGAAAAAGGATGTTGGTGGTTGCCAACCAAGCACTGCCCAGGGTGCCTGAGCTCCTCGCCCTAATGATATGTGTATGTGTATGTGTATGTGTGTGTGCATGTTTCTGTGTGTCTGTCAATTCATAAGGCTATCTTTGTCTGATGGTTTTACACCAAGGATGGCTCAAATATAGCCCACATGTCACTTCTTCTTGATCCTGTCCCCTTGGAAGACATCACAGATCAACTACTGCTTTCCCACCAAGTCTAAATGTGACCTCATACCTCCTCTCAACACCCCAGACAGCCCTTAACAATTGGTAAGAGTTGCTCCTGAAATGAAATCCATCTTTCATCCCTGCATTTAAACATTTGAATCATATAAGTAACTCCTTTTGTTTAGGTCTCTGACTCACCAAGGAACCTTCTGATTATAACATAGTTTCCCATGGAGGTTACAGAAACCAAATGGACTTTTCTGAGGACAGGGGCATCTAATCCTTTTGATAGTTATATTTTTCATTCGATTTCTACATGTCTCATTAATTCAGTTATTGATGATCTTTTCTCTAAAACAAATTATCTTTCTTTCAGTATGATGACAAATTAGGTATCTTGGTCCTTTAAGGTCTGAAGACCAATCCCTGGACTCTGGCAGATCCACCAAGATAACATGTCTCAGTGAAGAGCTATCTGAACCACCAGCCTTCAGATAACTTATTCATCATCTCTGTTTGATAAAATAACATGCACCTTTGTTTCTTTCAAATTTCTGTGATGACTTCTAAAGTAACTCCAAACTGAGGAGTCTATGTCTTAAGAGATATTTGCCGCTTGTGAAGTGAATTGAGGTCAGAGAACAAGAGTGTTTGCTGAATATTCCTGAGAACGTGTCCTGCCAGCTTCATGGGAAAAAAGCAAGAATGCGGACATCTGGAAACAAACACATCCCCCCCTTGCAACTCTTGTTTGTCAGACCATGCTCAAAATCTAAAGCAAAATTTCTATACACCAGCAACCACAGGGCATCTAACCATAAATGTCTTCTTTTCTTCCTGATTTCTAAGATCATCTCAGAGTCATCATTAGAAAATAAGAACTAACTGCTTACCAATAAAGCCCTTTCGGAATGTACCAGACATTGGCCAGAGAACCACCTGTCCTTCAGTTTTCCTACGAGGCTTTGTCTGTTGAGTCAGTTATTTGAAGAAGCACACTAAGGCCAAGGTTGGCTCAGTCCTCTGTGTAAGTGAATTCTATAGCCACAGTCTACACCCAGGGGCTTGAATGAAAGGGTACATAATGCCATTCTTTCTATTGGAAACCTAACTCGGACCTGCCTCCTGCCCATGGCAGGTCTTTTATTTTTGCACAGAAAGTCAGCTCCAAAACATACAAATTTCTTAATGGAAATGCCTAAGTGTCCCAAGATGTTAGTCTTAGACTTAAATGATGAAACTATCCCACCTGTTATGGGCTGAATTGTGTCCCTACCTCCCAGCCCCAAAATTCATATGTTGAAGTTGTCACTCTCAATCAGAATGTGGCTGTATTTGGAGACAGAGGCAATTAAGTTAACAAGAGGCCATTAAGTGGACCCTAATCCAATCTGACTAGTGTCCTTAGAAGAAGAAATTTGGACACACAGAGAGACATCAGGATGCGAGTACATAGAGGAAAGGCCGTGTGAGGACACAGGGAGAAGGTAACCATAGAAATCAAACCTGTCAACCTTGATCTTGAACTTTTACCTTCCAGAACTGGGAGAAAAGAAATCTCTGTTATTTAAACCACCCAGTCTGTAGTATTTTGTTATGGCTGTCCTAGCAAACTAATACACCATCTGCTATTCTTTCTTATTCAGATGACTTATATCAACCACACAAAAATTCTTATTTCTCTAGGTCCCAAGCTATCTATTGAGTGATCTGAGCACTACATATTGCTCTTAGATTTGACTTTTCTCTTCAGGTGTAGAGATAATGGATTAGGAATCTTACATTTTCTGTTCAGATAACACATCTCCTCTATAGCCACACTTCCCTTTTGGGAAATGATAGACTGAGAACCCAGCACTTTATAGAAACGACAGTTTAGAGTTCATCTGCTCATCACACAGTGACTGAGACAATCTGAACTCTACTCCAAACAGTGGTCCCCAACAATAAAAATCACTGATTATCTTAAGAAAAGAAGCAAGTACCTGGCATATAGCCGAGAGACATAGCATCTTAAGATCAAAGATCTAAATTGTTTTCTTTGGGAACTATAGGAGAAGACACCTTTGTATCCTTGACTCTCCATAGTGGACAAAGGCGAACAACTCCAAGAGAGTCTGGAGAAATGGTCTTGTCTGTTACAAATGTGGATACAATGGTTATTTCAGTCAAGCTCGTGGCAGCACACCCACTGTGACATTCTGGAAGAAGAATCCAAATGCTGTCCTTAAATGTGGTATCTTGTGAATCTCCTTGGAGAAGTGTCCTATTATCAGGTTTCTCCTGATCAAATTTACCGCGCAGCCTAGGTTTGTCTGTAACATTGCCCATTTGCAACACTAAGATCAAGGTAATCTTTTTAAAACTTATGGAAAATTTTGTCACATCTTTGAGCAAAACCCTGCAATGGCTTCCCTTATCACTCGGAGTATAAAGCCTTCCAGATTCCCCATGATCTCCCTCCTCCTACCTCCTACTTCTCTCTCCCAGCTCATTCTGCTCCAGCTACCCTGGCCTCCTTATAATTCCTCAAACAAGACTGGCATACTCCCTCTTTAGGATCTTTGCACTAGCTGTTTCCTCTTCCTGGAACCCTCTTTTCCCAGATATCAGTTTGGCTAACTCCCTGTTTTCAAGTCTCTGCTTAGATATCATTATCTCGGTGAGACCCATCCTGAGAACCCACTGCCACCTTCTTATTCCCTGCCCTTTCAATAACCAGTTCCCCTCCCAGGATTTACTTTTCCTTTTTTCCACAGCACTGTATTCTTCTGACATAGTAGGTGATTATTCACTATGTGCCTTGGTCACTACTGGCCCTTTTCCCACTTAGAATGTAAGCTCCATGAAGGCAGAGATCTTTGTTTGCTTCACTGATGTACCTCAAGCACCTAGAACAGTGCCTGGCACATAGTGGATGCTTAATAAATATTTTTTGATTGAATGAATTGTGTTTTGCATTTAGTCATTTTAACCTACTCTTGGAAAATACAGATATTTATATATATTTTCCAAGGTTAGGTTAAAATGACTAAACTCAAGTTTTCCCATCAATCATCAAAAGTACAGTGACATCTCTCATGACTTTATTCTTATTATGTATAGGAATCTAGATGAGATAAGTGACTTCTAGTTCTAGGTCCCTTGCTAAGATTTCCAAGGTTCTGTCAGAACACCTCGTGGTAAGCAGTCCCCTGGTGGACTGACAGCACAAATGCACCTCATGTCATCGGCAGTGACCCCAATGGTATCAATGCCAAAATCACCAACAGTTCAGTCACACTTTGAAAAGTTTAAAAAAGACGTCGCTTAGTATTATAAAATCAAAACAAATATGGAGTTGACAATGTTGTCCACCTTCTTACAGTAGAGGGTCTGTGGGAACTTTCCTTGATCCACCAAGGAGACAAGAACCAGAACTTTTGGAGATTTTTGAGACCCTTGAAGATTATATGGGCCAATAACTTTTTAACACATAAGCTGAGACACCTGCTGACCACAGGCTAGTTGGGGCGACAAACTTTCAGCAGAGATGATATCCTAATTTCCCTGGCTGTACCACTTCCTGGTTAATCTCATGACACCTAACTCTCAGACTGGATTGTTTTGCCCAAAGCAAGCATTATTGATTATGTGTAGGCTGTGATTTCAGACAACTCCTTCATTCCAGAGAAAAAGCAGTTCTGAATGCAGAAATTCTTATATACTGTTATTCTCTGGGGAAGAGTAGGGACAGGTCCTCTAGGAACAGAAAATCATCTCTGGTAGGCATCTGACAAAGTTAAGGTCATTGCATTGCCCCCCAGAATCTCTGCCTCTCCTAATGAGCAACCTTGGATGCCCAAAGACAAGCCACAGAGAAGTCAGGTCTGGGGGAGCAAAAGAAAACAAACCATTCAGCAGTACTCTGCCACAATTGTTTCTTCTTACTACACTGTCAATGATGCTCACACATTTTCTATGAAGTATGTCATTCACTCTCAGAATATGTGTAAGGAGAGAGCACTGGAAGCACTGGGCAAACAGAAAATTCTTCTCTCTCCTTCCCTTCCTCTGTCCTTTCCTCCTTTCTTAAGGAGCAGTCACTAAGCCATTACTATTCTCAGCAGAGATACACAAGAACCTCATCTCTGACTTGCAAGAATTCCTCCTTTGGCAGATACAAATAGCTCCTCCACGAGGCAATAAATACCAGGAAAGAGATAGGTGCAAAGTGCCTGAGAAGTATAGAGGAGAAGCAGGACATGAATTAATTCTACCTGAGGAAGGCGTGTCATCAACAAATGTTTCCCAGTGGAGGTGCTATTTGAGCCATGCTTTAAAGTTATGAGGCAAAGTTTGCCAGGCAGAAAAGAAATTAAAAGCACTTGATTTAAGTGGTCTTTGCGGAAAGCAAACATTAAAATTGAGTTTTCCATAGGCTACGTCCATGTGGCATCAGAACAACTGGTAAATGAGGGAAGACGTTAGCCAAAATGGTTATTTGACCCTGGGCAGATCAAAAAGGAAGAGCGTGGACTGATGTGTTTTTCACACATGAAGTCAAGTAAAACAGAAACATGATCTGGATAATCAACCAAACTCAACACAATTCTCTTCATCATCTCAACAGCACAATCTAATAGTGGAACATTTCACCTCCTGCCTTCCGTTTTTCTCTTGGACACATCTCCAAAGAAACAGTGGCAGAGGGATGAGCTCCAGGGAAGTGTGACCTCTGGACCTGACATCAGCTGTAGAAATCTAGGAGCGTTGAAGGCACTGGGACCTTATCTCTTTCTCTGTGCTATAGATTCCAAGATCCAGAATGAAGGGACCTTGCGTGCAGGAACTATTTCATCAAGTAGGCAGAGAGCTCAAGTTGGAAGATGCTGTCACTTAGTCCAGCTTTTAAGAGGATCATAGACTGAGAAACGGAAGTGACCTCCAACATTCTTCTTACAAGTGTTTTCATTTTACTCTGAGGAACCTGAGTCTGAGACTTGAATGAGGTCACACAAAGTTAGTGACAGAGTCAAGACTAGAACAAAGTTATTTTTACTGCTAAGGAAGAGTTCTATTCAGGAAACTTCCCTCTACATTCTCAAGACTTTACTCATACCTATTTTCACAGGGAAAGAGGCGACGTGGGAGTGAATGAAGAGGAAATTCCAATGTGTAAAGATGATATTCTGGTGGAGTCAGGATATAAGGTGAAAAGTCTGCCTTGATCACTTTACCTTTGAAAAGACCTCAGTTAGACACCCCACTGGAAGCCCCCAGACTCCCTCTTAATAAGCCCCATACTGCTAGTTTTTCCATCCAGCCTAGGCATGATGTGCTGCTTCTTTAGCTGAGCACAGGTAAAGTATTTAGCTTACATCTAGAGGCTGTGCTGGATGAAAAATACACATCTCGTAAAATCACACCCGGAGTGGGTTAACTTCAGCTGTTGCAGGACCGAAAGCTACACGCCAGTTCTCCTAACCACACAGGAACCAGGCCGTCCTCCTACATCTCTAGACAGTTCCACTTCTTGCCCCAGTCAAATTTCACCTTTGCAAGATTTCCTGCAGAACGTCCGTAGAGTCAGCCTTTCCCCTTTCTGTGGTCCTCATTACTCATACTTTTACATTCTTTTTCTAGTACTTCATCAAAGAGCTTAAAAATATTTCCATATAACCTGAGCACGTACAGTCATATGTATTTCCAAAGCAACTTACAAAGTTGGGAGTATAAAGGAAAAAGTACTGGAAAGGAGTGAGATCTGGATTCAAATGCGTGTGGTCAGAGCCCTGGTAAGAAACTCATGACATATTCATGGACTATTAAAGCAAAAGGGATTATGTAGCAAAGTCATGGGCAGGTTCAGGGCATCCAGCAAAGTCTGATGAAGCACCCTGAGGCCAGAAATAACTAGAGGCTTTATCATCCTTATGTCTGTAGGGACAAGGGGAGGAAATGGTTACTAGAATTGAGAGAAGGCTACAGGACAGTGGCTGGCCTCAGGTCAAAGAATACAACCCCACCCCCAACAGGGCCCAGTGAGGAGGCTGTTGAGGGAATAAATACCCCAGCCTTGCCCTCCTCTCATCCACCAATCTCTTGCCCTTGCCTCTCACCCAATGAATACAAGGGGAAGTCAGAAGGCAAAAGGCCCTGATCAATGCAGTTCACAGAGTAGGGAGGAAAAGAAGAGACAGTGAATCTTGAAGGGTAAATAAAGATTATCCAGCACAGTATTTGAGTTCAATCCCTTCAGACAAGTTTCCTTACTCTCTGATCTTCAGAATCTTTATTAGTAAAAATGAGTGGGTTGGTTATTTCCCCGTATGACACTCAGTGATGATATGACTCTAGATAAAATAGTATACACATACTGATACTTTAGAGTTCTATAGGCAAATATTCTCAATAGGCCAGGATATAGTGGCTGCTATAAAATACTTCTTTTTCTTTAAGTACACCTTTATTGATCTCAGAGAGAGGAAGGGAGAGGGAGAGAGAGAGAGAAATATTAATGATGAGAGGGTCATCGCTGATGGGCTGCCTCCTGCACGGCCCCTACTGGGGATCTAGCCCGCAGCCCGGGCATGTGCCCTGACCGGGAATTGAACCGGGATCTCCTGGATCCTAGGTGAACGCTCAACTGCTGAGCCATGCCCGGCTGGGGAACTTCTTAAAACAGTATGTGGAAATAGAAATCCATGCCGTTGTAACATAATTCAATGCTAAATAAATTTCTAAGAAAAACAAGCTATTACTTTTAATCATTTCTGCGTTTTAAAAAAATGTTACCTTATGCAGCTCTAATATATTGATATGAGTCCTGAAAAATTATTCAGTTCTCTTTTATGATGAGACCTCTGCTTGGCCCTGGGTCTCTAAATGACTTCAGTGACCTTATCTGACCTCTGTGGAGTTTCTTTCAATCACTTGTAAATAGATATAATTTACCTGTCAAAGCATTCTGTTTTGCTGTGAAAGTCAAGAGGCAACCCTTTCCAAAAAGCGTTAGTGCCCTGAGGTAGCAAAACCCAGACCCTAAGAAACCTTCATGTCTCCCAATCAAAGGTCCTTTGTGGGTGTCTTAGTTACAGAAATGGGGACTACATCACAGTGTGTCAAGTTTATATCTGTCTTCCAACCAGTTTGTACTTCGACTGTGCTGGCACTGTGCTAGGCACCTGGAAACAACTGTGAGCAAAACAAGGCCCCTGCTTCTAAAGGAAGAAGAGCCGTGGTCCAAGAACATGTACATACAAAGTGCATAGCAACGTAAGGTGCATTTATGTAAGTGCAGCCAGGAACATACTACAAGACAATGGGATGGAATGATGGGCGGGGTAGGGTGGAGGGGGAAACAACCTGAGCCAGGATGCACAGGCTTGGGGGGAGCTCAACTTTTGATATGAAACTTATTTCACATATTTTGTTCCATTTTTTTGTATAAATATAAAAAAGTTCCCAAGATTGCAAGATCTTAGAAGACAATGGTTGAAAGAATCAAATCAGTGATGTTCATTTTAAAGGATTAAGAAATAGAAGCCTGAGAACTACAAAAGACGAAGCATCCTGAGCTGAATAATTTATTACAAAAACTCGTAAATGTTTGTCAAATGTCTCATAGGGGTTATTGTTGGATCCATGGGCCCCTGGGGGCTAGGGGTGGGGACAGGGAAGCAAGGTGCTGGACACCTCTAAGGGAAAGAGAGACACGTTAGGATGCGGAGGGAGAAAGGGGAGCAGAGGGGGAGAAGCTGGCTCCCGTGAGCACTGCGATGGGCACTAGTCCGCGTTCTGTAATCCGGAGCTACAGGCATGTTTATAAGTGTGGAGTGATTACCAGGCAAAGCAGATTCCTGTGACGGGATGATAAATACGGTGGCTATTTCTGCTGTTGCCTATAGTTCAGAGTTTTTTGAGGTGTGCTTAAAATTATTTAAACTGTTTTATTTTAGTGTTAGAATGATTGCCAAGGTAGGGGTCAGGAAGAAAGGAAAATGTTGAATGAGCTTTGCTAAAGGAATACTCCTATATAAAATAAAGTGTCGGTCCACATGTATAATTTTGCTTCTCATGTGGTAGCTAGATAAATGGTAAGGCCAAATCTGCTATCTTTTTGCATTTGCAGTTTAAGGAAATGGTCATTATCTGTCAGATCTGGAGCTTCCATGATTCAATGATGAAATAGCTCAGAAAAGACGCCCAGAAAAGAAGCAGTAATTCCATATAATGCCACAGAACACAGTCACGGCTTCAGATCTGTAGGCTGCATCTCTAAGCTCAGTTCCATGGTATTTGAACTTAAATATTTCCATCAGCATGAATCAAAGGTAGAATGTTAAAAAAAGTTTCTTCCAATACCTCAAAAGATTTAACAACAAGAACTGTCTCAGCTATATGACAGCTTCAGCTAACCACAAAAATCAAAAAGTTGTCCTTATATTAGCAAGTTATTTTAATAAAATTCCTGGAGATAATGTAAGTTTTTGGACTTGATGTCCTGCCAGGTGCAACAAGTGACCAATTAAAAGATTATACTTTCTCTGCCCTGAGTGAAGAACACTGGCAGACGAGATGATTAACATGTCAGCTGATAACATTAATATTAACTTCAGAGATGGAAAATTCTACCAGTTCAAACACTTTTGTTCTAGACACTGATGACTAACTTCATCAAAACATTGATGACGACTGATTCTAATAGTACACTCATATCAACACTATAAATAACACATCTGATGATTTTCCAGTTTTTGAGGAAAGTTGTTCTTGTAAAATATATTTTTATATTCATAGATGAATAGTCACTATAATAATTTGATGACCTAGTCAAAGTGCAGTACAAACAGTATAATAATATTAAATCCAGGATACCAGAGCCCTGGCTGGTGTGGCTCAGTTGGTTGAGCCTCATGCCATACACCAGAGGTTGCCCGTCAGGGCACATGCCCGAGTCCCAGGCTCGAGCCCCAGTCGAGGGGGAAGGGGGTGGGTACAGGAGGCAGCTGATCCATGTTTCTCTCTCCCTCTCCCTTCCTCTCTCTCTAAAAATCAATAAAAACATTTTTTTTTTTTTAAATATCCAAGATACCTGAGACTAGTGCCTTCCCTTGAAAGAAGGTTAAAATGTTTTCAATAGTTCATGAATCTAAGAAAAGCAAAAAGAGAAAATTTAAGATTCTAATTCAAACACTGGTTCTAGTTTTAAGTATACTGTTTTCACTAGTTTTACATGATGCTCTTTCTAAAAACAGAGGCACAACCTATCAACACTTCTCTAGCTGCGTGCAAAAGCCATAAATACTGAAGTTTTCACTTTCATTTCAAGCTAAGAGAATCGAGACAGAACATCACTAACAGTGGTTTTTCACTCTGGCTTAGATCTGATCTGCTGCACGTAGATGAGTTATATTAAACAGTCTAAATCACAAAACTTTGGGAGAGGTAATTCTGAATAGGGTCTATCACTAATCCTGGAGTCAGATGGGGGAAATTATAAATAAAATCTTCCACAGGAGCCATAACTCCCTTTCAAAGTACTGTTCCTTTTTTTTTTTTTTTTTTTTTTTTTCTCATGCAATGATCTTTTTAATGAACACTGTGTCCTTAAATTACAGTTTAGTAAGAACTTCCTAGCCTAATGGGCAAGGAGAAGGCATCTACAAATGAGAAACAACTGAATGTGCAGAAAGATTGTTTCTGTCCTGTGTATGTTACTATTCCAGCCTTGTTTTAAAAGTGCAGATTCATCGTTGCCACTGGTTGCTCCACGATGGAGAGGCAAATTTTAGAAAATAAAAATTTTGGATCTCATAAATCATCTTTTAGTGAGCATCGAACCCAGCGATTCTCTTAGTAATTCAAATTAAGTACTCAGAAATTTGGTTAGAGATATTTGAGAAAATTAGGCAAAATACCCAACTATTAAACAAGCTGAGTTTTTCCAAAAATGTAAGAATAATTTGCTATCAGCCTTATTACTAAATAAATGATAAAACTAGAATAGCAAAAATTATATTAAATTATAATATGTGTATGTTTTAATTTCCCAAACAAGTTATGATTCATTGAAAAAAATGTTCTCTGTGCCATTTTTCAACACAGCAGTCACATTTCTTTTCTTTTAATTATTATATTTTAATTTCAGAATCGTTTTAGGTTTACAGAAAACTGAGCAGATGGTATACAGAAAGTCCCCATATACCCCTTCCCCCCTGTTCATAGTTTCCTCTATTATTAACACCTTTCATTAGTATGGTACACTTGTTAAAATTGATGAGTCAATATTAATGCATTACTGTTAACTGGAACTTATACTTTAGGGTTCACTCCTTGTATTGTACAGTTCTATGGATTTTATCATAGGTAGTTTTACCCCATTTTGTCTTTATCTAATTTGTCTTTATCTAATTTTGTTCTTTTATATAAAAAATAGAGATTAAAAAATATGTATAGTGAAATATAATGTAAAGTCTATACTTTGCAACACTTTTCATATAAATAAATTCTAGGGAGAAAAATCCTTGATTCCTAGTTTTGGTTCCAAATAGGAAGACACTTACAAATAGAAGGCATAGGAAAGGGCCTGAGTAGTTCTGGGAAAAGAGGCTCCAGAATGCGAAGGCAGAAACTACTTTGACCTTGGCCTTGAGCACCACAGTGTCACACGTTCTTAAGGCTTGGCAGGTAGCTGCATGCCTGGCCCTTTAAATGTGCCTCTAACACCGGACAGACTGGCCACAGAAACCTCTCCACCACCCCCAGCCTGGCAGCCTTGCCAGCTCCTGTTCCACAGACGAGACTCTGGCAGCTCTCCCACCTTGCTCCAGGGACCACCCTCAGCTTTGTCACGCGCGTCTCTCTGCCTGTTGCCTTTAAGGTCCGTGCTCCCAGCCAGATCCCAGCCACTTGGCTTTTATCCGGTGGAAATGGAGAATACGCATTCTCTTTGCTCAAGGAATTCGCAGTGGAGTTAGCAGCTGGGGGTTACAAAGCGGTAGCCGTGAGCTGCCTCCAGCTTCTGGGTGTGTTCAGATTTGTAGTACAATGTGTGTCTCACATGCTGTTTTAAATTTGAATTTTGTTGCCAACAATTAAAAATTAGAACATTTCACATTAAATATCTCTTGACATCTAGATTCCCTTAAAAATCAGGTACAACTCTACACTCACATTACTAATAATCAGCTGGAGATGCATGGCAGCCACCCTCCTTTGAACAGAGCATTTGCTCCCTAGTTTAACATAGTCCCGACCTCTCCCTATTGTATGAAACTTAAGTCACTTACTTCATTTACATTCTGTACTTGGTCTGTATAGACAGTTAAGTTCACAAGCCTTGGAGTTGCTGGCTATTTTTGTGTTCCCAGTGGCCAAAGAAGCCTGGGAGAGACTAAAATATAACACTACACCAAGCCCTACCACTCACCATCCATCAATAAAAAATTAATGTTCAAATATGACCACTCCTATCTTTTTGTGCCAAGAAAAGACTGAGGCCACACTTTTCTTCCTCGCTGTACCTCTTATTAAAAAAATTCCAACTGGTTCAATCCAATGCCCCTTTATGGGAAAAAATCTGCTGACCACCAAGCCAATTTATGGTCTGGAAGCATTATCTGAGGGTCTCTGGAACCTGGAGATGATGAAGATGGACCAATCATACTTGGAGTACCTTAGCACCCTCGAAGGATTCCTTTTTCCAAGGATTTTACAAGCTCTCGTCTCGACTCACTGACCTTATGTGATTCCTTGTCTCGCAGACTTATTGAAATATAAGGGAAGGTAGCAAAGATTCTCCATTCTGCCCTCTTCATCCTAGGGCCTCTGCCACTTGCTCTCAGCATCGCAGAAGCACGTGCTCCCTACCAAGCTGGATCCACTTTAGCCAGCCTAGAAGGACCAACCAACCCTTCCTGTTCTGCCTCCATAGTAACAATCAAAGCATCAAAAAGATGATTTAAGCCATAGACTCGTTTGTCTCTTGCACCTGGTAATTAGGTCAAATTGAAGTTCAAAAATTGGACCTACAAGCAGGTGCTCACCTGCACCCTGAAGAACCTAGACCTTACCCAGTGTGAAGGGAAGGGCTTCCTAAGGGGACAGGAGGTCCATGTGAGCATGCCCCAGGAGCAGCCTTTAATAGACATGTCTTCGTTTGCCTCCATTTTGCCAATGCTGAGAATGGTGCCTAACACATTTACAGACATTCAGTAACGATCTGTGGAAAAAATGAACAACCTTGTCTTCTGTAGCCTTACTTGCCCCTGATCCCCGGCTTCTGGTCTTACCCTCACACTCTGCCTTTGGCATCTTTCACTTACAGACTGATTCAAGTCTGACCTCCCAACATTTTGGATCTGACATTTACTTTTTCCTTCACCATAATGGTTTATAAATACCTCTGTCTTCAGATTTGTATGCTCTGTATTTCTCCAGGCAAATGAAAAGAGCTTGGAAGGCCAGGTCATTTGGCTTCCAGTTCTAGTTCTTACAGTGGATGAATCTTGTAACCCCTCTGGGTTCCCATGAAAATAGGTTGGGTGATCCTAGTGTGGGAAATGGATGTGGTATCTCCTAGTTGCCATTTAGGAATGTTAAGTTTTGAGGAGTCTTGCAATAAAGAAAATCTGTTCAATATTGTTTAAATATAGCATTTCCCAACATTCTTTTGATTAAGGAGACTCTTCTCCACCCCCCACCCCACCCCCTGCCCCACCCACTCACATATATGGAATTAGGATTCCAGGGAACAGACATGCTTTGGGAATTGCTGAAGTAGAAACTCTGTAGTCTGCTTGAGGACTAACATTATCTGATTAAATTCATTTGCATTAAGTAAAAGGCAAGGACACCTCATCACCAAGCAAATGGTATAAAATTAAAATGAAGAGAATGACTGGTCTAAGAGCATTCTCTGAAAGGAAACTATAGTGTCCCCCTTTACTAACTTCCTTTTGTAGATCCTTTATTATGGGTCTGTCATTTATCAGCAATTAATGAGAACAAATGGAGTCAAAGCCTCCACCTTCCTTATAGTGGGGATCTAAGTTGGACTGAGGGTAGGGGGTGGGGGAGCCAGCTGCAGCTTTTTATCTTTGGTGACAACAAGCAGTTGTGTTCCTTCTGGGGCAGTCACCGGGTTCATGAATGGTGCCACAGTCTTTTAAAGCCAGGACTTCTCTTTTGATCTACAAGTTCATATGACTCCACCATGGGCAAGGCCTTCTGTCCCATTCTTCCCTCCCCCTTCCTGTGTTCGTCTCTGCCCTTGCAAGGGCTTAGGCTCCCAGCCAGAATGAAAGCAGTGAGTTGCCCAATTCAGAGAAATAAAGGAAAACAGCCCCCTCCCCAATTTGATGGTCAATAGCTGTGAGGAGATATAATAACCCTCTTCATTAGGCAAATGCAGCTTTTAGATAAGTGAAGAATTCTATCTCTAAAGCTATTCTTCGGAACTTGTGAAGGTTCCACATGGTCAGAGGCTGTCATGCTGCCATGGAGATGGAATTTAAGTATAGAATTTGAGGGACTTTTGCCTGCGTGGTTGTCTTTTTTCCAGCCCCACCTTGCACTTTGGTATATATATTTTTTTAAATGAACTGTAAATGCAACTTCTGATGTAAAGAGTTAAACAAAGAGCTTGGATACCTTTTTAAAGTAACTTGTGCATTTATTTATTTAGAATCTATCCATTTTGAGTAATACTGATATGTATCAGCTTTGCAAAGACTGCTAGGAAAACCCAGGCCTCCTGCCAGCCACAAGAGTACAAGGGGGGTGGAGGAGGGGAACTCCTTCACTGGTGTTGCCTCTACCAAATGGAACAAGAGCTTTGGTGTTTTCTGACCAAAAACCTTTTTCTTCCTTCCTGGGCCCAGACATTCACTTGGTTCTTTGTAGAGCAAGCTCCACCCATAAGTAAAGATGGCCAAGAACATCTATTTTTTCCCGAATGACTAAAATTCCCATTTTGGGGGCCACTCTGTAGGATTCGAGCGTCATCTCCAGAAGATCCCAGCTCAGATGTAGTTACCAAGGTGGGCTGTTCATTCAAACATGACTTTCTATTACTTTCCACAGATCCTGCCGCACACCCCCCTCCCTCACTCTGATCCATCCCCAATGGCCTCCTTACTACTGTTCAAACACTCGAGGCCTGTATCCAAATCAGGATTTTTGCACTTGCTGTTCCCTCCAACTGAAATGCAAGTCCCTGAATATACACATGGCTCACCCTCTCCTCTTCTACAACTCTTTACTCAAATGTCATTTTGTCAGTGAGGCTGCCCTAATCACCTTATTTAAAACACCCATTTCCCTACCCAGTAGTCCCTAGCCTCCTCCCTCGCTTTATTTTTTCCATAGAACTTACCACTGTCTAACATATCTTTTGCTTAATTATTTTATTTATGGTCTGCTTCTTCCACTAGAATGCAGGTCCATGAGGGCAAGGATTTTTTCTGTTCTATTTGCTGCTATAATTTTATTAGTAAAATGTCTAGAATAGTGCCTGGCCATGGTAGACACTTAATGACTATTTGTTGAATGAATGAATGGACTGACTAGCTAACTGCCACCTAACAGAGATTAGGGCCCCCAGACAAGGGGCATTAGGATGGTAAGTTTTGACTTTAGCCTTGGCGAACAGCTCCAAGAGAAAAATCTAAAATCACAGGACTCTGGGTGCAAAGTTGGCAAACACGGGAAAATGTGTCGAAGACGCTCATTATTCAAGTTGCTACCTAGTGGCATTTTAAGCACTCTTTCCTACTGTCTAAGAGTTTCTTCTCATCACCAAAAATTGCAACCATAAATGCTGTCAAGCATCAGCCCTCCTGCCCCTCCAGGCACAGCCGTGCCGAAGGTTCCATCAGAAAGGGGCTCTTCCAGCCTAAACTCATGCGTAGATGACGGAGGCTCCCAGACCTTCTCGGTAAACCAGCAATTCCGCCTCAGTTAGTGGCACTTTGGTTCTCCAGCCTCCACAGTAAGGCCGTCTTCCAATTCCCTCTGACCCTTTATAATCAACTAATTGCCAGGTTACAGAGATTTTATTTCCAGAATGCCTCTTGCATCCTTTGCCTCGCCCTCGGGCTCATCGCCACGGCCCGGGCTTGGCCCTCCTTGGCCCTTAACTGACTATGGCAAGGGCTGCCCAACTGGTTTCCTATCTCCAGTTTTTTCCTCCATCCCGTGTTCTCAACAGCTGCCACAACTGTGTCCCAAAGAGCAAATGTAAGGTCACTCTCACTCTTCTGACAAAATGGCCCCCTATTCGTTACCCTTTAATCTACCTTGCAGGCTTTCCACCCACTAGCTCCCTCAATAAGCGTTCACCACAGCCTGTCTACTCATGTCCCCGAGCCCTTCTTGTCTCCCAAATAAAACATGTGCTTTCCGCTCCTCACATCTTTGTTGTTTCCCTCCTCGCTCTGTCTGCCCCCTTCTAACGATATGCCCCCATTTCCTCTCCGTTGAAATTCTACCCAAACATCCCTCATGGCCCATTTGTTGATTCAGTCCGTCAGTCAGTCAGTCAGTCAGTCGTCAGTCAGTCAGTCAGTCAGAACAGCGACTGGGAAACCTCAAACCTCTCTTTTCCCCACTCCTCCTATGTCACAAATGATCTTTCTTCTGCAGATCTCCCGTGCATTTATCACACACTCCCCTGCTTAGGGTTGTTATTCTCACATGCATCGTGAGTCCTCCAGCCAGCCTCTGTGTGTGGTCCCTGAGGGCAGGGACTTTTGTGCCTCTATTTTACTTCCAGAGCAGTTTACATGACAGCTTGCTCATAGCAGGTGCCCACACCTGTTCAGTGATGCCGCTAACAATGCATGTCACCGGCCCTCTAAGGGTCACTCTAATCCTTCCAAGGTCGTGTTATGGATTATAACCGGTGAGCCATCACAGAGACGCATTTCCCCTCCCCCACCCCCACCCCCACCCGGGCCAGCAGGCCTCACAGTCCCCAAGGTGGCCAGTTGTTATTCAAAGCTGACTGAGCTAGAAGCCCAGGGTGGAAAATAAATGTTACCCAACTTCCTCCAAGATGAATTTTAAAAAGGAAATCATCAGGGTGAGAAGAACAGAGACTTGATTTACCAGTTCAGGCTGTTGTACCAGGTGCATACGCATAATTTATCTCCCCGATACTCTGCGGCACACACCTGAATACCCCGCGTCCCTTGTCTGGGGGGCAGGAAATTTGGTGGCATGTAAAACAGATCTGAAAGGAGAGGGGTACTGTGAGAGAGAAAGGGTCAGAAACAAAAGGTGGAAGGAGAGCAAAAGGGGAGGAAGGAAGAATCTGGTTTCACCTTGCCAGGCGAGAGCGTTGTGAAAGGAACCAGGCAGAAGGAGATCTGTAATGCGCCGAAGGGCAGCCTCTGCCCCTGGGTTTCAGCCTCGCTCCTCGCGGCTGCCCAGGACGTTCGCTGTTCCGTGCTCACCCTGCCTTGGCATCGGACAGGCCTCCCGCCTCTCCCAGTTGGCGGGCCCGCTCTTGCCTTGACTGTGGCCTCTCGGGGGAGGAAGCGGGTCCCCTTATCTCGGCTGCCTTGGTGCTGAGCACAGCGCCCCGCACGGAGTGGGCACTGAAGATACGTGTATTGATGATGGCGACCCAAAGCTGCGTTTCCAAACCTGAATTACTAGCACGCCAGCCTTGTGCTTTTTGTTCTAGCCAGGCACGACCACCTGCACAGTTATATGCTTCTCCCAATTGACCCGTGCCTTTTGGTTTTTCTTTTTTAACTTTGTGCCATTCATGGCAATCATATCTGTGAAATCACACAGATGGACGAGCGGGTTATAGTTTTCTTAATACTCCTGTACAGATAAAAATAAGGAGATAACTGTTAAATAGTATTCATCCAGCTACCACCTAAATCAGTACACCTGCGGAAGGCAGGCCACTTTGGGGAAGCACTGATTAATCAGGCTTTGTTCCCTAAAACTGAATAATTAAGTGCAGCAATTCTATGCTTTAGGTCTTTCAGTATGAATCCTGCACATGCTCCCCAATACTGTCTTTCTTTAGAAGAAAGTTAACACTTGGTTTAAATTTCTTTTGTGCACCAATTGTTTAATTTGTGGAGTACAATCTGTATTTGAGGAAAGGGGGGTTATTTTATCACATTCCCGGACACTGTAGTTAGGTTGATTCTGATCTCAAGAGGATATCTGACCATTTTAGCAATCAGTGACAAAGATTTTCTCAAATCCTGACTTTCCTCTTCATTCATCCCCTTCGCCCCAATGTCTTCTCCAAATATGGATCATCTACCTGGGAAATAACTTAAAAACCCTCCAGATAGTAAATAAGTGAAGTGCTCAAGCAGATAATTCACAAAATAAGATATATAATTCATCAACAAGGACATGGGAAAATATGCAACCCTGCTAGTAGCCCAAGGAATGGAGATTAAAATTGCACATAATGTATCCCTTTAAACTTTTAAATAAGAGGACTTTTTAAAGAAATAATGTTTCAGACAAATGAGAGTGGGCTGAAATTGACACTCTTACCCTTTGCACGTGGCTGTATGATGCACAGTGACTGTGTGAGCTAGTAAAACATTTACAACACACAGTCGGCAATGTGAGCAAAGGCTCACAATTGCCATGAGGCCTTTGATCCAGTGGTAATTCTGTTTCTAGAAATCTGGCCTATAAAAATAACTGTACATACGCATGAAAATCTTTGTTACTCTATTATGTATACTAATGAAAAGTGAAAAAAGGCCAAAATACCAACAGTGAAGACAGTGAGTAAAATTGGTCGTCTCTATCCACTCAGTGGATGACCGTGAAAACGTTTTATGACATGGCAGAAGGCTTTGGGTATAATAAGATATAAAATTTTATAGATAATAATGATAAATATGTAAAACTATATACATGCAAGAAGAGACTGGGAGAAAATACCCTGCTCCTGGCAGGGCAGTCTGCACAACGGCTATGCCGCCTGATTGTCTGTGTTTGCAGCTCAACTCTGCTGCTTGTTAGTGACCTTGGGCAAGTTGCTTAACTTCCCTAAGACTTAGTTTTTCCCATCTGTGAAATGCAATAGCAATCTCATCATGTTGTTGTGAGAATTAAGTAAGATAATTTATGTAAAACATTTAGCACAGGGCTGGCTGGCACACACTGGCAGTGACTAAATAATGAGTTGTTCATCCTGCAAATATTTATCAATCATTGACTATATGCAAGACACCTAATGCGCTGGTAAGTCATAAGAAAATTTTATCTCCTTTTTGCTTTCTGCAATAGGTTTATTTTATCTTTGTAAGGAAACACTCCACTGTTCCTGCTTTGGACGGCCACCCTCTCGGCAGGCTACCCTAAGAGTTACGCCAATCATTCTCCCTGCCTTTCCCTCTCTCGCCCGTGATAAATTGAGAGCTTGGTCATGTCACACCCCTGCTTCAGCATCTTCACTAGGTCCTCATTGCTTGCAGGATGAAGTCCAACATCTTTATTTAGGGATTTTAAAAATCTTGCCTCAGCCTACCCTTACCATGCCACTTCTGGCCCTTTTCTCTCTGCACTCTCTGTTCCAAACACCCGACCTCCGCCATCCCAGACCTGTGCAGGACGGCCTCTGTCACACCCTGGGTTTTATGCAGCAGGACGGCAGTTCTGAAATTCTAGCCTCCTTGGAAGTGGTGATTCTAGGGCCACACCCCAAGAATGTAGATTCAAAAGTCTGGAGTGGGGCCTAGGAATCTGCTTCTTTTGTAAACATCCTGCGTGTTTCTGAGCTGAGATTCAGGGATACCATCCGAGAGACTCGCAGTTCTCTTTTCTGCCTGTTCTCCTGCCTGGTGGACACTCCTGCACTCTGCCAAACACAGATGAAAGACTCATGATGGTTTTCTGCCTTCCGTGGGCAAAGACGGTCTCCAGTCTCCAGTAATTCCGTGGTATGTTATCAAAACTTCTCCTGGAGCCTGCATTTCCCTGGGCTTTCTTTGTTTACTTATTTCTCTAGCCATCTCCCCCACTAGATTTCAGGGACTATTTCTCATTTGCCCTTACAGCCCCTATCTGACATAATAACTGGCACTTTGTAGACAGACACTTACAGATGTCTATGGGATGTGCTCGTGCACTCATTCATTGGCATTAATTGTGGACCACTGGACAACTGCATCGGCTACGCCGAGCTCTAGTTCATTTGTAATCACCAAGGCTGATCTTACTGATGCTGACGACTGGCTCTGCTCATTTACCTCCCAGGCCATGCTAAGCCAGCATACTTTCTCTCAAGGACAATTTAGCAGGTAACCTGCAACCACATAGCTGGCCAGACACCATGAGGTTGAACATGGATGGTGTGTGAACTTCGATCTGGCGGAGGCTAACTAACCTTGGAAGTCATACTGCAGACAGGTGAGGAGGGGATGCACCCAGCGTGGCTGGTTGTCCTGAGCCCCGTTCCCAACAGACTCACCACGAGCTTTCCTGTTTAAATGCTAAAATATTATAGTGGTTACTCACATGAGCCCTGAAGTCAGGCTGCCTTGGTTAGAATTATAATTCTACCCTGTGACCCTGGACATGTTCTATAACCTATCTGTGCTTCAGTTTCCCCATCTGTAAAATAGGGTTAATAATAGTACCTAACTCACAGAGTTGATGTGAAAAGTAAATGAATGAAAATACATACAATCTTTAGAATTACATTTGGTACTTAGTACCTGCTCAATAAAAGGCAGCTATTATAATTAGATTTCTAAGATATACCATGGACTCAATGCACATTTTAGATAGAAAGTTTTGACCTGGCCTTTTTCTCAAACATGTGCTATAATTTTCTGTTGTAATATCTGTCCTTGTTTAACTCCAACCTTGGAGACTGAGCTTCTTACTTATCAGATTGGCTTCAGTTCAATATGACTTGCAAATACCAAGGTAATATCAAGCTAATAGAATCTCTAATTGATGTATTGGAGATAAGTTTGAAGTTGGGAAAATTTGGCAAAAGAAAAAACAAGAGCTTTTTTTGGAAGAAAAAAAAATTGGTAAGAAATAAAGTCCCATCTATTCAAACAGTCCAACAATATTTGCAAAAAAAAAATGTTGCCTCTTACCTTTCATCCCTTGTAGAAAACCGAGGCATAGGTCTGCTCTCAGTGTTGACAGCCTTTTACGGGCCAAGTGTGGAGCTTAGCCCTTTACATCAATTACCTCTTGACACTCACTGGCAATTGCTATTTTTCTGATTTTACAGAAGGGAAACTGAACAGTTACATTAGGAGTAATGGCAAAACTTGATTCACTCCCAGCTCTGAAATGGCTCCAAAGTCAAGAATTTTATGTTTTACCACACTGCTTCCTTGTTGCTCCTAATTATGCCTCTTGTAAACTTTGGAGTGGTGTTTCATAGTCTAGGAATTAATAGCAAATATTTACCCAAGGCCGGTTTCCAGTTCTACCTCTGCAGCCCCCAAAGCCAGTGAAGAGGAAATGCCTTTGGTAGCCCCCTGTTGAAGTCCTAACCCCCAGAACCTCAGGATGTGGTCTTATTGGAAACAGGGTCATTGCAGGTATAATTAGTCAAGTTAAGATAAAGTCAGACTGGAGTAAGGTGAACCCCTAATTCAATATGATGGTGTCTTTAGAAGAAGAGGAGAGAGATATAGGCACGTGAGGGGAAAGTGCCAGGAGAGGCGTTGAGGTGCTACAGCTGCAAGCCAAGGAACCAAGAATGTCCATGACTGACAGCCACCAGCAGAAGCGAGGAAGGGGAGAGGAAGGATTCGGCCCTGTAGGTTTCAGAGGGAGCATGGACCTGATAACACCTTCATTTTGGACTTCCAGCTTCCTAAAAACGGTGAGACAAGGAATTCTGTTGTTTGCAGCGGCCCAGCTTGTGGGGCCTTGTTATAGAGCCCTAAGTAACTAATACATGACCCCTGGAGTTGGGGGTGGGGGTGTTCTTTCTCACCCAAGAAAAAAAACAGAGGAAGCCCTTTTGTAGGTTTTTACCACTTCAGCCTCTGGGAGCTGGTCTGTCTGTTGTCACCGTGATAATGTGATGGCATTCATGACAGTGATATCATGGAGGGCATTGTTGGCTTCTCCCCAGTAGCCATCCTTTCCCACGTTTCCTAGCAAACCCCTATTTTGTTCAGGTATTGACCCCACATCCCGCATAAGGCCTTTTAAAAAAAATATGTTTATATTGCTGTCTAAGAGAGGAAGGGAGAGGGAGAGAGAGAGAGAAACATCAATGATGAGAGTCGTTGGTCAGCTGCCTCCTGCACGCCCCCGACTGGGATCGAGCCCGCAGCCCGGACCTGTGCCCTGACCGGGAATCCAACCACGACCTCATGGTTCATAAGTCGACGTTCAACCACGGAGCCACGCCGGATGAGCCATAAGGCCTTTTAGTTCTGCAGTAGCCACATGGGCTTTATACGTTCGAAAGAATGCTCTGATTGGACTTCTCAAATCAAATTAGCTTTTTATAGCCCATTTTGTTAGTGACAGTATTTCAGAGCTCAGGAATCTGCCAGGTGTTACCATCCACATGCTAAAACCAAATAGGGCTTCTGCATCCTGCCTTGTCAGACTGAAAGGATGGAGGGATGATTCATCCACCAACTCAAAAAATTGGATGACTTGTATGGCATAATTACCAACCCTTACTAAGAGGTCCCAACAGCAGCATCGCTGGCAAACTCTTCGAGGGGTAAGTAGCCCTCTCTCTGTGCTGCGTCTCCTTACCCTCCCTCAGAGCAAACCAGTGGATTAGGCACTTTTTAAAATGTTTCTTCTCATTCAAATTGAACTTGATAATTTTATTTTTTAACATCTTTTTTTTACATACTGTATGATTCCTTTTATATAAAGTTCAAAAACAGGCAAACAAATATATGCTGTTAGAAGTGAGGAGAGAGGTTTCCTCTGGTGAGGAGGGAGGGGTAGAGGTTGGGAGGGGGCTTGGGGGCTTCGGGGGGGCTGGTAATGTCTTTCTCGAGCCAGGTGCTCATCACACAGGTGTGTTCATTTTATAATACTGGTGCTACGTGCACTTTTTCTGTATTGATGTTGCATTTCAATAATTTATTTTAAAGATCATACTTGGCTCACACTAATTCTAATGTTCTTTTTCCATAGCACTGTTGCCAGTCAAGTTTATGTGAAACAACACCCCTTAGAAGGCTGACTTAATAAAGGATCCCAGATCAAGTAATATTAGGGTGTAACCTGGACCCCAACTACCGGCGTTATCCCTGATCAGATTGGCCTCTCGCCCCTCGGTCACACTGAGGCACCGCTTTCTAGGGAGTTAACAGCCACTTCATAAAGTACTTTTTTAAAATATTTTTTCATCATTTTATTTCCAGGAAATGTTTTACAAAAGAGGTCTTTCTATTTCACATGAAATGATGTAAGGCCGGTTTCACCGTGCGCTGGGCTCTTTGAATATGCAGCTTCTACCTTACGTAATGGCCCTCCCCACCCTCAAATCACACCTTTATTGCCTTTAGTTGAATTTATTAAACTGACCATTTACGTGAGCAAGGACATCGTTTTCAAAACTGAGCTGTAAGCAAACAACTAACTGCTTTCCCATCTGCTCACTTTCTGCATTGGATTCTGGGGTGTTTACCTAAAACATCTAAAGTAGTTGTGAATATACAAAATTCCGTTTTCTGAGGAACTGCTCATCACGTATTATATCACATGCCGCTTCCATCTTAGTTCAAGAAACCAAACCAGACAAAATAAAAACCCTTGAGTAATGTATTTGCTGGCAAGTTCCACTGATTCTGAATGTCATTTTGCTCACCCGTGGTGGTCAGGACATATAAAATATTGACAGGATAAATTTGCAAAATTTTATTTAAGGCTTTCAATTCATTTTGAGATTTTTGGTCAAAGATCAAAATGAACTGAAATTTTCTCCGTTTTCCCATTGAGGGCCCTTCTGTGAAGAAGGCTTCATTCATTTGATAAACATTTACTCATGATCTCCTACAGGCTAAGCTCTGTGGCTGGTTTTAAAAACATACATTATTCAGAGTGTTTATTGAGGGAGACGAAAATGTGAAAGGAACCCCACAAGGCCCAGGAAGGTGACGACGACTGAAACAGAAAACTGACATCAGACCCTTGAGGGAGGTAACACTGACTCTTGAAGAACAGAGGGGACTTTAAAGGGGAAGGTGGGGAGGAAGGAAGGTCATTCCAGGTAAGGGAGCAACTTAGGGAAGGCAGACGGGTGAAGGAAGGCAGAGCTGGGAAATGCTGAAATACAGCAACAAACAATGTGGCCCAGCGTGGGTGGAAGGGGACCCGAAGGAGTTAATACAGTCCTGGGAAGAGGGTGGGGGCCAAACTTTGAAGAGTTTGACTTGAAGGCTTAAAAAGATCTCCGAAGCTAACAGGAGTAAAGAAGTATTGCTACCGAGCTGTGTGTGTGTGTGTGTGTGTGTGTGTGTGTGTGTGTGTGTGTGTGTGTGTGTGTGTGTGTGCTTGATAAGATAGACTGAACCTGGAATTTACCATTTCGACCACTTGTAAGTGTACAGTTCAGGGCAATAAACACGTCTACATTGCTGTGTGGCCGTTGCCACCAGCTGTCTCCAGAATTTTCTCACCTTCGGCAACTAAAACGCCATCCCCAGTAAGCACTCCCCATTCTGCCTGCCCCCTGCCAGCCACCATTCTACCTTCTGTCTCTATGACTTCACTACTCCAGGCGCCTCATTTAAGTGGAATCACACACTATTTGTCCTTTTGTGTCTGGCTTACTTCATTTAGCATATTTCAGTAAAGTTGTAAATTTTTTTAAAAGAAGGTACCAGGAGCTGGAAGGAGGGGGTAAGGGGGAATTATTGCTTAATTGGAACAAAGTTTCTGTTTCCAGTGATGCAAACATTTTGAAAATGGATAGTGGTGGTGGTTCCACAGCACCGTAAATGTACTTAATGCTACTGAAGTGTACACTTAAAATGGTTAAAATGGTAAACTTCATGTTATATATTATATATATCTATACATATTTTACCAATTTTAATATCTTATTTTTTACAAAAGAAGGTTTGCTTTACCTCAAAGTGACTCCAAACTCTCTAGCTAAACCCATGACACACATACAACCATGAGAATAGAATATCACGAAAATAAATAAAAACAGATCACAGGGCACTGCACTTTGGGGGAAGGTTGGGAAAAGCTGAAGACAGGGCCGCCGGCTAGGAGACTGCTGCGATGGTCCCGGAGTAGCCTGAGTTAGGATGTTGGCAGAGACAAAGGGAAGATGGCACATCCACAAGCGGCAGAGAGGACTCAGGCACCAAGTAAACGTGGCACAAGGCAGAAGGAAAAGTGGAAGATGCCAGGCCCGGACCACATTGTGACTTCCGTGGGCCCTGGGCACTTTTGCCTGAGAGAGTGACTTCCTTCATTAAAAAAATTAAAATTATATTTTATGACTGCATTTGTACAAGAATGAATATATCTGTCTTGTAGATTAAAACATTTTTGTCCAACCTGACTAGACACTTCTCCAAAAAGACACACAGATGGCCAATAGACATGAAAAGATGCTCAACATCACTAATCATCAGGGAATTGCAAATCAAAACCACAATGAGATATCACCTCACACCTGTCGGAATGACTATCATCAATAAACCAACAAACAGCAAGTGTTGGCAAGGACGTGGGAAAAAGGGAACCCTAGCTCATTTTTGGTGGGAATGCAGCTTAGTGCAGCCACTGTGGAAAACAGTATGTAGGTTCCTCAAAAAATTAAAACAGAACTACCATATGACCCAGCAAATCCCACTTCTGAGTATTTATCTGAAGAAATCTGAAACACTAATTTAAAAGATATATGAACCCCTATGTTTATTGCAACATTATTTACAATAGCCAATATATGGCAGCAATTGATAGATGAACTGATAAGATATAGCACATATATACAATAGAATATTAGTCATAAGAATGAATATAATCTTGCCATTTGCAACAACATGGATGGACCTAGAGGGTATTATGCTAAGTGAAAAAAGTCAGACAGAGAAAGACAAACACCAGGTGATTTCACTTATATGTGGAATCTAAAACATGAAATAAATGAGCCAACAAAGCAGAAACAAACTCATAGATACAGAGAACAAATTGATAGTCACCAGATTAGGGGTGGAGGTATGGGTGAAAAAGGTGAAGGGATTAAGAAGTACAAATTGGCAGTTGCAGGATGTAAAGTAAGCACAGGGAATAGAGTCAGTAATATTGTAACAATGTGTGGTGTCAGATAGGTGCTGGACCTATGGAAGTGATCATTTCCCAGTGATACTGTGTAGTCACTATGTTGTACACCTCAAAGTAATATAATATGGTATGTCAACTGTAATCAAAAATTTTTTAAAATATATTTTTGTCCTAAAACTACATTTTTTCCTTCTGATTTTAAAAGAAATCAAAACATTTTTGTGGGCCCCCTAAACATACATATGTGGGCCCTTGGCACAGCCTCTTCTTAGTGTCCTGGAGGAGTGGGCCCTGGGCCAGCCCTATACAAGGAACTGATGGTCTCCTACCTAAGACTACTTCCCCTCCCTCCCCTCCCCTGAGGCCTCTCTATCTGATTAGCTGCCCCAGGTATTGAGGACTCTGTTATTGCAAATATGAGACCTGGTTGGGCAAGGCATCCAGAGATTATTGGCTTGGGGTAGGGGTGAAAACTGTGGACTCTGGAATCAGAAGAATTTGAGTCTGAACCACAGCTCCTCCTGCCTGGCTGTATAAATTGGAGCAAGTCACTATCAGTCAGTTTCTATCTGTCAGTGCATGTGTGGGTTCCGAACACCAAGGAGGTCTTGTGAGGTTTAAATGTGATGAGAAAACAACCAGCTCAGCGTGATGCATGCTACGTGGCTGGCACTCACCCATCCCCTCTTCTGACTTGGTACAGACAAGCACAGTCATTTGGGGTTTATTACAAGGAGGAGCAGGGAAGGTATAAAGACACTTGGAGAGGGGAACAAAAAAGGGGTGACGGAGAACAGAGTAATGGAAGGAACACGAACTGTGTCACACTTGTGCCCAGGACAAGCCCAGTTAGCGTGCAATCTCTCACCCACACTGTCTGGAGTATTACTTCTAAGCACACAGGCTCCTGTTACCCCTGCGGACATCCTTAAGATGATCTCCCCTCCCCCCCCAGCAAGTTTTCAGCTCTCTTTAAGTCCTGTTTCCCCACAGCACCTTCCCTTCCCACTCCCAACCCCAACACCAACTCTAGACTTAACATTCCTCAGACTCTCCTGCCCTTTTTGCCTAAATGCTTTCTTTTGCCGAGAATGCCTTTTTTGGTGAACTTCTATTCATCCTTCAACACCCAGCCCCGATGACCCCTCCTTCTGCAGCTGCCTAAGACGAATTCATCTCTCCCTCTCCTAGGCTTCCACGGCTCCTGAATCACTGTACTTATCATATCACTCTGTTTGGTAATCATCTGTTTACATCTCTTTCCCCAGCTGGAAGGTGTATTTCAGCAGGGGAGGGGCTGTGGAGCTCTCATTCACAGGCTACCTCCACCACCAGGTTCCCACCCCAACCTCGGCCTCACCTCCCGCACACGTTGGCAGCTCATGAATGAGGGAAGGAAGCTTTCTTCATTGTTTACTTGGGTTTGGAACCTCTCTTCTCACACCTGTTCCAATATAGGATGCTGATTTATGCGGCAAATTAAAGACTCAATAATGAGCGAAGTTCCAATGAGGCGTGAAGTAGTAAGAAACTAGGAGCCCTGTTTCCAAGATGGAAAAATATCAGGGAGATTAATTTGATGATTACCCTCTGGGTCTCCAGGTGGCTAGTCCTGAAGGAATAGGGGTGGAGGGAGTCAATGGTAATCCCAAAGGCTTTGGGTTCATCTATACAATCAGTCCCCAGAGGGATTGGAAAGCTGTCAGCCTCCCCCTCCTTGTGCATCTCTCACCAATTTCCCCACCGCCTCCCCAGATGGCACTTGGCCTCTTCTCTTGCAAGGTCATCCCCCTATTCCCAGTTTCTACTTAGCCCTGAGCTTATCCGGATGAAAACCCTGGGATCTGGAAGTGGTTGTTCCCAGTCCTGGGGGACTGTTTTCTGGAACTGCTTTTTCCTGTGGGGGAGGCAAACTGCCGGGTCCTCGGTGCCCAGTGTGGTAGTATGCACTTGGAGGTGCTGGCAGGGCAGACTCCAGGGCTACTGATTCGTCTGGGTGGCTCTTTTATCCATCCCCTGGAGCCTGCAGCAGCAGCTTTGTGCTGAATAGAGCCACAGAAGGCTGGGGGTGGAGGGGTCCTCATTCTCAGCATTGCCAGGGCCATTGATGAACGCAGGCGGGCTCAGGGCACACGTCCCGAGGAACACGGTGAGAGGCTGCAGTGGCCCCTGAAGCTGAGAGCCCTGCTTCTCCCAGCACCTCTGAATCAAGTCGGCTGGGAGGCACCCGGTCATCCCAACAGGATGGTGCCAGGGCAAGCCGGAGCCGGGAAGGCGGTGCGCACTCACAGACAGCCTGCTTCGCTCCCTTTGTTCCTGGGGAGCTAGACATCCCTACTCTGGCATCCGCTGCCTCTCTCCGATTCTCACAGAATCAGGGCTCAGAGGCCTGATTTCCCGTCTCACCCAGGCTCCTGCAATAACCCACCTCTTCCTCACACCTTTCTCTCCGGTGCTGCTGAAGAAACTCCCTAACGTACACTCTGCATGAGTCTATTTACACGAAGCTTAAGAACAGACCAAAAGACTGTGGGCAACAAAGGAAAAAAGCAGCAGTTACTGGACGTGGAGAGAGGCTTCAGTATTGCCAGGGAGGGAGCAGGGGGGAGACCTCGGGGCTGTTTGAAATGCTGTGTATTTTGACTGTGTTTATTACATATGGAACAATTCATGGAGACTTACACTTAAGATTCATGCACTTTAATATATTAAGCCTCAATAAGAAAGTAAAACAGAAAAAAAAGTAGAATAACTCTGTATTCATTTGGCAAACAGGTTTGAGTGCCTGCAATGTGGCAGAGGTTCAGGCACGGAACACAAAACTCCTGCTACCCACTCCTCCCTCAGCTTGCCTCCCAGACTTCTCTCCTGTTCTCCTCACAAACACAACGAGACTATTAGCTGATGTCCCAAATACATCCCTTTACTGCCCCAGGTTCCTCTGAAACCTCATAGGGCCCAGTTCCCATCCCCACTCTGCCTACGCCTAGTTCCACTGGCTGAAATCCTTCTGCGGGGCTCAGGAAGGAGATCAGCTCCTCAAGGGGGCTTCCTCGGCTGGGGAAGCCTGTGCTCCTCTCTGCAGCCCCGTGTGCTCCTCTGGGTGCCTCCTTTCAGTTCTGATTCTCCTGCCTGACCTTTCCCGGTAGACGCCAGCTCCCAGAGGTGACCCACCTCTGCTCCACAGATTCCTGCTGAGCTGAAACATCAGGGGAGGAAAGGGGAGAGCACCTTGAACTGCTTCCCGGTCTCCCAGCTGGATCTCAGCCTGCTGAGCTACTGAGGGGCGTGCAGTGTAAGCAAAAGCCGTCACACCAGCACCCACCGCCCTTCTGCTCCGAGATCTCCGCCCTGGTTAACAGGAGGGGTTTGGCTGCAATGGTTTATTAAGGCATTCAGTGCTCCAAACATGATCCCCAGAGACCTCAGCCGGGGGCGGGGAGCAGGGGGGTGGTGGGAGAGGGGGGAGGACAGTGATGTGAGAAAACACACCCACTAGCACCTGGTTCCTCTGGAGAGGTGGCCTGGTTACTCCTCCCTATGGGGGTCCCCGTGGGGGTCACCTCTGCATCCAGAGGAGAGAGCAGATCCAATTTCTGGGCATCAAATGGATTGGACCCCAGTACCCAGAAAGCTGTCAGCTCTGGTTTGTGCTTCCACTACAGAGCATCACTTGAAAGCGTGGCCTTACGTATTAGTTTATATACACATGTCGCACAAAGTACGTATGAATAAATAAATATATTGACTATCTATCACAGGCAGGGCCTTGTGCTAAGGGGAACAGAGGATTCAAAAAATAGAATTTGCCGTTCCTGCCTCCCACAGAGTTTAAAAGTGGTTTGGCATATGTACAGGATGTTCGCCGAAGCATTGTTTATAACAAAAATTAGAAGCAACCTAAATACCCCTCATGAGGAGAAGGGCCAGATGAGATGTGGCATGCCGGCTTCCTCGAAGACACTGGAGTGATTTAATGGAAATGACCAGGGATTATACCCAGCTGTGCTAATAGATCTCAAAAATATATGGAGTGAAAAAGTCAGACTGTAGGATGATACAGATAGTACAATACCATTTATGCCAACACACAGATGATAAAAAATATTCTGCATATTCTACGAACATTTAACTTATCTGCATGTAAAAGTATGTTTGTTAAGTGGTGCAGAGGGACGCACCCATTCTCTCTGGGAGAGGGGGAGGAACAGACTGGGCCCAGATTAAAGGGGGCTTTGGCTTTTTCTGTAATTACTCTCACTTTTTAAAGTACGTAGGAAGACATAGCCTAAATACATAAGAAGCTAAGTAAGGAGTTCACCGATAACCACAACAGCAATACGAGCAGCATCACAAGGAAGAACGGATAGATTGTCTGACCATCGGCATCTTCGATAAAGGCCAGGAGTTTAAAAGAAGAAGACCTCACTGGGCACTGGGGGGCTCTAAGAAGGAGCCAAGGAGTTAGGGCCCCTTCTGAAGTTGGTGGGAAAAGGGTTATAAGCATTTGCCTTATGAATGTGCCAGGCCCTAGGAAACTGAAGAATACAGTGTTACACAAGCTAAGCTCTGAGAGGAAATCGGGCTAGGACTCGCAGGGATGCCTGGGGTCAGCGAAGTTTTTTTATCTGTTTCCTGCACTGGATTGTAAGCTCCTCAGGGGCTTTGGCTGTGACGTCTTTCTTCCTGGAACCCCAGTGCACAAAACAGTGCGTGATGCCACGTAACGAGAACTCGGGGAACACTTGCTGGATGAGTGAACGAATGAACATTACAGAAAGGTCCATGGCAATAAGGACCACAGAGAAGTGTGTTGCTTGAATGGCTAATTCTTTAGCTCTAAGGCACGTCTGCCTCCTTCCCCACCTTCCCCTGCCAGCGCCCCCTCCATCAGAGCGTGGCTTTCTCTTGCTTCTTGCTACCTCCACTCCCTCCTTTAGGATGGAGGTGGGGAGTGGCTGCCAACCTTCAGGAAGGCCCAGGATACTGGGGTTAGAAGAGATCAAGGAAAAAGTCATTTGGAGAACTGAGTGAGAAAATTTCTCAGGAGTTGGGTGGAGGGAGTGGGGAGCAATGTGCCTTTGTTGGGGGGGGGGATTCTAACGTAAAGGAGGGGGTGAGTGTACAAGAAGAGAGGGTCAAGAAGGCAGGTGGAAGGACTGGAGCCAAATTTCAGAAATTGGATGTAGAACTGGTTCATTCAGAGGTTTTCATATGTAGAGCTCAGAACCCCAGGATTCTATAGTCAACCTCCAGGGGTTTTCCAAACAATGAGGCTGCTTCTGCCAAGGAGAGAAGATTAAAACTGCCAGAGGGATCTGCTCATCTGTTATCTGCCTTACATACTAGAGTTCTGAGTAAGATTTCATTTGAAGGAAGGAGACAAGGGTGGGTGGGAGAGAGAGAGGGAGAAAGAGAGAGGGATCATTCTATTAAAATATTTTAAAGAACATCCAGTTCAGGATTTTCTCTCTCTCGCTCTATCTCTCATGAAATGAGATCTTATATAAAATGTATTCTAGGTAGAAAAGAGTCTCAATGCATGTTTATTGAGCTAGAGAAGGGGGAAAAAACAACCAAAAGACAAATTCATTTGGAATTACCATAAATTGCCTACCCTGTCTCCTTCTCAGGATTGGGATTACCCACAACAGGTCAAAATTAAGAGACTCAAAGACCAGGGTAAGGGAAGCAGGGAGGTGTATATGACTGGTGCTTGGTTCTCCTTGATAATTATTAACGCTATCAAGCATATCTCTTGAGCTCTGCTCAGCCCTTGCATGCATAATCTTGTTAATTCTCAAAGCAGGCTATGAAGTAGGCCCTATTCCCATCCCTACCAAGGCTCAGAGAGGTTGAGCAACTTGTCCAGCATCTCACCAGATAACAAGCAATAGAGCTGAGCTCTGAATCCAGTCACCCTTACATCAAAGTCCCTGAGCTTAAGCCCAGTGCAATTGAATCTCCCAAAGACAATGCTCCGTGCAGGTGTGGTTGAAGTAAGATGCAGGTACCTGTAGCAAAAGGTCCTGAGGTAGAGAGAACAACATGACCATTTCTGAGAGGGTTCCACGTTACACAGTCCTCCAAGGAAAATTCCAGAAACCTTGTCTCTGTTGGGGCAGTTGCCTCCCTGGCCCTTAGGTGGGTTGACCATACCTGGGAAGCTCATTCCCATCTGGCTGCCACATCTTTGGAGAACATAAAGGTATGTCACCTAGAAACAGTGATCAGGAGGATGAAGGATCTGGCTAACTATAAAGGTAAACAAGGACATTCGACTTAAAAAAGAGAAGACTAGAAGGAAAAGAGAGCTATCTCAAACACTCGGAAAGCTTTTTCTCAAGGAACAGTGACCAAACTTGTTTTGTGCAGCTCTGGGTAGAAGTGAGAGACAAGTTCTAATCAACACTACAAATAATTTTCCTTAGATCAGTTTGAAAATAAAATTGACCCCACTAAAGGTAGTGAGTACTCTGTCAAAGGAAGCAATCAAGCAAAGATGGAGCATCAGGAGTCATGAGTGCTAACTTGGAACTCATGTTGGATAGAAGATTAAATGACTAGTATAGCCTCTTCCACAAGTTTATAATTAGATGTTTCTTTTCCTTTTCAAAATTTCTCACTAAGTCCAAAGACTTAAAAATGAACCTGACGGTCATTCCAACTGCCGAAAGGATATCATTTTATAAATTCTTATATTCCGCATGTCTGTGCAAAGGGAGCCCCGCCTGTGAGAGGGGCCTACACGTCTCTCAGCAGGGGCAACATTTTTCACATGAACAGTACAAGTCAGAATAAATATCGTCTCCATTTGGGAGACAGTCCTTGACAGAAGAGAACTGGCCTGCTTGATTAGGAATATATGTCAGATGCTGATAATAGGGAAATCCTTTTCAGCTGAGCCCCAGAACCTGAACAGTCATAATGAGACCGATTTAATGAGCCTCCTGTTCTACAACAATATTAATTACAACTCTGTCACACAAGGCAGCCAACTCAAGATAAAAATAGGTAAAATGCACAGGAATTAGATCACATTCAGAATCTTTCCCCAGATACAAATAGGCTTGCAGTCATGTACATATGTCTATAGCAAGCGAATGGATTGAACGCCTTCTTTAAGCTGTTTGGAACAAATACTGATGCACAGTCCATCTAAATAGCAGAAATGCTTCTGAACTTCGGGCTTGTCTCTCAGAACGCATCTACCCAAATATGTGTGTTGAGCCTGATCAGTCCGAGCCTGTTGTAACCCTGGAGAAAGAAGAAAGCAGCAAGGGCCCTTCTTGTTGAGCAGGTAGGCATGCCCCTGACCCTTTATTTGGTCAGTTCTCACAAGTCTCTCCTCTTAAAGAAATGGAATTTCCTCAGGTAGAATTTAAGCTGGAAACTGTCATCAATCCAGTTCCATAAATGATCAGCAGGGGTTTATTTACTGCTAATGCATATTGAGCAGAACCAGACATCAGGCACTGTTTGTTATTTTAGCTCATGTGGCCATCACAAAGCACCCTGTGGTCAGTACTGACTGTGCCCTTCACAGGAAGCTCCGAGATATTAAGCAGTTTGTCCAAGGTGCACAGCCAGTTCAGTGGAGCTGGGATTCAAACCCAGGTTGATCAATTCCAGACCCAGGGAGCTTAACTACAAAGCCACACTATGCACTGTGCATTTGCAGGCAGTTCATTCATTCAGCAAGTGCTGACTGAGCCCCTTCTATGTAGCAGGCACCGTGTTGGGTCCTGGGCAGAGATCAATGAGACACAAGCCCTGTGCAGAGTAGTTGGGCAATTCCAACAGATCATAGCAAATTGTCCCATTCCCTGGAGGTCAGCAAGGGTTTCTGGAGATAGTGATGTGTAATGGGGACCTAAAAGATGAGTAAGACTTAGGCAGTGAATAGAGAAGGGAATGGAGAAGGGAGAGGTTACAGAAGGAACCCCTGAGATCAGGGTGGCAGGAGCACGGGCGCTGTACTAATATTGAGGAATTAATAACTCGACAGAGACAGGAATGATCTACCTGATAGGAAGGACTTGGGAGGAGGAAAACTTGAGCTAGGTCCTTAAAAATAGACAGAGTACGAAAGGCAGTGTATATGACATATGCTATAAATTCGTTGAAATTTTCTCATATTCGCATAACCCTCTCACTCTAAGTCAGACTGAGGGGACAACTGCCACATGGACAAAGGACTGACTCCAAAAGGTTAATCACCTGCCAATCAAAGGAGGCCACAATTGTTCTTTTCTCTTTTCTTCTGTTGGTGAGATTTTGATGGAGCAAAGAATAGGGGTGGTAATGAAGGAGGCATGGAAAAGGGCAAACATGGAATCCTGAGTCTTGACTCTGGTGGGCTACAGTTACCCAGAATCTGCCACAGAGCAGCAGAAATAGTATGAAGAAAAGCCTGTGTCCACATACACCGAGAGGCCATAGGCCTGAAAATTCACACTGACCCCGGTTCTGACCCCAGAGGCCACTGACTTGTGATGCCATGAAATAGTCCATGCTCAAACCCGGTTGCCCACCACCAGAGTGTAGGTGGCCCTGCCTGGATCACCAGGCTTTCCCCATCGCAGTCTTGCCTCCCTCTACAGTGGTTCTCCAATTTTACTTGTGTTGGAAGCACCTGCAGGACTGGTCAAACCACACATTGCAAGCCCCACCTCCAGAGTTTCTGCTTCAGTAGGTCTGAAATGATGCCAAGAATTTGTAACAAGTTTCCAGGTGATACTGATGCTGGTGGTCCCACATTTTGAGAATTGCTGCTCTTTGGTACAAGGCAGGTCACACTTCTCCAGAAAGACTTCTTTCAGCATTGCAGTACTTCTGGCTTCTCTCCCCAGTCCTACTGAACATTTAAATTGATACATACTGCAAAGACAAACCTACTGCCTCAAGGAGAGTCTAGACCAATAAGCTCAGATGCATACGCATTGTGTGAGACATGGGAACTATGGTGAACTAGAAAATTCAGGCCACAATAAAAGTGGGAAACTCACTCAGTTCTAGCCAATCTTTGCTGGGTGTCATTCCAAGTCCAGTGTTGCCAGGTCTTCTAGCTTTCAAGGGAAGACAGAAATCCTGATGTTTATGTAAAATACCTCGATTTTTCAAAGTTGGTTTACGATTTTTAAAGAGAACACCAGGATGGGTCACGTGACCTCATTAGCCCCTTACAGCTTTAATATTTGAGGGTTTGGGCTTATAGTAAAGTCTTCTGGTGATGTGTTCTGGCCAATCACAGGGCTAAGGATTCAAAACATGTCTATGAGGGCCAACTACCCCTGTCATATTCTGTCCAAAAACCTATAACCTCAGTCTAATCATGAGGTTAGATTGGGGACATTCTGCAAGATACCTGACTAGGATTTCTCAAGATTGTCAAGGTCATGAAAAACAAGGAAAGACTAAGAGACTGATAGACCAAGGAGACTGGGAAGACAGGACAACTAAATTCAATGAGGTATGCTGGACTGGATCCCAAAGCAAAAGGAGGATTGATGGCGGGGGGGGGGGGGGGAGGGCAATGTAAAAATCCAAGCAAAGCCTGGAGTATAATTAATAGTAATGCACCAATATTAGCTTCTTAGTTTCAACAAATGTTCTACAGTAATGTGAGATGGGGAAATTAGATGAGGGGCATATGAGAATTCTCTGTTCTAGCTTTGCAGCTTTTCTGTAAATCTAAAATTATTCTAAAATAAATTCATTTTTAACAATTAAGTGAGTAAAATATAACCTTGTCTTGTAAAAGCTCAAAAAAAGTCTACGAGCTAAATCTGGCCCATGAGCCACCGGTTTTCAGCCTTTGATTAAAAAAACAAAGTAAAACATCTTCTATTTCATAGACTTCTAACTCTAGATGCACTCCTTGGGATCTCTGACTTTGAACCTCTTGGTTTTATGCAGGACAAGTTGGAATTCCAGAAAGTTTAAATCAGTTGTCCAAGATGTCACAACACAGGGAGATCAGCTCCAAGTCTCCCGCCCTGTCCTTTTATCATCACGCCTCACTTCCTCTGGTCTGTGTTTATTTACTTCAGTAGGAAAACACTTTACTTCCTCCACCAGATTACAAGCAATCTAAGGGCATGCTCCATGCATTTTTAATATTTGTAATTCATCTCTCACATAAAAGGTATTTAACAAAGTCCTATTTTTATTAATACATTGAAGAGAACTGGTTTTTTAACTCTTGGGTCTCCCTCACAATATGCAGGAAATAGCTGTCCAGTGATCAACTGTGTAAGTTGCTTCACTTCTCGAGGCCTTGGGTTCCTCATCTATAAAGTGAGAGGGCTGGACTCGGTCCCTCCCACCAGAAGTGGCCCATGAACCAGCAGCACTGCCTGGAAGCCTGTTAGGAATGCAGATTCTCAGGCCTCAGCCCCACCTACTGGATTAGACTCTGCATTTAGCAAGATTCCCTGAGGTGATTTGTCTACTCACTAAAGATTGAGGACTGGACTAGTTCTCAGGTTTTAGTGTGCATTAAAATTACCTGGGGTGCTCAAAACTGCAGAGATCTAGACCCCAACACAGAATAACTGACCTGGGCATGGAGAATGGGACTCTGCATGAGTAAAGAGCTCCCCACAGCCTACCTCTCAAGTCCCCCCACCCCATTAGACATTGTTTTCACCTCACCTGACAGCCTGCTTTCTGGTCCCAGAACCCCAACCTGATTGTTTTCAGATAAAGAGTGCCAGCCTGGGATCCCGGCAAGTTCACTCTTGGGGAGGGGAAGGGGGAGCCATGATCTGTAGCATTTTCTTGGTGCAAATACCCCACCACAGCAGATTTCAAGCACCCAATGTGATGTCACTGAACACGGACTTGGGGAAAGAAGGGCACAGTTGGCTCTTGAGGAGGAGTGGGCTGCAGCACAGCAAAGCTCGTCGCCCTTGTTTTACCTGCATCCTAATTCCTAATGAGCCAACCCTACCTTTGGTTCTTATTGAAAGCCAGTCATGCACTTAGCACTCTACTAAAGGCTGTGGAGGAGAGCAAAGGGGCATAAAACATTAGGCAATCATGTAGAGTGATTAAGTGCTCAGACTTTAAGACAGGTCTGGTTTCAAATCCAGATCTGCCTCTTATTATAACTGTGCAACCTTAGTCGAATTGCTTAACCTGTTTAAGCAATTTTTTAATGTAAATAAATATATATGTGTATATGTATATATGCATGCATACATGACCTTTGCCAAACACTAAAAAAATATATCTTCACACACATACACACACATAAGCTATATACACACAACCTCAAGGAGCTTTTGATCTAGTCCATACAAGGAAATATTAACATGTTCTAATTTAAAAGTTAGGTGGTAGGCACATGAGTATTCATTTTACTTGTCTTTTTACTGCACATATATGCATATAATCTTTTGACTGTATTCTTTATTTCACAATCAAAAGGATAACACTAACCTAAATGAAGTCAATCACTAATATGTGTCATCTCGTTATCTCCCCAGCTCATCCACGTTACTCTGGTGAAAAGTGAGGTCATGACCCACTGGGAACTTGGCTGAGGCCTTGGGATGTTAGCTGGATGCTTGATGAGGCTAAGGGCATCTCAGTGTCTTTGCAGCTTACGGGTGCCAAGCTTGAAGAGACTTGAGGGGACCCTATTCAACTAAGGAGGAACTTCGTTTATGTTTCCTGGGGACTGGATTCAGAAATTCGATTGCCCCACCACCACCTGTGCAGACACAACTGAGCTCCTGTGTATCAGGAGGCAGGTGCAGAAACAAGGCTCAAGGGAAGTATGGCGTGTCTACAGCGTAACTTAGAAAAGACACGGGTCACTTTCCCCTTCAGCTGAAAGCCTTTCAAAGACTGAAATAAGTTATTCGTACTCCTATCTAGGACCCACTAAATGTCCAGACCATCTCCCCTTCCTCTAGGTGATCTTCTGTTTCAAGGTGTTGAGTGATGAGAGGCTGACTGTGGCTGGGCTACTGGTAGACATCAAGCACCTGGCTGTGATCGTCAAGATCATTGGCCTTTCTCTGAGTCTCAGGTTCCTTCCTAAGCCAGCAGGATAGGCCAGGTAGCCTTTCAAGCTTCTTTTAGCTTTAATATTCTATGGTTTGGGCCATAATAGAGTGTTCTGGTGATACGTTTTAGTCTATCGGGGTAGGAAGAAATCAGAAATCAGCATGGTCAAATTCCATCACCTCCCACCCCTTGATTTCTTCTGCTTTCCCTGCTTTGTTCCTTGTAAAATGTTTTTATGTAAAAAATAGGTAGGGGAAACAGTACATTGCATTTAGCTAAATTTTAAAAAAATAACTAATGTTTAAATAATGCTTGCTATGTGCCAGGCACCACTGTAAATGCTTTATAATATAAATATATAATGTAATATGAGGAAGATACTATTATTATCATTATGCCAAATTATAGATGTATAAACTGAGGCTTGCAGCAATTAAGTTGTTTGTCCGAGGTCACACAACATGTACCTGACAAAACCAAGATTATGAATGTAGGTAGTTTGGTTAACCACTGTGTGCACTGCTTTTAGGGTGTATGTTATCCAGACAGTGCCTGACAGAGTGGCCTTTCTTTGAGGAGGTAAAGCTAGGAGATCTCGGCTGATCAATTTTGTCACATTCTAGAAATGGTTCTCTGATTTTTGCCTCAAGAGATATCTAAATGTTTACCTTAAAATTTGCTTGTTGGTCACTTCTAAACAGGGCAAGAGTAGGTGGTTTTGAAACACAGGGCATATCAATGCAGAGGACGGCCCCCTTGACAAGGGCAGGAAAACAGGTTCTAGTTGTCCAGCCTCTGACCCAACAAACTGTTCACCTTGAGGGAAGTGCTTCACGGCTCTGGACCTCAGACTCTTACTTGTAAGGTAAAGAAGTGAAGATTGACTTCGTAGGTCCTTTCTTCCCTAAAAGATTTAATAGTCTCTATTCTGCCCTCAACTACACAGGGTGTTGGAGATGAAGAGATAAGGCGAGTGACAAGCAAGTTTCAACTGTGCTCTGGAAGCAGACACCAGACATGTAAATTCAGGTCCCAGGAATGTGAGAGGAAGCTCTGGCTTGGCCTTCTTATTTCAACGAACAACTAATCAATGCAGAAACAGATGGTAATTAAAAGCCACCTTTTCATGTTCAGACTGCTCATCATAGACTCATCCTTACCAATTTTTACCAAAGTTCATCCCAGACCCAGAAAACACAGACAAGGAGGGAATCTTTCCCTCTCAAAATCCTTCACACTCTACTTTTCACATTTGATGGTAAAAAAAAAACACACCTTGAAAATATTCTATACAGGCTGTTTGAAACTTCCAAAGTTTGTGAATCATGACATATCACCAATTTGTCTAAAACATGACAAATAGATTGTGAGTTCCTTCATTATACCTCAGTATCTTTTTTTTTTTTTTATTAAGTATATCTTTATTGATTTCAGAGAGAGGAAGGGAGAGGGAGAGAGAGATAGAAACACCAATGATGAGAGAGTCATTGATCCGCTGCCTCCTGCACGCCCCCAATGGAGATGGAGCCCGCAGCCCGGGCATGTGCCCTGACAGGGAATCAAACTGAGATCTCCTGGATCCTAGGCCGATGCTCAACTGCTGAGCCAGGCCCAGCCGGGCATTATACCTCAGTATCTTAATGAAGAGGCACACAACAAATATTTGTTGATCAGTAATAAACATGTCAATGCAAAGTTCTAACTGCTACGAATGAAGAACCAGGCCCATGTATGTGTTAATTATAGCTGGGTTTGCTCCTCAGGTTAATCGCATACTCCATGCATCATCAGACCAGGCAGTGAGACCTCCACGACATTTACTAAGATTTTACCAGAACATCTCATACCAGACTGCCCTCCCATGCACTTCACTGAGGATCAGTGAGAAGGATCTGGCACAGACACCAAAACCTAAAGTATGAAGCTTAGGAAACCCTGAGTTTAGGACTCGATGAGGGTTTGGTGGATTATTTCCCAACCCTCTTACCCATTTGGTTTTGTAACTTCAAGAGGTCAGAGCTAAAGGGGTTGGTAAGTAAGTAAGAGTGCCTGGGGCAGAGGAGGAAGGGCAGAATTGTTCATGAATTTAGGAAGTCACAGTACAATGGCCAGAAATACCTTCTCTAAAGAACCCAGTGTTCTTATTTTGAGGGACACTGGATCTCAACGGCAATTCCACCCAGCCTGGGGAAAACCTGCCTTGTACAAGCCAGGGGACTTGAATCAATTATCTTAGCCTGTGTCTTTGCAATCATGACACCGGGCAGAGTGGCCCAAGGGTCTTTTCTATATGACCATTCTTTAAACAGTGGTGAACATCTATGTCACACTTGAACCATGAGTTAATTTGAGAATGAAATCCAGTGGGATCTGTGCTCAATGACAGGTTATTGATTAGTCTAAAGGAAATCTATGCTTTAGTTATCGATGTCACCACCTGAAGGTATTGAGTGACCGAGGGCCCCGATTAGGATGTAGGGAAGATGACCTTCATCCTTTTGTAGTTTACATACTTCTCACTTAATCAAAGCAGCCATAGCCCTACAAAGAAGGCGCAGTGCCTCACTCAAAAAACTCTAGCTGGAAATGAGACCCAACCAAGACTTGGAGGGTCTGAATGTAAATTCTGATGAATAGACAAAGCACATGGCCACTGGCTAAGTTTTCACCTTCACTTGAATATTGTTCCCCTCTTAGAAATAACTGCAATAACTGCCATAATTCGTCCTATTATAGTGTATATTTCTTTTCAATTTCTCAAACGCCTTCCCAAACAGTATCTCATTTGGATAGACCAAATTCCAAAGCTGTTTACCTTGGAATTCTGTTCAAAGTTTTCTTTCCTTTCAGCCAGTTCTGAACTCTCGCTCAGCTTCCTCTTGTCAAGCACGCCACGGCCTCCTCACCGCTACCTGGCTTAAGAGAGCAGAGGGTCAGGAGCAGTGCTACCCAGGAGGCCTTCCCGCCGTGATGGAGCTATTCTGTGCCTGTACTGTCCCATGGAGTGACTGCTAGTTCCACAAAGCTACTGAACACCTGAAATGTGGCTGGTGTGACTGAGGGATTGAATATTAAAGTTTATTTCATTTGAATTGAATTAAATGAAAATAGGTGCCGTGATGGACAGAAGGACTCTGGGGAGTTTTCACCGTACAGGATGGAGAAGGTTAACTGTCGGTCATCATTCGTTAACCTCTTTTCATTTTCAAATGGTACAGCTTTCTCTACATGGAACTTGCAAACTTCCATACGTGGCAATTTAAAGACGTCTCAAACTTTAAATCGAGTTTCTATATAGGCCACATGGCTTAATGCTGGGGTTGTGTGCTCTCCCCTCAAATGCAAATATTGCTGGAGACAATGTGCAGCAGTAGCAACTTCATTCTATAGGATTTAGGAACCTTCACATCCCCGCTGGGAGGGCTCGGTGCTCTCAGGCTTGTGAATTCCTCACCCCGCACCCACACAGCTCGAGGCTTGTAAAGAGCGCCCTTTGTCTCCTGGGCTTGTGTGTCAAGGAGGCAAAGGGTTCTGCTGCACGGCAATTAATCAAATGGCCCACTTCTACCTTTGATCTGGGAGAAAACGGTCCAGATAACATTAAGAGGAGAAAGTGAGAGACAGTGACAGAGAAACGAGGGGGCAGGGAGAGGAGAAACTGTGCTAGAGAGAGAAGGGGAAAGGAAAGTGGGGGGAAAGAGAGATGGAGGTGGCGAAGGAATGGGTATTTCAAAAGGCGAGTCCAGCTATCAATCTCTAGCGCCCATTCTGAGAGAAATCGGATGCCTCATACCACCGTGGCAGGTCCCTTTCCTACTCCTGGCCAAATTCAAACCACCAGATAGCCTAACTGAGACTAGGGGCCTGATAAAGCTTTATTGAGAATAAGAGGTTTTGACAATACTTATTAACATCCTACTCCAAGGTTCTTACATGTCCTTTTCACTCAGGTCAATAAGAGGAGTACCTAAAGGTGGCATTTAGAAAGATCCTGAGAAAGTGGACTCCAAGAAAAATACAGTAAGCCTGCAGGTCTCTGAGAGCTCCTGTAGACATTTAAACTTTCTTCATCCTGGTTGAAAAACCAGAA
The DNA here is from genome assembly GCF_054644295.1 of Miniopterus natalensis. Lineage (NCBI taxonomy): Eukaryota > Metazoa > Chordata > Mammalia > Chiroptera > Miniopteridae > Miniopterus > Miniopterus natalensis. The sequence goes on along the minus strand of NC_142094.1, from coordinate 27,049,936 downwards.
ATCCATGATTAACTGCAGAGAAGGTAGGAACTAGCAATCGTTTGTGATTAAATACAATAGCTTGGTAGCAAAACCTTTCTCAAGGCCTTGCAGGGTTTACCTTTAAATGTAGCTCTTTAGACAATGGCTGGGTGGAGGGAAGCCCTGAGGAGGGGATGGAAAAAGAAACAACGTTATTTTGTTCAAATAAAGAGAAATGCAGCTTTCAAAAACAAGGGTTATGTTGGGATTTGTTTTCCTTTCCTTAAAAAAAAAAAAAGAGCTATAATATGTGTTCTTTTTATACATCTTAAAAACATGTTAGGGACACACTGAGCTGATAGATATGAGAAATTATGAATATTCCACTCAATAATTAAGCATGTCTTCTTTTCTTGGCCCTTTTAATGACAGCATATCCTGCACAATCCATCTGAATCCAGTTCTTTGATATTTTAAAAAATGGAGATTCTTCTAATGGATTCATAAAGAAAGTTTATTTATCCAAAGGAAGTGAGCAAAGTTAGCTCTGGAGATCACTGCAGGAACTTTTGTTACGAGTTTAAAAGTCGGCATTTACAGGGGGAAATTATCTAGAGATGTGACAGAGTCATCTGCAGATTTCCTAGTGGACAAGCTTGTTTTCACTCAATGGCATAAACACAGGGACCCAAACACACTTACCCTCCTCACAGTTGTGAGCACTGCTGGATTTGAGGCCAGGCTATAATGTTCTAAATTAGAAGCCAATCTTCCTAGGCTCTGTCCCATTTTCCCCAACCAGACATTGGAGTCTGGTAATGTCCATCACAGGTGAATAGGTTTGTTCTTGGCCTATCCAGCTCAAACCCCCTAGGAAGCTCTTTAAAAACCACAGAACATCATTCCATGCTTGATTTTGCACTAAGATCTTTCAATGGGTTGAAACATACAGCACGTAAGAGCTAGTGTTCCCAGCTCAAGGCCCAGCTCCACGCCTGAGGAGGCTGCAGAGGGCATGCCATTCTCATTAGCAATGCCCATCTCCACGTCTCTTCCTGAAACAGGCTCACCTTGTTTCAGGATGGAGGAAGGGGGCAGAGACGGGCAATATCTTGACCACTCCATCTCCCGGGAGCACACTGCTTGCAACCAGAGGAAAGATACAAATGAACATTAATATACGGCTGGTCTCCAGAAGCCTTCAGAAAACCCCAAACATGTCTTGAAGGGCAAATATTGGCCTTACCCCTGATCTGTTTACACCTGCATTTCTCCAAATATGGAAGAAAACACAATTACCCTGGATTACCTCCAGTTACCTGGATTACCAATCAACTTCAAATATTACGTCGTGAGAACGACCAGCATGGTAGGGAAGATTTCCAAATTTGGAAGACTCAAAGAATCATTCTGCTTTTCTAACTTACAAATGAAGTGCAAATTCTGGTCCTTACACAAGCTGACAAAATAACATCTCTTTCTGAACAGCTGCCCCATCAGCTCTGGACAGATGCTAATCTAAAGTGCTAAGCAACAATGAAATGTTGCAAAATCACAAAGACTCACTCTGTCCATTTGACCCAGATGTCAGTACAGCACTGGGAAAGAATATCTCCTGTCAGAGGTCCACCCACGGCCTTCGCTGCAGACTTGGGGGAGGGGGGAGGGGTGATTGTGCAGGCATGGTGCCCTGGGCTGTCCACACCCAACTTGCTCATGCCACAACCATTTCTTCACATTGGCCTGGCTGGCTGGTTTCAGGCCTCCAAAAACAGGAGGGAGAAAAAAGGCATCACTTTTATCAAAAGAAATTTACAATGTTGTTTCCAAATACTTCATTTCTTTTGCACTTCATAGTTGCTGTAACAAAAAAAGGGGGGGGTTGCTCCACTAAATATGGGAGAAGATGAAGGGGAACATAATTGAGCAAGAAATTGAAGGCACAAAAGTCTCTGTAGTTTGGTGAATACATTTGTTCTAGAAAAATAATAACATCAAGTGCTAATACTGTAACAGGTACGGGGCATGCATTATTTCATTTATTTTAAATGCAGATTACCCCACGAGGTAGGCATTTTGTTTCACCTTTACAGTTGAGGAAAGTCAAGATTTACCCAAAGTCACACAGATGGTAACTGAGGAAAAGGCAGGGTCTGCACCCAGGTAATCTGACTCCCAGGCCTGGCTCTTAACTACTCTCCTCTAACAGCCAGACAGTGCCTCATAAGGGCTTTTTCTAACCAGCTGACATCTTCCGAACAAGTGAAATCCTTTTCCATGTCACATTTCATAATTACCCACCATGACATTTTAGGATGCAAATCGTGCAGAGTCTTCCCTGGCTCCCCCACCAGGACTGAGAGCAGGGACTATCTCAGGGGGCGTAATGTGGACGAAAAATCAGACATCAGTCACGGGTGGCCAGCACAGGTTCACAAAGACCAAGTCAGGCCAGACGAAGACCAACCACAGCTTTTTTAATAAGGTGATTAGCCTGCTCAATCAGGGACATGGTGTATCTGATTTTTGACAAGATATTTGGCCAAATCTCTCAGGATATTCTAGTGGGCAGGATGGAGAAACGTGGGAATTGGAGTTGTGGTAAGCTGTCCTCTTAAAAGACTACTTACTGATTAATGTTGGTGTCAGTCTCTGACATTGCTAACCAACATTTTTATCAACAAACCAGACAACCTAAATTCCCACAGGCCCTCCCATTGCCCTTCCCCTGGTACTTATCTCTGCCAGCCTCATCCACACATACCCATGACCCCCAGGCCATGCTTCCTTTTGTCTCTGGTCCTTGACTCACATGATTACCCAACCTGAACACTCTTCTTTTTCTAACACTGTGCCTTTCACGCCTCCACTTAGAGGTTACTTCACAAGGAAGCTTTCCTTAACCACTGCCCACCAAGACTGGACAGGATGTTCACCCCTAGACCTCTCTGCCACTGCCACAGCATGCCATACCACTCTCATCAAACACCTAAGCCACACGTTGTTGGTGACTATTAGTTCACATAAGTCATTAGACTATAAAGGAGGGAGGGGATTTGTCTAACTTGGTCATAATATCCAGAATCATGATTGGCATGTAGTAGGTTTTCAGTAAATATTTGTGGAATGAATGAATAAAATAAAATCACCTTGGATTAATGACAAAATCAGAACCTAAAAAGGTGTCTATACTCTGGGACAGTGGGGTAAGTCCAACAAAATTAATTTCAACTAGGATAAATGTCAAGTAAAACATAGGGGTGTGAAAAAAAATCAACAACACAAACTAGTAGAGGGATGCATGAATTTAGCAGCACATGTGGAAAAAACTTGAGATTCTTAATTGACTCTGAATGTGATCGGGCCACCCAAAAAGAGTATGTATTTTTAGTCTTTATAGTTAGGAGCAAAGTGTCTAGAAGTAATGAATTTGGAATCGGTCAAGTCACACTGAGTACTGTGACTATTTCAGGTGTTATATTTCAATATAAAAGATGACCAAACAAATGTAAGACTTGAAACCATAAAAATCCTAAAAGAAAAATAGGCAGTAAAATCTTAGACATTTCTTGTAGCAATATTTTTTCTGAACTATTTCTTCAGGTAAGGGAAACAAATGAAAAAGTAAACTAACAGGACTACATCAAACTAAAAAGGTTTTTCACAGCAAAGATTTTTCATCAGCAAAATGGAAAGACAACCCCCCGAATGGGAGACCATATTCGCCAATGATACATCTGATAAGTGGTTAATATCCAAAATTTATAAAGAATATGTCCTGCTGGGCATGGCTCAGCAGTTGAGTGTTGACCTAGGATCCAGGAGATCCTGGTTCGATTCCCAGTCAGGGCACATGCCCGAGTTGCAGGCTCGATCCCCAGTCGGGGCCATGCAGGAGGCAGCCGATCAATGACTCTCTCATCAATGATGTTTCTATCTCTCTCTCTTCCTCTCCCTTCCTCTCTCTGAAATCAATAAAGATATATATATTAAAAAAAAGAACATATACAACTCAACACCAGAAAAGCAAATAATCCAATTAAAAACTGGGCAAAGGACCTGAATAGACACTCCTCTAAAGAGGACGTATAGATGGTCAATAGCCATATGAAAAGATGTTCAACGTCACTAATCATCAGAGAGATGCAAATTAAAACCGCAATGAGATATCACCTCATATCAGTCAGAATGGCTTTCATCAATAAGTCAACAAAAGTGTTGGTGAGGGCATGGAGAAAAGGGAACCCTCATGCACTGGTGCAGCCACTGTGGGAAGCACTATGGAGTGTTCTCAAAAAATTACAAATAGAATTGCCTTATGACCCAGGAATTCCACTTCTGGGAATATATCCAAAGAAACTCAAAACAAGGATTTGAAAGAATATATGCACCCCTATGTTCATTGCAGCATTATTTACAATAGCCAAGATTTGAAAGCAGCCCAAGTGTCCATTAATAGATGAGTGGATAAAAAAGTTGTGGTACTTTTACACAATGGAATACTACTCAGCCGTAAAAAAGAAGGAAATCTTGGCATTTGCAACAGTGTGGATGGACCTGAAGAATATTATGCTAAGTGAAATAATTCAGTCAGAGAAAGACAAGTACCACATGATTTCACTTATATGTGGAACCTAATGAACAAAATAAACAAACAAACAATATAGAAACAGACCCATAGATACAGAAAACAGACTGACAGCTGTTACAGGGGACTGGGATTTAGGGGCTGGGTGAAAAAGATGAAGGGATTAAAAAACACACCTCATAGACAGACAGCAGTAAGGTGATTACCAGAGGGAAAGGGGCTTAAGGAAAATAGAAGAGGGGATGGGGAGATAAATGGTGACAGAGAGAGATTTTATTTTGGGTGGTGAACACACAATACACAGACGATGTATTATAGACTTGTACACCTGAAACCTATATAATTTTATTAACCAAAGTCACCCCAATAAATGCAGTCTATTCTCTATGTTAGGTACAGTATTTTATACATGTACAATGAAGCAAGTTTGTTAACCCTAAAAAAAAGAAAAGAAAAAAAGATGACCAAATAGACTGCATTTAGAAGAAAAAATTAGAATGAAAAAAGTATTATTGAAAGTCAAGTATTACAAAGAATGGCCAAAGGACCTTGGGTCCTAGACTAAAGAAGGCTTAGGTAAAGGGCAAGGTTACTGTCTGTGGAAGGCAAATTACACTTGTTCTGAAGCTCTTGAAAGTAGCACCAGCATCACTGGTAGAAGCTACAGGTAAGGAGGAGAGATTTCCAGTTCAAAACATAGATCAGAGCTGTTAGAAAATGGGTGGGAAGGGAGACTCAGGATGGTCCAGAACATCTTTCATCCCTAGAAGTCTTCAGTCAAACAAGTCTTCAACCAAGTGCATGTCCACTTGGCAGGGATATTATATCAGAATTTTAAGAACCAAAATGCAAGCGTAAACTTGACATCTTCCACGAAGACCCTTCCAGGTAATTCAGGAAAGAATCTTTGGGCCTCATGTTGCTGCATTTCTGCAGCATCCTCAAATTCAAGTGCTGGAGGCAGCCAGGATCTCAGTGCCACGAACCTTGAGCTAGTTTTCTTCTCTGTTGGTTTATCTTACCTTATGACTTAGAGCCTCTTAAACTAAAAGTTAGGAGACCTAGCTTCTAGTCCCAGGTCTGCCACGAATTAGCCGTGGCTTTATCATCTTGTTCAAGTTCACATTGTTCGTCTGTAAAACAAGAAAGTTTGAACTAATCAGTTACTTAGTTCTTGCCACATCCAAGTTCTAAGCATTAATGCTTCTCAGACTTGGTCCTCAGACCACAAGCATCACAATCACCAAGGCAGCCTGCTTAACATGCAGATGCTTGGACCCCATCATAGATCTGCGAGTGGAACCCCAGAGTATGACTTCTTAATAATTCACCAGAAATTGTTAATATGCACACTGAAGACCAAGAGACAACTTAAAAAAAAAAAAAAAAAAGGAAAAAAAAGGCTGTGTCTTGAGATCAGAACAACAGATAAGCATAATTCAGGCATAGAAATGCTAACTTAGTTCCCCACATCTCACAGTAAATCAGAATTGTTCCTAGAAGAAAATAAACAGGTTATTTCCTGTTCTCTTTGAAGACTTGAAGACTTAAATGACGAGATGAGTAGAAAATTAGAATAGTCTCCAAGACATGTCTAGCAAGGCTGAAAAAGCCCCAAACCCTGTCTGCTGGGGAGGCATCAGAGCTTTGTAACAAGAGGCAGCCATGCATAGTTCAAGCCTCCAAAGCGAGCAAGCGCAGCAGCAGGTGCAGTCACCAGGCTGCAGGGAAAAGCGCAGGGCGGGGCCTGTCGGCAAGCTCTCCCAGTTCATTATTTATCCCTCGGGAGGGACATGATCAGGCTTTGAAAAACTGAGAAAATGGAAAATCAAGGGATACTCTTAATTAACTGAAAGCCATCCTGTGCCACGCCCAGGACAGCAAGCCATTCACGTAGAGAACAGTCACTCCATCATATGAGCATTCGTTACATAGAACTAGTCTGACAAAATACTTTCATTTTCCTCCCCAATGTCAAGGTCCCAGAGAGCTGTTTTCCCAAATTTGCCATGAAACTGTATTGGTTGGAAGACCTAGTGAAACTAGTGGAGTTCTTTATTTGAATTGGTAATGAGGAGTTTGCTTTTGAAAGCCCCTTTGGCTGCAGACTCCATGTAGGTATAAGGCTATCACCACCAACAAGTCCACATTCTCAGACAGGGTGGGGCAAATAGTGGAAATATTGTTCACATGGAAAATAATACAATAATCAATAAATAATACAAGAATAAACTCTGTGTTTCATGTACTCACAACTGTAAACCTACAATTGCCCCGCCATTTTCACTGAGATTTTCCCAACACTGAGAGTCAGCAGTGTAAGATTTTCTTAATCTCTATTTAAAATATGCATGACATCATGATTTTGAAAATTTGGTTTTTGTCTTATAGCTTATTATCCAGGCAAGCACCCTAAAATAACAAATAGCTGCATTAAGTCAGTGACTTGCATAAGACTCACTATCTGATATTTAAACTGAAAAAGCCAGATGCTGGCACATTCAATATTTATACATTTAGCAACCACCTCAAACCCTCCTCCAACTCCCTCCCCAAAAGCAAGTGCTCATCATAAATGTACATATTGCCTAATATAGGGTTTCCAACTCTTCAGACGAGGCACATGAAATGGTTAAGACCATAGATGTGCTCAGTAACATGTCAAATACTGAATCTTGTTCAATCCTAAACAACTTCTGCTGCCTCTCTCCCCATAAAATTATAGAAATGCTTCACTTATAAATCACGGGCACTAGTCAATCACTAAGTCATTATCACACTGAGATCTCCAGCAGCATTTCTTTAAATGACACCTTCTGTGTCTCAGCTCTAAAAGTCACTTACGCGTCTCCACCAAATCAGCTATAAAGCAAATAAACTCTAGGAAGACACGTCGACCTAACACTAATATTCTTAATGCTGGAAAGAATAAAGAATAAAGCTTGCTTATGAAGAAAGCTAATTTCATATTCCTATCAGAGAGTCATCAAGAAATACTGCTGGAAAAATAAAAAGTACCTTACCCAGAAACAGTCGAATTAAGCAGATGGATTTTGACAGGACCTGCATAATTAAAGTTTCCACTGCAGCTTTAGAAACTCCTGTTCTGAAACCCATTTTGTCAGCCAATGCTAAAGAATGTTTTTTTAGCTCAGGAACATAAAATCCAAATAGTCCCAGAGGAGAGAAGCTGCCTCTCAGCCTGGACACCCTCAGACACTGCCTTTCAAAGAACAACTCTTTCCCCTGGAAATGGATCTTGTCATTGACATTGTCATGTTAATTGGCCAAATTCAAACACAAGTCATCTCTAGAGCTGGCAATGGGAAGACCTTTGGGTAGACGGTTTTAAAACTTTTTCCTAACGGAAAAGAGACATGCTACTAAAAAGTTGACCTGGGCATGTTAGTCCCTAACAATTAAGGACCTAAGACCAAAATGCTTTTTGTTAGCTGCTGCTGGCCAAGGAGCCTTCTTTTTTGCACTCTTTATTGGGCATTAAGAAAAGGCACCCAGACTTCAAACCTCGTATGATAATAAATGGTTGGAGGTGGTATGAATAAATTGCCAGTCATATATAATCCAAAACCTTGTATCAATCAACAGTTTTGCTTTTCTTCCAAAGGGATTGCATTCCAGACCGTTCACATCTATGAAGGGGAGGCACTGAAGGTCCCATGGCCTTTATACAAGGAAACTGATGGAGGGGACCTGGGGACAAATGTAAAAGGCATTCAATAGATAAAAGGTAGAATTCCTCCAACTCTACTGTCCCTGCCTATAAAAATAAAGCTAAGTGAATAACATTCTTGAGAAAAGATTTAGATTCTGAGCCTGAAGGTAAGACATTGTACTGCCGAGACCAGCATGGCTTCTGGGTCATTCCTTTCCTGGCACTGGAAACAACCTTGGCAGGGCTCAGAAAAGGATGACTTGGTTTCGGGGTCTCCCTAGTTGGAAACCTCTGTAGCTTAAACCCTGCCTTATCATCTACTGGATTAATAAGTTATTTTTGACTGACCTCTCCTGCCTGGTTCTGTGATAGGCAGTTAGACAGACATGAGCAGAGCAAGAACGATGGGCCTGGTACAGAAGGTCACCAGGATGGAATGTCCTGGATGCTTAGCAAAGGACAATTGTAGGGCGGGACCTCTCCCCCAGAGTGGCTTTTCCTCCTCTAGCAAGTTGCTGGCCATGCAGTTTGGACCCCCTGACCTTTCCTCCCTAGAGATAACATCTAGGCCTCAGTTGTATTTCAGCTCCAGAAAAGCAACAAAGCCAGCCACATCTGACCTCAGGACCAGATACATTGAATGACGCCCCCCGCCCACCCGCCCCCCCCCCCCCCGGAACCAACCAATCAGTGGAGACCACAACCCTGAAAGGACACTCCTGGAAAACAGCTGAATATTATAATGAGATCTTCCCCTGGGACCTCCCCAACGATCTTCATGCTTAAAACCATTAGGATGTTGAACCCAGTGCACTTTCCCTCTGGGGAGCATACCTGTGTGTTTACCTTTCCCTTCCCCACTCCCCCTTTCCCTCCACCATAGGTGAGTTACCATTAGCTTCCTCACTCCCAAGCTCCAAGGGCCCTTCCTTTGCCTCTATAGCTTGTTTCCTAAGCCCACTTCTTCTAGAAATTGCTTCTTCCACCTCTGTAATTTTATAAATAAATGTTCTCTTATAGTTCGGGTCTTGGCTCTGAATTCTTTCCTAGCCAGGACTCAAATATGGAGATTGCTGAACCCAAGTCTGGTCTGACCCCACCATACTAACATCCAGTGCCATTCCTGCCTACAACAGTTCAGATCTACAACTCCAGACATAGCTTTCAAAATGCTAAAAGAGATAATTGGCACAATTGGAAACAACAACTGGAAAGATTTCCATTTGGAAAGAGTAGATTTTAAATACCTGAAAACATGTAAACATTAACTGAAATACAGTCTCTGTAAAATTCCTCCCATTGATTTGAAACCCCCAGCATTTGCTCGGAGGAGTCACTAAGAGATTCTCTTACCCAACTGGCTATAAGGACCTGGTAATGGCAAAAGTGTAACATGTCTCTTTGGTTTGGAAATCAGATGGTTCTGGGGCACAACTGCTGTGAAATAGTCTCACATCTTAGGAATGAAACTTAAGACTCAGTCCGTGTGTTCCTGAAAACTGTAAAAGCCCAGGAAATTGGCTTTCTCCCCCAAAATGAGCAACTAGTAAAATCGAGACCTAATTAAGTGGCCTGGAAGCCAGCATTGGCTTACCTTCGGGGAGCTGATGGACTCTGTAACCAGGTCCAGGATGAGAGGCACTTGGACATTCCCCAGAGGGCAACTACTTTGGCTTCTTGAGGTGTTGGGGCACATTGTGGCACTGCCTGCCTGGTAGAAATGGGGGCCCAGGAATGAAGGAGCATAAAAAGGTCTTTGGGATTTGGGGAGGCCATACAATTTGTTTGATCCTGAAGTAATTATGAGGAGAATGTATTATATTCCGAGTTGAGTACAATGATGTAGAAATAGAAATATGAATATAGAACTCTACCTTAGCACTGGTTTTAAGCATAGTTGGAAAAAAACACACAATAGCTCCCAAGGGCTGGTTTGATTTAAAAAAGGACTCTGCCTCATCCTACCACTCTGTGCCCCTACACGTACGCATGCACACACACATGCATATATATTTCATACAAGTGAAATCAGGTACAGTTTTACTCTGAAGATCTCGGAGAACACCTAATCTTATCTGCTTATGTGGTCAAAGGGAAAATTGAGGTTAGAGACATTTTATGACTTACCCAAGATGTAGGCAAGACTAGAGCCTAGGTACCCAGTCTCCTAATCCAGGACTCTTTCCACCACATTAGCTAAAATGTCAGACAAAGTGCTTAACCGCAGTAATAACAACCATCCTCCAACCTCTTCAGTTATAGTACACGTGTTCACCAGCCAGGCATTTCAGTGACCTAATCTCTCCCTCAACAGGGCTCCCACCATTACCCACAGTCTGAGTTTTGTCAACCGAGAAGCCAAGGGTCCCTTCGCTTATTTCAGCAAAGCCACAGAAACATAAAACTGAGTGACCCTGGAATGGTAATCAAAGTCCAGTGGGGCTGGAGTACTATGTGTTTGTGGAAAGAGGGGAAGGGACTGTTGGAGATGGATGGAGATAGAAGATATTTTGAGGATAGATCACAATGGTCTTGAATGTCCTGATGAGAGTTAGGGACTAAAAAAGGTTAAGAACCTGCCCGGCCAGGCTTGGCTCAGCGGTTGAGCATCAACCTAGGATCTAGGCGATCGGGGTTCAATTCCCTGTCAGGGCACATGCCAGGGTTGTGGGCTTGATCAATGACTCTCTCATCATTGATGTTTCTGTTTCTCTCTCTCCCTCTCCTTTCCTCTCTCTGAAATCAATAAAGATATATTTTAAAAAAAAGAACTTTTCTAATGCATGGGCCCAGCCTGCATAAAAGAAGAAAACTGATTCATCATGATAATTGTGTTCATTTCTTTCCCTGTTTAATGTATGTGATCTCATTAGAATGGATGCTCCTGGAAGGCAGGACAACACCTACCATGTTCAATATCACATCCCAGTAGCTAGCAGAGTGCCTGGCATTCACAAGCCCTGTGAAGATCCTGGTTGCTGAGGAATGCAAACACGGCAACTACAGACATGCAACTCCTCTTCCACTTGTTCCATGAGAGCTCTCTGGGTCAGTGGCCATCATTTATATTTTGGGAAATAAGGATAACCCAGTTGGCACTTCCTTTGTAGTTTCTCTCCACCAATTGAAAAAATGGCTGGTAGAGGGTTTGTTCTGTTTTGTTTTTGCAGGTAGAGTTTTATATTCATATTTCTGTTTCTATATCAGTTATATGGCACCCAACCCAGAACACCCTGTATTCTCCCCATTGTAAAAATTTCTGGACCAAGCAACTTCTATAGTCTTCCCAAACCCTGAAGAAAACAAAAGGGTAGAACAATGGCTTGGGAAGGATAAAGTTTCTCCTACTGGCTCCGTCTGACTCACACCTGACCAAGGACAAATCACTTAACCTCAGCTTGCCTTGTTTTTACTATATGCAAAACACAGCCCATAACAATGCAAGCCTCCCCCTTCCCGCCTTCCCTCCTTCCCGCCTTCCCTCCGAGGGATATTCTGAGGATTGGGGAGATGCTATCTTGGAAGTGATTAGAGCTCCTAAGAACTGGGCTCGCAATACAGAAGCGGTGTTGTTCTTAGGTTGGGCTTCAGCTGCTGTTTGTCATCATCAAAGGTAGATATTGTGAGACCTTGTTGGCAAGAAGAGGAAGCTGTTGCTGTGTGTTGACACACTGATACAACAAGCAGGAAGGCAGGCTCCTTAAAAGTTTAATGGTTCTGATTTTATTCATTGGATTCCTTCTTCCTCACCTCAAACCTCAACCTCCATTATTTCATGGATAGGTGGTGTTTTTTTCTTTCTAACTTTTCCCAGCTGCCAGGACATCTGGAAAAAAACAAAACCTGTCTGAGATATAAATACATTTTTTCTAATTGAATCATAGAACCACAGGGTCGGGATGCTGCTTCTTAAGGAGTCACCTAGTTCATGCAATTTAACAATCACACAAGTTCTGAGCTCCTTCTGTAACAATTCACTACAAAACAAGACAAATTGTAAATTACCTATAAGAAAACTTGCCTGAGCAGAAAATACGTAGTTCTGACTCTGAGGATTAGAGAAAGGTGTTCAGAAGAGGGAGATCTAGACTCTGGGAAGGCAAGTTTCTCAGCAATGAGAACAAAGTGTGCAAAGCCACAGAAACATAAAACTGAGTGGGACAGGGGTGGTGATCAGAGTTCAAGATATGGGAGCACCGTTTGGGGGAGTGTTGGATGGGGTTCAAGATGGAAGGGACTTTGAAGACAGCTTGCAAAGGATGTTTGAATGTTTGCTGAGAGGACTGGAAATTCATGAGTAATGGGAGGCATCACAAATTTTAAGCTTTGGAAACTGTAACTTCCAGAGTCTGGGAGATGAATTCAATAACTACTGCAATAATTCAGGAAGGCAATGGCGAGAGCCTGTAAATGGCTGGAGATACGGAAGAAGGGAGACAAAGTTAAATCAACTAGGGTTGCCTACAAACTGGAAGCAGAAGGAAATTTGAAAAGTGATGTCCGGGAGAACTGTGGTTTAACTATTTCATTCTGCTTACACTTTCGGCCCAAATGGCCACCCTCCTTTGCCAAGACCTGTCACCAAAAGTCGAACCATCTTATGACTTTTAGTATGAAATCTTACTTCTGCCAAAGGAAAACATGTCCCTTTTTAGATTGGATCACCACAGCCAACCCATGTCCATGGAGCCATAGAATATCAAAGACAGGAAAGATGTACAAATGGGATGGAACAAAGGATAAAAGAAAATAAGGGGAGGTGGAAAGAGGGGTGAACATCTGCTCACTCTAGATGCCTTTCCCAACTCCAACTCTGGGGCTTAGAAAGTCATCAAAAAGAATAAAAGAATATCCCCAGTTTCTGCAGACTAGAGACAAGCAGTTGTTGCTCTTGGCCTCTTTCACTAAATAACTTTGGGGAACTTATTTAGAACAGAGAGTAAGTACCATGACAATCTCTCTAACCTCAAAATGCCAGTGATGGGAGTTTTTACTCCAAAATTTGAACAGTATTAGTAATAAATTAATTATTCATTCCTCATTCATTCATTCAGCACCTGGTTTGACTGCCCATTATGATTAAGTTCCTTAAATGAATTCATTCAATGTTCAACCAAGTTTGTTATACACCTACTGTGTATTAAGACCTGTGCTAAGCTTTGGAGAAACTGAGGTGAACAAAACTAGCATAATCCCTGATTTCATGGAGCTCACAGTTTAATAGGGGAAATAAACATTTAAAAAATATCTTAACTTTTTTTTTTTTTAAATATATCTTTATTGATTTCAGAGAGAGGAAAGGAGAGGGATAGAGAGATAGAAACATCAATGAGGAGAGAGTCATTGATCGGCTGCAGCCCGCAACCCAGGCATGTGCCCTGACAGGGAATCGAACCCCAATGGCCTGAATCCTAGGTCGACACTCAACCGCTGAGCCATGCCCGGCCAGGCTTAACATTTAAACACTTTAATTACAATTCTGCTAAGAGAGAATATCAGACTTGATGCCATTGATCCCCATAGACCTGGAAGATGGGAGGGAGTTTTCCAAGCAAAAAGTGGAGGGGAGAGTATTCCAGGCAGAGCCAATAGCTACAGGAAGGCCTGAGATGAACCTTCTGGCATGACAGAGATCAAAAAGCACTGTGTGGCCAGAGCCTGCTGAGCCAGGCAGGGAGCAGCAGGAGGTGAGTGTGGAGACAGCTATGAGCTTTCTCCATTTCCTATCATTACTGCCTTAGCACCTAGCACAGCAAGGTTCCAGAACAGATGAACAGGTGAGACGTGGAGTACTGGAGGTATCCTGGCCCGCTGGCAACAAGGTGTCCCCCAGAGTGAAACTCATCTTTACCCAACGGTATGAGGTTGGACAAAATGATTTCTGCAACTTCGCTTATGCTGAGAGCAGCCTTGTAGAACTAGAAAATTGCAAGAGTGAAGACATGATCTCTCTTGCCCACTTTATTACTCATCTATCTTATGCTAGTAAAACCAGTGTTAGGGGTACTACTGAGGTGGAGGCTTGCAGAAGTCTCCACAAGATCCAAGTATAGGTGAGAAGTTTGGTTTTGAGTTGCAGTAATATAATGTGTCTCTTATGCAACTTAATTCTATTGAAGAGTAAAAAAAAAAAAAAGGTGAAACTCTGTATGACAAATCAACGTTCTCTAAAGCATAATTTCCCAGTAAGTTTATAGATATTAAAAGGAAAGGATATCTGGATACTCCGGGCTTTCCCACTTCATTTTGGTATTCATTTTTTAAATGAAGGGATGGAGGATTGTGTTAGTACAGATCCCAGCAAGAAACAGAATTCACCCCCAGATAATTCAAATGAGGAGACTTGCATGACAGAAATATATACAGAGCTGAGGGCAGGGATAAGGGAAGGAATAAACAAGGGAAGTTGAAGCTACTAAGGAGTAGAAAGAATGGGAGCTGTTTCTCTAGGACTAGGGCTGACGGAATAGTGCTACCAGTATTGGGACAGAAGCCGTCCTTGTGGAGGAAAGAGGCTGGGAAGGAGCAAGAGAGACACAGCCTGAAACCTCTCTCTCCAGCTCTCCAGCGTCCCTACAGTGCCTCCTGTTGCCAAACCCAACTGCAAGCCAGCCAGAAAGGAGCCTGGGTAACAGGTCCACAGAGTCAGCCTCCTAGGCACAGAGCAGGATAGGGAAGGGAAAATGGATCCTGGAAGGAAAATAGTATCTAGGTTTGAATGAAATCGAGAATATGCTGAAAGACACAGCTGAATCCGGACAATCGTAGAAGTGTAGAGGAATAGCATGCCACTCTTCCCACGAACAAGTGACTTTGCAGCAAGGAGCCCAGGACTGAACCCAGGGCAGAGAACCTCTCAGCCATGGAAACACCTCCTTACCTGGTTGCTAGAGAAGAAGATGCCAGATGCTATAATGTCATTTGAGGCCAACAATCCATAGGGAGATCACTAATCTATAGAGGGGCCATAACAAAATGTGATCCTAGCAAGCTGATGTCAAAAAGGACTCTTAATCTCTCTTTTCACATGCATAAGGAACTGTGCGCCGCATGTCAATGAGTTTTCCCTAAGCAGCCAGGCCATTGAAAACCATTTATGTGGTACTGGGGATGTATTTTAATGGCATTAGTCTAAAGGTCAAGAAATGCAAAGAAAGCAGCCAGGAAGCAGGCCAACAGCTCAGCCAGGTAATTGAGCGTGCAAAAGCACTCCTCTACCATAGCCACTAGTCACATTTTTGTTTTTCTCCACGGCGTGATGTGGAAACGGTGTTCTTTTCTTTTCTTTTCTCTGTTTATGTTAGAAAGCAGCCATCAAGATAAGTTCTCCTTCTAGAAATAATATTGCTATTGGCAATAGTCTATCAGCAAAATTTGGCCTTTCACTCTAGAAAGGAGTCAGGGAGAGTCACGTACCAGCTCTCAGAACAAACCTCAAGCATCACAATGAAGGCTAGAACAAAACTGAGAGTGGAGGCAGGGCTTTAAAAATACGGAAATCCCCAACTTCTAATTCCAGTTTGGAGACCTGGCAGACCAGACTGGTGGGGAAATACTTTCGTATTTCTTTGCAGTGTCTGCTTGCTGAAGCTACAGAGTGACACCCCTCCATCCATCCGTCTGTTCATCCACCCCAAAAGCGTATCTTTAGCACATAAGTAATAGTGACGATAAGTAGTTAGAATTCTATTTATTTCCCATTACCTTCCAGGAACTGGGCCCGTTGGTTTATACATACATTAGCTCATTCAGAATGCTCCCAGGAAATTGCACTTAATGAAGTCCATCCAAAACCAGCATGTTAAAGGCCCCACATTGAAGGGCTTTAAATATGGTCAGAAAAGAGAAGAGCCACTTGATAACCTGCCAAAACTAGGCAAACATGATATGGAAGAAATACTGTGTGTGAATAGTACCTCCCTTCTTGTGGAGACAGACTCAGGGGTCAAGATGAACTTGAGTCACCCTTCCATGATCCCAGAACGGGCGCATTGAAAAAGTGTCAGCCCGGCCTGAAAAGGTCTAACTATTGAATGGTCCAGGGAGAAAGCCAGAGAGATTCTCCTTGAGCTGCGGAGCCATATTTTAGAGGAAGCTCTGCCGGGGAGACGGCTTCCCTCTCTTTCTCGTTCCCTCTATCTGTGGCCTCCACAGCGGGATGGAGGTGCGGGTGGCCAGGGCCCACACTGCGGCTGCCTCCAGTCCCTGCAGCTTCTTCCGGAGGCCTCCTCCCTTGGCTTGCACAGTGACGGGGCATGTGGCAGCCAGACATTTGCGAGGATATTTCTGGAAGTGCCCACTCTTCTGCTCTGGGTGCTGCCGGAATCACTCTCAAAAGATGAACAAGACACAAGAAGGAAGGAGGTGCCTAACCAGCCAGAACATCCCATCCCTCTGCTACCTCTGTCCCCACACATTCACTCCCTTTTGAGGGGAAACAGGCCTCTGGTGGGCAGACTGTTCTTCTGGGACCCTTTGCCCTACCTCCTTCCCTCACCCTGCTGGAGAACCGGGAAACGAAACAAAGCAAAAATGCTCGTAATCCCCGGACAGATGAGAGAACTGTGTCCTAATCCCCTCCAGCGTTCATGCACAGCGTGAGGAGAGGCGCAGGGCGACACACCAGAGGCGGAGAAACACCCCTGGGGGCGGCCCGGGTGCCAACAACAGTTTGGTTCCGAAACCGTTGGCACCTCTTTGAGATAAAAGTGGATGCCATTCAGAAACGGGGGTTCCCAAAGACTCAGAAAGAAGTGTGGGCTTTTATTAGTTATTGCTGAATAGTTATGTCTTACTTGTTACTAGTGGTTGGCTATGGAAAAGCCAGATAAAGAAATTTGGCCACCTGAGTGCCTGGGGCTTCCGATCAGTAAGGAGCCAGCCTATGGAGGCCCCAGTTCTGGCTGCTGTGCCTGAGACAAAGGTCCTTTGTAAACCCCGGCGCCCCAGAGCGCGGGCTGGAGCCCTGGTGATGCAAGCCGAAGGAAGACGGAGAGAAAAAGGAAAAGAAATCCTTTTGCCTCTCTCAGCAGAAACTTAGTACTGAGAGCAGGGACTGTTTAAAGGCAGGGCTGTCTGGGAATGATGAGGGCCATCTTTTACAGATTTCCTCTCTGGGCTGGCATAGCATCCCGCAGAGCAGGATGTGAATTCCCAAGTGTTTCACTTCCATGCACCTTTCTTACCGTCTTCTCCTAGGTGTGGAGAGGTTAAAGACCTTTCTCTTTTTTTTCTTTTCTGGAGGGAAGGTGAGTAGAGGGGAAGAAAGAAACTGGAGAAGAATATATTCAGAAAAAAACCCAGAACTCCGAGGATCATTTTTAGTCTGGGGAAGGAGGGATCATTCTTTTCTAGAACCAGTGCTCACTTAAATAGCCTTCCTCGACGTGGGAGATCTCCAGAAATGCCAACCATCCTCTGGGGACACTTCACTCTTCTGTTCAGGCTCTTCTTTTCCTGACTGGATGGACCATTTAGGATTAAAAACAAAAAGGAGCCAGGGAAGTAGGACAGGCGAGAGAATTAGGAACCACACACCCACACCATGAGTGTCAAACTCTCTACGATGAATTCAACTTTATCACATTCTCACTTTTACCCTTTGGATTAGCCGCTTGCTGCTTTCTGGTAATAATTTTCAATAAGATGAAATGAAAAAGGTTTTGGAGCGTCTTTCCTTGGGGAGCCAGTGGCGTGAGGAGCTGGAAACACTGTTCCCCAGGTGACCCAGGACCAGGCAGAGGGGAGAACCCCAGGTGGGAGACTAAGTCAGTGTTAGACAGGAGAGGATCAGGAGCAGGCTGAGTCTGGGGCCAGCAGGAAGGTGGGAAAGGTGGACACAAGGAGCCAGCCCGGCGGAGGCTTCCCAGCCAGCCACCCTGGGGCCCCGGCAAAGGCAGCGAAATGGATGCAAGGGTCCTGCCGCGCCCAGTCATTCTCACGGTCACCCGCTGACTGTTCCCGGAATGTGTATAAGGCATTTCAAACTTTCATCTTTTTTGTCAAAAACTATGACACTGTACTTGGATAGTTTTTAAATTTACATAGTATAATTAAAATTAACCATCTTCTGCCCCACTTCAGGCCCATCCTCTTGCTCTGAGAGGCAACCACCTCAGCTCATTCAGCTCTTACTTCTCCCAGGTACCACTATATTTGTAAACAATATGCTTGCTCCCAATGTTATTTCTTGATTTATTAATTTTAAGCCTCTCTCTCTCCCTGTCCTCCCCCCCCCCCCCCAATTTGAGCTTTCATTTTCTGTGACCTGGACAGTTGTAACAGCTTTCTGAATCACTTTATCTTTCATCCCTAAACCCATCTGCCAGATAAATTTTTCTACAGTGTGGTTCATTTCTGCAGCGGTTTCTCATTGCTCTCTTGCCTTACAGCTCAGACTCCTTGCCTGGCATTGAAAACCTTCCATTCAGCTTTAGCTCCTTTTAGTCTCATCTCATCCCCTACATTGCCTCCAACTAGAGGACTCATGATTTTCCCAACATGTCCCCATGCTTTTAGGCCTTTGCACATGTTGTGCACCGCCTGGAATGCTTCTCTTCACCATTCTTATTGTCACCTCCACCACGAAGCCTTCCCTGCTCTCCCCAGCCTAACCAGATTCTTCTCAACTCTGAATTCCTGTAACTCTGAATTCCTATAACTTTTTATATTTCTAAAAAAAATAAAATAAAATCTGTTACATTCCACTTTTATCACCATTATTTGTGGGATGTGTCTTACCTCCCTGACTAGTATAAAAGATCACCAAGGACCAAGACTTGGTCATTCTATATCCTATTCTTCATAAACATGACAAATTACAAAGATTGAGAGGTTGAATAAATGTTTATTGAGTAAATGAATAAATGAAACGAAACTGCATTCTTCTCCCTTGAAGCTACAGAGCCTTCAAAAGGCCATTCTTACACACTCCACTCTCTCTGTGGTGAGTGGCAGAGTGACTTTCATTACCCAGCTTCTCTAGTGAGTAGGAGAGGAGTCTAACCAAATTCTGTGGTTTGCCAAGAAATGATGTTCTAGTGTTAGGTCGAGTGCCTCCGACTCTTGTGCATGGCCCAGGAGGTCGTACTATTTCCTGAGCCAAACACCTTCTTAGGGATGGAGCTTAAATTCAAGGAGACTCTAATTCAGAGATCTCCACACTCACCCAGCTTGCCTCCACCTCACAACTCAGCTCTAACTGCAAAGCAACGCTCTCCCCATCTGTAAGTGGAAAAGGAAGTCTCTGTCTATTTTTGCAGGACTGAGGGGGAGGCAAGAGGAAGCATTTCATTTAATTTCTATTTCTTCTCTTGGCCTCTAACTCTTTGACCAAAGCTTTCTATTTCCAAAGCTTTGTATTATGTAAACATAGAAGGGCCCTTCTCAAAAACAGAAGCAAGCTCTGCTAGTTTCCAGCCTCCCTTCTGGCATTCTCAGGAATCCCGCTAAGCATCCTGATCCCAGGAAAATATGTCTTTGGCTACGAGTCACTTGTGATGGCCCACCCTCGGGGAACAGATCCATTTGACCTGTATGCCCAAGATATTTGAGTACTCTTTATTTGAAAACTTCCCTAGAAAAATTTGATGTCTGTGACTTTTCTGTTAATCTAATTCACACTAAGCCAAATATGCTTCCATTGAACAAAGCCTGTGAAAGCCTAAAATAATTCTTAAGGAAGTTTTTTGTAGCCTATTCCACAATTATACAAGTAATTTAGGCGTAAAACTGTCTTGAGAACTACATCATCCATGTCTTGATGTTTTATAGACTATGTAGCCTGAACTAATTCTAAATGGTTAACTATTTGTACCTGCCTCCCCTATTAAGGAGAGGTGACAGAAGGTAGATAAACACACAGGTGCAAGCTCCAGTAAAGACTATGTCATTTAAAAAGTGGTCCAACACAAACATGCCTTTGAGATTGTTACCAGGGCTGGACAACCTTCATAGCTCTGTATGAAACATAAAGGGCTGGGCCTGTGCCCTAAAGATCCTAGATCCAAGATTAGAGAGCTCACTTTGATATGGCCATGAATCAGATGAAATTATAGAATAACAAGGATTATTTTTACTTTTCCTACCTTAATCCCATATCACTCTACCCTCAGGGAGGGTATTCTAGATTCTTAGTCTTCCAATCTACCAAGGGTGGTAGCAGACTGCACAGGACCCAATCTGTTTTCAAACGTTACATTTGTGAGAAGAAACAGGCACTTTGGACAGATTCCAGTTGGTAGATAGATTCAATGAAGATTACCATAAGCCTCAGATTCCCCATTAGCAAAACAAAGGAGGTGGGGTGAGATAGTCTCTAAAGTCCCATCCAGCACTAGTATTTTATGATTCTCAGTGGTAAAAATGCAAGGATTTGGAATGACCAGTCTCATTTCTCCCATTAAGCTCTGGGTGAATCAAAGGCCAGTATTACATTGCATCATCTCATGTACAGTAATGTATGAATGACATTACACAATGCCTGCTTTTATTAATGGGAACACTCTTCCAGCAATAATGCAATACCCTTGAGCTCATTCTGCCCTTCTTTGTTAGCACCCAACCCAGCTGCATTGTCAAAAGCTACGAGAATATGACACAGACATGGAAGTAGGAACAGTTGAAGAGGGCAGGCATATCAGAGAATGACAGCCCGTTGTCTTGTTCGTGCTCACAGTGGACACTTAGTGAATGCCTGGTGACTGAGACTGAGTAACACAGAAACACTAGTGGACTTGTTAACTGCCTCAGATCAACACTTTTGCACCTTGCTATTTTCCTGGGCTGAGTCCTGGCCGGGGTGGAAGGGAGGGAATTCAGATTTAGGAGTACTTTTAGAGATCCCATGTGTTAGGAATTCTCATTTATTGGTGTTCTGTCTCTTAATTATGTGGGATGGATTCCCTTTCATTGAGCTGATATAGATCCCATTCCTAAGAGATTTGCTACAGGCAAATTTTGAGTCAAATCTACACACTTGATTCCTAATTTATGCTTCTGTCTTAAGTCCCCATCAGCTCTCTAACACAGAATGCACTAGAACGAAAACCAGAGACCCTCAAGTAATCCCATCATATCTCTTTCCTGGATGGGTTTGAAAAGCTTTCCCTGCTTCTCTCCTTTGGAAACTCCTGGCCCCAAGAAACTCTCTGCAGATACTACCCTGGAAAAAGGGCACCAACTTTCAGCTCTGAAAAGAGGGAAGGAGCAGTCAACAGCCTTAGGTGGTGTAATCCTTCTGTTCTTTACAAATGTCTCTCCTCCCTGACACTGACCTTGATAAGGGGTTGCGTTTAGCATTGTCCTTTAAAAAACCCATTTTGCCATTTGTCTCTGGAAACTACAAGTAGCCCATATACCTTGTTTGCGGGATACTTTTCTCATATGAAGATGAATCCTCTCTAGACCCATTTCGCAATAGCCTTCTTTGAACTCTTTTACTGGAACGGGCTCACTCTTGTTTGCTGGGACCATCCATCCCTATAGTCCCAGAGTGCCAAGAAGCAGGATACGGTTAAGAGCTGGGGGGAGCCATGGGACAAAACAAAATGAATTGTCCACATAGAAACTTTGAAAAGAAATAAATTGTTATAATAAGCCACCTGCTATATGGAATTATAAGAATTTTAGGCTAG
This sequence comes from Miniopterus natalensis, assembly GCF_054644295.1. NCBI lineage: Eukaryota > Metazoa > Chordata > Mammalia > Chiroptera > Miniopteridae > Miniopterus > Miniopterus natalensis. Next base: position 27,028,080 of record NC_142094.1, on the reverse strand, counting down.
AATAAGTTTTCTGTCCATTTTGCCCTACTGTCTCTCCAAATCATATCAGATTGGTAATGTCAGAAGAAGAGCTAGTTAACATTTATAAAGTGTGACACCCAGCACAGCTCCTTCCTCTGAGGCTGTGACTGATTTCTCTCTGTGCTCATTCCCCCTTTGTGGATTTTCTTCTCCTCTTGTCAACCCATATTTCACTGTTTTCCCTTTAAGTATATTGAACAGGTTGATATCTCTCAGACTGTAAAGGTGTGGAGTGCACTTGGCCTTGGACAAGCTTGGGGGACTTTTTCTTTTTAGGGAACGTAAAGCTGACATCTTCCATCCAACCAGTCACTTGTTAAGTGAACCTTTCACATCATTTGCAATTGGAAAGTAACACTGAACAGAAGTCTCTGCTTAGAAGTCCATACAGATTGCCTCATTAAGATATATTTGAATTTCCACATGGCTAGATATTTAAATAATCTCCAAGAAGTAGCAACACAAGACCTAGAATGGGCCCTTGTGTGATGAGGCTGAGGTGAGGCACCCAGATGAGAAATCTATAATTTTACAAGTTGCACAGATTCTAAGAAACTCCACAGAAGTGTGTGCAGAAATGAACCTCAACAGACCCTCTAATAAATATCTAAGGTATAAGTTATGGTTGCCTTTTGAAGTCTAGGTCATGGGGAGAGAACTGAGTTGGTGCTACTGGTGCTCTCCAGAAGGTTTGGAGTTTATCAATATCTTTGGATATTTGATCCGTTTTGCCCCGAAGTAGTTTTTAGAATGATCCTTAGGATGATTCATCAAGTGTGCGTGATCACCCAGGCTCCAAGATGTGACCTTGGGGCCAAGTGACAGGGCCTGGCCGTAATATGGAGAAGGCGGGCCAGCCTATTTGTGCTTAAAGACATGTGGCAAATCTGACAGAGCTGTTTTGGCTTTCGGATGAAAAGGTTATTCATTTTAACACGACTATAAAAATAACCCACTGAACTTTTTGGTGTTTCCTCCTTTCAGGGAAGATGAACTACACTCCTCACCATTCCGCGGGCTCACCCCCTCTCTGAGCCTCTGGTGATGTCCTGCACATCCTTCCTGGATCCTGGGTGAGGTCTGAGCGGTGCAACTCAGAGACAGAGTGTAACGTGGGGATAGGGAGATGCTGCTTATCTTACCTGGCAACAAAACATAGGAATGTCTATTGCAAAAATAACTTGCTAATAACAACATTTTTACATCTTTGCTACAGCCAAATAGACAGCATTAAGATGCTTTGCTTTTTGCTGAACAACTTGAGGTGCAAATACAGTGTTCAGAATCAGTGCTTCATGAGGCAACAAAAGCCAGGGCCAAGGCCCTCTCAGCTTCCCCACACTGCCCTCCTGCAAGAGTTCTAGCAAGCCCGTTGAAAACACCTCTCTCTTCTCCTCCCAGATTTTGAATCAATATAAATATAGACAATGGAGTCTATCTGTTTTATTATGGATAAAAACTAGTCTGGGGACTGTGAGTTAAATGTGCAGTTACAATGGTTTCCTAATTCATGCCTGAGATCATCAGACTTACCCCACCAGACACTGGTGAAGCTAGATAATCTCAGGCTTATTTCCAGGCAGCTACAGGTGGCTCACTTCATGGCAGAGTAGGAAATGAGCCTGACCTGGAGACAGGCTGCTGTGAGAAAGTGTGGAAGAAGATATGACATGTTTACACTAATAAAAAAATGTTGGAGTGGCTGTATTCAATCATACAAAGTATATTTCAGATCAAAGAGTATTACCAAGGATAAGGAATGTCTTACATGCCCTGGCCAGTGTGGCTCAGTTGGTTGGGCATCATCCCACGCACTGAAAGGTTGCCGGTTAGTGTTAGGTACCCAGGTTGTGGGCTCAGTCCCCAGTAGGGGATATGTAAGAGGCAGCCAATCGATGGTTCAGTCTCCCTTCAATGTCTCTCTCTCTCCCTCTCCCTTCCTCTCTTTCTAAAACGTTGTTTTTAAAAAAGAATCAATGAAGATAAAATAAAATGATTTTTTTAAAAAGAATATCTTATGTAATTATGAAGGGGTCAAGTCATCAAGAAGCTATAACAATCCTAAAGCTCTATACACCTAATAGCAGAGTTCCAAATTACATGAAACAAAAAACTCGTAGAACTGAATGGAGAAAGAGGTAAATCTACAATTGTACTTAAGTACTACAACTCTCATTTTGCAATAATTGATAGAACAGGTTAACCAAAAATTAGTAAAGGTATAGAGCAAGGGTCAGCAAAATACAGCCTTTGCCAAATCCAGCTCATTGTGGTTTAAAACAGCCACACCCATTTATGTATCATCCTGCTACAACTGCACATTTGAGTAGTTATGACAGAGAATATATGACCCAGAAAATTGAAAATATTTACTACCTGGCCCTTTCAAAAAAAGTTTATGAACTTCTAGAAGCTAATAATACAAGATTTGACAACATTATCAACCAACTTGACTTATGTCAAGACAGTTATAGAACACTCCATGGTACAAGAAAGCATGCATTTTTTTCAAGTACACATGGAACATTTACCAAAATAGACCATATTTTGACCATAAAACAAGGCTCAAAAACTTTTAAAGATTTCAAGTATACAAAGTATATTCACTGACCATAATGGAATTAAATTAGAAATCAATAACTGAAAGATCTCTGGAAATCCCCAAACATTTGAAAACTAAAGAACTCACTTCAAATATCTCATGAGTTAAAGAAGAAATCAAAAGGAATATTAGAACATATGTTGAATTATTTGCAGATAAAAATACAACAAAATGTGTGAGCTACTGCTAACACAGTACTTAGGAGGAAAAATATTGCACAAAATGCCTATATTAGATATTTTAAAAGATCTTATCAATGACCTCAGCTTTGCTAAGCAGTTCATCAATTTTCTGAAAGAACTAGCTTTTTTTTTTGGTTGCCTGTTTTTGGTTTTATTTTATTTAATTTTTGCTCTACTATTTTTTTCTGCTTAATCTAGGTTCAATTTGTCCTTTTTTCTAGCTCTTTAAAAAGATAGTAAGAGAATATTACAAGTAACTTTATGCCTATAAATTCAGCAACTTAGATTAAAATACACAAATTTCTAGAAAGATACAAACTGCCACAACTTAGTCAAGAAAAACAATCTGAATATCCCCAAATCTGTTACAAATTGAATTTGTAATTTAAAATTTTTCCACAAAGAAAACTCCAACCTCAGGTGGCTTCACTGGAGAATTCTATCAACCATTTAAGAAAGAACTAAAACTAAGTCTACATAAGTTCTTCCAGAAAGTTGAAGAGGAGAGAATAGATCTTAACTCATTCTCCAAGACTAACATTGCTCTAATATCAAAACCAGATAAAAACATTATAAGAAAATAAAACTACAGACCAATATCCTTCATGAACATAGGTGCAAAATTTATAAACAAAATTTTAACAAATAAAATACAATGATACATAAAAAGGATAATACAATGTGATCAAGTAGAGTTTATCCCAGGAATGCAAAGCTGGTTTAGTATGAAAAAATCGATCATGTACAGTAAACTACAGGATCATCCCAATAGATACAGAAAAAGAACTTAACAGAATTCAAAATACATTTCTAATAAAAAATTCTTAGCACACTAAGAATAGAAGGGAACTTCCCCAATCTTATAAAGGGCATGTATGATAATCTACAGCTCTCATGATAGTAAATATTGAAGGACTGCATGCTTTCCCGCTGAAATCAGGAACAAGTCCACTTCACTTCTTTATAGTATTCTACTGGAGGGTCTAGCTAACAATAAGGCAAGAAAAAGAAATAAAAGGCATCTAGATTGAAAAAGAAGAAGCAAAACTGTATTAATTCACAGATGACTATAATGTCTATAGAAATTCTGATGAAATCTATGAAAGAACTATGAGAAGGAAGAAATTTGCAAGGTTGTAGGATAAACTGGAAATGAACAATCAGAAATTGTATTTAACAAAAACAATATTATTTACAACAGCATCAAAAATATAATATGCTTAGGTTTAAGTCTGATAAAAGATGTGTAATACCTGTGCATTTAAAAACTATAATACGCCTGACCGGGTGTGGCTCAGCAATTGAGCATCGACCTAGGATCCAGGAGATTGGGGTTCGATTCCCAGTCAGGGCACATGCCAGGGTTGCGGGCTGGGCAGCCGATCAATGACTCTCTCATCATTGATGTTTCTGTTTCTCTCTCTCCTCCTCCTTTCCTCTCTCTGAAATCAATAGAGGTATGTTTTTAAAAAAATAAAATTAAAATAAATTAAAATAAAAACTATAATACATCACTGAGAGAAATTAAAGAAAACAGATAAATAGAGGAATGTGCCCAGTTCACAGGTCAAAACTCTCAATATTTTTGAGAGAAAATTTTCCACAATTCATCTATAAATTAAATGGAAACATGATGAAAATTAATCAGGATTTTCTGGGGAGCTTTTATAAATATAGGTATCTGTTATTTATAAAGCTTTCCAGATGATTGTCATTATAAGTCAGGTTTGGGGACTACTGACCAGTTACACTGAAGAATAAATGACAAAGAGCAGCTTTAAAAGATACCTGCTGGGCCCTGGCCAAGGTGACTCAGTGGATAAACTGTCAGCCCTCGCACCCAAGGGTTGAAGGTTCAATTTCCGGTCAAGGGCACGTACCTGGGTTGTGGGTTCAATCACCACCCTGGTAGGGCACAAAAGAATTATAGATGTTTGCAACTGACATTTCGTCATAAAATATTAGTGGTTATATTTAAAAAAAAAAAAAAAAAGAAAAAAAGAAAAAGAAAAAAAAACCCTGCATGGGGCAGAGGGAAAAAAGACTCAGGAAGGTAAAAATAAGACCCTAAGTCTTATATTTTAAGATGATAATTTTGCAAAGTTAAAATGGATCTTCTTTAACATGCAAATCATGAATCCTTGAAAGGACAATGATTTTTTAACTGCAGGAGAACACTTCTTTCTCTTGAAATCTCAGGTAGAAAAATATATGCAAAACCGAACAAAGAGCACTGCTGTGGCTGATGCTGGGGGAGAGGGGGTGTCCTGTCTGTTTGATACCCTCCTCGCCCCTTGTGGAGGCCCCTAAACAACATCTGAGGATCACAGGCAATGTTTTGAAAGCCACTGGCATAACCAAACCCTGCAGAGAGCCAGAAGTTCCCCCAGATGCAACAGCAGATCTCATCTTCCAATAGCAACTCTCTTGACTTAGAGCAGCTCTTAGGGTGGTGCCATCAGAAAAGCCACACTGTCATACTCGTGGCTTAATATAAAGATTTCCTTCTCCAGCCTGCTACTCGCCGCTCCACAGGCACCTCATGGTTTCTGCTTATTGAGGTCATCTACTTGTGGATTCCATGTGCTGCTTTTTCTCTTTACCTTTCTATTGTTTCCTGTCTCTCTTGGTATCTCTCGCATTCAGATCCCAAAGAATCTGACTGTGTTGCCCAGTCATCGTTCAGTGCGTGTGTCTTTTCGGCGGAGGTCTTGTGTCAGCTATCTTATGGGTCACCGGCCAAGCATAGATAACTAAGTATCTTTTTGTCAGGTGCCACTCCCTAGAATATTTTGTTAATGATGCCAGGGTAATGAGATCATTTATATAAAGTATAGTAACATATTCACAGGGAACCGCTTTAAATTATTTTTTCAAAAGTGGGCTGTGTGTGGCAGGTCCTCAGGTCATCACAACAGGACACTAGGATATTCAATCAATAAATATACATTTAAACCATAACATATAATACAAAATTATAATAGAGTTGCAAGTCCAAACTTATTGAGTTTATATTAATAAAATTACCAAATTTCAGTGAAAGAATAAAGATGGGAGAGAAAGCACCAAAGTGTAACCGCGAGTTTCCAAATGGAGAGAAATTTCCCCCATTTTGTCACCGATGCAACATGGATAGCTCTTTAAATATGTGTTCATTTAAAAAGTGGAATCCCATTTATTTCCACTCTTTATTACATTAAGAAAATCAAACTATTTTTGAAATTAAGAAAAAAAAATTGCAAACACATTATGAAATATGAAGAATCTTGGGACTAACTGACCACTTCAGTGATTATGAAAACTGTAAACTATCTTAAAAAGCATATTTTTCACTGTTCTTCATTAAGGTCTGATTACCTCGCCCATTAGCATTTGGCTCTTTTATTATTATGATTGTGAAATACTGTAGATGTTACCACTAATGGATAAAGAAAGTTAACATGGTTATCTTGATTAACTCATCAATAATCATTTGGAATAATTTTTCTTCATTCAGTGAATGGATCATTCACATGCCCTATAATAATTGTGTACATTGAGGTGCAGGAAATTAGCATAAAAATTATCTACCCTGGAGAGCTGGTTTCCACTTCTAAAACCATGAAAAGTTAGTTCAGACTAGCATTTGAAGCCTTTATCAAATGAGTGAGAAAAAGAAATGATTCCATGGCCTTTTTTTTCGATAATGCTATTACTATATATGCAGCCTTTCATGTTCAGGGTCCCACACTTACAAATAAAGAGTAAGATTAGAAATGTAAGAGCACTCCTATATCTTCCACTTTGCTATTTTATTTTTGGTAGGGAAAAAACAGAAAGCAGCTTGATGTTTTCTACAAATAGAAAATTGTACAAGGATATTATTCTATTCTAAAGAAAAAAAAAATGGTAGCTTTTCAATTCCCATTCTTAGAACAAAATTGAGATTTTATGTGAGTTTTACATCATTTGGGCTTCATGTCTCAGCTACTGCCAGAACAACTTAGAAATGCAAACCTTAGTTCTAGAAGATTTCTTATAGATCTAACCCAGAATAGAAAATTGAGAGACCATGCAATTTACACAGACTTTATTCAGTAAACAAGATAGGACCTCTCACTCAGATCTTTTGACTTAAGTCCAATAATTGCTTTTTAAAAACACAAGTCAACTTGACTGGCATGGCTCAGTGGTTGAGCATTGACCTAGGATCCAGGCGACCAGGGTTCTATTCCCGGTCAGGGCACACGCCCGGGTTGTGGGCTCGATCCCCAGCTGGGAGCGTGCAGGAGGCAGCCGATCAATGACTCTCTCATCATTGATGTTTCTATCTCTCTCTCCCTCTCCCTTCCTCTCTCTGAAATCAATAAAGACATTTAAAAAACAACAACAACAAAAACCAAGTCATTACCACAAATACTCTGAATCTGGCATGAATCCGGGCATGAAGTCAGTATGGAAAAGGTAAGTAGGCGACATAGGAGAAGCGTCAGATGATGTTTCCCTCCATGGCAACCCTCCTTAAGCAAGCTCAGGAATTATTGATCCTGGCTGGTCTCTTCTCTTTCAGGAACTTTCACAATGACTCTTGGCACTATGAGTGTATTTGTCTTCAGGCACAGTGAGCGCATCAGTACCGACTGACATAATCCTGTAAGGTTTGATTTCTGGTTATCCGCCCAGTGTTTGCTTCAGTTCATTAAAGTACATGGTAAGCAGCCCAGGGTCACTAGTGCAGCTCCTGCACGGACAGACCGCATTCTCAGGGAAATTCGGTTCCACGCCACCGACCGGACCTTGAACTCTGACCGGGAGTCTCACGAACAGAAGCCCTAGTTTACGAGGGGGAGAGGAGGCAGTGGGCCTGTGGCTCACGAGCACCATGGCCTTGCGTGGTAACCCACACCGACCTGGGGGACGCTGTGTATAACCAGGCACGGATGCCTTTGGATCTGGGAACCTTGGGACAAGTGCTGTCCAACAGAAATATAATGGGAGCAACACCTGTAATTTTAAATTTACTAGTTGACCACATTAAAAAGGGTAAAAAAGAAAGGGTAAAATTAATTTTAATAATACATTTTATTTAACCCAACATGTCCAAAATATTATAATTTCAACATAAAAATTACTAATGAGATATATTCTTCTTTATTAAAATTTTTGGGGTGACGTTGATTAGATTATATAATTTCAAGTGTATATTTCTATGATACATGATCTGTATATTGCATTGTGTGCTTACCACCCAAAGTCATATATATTTTTTTATTCACACTTAGTCTTTAAACTTTAGTGTAAATTTTATATTTACAGAATATCTCAATGTATATGCTCAGAAATATTTTTAGGCTTCAGAGGATTTACAGTTAAAAAATAGATTCAATAGGAACCCAAGTTATTTCGAACATACTTAAAAGTTTTCCAACAATTGAATCAATTATCCAAAATTCACTGTTTTTAATATTTGCACCCACATTGACAAAACTTTTTATTTTTTAAAGATGATTTTGACTTTGAACCAAAAGCATGTCATTTTCAAAACTACATCTGTACAAGTTAAGTAAATTCAGCCTCTTCTGTGTCCATTTAAGCTTATTAACATCAAATTCAAAAAAAAAAAAAACTTCATAAATTAAAATACAACTCTAAGTTCATCAGTATCAACATGTTCAATTTTTTCTTGTCATTGTGGCTGCTGATTCTCATGAAAATATCTTTCATATTAATTCATGTTATAAAAATGTGTAAAATTATTATTAATTTGTATAATAAAAAGTTTTTGTTCAACATAAAATTGTTTTAGCTGTCTAGCCAGGTCACAAATAAGCTTTCTCTTTCCTTGAACCTTCAAATTTAGCTCAGTGTAATATCAGTGAGAAAATGTAAACCACACTGCTATTTTTACCTTTGATAATTGAATATTTGGCAAGCATTCCTTTTGTTCCAAAAAATAGCAGAGTTAACAATACAGTAATGCTATAAAGCTCTTCACAATTCAACCAATAAGCATTAGCAAAGAATACAAGATTGTTAAATTCATTATCTTCTGTTTCTCTCAACAGTTACATAAACTGCCAATGATTCATAGCATTTGCACATGTATACTAAAGGATTTTAACAACTATATCCATAACACTTTCATAAAGTTCACCTCAGCAAACTAAACACATATTATTTTCAATATACATCATATATGTCATTTAATGGAAACATCAGTCACTTGTTTTAAAATTCCAATAAATTTTAATTTTTGACCTGACAGAGTTAGAGCACTAACCATTATGATAAAAAGTAACTTTTTCCAAATCTAATTGAAACTCTTCTTTGACAGATATAGAATGCTCAAAATATATGCACATTATGAGTTTAATATAGGTCACAAATTGACAACATTTCTTTGTAAATATGGAAGTCTTTTGAGACAAAATATAGCTGAAGTATTAATTAGGCAATATCTCTAATGTGGTATGGCATCTAAAGCTAAAGAAAAATATTTGCAATTTTTCAAATTTTGAATTAATTGATTTTTTGTATTGTTAGAAAGGTCATGTGCAATTGTTTAGTGGATCCCAGAAATACGGTATGATCTCCTCCTTGGAGAAAGTCCTTCCTGCTGGGGACCAACTCTTGCCAAGCACCCCAGTCCTTGGCCACCTTGGGCTGCCCCCTCCTCTCTAGCTCCAGGTAAGATCCTCTTTTTTTTTCTCGGCTCTCTTTTGTACAGAAGAACAGGTGACATCTTCCTTTCCCATCAATGTTTTGTCTCATGACTGGAACAAGTTTCCCAAAGGGCTCTGCTACCATTTTAGTCAAGACCTCAGAAATGAGTTAATGAGGACATGTGTTGATAACAAAAGATAATAAATGTAGCATGTCATTTGATAACAGGATGCCAGCCCTCAAGGAGGTCATGAGACCAGCAAGAACAAAAGAGTGCAGAATGGGCTGTATTTTCAAAATGCTGAAGGAGATAAGATAAAGGTGAGGCAGGATCAATGTCCAAACTCTTTAACAGGAACATCAAAACTGGCCTTATGCAGAGATGGTTCTTCCATAGAACAATTTCAGGGACACGGGAGATGCTCACAAGTCCCTCCCTTCCAGATGCTGACTGCCCAACTTTCCTAGATAAATAATTCTTCTGAGTTGAAGCTCCAAAGGCTGCTATTAAATTGGAAATGTTAATAGAGAGGATTAATATACTAGGCTGTTATCAGCCTTTTGTTACTACAGATTTTATTATTAAATTATTAGATTAGTTGGCCAGTCATCTAGTTGGTTCTGAAGAAGTGAAATCCAGATGGAAGCATTTTGATGGGAAGGAGTGTGAGGTGAGGACCTGGGATACTGGTCTGCAGGGTGCTCAGGATGAGAGCAAAGAGGCAGAAAGATAGCTCAGGGCCCAGAGCAGAAGGAGAAGCCAAAAGACCAACAATGCCTGGTGAGAAGCCCTGGAAGCAAGGCCATTGGTGGGCAAAGAAGGAAGAAAAGGAAAGCATGCCCCAGCCTGCTGAAGGCATTTGGAGTTCACAGGGCGGCTCATTCGCTACCCCAATTAAAGGCTTTTTGCTCCCTGCCTTGCCTTGCTGTGGTTTTCCCAGACAGAAGTGGCTTTGTTACTGGGGGAGCACCGGGGCCTGGAAGCAGCTGTGAGTATGTGGACTTCCTGGTTGCAGCCTTTCTCCTCTGAATGCCTCACTGGGACCTCTTGGTCCCGAGCCTTTTATCTCCCGTGTTTCATCTGATTTTCATTGAGTATATTCTGTAATTGGCTTTGTCAACTGCCGCTCCCAAGGAATCATTCCCTCTTGATCTTTCACTCTTCAATCCCTTTTTTTGTTCTATCCAAAATGTAATTTCAATTAACTTTTTAGCTTAAAATTTTATCAAAGTTCAAAAGTCAAATAGTCTAAAATGTTGATTATTAAGAAGAGCAATTCCTTTTCTTTCACACCTCACCCAGATGCAACTACATCTCTTTTAGTGATTTTTTTCCTCTAACTTACCTCTAAATCTTTGCATAATATAAACATATGGTTACCTCTTACTTCATCCAGCATAGACATTATTGGCTTCTTATTATAGTAAAGGAAGATTTTAGCTCCCTCCCATATCCTTTACCTCCCTTATCCTCTCAATTAGTTACATCATAATTTGGAAGTTAATCCATTTTGAGTATTTTAGTCATTATTAAATAAATACAGTTTGCTGCTAACCTACATGGTATACTATGATTAATTACATTCTTGTGTAATTTTTTGTGTTTCCTGGAGTTAATGATTGCTTCAGTTTTTTCACTCCTCAGTTAAGAATATGAACTACTTCATGAATCTGCATATCCCTGTTGGCCAAGGGCCATGTTGAGCTTCTTTTCCTCTTTTCAGTTGTGGTACGTGTGCTTCCAAAGTAAGTATTTCCAGGCTGCTTTGGGTCTTAATGGCTGTTTCCCTTTCACTCAAAAGCCTAGAAAACTATATGCCCTGTCCTACATAATGATAAAAATTGCCCCAGATTATAGGACCAACACCGAGCCTTACACATAACTGGTGCTCCATAGATATTCCAAACTCCACACCTAACTCATTTATACCTCACGGCTTCCCTCAGAGACTGGGAATTTCTTCTCAAAGGCAAAAGGAAACACATGGATAAATATTACTAACATTGGGTCATTCCCTGATTAATCAGTCAGGAATATATCAGTTTCAAATAGGTTTGGCAGTTCATAACACAACGTTTAATAAATAGTGGCTTGAACATGTAAAGATTTCTATTTCTCATGCAAAAAAATTCCACTAGAAGGCAGTTCAGGGCTGGCACAGAGACTCTACAGTGCCTTCAGGCTTCTACCTTTCCACTCAGCCATCCTTTGTATGTCTTCATGCTTGTTGCTTTGTGACCCAAGATGGCAGCAGCATCATTATCATCACATCTGCAGTCCAAGCAGGAAGAAAGAGAAAAGTAAAGGCAAAAATGTTCACTGGCTTTTTATCTGGGCTACTTATTTGGTATCCCTTAACAAGAAAATAATCGTTTTTCTAGATGCCTCACCAGATGACTTTCATTTATATTTCATTGACCAGAATGAGGTCACATGGCTCCTCCTTTCATTTACAAGGGAATCTGGGAAATGTAGGTTTTTTAGATAAGGTACATTGCCATCCCAAATAGAACTGAAGTCCTACGTGTTGGCTATCATCAGTGTCTCTGATGTTCTCATGTATGGGTAAGCAATACCTATATATCCCGGAAATCAGAAGCATGTCAGACTATAAAAATAATAGAATTGGGCCCATTTTCATTCCACTGTTACCTTTAATGCAAGAAGATTTTTAGGCTTTCTTTGTACTATAGATCTAGATCCAATTTCCCACGTATAATCACATGTGTTATCATGGCTTTTTATACACTAAGATGATATAACCAGATATTCTGTACTACAGGATTCCTGGCAGTGATCTTGTAAATACCCTCATCCAAAAGGGTTCCGAATTCGTTAGTGTATCTAAACCATCACATACACAAATATGCAAAGACGAAAGAAAAAAGTAGTGCCAAACAGTAGGGAATCAAGTAAGTTAAGAACATTTAGTGATAATCAGGATTAATTTTGAGGAAAAGGATACTGTTGGGGTTTCAGAAAGAATAAATAACTGACATAATGAAATATTTACAGTATTTTTTTTCACCTTATGTGAAGGGAGTTGTTTTCCCAAAAAGATGTGAATATCTGTTACATAAATAGTAAATATAATTCTTATAATTACAAAGGGGAAGAAGCCTCCAAACATTCTATAGTTTAAATTAAGTTTATCTCCTCTATCCAAACCCCTCTTTAGCTAAATGAGGGAACTATAATTCCTTCAACTTCTAAGAATGGGTTAAACAAGTTGTTTTTAGTACCATCATGAAGCAATACAACTGCCCAATACTTTTCTCTACAGAAAACAACTTAATGAAAATATGCAAATATTAATATACACCTTTAAAATGGTGAGAACCGGATAGTTGAAAATAAGGCAATGGATCTCATAAGCCTTGGTTGCATTATGCTTTTCATTTTAATTTCTTTAAGTTTGACTTGTTTTAATGGGAGAGTGGTTTGAGGGAGAATTCAAAGCCTCTGTTTTCCGTAAGGCAAGCACTTCTGTGTTTTTACCATGCCCCCTTCTCTGGATGCCTTCCCTCCCTTCTCTGCCCTGTTGGAGACCTGTCTGATTTTCAAGGCCACACCCACAAAGCCTTCCTGAAACGCTCTGTCCAACCCTCTCTTCTTTTCCCTAATCAGACTGAATTCATTGTTATTATTTGTGTGTATTGTGACCTCATAGTCTACCCCTCTCAACAGGAGTCAATCAGGAATATCCTAGGCAACCCAGAATGCACAGTTGCCCTACTTACTTGGTCCATGGGCCTCTGACATCTGTGAGGGATACATTCCCATAACTTCCAGAAGGCCAAAATCATGAAAGTAGTTTCAGGTTCCTGATTGTCTCCTAAGTCCCATTTGCATTTAGACACCATATGTCTGGACACCACCTATACATTGAAAGAAAGCTGCCTTTTTGTGTTTTATCTGATGGACTTTTTTTTCATAAAGAAACGATGTCTTTAAAGACTTCACATGACGTGGGGTGGAGGGTGCGTGCTTGGCTGTGTGCTAAGTTCACAAACCAGCTAAGTGATGGACACCCCCTCGGCAGCCTCAGCACGCACACAGAATTCCTGCTTCAGCAAGTGTCAAGTCGATACATCATGACCCGCCTTGTCATCTCTCACAAGTTAAAGCATGAACGTTGGATGTACAATAGGTACACACTGACTGCACCTTCTGTATGTTTCAGGACTCCGTGGTTTCAATGAGGTCCTCATTCAAGCATTTGAGCTGCTATGAAGCTGCTTTTGAGAAAAGCTCTAAACCAGTCTACAGGAATTCTAGTGGCTCATTTCCTCAGACAGATGGAGCGGCCCTTTCTATCTACACATTACTATTTAAGATTTTTATGCCTAGAACACTACCCTTCTCCTCACCATCAAATTTCTAGACTTGTCTACACTCTTCACTTCCCATGAATTTCTCACCCTACGACCTTCTGGCTCCTGCACCCTCAGTACCATGAAAACTGTTCTGACAAAGGCCAACAATAAAGCCCTGCTTGGGAAAGTCACTGGAAACTTTTTCAGGCTGTGTTACATCTGAATTGTTTCCAGTGGCCATTTCCTCTTTGATGATGTTTCCCTCCTTTGCCTTCTGTTGGTCTTATTTGCTGACCCCTCTATCTTCAGCCACATCTTGAATATTTGTGTTCCACAGGGTTTTGTCCTGGGCCCTCTTTCCTCCTCACGCTCACATTCCTCCTTGCAAACACCTCGACTCTCATGGTTTCAACCAATACTACACAACCAGCAAGCATGGGTTCTAAATTTCCTAATCAACTCCAAATTCTTCTACTTTATTTTTTTTTTCTATAAAAGTTACTTTTATTATGCGATTAAATGTAATTTAATTTTTAGAATTTTGTGGCAATTTTTCCATAAATATTCAAATCCACCTGCCTTTGTAGCCTGTCACACCATCCTTTGTGTACAGGTTTTTAGTTAAGCAATTTGTCTGAGTTCAGATCTCAACTCCACTAGTGTGAGCTTGGGCAATAAATTATATAACCACTTTGCGCCTCAATTTCCTTATCTTATAAAATGAGGTTAGTAATAGTAAGTCCTACCTCACATATTTCCGAGAAGGTTATACGAACTAAACTATATGCAAAGCACTTAGAACAACGCTGGACACTGTAAGTCCTATATTCCTGTTAGCTGATATTATTTTACATGGCCAACTTACTTATATACTGAAGAGTCCCACATCGCTCTGAAAGATGTATCATCTTTTGTGGGCATTAAACGACCTGTTCATATAGGAATCCCATAGGCACCTCAGCTGCAACATGTCCAGCACTGAACTTGTTTTTTCCAACAGACCTCCTCCTGGAATCCCTGTTTGCATGAGTGATACCACTTATCACTCTCCACCCGGCCATGAAAAATCATCAGTGGTCTTAACTACACGCCTTATTCCATCTAATTGGTCATGTTGCTTCCACCTTCCAAATGTTTTAGATTCCCCCATTCCCACTGTAACTCATCTCTCAACTTGACCCTCACTTCCTTTTTCAATTCAATCTATTTCTAAGACACCAATCTGGTCACATTATTCTACCATTTAACAGTCTTTTGAGGCACTCTATTGTCTATAGCACTGTACGTAATAGAATTTTCTGCAGTGATGAAAATTTCTATATCCGCGCTCTCAGTATGGTTGCCATTAGCCACATGTGGCTATTGAGCACTTGACATGTGGCTAGCGCAACTGACGAACTGAGGAAATGAATTTTTAATTATGTTTCATTCTAATTAGTTTAAACATAAACAGCTCCACATAACTGGTGTTTCCCATATTGGACAGCACAGATCTAGAGGACAGAGCCCACCCTACCTGGCCTGGCAAACCCTACATTCCCCACCCCTAGCACCCTACACCATGACCCCAGGAGTCTACTTATCTTTTGCTGACATGCCTTGTGCTTTTATACATTCATGCTTTTGCGCGTGTTGTGCCTTTTGCCTAGAAGGCCTTTCTCGTCTTCTTTAGCTGATGAACTAAAGCTGATGTTCAGCTTTGCAAACCTAGGTCGAATGTTACTTTCTCTTAGAAGTCTTTTCTGACATCACATACAGAGACACTTTTTCTTCTGTGCTCTTGCACCTTGCATTTATTGCTGTTATACTAGGTGTACCACATTATATTTTAAGTACTTGTTTGTCTGCTAACACATTATGATCTCCTGTAGAGCAGCCCCTGGCTCAGTGTCTCAGACTTACTAAACATTTGTTGGATACAAAAATGAATAAATGAAACTCGGAAAACTAATGTAGATCAATAACTGGATACTTATACTGTGGTTTGCTGGACATTAACAATCTCATGTTTTTGTCATCTCTAATCACCTTCAATCCTTGGCACAGAGCCTATCAAAATACCAGTTGAAACAACTAACTTTGAAGTAGGTTGGCCAAGGATTCGTGCTACCCATTCTGACTCTGTAGTCTCCAAGCTCTGCCCCTGTGCTAAATCAGATGATCAGAAAGGCATGCATCTAACTCCCTTAGTATTTCTATACTAAAGACTATACAGTGTAACACTATGCCTTGGAGGGGTTTGTTTGTTGTTTTTGTGGGGGTTTTTGTTACTATATAAGAAATAGCCATGTGGGGACTGAATTTTCAATGAAATTCTATCAAAGACACTGTTCATTATGTAGTTCAGTGCTTCTTATGGAAAGCCTATGTGAGAATCCTGCTGCGAGTACCGTTCTAGAAGGATCTTATCCTCTGTAACACCCTTGCACACATCCTTTCATTCGCTAAGGACAGCTACAGGACCCTTCACACTTCCCTCTGGCTGCCAAGCAGCTCAGAGTTAAGTTTCGTGCAATTGCCATTAGTAATTCAGTGCTTTCTTTTTTTTTTTTTTTTTTTTGAAGCTCAAGGTAAATCCCATCCTTTAATTTCTGTCTTAAGGTTTTATTGGATCTGTGCTACTCGTTGGTAGTCAAATCAGTATATATTATCAAATGTTCTTTTAGATATTATAAATATTAAATAAATAAATCATACAAAGTTTCCCACTTTAAGTTATCTGTTTGTATGTATCTGTATCTTCTCTTCAGCAAGTCATTTTCTTAGAGACAGGAACTCACCACTTCTCATCTGTCGCAGCCTCTCTGTGACTGTCCCGGGGTCCTGCAGGAAGTCAGTGCTCAATAAATAGTTCTTGGCTAATGGTATCAAAGCTAACTAATTCAGGTAAAATAAAAGTTTTGCAGTCTAATTCTAATATTTTATTTTATTTTTTTTAAAAACGACTACTTGTAAAGCTGAGCTACTGTGTTCATAAATCTTAAGGTTAAAAGTAACACATAATATTATGTTCAATCTCATTAACTGTCAAAGAAATACAAATTAAAATGCTAAACTACTGTTCTTGGACTATCT
Organism: Miniopterus natalensis; assembly: GCF_054644295.1. Classification (NCBI taxonomy): domain Eukaryota; kingdom Metazoa; phylum Chordata; class Mammalia; order Chiroptera; family Miniopteridae; genus Miniopterus; species Miniopterus natalensis. The sequence goes on along the minus strand of NC_142094.1, from coordinate 27,011,241 downwards.
TATTAGAAAAGGCTTTTTGTTGAAGGATAAGTTGCATGCTGGCAAACATCCTGAGAAACAAACAGAATTCTAATCACTGACGGTGAGAGCGAACGGCCTTTCTAGAAGGAAATTTGGCAATATAGGTGAAAAGCTTCCAAAATGCTTTCATCTTTTTTGATCCTTCGCTTGTATTTCTAAGGATTTTACCCTAAAGAAATAATAGATGTGCAAAAAAAAATGTTCAAGCATGCTTTCACAATATAACTTACAATAGTAATAAAATTGGAAATAATGTAAGCGTCAATAGAAGAGTGAAAACTGTCACAAATGTTGCACTTTGGCAACATTTACACTTGCACTCTATCTAGAAATCCTTTTTCTAAGAACTTACCCAAGAAGAATATGTGAAATGGTATATATAAGAGAATATCCATTTCAGCATTATTAAATTTTTCCAACGCTAGGGAACCAGACTAAGTAAAACTCGGAACCTCTATGTGATGAAATAGTGGGGAGCTATTCACTTGATGTTGTAAGAAAATTTATTGACACAGGAAAAGGAACACAATAAATTATTTAGATACAAATACAGTTTGCAAAGCAGCATTTACTGTCTGTGGTCATTTTTGAAAATAAAAACCATGTTAACATTTAGGTATGCCGCGTGCTTTTCAGTACTTTGCAAACTGTCTGCAATGAACAAGCAGCACTTTTTTAAAATCAGAAAATCTATCCAAGACAAATGTGCATCTACGATTCTTAAGTCTGAGTGTGGAAGCTGCTGACAATAAATTGCCTGACTTCGGGTGGAAACTGTCCTTCAGTGTGGGTCAGGTGCTTCACACTGTCTGGGAGTAGGCACCTTGCAGAAGTTCTTTTGGGCAGCATGCAGCGCCTGCTCAGTCCTCTGAACCGTGCGGGAAGCCAGGGCTTCTGAGGCCCACGCGCAGACCAGAGCCTGTTCTCCGCGCCTTCTGGCCCTAACGGCCACGGGGTCTGGCACGCCATTCGCGGCTTCTCCATCACAGAGGCTCGCGGGCCAGCAAAGGCCTTCCCCAGAAAGGAGCCCAACTTCTAGGCCTGAGGCAGAAGGTGCAACAGAAAACGGCCTCATTATGTTTTCTGTTTGGCTGCCGCCCCTCAGTAAATGGACCTCCTTCTGACCAAAAAATAAATTAAAAAAAGTAAAACATAGTATTTTGCTTGGTGCTCTATTTTGCAAATTATTATTTAGGCTCACTAAGTAGTACTAAGAAGTCTGAAAGAGATACTGTTGCTGGCAAAGTCCCAAACTGAATCCCTTATTCAGTTTAATTCCATTTGGAGAATGTTGCTGGGGGCGAGCACTGCGGGGAACTAACTGGACTAGATGATGCGAGCACACCGAAGGCAAACTGACTTCCAGGGAGCGTCCCCTAGAAGTCAGGCGCCAGTTTGGACTTCACGTTCCCCACCTCTGGCATGCTCTCCGTCGCCCCGGGAGGCAGTTAACGTGGTTCCTGTTTAACAGCTGACATGGGCGCAGAGCAGGAACAGAATTTGCTTAAGCCCAGGTACTTGGTGCTGGACCTAAAATTTGAACTCAGATCAGCCTGATGCCAAAGCCCATGTTTTCCCCCACTATTTGTCAATTTATCCATTGAGGTTTACAAGTCACGCATAGAGTATACAAGTCATACATCCAAATATCTTAAAAAATAAAAAAGGGTGGAATGTCCTATAACCACAGTTCAAACCTTTAAAGGAAAGAGAGCGCCTCTTCCAGGGACAGTGGAGGAAAGTCTCCACAGGAGGAAACAAGGCAGGTAAACCAGACGGTGGAGTTTCCTCAGGATTCTGGCACAAGGGCAACATAGACTCTCCAGGGTCCACAACAGCAGGAGCAAAGGCCCAGGGGTGGGGCCGTGGGGCTGTGCCTAGGAATTGCTGGGTGTCTGTGGGGTGCCCAGAGGCAGGGGGCGAGGCAGGCTTGAGCCACGCCGTAGAGAGGCCTGACTTTACCCTCCAGACGGTTCTGAGCAGAGGAACGGCACAGCCAGAGCTGCGCTTCACAATGTGCACTTAGAAACGTTTGCTGCAGTCGGTATCCCCCACCCCTTTCAATTTCATAAGGGAGTTTAAACATTTAAATAGCAAATAACAGCCACCTTGAAAGGTTGTTTTTGTTTTGTTTTATTTTGTATTCTTTTACCCTTTCCTACTTTTTCGTATGTGGATTTCTTTAGGTTCTTCGGGACAAGGTAAATCTGACCCTTTAGGGACTCACGGGCTGAGCCTCACACATCAGTCTCTCATGATGGACCAGTGCCATTTTCCCACTCACTGGATCACTTCAATACGGGCAAATGTGGATTGGTTGCTAAGGTATTTCAATCAGCTCAGCTTGGTTAATGAAGAATACGGATGTTGATGAGTGGGTGAGTCCATCAGGGTCCCCCCCTTAGGGTGTCACTGTAACCTTACCATCAGCGTAAGTGGCTCAGTGTCTTAGGACAGAAAGCCGGGATACCTGGACAAAACCAATAGAAATTTAATTTGGAAGCAGAAAAAAAAAAAAATTGTACATGAACATAAAAAGCTAGAGAGATGAATGTTGCCTGCTTTCTTTTTGTCGTAACTCTTCAATGCTGCCTGACAATCAATTCAACTTAATATAACCCCCTGGGAAGCACACTTTCTTCCCAGCAGGAGACCGTAAAATGTCAGAAACACATGAAAGGCAGCTTACATCTGGAAGAGGAGAGACAGGTATGCTTCCAGAAGGAACACCTCGGAGTCGAACCCTGAGAATTAAGCAATTGGCGCTGCTCCTCTATTAAGGTCCCTTTATTCCCAGCATGAGGACTGCAGCTTAGGGACATGTTGAAACTCCTCACTCAGTATTCTAAGGCAGATTATGAGTCCCAGAGCTAGACGTGGACGTCAAGGGGCAGGAGAAGGTACAGTGATCAGTTTTTATGGACGTGAGAAGCAGGGCAGGTGTCTTCCCTCCACTCCCTCTGCCTCCCCCACCCCCACTCCCGCTCCCAGACGGAGCCCTCAGCCCGCACACCCGAGTTCCTTCAGTCCTCCTGTCCCTGCTCTCCCCTATTCAGGTTCACCCAGCAGAAACCTTCCAGCGGAGCTGTGCCCCTGCTCTTCCAGCATCCCCTACTCTGCGATGGCTCCCTACTTCCTACTGCTCTGCATTTTCAACCCACCCTGGAGGAGCACCTAAGTACTGTGGACAAGCCCCTGGGGTGCTGGGGGCATGGCATTTGAGAGGTGGGTCCCAGACCCATTCCTCTACTGCACCCAGAGCTAAGGATTTTCATCTGTTTCGTTCACAAGCTTCCAACTTCAGGTTTATTAAGAAAGAGCTTTCATCACCAACAAAAGTTTGAGAACCACTGTTGTACGTCTCTGTAAGCCTGGGTTCACGCTTCTCAGCATCTTCAGCTTCACCAGCTTCGTTTTCAGAGCACTCTCCTGCCTGCCATTTCTCAGTACATTCGGTCTGTTTCAACTCGCTCCAGGCCGTGAAGAACCTCCTTCTTAGGACATTTCTTTGACTCCCAGCTATGCCTTGCCTTGCTGTCCATTTCTAATGCATTTTCATCTCTGTATGTCTTGTCCGCCCAAGTAAACCGGAGGCTCAGGGTGAGGTGGGGACCCCACCTGCAGAGACATTCAGCACTCGCTCACCCTTGGGATCCTCACACGCGGCTCCCTCCTGCTTCCCCGCACCTGCCCCACCCTCCTCCACCCAGCTCAGGTGCCCTCTTTTTTTGCAGCTCGCCTCCTGCCTCTCTCAAGCATTTCCAAGGGTCCATTCTGCTCTGACGTCCCCTCCTCAGATCTAATGCACCCCATGATGTAGCAGGTAATCATTCCCCATTTTCAGTTGTTCTCTGATTGTTTCAGGTATTACATCTGTATCCCCCAACTGAGTTGCAGGTTCATTGTGGCAATGGACGGGTCTGGCAATTCTCAGTAAAGGCAGATGACCTGATTGGCCTTTGGCAGCTATACTCAACGATCATTTGACGAGTCCACTCCTCCTTATTTCCAACAGAAGAGTATTTTCTCTTTCTGTTTTGAAAGGCCAACCCCACCTTCATAGTCAATGCTGCAAAAGACTGTTACAAAAGTCGTGAATATGTATAACACAGGGTTTTATTTTTATTTTATTTTTATTTTTTTAATTTAATTTTGTTTGAAATATTACAGATGTCCCTTTTTCTCCCCGATGACCCATTCCACCCTGTCCCATCCCTCTCCCCACCACTGTCCGTGTCCTTGGGTTGTATAACACAGGGTTTTAAAAGGAGAAGCCACAGCTCTATTGATCTCATTTCTGTCCTGGTCAGGCTGTTGTAGTTGCAAATAACAGAAGCATAGTCACCCCAGCAAACCTGTTGCAGGGGTGTTTGTGAGGATTCAAGGGAGCAGAGCAGCAAGTGAAGGGAGGCCAAGGCTTCCCCAGAACCAGAAGTGCCAAGTGGAGACTGAGACTACCCCCAGCACCTCCCTGGAGATCACAAAATCTGCTTTTTAGGCCAGGTCAGTGCCATTCCCTGGGGCCTCTCTGCGTCCCTCTTTCTCTGTGTTTCCTCGTGGCTTCTCAGCTCCCCTACGACATCAGAAAGTTGTATGGACACATGCCTCTTTCCACAGCCTCAAATGCTGAGAAACGTTGGGCACGGACACTCACCATCCCAGGTCCCTTCATTCAGTTCTTAAAAGAGAGAATCTGATCGGCTCAGCCTAGTCCCGGCTGGATCCCCCTTCAGTCAGGTGTCAATAGTGAAGGAAGGAGGTGTGTCCTGCACCCAAGCCAACCCTCAGGACCTGCGGGAGAGATCCTTACTAAGCAGGTTTGATGAGTGACAAGGACTGGTCTCTCTAGTGACATTTATCACTTGAAACACATTAAAAATGTGCCAGTGGCTCCCTTGATGTAACCTCTTCTATTTTCCATAAGCTATTTTCTCAAAAACTACTCCTAACTTCGAAGTGCATGGACAGAAAGAAATCAGAAAGCCTGGAACCCACCTGGGTTTGACCGTGTGCCTGGCCAGCCAAAACTGACAGCAACAGGGTCTTTCTCAAAGAAGCTTCTTGTATCAATCCTCTAAAAAGTCCCCTGACTTTAAACAGACTCAAACTCTGCATCCAAATTGGGATACATTCGAGCTAACTAAGCTTTGCATTCAATTATTTGTATATTGAGGCTATTAAAAATGCAATTTCTTCTGGTTCTCTCAAAAGAATTTCATGCGTATGTGTTCCGTGAGTTTTCCCCAGTGAATATCTTTGTACTATGGGATTTTTTACTGCTGGACAGCACAGTATTTGCCATTCAATAAAGAATACTTTGAGATGTGAGCTTAATGTTCGAAAATCAGCGTGTTTTTTTAAGACGAAAACTTCCAGGAAGCAGATTTTTTAAAATATTTTTCTGTCAGGTTTTGATGTTGCCAATCTTATTTTCATCATAACAAATAAACTAGAAAAACTTGTCATATCGAAGCCTCTGGTTCTCCATTCTGCAATTTTTAACATAGAAATTGTTCCCATAAAGTGAAGACCAAAAATAAATGAGAATTCCCACCAGACCGCTAACAAAAACATAGTCATGTTGTAAATTTCAGAAACAAGAAACTTAATTAATTCTCCAGGAAAGAATTATAGAGACACAACTAGCATTTTATGGACTAAAGGTGTATAACACCATAACCAAACTAAACATTTTTGAGATTCCTTTACCTTCAGTGATAACAAATTATTGAATTTTCTGCCAAAGGAAAGACTTATAGAACCCGCAAGACTCAGATTTAACAGAGAACAAATCAGTGTTATTGGACATTAATGATTTTTGAGTCTTTGAGATGGATTTGATAGTCAACAACAATGATTCTGTCTTACTCACATTGAATCATGTAGAAAGGAGGAATTTTGAAATTGGCATTTCCCACACAATTTATTGCCTACAACTAAAGGCAAACACTGGCTTCCCTAGTATCTCTCAACTTCACCTTCACTACTTCTGCAAAAGAGCAGAACTTCCTTAACAAGGCTGGTGTGTGAAATCAGAACCATGCTGCAGGGAAGTTCTTCAGATCCTCCCGCTAACATTCTCTTTCTGATTCTGGAGATATGTTTTGATATATCCAGTATTGCCTTTGCTTATAGTCTCCCTAATAATCTACTTGATGCAATATACACACAACTGTATTGTTATTTTTAGCAGAAAGGCAGATCCTTTTTTTTTTCCTGATTCTAAATATAGCGATAACACAATGTCCAAGAATTAATTGCTTCCTCTTTTATGCTCTCCTGGCCAAGGGTACCTCTGTTCTAACATGAGTAGCTAATCAAACCACAAATGTCTCCCAAGATTATACTTCTTAAGGAAAGTGAGTGTCTCCATCATCTTTGTATCTCCCAAGGTCCTTGACATTGTCCCTGGTGGTGTCCAGGAACAGCTTATGGGTATTGCAATGTCCCATCCTCAGTCATCCGAAATAAACAGAAAATCCAAGGGAAACTGCATTTGGCAAACTCAATCTTAAAACAATTTTTTTTAGCCCACTCGTCTTCACCCCTCAACCTGATTATATAGCCCAAGCCTCCTTCCTAAAGAGAAATTCCAGAACTGCCTCTCACTTTGGAGAAGGGAGTGGGAGCCAGGTAGGAGAGGAGGGTCAAGAGAGAGAGAGAGAAAGAGGGAGAGAGATGGTTAACATTTTTTAGCTCCTTGTGCCTGGAATCATGTTAAATGCTTTACATGCCTTATCTCGTTTAACCCTACCTATCTAAAAGGGAAGTCTATCATTATGTTATTTTTCAGCTGAGAAAATTGCAAAGGTTAAGTAACTGGCAGAGTTACCAGTAAGAAGCAAAGTCAAATACTCAGAAATTATTAGAGGACTGAATAAATGATTTTGTCACTAATGACCACCTTTCCCCTGGCACTTCAGTGAGACAGGTCAAGAACTAGAGTCCATAGTTGCATCACATTTCAGGCACATGCACCCACCTGCCTATCAGATTGGATTAAGTGCTCAGTGTATTTAGCCAAGGATACAGAAAGCTATTGGAAGTATGTAGACCAAGAGACAGGAGCAGGTAGAGGATATATCACTATAGCTGCTCATGGCTTTTGAAACTGCTAGAAGGACACAGCCAGGTGTTGGAGACGGCATCTACAGAAAGTAAAATCTAACAGAACCGGGGAAGCCCAGTTTTTGCTACACTACAGCCTTCCATACCCAGGGTTTCAGACAAACTCCCTGCTCCTTCCTCTAGCAAGCTGTATGCCTGCATTAAGGAAATGGTTACAAATATTGGGGTCCTCTGGTTCTTGAAACACTTTCATCCTTTGTGAGACTACATGCTTCTCCAGAAAGAGAAACCAGAGAGAAACACCATGCTCAGGTGTCCCTGAACAATCTCTTGGCCTCCAGCTTCCCCAACTGGGGAAGCCAATAGCGTGCATACTCAACAATCCTCAAATAAACTTTTGGTCTACTATTTCCAAAAGTGTGAACCATCACTACTTGTGTCAAAATTTCGTGGTACATTTGTTGGAAAAGCTCATGCCTCACCAAGTGCAGATCTACTAAATTGGAACATCTAGGGTTGGAAGCCAGAAATCAGTATCGTTAACAAGTTTCCAGTGCAGCCCCTGTTCACTAACATCTCAACATGCTGTGTAAGGGGGGTGCAGTGGGGGAAGGAGAGTCTCATTTATGTGAGACTAACCTTCCATTTAAAACATTCAAAATCCATTACTGTTGCCAACTTTTCATTCCAGTGTCTGGCTTTGTAGAAGAAGCCGGGGACCTAAAGTTTCAGCTTTCTTAAAACTGTACTCATTAAACAGCATGTTAATCATGGATCAGGGATTGCACATTACACAACCCATTAAGCTTTTATATGTTCCTAGAAGACTGCAGATTGTATGAAAATACAAATGATCCAGCGGTTAAAATAATTGGCTATAACGAATAGCAAAATTAATTATGGATGACCACATTGCTTACCCAGTTGACCTAAGTCATTAGCAGATGTAATGGATCGGGTAAAATTAACATGTATTTTGGTTTCTACAGAATGCTCCACAAGTATCCACTGTAGTCCCAGGATCTCACTGCCAGCCCAGAGGATATATACAGAAGACAGTGTATGTGAAGCCATTGATGGTCCTCTAGAGAAAGATTAATAGAGAAAGATTAACTACAAACCCATGATAAAAACATAATCTATTATGAGATCCTAGGTTTATTATAAAGCAGAAAGAAAACTGTTCACCTTTTTCAGTTAAATGAACTCTCTTGTACCACCAAGGTGTCTTCTGATTTAGCTCAGCAGTGACTTACCAAATTAGCATTTCCACCAGTGCGTTCCATGGAATGCCAGCCCTAAGAGATGTTGGGGGGACTTGGAAGGGGGTGTGGAGGCAGAGCTTCTGGAGCAGATACTTTGGAAAATTCCACATTCTTGAGCACGTTTTGGAGAATCAAGATGCAAACTAGCCTGTTAAAGGTTCTGAGAGCCCAGCAGCAAAGAAACTCATGTCGGTTCTGCCTTAGTCGGTGCCCTTGGCTGCAAGCAGCAGCAGTGTGAACTCTTCCTACCCTAAGGAGAAAAGGGGGCCACAAGAGGACATGAAGTAGCTCTTAAAATAGATGGAAGGCTGGAAAACCAAAAAGTCAGGCACAGAAAAACACCGAAACAATCTGGCTAGGGCACCACCATGGCCACCATGAGTCATCTCATCTCTTCCTTTGACTTTGTGTCATTCCTCTGGATGAACCATCTCAGGAGGAACCATTTGCACAGACAAGCCCAGATGCAAGGAATCCCGTTCTCCGATTGATAGGGGCAGAGAAAATACTAACGTGCACATCTACTCCATCAAATTCCTTGGGGTGGGGCAATGAAAGCCCTGGCTCAGGATGTGCACGTTGAACGGGTGCCTCTCCTTAGACTCACACCAATAACAATTTTCCAGCTCAATTATGCTTACCCAACATTTCCCAAAATTATTCTACCACCATTCCTTCACATAACACCTAGTAACAGAGCACACTTTTGGAAATGGGGTAAATAATAGTAAATGGATACATGATTAACATGTGTATGAGGTAGATGATGAATATGTATCATACAAAATTAGTATATCCCGCCCGGCCGGGCGTGGCTCAGCGGTTGAGTGTTGACCTGGGATCCAGGCGATCAGGGTTCGATTCCCGGTCAGGGCACATGCCCGGTTGTGGGCTCCATCAATGACTGTCTCACCATTGATGTTTCTATCTCTCTCTCCCTGTCCTTTACTCTCTCTGAAGTCAATAAAGATATACTTAAAAAAAAAAAATTAGTATATTCCATTACCAGCATGGTTCATTTTGAATGTATACTGAGCTGTCATTCTGAATAGGTCACCCGAGGGAAGGAATAGGTTCTGAGGCAAGTCGCTCTAAATGTTCCTACTTCCCCATTTTTTTTAATAATCTGCATGAATTTTGGTTATAATAAATCCAAAGAACAGCCTTAATGGGGAGAAATTAACGAGAAGGCACCCTGTCATCTCCAGGCGTGTTGAAAAGTCAGCGCCTTATAGTCTCGGTAACAGTGGGGAAGAGGGTGCTTTTGTTCTTTTTCTCTCCATTAATACAATTCGAATAATCTGTAGGGCACTTTATATTTCAAGGCGTGTTTCTACCCACTTTACCTCCGTGATAGCCAAAGCTCTAGGCTGACAGCCCTCATCGAGCCGAGGGACCTCCGGCCTCCAGCATGCCGAGCCAGCTGCCTCTCCTCGCTCAGCAGCAGGCGCCTCCTTGAGTCGCTGCCTAGAAGTGTCTCTGAGGAGGAAACGTCACCAGCACAAAACCGCGTGCCGGGTCTTACGTGATGCTAACCAAGGGAAAGATGCTACTCCCTGCCCCTGCAGCATTAGGGTTGCTGTTGTTTGTGTCTCTGGTTTTCCCACACTTTGGAGTTCAGAGTAGTCACAGTCCAATTAGTCCCCAGAGAGCGAATGAGCTCAATGCGGGGGGAAATGAGGACCAGTAGGGATGCAGCTGGCCCACAGATGACACACAGAGGGGAACAAAGCGGAGTCTCGCAGGTCTGGATGTGAGCGAGAATCATCCAGCTGCTCACAGCTCCAAGAGGAGAGAGGCTGAGCGTATCGGTTCTGCCTTAAGAGTGTCTAAAAGAGGCATGAGCTGCAGAGGCCTCGTCAGCCCCTGCCTGCTTCTGCCTCCGCCCAGCCCCTGTCAGGCACTGAAGGCCTGACCCTTGCAGGCCCACTGTGCCCAGCACAGGGAGTTCCTGGTCAGGCTGCCCGCTAGCTGCTTCTGCGCACCCATTAGCAGGGCCCCGGTGGTCCACCCCCGAGCACTGGGCTAGAGACCTAGCATGCACCTGACGAGGCAGGCAGGCTGTCGCCAGGAAGCGGCTACGTCCGCTCCAATTTCCCAACTAGATGAGGCGCGGGCCCCATGACCCAGGTCTCTAGGGCTTCCCTTTGTTTCCTATGCCTTCTTGCTAACTCTAATAAACCTCTCTATCAGATAGGATTGGATTTGGCTGCACCTAATAGAAAACCCAGAATAAAGAGGCCTAAAGCCACAGGTTTGCTTCCTTGTGTAAAAAGAGCCCAAAAGCAGGTAATCCAATACCGATAAAGGTCATCAGGAACTTTGGAAAAGACAGGAGCAAAACTCCTATTATTTTGTACCTCAGGGACTCTCATGGTCTAAAATAGCTGCATCCACCACACCCGCATCTCGAGCAGTAGGGAGAAAGGAGGGAGGACACAGGGACTTTCCACCGCCTCCTATGCCTTTCTAAGGAAAACTTTCCAGAATTCTGTCATAATTTTCATTTTATTTTAATGGCCAGAAGTGACACACATTGCCGTATATAGCTTCGAGAGAGGCTGGGGAAACATAGTTTTATTGTTGGATACATTGCCACCCCCAATAATATAGAAATTCTGTTAGTGTATCAGCTGGAATTAAGTTCATGTTAACATAAGCAGTCCAGGGTTGGTTTGGTGGTTCTACAATTACAGGGTCCTTTAACCTTGTAGTTCTACCATCTTCTTCATGGGACTTCTAGACTGTCTAAACCCATATGAGCTGCTAAAACAGATTACCATTGACTGGGTGGTTTAAACAACAGACATTTGTTCCTCACAGTTCTGGAAGCTGGAAAGCCCAAGATCAATGTGCTAGCAGATTTGTTTCTTAGTGAGGACCCTTCCTGGCTTTCAGATGGCCACCATCTCACTGTGTGCTCACATGATCCCCTTTTTGTGTGTGTAATGCACAAAGAGAGCTCTGGTTTCGCTTATTCCCCTTATAAGGACACTAATCCCAGGATGGGGCCCCACACTTGTGGGGTCATCTAAACCTAATTACCTCCCAAAGGCCCCACCTCTTAGTATCATCACATTGGGGGAGGGCTTCAGCATATGAATCTGGGGCAGGGGAGACACAAATATTTAGCCCATAACACACTTCATATCCTATAACGGCTGGTCCTATTCCAGCCTTCACATCTACAAACTATCTAGAAGAAAGAAGCTTGGAGATTTTAAAGATACTTCCTGAACGTTCCATGTATCACTCTGCTTCCATCCCATTAGTCACATGGCCACACTTAGCTGGAAGGGAGGTAGAGAAATAAATTTTGGGTGGACAGTTAATATCTGGGATTTCTAACTCTGGAAGATGGAGAAATCCATATTAGAAACATGTATCAGTTTCTGACACTATTTGTAAGAAAGACAGAATGGATGTTGGATAAGCAATTAATAATATCTACCATAACCTCCCTAATTGCACTGGGATACCCACTGATGCCAAGACTTGCTTTGGTGGATAAGCTCTATCATAGCTCTGATCCCTGGATTAGAACCCTTGGGTCTAATTCCTATTGGATTGGACTAGATTTTCATTCCATCCTAACTATCCCCTCCCCTTCCCTAACTTTGTCTACCAGCTCCCAGAATGCTTTATATTGCAGACTTAGCCAGTTTAAACAAAGAAAAAAAAGATTGTTAGTTACTTTAAAAAAATTTTCCACCCATTTCTTATCATGCAATAGATTTAGTTTCATCGATGTGTCTCTTTTTAAATTGGCCTTTTGATAGAACCAGATGGATTTGTTTTGGAAACAGAAGCATATAAATGAATGAAAGAATGATTGAATAAGTGAGGTTTGGACTGCAGCTCAATCCCTGAGCATTTTATACTTGTCTTTTGCATCATAATGTGGAAAGAAATTCACCAGTTTTCACCAATAAAAATCTCAAGTTCAGCCCACTGTCTTAAAATAAAATAGCGCCAACGAACATTTTTAAATAGGCATACTATGAGTAATAGTTATTTTGTCAAGTTCAGAGAAATTTTATAGAAGTTTCGAGGTCATACATGTGTGTGCTCATCCTTCATGAGGTCAACAAATCTTAGCACACTAGACTTGGGAAGGGCTGGAATGCTGCCCTAATGACACTGAGTTCACAGCACCCTGAGCAGATGTACTGATGACAGGACTGACTTCACGATAAGAAAATCTGGGTTTGTAACCCAGCCTTCGCGCTTTTTAAACTTTGTGGCTGTAGGCAAGTTTCTTCACCCTAAAGAGCCTTAGACTTTTCTTCTCTCTAACGAAGATACCATCATTGGGTTGTCTGAAGATTAAGTGACCACATATGAGGAAGAAGTTAGCACTATGTTTGACCACAAGGCATGGTCAGTAAGATTTTTTCAATCTGAATTTATATAGAGAAAAAAATCAATGCTGTATTAATTAAATACAGTGCATACCACTCTTTTTAATGGACTTTTTTAAAACCCCATTCTGAATTTCCCAATTTAGAAAAACAAACTGAATATTTTTTTAAAGCTCTATAGCTAGTGTAGTATTTAGTGCCTTGAACTAGTCAGTTATTTCTCATTAAAAAATATAAAAGCCTGTATTGGAAATTATACCCATAAAGTCCATTTAGTTTTACAACTTAATTATATATAGTTAAACTTTACTGCCACATTTAACAGGTATTAACCTAATTCTTTGTAAACAAAAGCAATATTTGACTGGAAGTGAACCCTAAGTTGAGAAAAAAAAAAAACTCCCTTAAAATATTTCCTTAGTGTTTATTTTTCAGAAAGGTCAACTCAGCTAATGCAAGGGTTTGCTTAATGTCTTATTTGTATTATCTCAATATTTTTAGTAAAACAAATTTGTTACTATGGTGTTCAATTTTAGCATTACCATGAAATGGGCCAATATCAGGAAGGCAAAACCAACTGTGAGTTTTGCAATAACAAATTTTAGTCAATTGAGTTTATACCTTGGTTAAAACAATTTTTAAAACTCAGAGAATAGCTGGGGAAGATGAGTATTTTAGATAGATTAATCTCTTACTATATTCTGGGGGAATTTGTCACTTTCTTTTATAATAAAACTAAAAAAGAAAATGAATCTATCCAAGTGCTGAAATACATTACTTTTCATCTTAATATACTTCAAAATGATATATTACCAGAATTTCTACCTTATTTAATGTGTTTCTGTATAAAATAAAATATTCTTTAAAGTTCTCAATAAAAATCCATAAGACACCATTAGGTTCTTAAAATATGTTTCATATGAAATATTTACAACTCATAACTTCAGAAGGTATCAGCATACATATGCATGAGCAATAATACAGACTTCTTGGGTGATTATCTGAAATTCAATTTGGCTCTACAACTATTTATTGGCTAGTGTATAATCACAGATAACAAATTTATATAATGAATGAGAACCTCACTTCACAAGACACAGTATTAGCATCACCAACTATCATTTGTGGAGCCCCCTCCTATATATACAGCCTTACAGTAGGTTCCAGAGATACAAAGGCTTATAAAATACAGCCTCTGCCTCGAGAACTTTGTTGTATTATTCTTAATGTTGATAATGCCAGCATGTTACCTTGTATAGTGCTTTTAAATCCACCAAATATACTTACATCTATTATTTCACTTAATATCTTCAATATTATCCTCAATATCCTTATAAGGTAAGTTGTATAACAGGTAAAACCATTTCCTTTTTTCATTTTTAATCTTCACCCAAGGATATGTTTTTATTGATTTTTAGACAGAGAGGAAGGGGGGGAGAGAGAGAGAGGGAAAAAGAGAGAAACACCAATGTGAGAAACATCAATTGGTTGCCTCCCATATGCGCCCCAACTGGGGATCAAACCTGCAACCTAGATAATGTGCCATGATTGGGAATCAAACCCGCAACCTTTTGGTGTACGAGACAATGCTCCAACCAGCTGAGCCACCCGGCCAGGGCCAACCATTCCCATTTTATAGAGTAAGTGAGCCTCAGCAATTAGGCAACTTGCCCAGGGTCACGCAGCTAGACTGACGGCAGAAGTCAGATTAGAACTGCATTTATACCTGAGGATTTTTCTACTCTAACAAACTTCTTTAAAATATTTATTTAAGAAGTCCAGATATTTATAAAATTTATAAAACACCAATCAGTATGGCAGGTGGCAAAGGCCAAATACATCGGGACCCTCTCTGCACAGGCTTCCAGGAGAAGGTGAGTCGGAACTGGCCGCAAGAACGGTTAAGACACAGCAAAGCAGGGAAGAGCCAGGAAGGCCCCGCAGGCCGGATGAGCTTGATCCGAAATGTGCTGCTCAGGCGGCCGTCCTCCCTGGAGCCCAATAAGCTGAAGGTAATTCACATTTTGTTCACCCTTAGCCCCTTAATGCCCTGCACAGCCCCCCTGAACTCTGTAGAATGTAAACAATCTACAGCACCCTGACCTCTTTCCATAACAGGCCCTGAGTAAATGGCGAATGAAGAGCTGAAAGAATGAATGAATCCGAATACACGAAGGGACTTTCATGTATTGGAGAATCTCGAGGATTCACGGATTTGGTGAAATCCCATCAAGTCCCTGAATGAGTCTGTAAATCCATTCATTCAGGCACGCATTCCTTTATACGTGAATTGTATGTACATGAGTGGTCCTCAGCCAGGGACGGTTTTGTCCCCTGGGGCTATCTGGAGATGTTTTTTGGTCGTCACAACTGTGAAAGTACTACTGACACCTCGTACCATCCTCAGAAGGCTAATTGTGATTTTAAATTAATACCGACTAGGAAAAGGCCTACTAAGTAATGACAAAAATATGTGAGTCATATGTGTTAGAAAATCAAAGTGTAGTCTTTTTTCTCAGAGACATGTTTTTACTAAATCAAGAAGACCTGAATGTTAAGTCTAAATGACTGTGTTTTTTGTTTCATTTACGATAGAACATAAATGTGATTCTATCTAGCAAATTCACCACAAATTAATCCTTAAATAGACATGTTACAGGTTTTAGCATATATATGCATATATGTACATATGTATACATATATGTGTGTGTTGTGTATTTGTTTCCATAAAAATTTAATTTACAAATTACCATGGCTGCATTCTAACGTACATAACTGAGTTTATGCATATAAGTAAGATTTGTCTCCTATGCTGAGCTCATAAACTTGTTCCTAAAGCATTGTCATAACGTAAAATACTTTCAAATTTCTTGTTTTTTTTATTTTTTTGCCACCACTAAAAATAGTAATAGTTTGATGGTTAGGAACAAGGACTCTGAACTCAGACTTTCTGTGTCAAAGCTCTGGCTTTGCCACTTATGAGGTGAGTGATCTTATGAAATCATGTAATATCTCTGGGCATTAGTTTTCTCATCTGAAAAAAGAGGAATCACAAAAGAACCCACCTCTCAAAGTTGTTCTGGGGAATAAATGAAAAGGTATATGTAGAATCTTAAAACAGTTTCTGGCACATGGTAAGTGCTCAACAAATGTTAGTTGTTGAAGTTCAGTTAGCTAGTTAATTAGTTAGGGATGAGAAGTTCCCCCCAAAAAACACTCCCCTTAAACGTGTGCAGAGTGGAGCCACAATTATAAAACATATTTACTCTCACGAAGACCCCCAAGAGATGGATGCTCCTGGAAGGAAGCAGTAAGTCTCGATACATTGTTAATGTTATTGTTGAATGAGTCCTATTGCCTTCCTTGACTTTTAAGATGCTTCTCCACAAACAAAGATCAACTGAGCAGACAAACCCTCCCAGCCAAGAACAATCAGAAAAGCTGGATCATAAATGAAAAGGAAAGACAAACAGCTCTGTTGAAGACATTGGATAGCGAGGAAGACAGCAAGGACAATGGGCCAAGGCCCCAGAGAAAAGGGACACTTTTGAGATGAGCCCAACTTCTCCCTTTTTCCCGCCTCCAGGCATTTGCTGATTTGCTGACTGGCGCCGCTGGGCAGAGAGCCCGAGAGCCAAGCAAAGCGCCAACCGAAAGAGAGGTGCCGAGTGGAGATGCTGATAGTCTCACGGGAGTAGGGGACAGAAATGGAGGTTCATGGCCACCAAGTCATTCAGGACATAAGGGACCAAGATTACAGACTGAAAGGAATCATAGAGCGATGAGCCTCGTGTTGGATCCAGTGTTCCCCTCGAGGCCTTTGCTGACTGGACTCAGAGGCAGAGAGCTGAGCAGAAAACCGCAAAGAGGCTGGGGAGCTAAACAGAATAAATGATCAGCTCAGGATCCTGCGGAGATTAAAAAGTGGAGTTCAGAGACACCAAGAAGAGCGTCTGGTGTTACCTCAGGCTTTTAGATCAGACTCCTGAAGGACTATATTTTAGGAGTAAGGGCAATTGGGGGATTGAAGACTGAAACCCAGACTGTAACCAGTTCAGCTCCTAATTGGATTAATGCAAGCTACTCCCAATATACAGCCTGCTAGAAACTAAACCTTCCCTGGGGGGATTTTTATTAAAAATATTCAGCATTCAGACTGACGAATCTCAGAGGGAAGGCCGGGGTGGGGGAGTGGGTGGGGAGAGATTAACCTCAGAACTTTTATGCATTTATGCTTAATCCGGGGACACAGACAATAGTGTGGGGAAGGCCTGGGGCGGGAGGGGGGCCGTGCGAGCCTGGGGCAGGAGGGATTAGGAGGAAGGTAGCAGAAGGGGGTAAATTCTGTCTGGGATATGATGACGTGAGGGACATCTGTGCTGAGAGAACTAGGCTGGGCAACCGGAATTGGATGTACAGACCTGGAAGTCAGAAGAGAGCTCCGGACCGGAGGACAAAGGTGCGAGTGCTCGGCGTCTGCCTGCTGGCGGTTCGGTTGCAACCGCAGCGGCGGGCAAGCAGGCCAGGGCGAACGTGGGCCAGAGGGCCAAGGGGATCCGCGAAGAAAAGATTTTCACCCAAACAACGCAGGCAGAATTACTAGAGAGACGCGAGGGGAACCAAGCGGGAAGGAAAGAAGGCCAGAGCTTAAAGAAGAAAATCCACACAGAGTCTCTGGCTTCAAAACTAAACGGAGTCTGGGGTTCGCCGCAGCATTTGGTTCGTGTTCCTTTCGTTACACTGGCCGCTAGGAAGCTCAGAGGCTTGTGAACCACCTCGAGCAACTGCACAGAACTTTAAAATGACTGCGTTCGTTAACCTTACCTGTAGTTTTATTTTCCTTATAGTTATTTCCTCTTTGTCCCGTGTCTTATTTTTTTTATTGTATTTCTTTGTATCACCTTCAAATCCTAAGAGGGAGCGGACGGGAGCAAGCAAACACACCGCACCTGGAAGGAGGCCCCGAGCTCCAGGCACGGCCCGGCGCCCCTTCCCCTTCACCTGCCCTGCCTCACCCCGCAGGCAGTCCAGCCGAGGCTTAGTCGTCTCCGCAGTCGCTAGGATCCTTTCCCGCTCGGAACTGGCTGAGTCTGTACTTCTCCAGTGCCAAAATCCCATGAGTTAAGTTACCAAATACAACATCAAGTAGTCGGAATAACAGTTGTTTTTATTAAGTTCTACTAAAAGCATCGACACAGTGAACACCCATGATCCGGGCAGCGTTTGAGAAGAGGCGGGTCGGGCTTCAAAAGCAGCACGGCCGCGTTTGCGCCGCATCCTGCTGCTCGTCACTGCGAGGTCCAGAGCTGGCACACACCTTCAGCGGGCTTTAAAGTAAAGTGGCTGTGTGGCACATCATTAGACCGTGATGTTCAAGGCTAATTCCGTGAGCCTCTGCATTAATGGGGCGATACTCTGTTTGGCTTTATTCTATTAATATTTATAGAGGACTCATTACCATAGCAACTAAGTGCTTTCCACAGAGAACTGATCAAATTATTAGGGAGAGGTGAACAGGAGAGGGGAGACCACTGCAGGAGCTGCAAGGAAGCTTCTGATCTCCCTCTAAATAACCCTTTCCTTCCCCGACCTGACAAAGCACGGTTCTCACAGAGTATTTGTTTCATGCATTCCCTCCCAGCAGCCTGGCGGTACCCAGTTTTGGCTCCCGGGAGCACTGCCCCATGCAATATTGGGCCCATCCTTGGCAAAAATCTTAATATATAAGTAGTCTTCAACTCTGATTTTGCTTTTCTGTGCCCCTTTCCTCTCCAGGGAGGCAGTAGAGCATATCGTTTCAGAGCCAGGCTTTGAAATCAGACTGTCTGGATTTAAATTCTAGCTCTTCCACTTACTAGCTAAGTCTCCTTTGGGGAAATTACTGAACTTTTCTGACCTTGGTTTTCTCTTCTATAAAATGGGAATACTAAGAGTGCTTACTTCATAAGTTTATCATGAAAATCACATGAGTTGATAACTGTTAAGTACATTAAAGAATTCCTGGTACATAGTAAATGCTCAATAAATGTTCGCTGTTATTTCAACGTACCCTTCTTCTATTCCCAGTGACCAGAACACTCCTGCTGTCCTGCTCCTCCTGGCTTTCAGTGAATGGATAAAACTTTTTCTCTAAGATGAGATACCCCTTAGAAACAACCCAGAGGAGTGAGAGGAAGGTGACTCCTATCTGGCCAGATCAATTGACTAGATCAAAAGTACCTAAACTTCTACCACTGGAAACACACTTCTCTGGGTAAAACAATCTCTTTATAAGTATGTTCTACTAGATTTAACTTTCATAAAGGCAAAGAGCATGCTTCAGCCATTTGTCTCAAGTGTAAAGCCAAATTCACCCTCACGTCCCATTCAAACGAAGACGTAAATAAATAGCTTGTTATCCCTCTGTAAGGACATGTACTCAAGCATGCACAAAGGGTTAAGGCAAGCCAGTTATTTCAGGCTCTGTGACAGGTGGTTGGAGCTAACAAATAATGATGGAGCCTTGCTCCTTGCCTTCTTGAAAGTTAAATCTAGTAGGAGAAAATATTAAAAATGTTCTACTCAAAGAAATGAGTTTCCAGATAAGATATTAGGCACCGATTCAGGAGGAATGTGGTGGGGTCTCTGTGAGTTCCTAAGCCACACCGTGGAGATGACCACCACCTCTAGCCCAGGTGCGCTAGCCCCTGGCACGGGGTGAGGTGGCATTCCTCTCCTTGGGGAGCCTCTCACCTGGCGTGGTGTGGCAGTGCCATCAGTACTACTGACTCATTGATGTACAATCCCAGAGACTATCTCAGACACAATCGGAAGCATCAACACCCAAACCTAAGAGCTAAGATTTCAGATAAGCACTCTTGAAACTTGGAAGAGGTCGTTTTAGGATAAATAAAGGGACACATTCCTTTATACTGTGGATAATAAATTCATTACCTCATCTAGAATTTGTTACCGCAAGAGCCTACATACACCAAAATTAAAATTAGGTTCAAGAAGGTTGAGACAAATGTATGAATGAAGAGTAACAAACAGGCTCTTGAGGTGAAGTTAAGCAGGTTTCAATTCAGTAAGAATCCACCAAGGACCTACTGCGAGGTACTGACCACAAACCTGGATACATTCCTAACCTTCTGAAGGTACTATTCTCTTCCACCAAGTGTCCACCTCTGAGGCAGGAGCCTGGGTTGGAGATAGAGTTTGCTAACCACTGGGATATTTCCTATACCTAATGCTCTTTGTTAGCACAATGTGCTTGGCAGATCTTAATAAATGCAGATCCCCTTTCTCCGTCACCCAGACCTTGGAGAATCATTCACCAAAGAGTAATGGTTCAACTCTAGGAGAACTAACCTGAGTACTAGAAATAAGAAGGGGAAGCCACATCTGCTCAAGTTTTTCAACAGTTTCCAAGCCAAAGTTGAAATACTCCAGCTAGTTAAATGGTAAATGCTTTTTTCACTCTCTTGTGTTCAGCAGCTTGGGACCCATGGGTGGCATGGCTTTAGTTACCGGTAAAGAAGGTCGTCTCCCGGGAGGAGTGATAAGAGGGCTCATGAGGCCCTGTTCTCCTTAGGGTGCCCTTTTCCTTCAACTCAGTGACAAATGTCCCAAATACCACTGGGTCCTAGCTTGGTCACTCTAGGTCAGTGATACTCAAACTTTAGCATACATCAGAAACACCTGGAGGGCTTGTTAAACCAGGTAGTAGGTGTCCAGCCCCCAGAGTTTCTGCTTCAGCAGGTCTGTGGCAGGGTCCAAGAATTTGCATTTTCTAACAAGTTTCCAAGTAATGCTAACTCTTCTGGCCCAGGGATCACACTTTGGGAACCAAGGCTGTAGGTCATGATGTCAACTCAAAAGCAATCTTACCTGGGACAGATTTCACTCAAGCTGTCTTCAGCTTCATACACCTGACGTTGGAGAAAGACTCCAAGAACAGTATTAGACTAGTGGGGAGAGGGGAGGACTTGAAGGTCTGGAGGGAACACTGAGAGTTGTGTTCAGTGCTTTGCTCTTTTGCCCAGGAAAGGGCTTTGGGGCTGCTTCCCTCATCTACCTCCCACCCCTTACACATCCACCTGGCTCCCTTACTCTTGACTTGTCTTCTGCAAGAGCCCTTCCTCCTCCACCGCAGGACTCGCAGCCACCTCCCAGGCTGGCAACTCAGCTATCACTCTTGCCCATCTCCCTGTCAGGCAACAGCTGCTCCCAGTCCTGGGGAAACTTGCCTGTCAAGGAGTGACTGGCTGAGGCTGTGAATTGCAAATCACCCCAGTTCCAGCCCAGCCTCCCTGCCCAAGAGGCAGCTGTCCTGGGGGAGGGACCCTTTCCCACTTTACACACACACACACCAGACACGAGTGCCAGCAGGATGCTTCCAGTGGCCACCTACACGACGATCCTTCAGAGATTGCTCCTGGCCTTCAGATGCCACACTCAGCCTCAGACCAAGGATGCAAAGATCCGAGGAAAAATTTGAGTCACCAGCAAAGCTTGGCAAAGAGGAGGGAGGGTGGGGAGAAGACGGTAATTTACTAATTAAAGTAACTACGTCACCAGTATTTGGTTCTGGAATCTGGACATGTTTAGTCTCTTTTATGGACACGTCAATTGAGAGAAACTTCACATGAGGAGAGGATGGATGTGATAAATAAACCCAGAGCAGCACCCAGGATCTCTGAATTTGCCCAAAGGAGTGAGGCTGCAATGAGTAATTGTCTCTGAACCAACTCATCCTTCTCACGGCGATCAACCGAGCAGCGAAGAAAGTTCCCGTACTCTCAGGCTCATACCCTTTCCCTGGAAAGCCCGCCTGCTCGCTGAGAAATCACATGGGAACGTCAGAGGCTAGTGGGGTGGGAGCTGTCTGGCATTCCCTCTCCCCACCCTCCCTGCTCCCCTTCTTCCCTCCGCCACCCCGAGATGCACTGACTACCCCTCCGGTTGGGCTTCACCACCCAAACAAGACGCCCCCTTTCCGTACCGCCTGAGACTCCTTGGGAAATCTTCCAGGGTGTCCCTCTTTCTCAACACCCCCTCCTTTTTTTTTAATGAAAGCAGTCATCTTTAAACCATGTAACTGATACCTTCATTACTTTCTAAATAAATAATATAAAAGAGAAAAAAAAAGAGTAATACTGCACCCAGTTAAATATCATCATCCATCTTTGTTGCCATCAAAGGTAAAAATATTAAATATGTCACTTCGCAGAGAGTGACTGCTGGTAAACCATCAGGTATCTGATCTTCCATGGAGTTATTTTTAGGCACTTAAGTTGGCATGAACGTGCATCTTAATGCCCTAAATTTTTTTAAAAATTTAAAGGTAAGAGCCTAAGCAAGTTGTGATTCTAAATGTGCTGTGAGGAAAACAGTCTCTCCAGGATACACTTTTTAAAGACCCGTTCTAACGTCCTTTGTGAGATTAAGTTTATTTCCCAGGTTTCTAAAATGCAATTGAGCTTCTGCAAAAGAGAAAGAACTCACCACCTTCCCCTCCTGGTGACAAAGCCCCAGCAGCAGGTCATTATCACTTCTGACTAATCAGAGAGAAACCACCTGCAGGAATAGTCCCGGTTCTGTCGGCTCCCAGCAGAACCTTCCAAATGATGATTAATCACTGAATAAATGGCGGAATTGACAACAGCATAATGGCAGAGAGAAAGCAGAGCCCGGCGAACAGGGGGCGCATGTGGTCCGGCCCCAGTGGGTGGAGGGGCCGAGGAAGATGGATGACCCTGTAAGCGCCTGACACTTGAGTATCTTGTCTTTTACGGGGGGGGGGGGGGGGGGCCTTCTGCCAAATTCAACAAATAAGGCAGCTCGCATCGAGTGGACGGGCTTCCTATGGCTGTCAGAGCAAGAAAAAAAGTCTTAAACATTAAACTAATAAGCTTAAATTGACATCCTAAGCTCAGATGATAACAGAAATAAGAGATCCTACAGATGACAGGCTAATCCATTACTGCGGAAGGTTTCACTGATTACGGCCTCAGATTACCCTAACCAAGTCCCTACTAATTTGAAAAATGATGAATCACTAAGTTCAGACAGGGCTCAGAAGAGTCAATTATACTAAGCAGCGATATCAAAAGCTCGTATTTTCTACACGAAGGAATCAAACATGTTACGCCTAATAACAAACAGAAATGAGGCCGATTTTACCCACTCTCAGTTGACCAAGTCATTAGCAACAAGAATGTTTCTCTAATTTTTCAATATTTCTTTTCTGGATATGTACTCCCTGCCCCAAGGATTCCTACTAGCCAAAGTTTATTAACGTGAAAAAGATTTGTAGTAAATGAAATATTGGTTCGCAGCCGGCTTAATGCCCTTCGGATACCATCCGTTTTCAGACCTTTCATGCTCAAATGAAAAGAGCAATTACTGGTCAGGCTCATTACCTCTCAGGCATCATTAATACCGTCATCTTCCTCATCATGATCATCTTCACTTCCACCAGTTTGTTTTTCTGTAAAACACAGCAAACTCAGTAGTGCAGTGACTGCAGGGGAGGGGGAGTGGAAGTGGAAGAGGGCATCGGGGGGATAAACCGTGATGGAAAAAATAAAATTTAAATTAAAAAAAAGAGTTTCATGCACATCTTTCGATTGGTCCTAACTGATACAGATACCCTCATTCAGTGCTCTCTTCTGCGTACGCAACACTCTTTGACACATGTCAATTCTGTCTTGTCTCGGTGACCTCTTTCCATATTAATTTATATCAACAGAAAGTGTTTCACTGGCTATGACATCATGAGTCAAGATTTCCTGTATTACTAGCTACATTTTTTCTACATTATGTCTTGTTCTCAACCACACCTAGAGCAATGTTTTACACCTTATAGGTGCTCAGCAAATATCTGCTAAATGACTTTATTTTGGGGTTCCTTTTGCTAGACTCAACCAGCACCAGTCCCTATACATGAGACCTTCGAAATCCTTCCCAAAGGGGATTCTCAGGCATGTGTGAGTCTCATTCAGACTTGAGTAGGCAATCGCCTTGAAACAGCAGAGGAATCTAGGAATGGATGATTCTAGATGGGCCTTGAAATAGGCGGTGAACAACCCCCTTTCCACCACTGACAAATACTGCAGTGGGAATCAAATTTTCCCACCAAAATTCAAACTTTACCACCCTCCAGCAGCTAAAGATTTTAATCTCATATTGAAAACTTAGTTTCAGATTCAATCTTTGGTCTGCCTTTCAAGCCCCTACCTCCAACTACCCCCCTTCCCCACACCGCCTGCTTAATTAACCCCTCTCCTAGCGCTCTCGCCACACACCCCCCCACTCACCATGCTCAGTCCTACCTTTGCCGTCCACAGGCCTACCCTCCTTGCCCTCTCCCATTCTTGCGCCCCCCCATACTTCTCTGGAGCTCTCTCTCTTCTAAAATCTTACGATCTTGCATCAGATGCGTTGTGGGGCTATCACCAGCCACAGCCGGCATGAGAGAGCAAGGACTTCAGGGGCATCAGGCCATTGCAAATTCTTCATTCACTCACTACACGACCTCGAGCATGCTGCTTAAACTTCCAAAACCATCCCTATTTCTTTGAAACAGGGGCGGAGATATGTACCTTAGAACGTTATTGAAAAAAAAATTAAATGGAACAAAGTGTGAGAAATGCCTGGCTCAGATGCTGCAAAGAGTGTGCCCAGTATAAAGCCTTGGACCTGACACATAATAATAAATGCTTACTTAATATTGAATGAAAAGTGAGCGGACACAGAGAGGAGTACAATACATGCACACGTGCTTCAAAGTTTTTAATTCAGTGAAATGTGACAGCTTTGGTTTTCTTATTTTTATATTTAAATTATTTTTCATTATCTCCTACTCCCCATATCCACCCAACAGACAAGTGAAACATTAGACAACATTCATTAACGAGCAGCAGAAACCAAACATTTAAACTTCTCCTGGTGTGGAGTTCCAGTTCCTCTTCTCTCCTCCCACACCCTCCCACAGCCCCAGGGGGACACCGAGGGAGACTAGGGAAGCTCCTGTGCGCCACAGGTGTGCGTTTGCTGAAGACAGGAAAACACAGGCCTCCACCCCCCACCCCCATCACTGAGCTCTTCTCTGCTGGGGAGATGGGAGGCTGAAAACCAGCTCAGGACACAGAGGTCCCCCTGAAAACAACTAAAGGCAATAAATACTTATGGTCAAAAAGAAACTAATTTTGGGGGGAGAAACACCATAGAAATTACTAAGTCATAGATAAATAATACTTCAGTAGAGGAAAACTAAATATAAATACAGAAAAATAAAAGAATAACATGAGGTAGCTTTAATTTGATGGACTTGGGGAAATCTTAGTGGGATTTGTTGGTTTCGTGTGTGTGTGTGTTTTGTTGGTTTTTGTTTGTTTTTCCTAACAATCGTATTTTTTACTCACAACAATCTTTGCTACAGTTAATTAGTAACTATAAATTAAGTTATTGGAGTAAAATAGGAAAATAAATGAGAAAAATATGTTTATTTCTAAAGGCTTTTCTGGGAAAAGCTCTCTGTCACACATCTTTCTGGATTTTTTATTTTTGGGTTTCATATCCAGCAACACACAAAACATGACCATTTATAAACAAAACAAATTGCACAAAATGTACCTTTTGTTTCTAAACCAAGTGAGTTCAGATTTATAAATGGTGCTTTTAACAAATGTAACATCAGTAACTATTTTCTACAACTCTTTTCATTTGCATCTCTCTCCATCTTCAAAAAAGAGATTTCTTTTTTCACTGATTTAAGTTTTTTAATAATTGTCATATATTGGGAGCAAGAGAAGGTTCAGCATATAAAGTTTTGCACCACAGATTATTAGCACTTGTTAGACATTTGGATTTGGTCCTGCACGTAGTATGTGCTCAATAAAATCTACTTGGTTATACTCAAGTATGGAATATAAGAGAGAGAGGGGGAGAGAGAGAAATGTCCCTCTTGTGTAATCACTAAGCTGTGTGAATGCCCAGTGCTCTCTAGGCAAAGCTCTAACTCCAGGCTGCCTAGGAGCAAAGTAGGAGCAGACTAGGCTTTCTCCCAGAGGGCCCACGCCTCCGGAATGTTCTTCCCCTCCTGATCGGACACAGACTGAAATCTGTGAGGCTGTCTGCTCAGTCAGGCATTTTCCTGAAGCCTGTGGGTGGACTGGGATCAGAGATTAAAGTGGTGGCAAGTCTTTATTTATTACAACTACTGAGTCGTCTATCCAAACCATCCATTTATAGGGACGAGAGATGCTCTTGAAACTGCAAAGAACATCATTAGCATTTTATTTCCTCTCCCAGCTACCTGTCTATGGTCGTTGTGCTCACTTTGACCCAGTTGGGCCACAGAAATGGTTTCCTGGCCTAGGGGACGAAATGTGAAGTGGCTTACCTCCCAGGCCAGGCTGGACGCACCAAGACGGCATGGTCCAGTGACCTAAGCAATGGGCTGGAAATTCCAGACTAATTGTGCTCTTTCCAGCATCAGACTTGCTGTGTGATGCCAGGTGAGGCACCTACCTTCTCTGGACCTCTGCCTACACTTGTTTGCTACATGAGGAAAGTGGCTGCTATGACATAACAAGCAACTAACAACCTTTGTGAGCTTTGGCTTCCTCATTTCTAAAACAGGAATGACTAAACTACCTGGTGCCTTCATTGGCTCACAGGATCAATGTAAGGCGAAAATGCATGTAAAAACTCCAATAACTTTTACAGCCCTGAATTGGTTCTTCCCAGTGTCACTAGCAACGGCGTAAATTTGGGACTCAAATCCAGGCTTGCTGCCTCCCATTCCAGGACCCAAGAAAAACTAAACAAGCTAACCTCCCTTTTCTTTCCATGAACATCCAACAAATACTGAACCAATGGACTGTGGTTTCATGACACACACATTCCTTCAAGGGCTTGAGCATATCCTAGTATTGGCTAAGTCCAGAAAAATCCTGAAGCCAGCATCTCTTAGGGGCATTTTGCTAATTCTTAGGTGGAAACTGAGAAAACATGGTGCAACGTTTTTATTTAAAGCAATAGTCAAAGTGAACCACACTTCTCTTTTAAGTTCTCAAATGTATAGAAAGTTTCCACTTGAGGATTAGGCACAGTGGTAAGGCTGCTTCCCTCCACCCTGAATCACAATTGGCCCTCTCTCATTATATCCCTAGTTAATTCTTTGGTAATTGAGGAGCTATGGTCTTTGCAAATATCACAGTTTTTACCACAGTGTATTTACCTCTGAGTGGATTAGCATGAATGTGTCGATTGTATTGGATTGCCAATTTTGTGGGAGTGATTTGAAAGCCTGCAGAATAAACTGTTATTTAACTTGGGGAAATTGGGAAGGAAAAAATGGCAGGGTTTTATGTTTTTCTTCCTTTGGTTCATATTTGCATGAAATCCTCATAACTGAAGGCAGCTGGAATCCCAAGTATAATGATAACATTGGTGGTGAGAGCTTTAGACCTGGCTGGAAGGTGGGGCTTGTGTAGGAGGCAATTTTTCCATGCAGGTGTAAAGCATAAGAAATATTTATCTGCATGGCTGGGACCTGCTGTTTCACCGATTGTATAAATCTCCAGTCACACATTTCAAACAGATAAAATTTAAGGACCCTCAGAGGCCTTGCCCTTTAAAAAAAAAAAGAAAGAAAGAAAGAAATATTTATTTGCAGAAATTACATATGAAGATTAAGAAAAAGTAGGCTTGTTTTTTAAAGGCACCTGTTCACAATATAAGCCAGAAGTATTCGGCTAACTTGGTTTCCATGTAAAGACAGTGCCCATCATATCCACTTGCAAACATTCATCATTCTGCAAGACATTGACTTGTCGTTCATTATCTAAAAGAAACTCTTGTTTGGGGTAATAACATATGAGGTTGTTTATACAAATCACTTAACTCCAAACTGACAAAAAAATAAGTCTCCCTTTTTTTCTGAAGTCACCAGAATCAAGGGCGGGACAATTAATGATCCACTGTGAAGAGATGCTGAATTTTCACACACAGGCGCTGCTAACTGTGAAGGAGCGCCCTGCGTGCTGACACCGCTGGAGTCCCACACCGAGGGGGTCGCCCTTTCTACCCCTCGGCCCCCATGTAGCTTTTCTCCTGGTTCCTC
The DNA here is from genome assembly GCF_054644295.1 of Miniopterus natalensis. Lineage (NCBI taxonomy): Eukaryota > Metazoa > Chordata > Mammalia > Chiroptera > Miniopteridae > Miniopterus > Miniopterus natalensis. The sequence continues at coordinate 26,983,414 of NC_142094.1, read as the reverse complement.
TGCCCCCTTTAGTTTCCTAAACTTATACTAACGATCTCTATTATGACCTCGAGGGTATCTTATGTCACAAGCAGCTACAATGCGCAGGGCAGAGCGGAGACCCACGGCCCGCAGCCACCCTGGCCGCACCGCACAGCAGATGGACTTTGGCCACATCTGTGGGGAAGCCGCATCCCGTAGAGAAGGACACCACTGCTGCTGAGCCAGGGAGTTTACCGGGCGTGGTTAACAGTCTAAATAACAAGAATGCCCCATTATAATTGTTGTTTGTCTCCTTTTTTTAGAAGAAAGTAGAACACAATGAAAGTACATTACCGCAGAAGTGCTGGGCTAAGAAACGAGAAACCTCGTTGTATCCCCGAGACTGCGTCTAACAAAGTCAGAGAGTTTGAGCAAGTCGCTTAGGTCTCTGGTCCTCAGTTTTTCAATCTGAAAATGAGGGAATTGGGCTAGACCTACGAACTTTTTCAGCTTTTACCCTCTGTGATTCTATTTTCACAATGTTCATTTTTATAACTATTTCCCTTATTATATGAGCAATATGTGTTCATCACGCAGTTAGAGCAAGTAAGCAATAAGGAGCAACATTAAAATGACCTGCTGTCTTCCTACTCCAAGATAACTAGGCTTACAAATACATTAAGCATGTAAGTCAATCTGTACCAAATATACTAAGCATTGAATATATATTAAAATAAGCTGATACCTATTGCCCTCCCCCCCCCCAAAGGTAACACTAAGTTTCTCTCTCATTCCAGAGCACGTTGGCTCATAGTATTTCACTTCCCCACCTTTCGCTGCTGGCCTGGATACGAACCAATGTCGGGATGGCAGTGTCTCTCACTGTCAGAGAGAAAGTACAGAACCTCCAAAGAACACTCTGAGGAGCCATGAAGATCATCGGGAATTACCCTGTCACTTGCAGATGAGAAAGCTGGGGCCCAGAGAGTTGAAGTGATCTGTCAGACGTCATACGGTCCCTGGATGGCGGCCGCAGGGCTAGAACAAAGCCCTCCTACCCCCTGTGCTGAACCGTTTGCACCCTTTTATTGTTCTCACAGATTTTTATTTACTTATTTAACAGCCGGCCGGATCGGGACTTCTTTTTCTGATTGAACTTCAGTTCATAAGGAAACTTGATTTAAGCAACTTTCCTGGCTAATGGAGGCCTAACCCTTTCCCACTCCAAAGTCACAGCCTGTCACTAGCAGGCTGCAGGTTGAGCTGCCTTGGAAAGCAAGAATGAGTCATGGTGGTAAACTGGGTTTAGTAGAAACAGCATGTGAGCCTGTGTTCATACTCCCCCTCCCAGTGATAGCAGACAAGCTATAGAGGCTTAATTTTTCCCTTAATTCATTGGGTTTTCTGAGACCAAATGAAGGGACATCCCTACACATACTTTCCAAAAACAGGGGACGCCAGAAAACAATGTCAGATAACTTGATAAACCCTTGTTGGTTGATTGAGCTTGCTACAATCAAAGGCGCTGGTTTTCCTGGTGCTCTTGTTTAAGACGAGATGGGGAAATAACACCCACCCACGCCTATCTCACGGAGAGGCCAAGAGAGCAAAAGAGACAATGGAGGCCAGATCCTTGGAAGAAAAGTCCTACGTGTATTCAGATCGCATTCATATTAAACACCAAGCCAAAGTCTCCAAGATGCTACTTTCTCTGCTGTTGAGAACTATGTGGCTTATGCTCAGTCTGTAACGGCCTCACTCCCCAGGTCACTCCATCTAACTTTTAAAACTCTGCACCCGCAATTCTCTACCCAGCTTGCTTTCCTAGGTCCTATTGATTCTGCTCAAAGTCACTTCAAAGGTTCCTACTGCAGATGTCTTTTGGTTTCTCTCTTTGTCTTCCCTACCCCGGCTCATGGGAAAGATTATAAGACTTTCTCAAAGACAGGGTAGGGTAGAAGCTTTCTTGTTTTGAACAAAACCTGGATGATTCTGATATGCCCACCACCTTCTAATTCCTGAATGAGAATTCCTGAGTCTGGTTCAGCAGACGAAACTGTGATCCAGAGATTGACAATAGTGTGTCCAGGGTTTTATCACTGGTTGGAGGAAGAGGAGAGGCAATCTCTTTCAGATTTTAATTTTGACAACCCTTTTTTTTCCCCACTAGGCTCCTATGTTGTCCACCATGACACTGCCTCATTTTATTTCAGAGTATATATTGGTATCTCCCTACAGAATCAAGCAGAGCTCTTTAGACATAGTAGATGCTTAATAAATACATGAATGAATGAATCCCAAATTTATTTTTCTTTTGTTACCCTTTCTTAGGTTTTTTCCACTTATTTGGACAAAAGATTATTCAGTGGGTCTCAAACTTGAGCATGCATCAGAATCACTTAGAAGGTTTGTTAAACAGATTGCTGGGCCCCATGCTCAGAGCTTCTCATTGAATAGGTCTGGGATATAGCCTGATCATTTGCATTTCTAACAAGTTCCCAGGTGATGTTGATGCTGCTGGTCCAAGAACTGCACAGTGAGAACCACTAATCTATCTTACCCAAGGACTGCGCTGGGCCTTGTCTTTTTTTAAAAAGTTGGTTTCAGCCACGTAAGGATTCTATGCCTACTTACCACTATGGACATATTCTTAATCTGTGGTCCTATTTGCTTACCAATTTTTGAAAACAACACAATCCACAGTAATCTGCCACTCTGATTATATATGTGTGTATACACACACACACACACACACACACATATATATTAAACTTTCTATCAAGGAATAAATTCAATCTAGAATGTTTTTCCACATTTATACGAGTGTGCTCTCCTATACATACAAATGGTAGCGTTAGTAGCGTAGGCCCAGGTATTAATCCCCACTAAGAAATTAGCACTAGCACTGTATTTTGTTGAGTACTAATATTCAATAATATTTATTGCAAAGAATGATCAAACTTAAAATTCACATAGGCCACAAATATAAGTATAACCACCAGTCTATTTTATAGATGAAGAAGCTGAAGCCCATAACACTGTTAGGTTTCCAAGATTTCACTGTTAAATTGTAGCATAGCCAAGACTAGAACCCAGCTCTCCTTTCTTCTGTTTCTGTTTTGAAGCCTACCATGGTGCTCCTTTGGGCACTGTGTGTGAGGCTATCTTTATGTAATTGTGTGTGAGGCTACTGAAGTGTCTAATTCTTCTTCCTTTTTAAATTTTTTCCCCAAACCTACCTCTACCTATGGAAGTCTTCTAACAGTTAACAATAAATTCCTCCAATGATTAATTACACAAAGACTTAGACTTTCTTTAAATACATATATACTTGCAATAAAGATACTGTCTAGTACCACAAATATCTCACTGTTCTCAGGCACTGTGCTAAGTACTTTATGTGAAATACTCTTTTAATCCTAGTGAGTATGATCCTTAATTTTCAACATAAAAATTGAGACACAGCAGGTTACTTGCCCACATTACTAGGATACCATCCTCTTTTCTGAATCCTCCACTACACTGTGAGCTTCATAAAGGTAAGGACTGTGTATATTTGATTACTATTTCCAATTCAGTGCATAGATCATAGGAAGAACACAATAAATATATGTTGAGTGAATGAGCCCCTAAATAAAAATCTCTTTTAATATTTTTTATCTTACCTACTGTTTCTGCACTCCTTGTGCTACCATGGAGCTCCTTTAATAATAAAAGCTTGCTGTTATCCTGGAATTATGGAAAAACATGTTTCCTTATATAGCAAAATCTATGGTTTATTGTTACTGCCTTGAAATTTATACACTTTCAAAATTTTTCCAACTTTTTCTTAGCATAATGGGGCCCCTGTAGAAGCCTGTGCTTGCAAAGTGCTTTTTAGTTATTTACAATTAATTGTCCCAGTGGTAAATGTGACTCACCATCTCATCATTCCAATTCCACCGAGGGGAAACACATAACCAAGCCACATCCAAGGTCAAAGTCAAATGAACGGAGGAGTCAGGCATGAAACCAGTGACCCTGGCCCTGAATCTAGTTAGTTATGCCTCTGGCTCCTGGTCTCTTCCAAGATTTCTACATAGTTTAAACTCTCCTCATTCTGCCAGATGTTTACCACATCTTTCAAGTGGAAGCAAGTCCTTTCAATTACACTCACCAGGGGAAACCCACCCTATTTCTTCTGAAGGAGAAATGGCTGAACCAGTTCGTCTAAAATAAGAACTGACGTGATTCTTTGTCTGAATTCTGAAGCTGTTCTGACAGCATTTTCTTGCTGGCTAAGGTCCCACCAGTAATGAACTGGAATATAAAAACAAAGACTGTTCTCATGTAGTTTCCCAACCAAAGAGGGCTATGCACTGGCTGAGCACTGAAATGTCGGCATGTTTATCCGAGTCTCGAGCTTTACTTCTTCCTGCCTCTGTGCTCCACCAAGTTCCCACCAGCGTACACACACACAAAAACCATGTTTCCATCTCTGCACAAGAGTCCAAGAAAACAAGCCAATGTCTACAGTCACTTAACAATTTCACCCCTGGTGTCTCCAGAGATTGTTTTCTCTTGAGGGAATAAATGAGCAGCTGAAAATAAAAGAGATAAAAATTGCACTTAGAATGGAAGTGCTATGACTTGTCTTTAGTCCAAATTTCATAATCCAATTTCATGTCTATACTAGCATCATAATGGTGCCACATTTGTGTAGCTCCTTTGAAATTTTCATAGTCTCATTAATTAAAGAATTGAGGAACATAAAAGGTGAGAGCAAAGAGGTCATGCAAGAACCAAAACATAGCTCAAGACTTGGATAGTTAATTAGATGTACCATTAAGGTATTCCTTCTGGAGTGAGAAGTTGCTCCAAACCAGCTACTGTGGATCTAACCTAAGGAGCAACGAATGGAGGTCACTGTAGCAGTCTTTCCAGGGTTTCCCAGTGCTCTCGGAGTTTGAGACGGCAAACCTCAAACCCCAAAGTATTTCTCTGGACAGATTTCCAGGTTAAACTGGGAACCACAAATAATTAGAGCAAGCTAACTTGTAGGCAGTAGCTGCTCTGGCAAATTCACCACAAGGGCATTCCTTGGCATACTCAGTGAGTTGGTTTCCAGGCAAAAGAGGCCAGAGGAAGAATCTCCACTCCCACATCAGGGCCTTCCCTGTCTCCTCCCTGCACTTTCTTCCCTAACCCCCACCCACAAAATAGGGAAGAACCACAGAGTTCTAGCCCTGGTCGCTTCAAACTGGTTAAGGAATCACAACCAACTTGAAGAACATATAATAGGGTGGGGAGAGCATTTAGGCTAATATTTTACACTTTGTGCTTCTCTAGTTTAGCTGGATTTTTTTTTTTTTTTTTACCCATTAAATCAAGGACAAAGCTTAAGTTAGGACAGGGCTTCAAAACTCAGTGATTTGCAGGAGAAAGACATGTAACATCACCATGTAAAGCAGACATGTAACATCACCACGTAAAGTGTGTAAGAAACACACTTGCTACTCAATCTACCCTTATTTTCTCACTTTTAATGGTGACATGGATATAAGAAATTGATTTTTGTTTTTTTTAACTTAACTCTACTACATGAAAATAACATTCCAAGGGCAATGGTAAATGGCAGCTGGCACCAAGCCTGGGTGTTGGCGGTAAGACTGTGGAAACAGGAGCACAACATACCCTCTAACGGTGGTGGCCGCTGCACACGTCCAGCCCACTGCTGACACGCTGGAATTCAGCGCCCAGGGTTACCAAACTGTCGGATGTTTCAAGAGAAGCCAGAAATCTGTACTTTCCCATGTTGGCAACTTAGTCTGTTTTGGTTGTTATTGTTGTCTTTATTTTATTTTATTTTTATTATTTTTAATATTTTTGGAAATGTCTTTTTTTAAAAAAATATATCTTTATTGATTTCAGAGAGAGGAAAGGAGAGGGAGAGAGAGAGAGAGAAACATCAATGATGAGAGAGTCGTTGATCGGCTGCCTCCTGAACTCCCCTCAACTGGGGATTGAGCTGCAACCCGGGCATGTGCCCTGACCGGGAATCGAACCCGGATCGCCTGGATCCTAGGTCGACGCTCAACTGCTGAGTCATGCCCAGCTGGGTTATTTTATTTTTTTAAGGAACACTGTTCCAAGTAACATCATGAGAGCTAACAAACAAACAAATTAATAAACCAAAAAAACCCATGTGCAACTTCTGCCTTCAGGTCTTGAGATCATGATTAGATTGGTTCCGTGGCTCTTCTTTCCCATGAATCTCACCCATTCAGCCTCCATCTTTCATGCACAGCCCTCCACTCCCAACCCTCGCTTTTCGCTAAATCTAATCTCAGCACAAAACTTTGGGATCAGCAGAGATAGCCTTTGTTTACCTTCATGCTTCCAATATGAGATTAACACTTAGTAGGACATGCATTTTGAGACATTTTCTCTCCGGTTGTGACAATTGATGTGTCTTATCTACATACAATCTTCTGCCATGAATAGCACTTTTCTATTAAAAAAAATTCTGTCCTTGTGATGAGTCACATCTGTGGACTTGAGACCAAGCAGTGCCATTTGGCCCACATTGAACTAAACCTCAGACATACAGGAACAAGTCAACTAAACAATGAGAGCAAAGACTATTTCATAGAAGTAATACTGAAACTATCAAAATCAGAGGATCATTAAACATTAGCCATGGAAATACCCATAGAAACAAGCTTACTTCATTCCACTTTTACATCTGAAGGAACGGGGGCCCAGAGAGATTTGATGTTTGAGAAAGGTCAAAAACCAGAAATCAGAAACTGGATCTAGGACCCAAGTCTCCAATTTGCACATTCAATGTGTTTCTGTTATTAGCTTTTAGCTCTTCTATCATGTGACTGCAGAGTTTATCCACCAAGTTAAAAATGAGAAGAAAAAAGCCTACCTTTTGTCAGTCCTACTCATAGATTTTGGTCTCCGCTCTCAGATGGTAGGCTAGCATACGGCAGAGCCCCAGAGCTCCAGGGACAACACACTATCATGTTATTTTTTGTTAATCCTTACCAAGGATATTTTTCCCCCATTGACTTTTAGAGAGAGTGGAAGGGAGGGGAAGGGGGGGAGAGAGAGAGAGAAACATGGATGTGAGAGAGAGACACATCCATTGGTTGCCTCCTGCACTCACCTCGACTGGGGCTGGGGATCGAACCTACAACCCAGGTACATGCCCTTGATCGGGAATCAAACCCACAACCCTTCAGTACACGGGCCAATGCGCTAACCATTGAGCAACACCAGCCAGGACTACCATCTTTTTTTTTTTTTTTTTTTTAATTTGTGTTCATTTGGCAGAGAATCAGGGCTTCCTACTAACGATGCAGCTCCTTGCTCTGTGATTAGCAGGATCCCCGGCGCTGCACTGAAGAGCAGTATACAAATGAACACAACACCTCATGACACCTCTGTATACATTTTTCTCTGAAATGACTCACAATCAGAAAATGACAGTACCTGGCTCTCAGAAACACACCATTCGATCCTTCCTATGGGTAGACCTACGTGGAAGACGGCAGTTGTCCTTCGCGGTCGTTGTTTCCGGCCCTCAAGACTCCGGGTGGATTGGGCCCCCAAGCATCTCAGCTTGTGGAACGGGGCTCTACCCTGGCATTCCCACGGCACAGCAACGTGGTGTTGCGGGCAGAGCAGTGGGACCCCAGCAGGGAGAGCAGTGGCAATGCCCCTGTCTGCTCTGGGATTCGATTTTCTCAACTGTGAAGTGACAGGACTGAACGAGATGACTCTGTGAGTCGCCTTCTAGGTTCCACATCTGCTGCTGCTTCTCCTACAGCTAGTGGAGGCTGGTTTGAGATTTTCTGATGAAAACACGCACTTAATTGGCATCTTTAAGACCGACATGTGGTGCAGGGTTAATTGCTTAACTGGTCAAGAATACACCCCAGCCTGATGTAAAATATTTCATTCTGTGGTTTCTGTGCCTGCTTAAATCGTTCTTGATATTGTCTGTAAATTCCAGATACTTGTTTACAAACTTTTTGGAGGGTCTGCCTTTTTATTTTAACCTTAGCCTTTCAGGAGGCACGAAAGCCAGTGGAAAAGAAACACTTGCAATTTCTGGGCTTTTGTCTCAACAGGGAAACCTTTTTCATTTTTTCTCCTTTAAGTCTTTGACTTTTTTCAAAACAAACATCACAGGAAAGGAAGGAAACTGTAGCGGAGACACTGAAAAGCCCGCACACTGCATTTCCACCCATCGTCTCCACATTTCCACGTCTTGAGGTGCTCCTCGAACAATGAGTTGAAGATTGATGCTTTTCGGGATAATGAAGCGTGGCGCTACCTTAAAGACATACAGTTCCTTTTCAGCTCCTTCTCGGCATGGGCCAGGATATTGGAGAAAATCAGCAGATTTCCGAGTGTTAATGTTCAACCGGGTACAGTAATGGGGATAAAGCACAGGGGACAAGACAGATCCGCCTGACAGATCCACCACGGCAGCCCATTGAAGCTGGCGTGTACTCGCCTTGTACGTCGCCTTGTCTAATTAGCCGCCGAGCTGTCCCTGGCTCCTCGCTCCTGACGGAAACTTAGCGGGAAAACTCCTGTCACCGGGCATGATGAAGTAGCGCTTGATTGTGCTACAAGATGTCCCGTGGCTGCGGTCCAGACTCTTTCAACTAATCATCAACTCTGCAGATTCCAACCCCAGGGCTTGTCTACCAGGGCAGGAGCTTTGCAAAAGTCAGCGTGAATGATCTGTGGCTGCAGAAAGAATATAAGGAGTTGCTTTGTTTATATATAATTTTAAAGGACTGACTACAATAGACAGCACCATGAGTGGGCCTGAGAAACAGGGGACCACTTTCAAGCCAAGGCTCCTCGCAGCAGCATCATAAGAAGGGAGAAGCGCAAACATTGGCCGTCTGCATGTGGCCAGGTCGGTTAGCAACTTCAGGTTGAAATTTTAGTTGTTTTATAACTATGTATCTATTCAGTTAGCTCCTCACTTTCTTCCCTTAAGTAGGAATTTGCCTCCCAGTTGCATCAAAAAGTTGCAACTCAGTGCTTTTAGACGAATTATTATTCTCTGAGTCACAGTTTTCCCATCTGTAAACTGTTTTATAAGATTGTTGTGAGCAACTTTTAAAGTGCTTAGGACAATGCCTGGCACATAGTAAGGGCTCATTAATGTTAGTTGCTGGTATTATTTTTATGGTTTTTGAACGCATCATTCTAAAAGTAAATGTGATAAAAGGACACCTGTTGGTAAGCATTATCTGTACAGTGTAGATTCTAAAGTTAACTAGTTTTCAAATGATAGCTGAGGGTATATCTCAAACCACCTTTAGGTAGCTACAAAGAGTCTCTATCCCTCCCTCCTTCCCCCTCCCTCTCTCTCTCCCTCTCTCTCTCTTCTCCTTTCTCCCCCTCTCTATTAGCATTACCATACCTTGGTGATGAAAGGGCCATTCCAAGCACCGTTTCCAAGGACTAAGGCATATGCCCATTATGGATAAAAATAGACCTGAGTGTTCACACTTAAAATGTTGGATGTCTGTCACTAGCACACAATCATAACTAACCCAGAAGCATTGCCCCCTGTTACAATGTAACTTTTAGCTCAGAAAACAGAAATAGAGCATTTAAGGTTTGGACAAGAACAGGACCAAATCTGGCCCAATCCACCCCACCCCAGGCCCTGTTTTCAAATGGAGAAACTGAAGTCCAGAGAGGTGACTTGCTCACTTGTGTCAGAGCCAGATTTCACGCACACATACACACACACACTTGCACTGAGTCAGGGGCTCACATCCTCTGTAACCATAAGACGAGTTTCCTCTCTGGATATGCTCAGAAGGGGTCAACCCAAGTCAGCCATGTAACTAGCTGAGGCTCAAGTTGAGGGTTTATCTGTGTCTGGAGACTTCCAAAAATAGAGGATGATATGAAAGAGCAAACATTATTTCATGGAATAATATAATAGTTAAAAATAGATATGCCCAGTTTTTTCAAAGAGCCATATAAACATATGTGAAAAGATACTCAAAACATTTTTAAGTGAAAAAACAAGTTGCAGAACAGTCTATAGATTATCCATGACACAATCCACAGAGGTGTGTGTGTGCACATACTTGTACATAATGCATGGATAGATATGCACCAAATTGTTAGCAACCCTCTGAGGAAGGAAATGAGATTGAGGAAACCATAATGCGCAGAAGGTAGAAGGATACTTTTATTTTTTAGTCTACCTACTTCAGCATTGTTCACACTTTATAGCAATAATTTTTTTACAGTGTTACTAGTGCAATTATAACCTTGTTTAATGTATTTCAATATATTAGCTTTATCATTATCTAAAGCATTCCCAAAGCTTAAAACTTTTGCAAAATTTATTATAACAAAGGGAAACCTTTGGCATGTGAAGTTACTTAAAATGCCTCTGTTCTCAAACCAAGGCATTCTGTAGTAAAAGTGTTTCTCTGTTAGGGGCCAATGAAAATATATAAATCTTTTTTGTTAATCCTCACTAGAGGATATTTTTTCCATTGATTTTTAGAGTAGGAGGAAGGGCAGGAGAAGAGAGAGAGCAAGAGAGAAACATCAATGTGAGAGAAATACACCAATTGATTGCCTCCAACTGGGGCCGGGGGATCAAACCTGCAACCCAAGTACAAGCCCTTCACCAGGAATCAAACCCGAGACGATGCTCTAACCACTGAGCACCACTGGCCAGAACTAATATAGAAATCTTGATTTGATTATTAGCGGTGTCAGTAAATACAAATACTCTCTTACAATATTGATTATGCTTCTTAAGCATTTTAGGAACAGTATACAAAATAGAAACACACGTATACTGTGGTTTTTTATGAAGGCACATAAAACAAAACATCCTCTCCGATTTGTGCAGATAAATTATATTATTTTAAGAATTAATCATAGAATCATGCTTTTCACTCAGGAAATTACATCAGAAATGAATTTTAATTCATGGCAACCTTACTCCCCAAACCCCATGGTTAGAACAATCACCAGCAATAAAATAAAAATCAAGCTATATTAACCCCTCTTAGCAAAAATTATCTTCTAATTGTACTTTTACTTTTCTTTAGGAAACAGTAAGTTTTGTCACATTAAGAAATGTTCATTGGCTAGTCCTTATATTTGAATATCAGTTTTAAAGTTCTTAAATTTGGGGTCAATTTTTTTCGGCAAAGCAGTAATGTAAGATCCAAACTACTGTGTTGCTTATGTAGGAAAATCATCAGAGAACACGACTGAACCTCTGCTTGCCCTAGTAATGACTAGGTAGCCGTCATTTTTAAAAACAATGTCACAAAAGCTATTTCGATGCTGTCATGCTTAAGAATAATTAGTTTCCATCAAAGCAACAGATTATCTGTTCATGTTGTCCACTGGGTCATTACAATGAACAACCAATACAGATAAATGATATCTAATCTTTTCTGCTCTTCTATTGGGCTGATGGATGGTTATAACATCTCCAATATTATAAGGCAGAAAAATTATGCTGACATTTAGAAGCAAAAGCACAGAAAGATAAAACTAAGTACAAAGCATGCCCAACACTATTGGGGAAGAAAGAAATACCTAAAGACAAATAGAACTGAAAACAGAATGGCAATTAGGCCAAAGGAGAATTATGGGAGAGAAAGGCTATACCTTGTGGGTGGCAGGCAGCTCAATTAATTATATAACAAGAAGGGGGAACCCGAGCATTTCTGTAAGACACATTATTAAAAGGAATATTGACTTAAGCATCTTTTAAATTTTATGCCCTAAAAGAAGACAAAAGGGTTTCCCTAGTATTGATCTGCTCCTGAATCAGGTTGACTTTAAGGGATCATATAATGAGAAATTGTTGAGCAGCAAATGAGACTAAGAAGGAAATGCAATTACTTACAACTCACATTTACCAGGTTCAATAGATTCCAGCTTTTCCATGTCGCTTCGGGTTCATGTTGCGTTTGTCAGGTAGAGTTGGCAAAGAACCGTTCAGCTTGCCCTAAACATGAAACAGTTGGAAACTGTACCTTTGGTTCGCTTTATTAGCATTTATCATGTGTAGAAAAACTATGAATTGAGGATTAGACTGAGAATCAAGACAAAAGCCATCTTTAAGCAATTTTTTCAGAGGTTTAGGAAATATATAGTGTTACAGCCTTTTTTGCCTTAGAGAGTGTTGCTTTCACCCTCTAAGCAGAAATAGGGAACTTTCTAGCTCAGTGGGTGCTAATACGATAAGCCCCTACTTAGAAAATTCCACTCAGTGTTACCACCTGAGAATCAGCAGTTTTCCAGGAATATGTTACATTCTTTCCATTAAAAACAAAAACAAATAAATAACAATAACAAAACAAAACTATGGTCTCGCTAAATGCAATGAGCAATATCCTGGATTGGACCCTGGAACAGAAAAAGGAAGTTTGTGGCCCTAGCCAGTTTGGCTCAGTGGTTAGAGCGTTGGCCTGCAGACTGAAGGGTGCCAGGTTCGATTCTGCCCAAGGGCTTGTACCTTGGTTGCAGGCTCGATCCCTGGCCCCCATCATGGCACGTTCAGGTGGCAACCAATCGATGTATCTCTTTAGACACATCGATGTTTCTCTCTCTCTCCCTTCCACTCTCTCTGAAAAGCAATGGAAAAAATATCCTCAGGTGAGGGTTAAAAAAAGAAGAAAAAGAATAAAAACAGAAAAACTGAGAAAATACTAATAAAATCTGTAATTTAGTTTAACAGTATTTTTTTAATCAATGCTAAGATCTTAGTTGTGATAAATGTACCATGGTTATGGAAGATGTCAGCGTTAGAGGAAGCTGAGAGAAAGGCATACAGGAAGATTCTGTACCATCCTTGCAACTCTTCTATAAATCTAAAAGTATTTCAAAATTTAAAGCAAAAAAAAAAAAATGTTTCCAGGCACCAATGCCCCTACTCGCATCACTCTTCAGTATCAACAGTAAGCGAGAGATGCTGGTTGGGCCTGCACACAGTGGCGTCATTGCGGTCCACTGGCAACGCTTCATAGCACGATAGAAGGGTTGTTTTTAAAAAAAATCCTAAACTTTGTGAATGCTCTTCCTTAACACACACACACAAACGAGAAGAAAAGAAAAAAAATGAAATGGCAGGCGTGCTCTTTTCTTGAAGCGAGTGGTTCTCAACTGGGGCGATTTTGCCCCTCCCACCTGGGGACATTTGGCAAAGTCTCCAGATACTTTTGGTTCACTTCATTAGCATTTGTCACAACTGAGAGGCACTGTTAGCATCCGGTGCCTGGAGTCCAGGGACGATGCTAACTCAATACCTGACAGTGCACAGCAAAGCACAAAGAATTCTCCTGCCCAAAATGTCAACAAGGCAGAGGTTGAGAAACTCTGCTCTAAGCAATTAAAACTCAAAAGCCAAATGGATGAGGAGAAGTCAGACTAAAGGAAAGCTGTGCAAGGCACTCCCTTTAGAGGAATACTGTAAGGGCGGGAGAGGTTCTCGCAAGGGATGAGTAGCCAGAGGGGCCACGGGCAGCCACACCGCAGCACGGCTTCTCCCGGAGGGTACCCCACCGACAGCGTCCCTCTCCCAGGAATCCCTGCCCCTCTTCGTGGGGCTCATCCAGGTCGACTCTCCTTATTTAGCAACCAGCTCAAGTCTGCCCTTAGGAGTCTTTTATATCCTCACTGCCTTGGGATTCATTGATTTCTCCACTGGTTTTCCCATTTTCCAAATTAGAACTTCTCCTAAAGACTATGTTTGATAGAGCTTATAACTCATTCCACCCTCTCCCTTGTCCATGGTGAGTATTGCTTTAAGATGTTACACATCACTAAGAACTACCATGATTCATTGATTGCGAGACACCATCGGTTGTAAGGTGCACCATTATTTTTACATACCATTAAAAGTAAAAATATGCTGCCAATGATTAAATGAGCAATTATCAACTATTAGTTGTATCCCAACAATGCAGACAGAAAACATAAAAAATTCTGTTTCAGAAGCAACTATATAGTTTTACTCCCCCCCCCCCACCCTTAGTATTTATTTGCTATATATTTTTACTATTATTGCGTGGAAACGTATCTCTGTCAGCAGATGAAAATCCCTTTAAATGCCCATTTTTCTTGTATGTCTTTGCTCATCCTCAGCACCAAGATCATTGTCCATAGCACCAGAATCGGTACTGGAAAAACAGAAAAGATAGTAGTAGCACTTTGCATGCCACACATCCAAGCTACATTACACATTCCTGTAAGTATTTCATAATCCAAAAACACACTATGAAGTAAGTATCACTCTCAGCATCCCCATTCAGTAGAGGAGGAAAGCAAGGTGATGGATGTGCCCAAGGTCACCCGGCCTGTGAGCGGCAGAACCTCAGATCACCCAGCTCTTGCCATTGCAAAGCCCCAGCTCCCATGCTGCGCCCCCCTCGTGAACCTTGCAACTAGCGGAGAGCTATGAAGGGCAGGTTTAGGATGGGGGGGAATGACAGCGTTATGCTTTTTGGGCACACTCCCCATGCAATGTAATTTTACAATAAGTATTATCATCTTCAAAAACAGGGACATTAGCGACAGAAACCAAAAATCAAACCAAAATTGTCTGTTTTCAACTTTAAGCCACTAGGGGGCAAGTATTCATAACCCTCAGCTACAAACCAACACCTAACAAACATGTTTTGAATGAGATGACACCTTCCGTTGCCCTAAGAGAAACAGTTTCTTTTCAGGTTTGCCCTAATATGAAATTTTGTGGCACTCTTTGGATTAAAAGCCTGCAAAGCTTTCATTTTAAAATCATTGACGAGAAATCCCATCAGTATTAAGAAATATTTCCATAAAAGAACAGCACAAAGGAATTCCATCTCCCAAACCCTCTGCATATTCTAATATTATAGTTTTATTTCCATAGGCTCGTTCATTTTATATGTTTGTGTACATGGGTCAATTCATATGCTGATTTTTCACAGGATCAACTTCCTATAGCAGCCACCCCAATTATTATATGAATGTCAGCATCATATTTCCTCATACAGTTGGTTATTATGTTAGCATTTCCATGATGTTAAATATTTAGATAGTTTATACTTCCCTTGCTTGTTTTAGCTGAGTTTCCTCCCTTATTGAAAATAACACCGTAATAATTAAATAGCAGGGACAGGGAAACTTTTTATTTCTGAGAAACTATTATTTTAGGATTCATCCCTGAGTTTGGGATAATTAAGTCAAAGGACTGAAAATCATTATGACATGATTTCTCGATAATTCGGTAGTATAAAACAGAGAGACACTGAGCTGTTTCACTGTCCTGAGAAAAGGGGGGAGTAAAAAATAGAGTAATGGGGGGCGGTGGAGGAGGGTATAGGGATGATACATGGTGATGGGGGGAAAATAGAATAGTGATAGTTAGCATTACATGACACCTTATTCTTTGAAAAGCAATGGAAAAAATATCCTCAGGTGAGGAATTTTAAAAATGGGGGAGAAAACCATAACACTTTATACTTCTCAAAGTACATAAAGTAAAATGTTACCTCTCCAAGTTGTGAGAACCTGACTTTCTCAGGGACACCGTTAGTGATGGAGCTCCTCAGTAACTGAAGTGTGTTCCAGAAAGAATATCATAAGATAACCAATGTTTGTTACATTAAGAGATGAAATAATGTCTGTCAGGGAGGAAAAAAGGTGCCTTTAGAGTCTTCAAGTGAAATATTGATCTGATTGATCACAGACGTGCTAAAGGCATAATTACATCTGTCATGCAAACGCCACTGAGTTCATAAATTATTGAACAGAAACAGTAGCTGTTTTCCTGTTAATGAGGCTGTACACTTTGTTTTCAGAGTGACTCGTTTATTGTTTATTTCTGAATGCTGGCTCATCAGCATTCAGCTAAATTGGATGGATTACCACCACCACCACCACCACCAACCTCCAAACTTGGGCTCCTGTCCAAAATATACAATGGAGTTCTCACTAAAAACCAAAACCACATAATTCTTTGAGTCATAAGAAAGCCAATCTGTACTGAAACCTACAGGTTACTATTTGTCTTAACTTGATTTTCATAACATAACCCAGAGCTTAAAATTACCCCAATAGAAGCTTTTTTGTTTTTAAGTAAGATTATAAAATTAACCAAATAAACTTGAGAATCATACATAAATAGGATATTCCTGTATCTGTTTCCAGGCAAGACCTACAAGGTGACACACTGTGGTGGAAGAGCCACCAGAACACTATGGTCCACACTGTGGTTTTGCAGTGATCCTACAATGAAGAACGGGCCTTCTCGGAGATTGCCCCACACCCTGAATGCCACTCATGGGTTTACATGGGGCCTTGCTCTTATCCCTTTGTGCCTTTACAAGTTCTGCTCTGTCTACTTAAAATACCTTATTCCTGTCAAAACCTGGAAGTAATCAAGATGTCCTTCAGTAGATGAATGGATAAATAAACCATGGTTCATCCAGGCAACGAAATATTATTCAGTGCTAAAAAGAAATTATTTTTCAGGCGGTGACTAGAAAAGGAGGAACCTTAAATGCATATTACTAGAAGCCAATCTGAAAAGGACACATACTATATGATTCCAACTATATACGATATTCTGGAAAAAGTAAAACTGTGGAGATGTAGTAAAAGGATTGGTGGTTGCCAAGGACTGGGGTGTGCGGGATAGAGGGAAGGGGTGAATGGGCAAAACACAGAGGATATTTAAGGCCGTGAAAATACTCTGCATGATACTATAATGATGGACATATGTTCTTATACATCTGTCCAAACCCATGGAATGCACATGTAGTTTCATTGATTGTAACAAATGCACCACTCTGGTGGGGGATGTTGATAGTGGGAGAGGTTAATGTATTTGGGGTCAAGGGTACATAGGAAATCTCTGTACCTTATACTCAACTTTGCTGTGAACCTAAAACTACTCTAAAATATAAAGTCTATATTAAAACAAAAAACAACAACCACCTGGCACCCCCCTCCCCTTCACCTGTCTTAAAGATGCAGCCCAGGGCCATCTCTGAGCTGTGCTGTATTTGCCCACTCTCTCACGCCCTGCCCACCCCCACCCCTCGACTTCCAGCACACACTTGGTTTTATTTGTCTTTGCACAGGCACACAGTAGAAGTTCAGTAAATGTTGGTTGAATAAAATGTGTAAGAGGAGAAGACTTTTTCAACCAGCTAGGGTTCTGTGAAGAAAATACTTCCTTGGGGAAAGAGGAACAAAGGAGAAAATAAACAAATGGGACTGCCTCAAAATAAAAAGCTTCTGCACAGCAAAGAAACCATCAACAAAACAAAAAGGGAGCCTACTGTATGGGGGAACGTATTTGCCAATGACACATCAGATAAAGGGTTAATATCCAAAATACATAAGGAACTTATACAACTTAACAAAAGAAAGACAGACAATCCAATATAAAAATGGGCAAAGGACCTACATAGACACTTCTCCAAAGAGGACATACAAATGGCTGAGAGACACATGAAAAAATGTTCAACATTGCTAATCATCAGAGAGATGCAAATTAAAACCACAATGAGGTGTCACTTCACATATGTCAGAATGGCTCCATCAACAAGTCAACAAACTACAGGTGCTGGCGAGGGTGTGGAGAAAGGGGAGCCCTGGTGCACTGCTGGTGGGAATGCAGACTGGGGCAGCCACTATGGAAAGCAGTATGGAGGTTCCTCAAAAAATTAAAAATGGAACTGTCTTTTGACCCAACCATCCCACTTCTAGGAATATATCTTAAGAAACCCCAAACACCAATCACAAAGAACTTATGCAGCCCTATGTTCATAGCAGTGCAATTCACAATAGCTAAGATCTGGAAACAGCCCAAGTGCCCATCAGTAGATGAGTGGATAAAAAGCTGTGGGACATTTATACCATGGAATACTACGCAGCTGTAAAAAAGAAGAATCTCTTACCCTTTGGGACAGTGTGGATGGAACTGGAGAGTATTATGCTAAAGGAAATAAGCCAGGCAGAGAAAGACAAGTATCACATGACCTCACTCACATGTGGAATATAATGAACAAAATAAACTGATGAACAAAATAGATCCAGAGACATAGAACCATGGAGCAGACTGTGGGATCTCAGGGGGAAGGTGGGGATGGGGGAGTGGGTGGAGAGACACTAATCAAAGAACTTATATGCATAAATGCATAACCCATGGACACAGATAATAAATAGTATGGGGAAGGCTGGGGAGGTGGATGTGGGGTGGAGGGGATCAATGGGGAGAAAAAAGGGGGACATCTGTAATACTTTCAACAATGAAGATAAACTTTTTAAAAAACGAAAAGAAAATACTTCTTTGGCTTTTATAACAGCCAGCGTACAGAGGTGTGCTAGAAACAAACAAAAAACAATGAACAAAAACCAGAAAACCTGCCTTCAAGACCACCCAGCATTCTCCCATATCCCGCATGTCCTGCAGAATCGGTTCAGCCATAATCTAAAGTGTTAAAATCCAAGCATCCTGGCCCAGCTGGCGTGGCTCAGCGGTTGAGCATGGACCGAGGATCCAGGAGATCATGGTCCGATTCCCAGTCAGGGCACATGCCCGGGTTGTGGGCTCGATCCTCAGTCGGGGGCGTGCAGGAGGCAGCCGATCAATGACTCTCTCATCATTGATGTTTCTCTCTTTCTCCCTCTCCCTTTCTCTCTAAAATCAATAAAGATATAGTTTAAAAAATAAAATCCAAGCATCCTGTAACAGCTTAAAAAACAAAAAACTCTATGAACCCTGTTTTCACCTCAAGCCCCCTAATGATGAACAGGAAGGGGAATCAAAGCTCTTGTTTAAATCAGGTGAAAAGCGCCTTCAAGGGCTCCCTCTGCCTGGTTTGCTTCCACACGCCGAAGTGTAGAGCTCTGGACTGCAGAGAATGCCTCGCCAAGCTCCGGTCACGGAAGGAAAAGAAACCCCCTTGGCTGCGATTTACAGCCTCAAAACCAAAGCCGACTTCGCAGGCCTACGGGGCATAGCCATGCAGGGGCACGGGAACCGGAGCGCCGGGAGCAAAGCGCCCGGCCTAACCAAGTGAGGGATTTGTAGCCGGGGGAGGCGCCTCATGAAAAGCGGCAGCTCTAGCTTTCCCCCGACTCCTCCAGATAATAATGTTTTAAATGCCTCTGATCTGGGGCGGTCTAGCCTACACAGAAGCAAATAATCGGTTCCTGAAAAAGAGCTTTCTGGGTGAGTCTGGATGCGACGCTGGTGAGGAGAGTTTGCTGTATTCAGACAAGCAACAGGGGATTCCTTTCTCGTCACTCCCTCTGTTATTTACTATCCTTTCTGCTCAAAACTCCCACCCCCTCGAAGGACATCATTGCTGAGAGGAGTCGGGGGTAGAATTATCGGTCTTCCCTTCACTCTCTAACAATGGCGTCTCTTTTGCAGGTTGTTGCAAGGCTTCAAAATAATGCTGTGAAGTGTGCAGGGGGAGCCTGACACATAGAGGGTACAAGTAGCAGATGTATAAGAAAGATGGGAGACAGGGCCTATGACCACTGAGCCGGGGTGGGGGGTGGCCGGTGGACCATTGGGTTCAGCAGGCCTCATTTCACAAGGCCTCCAATTAGACTTCTGGAGTCATCTCCGTGTAGGATTATACATACAATTTACAGAAATAGATTAAGAGATAAAAAGAAGTTTCTTTACTGACTTTCAAATTGTGCTCCATAACTGGACCACATCAGCTCTATTGCTCTCTTTTTGTTATAAATCCTAAAACTGTCTTATAGCTGACATTACATTACATTGCATATTTTTATGTTAAAAGTGTTGATTTGCTAAGTATAAAATTTTGTGATAAGAAAATGCAAACGCATTTATGAAATTCTGCTTTTGGCATTTCCCATTTCTTTAATTTACTAGGAAGTTCACAAAAATGGAAGTGGCCTGAGTCTCTTGTAATCCCTGAGATCCAGACTGGAGAAGTGTAGATTTGGGGGTTTCTTGGGATGGATTAGCAAAACGCACAATCAGCAATCTATCAGTACTATCCCGTAGAACTGTAATACAAGCCACAAATAGGAGCTGCACATGTGATTTTAAAAGTCTTCACAGTCACACTTAAAAAATAAAAAGACACAAGGGAAATTCATTTTAATAATATTTCTTGTTAACTCAATAGATTTAAGATATCATTGTAAAATGCAATCAATATAAAAATTATTAAGGAGATCATTTTTTATTTATTTTTACCAAGCCTACCTAATCTGGCATGTGCTTTATACCTACAGTACCTCTTACTTTGGACTGGCTGCATTCCAAGCGCTCGGTGGCCACACAGGATGAATGACTGCATGTGGGACAGCACAGATCTTGAAGCCACATCTTGCAGGGCCTTCCCTTCAGGTTTGCTTGGATAGAATGACATTGGGGCACTTACTATTTTAATGGTTAACAATGGTATTTATAAGAAGCAGATTTAAAAAGATATAAGAGATGGCAACTGACACCTAGTGGATCTGAACTGAACATTTTCAGCAAGAAAATCAACTAGATAAGAATCCATAATTTAACAAAAGTATAAAAACCATAAAACTTTTAGCGTTTCTGATAGTTTTCCCAGGCCATGTCTTTCTCCATGGAAAATGCTCTGTGACATTTTGCAACAAGAAATCTACTTTGAAAAAGCACAGAGATTCTGAACTGATTGTGACGGTGATAAATAAAATCCTGTGAACAAGTTACAATGTCCTTCAGCAGAAGGAAACTTGCACTTGGGCTCCTCACCCTAATTTCACGAAAGCAATAGATTTCTATCAGTCTCAGATATTAAGTTTCTGCATCAAAGTTTGTTTGGGGTGGGGGAGTTCCTCGTGGAGGGTAAAGAGATTGAAAACCATTGACCAAAGTGATCTCTCTGCTAAGTGAAAGAAGTCAGGCTCAAAAGCTACATACGATATATTTCCATTTATAAGATATTCTAGAAAAGGCAAAACAATAGGGACAGAAAAATTAAGTCAGTGGTTCCCAGGGGTTGGGGTTGGAGCTAGGGATGAGGGGGGGAATTGGTCACAAAGGGACATGAGGGAAGTTTTGGGAGTGAAGGAAATATTCCATATCTTGATTGTGGTGCTCTATACCTTAAAAAGGTGAGTTTGCAGTACATAAATTATACTACAATATACCTGACCCCATAAAATGAGAATTCTAAGTCCCCTTTGTCTCTAACTGCTTTAATTCATGGGGATGTTGGCTCTCAGGCAGAATATGTGAAATGTAATTTGGGCATTCAAACCATCATCCCTTAATTTTTATTTTATTTTATTATTATTATTTTTAATATATCTTTATTGATTTCAGAGAGAGGAAAGGAGAGGGAGAGAGATAGAAACATCAATGATGAGAGAGTCATTGATCGAGCCCACAACTGGGCATGTGCCCTGACCAGGAATCGAACCCCGATTGCCTGGATCCTAGGTGCTCAACTGCTGAGCCACGCCCAGCCGGGCCCTTAATTTTTAAACTCCTTAGTGGGCACTTATGGGTGTGTTTTTTCGCCCCAAAATACATGTCCCTTCATCTTGGCAGTGCCATCCCACTTCCTTTTGGAGAATTACTTTTCCATGACATGCTATTTTGGTGAGACTATCAGTCCAATTCTCTCCTACCCAAGAAATGAGCTAGACTATGAAGCGCTTTGAATATCAAGAAATAAAAATATTTTTCACAAAATCATCACCCATCTTTCTTTTGAAACAAAAAGCTGATTTTTTAGAAGAAAAAATTTTATTCTCATCTTAGTCTTGCGCAGATGTTTATAGAATGTAGTGTCCTTATGTGAATTATTTAAAGTATCTCACATTCAAATTGCCAATGAAAAAAATAAATTTTTAATTAAAAAATACAAAAACAACTACATAGAATTTGGGGGGTCTCTCAAACACATAATTCATTTACTCTATAATTTGCAATATAATGCTTAAATTAGCTTTGTTTTTTTTGATTTTTCAAATTTAAGGTTTCCTTAAGGCAGTCCTACAGGTCGAGAACCAAAGGGAATAAGGATTTTATTTACCATTATTGGAAACCTCTCAGTCTTACTACTCAGCTTGTAAGCGGATAATCATGGAATCCCCAAACTCAGCTGAATGTCAGATGGATCTGGACATTGACCTTTAAAAAGTTACAGTATAATTGTAAATAGAATTAAGGTTCTACTTGATGGGTGGCAAGTAGGTTTTAGACTGTTTTCATGTTTGTCTCATATTTTAAAGGAACTACTTCTAAGTTCAGGGCATTTTCCCCTTTACTTCAATCAGGTATATACAGCATTTAAAGACTATAAAACTGTCTTATTTTTTAAAATATGATTTTTATTGATTTCAGAGAGGACGGGATAGGAAGAGAAAGAGACAGAAACATCAATGATGGAGAGAATCCTTGATCAGCTGCCTCCTGCACGCCCCCTACTGGGAATGAAGTCGACCACCCAGACAAGTGCCCTGACCGGGAATCGAACCATGAACTCCTGGTTCATGGGTTGACACTCAACCATTGAGCCACGCCAGCCGGGCTATCAAACTGTTTTAAATTAGATGTGACATAAGTAAATGCACATATTTTAGTGGTGTTCTTTTCCATTTACAGAAATACCTATAGTATTTTGATTGCACATGATTATCCAAAGTTGCCTCACATCCTGGAAGTAGAGGAAGGGATGTTTACCAATCAGATTCTGCAGAAATGGATTGTTGCAAAACCCAATATAGTAGTTAACAACGCTGTATTGCATACTTGAAATTTACTATGAGGCTAGATCTTAAATGTTCTCACCACAAAAATAAAAATGTAACTATGGCCCAGCTGGCATGGCTTAGTGGTTGAGCATTGACCTATGAACTAAAAGGTCACAGTTTGATTCCCTGTCAGGGCATGTGCCTGGGTTGTGAGCTCATTCCCCAGTAGAAGGCGTGCAGGAGGCAGCCGATCAATGATTCTCTCTCGTCACTGATGTTTCTCTCTCTCTCCCTTCTTCTCTCTGAAATCTATAAAAACATATTTTTTAAAAAAAAGGTAACTAACCACCACCTTTTACCATACACAAAAATAAACTCAAAATGGATAAAAGACTTAAATGTAAGTCATGAAACCTTAAAAATCCTGGAAGAGAACATAGGCAGTAAAGTCACAGACATCCCACATTGTGGAATTTTCACTGATACATCTCCTAGGGCAAGAGAAACAAAAGAAAAAATAAACATATGGGACTACATCAAACTAAAAAGCTTCTGCACAGCAAAAGAGAACAGCCTCAAAATACAAAGGAACCCCACGGTCTGGGAAAACATATTTGCCAAGGATGAATCTGATGAGGGGCTAATTTCCAAAGTGTACAAAGAACACATAGCACTCAGCAAGAGGAAGACAAACAACCCAATTAAGAAATGGGCAAAGGACCTGAATAGACACTTCTCCAAAGAGGGCATATGGGTGGCCAAGAGGCATAGGAAAAAATACTCAAGGTCACTAATCATCAGAGAGATGCAAATTAAAACCACAATGAGGTATCACTTCACACCTGTCCGAATGGCTCCATCAGCAAATCAATGAAGACTTCTGCTGGCGAGGGTGCGGAGACAGGGGAGCCCTGGTGCACTGCTGGTGGGAATGCAGACTGGGGCAGCCACTATGGAAAACAGTACGGAGGGTCCTCAAAACATTAAAAATGGAGCTGCCTTTTGACCCAGTGATTCCACTCCTAGGAATGTATCCTAAGAATCCTGAAACACTAATCAGGAAGAATATATGCACCCCGATGTTCATAGCAGAGCAGTTTACAATAGCTAAGATGTGGAAACAGCCCAAGTGCCCATCAGGAGATGAGTGGATTAAAAAGCTGTGGGACATTTACACCATGGAATACTATGCAGCTGTAAAGAAGAAGGATCTCGTACCCTTTGGGACAGTATGGATGGACCTGGAGAAAATTATGCTGAGTGAAATAAGCCAGGCAGAGAAAGACAAACATCACATGATTTATGTGTGGAATCTAAAGAACTTAATAAACTGATTAACAGAACAGATTCAATGACATGGAAGCATAGATCAGACTGATGAATGCCAGAGGGATGGAGGAGGGTGGGTGCGTGAAGGGGGAGAGAGTAACCAAAGAATTTATATGCACAACCCAGGGACACGGACAATGGTGGGGAGAGGGACTGGGGAGGGGAGTGGGACAGGGTGGAGAGGGTCATTGGGGAGATAAAGGGACATTTGTAATATTTTAAACAAAATAAAATAATAAAATAAATAAAAATTTAAAAGGTAACTATATGAGATGACAGATGTATTAACTAATCCTATTGTGGTAAACATTTCACAATGTGTATGTATATGAAATCATGATGTTATACATCTTAAGTTTACAATGTTGTCAATCAAGTCTCAATAAAGCTGGGGCGGAAACCAGTATGGAAGACTTCTCTACAGCACAAACAAACATGTACAGGGTGGGGCTGGAAGGGGAAAGAAAATATAATTTTGCAATAAGGGTTTTTTTAAACTATTGAAACTGCAAGCAGCCTACGTTTATACCACAGCTCTGGTTTTCTGAATCGTCATCTCATTTTGGCATTCTTTCTGCCATGGAGTTGTGAAACAGATCAAATGCTATTTGAACAACTATAACATGATAAATAGAAAATTCCAGTTAATCTTTCACAGATACAACAATACGACATCCAGTAAAAGAAAATAATGTTAAACAGGCTTTTGGAGCTTATTCAGCCATTCAAATCTTCATTCAATGAATAACCATTATTACGTGCTGAGCATTACACTGGAAACTGAGGGAACGATGAATGAAATACAATATTCCCTCTTACAGGATCTTACAGTCCAGCGAGGGAGGGAGACATAAATGCCTAATTACAGCCATGAGTGACTCGTTCCTTAAAGGCACGCACAGGGTGTAGAAGTGCAGGGGCACCGTAACTGCCTTGGCTGGAATAGCATCGCTGGAAGTGATGATCCCCTTTATTCCCTAAAGATGGAAAGGAGTTGGAGGTGCGAGGGGAGGCTCAGGCAAGAGCTAGAGTCCGAGAACTGGGTTGGAACCAGGTCCTGAGGAGCTTTATATGCCTGCCTGAGGACTGTGGGATTCGTTCTGTAAGCAATAGGGAGCCAGTGAAGACTATTTTGATAGGAAGTTAAATCAGATTGGTATTTCCCTAAGGCTCACTCTTGCACTAGTACAGATGATAGGTGGTATGGGTTGACTGGAGGCCGGGAAACCAAGTAGGAAGTTGTAATAACTGCCCAGACAAGAGTCATGAAGACAATAGAAAAAGGAATGGAAAAGTTTTGAGAACTCTGGGATCTGTGGTAGTCAAGATATTGTGACAGGTTGACTATTTTGGAGAGGAGGAGATCTCCAAAATGTCTTGTAAGCCTCCAGCTTGACGGAGTCAGTGGCTGGTGATATAGTTAAAGGATATAAACACGTAGGAGGAGGTGGAGAAAAGAAGGTAAGCTTGCTTAAGTTTGACCAATTGAGGGCAGGATTCTCTGAGGAAGCCCAAGTAAGCAGTTGAAAATATAAAACTGGAGTCAGATTGGCCTAATTATTTTGGGTTTTATTCTTACAAAGAAAACAAGAGCCCCTGGCAGTATAACCCTTGGTGTCTTTTAGAATAACTTCTTCATAAACTAGTGTTCCCTTCTTCCTGGGACTGTGTTATCAAACTATATAATTTGTTTTAAAGGGTGGAGATATTCAGTGCTTCTCAGAACTGTCAGCTCAAGGCCAAGTCTTCATAATTCCATACAAAATTATTCATATTTTTTCCAAGGGAAAGGCGATGAGAAATGAGATAATATATTAAAGGAAATCAAATAAATTTACAATAAAAGATCATTAGGAAATGAAACCTTGTCAGCCTAGACAAATGGTCTCCATTATTACATTTAAGTCAGACTAAATTACTGTCCATGTATCTATTAACGCATTTATAAGTGTCGAAAATCGAGATGTTAGGATCTCGACTGTAGGTGTAAAATCAAAGTGATTTTGATAAGTTTAAACAATCTTTTATTGTGAAGGGAAAGAATTTGAAAATAATATAAATGTCACAGGGAGGTTTTTATAAAACCTTTTCTAAAACACTGTCAATGATTCAGGAGGTTAAAAAAAAGTTAGACACTATTTACACAATTAAGCATGACAATCAAATTATCTTAGCTCCAAAGAAGTAATTATGAGATCTTTTAAATCGGCAAAATCTTATATTCCTTTTCTTGAAGAGCTAAAAGGAAGCTGATGAAATAAATTCAACTTGTATAGTTAAAAGCAATTTGCATTCTCTCTCTCTAGCAGAAAGCTTGTCATTATTGCTCTGATTAAAATGAAACCTCTCTTAACTCTTAACTACATTGTCTAACCAGATCCCTTAATTAAGCAAGTAAACAGATATTGCTCACTCTCTCCTTTGTAAGAGGCTCTGGTAGGAAATTTGCTGGGGGTATCTACGAATGGTTGCCTTCTCTAATAAGACACAAGAGAGGGAAAATTCTTCCTCCCCCCTCCTGTAGGTACTGCCATGTGAGGATGTGATGTCTGGATCTGCAGCAGCCACCTTGTAAACATGAGGAGCAAAGATAGGGAAAGTTAAAATACTGACCATTGCACAGTGGAAAGATGGAAAGAGCCTGGATCTTTGATGACATTCAGAACCACTGAATTAATCCTGGAACTACTTGGGCTTCTTGATATGCAAGCTAATGAATGTATTTCTTTTGTTTAAATCAGTTTTAGGATACTGAAAGCATCCTAGATGATACAATGACTTTACAGGGGTCTACGCACCTGCAGAAAATTGAGCAAAACTTTCTAAGACTACTACATACTCTGCAATGCCTTACCAAATGCATATATACACCGATAACTCAAATGCATTTGATAAAATAAACAAAAACACATTTTTCTCAAATAAATTGCTAGTACTGGGTGAAAATTAAGGGACACTAGAATTACTTCTTCATGGGAGAAGACTTTTAAGTGTAACAAATCTTTTATTAGATAAGTTATTGATATGGGAATGAACTGATTCCACCACTAGTCCTGGAACCTTATAAGAAGCCTCCCAATTACCTATTTTGCAACTATAACCCAGATGAGCCCTCCCTGTTTTTGCCCCAAATCCTTTATCCTTATGAACTCACTTTTTCCTTAAATATTAAAAAATATATATCTTAATGGTTTTTTCAAACTGAATGATAGGTAACAAGATCTTATTGCTACTTTTGAGTATTTTTCAACATTTCTATAATGAAAACGTTAAGCGCCACAACCTTTCAGTCCCCAAGACTCGCATGGTCAGCTCTCACTCTAATTTTCTGCTCCCACTTGGTCTCACTAGAGAGTCTTGTTTCCTGTGTTTAACATGATCCGAAAGACTGGACAAGGCCCCTTTCGCCTTAACTTGCCAAAGCCACTTCTAACACAAGGTTACTATCTATAGCCGACTTTTAATAAAGGGTTGGGGCTAAACACTTTAATAGTTAATGTTAGGCACCCTTGTTTTTAAATTCCCTTGACCATCCCTGTCATTAATCATCCTTTCTCCTTGGGCCATGACCTCCCCATAGGCTTCTGGGCCCTCTCTCTCACCAAACCGCCTCACGGCTCCCCACCGAGTTCCCTTCCAGGCCCCTTATGCTCCCCTTTCCTGGGAAACTCGAGAATTCCTCTCACCTATTGAGAGAAACACATTAGCACTCTCTTTGTTGTCCTTGCAGAACAACACAAATCACCTTTTCAAATCAAAGATGTCCCTCAGGTTATTTTCTTAAATAAGTAAAAAAAAAAAAAAAAAAAAAAAATCCATCTTCCCTGAGATGAACTATGACATTTCCTTTATAAGATAGAAAGAAGCAGAGGCAGTTAGTTTTTATAAATAGCAATAGTTTTCTTCCCACCATGCTCAGGATGCAAACAGTTTGTAGTCAATGCAACAGGTTGTTAACATGGGAAATTTCTGCCTCGATTTTGGATAAGATTTAATGGCAAATAAGTGCCAAAGCTTTCGACATTCCAAATTGAATGCTAGACCATCTAGGAAGGGCTTGTCAAAGGGGTAGCTAAGTGCACCCCTGTGTGGACCCCTGACCCAAGCCCCTCCTTAAGGCCCTAAAAGAATTGACCTTGCAGAGGAGGAGAGGATTTCTCGAGAGAGGGTTGTCGGTGTTCTGCGCATCCTCTCCCCCCTCAGTGGGGGGAGCGTGGAGGAGCTTGTGCCTCAGTTAAACCAGGTGAGAGAGGGAGTCTTATGACAACCACTCAGACAGCCCAGTGTGTCTCCTGGAGACCAGGGAGCAACAGGACTGTGTGGCTGCATTGGAAGAAGACTGTGCCTCCACCAGTGGCAGAGCGAAAGTGCATGAGTGTTCCTTGTGGATCAGACGGGGTCAGATGGAAGGGCCTCAGCCCTGTGGCTGGGCTCAGTCCTGCGCTAGAGGACTTCTTCTAGAAGTGAAGTAACCAAGTGAGGGGTGCAACATGGCAAGTGAGGGGCTGAGGAAGGAATTCTGGGTGACCAGCCAGAAAAGTGGACTTTTTCATGCCAAGGGAGCCGTAGACAGGGGTTCTCAACATAAATACCTTGTGAGGAACCCATAAAAACATCAAATGGGAGGTGGGGGTGATCCTACATAGGGAATCTTACATACCCAGCAGGCACCATAACCAAATTACACGTGTGCGAGTCATTGGAGATGTTCCACGGGCCTCGCCTCTCCTCCCGCTCCCTAATTACCCCTGGAAGATCCAGAAACAACAAAGTGAGTGGGAAAGCAGAGGGGAAAAGCCAGGTAGAGGAAAGTGGAAGAATCCAGGCACATTCCATCTCCCTAGATGCAGGCTTGTGGACCGGAAGGAGACCCAGGCTACAGGGAAGGGGAGCCCTTAGCTCTGAACGAGGCTCTGCGTGTCCATCACTACACTGCTGGGTAAACCAGTGACTGAAATGAGCCTCTCCCCCTAACTTAATATTGTGAAAATCTCTGAGATTGGTGATAAAAGTTGTGGGATCTAATTACAGTTCATCCAAGGCCAGGAGAAAAAAGCAGTCCACAGAGTGTTTGACACAGCTGTGCATAGCAATCTATGCCTATCTAAGATCAGGACGGATCAGGATGTCACAAACACACAAAGAAAAACAAAGCTCAGCAAAGTAGGAAGAATGATAAGGATCATTACATTTGGCCTAAAGGGAAAGGTTTATTCTGCAAAATATTCTTGGTTTTATTTTGGTTTTTTTTGGTTGCTGACGTTGGTTTTAGGTGTGGTTGTTCCCTTTTACTCAGTGTTGTAAGTCCCTTATTCAGAACACTGCCTGGCACATAGTAGGTGCTTATTAAATGTTTATTAAGTATAGTGGGTTTTGATTTCATATTTAATAGACTCAAGTAAATTTTATAGAATTTAGTTTTTATTTTAAAATGCATACAATATAGCCAGTGAACAGGATTATCAGACATTTATAAATGAAATTCCATCTCATGTTGAAACTGTTTTCTAAACTACATAAAATGTGTAGACTTAGTCACTGCAAATGCATCTACATCTAGGTGTTCACTTGCACACACATGACTGGTGGAAAATTTGAAAATGAGTAAAAACAATTAAAATGGCCAAAAACATCTTTTCTGACATAAAAATGTGATTAGCATTGTTCTGTTTAGAGTAAATAAAAAAGAAGTGGATGTTAATAATGCAGCAGGGTTTTTACACTGAGAAAAATCTGTCTCTAGAAAACACAAATATTAATAATTTTTCAACCTTCGATTCTAATAATGTAATTTCGACCACTCTCTCCTCTGAGGACAACTAGAAAAGCTAAACAATAATGAAAAAAGACTGCTTGAAAGCAGTTAAAAGCTAATAAGGAAGTAAAAGTATATGCTTTTGTTAAAGAAAAGTGTAAACTGATTTTTAAAAAGCATAAATAAAAAAAACAAAATTTGTTCTCAAACAAATTTAACCTTGTTAAAATTTGGTGTGTTTTTAGTTTTTTATATACGTATGTGTTTTTATTTTATTTGGTTTTGCACAGTATACATACTTTTAAATATTTTATCTTGCATCTTCTTTTTAGGTTTCACTGCAGAATATCATGAGCCGTTTTCCATGGCTACATAATGTCTTATCTTGTGGTCATATTATAATTTATTTAACCATTTATCAATAGACTTTAGGTTCCTCTTAATTTTTTCTGTAATATATATTGTTTCAGCATCCATAATTCTGGAGTGCCTCTTCGATTATTAAAACAGATTATTTCCTAGAAGTGAAATAACTGGGTTAAGGGCATGAAAAATCAGGTATATATTATAAATCTGGTATGTGTTATAAATTTCCCTCCAGAAGAATAATACTAATATAAACTGCTAGTAGCATTTTCTGAGGGTGCTTTTTTTATTGGAATTTTGCCAACACTGAGTGTTAACTGTTTCGTCATTCTCAATTAATTACAAAATAATAATGTTCATTAATTAAATAGACAAATATTTATCAAGCGTCTATCTAAGTACACTGGCAAGCTAAAACAGACCTAGTCTCTGATCGCTTGAAGTGCATAGTTTGGTACAAGACATAGATAGTGAAGAAATTACTACACAAACTGAAATATAATTATAAACAGATAAATACACAAAAGGAAATTAATAGAGCACTATGACAGTGGTTTGAGATAAGGGTCGAGACATAACTGGGGAGTTTAGTGGGAAGATGACATGGTTGGATTAGAACCCTCTTGCCGCAGCGTAGAGGAGGGATTATTGGACTGTCAGAGTAGATCCGGGGAGACCAGTTAATTGGTGATTGCAAAAGAGAGAAAATAGTAGTTCCCTAGAGTATCACAGCAGGAAGCTGAGGACTAGAGCATTGATATTTTCATCTGAATGTGCTGGTTATTAGTAAGATTGGATACTTTTCCATGTGTTTACTGGCATTTTATGTTTTGTGTCTGTATGTGAAGAGGGGAACCAGTGAGTATTCGGGAGCCTGAAAGAACTCTGTTCTTACTTTTTGCTCATTTTCAGTTAAAGTTTTGAGCATTTTCTTGATTGATCTGTGAAAGCCCTTTATTGGTGACTGTATTTCCACCATAATATTTTAAACAACCGAAGAAAAGCGAGCGGTCGAAACTGACAGCCCCTATTTCTCCCCTAGGGGCCTGCAGACCCGCTGCCGAAGCTCTGCTTCAGGCTGGGCGGGCCCAGGTCGGTCCCACCCCGCGTTCTGGGACCAGGGTCGCTCTGGGCGCTCAGCTCAAGACAGATGGAGAAGTACAAGGGGCCAAACCAAAGTGTGCAAACACAGTGAAAGCCTCTGTGGGCTTTTTCACATCTGCTTCCCACTGGCCAAGCAAGTCAGGCGGCGATCACTGGCGCAGGGAGCCCACTCCACCCGTTTTGCTTGGAGGCTCCCCCAAGTCACGGGGCGAGGTGGACAATGCATAACCCTGTCAGGGGGGCGGGGGGCTGGGAGCCATAACCCGATATACCAAAAAGGACATTTGTCATTAGCTCTTTATGTGTGTGCCAGTACTTTCTCACAGGATTTTGTTTGACATCAACTTTTTATGATATTCAAAAGTTTTTTAAGTTTTATGTAATCAAAGTTATAGATGCTTCCTTTGCATCTTTCTACACCAATTATAGATTTGGACATCTTTACCTATTTTAAGTTCAGATAAATATTTACTTGAATATTTTTCTCATAGTTTTTATCATTTCATTTCTATGCATAATTATTTAGTCCACCTGAAATTTATTGGGGGCATATGACATGAGGTAATGATCTAATTTATTTCTCCCAAATAATAAATTGCCAAAAAATATTTTAATGAAAATTTCTGTGCACAATATGAAGAAAACTACTTTGTTGAAGGCTATTAATGAAACAAAATTTAAATAAATGAATAAATGTGGCATATTCTTGGATAAGAAAGTTAAATATTGAAGTTAAATATGAAGTTGTCAACATTGAATTGCTATTCAAATCCAATAAAAAATCCCAACAGGATTTTTTTTTACCTAGTGGGGAAAAATAGTAAATGTCTAGAAAAGTAAGCAGTTAAGAATAAGTCATGGAAAGCTAAATATTTGAATTATAATTATTAAATATTATGGTTTAAGTGTCAAGAATAGAAAGACCAGTAGAATAAAATAGGCTGTTAACCTAAAAATAAAAGGCCTTTCAAAGTGAGGAGCAACATGCATTTATTTGAGATGGAAAGAATAGCTACTCAGGAAAGCACTGACTCAGGCAGAAGCCCAAATAGTGTTTCGATTAGGAGACAGAGGCAAGAGATATTTATAAGAAAGGAAAGGGGAACAACTACATCACTAGGAGGAAGGCATTTCTATTGGTGCAGATAACATAACATAGTAACACTAATTCTAAACAAAGCTTTCAATTTTCAGTCGGGTAGCCATCAGTGCAGTAGTCACAATATCTGCTTTCTTGTTATCATTGCAAACAGTGCTTTGAGACATAATGTTGCTCTAGGCCCAGTTCAAACGTTATTTTGTTCTGGCTTTTTTTCTTTTTTTTGTCATTTTCCCTCTTTTGATCACCGTGTTTCCTTGAACCTTGAAAGCATTGCTGATCAGTCACTGGAAAGCAGCATTAAAAGTTATTAAAAGTTGGTTCTCTATTGTCTGGTGACTCGTTTCGGGTGTGGCATGTCGTTGTCAATGAGGAAAGCTCACTCCTGGTATGTCGGGTCCCACATAAGAGGGAAGTGGTTTCTAGGAGCCTTAGGCCATATCTGAGCAACAAGAACACCAGACCAGAGGGAGGCTTTTAACATCATGGGTGTTTTTTTAATCCTTGCCCAAGGAGTGAGGATATTTTTTCCATTGAATTTTTAGAGAAGGCAGAAGGGAGGGGGCAGGGAAAGAGAGAGAGAGAGAGAGAGAGAAAGAAAGAGAGA
The DNA here is from genome assembly GCF_054644295.1 of Miniopterus natalensis. NCBI lineage: Eukaryota > Metazoa > Chordata > Mammalia > Chiroptera > Miniopteridae > Miniopterus > Miniopterus natalensis. The sequence continues at coordinate 26,950,465 of NC_142094.1, read as the reverse complement.
GAAGCATTGATGTGAGAGAGAGACATTGGTTGGTTGCCTCCTGCATGGGGATCGAACCTGCAATCCAGGTACGTTCCCTTGACTGGGACTCAAACCCATGACCTCCCCATGTGCAGGCCAACGCTCTAGTCGCTGAGCCACACCGGCTAGATCATGCCATCACGTTTCTTTAAGGACAAATACTTGATGTAGTTTCTTAAGGATTCAAATGAAGCCTCATAGGCCTCAGTGATCATTTCAAAATGTTGAGCAACCGTATCAGAGTGGTGTCTATAACATCAAGCTATGAAAAACAAAGATTTCTAATAGCAAAAAATTTTATAACAAACATCCTAAATTCAGCTTGAAGAATCTGAACCAGCAGGCAGTAAGCTGAAGATATTAAAGAACCATGAGGTGTCAGTGGACACTTAATCAATGGTTTGTACCCGGGTTTTATCTAGTTCTATCTCTGTTTCACCAGAGGTGTTTTATTCAAGTACAGTAAGAGATGTTAACAACAGAGCAAACTCCACCTTGTTCAGTTAGGATACGGTCAAGCGCAATTCTATTGTCTAACATATTTATGCAAGGGAATGTAAACATTTTTCCTGCTTGGCTATTGCTATTTTGGTCATTAGAATATTTGCCCAGGAAAAAAATATTTTTTTAAATCTGGTACCTTTACTGGGATTGACATCAATAGGCATTAAACATCCTTGACTCCCCATAACCTTTTGCACATTTTGACCTGAGAAGTAGGTTTAAAGATGATGCCCAATGTTATCTTTCCAGTTAGAAATTAAGCAGGGAAAGGAAATGATAACTATTAAAGTGAGTGCTTGGCCTCTTATATTATTTATGAGATAGGAAGGAAATAAAGTAAGGGAGAAAAAAGAAATGTGAAGGTGTAGCTTATACAGGCCTAGTCTGGAGTCGTGGGTTAGCTGTTCATAATAGATGTCACCCGTTTCAGTACCTAGTAATTTTTAACTTTAAATTCTCTGTTGGTTGAGCAGTCCAGTTAGGTGCAAGAGCTTTCTTTAAAGAAACATAAATCTAAGAGTCACACCTTTAAATTTGGCCACACATGGATTAGTTAAGGGTACCTGAAATTCTGGAGAGATCAGGTGGGAAGGAAAAGATAATGTTTTATTTTATTTACAAAGTTATACTTTAACAAATTGCTGTAGGTCACAGATAGATTAGGAGAAAAAAAATTCTTATATCTGTAAAAAAAAGATAAAAACCAATATTTCATATAAAAATCATAATCACTCTTATCAGTGCACTTAGTCTCATGTTACTAATTTTTGTTGATCTTGATCTTTTTGTTAGCAGTCCTATGAATCCAGTTTTTCCTTAGAGTTGTATAAATCCTCGCCTAGTTCAGTGTTAAGGTTTTAAATTATAATCTCTTTGAAGATGAAACATATTTGTGGAAACTTTTTTTTTTGCCAAAGTATCAGAGTAAAGTAATAATTGTCTGTAAATGATAAAAGACTTAAAATGGCCATGGTTATAGGTCTGGTGAGAGTTTATATACACATATATGAATAATGCAATTGGCTTAGTTATTTATTCTAATCTTGGTTAGCTTGACCATATATAAAATTCTTTTCTCAAGATTCCTCCTTTCATGAAACTTCTGAAACTTCTACAAACCTTCTGCAACATATACAAAAGTAAATAAAAGCTGTATATATATGAAACAGGAGACAAATTAAACCAATGGGGGTGAGAGATTTATCTTCAATAAAATAAAATATGAATCAAGTTTCTTTAGAGAAATTATTTGATTAATAAATATTGTTAACTATCCATCTGGAATCAACAACAATAAAATTACAATCATAACTATCTTTCATATAACAAAATAAATTCCAAATAAACTGAAGTTCTAAACACACTCAAAAATTAAACAATGTAAACAGGCAAATAGAAGAATATTTGTATAAGTTCAGAGCTGGGAGTCATTCATAAGGAAAAGTGAAACCTACATAAAACAACCAAAACATCTAATTACATAAAAAATTCAAATTTCTGTATAGCAAGCACATAAACAACCTACAGGGACAAATAACACCTTGGTGAAAAAAATGAAAATATATATGACAGAGTTAATATCCCTTGTACACATAAAGCATGTAAAAATTGATTTTAAAAAAACAATAGGGCCCTGGCCAATGTGGCTCGGTGGGCTGGGCATAGGCCTGTGCACCAGAAGGTCACCAGCTGGGTTTCCCCTCAGAGTCCATGCCCAGGTCGCAGGGTCGGCCCCTAGTAGGGGCACGCAGGCTGCAGTCGCTCATTGTTTCACTCTCACACAGATGTTGCTCTCTCTTTCTCTCTCTTCCTCTCTCTCTAAAATAAAAAATCACTTTTTAAAAATCTGTAAAAACACAACAACAATAGGAATAAATGATGAAAGATCTAAAATCAAGATATAACATTGTGAAGAACACCATTAATAAAGAGAATATCTTTTAAGCTAAAGAATCAAGAATCAGAATATTGCCCTAGTTGGTTTGGCTCAGTGGATAGAGCGTTGGCCCGAGGACTAAAGTGTCCAGGGTTCAACTCTGGCCAAGGGCACATACCTCAGTTGCAGGCTCCATCCTGGCTCTGGTCGGGGTACGTGCAGGAGGCAACCAATCGGTGTGTCTCTCTCACATCGATGTTTGGTTTTTTCTCTCTCTCCCTTCCACTCTCTGAAAAGCAATGGAAAAAATATCCTCAGGTGAGGATTAAAAAAAGAAAAGAATCAGAATATTAACAGCAGCACTGAAAGCCAGAGCATAATGGAGCAATTCTGAAGAAAAAATAATTTCTACCCTAAAAGCTACACTGAGCTAAAACAATTAATAAAGCCAGAGGTCCCATTACAGACATTTTCAAAATTACAGTTGACCCTTGAACAACACAGGCTTGGACTACATAGGCAGATTCAGATGTGGGGGTTTTTATAAATATAATGGAATTTTTTTAGAGATTTGCAAAAATTTGAAAAGACTTGTAGATGAACCACATAGCTTAGAAATAACAAAAAAAAATTTTTTAAAGTTAGGTATGTCATGAATTCATAAAATATATACATATACTAGTCTATTTTATCATTTACTACCATAAAATATACACAAATCTATTATAAAACATTAAAATTTATCAAAATGTATACACACAAACATAGACTATACATCTATACATGGCGCCATTCGCAGTTGAGAGAAATGTAAACAAATGTAAAGATGCTGTCTGAAGTCATAACTGCATAAAATTAACTGTAGTGCATACTATACTAGTGTAATAATTTTGTAACCACCTCCTGTTGCTACTGCAGTGAGCTCAAGTGTTGTGAGTATCCACTTAAAACACCATGTGACCCATGTAATCATCTCCACCTGAGCAGTTCATCTCTTCAGGAAATTATGTATCACAGTAAAGTGATCTTTTGCAGGCCTTCTGTATTTTTTATTGTGTTTAGTGCAATACTCTAAGCCTTGAATAATGCCATGGAACCCATACAGAGTGTCACTGGTTATGCTGAAAGTGCTCCCAAGAAACAGAGAAAAGTCTTGCCATTGCAAGAATAAGTTGAATTGCTTGATATGTTCTATAGATTAAAGATCTGCACTGCAGCTGTGGTTGCCGGCCATTTCAAGATAAATGAATCCAGAGCAAAAAAAGAAAAAATATGTGAAGCCATCGCTGTAGCTATACCAGCAGGTGTGAAAAACTTGCACTTTTTGCAAAATATCTTTTTATCTCATATTGAAAATGTAACTTTTATGAGGGTTCAGAATTGCTATATGAAAGGCACACCTACCTATAGCCTCTAATATGCTCTGAGAAAAACGAAAATCATTATATGACAACTTAAAACACAAGGAAAGTGAAGGATCTTAAGCTGGAGAATTTAATGCCAGCAGAAAATGGTTTGATGGTTTTAGAAAGAGGTTGGCTTCTAAAATGTCAAGGTAGCAGGAAAAGAGCTTCTTTGGACCAAGAGAGAGCAGGTAAGTTCCCAGATGCTATTAAGAAAATCATTGCAGAGAAAGGATATCTGCCTGAACAAGTTTTTAATGCAGATAAAAATGCCCTATTCTGGGGGGGGAAAGTGTCAACAAAGGACATTTATTAATAATGAAGACAAGCAAGCTCTATGACGTAAGGAAGGCAGGAAGAGGTAGCCTAGCTCTAGTGTTTTGTGCCAGTGCAGTCGGGTTTATGACCAGGAGGACACTTTTCTATAAAGCTGCTAACCCCTGAGCCTTAAAGGGAAACGAGAAGCACCAGCTCTTAGTGTTTTGGATGTACAATAAGAAAGCCTGGATAATGAGAACCCTTTTTCTTGACTGATTCCACTCATGCATTGTTCCTGAAGTCAGGAAGTACCTTGCCAGTAAGGGACTTCCTTTTAAAGTCCTTTTTTCCCCCCTCACCCGAGGATATGTTTTTACTGATTTGAGAAAGAGGTAGGGAGAGAGAAAGACATGAATTCGAAAGAGAAACCTAGGTATGTGCCCTGACCGGGAATCAAACCCAAAACCCTTTGGTGTATGAGATAACACTCCAATCAACTGAGCCAATCAGCCAGGGCTTAAAGTTCTTCTAATATTGGACAATGCCCCTGGCCACCCAAAACCTCATGAGTTTAATACTGAAGGTGCGGAAGTAGTCTACTTGCCCCCAAACACAACATCTCTAATTCAGCCTCTCAGTTAGGAGGTCATAAGGACCTTTAAGGCTCTTTACACACAGTACTCTTTGGGAAGGATTGTCAATGCCATGGAAGAGGCCCAGATAAAGAGGACATTGTGAAAGTCTGGAATGATGACACCACTGAAAATGCCATTCCTGTTGTACAAAAAGCCATGAAAGCCATCAAGCCCAAAGCAATAAATTTCTGCTGGAGAAAACTGTGTCCAGATGTTCTGCAAGATTTACAACAAAACCAATCATGGAAATCATGAAAAAGATTGTGTATGTAGCAAAAAAAAAAAAAGTGGTGTGTGTGGGTGTGAAGAATTTCAAGATATGAATCTTGGAGAAGTTTAAGACCTAAGAGACACAACACCAGAGGAATTAGCAGAAGACAACTTAATGGAGATGAATTCTTCTGAACCAGTGCCAGATGATGAAGAAGACATTGAAGGAGTGGTGCCAGAAAAAAAACTGACATTAAACAATCTGGCATGCCTGGCCAGGCATTGCTCAGCGGTTGAGCATCAACCTAGAATCCTAGAGATGAAAGTTCAATTCCCAGTCAGGGCACATGTCTGGGTTGCAGGCTCGATCCCCAGCAGGGGGCATGTAGGAGGCAACCGATCAATGATTCTCTCTCATCATTGATGTTTCTATCTCTCTCTCTCCCTCTCCCTTCCTCTGAAATCAATAAAGATATATTTAAAAAAAACAAACAAAAAAACCCCACAATCTGGCACAAGGGTTCCAATTATTCAAAACCACCTTTGAAAGAAAAAAAAAATTTAAAAATTTAAAGAAGAAAAAAAATGCCTTTGACTTCTTTTATGACATGGACCTCTCTATGATATGGGCACTGAAACTAAAGCAAACAGTGGAAGAACTATACAGAATTTAAATACCTGCTCATAAATAGTTATTGTTAACACCAGCAAGCCTCAACTTCGGAGAAAATATTTGTAACACATTCATCTGGCAAATAAATTGTATTTAAAACATATGAATAATTCCTACAACTCAATTAAAAAAAACAACAATAAAAGGTGACAAAAGAGCTTGAAGAAACATATAAACTAGTGCTTGACATGATTACTCATCAGGGATATGGAAATTAAAACCAAATAAGAAACCACAACACATTCATTTAAATGGCTCAGATGGAAGAGATTAATAACAAATGTTGGAGAGGATTTGGAGCAACTAGAATTTTTCATATATTTCATCAAATACTTATTGGATATACTAGACAAAGACTTAAAATCTGCTATTTTAAATATATTCAAGTCCTCAAGGAGACCATGTCTAAAGAACAAAAGGTAAGTTAATTCTTTAGAACAGTAATGCTATATGATCAAATAGAGAATATTAATAAAGAGACAGAAATTATTAAAAATAAGAATCCTAGGATTAAAACGTACAATAACTGAAATGAAAATTTCATTAGAGGGAACTCTCAAGCATTGCAGTGCAAATGTAAATGATTTCACTACTGTGCAAAACAGTTTGACAGTTTCTCAAAAACTTAAACATAGAATTACCATATGACCCAGCAATTCTACTCCTGGGTAGAATTCTCTCTATACCTGAGAGAACTGAAGCATATATTTACAGAAAAGCATATATATCAACATTCGTAGCAGTATTATTCATAATAACCATAAAGAGGAAAAATGCAAATGTTCACGAATGGATAAACTAATGCAATATATTCATGCAATGGAATATTATTCAGCCATAAAAAGGAATAAAGTACTGAATAGCTACTACAACATCGATGAACCTTTAAAACATTATGCTATGTGAAAGAAGCCAGATACAAAAGGGCAAATATTGTATGACTCCATTTATATAAAATATCCAGAACAGGCAAATCCATAAAGACAGAAAGAAAATTTGTGTTTGTCAGGGCGTTGGGGAAAGGGTAATTGCAGTGACTGCTAAAAGATATGGGGTTTCTTTTGGAGATGATGGAAATGATCCGGAATTAGATAGTGGTGAGGTTACACAACCTTGTGAATACACTAAAATCACTGAATTGAACTTTAAAATGGTGGGTATTATGTGAAGTCTGTCTCAATAAAAAATTGCAAAGAAAAAAGATTTAAACTAGATAGTCATTTATTTTTCCCACACTAAAAAATCTTGAGGTATGAAGAGCTGCAGGATTGCTTTACACTGTCCTCAATGGCCTTTTATTCTGGCATCTCTAGGCAGGGACTCATCCTCCTAGTCCAAGGTGGCATTCTCCTTCTAGGCAAAATAATGGAGAAAGTTTCAAAGAAGGGACAAAGAATACAAATTGTTTTTTTAGCACACTTTCCAGAATTTGTTACATAACATATCCACTTACATCCCGTTGCCTTAAATGTAGTCATATGGCTTTATCCAGAATAAGGGAGATCAGGAAATGTAAGGTTTATTTCTTAGGGTTTATTTCTAATATCGGCAGCTGTCACTAGCTAAAAAAAAAAATCTGCTAATTTTACTCTTGTGAAAGAGGAGAAGAATGGATGATTAAAGACAGCTAGTAGATAATAGTGGACTCTACTGCCCCAGGCAAAGAGTGTATGATAGGAATCCAAGGGTCATGAAGACAAGTCCTAAGACAATAGCTGTGAATAAGCCTAGGTATCCAGTACGGACAAGAGAAAATGTCAGGAGGATCCAGGGGAGATAGTTTTAAGGGGTAAAAAAGTAGAACTGAGAGATTACATGGTATGTTTGGCCCCACCTAAAGGTATTTTATAGATCAGGTGGAGAGTTTTGAAAAGAACTAGTGATAGATTTTTAGGAAATTAAATATATTTTTAAAGGTTTTTATATTCCAAGAATAATAAAATAAAATTGTATTCAAAAAGGAAAAGCTGTGTTAGTACCCTACATGTACTATTTACATAGTCATAAAAATCAAACACCAAATATGGATTTAACAAAAACTGATGCGTTTATATTAGAGGAGGAGAGAAAGAGTGCTCATTCTTCATCTTGCTTAAATTCAAAATCAATAGGCAGTTACTAAAGGTGAAAATCAAGAAATAACAATATAATATTAATATTTAGAAATACAGAAGAAAATGGCAAGAAACAGCTAACCAATTGAAAATTATTATTTTGAATGGGGAGGAATAGGGAACAAATGTTTCATGTTATAAGCCTTTGACTTTTAAATGTATTTAAATGTATGTTTAAATATATATAAGTATTCTTTGATTAATTTTTTAGTTTTTAAAGGATTAATAGCAGTTTTTATCTATCTTCTGCTTCCTCAGTTAACACTTTGTAAACTTCAATGTAAATAATAATAATAGTAGCAATGTAATATGGCTTATATATCAAACGTGGATTTCCTTTAAAATTTTTTCCTCCTTTAAATGAACTGTCTGGCATCACGGCGAGAGCTGGAGGGGGCAGCTTTCTTCCAGACAGAAATGCTGGCAGAAAACCCATTGTTCCTTTGCTGAGCCCTTCTCCCACAGAGCTGGCAGGCAGGTGCCATATCTTAGTCTCCATCAACGCTATCACCCCGTCGAAGCACCACCCAACCACCTCCACAAGCAACACATTCAAGGAGCAAACTCAGCTGGCACCAGAGCCCCACTGAAGTGAGTCCTGCTCCGTGGGGTGGGCCTCTGCACAGCTAATCCTCCATGGTGGTTGCAACCAGACCTTGCAGCCGATTGGCCTACAGGTAAATCCCTCCCATTGATATGCCAACAGCAATCAAAGCTCAGCTACAACAGGAGGATGTACACAGCCCACATGAGGTGTGCACCTGGAGTGCCCAACTTGGGTGAACAGGGAGGCTGTGCCGTTGGACCCTACAGGACACCTACTCTATTAGGCCACTCTACCAAGCTCCAGAGATGTAGCAGATCTACCAAACACATAGAAACAAACACAAGGAGACTGCCAAAATGAGGAGACAAAGAAACATGTCCCTAATAAAAGAACTGAACAAAATTCCAGGAAAATAACTTAACAAAATAGAGGCAAGCAATCTACTAGATTGCTGGTTATAAAGATGCTCAATAAACTTAGGGGAAGAGTAGAACTTAGAGAGAATTTCAACAGCATAAAAAAGGACATGGAAACCATAAAAAAAGAACCAGGCAGAAATTACAGATACACTAACTGAAATGAAAAATAATGTGCAGAGAATCAACAGTAGAGCAGACGAAGCTGAGAATCCAAATAGTTATTTGGAATATAACAAAGCAAAAAACTCCCAATCAGAATGGCAAAAAGAAAAAAGAATAAAAAAAATGAGGATAGCATAAGGAGCCTCTGGGACAATTTCAAGGATACCAACATTAGCATTATGGGGGTGCTGGAAGGAGAGGAAAGAAAGCAAGACATTGAAAACCTATTTGAAAAAATAACTACAAAACACTCCACTTATCTGGTGAAAGAAATAGACATATAAGTCTAGGAAGTGCAGGTAGTCCCAAACAAGGTGAACCCAAAAAGGCCCACACCAAGACACATCATAATTAAATTACAAAAGGTTAAAGACAAACAGAGAATCTTAAAAGCAGCAAGACAAAAGCAGTTAGTGCCCTGGCTGGTGTGGCTCAGTTGGTTAGGCATCATCCCATGCACCAAAAGGTTGCTGGTTCAATTCCTGGTCAGGACACATGCCAGGGTTTTGGGCTTCACCACTGATAGTGGACATGCAGGAGGCAGCCAATTGATGTGCTCTCACATTGATGTTTCTCTCTCTCCCTCTCCCTTCTTCTCCCTCTAAAAATCAATAAAAATATTTTTAAAAAGAAAAGAAAGAAAAGCAGTTAGTTACCTACAAGGGAGCTCTCATAAGACTGTCAGCTGATTTCTCAACAGAAACTTTGCAGACCAGAAGATATTGGCAAGAAATATTCAAAGTGATGAAAAGCAAGGACCTACAACCAAGATTACTCTACCCAGCAAAGCCATCATTTAGAATAGGACATATAAAGAGCTTCGCAAACAAGAAAACACTAAAGGAGTTCATTACCACCATACTAGTGTTACATGAAATGTTAAAGGATCTTCTTTAAGAATAATAAGGGGGGAAAGATAAAAATAGGAACAATAAAATGGCAATAAATATGTATCTATCAACAATTAAATCTAAAAAATAAAAATAAATAAACAAACAAGCAGAACAGAAACAGACATAGATTCAGAGAATATTTTGATGGCTGCCAGATGGAAGGGGGTTAGGGGAATGGGTGGAAAAAGTGAAGGGATTAAGAAGTACAAATTGGCCCTGGCCAGTGTGGCTCACTTGGTTGCAGTGTCATTGCATAAACCAAAGGTTCTCAGGTTCAACTTCCAGCCAGGGCACATACCTGGGTTGTGGGTTCTATGCCAGTTGGGGTGCATGCAGGAGGCAACTAATCAATGTTTCTCTCTCACATTGATGTTTTTCTCTTCTCTCCCTCTCCTTTCCTCTTTCTCTAAAATCAATAAAAACATATCCTCAGGTGAGGATTTAAAACCTCTCTGTGTCGCCCGGCCAGGCATGGCTCAGCAGTTGAGCATTGACCTATGATCCAGGAGACTGAGGTTGGATTCCCAGTCATGGCACATGCCCGGGTTGCAAGCTCGATCCTCAGCAGGGGGCATGCAGGAGGCAGCCGATCAATGACTCTCTCATCATTGATGTTTCTATCTCTCTCTTCTTCTCCCTTTCTCTCTCCGAAATCAATAAGGATATATTTAAAATAAAGTAAAATAAAATAAAACCTATCTGTGTCATCACTTTAACATTTTTTTAAAGAAATTAAAAAAGAAAAAGAAGTACAAATTGGTTGTTATAGAAGAGTCATGGGGATGTAAAGTACAGCATAGGGAATATAGTCAATAATATTCTAATTGTCTAATATGCTGTCTGAGGAGTATGAGATTTATTGGGATGATCATTTAGTAAGTTATATAATGTCTAATCATTGAGGTGTACACCTGAAACTAATATAATATTATAGGACAACTATAATTGAAAAAAAATGATTTAAGAAATTTTTAATTGAATAAACAAGAGAAAAGTAATAATTTTAAAAAACATTTTTTACCTCCAACTATTAAAATATTTCAAGGCCTCACCGGCCCGGCGTAGCTCAGCAGTTAAGTGTTGACGTAGGATCCAGGCAATCGGGATTCGATTCCCGGTCAAGGCACATGCCCGGGTTGCGGGCTCGATCCCCAGTCAGGGGCATGCAGGAGGCAGCTGATCAATGACTTTCTCATCACTGATGTTTTTATCTCTCTCTCCTCTTCTTTCCTCTCTCTGAAATCAATAAAGATATATTTAAAATATAAATATATTTCAAGGTCTCAAATAATAACCTTAGCTATACAGAAGAACCTTTATTATTTAATGTTTGTATTTCCTTTACTGTCTTAAAGTTGCCACTCTATTTTTTTAGATGTCTTTCTTAACTATTGTCTGAAGTTAAAATTTTCCATTGAATCAAAGTCTATGAATAATTCATAACAGCTAAATAAATGGGATAAATGCTTCTAGCTTTCAGAGTCTCCAAATGTCATCTTCAGGAAAGACGTAGTTTTCCAATGCTAGTCCCCAAGGAATAACAATCCAGAACTCGCAGCCAGCAGGTTTTCAGGCTCCTTGATCCAATAGTTTTAATGTATGTAGGTCATGTCATCAAACAGGATGTCACCTCGCTCATCATGTCATCTGGCTTCTTCCCTGTCCCAGTGCTCGCCCTGTCATCACCTAACCTATAACTTTATTTTCAACAGCCACAACCCTAGAATCTCAGATGCTTTGTAAGAACAGCCTCATTATCTGTAGTGTTGTAACAGCAGTTAGAAACTGAATGACATTCAATTAAAATGATATTAGCAGCTCAGGAGTGATTTTGTTTAATTTACTCCTACTCAGATGTAAAAACATTAGCGACTTTTTTAATTGGACCTCATAATGTCTAACTCCTACTCGAATGCAATGAAATTAAAGACTTTGGTGCCTAAATACCGCTTAATTTACTCCTACCCATCTATAATGACATTAAAGATGCTTTAGGGTAGATATTGTTTCCAATCAATTTTATTCAAAAGAAATCTGAGCTCGCAGGTACTATTATTAAGCATATAATAAAATCACACAAGAAATATATCTTTACAATTGGGGATAGAGTGGTTTCCAGTAATATTAAAAAGTAATCATTTTTATTTTAATGCAAGGATATTAAAAAGTAATATCTCAAATTCAAGATTTTGTAAAGTTTTCCATTGTTTAAACAAATATGTGCGTCACAGCCAGTTAAAGAAATGTACATTGTTAGATATAAATTTGAATTGAATTTTATTCAGTTATAGCATGTGATTGGCTCATGCCTGATAAAAAATTTATCTTAAACATGGCTTAGAGAAAAGCATTTTTTAAAGCTAATGTTAATAATTTTTTTAAATAATTTTTTTAAAATTCTTTTCCTGCCATCAGTTTAAAGATTTTGTATAACCTTTATTTTCCTAAAAAGGCTATTTTTAAACACAGCAGAATTTTGAGTCCATATGTACTTGGGACAGAGTAAGTATTTAATATGTAGTTGTGGAGAGGGGGAATAAAAACTATTATTAATAATATAGCTAATATTTGTAAAGTCCCTACTATGTGCCAGACATTTTTATGAATACTTTAAATGTATTAATGGCCCTAGCCAGTTTGGCTCAGCAGTTAGAGTGTTGGCCTGCAGACTGAAGGGGCCCGGGTCCCATTCCAGCCAAGGGCATGTACCTCGGTTGCAGTCTCGATCTCCAGCCCCAGTATGGGAGGCAACCAATTGATGCTTCTCTCACTTCAGTGTTTCTCTGTTTCTCTCTCTCTCCCTTCCACTCTCTCTGAAAAGCAAGAGAAAAAATATCCTTGGGTGAGGGTTAAATAAAAAAATAAAATTTTAAAAATGTATTAACGTATTTAATCCTTCGAATTAAGTAATACTAAGTAATATTCTTAGTTTACAAATAAAAATAATAAAATGATGGATGTTGCTGTTAACATTCTTTGGGCTGCCTTTAGTTTGGGAAGTCTTTTAAGTACCTATCATTCTTACCCCATAATTCTCCCCCATAAAATTAATTAGAAAAAATATATAGTAAAATTAGAAAGTGAGCGTCAAACCCAGAATTACCCATACACATATACACACATACATAGGCTATTTCAGCCCAGAAATAGTACAGCTTGCTTTACTTGGATATTTAGGAATAACTCCTGTATCCTTTGAAAAACATTTAATGATGTTTTAAAATATCTAACACTAATAATATTGGTGTGCTTAGGATGTGCCCTGGTCACAGTTTCTGGTCGTGCTCACAGAGTTAGAAGATGGGCAGTCTAGCCTCTTCGGTAGTACTGCTTTGGCTGAAATGCCTGGCTCCTCCCACACAGGTAGGCAGGGCCTAAGGTTAAAAAATGTTTTAATAATAGACGTCAGGGCAGTTATGTAACTGCCTAGGTTTCAGTCCTCACTCTGTCACTTGTTGATTGTTTGATCTTAGGCATGATATTTAATTTTTTAAGCCCCAGTTTTCTTATCTGCCTATTCGAATAAGAAGCTCCATTGTTTCCCCCTGCCAAATACTTGTCACTGCATATTTCCTATTTAGGTGAATATCACTCAATGTGTTTGTAATTTTTAATCCAGACTCTTGAGAGTCATCTTTGATTGATTGATATCTTTCTCTCTCTTTCTTCCCACATTCAATGAATCACCAAATCTATTGTATCTTCTAAGTATTACTCATTCAGAGCATCCTAGTTGCAATGAGACACAGTAGATATTCATGATAGTAGAATAAATACATGAACATTCATTCACCTAACATTTCTAGAACCCCGGGTTTTTGCCAGGAGGAGCTAGGCTGCCAAAGATGCAGAGGTGATAATCTTTGGATTTAAGGAGCTTCCTGTTCAAAGGGAGATAAACAGTAAAATCCTGTTTTTAATATGGTATGGTAAGTGCTTTACAGCACCATGGGAATATGGTCATTCCTTATTGCAGACGATATTAATTAGGAGTACATCTGGCACAGAAAACCCAACCACAGTGATTACACCAAATATGGGTTGATGGGAATGGCAAACATTTAAAATTGAAGGGGTAGTTTTCAGGGAATCCGTGTAACTTGGAGTCTAGATAATAAATACTGATTTTCCTTTATTTTAGTGTCTGAATTCCAGGCATCAGTCTACCAATGAAAATTTCCACCCTTCTAGATTGTCTCTCACATGACTTTACCACTGAGCAGCACATCATTTCCTCCGTCTACAGAGATACAAGTTCTAATTACTCCTCAGACCACACCTTACCAAGAGAATTTCAGTCAACTCATTTCAGTCACACTCTCCAAATTTTATGGGAATCCAACAACCCATTTTCACACAAACCAAAAAAATAGACCGAAACAATGTTCTTTACATAGATGAAAATTTATGTTGTGGTAAAGATACAATAAAAAGATGTCCCCAAAAAATGATTAGGAAAAACCAAGAACTAGTTTTGGTTCTTTTAAGAGTAATGACTTATTATTTTTAAAAAGACCATGACTAAGAGTGTCAACATGAAGTGCTGACTGAGCTTGACATATCATTTTCAGTGATATACCTGATATAATTCTGTAAGTCAATTTCTTCCACATTAGTCTGATTTTTGTCTCTTTTATTTTTCACAGCTATGGTTCAAGTTCAGTACCATGACGACAACTACTACAGGGAATGTGTTTGCCGGTTCTTAAAGAGATAAGAAGAGGAAGAGAGGAAGGAGAGGGACAAGAAGGAGAAGTAGTTGGTAGTAGTAGAAGTAGTAACAGTAGAGCAGCAGAAGTCATAAGCCACCATAACAGTAGCAACAGTTAGCTCATTCATTAGTTTGGTACCACCAGCAAGCACTCCCTGGAAAGTTCACCCACAATGATTTCTGGGAGTTCCCAAGAGGCTCTCACGAGCTCTTAGCTCTGGGGGTTCACCTTCCATTTCTCTGCTGTTATGGCCTGAATGTTTATGTCCCCCCAAATTCATATGTTGAAGCGCTAATCCCCAATGTGATTGTATTTGGAGGTGGGGCCTTTAGGAGGTAACTAGGTTTAGATGATGTCATGAGAGTGGGGTCCCCATGATGGGATTGGTGCCCTTCTAGAAGAGAGAGACCAGATCTGTGGCCATGGGTGTGGCTCCTGAAAACCCCAAAGGCCCAATTGAGATCTGCTGTCCTTGCTATGGGTGGGGGCACTAATGCTCCTGAAGTCAAGGTCATACTCTGTCATAGGAATCCTATATCAGGGTTCCCATCAGATCATGAGGATATTTTTCAGACATCATAGTTACTTTTTTATAAATATTTTTTTTATTGATTTCAGAAAGAGGAAGGGAGAGGGAGAGAGATAGAAACATCAATGATGAGTCATTGATCGGCTGCCTCCTGCACACCCCCTACTGGGGATTGAGCCTGCAACCTGGGCATGTGCACTGACCAGGAATTGAACCTCAGTCTCCTGGATTCTAGGTTGATGCTCAACCACTGAGCCACACCAGCAAAGCGGTAGTTCCTTTTGAATCATAATCCCTCTACCTAGGAATCAGACACAAGTGCATACAGGCCAGGCCAAAGGACATTCTGCCTTGCCTCACTTTGCTCAGATAGACTTTAGTGTATCTCTCACTATTGTGTCCCCAGAACTGTCCAAACACCATATAGAAGACCTTCGATACAGTAACTGTTGGTGGAATAAATGAACAAACAAGCATTCATTTTGGAAGGGCCCTCCTTTCTTTCCTAGGAGATGTCTTGGTTCCTCATGTAAGTAATCTCCTAGCAGGGAATACCTTGTGAGGTAGGAGGATGTGTATTATTTTCTCCATTTCACAGATGGAAAAACTGAGGTGCAGAAAGGTGTAGAAACTTGTCTAGGAACCCCACTACCTCACTGTGTTTACTAAGTGCCAAGCATAGGTTTTGTTTTTGTTTTTGGCTTTGTTTTATTTTACATGAGTAATGCATCTTGCCTTAAGCAGCTTTTTAGCTCAGTATTTATTCAGGGAAATGGCAGGGGAGGGGTGCAGGAACTGGAAGGGGATTAACAAATAAATTCTTGATGGAAAAAGCCTAGTTTTTGAAAATCTGTGACCACACTCCTCCCAAAGAATGCCCAAGGGCACTCAAGCCATTTACTACTCCTTAGAATAAGAAGAGTGTGAGCCTTGTAAAATTTCCCACACTGCCTGGCCCAGCCAGCTTTTGCAAGGAGAAAGGAGCGCTCTATTAGCTTCCAGTCTGATTTCTGTGCTTCTGCTCTGAATGTCCAATTGTCAGGCAGGATCCCGGGGTGCATAAGTATATAATTATACTGCACAGCCAAAACCAAATAGGTCAGATTTGGGGTTAGAATCTGTTTTATTATGATCCGTCAAATAATTTTAAGCTCTGGATTTCTAATGCTTTGTGGAGATCTAAATTTTACATTCCCAAATCTGTTTGCACTTAAAGTGTTTAAAAGTGGGATAACTTCCATCTTTTCTTTTACACTTTTATAAATTTATTTCCCTATGTGATACAAACAACTACATTTTAGGATTAGCCTCAACAAATATTTTAATGGGTATATTTTTCTATGAATTATGAAAACATGGCAGTTATATAACTATCAGCCGTTCAAGAATTCCAGGAGCTACTGGAAGCAGTCTCACTAGTGGGAAGGTCTGTGTCCCTTCTATTAACAGGGCCATTTGCGAGAACACGGATGGATCTTGAGAATATCATGCTCTGCAAAATAAGTCAGACAGAAAAAGTCAAGAACCATATGATTTCACTCATATGTGAGATATAAAATTGAAAGCAACAAATGAACCAAGGAAACAAACAAAAACTCATAGATAGAGACAATAGCATGGTGGTGACCAGAGGAAGGGAGGTGGGGAGGTAGGCAGCAAAGGGTAAAGGGGGCCAAATATATGGTGACAGAAGGAAATTTGATTTTGGGTGGTGGGCACACAATGCAATATGCAGAAGCTGTATCATAGAACAATACACTTGAAACCTACATAATTTTATTAACCAATTTCACCCCAATAAATTTAATTTTTTAAAAAACAGTTTCATATTTTACTGTCCAATGTAGCCCTATATTGTGTTGGGTTTAAGGAAGATACTTTGGTCAAAGAGTTAAAAAAACAATAACAGCCTTCTAGATATGTGTTATCTTCAGGAGTTATCACCTGCACATAAAAGACATAAACAAGAAGGAGGGACAGACAGAGAAGTTAAAGTCGGCCAGGCAATGACATTTGTTAAGCGGGAAGTCAGGTTTTCTGACTCTTTGATCCATGCTATGGGGACAAAATTTAGTTCCTATTCTGGCATGCAAAGACATTATGGTGATCTATTTGATAAATATAATATATATCATAGGTCTTCAGTAATTGCGAAAGACGAGGAAAAGTCTCATTTTCATAGTTGCCCCATTTGAAGTTGTTGTAGGTCGATGGCCTTTGGCCTCCTACCGTGGGTCTTCAGAGTCCTCCCACGCCCTCGCTTCCTTTCTTTTCATCTCCTTCCTTCTTGAAAGCCAAAACCCTCATCTTTGAAGAACAACACTGGCACTATGCTACAGGGAGCCTCGCTGGCACTATGCTGCAGAGAGAGGCCAGAAGGCAGAAGACTGTGTCCACGCTGCTCGAGCTAGTCAGGAGAGCAGCTGGGAGCTCAGGAGTTTGGGCTTTTTGGAGTCATGGAGATAAAGCAACCAGCAAACTGTCCCTATGCTTTTGTGGCAATTATATTCCCTTCATGACACAGTCGTTTGTACATATTGCTGACTGTAAGTTCCCTGGGGGGAGGCACCAGAGCTTTTGATCCTTTGTGCTCCCACATCGCCAAGCCCAAGGCCATCTCCATAAATGAAAATGAATAGTTGATGAATTGGGGTTTGCTGGTTTGCTTACAAAATATGCCACCTGAACTGTAACCTGTGATTTAGCAAAAGGGTCTGTATTAAGGGCTGAGACAAACACATATATTAATTTATGGATTTAAAAACTATTGGTGAAATAATACATTGATTACTTTAAGGTGAGGATTTTTTATTAATGCGCTTTGTGATGTCATGAGAAATAGAATTCTGTTAAAAAATGAACAAAATAGTAGTTTATCTGAAAATAGGACTCTTAGAAAAAAAGAACCTTTTAAAGTCTTATTTGTCCAATGATCCTGAAACGAAGGCACTTAGAATTTCTCATAAAAATAAATTAGTGTAAAATTTGTTTTATTTTAAGATGCTAGTTTCAAATATTTATAACCTTCTCAATGGCAAGGTTATAATGTCCACAGCGAGGAGCTCACAATCATGACAGGCATAGTGGGGACACTGGTCTAGAGCAGGGTTCTCAGACATTAATGTGAGTGCACAGGCCTGGGATCTTACTGAAATGCAGATTCTGGTTCAGAAGATAGGGGTGGGGATGGGGCCTGAAAATCTGCATTTCTCACAAACGCCCAGGTGAAGCCCACACTGGTCCACTGACTGCACTTTGAGAAGCAAAGCCCTAGGGCACAAAGTCCTTACTCTAGTGACTTTACATGCTGACCAGTGGTGGTCAGGGACTCGCTGCAGGGCCAGGCAGCTCCCAGTGAGGGTCATTTCCTAGCCCACTATATCAGGATTAGAGGCCCACAATCCCTCCAGTGGCATTGTCATTACGTGGCTGTCAATCCAGGCAGACACAGTGACAGAGGAGAGCCAGAATCCAAAGATAAATCAGTAGTTAGGAGGTAAAAATACTGTGAATTGAAACACTCAGTTGATAGAGAAACCAGAAGACTGAGGATGTCTAATAAAAAGGCCAAGAGAAATAAATAGATGCAAGTAACTAAAATGGGGCAATTCTGAGGCTAATCCTGTGCTCTTTGGGTCTCCATGGGGGCATTAATTTTATGTACAGTTTGGCTTATTTCTCTTGCTAATAAACAGCCTTTTAAAAGGACTCCAGCTGGGCTAGACAATAATATGGGAGTACTCTGGGCAGTACAAAATATTTATATAGGTTCAGTGAAAATATTGGGGCCAGGTGTTTTTCAGAATTTAAACTTTTTTGGATTTTGAGCATATACTGTATGCCACTTAGCATCCCAACAAGGCCTGGGGAAAACCACCCATAATCAAACCCATTAATATTCTGCAGCAAAGCATATGGACATTCAATCACACTGAGTGGGAAAAATAAGGAATCTCACCTCCTTTCAGGATAGGTTTTGTTGCCAAATGATTTACAAAAAAAAATCTTGTGGTTTGAAGATCTTGGAATTAACAGTTTAAAAGAATCTTTACAGCCCCTCAGCATCCTGTTTGGGGTGTTCAGTCTTCTTCAGACAAGCAGTGCCTATATTATTTCTCCTTCCCTTCTTAAAATAAAGTTCTTAATCTCTTCTCAGTTATACTAAGGTGTAAGTGACTAATAGCCAGCTCAGGTATACTTGCACTACAACAGGGATAACCACTACATTTTGAGGTGGAACTTCAGACATTAACCAATAATTAATTTCACCTAGGAATTTAGCATCCAGAAATTTTTAATTAAGTGGGAAAAGATTAAGTGGTTCAATTCAGCAAAATAAATGTTACCTAACCAAAAGGTGTTCCCTGACTTTGGCTTGATTGACTTTGAGCGAACCTTTTTTAATTCACTGTGCTGTACACTTGCATAGGACTCTATAGTTTTAAAAGTGCTTTTGTGATCATGATCTCATTTCACATGTATTAATCTTTTTTTCAGTCGAGGAAACAGGTTCAAAGAAGTGACTTGTCCAAGGTCACAAAGTTGAGAAGTAGCTGGAAGTCAGACCCAGAACTTTGATCGAATTAGATCATTTCTATAAAATATTGGTTAGAAAATAAGGCTGCAGTGCTCCCAGTTAGTGAAATGCAAATGTGAACTCTGCTGCTAAGGATTCACTGTGGAAACAGTGAAAGACATAAGAGAGAAAATACATGTGCTCTTTATTAGAGTGCTCCTATTTGATCTGATAGTAGCTCATAGACCAACTTTGAGGAAACGGTCAGCCTGATATTCCTTGAGGTATTGCTATTGTCTCCTTGATTTCTAATAGTGACAAGGTCCTGGACTCTGGGTCCCCAGACCAAATTTGCTTAGTTCACATTTATCTTAACTCTCTGGCACAGGAAGTCTGAGGAGTCGTGGAAGTGGCACAAGATCAATTCCACCAACATTTATTGCACACAAGGCCTAGCTAACAGTAGGCACTCAATAAATGTTAAATGAATGAATAAATGTCCTGTAATTACAAGATTCCCTCCTGTCATTTTGACTGAATCAGTAACTCCCTTCCCTCGACTGCCTCAGTAGATACAACATTCCCTAAAACAAATGTCTGAATCAAAGTGTGGGAGGAAGGTTAATTTGCTTCAAAGAATGGATCAGGGAGTTGCTTTAAAAAATAATGCCACTATCTCTATGGGAAAAACTTCAAGAGAAATATAGAGTGTGTACACAAGCAAAATGGAAGCTAAAGCATATTGGATATTTATCTTCTCCAGGAAACTTCTTACCCCGCATATTTTACTTTCTCTGAGAGAAGGGGTCGCTTAACTACACCAGCTACATTCCCCTGTTATGCCTCGTGTGGCATATTGTAGTAAATTTTGCCAGACTGCATACCTCACTCTCAGCAACGATATTCCTTTTTATGCTTCAATTAACAAAAGGTGTCCATGAATCAGCTCAAAATCTCAGTTCATATTTAGATGACTCATTTTCTTCAACGAACAACAGTCCACAGTTAACAAATGCCAAACAGGAAGGGCACATCTGTGAAAAACAAGCTGAAGCTGGAAGAATGAATAATGATGTTGTGTGGGTTGTGCTTTCTATACAGCAAACTCTGGGAAGACCTTTCTGTGAACAGCCATCCGATCACAATTGAAGAGGCTTTGTCCTGCCCACCTCCCACACTCTTTGTATCAGCAGCTCCACAGGGGTAAGGGAGATTGGTGGTAAAGATTCCTTGGTCGGTAGAAATTCAGGTATTTATTTGGAATCTCAAAGTCTCAGGGTAGAGGGTCTTTTTCTCATCACTTGTAGTTCTTAGTACCAAGTAAATCCTAAAGATGAATGTTTTCTCCGGGGATATGAAAGTCGTTTTCACTTTGTGTTTCAAATCCGCAATAGAAGGGTCTAGATAATGAACTAGGTACTTAAATAGAACATTGGTTCAATTGGCGTTTAATTGAGTTTTTCATTATAAAACAATTCCATTTTTACTATAGAAATCTTATAATAAATATGGGGGCTCCCATTTTTAGTCAGCATAAATTTCTGTAATTTTGGAAAGTGTCCAAGTTTACTTCTAGTTTGAAGTGTGTGTGTGTGTATCTGTGTGTGTCTGTCTTTAACTAAATAAGCTTTCTTTTCAGTAAAATAATAAGATATGAGTTTGGTTAAGGAGTCAGAAAATCATCATATGCTTTCTTGCAGTTTTTGATTCATGGTAACATTTATAACTAACTTTCTTTCGTACATAGATCCTTCTCTGTAACTGTCATAAAATTGCCATAATAATAAAACCCCTCCTTTCCATATGGAATTCCATTAACAGTTTGGCTGTTTCATCCATCATGAGAAGAGTTTGCTACCGAGGAAGAAGCTAACAGTATTAACCCTGGAACCTCCCACCTCCTCCCCCCATCCCCAAACTCAATTAAACCAGCATCACACCAAGACACACACAAAAAAACTGCCGCCTATTTACATAACACAATGATCGAGTAATAAATCAACATTAATCATGAATGTTGCAACAAGTCACTGAAAATGATGTTTGACCTCACCGTGGACTGGGCTCATCCATCCATGAACAGCATTCATTTCCAACTGGGAGCAACTTCCCACTCCCAAGGACAGGGTCAAGCATTTCGGATACATACAACAAGCAGGTCTGATCTTTCCTTCCGGATATCACTTTCCTTTTTTCCTAACTCAATTACCTTCTTATTCTGAATCAATTTTATTCTAGAAACCATTCCTATTCCAGTGCCCCAAGAGCCCACTGATCCATTTTCTTTAAATGGACATTTAACATCTACTACCTCATGGTGTGTTCTCTACGAAGGTAGAATTTATCTACAGTGAGTACCATAGTCATAGGCTCCCTGACTCCATCTATAATTACTCCGTCTGAACATTTAAAGGAAAAATTAAAATTAATTTTTTATTAGTTTCTAGGTAGTGTTTTATGAGTTACACTTCTTTAGGAGAAGGTCCTCAAATCTTCTACAGTGTGACTTGCATGGGTGTCATCTCTGCCTGTTGTCCCATATTCTCGTCTTCCCTGTAGGTCTCCAGCTACAAAACTGCTCCTGTCCGAGGCTGGTCCAACAGCAGTAGCCTCCCCCTAGGGCTCAGAATGAAGTCACAGCTCCACATGCAGCTCCCTGAGGCAATTTTGACATTTCTATTGCATCACACGTTTTAGATAGAGGCAGGTTTGTGAATTTCTCTTCCCTAAAATGCTTTCTCAAGCTTCTGAGCCTTTGCACATGCTGTTCTTTTTTTCTAGAATCGCCCACTCTCACCCTTCACCCCCATTTCACCCCCATATGCGTATCTGGGAAACTTATTTACACCTCAGTCTCCACTCAAGACAGCTGCAGCCCTGCGAAGCCTTCCCAGGCACCCCAGGCTGACCCTGCCGCCCTGTTCTGTGCACCACAAGCTTTGCTCAGGCTCCCTTTTGAAGCCCACCCCTGCCTGCATTTGTGTAAGCTCCTGCCCACCACGAGGTTGTGAACTACTCGGAACCAGGGACCATATCATCTCATTTTTGTAGCTAAGAGCCTAGCCCACTGCCTGCTATGAGAAGTGTTCAACAAAAATGTAATGAGCAAACGAATGAATGAAGTGCAATTTGACAAAACTTTTAAAAGGGAACAAGTACAAAGATGTTTCAATAATCAACATTCCTCTGCTAAGTTAAAATTAAACTATCTTGTATCTAACTTAACTTTTTATTCACTTCTATTATTTCTCCAAAGGCATACCTCTCCTTAACGAATTTGATGAGCAGAGCAGGTAGGTGTGTTTACACACCAGTTGGCCTTTTATTAAGTTGATTAAAATAGAAATATAAAAAGAAACAAGTTGTGACTAATTCAGTGTTTTAATAGGAAAAGAGAATTTTTGAGTACAAAAACCAGCTTGTGTAAAACATCAACGATGCATCATCATACTGATTACCTGCTGGGGTCAATGACATAAAAGTTGAAAATGATAGAAATATGATATGATATTTAAATTAGTACTTTACGCAGTCATATGTTAAATATATGCTGTTTTCCCCAGGACAAACTGATTAAATAACTTAGATAATGTTTTAACACACATCGTTATACAAAAAAATTAGAGTAAACTATGAATTATGCTGTCAACTTGTGATTCAACTTGTGAACACTGTATATCTTTCATAGTTATTAATATTTAGTGTCTTTAAGCAAATTAAAAAACCAAGCTTAACAAAAGTTAAAAATATCCAATGATACATAGATGATTGTAAAAGTAATATATATTAATGAAGCTTTGTATGACGGACTTTTTTTCTTTTTTGGTTAATCACTCACAGAATTATGTCAAACATATATCAAGACTTTGGCTCCTTTTTCATCCAACCTTCCAGCATTTCATTACCATAGTTACCTGATTAATGGATGCAATAATATATATGGCATGATATGATATGTTCACATTAAATTTTAATCAAATATTACTAAATTCAGAAAACATTAAGTGAATCATGACTGATGAGGCAATATTGCTGTACTGTCATATTGATGACTCTCCAACTTCACTACTGAGACTAACAGATTAAGCACAAGAAGTGAATTTTATGAGGAAATATAAGGATCTCAACTTCCACAGTTGTGTTTGGTTAATTGCTTTGCAGCCACTGGCGGAGACGTTAGATCCATCACATCTCCCAGGGCCCCGGATCCCGTAATTCCCTTTCTCAGTTTCAAAATTCCTATTTGCTTTGAAAGATGGGTCCATTCATGATCCATGGGGACTTGTTTTCTCAACATGGTTTTTAACTAAAAGTTGTTCCACTTACGTGAGATCTCACAAACAGTGAAATTAACAGAAACATGCTTTACAACTACCTAGCCTCCTAAATACCTAACTTCTCCTCTTCTTTCCCGTTCTTTCCTCCTACTTTTCACAAGACGAGTGGCGTCTTGAGTCTCAAGTCAGAACAATCTGGAATCAACTCAGCTTAACCCTCCTCACACCGACACAGGCCGCCCTTGACCGAGTGCGCCCTATCCTCCGAGGCCAACATACCCTATTCCAGTCTTCCTAAAATGTGGAGCCCCACATACTTCTAGGTGTTTCAAGGATTAGCACTTGTTATTTTTGTTTTCAGAGTTTTTATGTATTTTTTTGACAGTTACCTATTTTATTTGAAAGTATATTAGAACACACCAAACTGGTGACTTCATGGATGCCATTGCTTAGGACAAGGCTAAAGTAGATAATCATGTTTCAAAAGTAGGTAGATGTTTTTAGAAACTCATCAGGATCTGGCAGGACAGCCTGTGCACTAGTCTGGCAAAAAAAATCACGAAACTGAGAAAATGCTGCCAGATGGTGCCCTGAGCCACAGGGGGAACCCTCCGTTGGTGCGGGTCCTGCCGGGGGGCCAGCGGTGTTTGCTCCCACCACTGGGCCAGGCACGCACCTCACCGCTGCCCAGGGCTTTCCTCCCAGCCTCAGTCAGCAGTCAATGAAAGTGCAAGAGGCTGCCAGGCCGGCCTGGGAGCCGTGTGTGAGAGCTAATCTCCATCTCCTTTTCTTACTGGAGTCCAAGATCTCTTTATCAGAAGCAGACCTGGTCGCTCAGTTGATGCCGTAAAGGGCCCAGCTGCCCTGAGCTGGCAGGAGGAAGGAACAGAGGGGTGGGACCCAGGCAGGCACGGAGCCTCTCTTGCTCAAACACTGCTGTTGTGTTTAGCCTGGGTCCCTGCCAGGTTTTTGGGAGGGGGCAAGTCATCCAACAGGGTGCAGCCTCAACACCTGGGTTCTCTGGTAAAGGTGGTGTAGAAATGCAGAGATAGGCAAATAGATCCAGCCTCCCACATGCTTAGGTGTTCAGCGCACACTGAAATACGTGAATAGCTTGCCCTGACCAGAACTTTAATGCTGGTATCGCTGTTACAGCGTCACTGTCTACGCTGCACTGCATTCGCATAAAGGCTCTGCCTTGCTTTCCTTGCGTTTCCCTGTCCTTGCCTTTTCTGCATCCTTCGGCCTTTAGGCCCAAGGTAATTCACAGTCCATTCTGGCTCTTATCTGCTGTGGGGGAGGTTGCAGTTTTCTCACCACCCTTGGGCATGTAGCTTCTTCACTCAGCCCATGCATTGTCACGTAACACCAGCTGAATCTTGGCTCTGTCTCCCTTCTTCTAGTCTACCAGTAACAATTCTGCAAATGATCTTTTCTGTGGCCCTAAATCAGTTATCAGGCCCAAAATAGAGAAGGGGGAACAGAATTGTGGGAGCGGGACATTGGTTTCCTCTCCTCTGACCCCAGCTCGGTCTAGAGCACGGAAGATAGGGCCAATCCCTTGGGTCCTTAGGGTGGGATGTGGGGAAGGAGAGGAAGGTGTCCTGCACAACCTGCGTGACATGACCCAGTGGTTATCTGCCATCACTTGGAAAAGCCATCTGTGGGCCAGAAGAGTCCACCAGGAAGAGGGGGAAAGCAAGGGACACAGCAGGAACTAGAGAAGTTTTTCCAGAGAGATTTTCTGAGAATGAAAAATAAATAAATTAAAAGCACACCACTGATTTGTTAGACTGCTTGGAGCCTAAAGTTACTGCGAAGGGAGCTAGGTAAGCTAGGAAATTTTGAATTTGCAAGTGAGTTAGACATCAAGGTGAAGAATATGTGGCCTAAACCGGGGGAATGGGGGGAAGGGGGAGACAAATAAAGACATAAGATAAAGAGTTGGAGGCTGAACCAGTTTAGACAACTGATGGAAAGCCCCCTGGACGTGGTACACCTGCTCCCCAGCTAGTGCTCAGGCCTGCCGGGGCAATGCAAACTTCTGCCCAGGCCCTCAGGGACTCTCACCCAGCACCCTGCACTGTTGTGGGACATGGGTGGGGCCTCCTATTGTTGTCTCAGTCTGAGTAAAAGAGCCTGTGTTGGGAGAGGGAAGCCAGCAGAACGTGGGCCGACACGCTGAGGAATGCCAGGAGAGCCATGGCTACCCCTTGGCTTCACACCCCAGTGACAACTGACTTATTTCCCACCTGGACTTGGGGTCACAGGGCAGATTATCTGAATTAACTAATGATACTCCATGCACTAGCCAGAGCTATACTATTATACTGGGTGCCTGTCTGTTTTATTTTTAAAACAATTAGTCTGTTAATAAATCTACAATTGCATCTTTGCAATTTGAACTTTTAAATGAGTTGAAGCCAGAGCCTAGACACCCAAGACTTTCATTTATTTATTTGGTAACATATGGCTTCATAAGTACAAATAGCCTTCGATCTGTGAGTTCTGCCCAATGTGGTGGGAAAGAAAGAATCGTCAGGCACACCAGCACATAGGGGAATCCCTTTTGTTCAAGAAATGCTTCTTCAAAGGAACCGACATCCCTGCCTCCCTTTGAGGACGTGGCTGTGTGGGAGGCTCTGTCGGTCTCCCTACAATGACAAAACCGAGGAGCTTGTCTTGGGTTGGTGCTTCCTCAAAATGCACAGTCTGGGCAAAAAATACAGACACAAAGCATGCACAGAGGAGAAGTCAGTGCTGAGCAGAGTGTGGGCTGAAGAATCCTGCCTCCTAAGGAGGTGACAGTCAAATGACGCTGGCTCATCATGTGTGTCAAAGGCAGCAGTTAGGCAGGTAAATAGCAATTAAGCATTTCCCTCCCACTCACAAATTCCATGCTGGAAATGCTGGTTCTGCAGGAGCCTCTTCCACTATTGGGTCCATTCATATCCAAGCTCTTTCTGAGAAGGAAACAAACAAGCTTCTAAGGCATCAGGCACTACTTGGGAATGTTTTTAATAGCAACCACAGGAAGTCTCTAACTTTTCCCTCCTATGCCCTGGTGTTTAATCACTTACACTTGTTTTATTTTGTTTTCTATAAATGAAATGAAATGAAAAGTCAGTTGTCCAACAGTAAGCACAGAATCAATGTGCAGTGACTAAAGATTTATTATAAGAAACTTAATTGAGCAAGACCTCACTTGAGCAGGACACATGCTCCCCTAAGCTTTGCATTATATTATCTAACACAGCTGTGTCCAAAAGCACAGGTTCTCATTTGGACAAAGTATGAAACTATATAAAAATCCCACAAATGAACAGATTCTATGAGGCAATACCAAATAAATTAAGACTATGTGTGTGTGTGTAAAGTTTAAAACAATTTATATCAAGCAAGCTATGACTATACATAATTAAAACTGTGATAAATTTCAAGTGGTAGTGATTTAAGGGAAGCAACAAAGAACTGGAGCAGCCATGGAAGGCTTCCTCAATGACGAGCAATGAGGAAAAGTAGATACAGTATGATTTTTCTATAGGCATTGCTTTCTAACTTATCCTTAAAATATAATGCAAATAACACTTCCTCTGAGTAAAAGATGTACCCAGATCTGGCAAGTGGCTCATCAACCCATGCCACGCAAAATGCTGTCTTTCAAATAGTTGATGTCTGTCAGTCAATGATATGTACATCTATATTACTCAATGTTATGACCTATGGGAAAATTTAGCTTTGCTTGTGTAGGCTCCTATCTCACATAATGTTACCTCTTATCACAGTAAGACAAAATAGTAAACAATCTTCTCCTCTCCCGATTTCGCCAGGAATAATAGCTACATTTTTACGTAGGCCAATTATGCTGAGATTATCTATGAGGGAGGAGGGAAGGAGGAACCGTGAAGACTAGTGCTACAATTAAATAAAACAAATTGTGGTTTGTCTGGGGTTTTGGTCTACAACCTGCCAGGAGGTGAGTGAAGGAGAAGTCATTGGCAAGTGCTACATCTTGGAAGAAGGCTTTTCTGCAGGCTGGGTAAGTCAGTGCAGTGCCAGCCTTGTATGTAGGAAGGAGGGCAGCCACCTACATGGCATAATTTGAGGTACACAACAAGGCCCTCCGGCCGTAACATCGCTCTTCCACTAGCTTGCAAGAGCCAGTATTTTCCTCAATCAATCAGTATTAACCGTTAACTATAACACATGTGTAATA